>NC_047105.1:117594228-119027070 GCF_902500255.1 Thalassophryne amazonica
GTAACAAAACATTTATTGACCACAGAGTTGATGGTTTTACAGCCCACTCATGACTTGATTCACTGGCAGCAACAGCTCTTTGGACTTCTGTTCGAGTACGACACTTGAAATCAACTCTAAAGCCTAAATTTTACCAAACACTTCATCTGCTGTCCATGAAATAATGAAGGTATAAGCACACACCTGGCCACACAACAGCTCAGTACTTTTGGATGCTTAAAAACAGGAAAACACACAATACTGTGTAGGTAATTTGGATATAAAAACCCTCAAATAAAAGCTGACAATCTGCAACACAAGTTGGATTAATGTTGTTTCAACTACACTATGCTGTGGAAAATGGCAAAACCAGCAAAATGTTGTGTATTCACATGTTGAGTGACCTAACGGTATCATTAAAAAGAGATAAAGTACTGGTTATATGAGTTTATACTGTATAAACAAAAAATAATGTACAGTGGAGTATCATTAGTCCACAATACAGCAGAGCAACTACAAATAAACATGATAGCAAAATACTGGGATAGAAGAAGTAATTGTCCCAGAGATTGAGGGACATGCGTGTGTGTGTGTGTGTGTGTGTGTGTGTGTGTGTGTGTGTGTGTGTGTGTGTGTGTGTGTGTGTGTGTGTGTGTGTTTGTGGTGGCCAATATGTACAGGATTCCTATCCCATTAAAAATGGTGGGGGTAGATTTTGAGGATGAAGTACAGACTACATGTGTCAGAGAGCTTGTCTACAATGGTCCATTGTGCAGTAGGGGTTAGCAGAATTTTCAACAGTTTTGCAGCTTTTAGACAAAAACTGTTCCTCATACGGGCGATTCTACCCTTTGGGCTCTAAAATTTCTTGCTGAAAAGGACAAGGATTGAAGAAGTTGTGTGAAAAGTTCAAGGTGTTCACCAAGTTGCAGACCCTGTCGATCCAGGCATTTTTATATAGGGTTGTGCTCAAAGGTTCAAATCCAACTCAGTGGATTTGATTCTGGCGTGTAAAACCTCTTCAAAACGGACACTCAGTAGGATTTACTCACTGCTGAGCTGTCACCATGAGACAAGTCTGGACTCCCTAAAACCCAAATGGGAACTGGATTTGGATGAATCCATATCAGACTCACTGTGGGGAAGCATCATCAAGAACATTTATTCATCTTCAATTTGTCTGAGACATTCTGCACTTCAGTTTACAGGTTTTTCATCGTCTGCACTGGTCTAAGGACAAACTGTCAAAGATTAAACCTGACCTGGACCTGGCCTGCAACCGCTGCGAACAGACCCCGGCCTCACTATTTCACACATTCTGGACCTGTCCAAGACTACACTGTTATTGGCAGTCTACTTTTAACACATTTTCTGCAGTCTGTGGTAGGACTGTCCATCCCTCCCTCCTGACGTCTGTCAGGATACGTGGTCGCGTGGCACAGAAGGTGGGTGAACACAAATGTAAACTCTCAGACGATACGTAAGAAGTAATAATAAGCTGTATCTCACAAACAGTCCAGGGTCTGGTACACAGAAAGGCAGAGAACGTAGCAAAGGTACAGATGAGGGAAAGACAAAAATACGTGGTCAGGAACAGGCTGAGGTCAAAGGCACGGAGAGATACAATATCAGAGGCAGAGGCAGAAGGCAAAATCCGGAAAACAGAACAAGGTCAAAAAACACTGAGGCAAATGAAATAAGGTCAGGGCTGGAACGAAAATACAAAGATCAACGAGCTGGCACCACAGTGAGGGAAGTGAGAGCTTAAATAACAGGTGATGTAACAAGGTGCACGTGTGATCGAAGGTTCTGGAAGGAGGTGTGGTCTGGTGAAACAAAGAGACGGGATGAGAAGCAAGCGAGAGAGTGTGAGTGAAAACGAAGCAGATCAAAAGCAAGAGGAGTCAGTGAATGAAAACCAATGGTGAAGGTATAACGTGCCCACAGACCAACAAAAGGAAATGTGAACAAAATAAAGGGCAAACTAGGAAACAGAGTGACAGATTTAAAAATAGCACAAGAATAATAAGACTATAAACACAACTTGAACCAAATCTGAATATGACATCACAAACACGGGAAATAAGACAGAAGCAATTATAACCCAAAGTAGAACCGAACGTGGCCGAAGTATAACTAATAACCATCACAGAAAATAAGAAACTAAACCATGGAATGACCAGAAAATAAAGAAAGAACAGAAACAAAACCACAACCTACAGCAAAACAGATAATGGAATGACGAACAAATGATCACAGGAAACAATACCAAAAACAAAAAGAATACAACAAGATAATGAAACGCCAAAGATACATAATAAACAGAACCAGAGAAAACATAATACAAAATGATCATAAAAGGGCAACCAAGAGGATCAAATAAGGGGAGGCAGACGATAATAGGGTACAAACCCATAACTTCGCCCCGAGCCAGGACCCATCCTGACAACATCTATGTTTGGAGTTGCTCCTCTGGAGGCCTCATTCAGTAAAAATCAAAAGGCTATGACTGCGTTTTGCTCTGTGTTGGCCAGGAGACTCATTCTCTGCTGATGGAAGGATCCAAATCCACCTTCATATGGTTAATGGATGAGAGAGGTCATGTATCATATTCATTTGCAAAAGATCAGATACACTGTAAAAGGGTCTGTTAAGGTGTATTTTGATACATGGCAGCCTTTTTTAATCTTATTTTGAGAATTTGAATGCAGATATTTTAGTTTAAATACCATTAGGTTTTGTGATACATGCCAATATATCCAAGATTGTGTTTGTCTTTATTTAGATGTCTGTTCAACTTGAAAAAAATTCAGTGTTTGTGATCCGGTTTAGAAGGGGTGGTGTGTGTGTGTGTGAGTGAGAGAGAGAGAGAGAGAGAGAGAGAGAGCGAGAGAAATGAAAAAACAATAAAAAGACTATGATGAAAAAACTGCCTTCATTCTGATTGGCAGTCACCCTGTAACTGTGTAATTATAGTGTCTAAATGAGATCTTAAATTACCTGTGGAGAAATTGAAAGCCCTCCAAGGGGGTCCCCATCCAAGATATCTGTCCCTGCATTGTAGACTATTATATCAGTTGGGACCTCATTCAGAGCTCCCTCAGAGTGGAGCTCTACTTTGTGGAGGTATTCTGAGTCCTCAGTGCCCCAGTCCAGCTCCACCTTCCTCGTAATGGCTTCTACAAGCAGAAAAGGAGAAACCATCACTGAGCCAGATGATAAACTTCTAAAAGATATCTGGTATGAAATAAACCAGCTAAATTAATCCAGCAGCAGCTGTGCTAAGGTAAATACCTAAACCGTCAATCAATCTGCAATTGCCTCAGCATTCCTACGTAGAAAGAGGATTTCTTGTGGAACTGGCAGAGTAAAGATATTCACAGAACTGAATTATTTTATAATGTCCACTTAAGAAAATTTGTCATTATCAAGTGAACAGTCATGTAAATCTGTAGCAGTCCGTTAATTAGTAAGTATAACACATTCATACAAATGATGAAAAAAGGTTAATTAGGAGACCTTGATGTTTTAAAGTTCAAACAGAATTAAGCTGCAAAAGCAGCAAAGAACAATGCAACTGGATGTAAAACTTCAGTTTTTGCTAGTTTGTTCTAAGTCCAGTCTTGTTCATGTTTCAGGTATCCTGGAATTTGAGTGTTTGTCTTTGAAGACACTTAAATGTCAAGCAAATAAATTTGTCTGGGGCTGAATTATGAGACAGAATGTAACTGTGGTTTTTTATTTTGAGCAAACCAGAGTAGGTGCTTGTTTTACTAACTTCAGGGAAGAGATAATTAAATGCTGAATGAGACTTATGTATAGTCAATTCATGTCAGAAAGAAACAGCTGAAAAAGAAGAGAACTTTTAAAAGAGGATCATGACTATTCCTCTGTGCAGCAACAGTGAAAATGTTAATGGGGATAGAGAATCAAAATCATCTTTTTCATGTTTTTGGTGTTAGTTCAGAGTCTCCCCGCTGTGGGGAATACGAGGTCTATTAGACAATAAACCAACCCTTTTATTTTTTTTTAAACTATATGGATTTGAATGACGTGCGATTACACCAATCATGCTTGAACCCTCGTGCGCATGCGTGAGTTTTTTCACGCGTGTCGGTGATGTCATTTCCCTGTGGGCAGGCCTTGAGTGAGATGTGGTCCCGCCCTCTCGGCTGAATTCCTTTGTTTCACACGCTGCTCGAGATGGCGCGTGTGGCTTTATCAAAATTTTTTCTGGACCTGTGAGGAATATCCGAGTGGACACTATTCAAGAAATTAAGCTGGTTTTCGGTGAAAACTTTAACGGCTAATGAGAGATTATGGGGTGTTTCTGTCGGTGTAAGGACTTCCCACGGACCGGGACATCGCGCAGCACTTCCAGGCGCCGTCGTTGGCCTGTTTCGAGCTGAAAACATCCTAATTTAAGGCTTAATTCACCCAGGACATCGTGAGAGAACAGAGAAGATTCAGAAGAGGCCGGCATGAGGACTTTATGTGGACATTCCACTGTTTAAGGCCATTTTTTAATGAAAAACGTGCGCGCAAATTCGCCGAGTCGTTTCCGTGACGACTCGGCGAATCTGTGTGCGCCGCGACAGGAAAAACACCTCCGTGTTGAAAACCATTTGTAAAATTCAGGCGGCTTTTGATGGCTTTCAACAAGTGAGTAACTGAGAAATTGTTTAACAGCTTGGGCATGTTCCAACTTGCCCGTTAAGGTTTCCAACAGAGGTGTTTTTCCTGTCGCGACCCCCCGCGGTCGGGTCCGGCCCGACATGCGACTCTGCCCGCATGTTCTTTCATTACAAAATGTCCGTTAACAATGGAAGTCCGAATAAACTCCTCATGCCGACTTCTGAAAGTTCTCTGTTCTCTGACGACTTACTGGGTCAACAGAGCCTGAAATGTGGAAGTTTTCAACTTGAAACGGCGAGACGCTGCCGCCTCGAAGCACAGATCGCCGTCAGGCGCCATGGGCCGTCCTTACGGCGACACTACCAGACCAAAATCTCTCATCAGCCGTTAAAATTTTTACCGAAAACCAACTGAATTTATCGAATGGTGTCCAGTCAGTTGTGCCTTACGGTTTTGAAAAAATTTTGATCAAACAAAGCAGCAGTCTCTGAGCCATTCCAAAACAATGAAAAAAATCGACGAGAGGGTGGGCGACTCCTCACTCAAAGACTGCTCACAGGCGATTGACGTAAACGACAGGCGTGAAAAAACTCTCGCATGCCCACGAGGGTTCAAGCATGTCTGATGTAATCACACATGATTCAAATCCATATGGTTTTTGAAAAAAATAATAAGGTCGGATACTTTTCTAATAGACCTCGTACACATGAACTGCCAGCAAGTTTCAGAACCTCTGTTTCAAGTATTTCTCCTTTTTTGAATTGCCCCTAGAAAACAGGCCAATCCGTTTTTGAGAGAAAAGTTATGTCACTTTTTCACCAATAGCCCCCCCACACACACACCCACCCACACCCACCCCCTTTCACACACGCCCCTTCGAATTAATTATTCATAAGGTTGTGCCCACCCATTCCTACCACTGGAAGAGGAGCAATGGCGAGCTACAGGTGTGCCTTCCCAGGCTGTCACAGCGTACTACGATCTTTACATATTCTTCCCACGGAAAGCAATGTACGCGATCAATGGCTTTTATTCATTTTTAACCGCATCCCCAGTACATACAACCGCCGACTATTTCTTTGCTCTGCGCATTTCACGGAGGACTGTTTCACAAACCTTGCACAATTTCGAGCTGGCTTCAGTCGGCATTTAATACTCAGTAGAGGGTCAGTTCCGACTTTGCGACAAAATCAACCCCAGCAATCAGTACAGCCTGTAAGTGTCACATTTTCTTTTGTTTTAAATTTGTTTTTAAATTTATTTCGGATCTTTTTTTTTTTATTATCATTATTATTTTGTGACTGGACTTTATGTCACAGTCAGCCTCTGGCTGACTTCATGTTGGTGGGCGAGGAACAAGATTTATCACTCAACAACAATGTTGAAACGTGATCTGTTAAATAAGTTAGTGAAGATTACTGTCGTCTCGTTTTCGCTACAATGCGCTCAACTTTTGTTCAGAATCAGCTTCTTATCACTGGTAACGACGCGGCTTTCCTCTCACTCAAACCCGCAGCTTCACAGTGCTTTAAACCATCGTCCACAGACTTCAATAGCGACACAAGTGCAGCAAAATGAGACGAGTCATTGGATAAATGCTGGGCTTTGTCCCGCCCATCGGAGGCTCTGCGTGTCTGGGGGTCTATGGGGCAGTGGGCTGGCCTCGGCTGGCCCGGACGCCCAGCTTCTGCATGATGATTGGATGATCTGTCTGAGGCTGAATCCATTTTTGATTGACAGCGAAATGAGCGAATCAGCGATTATTTTCATTCTGTTCTGAGTTGAACCGTAGACTTTCCTAATCCTCTTAGCGGCATTTTCAGTGAGAGCAAGGGCAGCCAATCAAAGAACGGCAACCGATCAGCGCCAACACCTACGTGTATTTCATAATGAGGTTGCCAAATAAGCTACGAAACGATGCCATTAAAAGCAAATGAGGCATTCTAAACCCAGCACAGTAACATAGCTGTTTCAGAGAGCCTTTTAGGAAGGTTCTGTGCCATTACAGACCCAACCAATTTTTTTGGGGCTACATATCACATCACAGAACAAGGATTAATGCCCCATTCAACCTCTCTCTATCACCTTTAAATGGCTACATGTTTTGCTGTCACATAAACTTTAATGTATTTACTCGTGAATTTGTATTAAAGCAATGATTCTGATGTTATGGAAACTGCTGAATGTCAGATTTCCTGCTGAGCACTAAGAACGTGACGTGGTGGACTGAGGAAGGGGGGAAATCACAGATTAATTAAAATGGCACTGAGTGACATCTTGAGGCGACGCTCCCTGCAGTTTACAACACCACCTCCTTCCACAAATTAGAAACAGCAGGAGGTCTGTCACGAGACAATAACACATGAACACTGAAACCTTACTGGCAAACTCTCCTAAGGATGTGCTGTAAATGGAATTTCCCCAAAGACAAAAATAAGTGCTGCTGAGCGGTATTTTTTTTTTTTTTTCAATTTTTTATATAGCGCCAAATCACAACAAACAGTTGCCCCAAGGCGCTTTATATTGTAAGGCAAGGCCATACAATAATTATGTAAAACCCCAACGGTCAAACGACCCCCTGTGAGCAAGCACTTGGCTACAGTGGGAAGGAAAAACTCCCTTTTAACAGGAAGAAACCTCCAGCAGAACCAGGCTCAGGGAGGGGCAGTCTTCTGCTGGGACTGGTTGGGGCTGAGGGAGAGAACCAGGAAAAAGACATGCTGTGGAGGGGAGCAGAGATCGATCACTAATGATTAAATGCAGAGTGGTGCATACAGAGCAAAAAGAGAAGAAACAGTGCATCATGGGAACCCCCCAGCAGTCTACGTCTATAGCAGCATAACTAAGGGATGGTTCAGGGTCACCTGATCCAGCCCTAACTATAAGCTTTAGCAAAAAGGAAAGTTTTAAGCCTAATCTTAAGGCTTAGAAGAGTTTAAACTGGAGACAAATATGAGTTTTTTGGTGTGTTAGTAGGTCCAGCTTGGATTTAGTTTTATTGCAAATTATAGAAGTAGTTGGAAGGTGAAAAATTAACTTTGTTAAAGGCACATTTAAAAACCATTAAAGCTATGATATTTATATGCAGATTCCCTTTCCACTGGACAGGCCTGGTGGACCCCGTTATAAAGCTAAGAATTACAGCAGTGCTTTACAGTGTTTTTGCATCTTATCACTTTCATAATTTATCTATTAAGAAAACGTGACCAAATAAAATAAAGGTTTTTGATAGTCTTTCATAGACCATAACATCATTTTAATCCCAAACATCAGCATGGCAAAGAACAGTGCAATTCTCCAACCACAAAGCATATTATGGGCTACATTTTAAAAAGCAGTAGGGCAAAGACCCCATAATGCATTAAGTTTGACAAAATCTGAATGTTTCACACAACCATAAGTTTATAGTGAGAAACAAATGGAAAATTTCAGGCAACAGTTTGTCCATTTTGATTAAACCCTTGCTCATTTTAAAGTTACATGTCTGCATATTCATATCTTCAATATAAACATTAGAAACAAGATTTTTGAAATCTATTTATGTAAATGAATGCTTTCAAAGAAAGTTTCTGTCATTACCCAAACATTAATGAGAGGTGATGGTGTAGAGATTAAAGTAGTGGGTTTGAGGCCAGAGTATCCTTGGCTCACATCTCTGTCAGACCGGAAAATCATTAAAGCCCCTTTGGGCAAGGTCCTTAATTCCTAAATTGTTTCTGGTGTGCAGCTGAGTGCTAGGCCCCCATGAACCATGTAAACATTTGCATCATTCCATTGCAGTGTCAAGACAGTATTTTAGAACAGGTGCTTCACTCTTGTTGCTAATTAGGCAATAAGAGGTGAAACAAATTTTCAACATCTACCAACTCAATGGCAAGTGTGTATTGTGGGACATTAACTTGATATGTCTCAAAGTGTATCATTTCAAATGGTTGACACTCAAACAATATCATTGATGACTGGCAAAAGTGTTCAGTCCAAATCCTGATATACAGTGAGGAAAATAAGTATTTGAACACCCTGCAATTTTGCAAGTTCTCCCACTTAGAAATCATGGAGGCGTCGGAAATTTTCTTCTTAGGTGCATATCCACTGTGAGAGACATAATCCAAAAAAAAAAGAAAAAAAAAAAATCCGGAAATCACAATGTATAATTTTTTTTTATAATTTATTTGCATGTTACTGCTGCAATTAAGTATTTCAACACCTGCCAATCAGCAAAAATCCTGGCCCTCAAAGACCTGTTTGTCCGCCTCTAAAAAGTCCACCTCCACTCCACTTATTATTCCAAATTAGAAGCACCTATTTGAGGTCGTTAGCTGCATAAAGACACCTGTCCGCCTCACACAATCAGTAAGACTCCAACTACTAACATGGCTAAGACCAAAGAGCTGTCCAAAGACACGAGAGACAAAATTGTAGACCTCCACAAGGCTGGAAAGGGCTACGGGGCAATTGCCAAGCAGCTTGGTGAAAAAGGTCAACTGTTGGAGCAATTATTAGAAAATGGAAGAAGCTAAACATGGCTGCTAATCTCCCTCGGACTGGGGCTCCATGCAAGATCCCACCTCGTAGCGTATCAATGATCCTAAGAAAGGTGAGGAATCAGCCCAGAACTGCATGGGAGGAGCTGGTCAATGACCCGAAGAGAGCTGGTACCACTGTTTCAAAGGTTACTGTGGGGAATACACTAAGACGTCATGGGCTAAAATCATGCATGGCATGGAAGGTTCCCCTGCTTAAATCAGCACATGTCCAGGCCGTCTTAAGTTTGCCCGTGACCATTTGGATGATCCAGAGGAGTCATGGGAGAAGGTTATGTAGTCAGATGAGACCAAAATGGAATTTTTTGGTCTTAATTCCACTCGCCGTGTTTGGAGGAAGAAGAATGCTGAGTACCATCCCAAGAACACCGTCCCTACTGTGAAGCATGGGGGTGGAACATGCTTTGGGGGTGTTTTTCTGCATGTGGGACAGGATGACTGCACTGTATTAAGGAGAGGATGACCGGGGCCATGTATTGTGAGATTTTGGCAAACAACCTCCTTCCCTCAGTTAAAGCATTGAAGATGGGTCGTGGATGGGTCTTCCAACATGACAATGACCCAAAGCACACAGCCAATGGCTCCGTAAGAAGCATATCAAGGAGTGGACTGGCCAGTCTCCAGACCTAAACCCAATAGAAAATCTTTGGGGGGAGCTCAAACTCCATGTTTCTCAGCGACAGCCCAGTAACCTGGCTGATCTAGAAAAGATCTTTGTGGAGGAATGGGCCAAAATCCCTGCTGCAGTGTGTGCAAACCTGGTGAAAAACTACAGAAAACATTTGACCTCTGTAATTGCAAACAAAGGCTAATGTACCAAATATTAACACTGATTTTCACAGGTGTTGAAATACTTATTTGCAGCAGTAACATACAAATAAATTATTAAAAATCATACATTGTGTTTTCTGGATTTTTTTTTTTTTAGATTATGTCTCAGTGGACATGCACCTAAGATGAAAATTTCAGACCCCTCCATGATTTCTAAGTGGGAGAACTTGAAAAATCACAGGGTGTTCAAATACTTATTTTCCTCACTGTATCACCACTCAGCACTTTGACAATGATCACTGACTTTTGGGTTATGCATTTATTATCATTTATCACAAGCCATTTAAGTGATACAGCATGGATTGGATGGGGCGGCATGGTGGTTAGTGGTTACCACTGGTGCCTCACAGCAAGAAGGTCATGGGATCGATTCCCAGTCTTTCTGTGTGGGGTGTGCATATTCTCCCCATGTCTGCATGCGTTTCCTCCGGGTACTCTGGTTTCTTCCCACAATCAAAAAAAAATAAAAACATGTTAATTTAGGGTCTGCTCCTGACTAAGGCCGCGTCTACATCTGGAGTTGGTCCCTGGGCGCTGGACTGTGGTTGCCCACTGCTCCTAGTGGTTAGATTGTGTTTAACTGTAATTAGGATGGGTTAAATGCAGAGGACAAGTTTCATGGTATGTATATATGTGCAATGACAATGAAGTCTATTCTATTCAATTCTATTACTTCATTGATCCCTATAAAGTACATATGTTTTCCATGCAAACATTACAGATCTTTAAATTCAGATACAGATCCTACTTCCCTTTCATTTCAAATATTGGGTCAATAGAAAGGTCAACATTTTTTCCACTTTCATACATTTGGTTATGATTAAATATTTTCAATCATTTTTAATATTCAGCTTTGAAGCCAGGACAGCACAGTGGATTAGTGGTTAGCACTGTTGCCTCACAGCAAGAAAGTCATGGGATCAATTCCCATCTGTGACCTTTCTGTGTGGAGTTTGCATGTTCTCCAAGTGTTTGCATGGGTTCCCTCCAGGTGTTCCGGCTTCCTCCCACATACAAAGACATGCAGGTTAGGTGAACTGGAAACTTTGAATTGACCATAGGTCTGCGTGAAGGTGTGAATGTGTTTGTTTGTCTATATGTGGACCTGTGACAGACTGGCGTCCTCTCCAGGGTGTACCCCGCCCCATGCCCTGAGACTGCTAGGATAAGCTACAGCCCCCCGTGACCATTGATTGGAGTAAGTGAAGTTGAAGATGAGTGAGTGAGCTTTGAAGCCCACTGAAGGAACACTTCAGATGAAAACTGCATAGATACAGTATGCACAACCATTGCATCTGATGATTTTACTTGTGACAGAACATATATATATATATATATATATATATATATATACACACAGTGTAATGTTGCTGTGGTGTGATGCTGTCTGGGAAGAATGTGGTGAGGCACCAAGGCACAAAAATTGCATCACACTCCAACTAGTTTTGGACGCAACTCTTCTGTCTTCCAAACTCCCCAGTACAACTGGTTAAATTATCAACAGAACAAGCATTTGTAAAGCAGACTGCTTAAATTTGCCGTCACTTGAAATTAGCAGTAATAGGGGACAGTCGATCCCTTTTATCAGTAAGGGAATATGAGAATCCAAGGACAGCAAAATTAAAATTTTCCGGGTTAACTAGCACAGACTGTACTCGATGATTTAAAACATATTTTACTTCTAATGGGACTGCACCCTCAGAATTACATACCTCATGTCTTACAGAGTTTACTGTATAACATTAAAGGGTGGAAATTCAACAAAATTGCTTGTCCAATTTATCCAATATGCTGTTCTCAGGGTGTTGTGAAACATGTCAGTTTTTGTTGTCTCTATTACATTACACTCTCCAACACACATTTCCCATATCCTTTAAATAAATACATCCTCATTTGTGCACCTGCATGTCTTCAAAAGTACAATCATGTCTGCATTCACTGTAAGCACGGTAAGCAAAATCAACACCCAATGTGAAACCTAACTGCTCATGTTGTGACAGAGATCATGTATGATATTCTCTGTACTGTGTTTGGATTTGCACATTAGAGTGCAATAAATCCATGCCTTCCTTGATCATTTCCATCCTGTACATTCACACCTGAATGAGAGAGGTCAGCAGACCTTGCTACAACAAGCGGTCTAACAGCAGCAAAGATAGACCTGTGCTTTGGATTTGTGTTTCCAAGGTTGCAGTACAGCAACAATTTATTACTTGATGCAAAGCATCCTCATGGATTACTGATTTCAATTTCTCCTGTGAAGAGCATGACCTCCAATGCACTTGGTTTCTCTGAAAATAAGGGGTGACATTTGAGAAGATCACAATCAATAACAGGATGAAAAAAAAACCCTCTTGCATCTCTGGGGTCCTTGATAATGTGTGCTATAAATTTTTGACAAATGGTATGTTGGGCAATTCTACGGTAATGGAATTACAATCTGAGCTAAACTGTCATGGTTAGATGCCATATGTCCAGATTTTGCTGTTGTTGTAATTCCGTTACCATATATTTGCCCTGATTGTGAAAAAATATATATTTTGTGGCAAAGTGAAATAAAAACAGAACAGATAAGAGATCCCAAAACATTCCTAAGCCATCGGGAAAATACAATCCCTCCAGTGTGTCCTGGGTCTTCCCCAGGGCCACCTCCCAGTTCGACGTGCTAGAAAGACCTCCCAAAGGAGACTACCGGGAGCATCCTCACCACATACCTGAATGACATCATCTGGCTGCTTTCAATGGAGTAAAGCAACAGCTCAAGCTTCTCACCCTGTCCCTGAATGTACAGTAGTGTTCAGAATAATAGTAGTGCTATGTGACTAAAAAGATTAATCTAGGTTCTGAATATATTTCTTATTCTTACATGGGAAACAAGGTACCAGTAGATTCAGTAGATTCTCACAAATCCAACAACACCAAGCATTCATGATATGCACACTCTTAAGGCTATGAAATTGGGCTATTAGTAAAAAAAGTAGAAAAGGGGGTGTTCACAATAATAGTAGTGTGGCATTCAGTCAGTGAGTTCGTCAATTTTGTGGAACAAACAGATGTGAATCAGGTGTCCCCTATTTAAGGATGAAGCCAGCACCTGTTGAACATGCTTTCCTCTTTGAAAGCCTGAGGAAAATGGGATGTTCAAGACATTGTTCAGAAGAACAGCGTAGTTTGATTAAAAAGTTGATTGGAGCGGAGAAAACTTATACGCAGGTAAAAAAATTATAGGCTGTTCATCAACAATGATCTCCAATGCTTTAAAATGGACAAAAAAAAACAGAGACGTGTGGAAGAAAACAGGAAACAACCATCAAAATGGATAGAAGAATAACCAGAATGGCAAAGGCTCACCCATTGATCAGCTCCAGGATGATCAAAGACAGTCTGGAGTTACCTGTAAGTGCTGTGACAGTTAGAAGACGCCTGTGTGAAGCTACTTTATTTGCAAGAATCCCCCGCAAAGTCCCTCTGTTAAATAAAAGACGTGCAGAAGAGGTTACAATTTGCCAAAAAACACATCAACTGGCCTAAAGAGAAAGGAGGAATATTTTGTGGACTGATGAGAGTAAAATTGTACTTTTTGGGTCCAAGGGCTGCAGACAGTTTATGAGACGACCCCCAAACTCTGAATTCAAGCCACAGTTCACAGTGATTCAGTACAGTATAGCGCATACCAGGTATCATGGATCAGTTTGGATATGTCAAAATACTTGAAGAGGTCATGTTGCCTCATGCTGAAGAGGACATGCCCTTGAAATGGGTGATTCAACAAGACAATGACCCCAAGCACACAAGTAAATGAGCAAAATCTTGGTTCTAAGCCAACAAAATTAATGCCTCGCAGATGTGAAGAAATACTAGTTTAGTGATTCACAGGATTGCTAAAAAAGCAGTTTGAACATAATAGTTTTGAGTTTGTAGCATCAACAGCAGACGCTACTATTATTGTGAACACCCCCTTTTCTACTTTTTTTTTTTTACTAATAGCCCAATTTCATAGTCTTAAGAGTGTGCATATCATGAATGTTTGGTCTTGTTGGATTTGTGAGAATGTACTGAATCTACTGGTACCTTGTTTCCCATGTAACAATAAGAAATATACTCAAAACCTGGATTAATCTTTTTAGTCACATAGCACTACTATTATTCTGAACACTACTGTAGCCCAGACACCCAATGAAGGAATCTCATTTCCGATGCTCATGACCTTCTTCTTTCCGTCATTAGAATCAAAATCAAATTTATTGCCAAGTAAGTTAGCACATACAAGGAATATGATCTGGACCCAGTTTCATAAAGCAGTCTAATCTTTTAGTCTACTAAACTTACTTAGTAGACTACAGTTATTCGCCCAACATCATCTGTCTAATCTCCGTTTCACATCGATGGCTAAACCTGGTAGATTAGCCATTTTACGTTAACTGATGATTTTCACGTTCATAATGGCTTGTAAGCTCTGTTGTCAAGAAATGCCTCCGATGCTAATGTATTGTTTACTTCCGGGTTGGTTGTTGCCATGAACTATCCAGCCTTTGTTTCGTTAACCGCCTTTATTAACATTTACGGACCCATACGAACTGCAGAACGATGTGCTTAGCTCTTAGCTTAGTAGTTCTTCTTATACACTTCCATGAAGCCTTTTTGTGCACACAGTGCTACTCAGCATAACAGTGGCACCCGGTGGCTAATGTGAGAACTGTCACAAACATCACCACAGTCATCTGCTACAACCATGGCCAAAAGCGGAGGAAGCTCTCCTTTTGGAGGAATACGAGTGATGTAGGGGTGCTCGTGAGTCTTCTATCAAGTGTTGGTACATGATAACCGCCATTTTTAGAGGTAAAACACTTAAGTTTTGTCGACTAAAATAAGATTAGCCTCCTCTGTATCAGGATAAAAACTTTCGTCGGGTAACATGGAACTTTAGCTGACTAAGAGCTGTGTGCAATGACTAACATCAAAAAAATAGTCAACTAAGTGAGTTTAGTTGGCTAAACTAGACTAGACTGCTTTGTGAAACCGAGCCCTGGTGTTGTTTGTGCATAAAGCCGCGGCCCCACCGAATAATGAAGGATGAAGAAGGAGCCACGCACCCTGTTTTTTTGTTTTGTGACCTATCGTGGCAGTATAGTGGCTCAGAGTGGCTCTTAGAGGCATTATCTTCAGTTAACAAGGCTCCTCTCTGAGCGTGGCGCTAATTTCAAGATGTTCAAAATTTAGCAACAACAGCGTGGCGCAGTTTGTGTTCGAGTTACTGCGATGGCTTAGATGCATTTGCGTGGTGCTTACGAGTCTGCAAAAAGTCCATTATCCGTGCGCCTGGCACTTTCGCAGGACCTGAGAGGCTATTTCTGGAACAGCTCTCCTCTTGCGCACACAATTCCACCTGCTCTGTGCACTGGACTCTATATAAAATAATTATTTTGTAGTGGATTAATCATTTTCTGCCAAACCTTGGATGCTGAAAACACCTCTTCTAGAATCAGAGGACTGTTTCATCTGGATGCTTTTTTTTCCCTCTCTTTCCTGCTCCATGTGGAATGTATTTTGAACAGCTTAAGGTAATTATTTTTAATATTTTTATAGCTTGATAAAACAGTTCCTTGCTGTAAAAGTATGTCTGTATGTTGATGTCTGTTGTATGTAAAAGTATGTTGATTTAATATCTTGTTAATGGATCACACGAGCTCCGCTGTGTGTGCGCACTGACGCAGTGACTCATCATCACGCTTCAAACAAGCATTTAGGCAGAACACCAGCTCACAAAAGAGTGATATTTCAGTCAATATTGGACGAACACAAAATTAAAATTTGGGTGACTGCATGAAAGTGGATGTGTGTTTAAAGCCATGGAAGATAATAACTCCAGTGGAGCAGCTAACAGCAGGAGCTGTGCGGCAACACAGGTGGAGAGCACACAAAAGACCGATTTTGAAGACATAACACAAAGTTAAAAGTTGTATCATGATAACTTGTAAGCTGCGTAAGAAATATATATATATATATATATATATATATATATATATATATATATATATATATATATATATATATATAGGGATGGGTATCGAGAACCGGTTCCTTTCGGGTATCGTTAAGAAATGATTCGATCCACCGACATCAATAAGCTTTGTGCTTAATGATTCTGTTATCAGTCCTTCAGAGTGGCTGTTGTTTTGGCGGGTGTTTGTCAGGAAAATGATCATTTCTCTACATTGATTACAGACCCTGCAGCGGGTCCTTAATCAACTTTTCTGCAGCGCGGCTTTGCTTTGAACCTTGAACCAATTGAAGCGTGGTTCGCAGATTGAAGCAATGCTTCGGTCGATTGCTTTGTTTATTTCTTTCTTTCGCTTAATTTTCCCCCGCTAAAACCCTAAAGAGCATACGTCTGTGAGTATTATTTACCTTTTCTATGTTAAACCGACCTGTTATGGTCTTCTGAAACAGTTGATAGATGTATTTTATAACTTAAAAACGGGAGCGATGCTAATGCGTTAGCATGTCTATGGAATTTTCAATGTTAAAAGTTAGCATTTAGCAAGCTCTCCTAAATGGATTCAGCACTCACTCCAGTTTATTGTCTGGAATAGTCCCAGATTGCATTTCAGAGCTTCTAGAATTCAAACATTTTCATGCAGGTGGTGTTGGGGGGTAATTTTGGGTTTCAGCTTTTTTTGTTTTTCACCACTTTCATCCCTGAATATGAGTTGTGATTCACTTTTGTGTGGATTAAAGTTACTAACTGGGACTCATGTCTTGTTGCGAGAAAGAAACAAGAATCATCCTCTGTTCTGTTCACACAGCTCCAAACGTTGCGCGGCTCTCTGACAAGTCAAGATAGAACGATAGAATTCAGTCTGAATTAATAACTTCAAAGTGAAACACAGTTTTGTTTATTTTTATTTATGTCCAGAGATCAAGGATACAGTGACTAATTTCATATTTATTTACTTTAAGACTCAAGGAAATACATAGAAAACCTGTAAAGCCTACTTTTGGTACAAAATTCATGAGGTATCGATTCCCTTATCGATACCTCATGAATTTTGAAAGAATTTTGAAATTTTGAAAGAATCGATAATGGCATCGATATCGATAAAACCTTATCAATACCCATCCCTATATATATATATATATATATATATATATATATATATATATATATATATATATATATATATATTTTATTTTTATTTTTTTTTAAATGATCCACAGGTGTATATAATAAAACGGCTACCTCATTCTGTATGCAGAACAGCACCGCGCGCAAAAGAGCGCTTTTGCAGAAATAAATGGACGAACACAAAAAGTGGATTCACGTTGTAAAAATGACTGTGTTTAAAGGCAAGGAAAAAATAAAGCCAGCAAGCCATGGATGGAAAGGAAGCCACTAAGAAAGAGCACAGAGGCGACTGTCCATGAAAGGACAACAGCAGCGCGTGCACAAAAGAGCGATTTTGCAGAAATAAATGGACAAACATAAAGATTTGTGTGTTTAAAGCGCAGAAGAAAAGCCAGAGAGCAACGGAGCCAGCGAGGAGCACAGAGGCAGCTCTCCAGGAACCCGTGGTTCTGTGAATTGAAAACCCACACTTTGAAGGGACCAGGTGTGGGAGGGCTGGAGGTTTGGATCAAACTCATGCCTAAACGTGTGCCAACATGGCATTATCATGGCGCTATCATGGCACTACGTGGATTAGTGTGGCTGATGCGAGCCATTCGAGGCTGTAATGACAGGTCGGTCGTGCCTCACTAGAGGCTGCTATGCGGCACATGCGGGGTACAGAGAGGCACATAGTGGCATCTACATAGTGGATAGTGGATATGTGATAGATCAAAACGTGGGTCATTCTTCGAATAGTCACCCCACACCCATGCGTGGCTCCTTCTTCAGCCTTCATTATTTATTAACCCGGTGGGAAAGGGAAAAAAAAACTTCTGTAAGAAGTAAAAGAGTCAGGTAAGCAAAACTATATTCACTGTTGACTATAAATATATGGTAGTGGAGTGGGACTGTGCAAAAACAGGTGACTGAAGTACAGATGTACCCAAAATTCATGACCATGCATGGGAATAGAAGCATAAATGGACTTGTAAATTAAAGCCCCGTTCACACCGGGGGTGCTCCCGGTTGCGCCGTGTCATTATGACAACGCCACGTGGAAGCAACTCAGTGCCGAGACGATGCAGCTCGGCGCCACAACAGTGCGAGGGCGCAAAGGAGGAAGCAAGTCGGGCGCCGAAAAATTAAACCTGTTTAATTTTTTTGGCGTCCTGTGTTTGACGCAGAAAAAAAGTGGTTCCAGCGCAAGTCGGGGCAAAGAGGCATAATTCGGGGCAAAGAGGCATTAGCCGGCATGACTCAAAGCCAATTTTGGATTCCTGCTGGTTTCCATTGTTCCCGCAGTATAAATCACGCAGGATTGTTTTTATACCATGTACTTAATGCAGTAAAAACTACACGCTGAAGAACAAAAATGCAGACTGATTGCCAGAAATATCCAGTAAAATGTCCAGACATCTCTAGTCCACTCATGGACGCTCGTTCACGTGCGCACATGTGAACAATTAAAAGAAAAAAAAAGTCTGGCTGCAGGCAATAGTTCCTTGTTCTTTGCTCAAACTCTCACATCACAGTTAAAAAAAAGGACAAAAAAGGACATAAGACCTGAGACAGGACATGTCAACATGAAGCAGAACTCCAGACATCTCCACATTTGCTTGATGGTTCGCTCGCGTGAGCGAACCACATACTTTTCATTGTGGTTAATGTTTTCTTTTCACTCTTAGTGCTTCAAAATACTTGTATGTAAATATGCCATGAAAATTCAGTAAGGTATATCTTATATATTATATTCCAATTCTAAGGTGGAACTATGCTAGTATACTAAGGTATATCTAAATATGGTAAATGAGATCTAAATATGGAAGGGGAGGTGATGGTCTAGTGGTTAAGGTGTTGGGCTTGAGTCCAGAAGATCATGGGTTCAAATCCCCGCCTGACTGGAAAATCACTAAGGGCCCTTGGGCAAGGCCTTTAATCCCCTGTTGCTCCTGGTGTGTAGTGAGCGCCTTGTATGGCAGCACCCTGATATCGGGGTGAATGTGAGGCATAATTGTAAAGCACTTTGAGCGTCTGATGCAGATGGAAAAGCGCTATATAAATGCAGTCCATTTACCATTTCTAAATATCTAAAAAAGAAGCATAAATTAGAAGAGTAGAAAAGAGTAGAGTACCTACCATCCCTGTTCATGAGAACCAGGGATGGTAGGTTGAAAAGCTTTTTTATCCCATGGGAACTCTCCCTACCCACCCAAGCGGCTCAAGAAAAAAGTATATATAATAATAAATAATAAGACATAAGAAAGATAAGACATCATACGAGGGCTGTCAATAAAGTAACAGTCCTTTTTATTTTTTCAAAAACTATATGGATTTCATTCATATGTTTTTACGTCAGACATGCTTGAACCCTCATGCGCATGCGTGAGTTTTTCCACGCCTGTCGGTGACGTCATTCGCCTGTGAGCACTCCTTGTGGGAGGAGTCGTCCAGCCCCTCGTCGGAATTCCTTTGTCTGAGAAGTTGCTGAGAGACTGGCGCTTTGTTTGATCAAAATTTTTTCTAAACCTGTGAGACACATCGAAGTGGACACGGTTCGAAAAATTAAGCTGGTTTTCAGTGAAAATTTTAACAGCTGATGAGAGATTTTGAGGTGATACTGTCGCTTTAAGGACTTTTCACGGTGCGAGACGTCGCGCAGCGCTCTCAGGCAGCGTCATCAGCCTATTCAAGCTGAAAACCTCCACATTTCAGGCTCTATTGATCCAGGACGTCGTGAGAGAACAGAGAAGTTTCAGAAGAAGTCGGTTTCAGCATTTTATCCGGATATTCCACTGTTAAAGGAGATTTTTTTAATGAAAGACGTGCGGACGGATCCGCGCGTCGGGACGCAGCCGACGCGGTGCGGCGGCACAGGAAAAACACCTCCGTGTTGATAACCATTTGTAAAATCCAGGCGGCTTTTGATGGCTTTCAGTGGAGTGAGTATATGAGAAATTGTTTAACAGGCAGGACATGTTCCAACTTGTCCTTAAGGCTTCCAACAGAGGTGTTTTTCCTGTGGAGGAGCGTCGCGGCGGCTGCGTCCCGACGCGCGGACCCGTCCGCACGTCTTTCATTAAAAAAATCTCCTTTAACAGTGGAATATCCGGATAAAATGCTGAAACCGACTTCTTCTGAAACTTCTCTGTTCTCTCACGATGTCCTGGATCAATAGAGCCTGAAATGTGGAGGTTTTCAGCTTGAACAGGCTGATGAC
Source organism: Thalassophryne amazonica (assembly GCF_902500255.1). Taxonomy (NCBI): domain Eukaryota; kingdom Metazoa; phylum Chordata; class Actinopteri; order Batrachoidiformes; family Batrachoididae; genus Thalassophryne; species Thalassophryne amazonica. Next base: position 117,614,543 of record NC_047105.1, read on the forward strand.
GCCGCCTGAGAGCGCTGAGCGACGTCTCGCACCGTGAAAAGTCCTTAAAGCGACAGTCTCACCTCAAAATCTCTCATCAGCCGTTAAAATTTTCACTGAAAACCAGCTTAATTTTTCGAACCGTGTCCACTTCGATGTGTCTCACAGGTTTAGAAAAAATTTTGATCAAACAACGCGCCAGTCTCTCAGCAACTTCTCAGACAAAGGAATTCCGACGAGGGGCTGGACGACTCCTCCCACAAGGCGTGCTCACAGGCGAATGACGTCACCGACAGGCGTGGAAAAACTCACGCATGCGCACGAGGGTTCAAGCATGTCTGACGTAAAAACATATGAATGAAATCCATATAGTTTTTGAAAAAAATAAAAAGGACCGTAACTTTATTGACAGCCCTCGTATATATAACTATTGTTAAATATTAAGGGTAATAAACAACATATACGAGGTCTCTTAGATAATAAACCGACCCTTTTATTTTATTTTTTTAACTATATGGATTTGAATGACATGCGATTACACCAATCATGCTTGAACCCTCGTGCGCATGCGTGAGTTTTTTCACGCGTGTCGGTGACGTCATTTCCCTGTGGGCAGGCCTTGAGTGAGATGTGGTCCAGCCCTCTCAGCTGAATTCCTTTGTTTCACACGCTGCTCGAGACGGCGCGCGTTGCTTTATCAAAATGTTTTCTGGACCTGTGAGGAATATCCGAGTGGACACTATTCGAGAAATTAAGCTGTTTTTCTGTGAAAAGTTTAACGGCTGATGAGAGATTATGGGGTGTTTCTGTCGGTGTAAGGACTTCCCACGGAGCGGGACGTCCTGCAGCGCTTCCAGGCGCTGTCGTCGGCCTGTTTCGAGCTTAAAACATCCCAATTTAAGGCTTAATTCACCCAGGACATCGTGAGAGAACAGAGAAGATTCAGAAGAGGCCGGCATGAGGAATTTATGCGGACATTCCACTGTTTAAGGACATTTTTTTAATGAAAGACGTACCCGCAAATTCGCCGAGTCGTTTCCGTGACGACTCGGCAAATCTGTGTGCGCCGCGACAGGAAAAACACCTCCGTGTTGAAAACCATTTGTAGAATTCAGGCGGCTTTTAATGGCTTTCAACAAGTGAGTAACTGAGAAATTGTTTAACAGCTTGGGCATGTTCCAACTTGTCCGTTAAGGTTTCCAACGGAGGTGTTTTTCCTGCCGCGACCCCCCGCGGTCGGGTCCGGCCCGACATGCGACTCTGCCCGCACGTTCTTTCATTACAAAATGACCGTTAACAATGGAATGTCCGAATAAACTCCTCATGCCGACTTCTTCTGAAAGTTCTCTGTTCTCTGACGACTTACTGCGTCAACAGAGCCTGAAATGTGGACGTTTTCAACTTGAAACGGCGAGACGCTGCCGCCTCGAAGCGCAGATCGCCGTCAGGCGCCGTGGACCGTCCTTAAAGCGACACTACCATACCAAAATCTCTCATCAGCCGTTAAAATTTTTACCGAAAACCAGCTGAATTTATTGAATGGTGTCCACTCAGTTGTGCCTTGCAGTTTTGAAAAAATTTTTATCAAACAAAGCAACAGTCTCTGAGCCATTCCTAAACAATGAAAAAAATTGACGAGCGGGTGGACGACTCCTCACTCAAAGACTGCCCACAGGCGAATGACGTAACCGACAGGCGTGAAAAAACTCTCACATGCCCACGAGGGTTCAAGCATGTCTGATGTAATCACACGTGATTCAAATCCATATGGTTTTTGAAAAAATAATAAGGTCGGATACTTTTCTAATAGACCTCGTATAATAAATATGGTACTATATAATATACAGGAGTAGGTATTAAAACCTAAATATTACAACCCCTGGAAAAAATTATGGAATCACCGGCTTCGGAGGATGTTCATTCAGTTGTTTAATTTTGTAGAAAAAAAGCAGATCACAGACATGACACAAAACTAAAGTAATTTCAAATGGCAACTTTCTGGCTTTAAGAAACACTATAAGAAATCAGGAAAAAAAATTGTGGCAGTCAGTAATGGTTACTTTTATAGACCAAGCAGAGGGAAAAAAATATGGACTCACTCAATTCTGAGGAATATGTAAATTATGGAATCACCCTGTAAGGTTTCATCCCCAAAACTAACACCTGCATCAAATCAGATCTGCTCGTTAGTCTGCATCTAAAAAGGAGTGATCACAACTTGGAGAGCTGTTGCACCAAGTGGACTGACATGAATCATGGCTCCAACACGAGAGATGTCAATTGAAACAAAGGAGAGGATTATCAAACTCTTAAAAGAGAGTAAATCATCATGCAATGTTGCAAAAGATGTTGGTTGTTCACAGTCAGCTGTGTCTAAACTCTGGACCAAATACAAACAACATGGGAAGGTTGTTAAAGGCAAACATACTGGTAGACCAAGGAAGACATCAAAGCGTCAAGACAGAAAACTTAAAGCAATATGTCTCAAAAATCGAAAATGCACAACAAAACAAATGAGGAACGAATGGGAGGAAACTGGAGTCAACGTCTGTGACCGAACTGTAAGAAACCGCCTAAGGAAATGGGATTTACATACAGAAAAGCTAAACGAAAGCCATCATTAACACCTAAACAGAAAAAAAATAAGGTTACAATGGGCTAAGGAAAAGCATCGTGGACTGTGGATAACTGGATGAAAGTCATATTCAGTGATGAATCTCAAAATCTGCATTGGGCAGGTGATGATGCTGGAACTTTGTTTGGTGCCATTCCAATGAGATTTATAAAGATGACTGCCTGAAGAGAACATGTAAATTTCCACAGTCATTGATGATATGGGACTGCATGTCAGGTAAAGGCACTGGGGAGATGGCTGTCATTACATCATCAATAAATGCACAAGTTTACGTTGATATTTTGGACACTTTTCTTATCGCATCAATTGAAAGGATGTTTGGAGATGATGAAATCATTTTTCAAGATAATAATGCATCTTGCCATACAGCAAAAACTGTGAAAACATTCCTTGCAAAAAGACACATAGGGTCAATGTCATGGCCTACAAATAGTCCGGATCTTAATCCAATTGAAAATCTTTGGTGGAAGTTGAAGAAAATGGTCCATGACAAGGCTCCAACCTGCAAAGCTGATCTGGCAACAGCATCAGAGAAAGTTGGAGCCAGATTGATGAAGAGTACTGTTTGTCACTCATTAAGTCCATGCCTCAGAGACTGCAAGCTGTTATAAAAGCTAGAGGTGGTGCAACAAAATACTAGGGGATGAAAATTTACAGGGTGATTCCATAATATTCCTCAGAATTGAGTGAGTCCATATTTTTTTTTCCCTTTGCTTGGTCTAAAAAAGTAAACCGTACTGACTGCCACAATTTTTTTTCCTTGATTTCTTATAGTGTTTCTTAAAGCCAGAAAGTTGCCATTTGAAATGACTTTAGTTTTGTGTCATGTCTGTGATCTGCTTTTTTTCTACAAAATTAAACAACTGAATGAACATCGTCCGAGGCCGGTGATTCCATAATTATTGCCAGGGGTTGTAATACAGGAGAAGATTTGGTCATGGTCATGGTATTTTATTATAGAAACAGAAGCTACGATAAACGGTGCTACAGCGTGTGGCTCCTGTTCCCTAATACTGCACACCAGTTTTCTATCAGTTTGTGTTCCCAGCTGTCACCATCCACACACTGCACACTGTCATTTATTAATTCAGTGCATAAACCCAAATTTTACATTCTGTGCCAGTTCATTCATCCTTTGTCCTGTGTCCTTGGACCTAACCCCCCCCCCCCCCCCCGCCCCCCACAGACACACACATACACTCTGGCTTTTGTCTCGCCACAGTTTAACTCAACACCTCCAACATCATCCCTCAACACACTGATCTCCTCTTAGGTTCAGCCACTTCATCAATCTGGTCATTTCACCCACAACCGTCTTCCGTCAATCCACTGCAGCTCCCCTCCTCCCATCTGCCTTGCTTCTCTCCAATCCTACAGACAACCATGTCCAGGGGTTTACCTCAGCTCTGCATGCTTTTTTATGCTTAAAATGGTTTCACTCAAAACTAATCATGACATATGAACTGGCCAAGAAATGACCTCAGCAGTCGCAGACAACAAGGACAAAAAATTGTCTGTTTTTGAGCAACTTTATTTGGCATTGAAGAATAAACAAAACACGAGTTCATCTGCCAAGAAAGACAGATTCCTGGGAGATATGCTTTAACAGATGATCATGATTGATTCACAGACCATTTTTCAGCTTGATGCGACACAGACATTGCGTGGGGCGCATGTCCAAATGAGGTACAATGCCTGCATGATATGACGAAAACCTGCAATGTGCGATATCACTGCTCAATATTGCAATGACGAGATAACTTTTGTGAAATGAACAAGACAGATAAGAGGCACTTCAACCCAGAGATCATTCAATGTAAACTTTGTGACCAAATGCATCAGTAGAAGATGACTCAAAAGTAAAGTATAATTTCTGGGTCTAAAATGGCCCATTTTCCAAATGTTGATCTAACGTAGCTTGGGGCTGCATTTTAATGATTACATTAAAACAAAAGTGGACTTCAAACAATGGTGAAATTTAATGATTTCTCCCCTCTGAATTCATGAAGCTCAGCCTGTTTGTTTTCATTAAAGGTACCAGTTCAATTCACTCCATTCCTTAATACTATCAGTTCAAATTATTATGACATACGAGGTCTGTTAGAAAAGTATCCGACTTTTTTATTTTTTGCAAAAACCTGATGGATTTGAATCACGTGTGCTTGCATGAGCCAACCTGGAACCTTCGTGCGCATGCGTGAATTTTTTTCACACCTGTCGACTGCGTCATTTGCATGCAAGCAGCCTTTGTGTGAGGACATGTGTAGTCTCTCGTCGGATTTTATTTGTAAGGAAAATGGCAGAATGACTGGAGCAGCGCCGCATCAAATTTTGCCAGAAACTGGGTGACAGCCAGGTGGAAACCATTCGGAAGATTCAGACGGCTTTCGGTGATGATGCTATGGGCATCACATAGATTAAGGAGTGGTACAACCGGTTTAAAGACGCCCGCACAACAGTGTAGAACGAGCCACGCTCCGGTCGGCCATCAACATGCTGAAATGACTAGATCATTTCCAAAGTGAACGCTGTGGTGATGTGGGACCGTCGTGTGACTATCCAAGAAATTGCGGAAGAGGTGGACATCAGCACTTCTTTGGCACAATCCACTGTGACAGAAGATTTGGCCATGAAAAGAGTGGCTGTGAAATTCGTGCCGATGGCTTCGCACGAAGTTGCTGATGGCGAAGCAAAAGCAACTCTGTGTTGAAGTCTCACAGGACATGCTGGACTCCGAAAAATGATGCCCACCTCTTCCACCATTCGGAAGATACAGACGGCTTTCGGTGGCTTTTCAGTCGTGTGACTATCCGAGAAATTGTGGAAGAGGTGGGCATGTCACAGCATGTCCTGTGAGACTACACGGAGGCACTTTTGCTCCGCCGTCACCATTTCGCTGCAACTCTTTTCATGGCCAAATCTTCTGTCACAGTGGAATGTGGTGAAAAAGTGGTGATGTCCACCTCTCCTGCAATTTCTGGGATAGTCACACGACGGTCCCACATCACCACAGCATTCACTTTGGAAATGATCTGGTCATTTCAGCATGTTGATGCCCAACCGGAATGTGGCTCGCTCTCCACCGTTGTGCGGACATCTTTAAACCGGTTGTACCGCTCCTTAATCTGTGTGATGTCCATAGGATCGTCACCGAAAGCCATCTGAATAACCCGAATGGTTTCCACCTGGCTATTGCCCAGTTTCTGGCAAAATTTGATGTAGTCAAACTGCTCCGGTCGTTCCGCCATTTTCCTTGTAATGAAAATCTGACGAGAGACAACACCCGTCCTCACACAAAGGCTACTTGCAAGCAAATGACACAATTGACAGGCATGAAAAAATTCATGCATGCACACAAAGGTTCAAGGTTTGCTCATGCAAGCACACGTGATTCAAATCCATCAGGTTTTTGCAAAAAATAAAAAGGTCGGATACTTTTCTAACAGACCTCGTATAAATATACTGCTTATACTAAAAACATGGTGAATTTACTGTTTTAACCACAAACATGCCCATTGTTAAGCACATTGTAACGGCGTTCTAGAGCAAAATCCTCATGGATCTTGCCAACTAACACAAAATATTTAAAAATGTCAAAATAAACTGTACACTAACTGTACACTTTGAGACTTGAAGGAAGATAACATGATCTGCACTATGGCTAAGGAAGACATGTTGAACTTCAACCACACTCAGGAAATACTCATCTTCATACAAGACTTATCTGATGAATTTAGACACTTCTCAGACAACCTCTTCAAAGATTAAATTCTGGACATTCTGTCAGAGATTGCTAACACTGAACACAAATAGTTGCTTTAGTGACTCCAATCATCGCACATCAAAATTACATGTTTAATTTTTATTCCAATATCATGCCAATTTCCAAACAGCTTCAGCAACCCATCTCCAAGCAACTCACACTGTACTGCTGCCATCAGTCTCCATGCTGTTTCAGCCAACCTTCATGCCAGTCATTATATCTCCTCAACCATCTTCCACATCTTCTTCTACAACACTGGAGTGTTTTCACACAATTGCTCCAGTTACACCTTCACAGATGTCCCCAAATCAATTTCCATACCTGTCTCTATGCCATTCCTTCATCTTCTTATTCCAATCAAGGGTAATGGGGGAGCGTGAGCATATCCCAGTGGTCATTAGGTGAGGGGCGGGGGGGTCACCTTAGATAGGCCACTAGTCTATCGCAGGGCCACTTGGACCCCAATCAGACTGGGATTTCCAAAGTTTTTTTTCTGAATCTGAATGGCGCAAATTGGATTTAAGACAGAGAGGTGCGTTGAACTGGATTTTAGTTGGATTTGAGTGGGAATGCTGTGGTCTGAATGCGAATGTGTATTGAATCCAGCAGGCTTTGGACCATGATGTTAAAATATGTACATGCCCCCTCAGCGACAGACAAGTGAACAGCTTCAACGGCACTTTGAGAGAGAGAGAGAGAGCTCTATTTTCATAATTTCTCCAGTACCAAATCAGAACCATTAACTGGCAGAGTGGGATTTGCCACGGTGCATTGAATCCATCTAGCTCGGGACCATGACGTCAAACTATGTCTGTGTCCCCACTGTGTCTTCTTCAGCAAATTGCTCAGTAAAAAAAACTTCTTTCTGTGGGGCGCCACACAGAAACACACACATACAATGAGGAAAATAAGTATTTGAACACCCTGCAGTTTTGCAAGTTCTCCCACTTAGAAATCATGGCGGGGTCTGAAATTTTCATCTTTGGTGCATGTCCACTGTGAGAGACATAATCTAAAATAAAAATAAAAAATCCGGAAATCACAATGTATGATTTTTTTTTTTTTTTTTTTTACATATGTTTATTAATTTTCTTTTTACACAAACACAAAACAAAAACAGAACCAAATATATAACAACCCAGCTCAAACCCCAACTCAAAATAAAAAAAACAAACTCATAATAAAAAAAAAAAAAAAAGATACAGTTTAAAAAAAGAATCATGGGCAGTCCACTATTGGTAAAATAACCTTTGTACATCACAGAAAGCCCCGTGAAAAAATAGCTGCCAGATCCAGACCAACATACCGCAAATAAGGGTCCCATATTTTACAGAACGCATCTTCCCTATTATGTAGCTTACTCGTTAGGATGTCCAATGAAATGTATTCAAGAACAGTCCGCTGCAACTGTGTTCTTGATGGGGCTTTGTCTATAATCCAGTTCGAGAGGACACATTTCCTAGCACAAAAAGTAAGCATCATGTAAAGTTGTCTTTCACATTTCTTCTTAATGTTATTTGTCATTCCCAGCAACATATACAATGGGTTACATTCAGTAATAATAGAAAGGATCTTGTCCAATTCACCTTTTATACTAAACCAAAATTGTTGTATTTTCCTACAGGACCAAAGACAGTGAGTGAGGTTACCCACCTCTGTTTTACACTTAGGGCAGAACGGAGAAAGGTCTGAATTAAATCTGTGACGCTGAGAAGGAGATATATGAACACGATGCAAAATCTTAAGTTGCATTGCTTTTACCCTATTACAAACACTCAAAGACCCTGCGTTCTCCCAAGTTTCATTCCAGGCCTCGTCACTGATCACCAAAGCTAACTCCCTCTCCCATGTCCCCTTCAAATGAGCCAAATCTGAGCCTTCATATTCTCTCAATAAACCATAGCAAATCTTAACAGAGCATTTAAGTTTAGGCTGAAATAGTTGTTTTTCCACAATCAGTAACAGTTTGGTTGGCAAGTATAGTTGTGTTCTTTAGGATATAATCTCTCACTTGCAGGTACCGAAAAAAGTCACGTCTGTGAATTCCGTATTTATTTACTAACTGATCGAAGGACATTAGGTTTGATCTGTCCATCAAATCAGAAAGGGTAGAGATACCTTTTTCTGCCCACACAGAAAAACCAGAGTCCAAAGTCCCAGGCCGGAAAAGGGGATTGCCACATAACGGAGTGAAGAGAGATGTTAAGTGAGACCTACCCTCCATCTTTTGAATTATTTGCCAAGCTCTGACAGTACATAAAGTGAGAGGGTTACTACAGAATATTTTTAGAAGTTTACCTTTTTTCAGGAATAGTAAATTTTTCAGAGGGAGGTTGGACATGGAACTTTCTATATCAAGCCAGAGAGAAATAGGTTCTTCCACCCAGTCCGCCGCTACACACAATGTATGATTTTTTAATAATTTATTTGTATGTTACTGCTGCAAATAAGTATTTGAACACCTACCAACCAGCAAGAATTCTGGCTCACACAGACCTGGAAATTTTTCTTTAAGAAGCACTCTTATTCTGCACTCTTTACCTGTATTAACTACACCTGTTTGAACTTGTTACCTGTATAAAAGACACCTGTTCACACACTCAATCAATCACACTCCGACTTGTCCACCATAGCCAAGACGCAAGAGCTGTTTAAGGACACCAGGGGCAAAACTGTAGACGTGCACAAGTCTGGGATGGACTACAGGACAACAGGCAAGCAGTTTGGTAGAAGACAACAACTGTTATGATTATTTATTAGAAAGTGGAAGAAACACAAGATGACTGTCAATCTCCCTAGGTCTGGGATTCCATGCAAGATCTCACTTTGTGGGATGATTCTGAGAAAGCTCAGAACTACACAGGAGGACCTGGTCAATGACCTGAAGAGAGCTGGGACCACAGTCACAAATATTACATTAGTAACACATGATGCTGTCATGGTTTAAAATCCTGCAAGGCAGCAAGGTCCTCCTGCTCAAGCCAGCACATGTCCAGGCCCGTTTGATCAAGAGGAGGCATGGGAGGTCATGTGGTCAGATGAGACCAGAATAGAGCTTTTTGGAATCAACTCCACTTACCATGTTTAGAGGATGAGAACAACCCCAAGAAAACCATCCCAACCATGAAGCATGGGGGTGAAAACATCATACTCTGGGGGTGTTCTTCTGCAAAGAGGACAGGACGACTGCACCGTATTGAAGGGAGGATGGATGGGGTCATGTATTGTGAGATTTTGGCAAACAACAACCTTCCCTCAGTAAGAGCATTGAAGATGGCTCATGGCTGGGTCTTTCAGCATGACAATGACCCCAAACACACAGCCAGGGCAACTAAAGAGGGGCTCCGTAAGAAGCATTTGAAGGTCCTGGAGTGGCCTGGCCAGACTCCAGACCTGAACTCAATAGAAAATCTTTGGGGGGGGCACAAACTCCATGTTTCTCAGTGACAGCCCAGTAACCTGGCTGATCTAGAGAAGATCTGTGTGGAGGAATGGGCCAAAATCCCTGCTGCAGTGTGTCCAAACCTGGTGAAAAACTACAGAAAACGTTTGACCTCTGTAATTGCAAACAAAGGCTACTGTACCAAATATTAACACTGATTTTCACAGGTGTTGAAATACTTATTTGCAGCAGTAACATTTGCATTGTGTTTTCCGGATTTTTTTAGGATTATGTCTCTCACAGTGGACATGCACCTAAGATGAAAATTTCAGACCCCTCCATGATTTCTAAGTGGGAGAACTTGCAAAATCGCAGGGTGTTCAAATGCTTATTTTCCTCACTGTACATGCACACACCCGCACTTGTTCAGATGTCATTCAGAAAACTGTTTCAGCAGTCATTACAGCACAATGTATGCCATCTGCAGTTACAGCCTGCAGGGTGATAATGTGAGCTTAAAAATTTTTGTTTTTGTTAAGTTATAAATGAATTCCTTCCTGAAATATCACACACATTCATATTTTTGTGTTTAAAGCTAAGCAACTCTCTGCACTTAAATCATACATTAAGCTTTCCATTACTCCTACTTGGTAAAGATAACATACAGCCAGGTTGTCCTTGTCACTCTGGCAAGCAAAAACACCCCATACTCACATGCTGGTGAGCACAGATTGAATTTGGCTTGAGCTGGATTGAGTTGGGACGTATGTGTGGGATGCTATCTAGCTAAAAAACAATCCAGAATGAATCTGGTTCGAGCTGGATTGCAAACCCCAGTCGGTATGGAGCCTTATAGACAAGCACATTCACACACACCTATGGACAATTTACAGTTTCCAATTCACCTATCCTGCATGTCTTTGAAAGTTGCAGGAAGCCAGACCACCCAGAAGGAACCCACATAAACACGGGAAGAACATGCAAATTCCACACAAAAAGGACCAGGAGGGAAGCAGCCCCACATTCTTCTTTCTGTGAGGCAACAGTGGTAATGACAAAGCCAATATAATGCCTGAGTCTAGCCCTGAATACATGTCATCAGTCTCACTTTATCCCGACCTCTCCAGGCTAGGCTAGTCTGCGAGGCAGCACCACAAAACTCTTCATTCTCCAAGGTATCCCATGCTTCTCTAGCCTCCTGACACATTGCATCTCTCCAGACCACAGAAGATACAACACAACTCTCCAGATTTGGAGCAGTGCCACACATCTTTGCAGACCCGAGGCGGTGCAGTGTGTCTCTTCAAGTCTTGAGACAGTGCACCGTATCTCTCCAGAATCAGAGGTTGTGCCACATATTTCTCCAGAACCAGTGCCACACATTCTCTCAAACTCTGAGCCATTACAACTCATCTCTTCAGATAGATTAGGTGTCATGAGTTTCTTCATGTCCTTAAGGGATAACCTAAATGCATCACCGCACTCTTCTGTGTGCTGCAGAATCCTGTCAATCTCTGGATCAGAACATGACTACCACATGTATAAAGGCCATATGTGAGTGGAAAACATTATTACTGTTAAGTTTCTGTTAAAATGTTCCAATCATGTTTCCACATGTCTTGGTCAACCAAGACATTTTGCCTGGAGGCCCATTTTACTAACAAATCATACCATTTGGCAGCATAATTTTGAAAGAATATGACTTGTATGCAAACAACTAAGATAGCTGAAACTTTGGGGAATGATCGTACACAAACTGGAGTTTAGATCAGCAAATTTCCAAACTTTGCTGGGCCTTTATAGGGTTTAATGCAGTTTTTATGGGTTCTGTTTTTTGCATCATCTTGTATATAAGATTTCTCATTCAAGATGCTGAAGCTTTGAAACTCTCTTATTTTCCATTGGATATTACTATGTCATGTTCAAGAAGGTCACAACGATGTGAAAGATGAATGTCTATCTGAGTTGCATTCTATAGTTACTCAGATGAATGCATCTATTTTCTTTTAGGCATTACTTCCACTTTGTTCCATTTAATTCCAGGTGATTTAAGGAGATGTCCATCAGGGGCAACTGCTATCTATGGCATTTGAGAAGAATGTTTTATTCTGTTTTGGGCATGATGATGTTATTTGTTCTCAAGGCAAGTCTAGTAGCTTTACTAAAATATCTATTGTGGACACTCGCATTCTAATACAATATACAGTTATATAGAGGATGGGGACAAGGACTTGCTGTGTCTTACAGAACAAGCCCTTCTTCATGAGGTGACTTCCAATCATTTAGTGAGGAGTAGCGCCAGCTACAGGCTAAAGTACACGGCTGATGGTATAATGAGTCATTTAAAAAAGTGTATTTACATTTACTCAGTTGTGTGCACACATTTAGCTCTGTATTGAAGCAGTTTGTGCAACCGGACACTGCTAATGATGCTTTTTCCTGTTGGTGACAAAAAGCAGTGTACACTGAGATGTTATGGCCTCATCCAATACTAATTATTTGCTAGTTAGCTTGTACTTGCTGCTATGGTGTTTGCATTCTAAATAAATAATGTAATGCTTAAATTCATTTTTGACCCCAAGCTATCTAAAAATAGAGCATAAGTTGTATTTTCCTGGAATTTTCCATTAAGCATTTTTGTACTTCCTCATTCTACCACAAAATGTCATTATCTTCCTTCCTGTGTCCAAATGTCACAGCAAGCACATTCCTAGCTGTCTCCATCACTTTTGCTATAGTTGTCCTGTCATTTAGCATTTCTTCACCACCACCTAATCAATGAATTTCATACCATAGCCATCCTCCTTCCTCTTCCACCAACTGATCCTTGGTTCAGCCCCAGTATCTTGATGTTCTTTACCTCTAAAGCCATCTTATAAACTACCATTTGATGTTGTCTAGCTCAACTCTCACCTGCCACCACTTTTTCTGCTTCAGACACAGTTCATGTGTGACCCTTCTTTCACACTTATACATCACCATGTGCTTCCAACCTTTTTTTGCAAAATCCATTACCACACATCCTTTCACATTTCTCTCCTTGATATAGGTATCATATCTTACCATCACTTTCTCATCACCTCTGTTTCCAACATGCCCATTGAAAACTGCTCCAATCACCACTGTGTCTTACTTGGGTACACTCTTCTTTTCCCTGTGTCATACACACCGCCTGTGGGATGTAAGCACTGGTGACATTCATCATCACCACTTCAATATTCACCATCACATTCATCATTCCATCAGACACTCATAACAGACCATCCAATATACTCTAAATCTACTCGACAATCAACAAAGTTCCAACTATCACCTCCACACTTCTACCCTTCATCCTCTTTTGCTGCCTCCACAAGTTGCGTCCTGTCATGTTCCACTAGAACCTTACTGGGCAACAGTACAGTTATGGTCAATGTTAACCCAGGCCTCAAAGGATCCGGTATGAATCTAAACTTTTGATCTGTATGTTTGGTTTATGCCAGATAATTGGTGGTCAATTACCCTTTGTGACATAACATCTTCATTTTTCCAGACTTGGGACTGACATTCAGAATGCAATGTCTTGTGCACTACATGAGGCTGTTTTTCTAATGCTTTAAACAACTAACTCTTTTTTGAACAACAATACTATAAGTAACAAATATTCTAATTTGATTGTAAATAAATGTATTTTGATACAGATGCAAGCCAACATACATTCCTTCATAGTAATTTTTTAAAATATTTTTACCCAGAGAATAATTTTTTTAAAAGTCCAACTTTGCTAGTTTTAATACATTTCTGAGTTCCTTCAGAATAGTCTTTCCCAGTCTCGTCAACGCAAATATAGTTGTTCTGTTGACAGATACAGTAGTGTTCAGAATAATAGTAGTGCTATGTGACTAAAAAGATTAATCCAGGTTTTGAGTATATTCCTTATTGTTACATGAGAAACAAGCTACCAGTAGATTCTCACAAATCCAACAAGACCAAGCATTCAAGATATGCACACTCTTAAGGCTATGAAATTGGGCTATTAGTAAAAAAGTAAAAAAGGGGTTGTTCACAATAATAGTGGCATCTGCTGTTGATGCCACAAACTCAAAACGATTATGTTCAAACTGCTTTTTTAGCAATCGTGTGAATCACTAAACTAGTATTTAGTTGTATAACCACAGTTTTTCATGATTTCTTCACATCTGCAAGGCATTCATTTTGTTGGTTTGGAACCAAGATTTTGCTCGTTTACTAATGTGTTTGGGGTCATTGTCTTGTTGAAACACCCATTTCAAGGGCATGTCCTCTTCAGCATAAGGCAACATGACCTCTTCAAGTATTTTGACATATCCAAACTGATCCATGATACCTGGTATGCGATATATAGGCCTTACACCACAGTAGGAGAAACATGCCCATATCATGTTGCTTACACCACCATGCTTCACTGTCTTCACTGTGAACTGTGGTTTGAATTCAGAGTTTGGGGGTCGTCTCACAAACTGTCTGCGGCCCTTGGACCCAAAAAGAACAATTTTACTCTCATCAGTCCACAAAATATTCCTCCATTTGTCTTTAGACCAGTTGATGTGTGCTTTGGCAAATTGTAACCTCTTCTGCACATGTCTTTTATTTAACAGAGGGACTTTGCGGGGGATTCTTGCAAATAAATTAGCTTCACACAGGCATCTTCTAACTGTCACAGCACTTACAGGTAACTCCAGGCTGTCTTTGATCATCCTGGAGCTGATCAATGGGTGAGCCTTTGCCATTCTGGTTATTCCTCTATCCATTTTGATGGTTGTTTTCCATTTTCTTCTACGTGTCTCTGTTTTTTTTTTGTCCATTTTAAAGCATTGGAGATCATTGTAGATGAACAGCCTATAATTTTTTGCACCTGCGTATAAGTTTTCCCCTCTCCAATCAACTTTTTAATCAAACTATACGCTGTTCTTCTGACAATGTCTTGAACGTCCCATTTCCTCATGCTTTCAAAGAGAAAAGCATGTTCAACAGGTGCTGGCTTCATCCTTACATAGGGGACACCTGATTCACACCTGTTTGTTCCACAAATTGACGAAACTCACTGACTGAATGCCACACTACTATTATTGTGACACACCCCCTTTTCTACTTTTTCTTTTTTTTACTAATAGCCCAATTTCATAGCCTTAAGAGTGTGCATATCATGAATGCTTGGTCTTGTTGGATTTGTGAGAATCTACTGATCTATCTCGGCTTTCAATGCTTACCAGTCCAGTAAGTATCAGAGAAATTGTGGAGAGCTGGGCATGTCCTAACTTGTCCCATGACACGCCGAAACGGAGGTGTTCTTTGTCTCGCTCAAACAGCGAATCGGTCATTACGCACGAAGCCTCCGCGCGGCTTTCCATGACAAAATCTCTTGTTAAAAGTGAAATCTGCCAGAAAATGGCTGATGTCCAGCTCTTGTGATAACCAGAGAAAGTGCACACGACGGTCTCGTATTCACAGAGCCATCAGCTTAGAAATGATCTGGCGTTTTCTGCCTCATTGTCGCAGCTCGGAGCACGGCGCGCCGAGCGTCCTTAAAGCCATCCTTAAAGCTGTAGTAACAGTCAGTCATTCTCTGTGAAGCCCGTGAAATTTTCACCGAAAGCCAGATAAATTTTTCAAATGGTTTCCAGGTGCCAGTCTCTAACAGCTTCTGAAAAAATTCTGATGGAAAAAAAGTCCAAATCATTCCGCCATTTCCAGACAATGAAAATCTGACGAGGGGGCGGGACCACTCCTTCCACAAGGCGTGCTCACAGGCGAATGACGTCACTGACAGGCGTGGAAAAACCCACGCATGCGCACGAGGGTTCAAGCTTGTCTGACGTAAAAACATATGAATCAAATCCATATAGTTAAAAAAATAAATAAAAAGGACCGTTACTTTATTGACAGACCTTGTAGATTAAAATCTTTTCAAATCCAGTCGGGAGGTTGACAAACACATCCATCTTACAAAAGAAGGCTTTAAGAGCAGTTTGCTGTTCTTCTTTCACAGATGATATTGTCAAGGTCATTCAAAGCAGAAGCAAAAGCTATTTCAAATAACCGGTCCATATCAGTGGCAGCCATGTTATTTGTTTAGAACAGTGGCTTTTCGGGGCTCATTAATATGAGATAAAGTGTTGCTACTGGCCTGGCCTGTTGTTGGATAAGAGGAAACGGCTGTGAAAGAGAGAGGTCAAGATCTTTTCACAAAATTAATTTATTCATGACATGAATTATGGGTCTAGGCTAGGAATTCCCAGTTTATACTTTCAAAATATGTATTTTACAGGTGACATTATGGATGGGTATTATTAAGACTTTAACGGTACTACTACGCACCTGACGCAGACATTCCTGCGTCGTCATGACACCAGAGGAAGCTTGAGGCAGCCCTGGTGTGAAAGGGGCTTTAGAGATTGTGCTCATGAAGTATTTTGGACCTGTTGGTGCAGTATGACAGTAATAATAAAGAGCTGAAACTTGAGATTGATTTTTCAGTTTTAGTACGAGGTCTATTAGAAAAGTATCCAACCTTATTATTTTTTTCAAAAACCATATGGATTTGAATCACGTGTGATTGCGTCAGACAAGCTTGAACCCTCGTGCGCATGCGTGAGTTTTTCCACGCCTGTCAGTTGCATCATTCGCCTGTGAGCAGGCTTTGAGTGAGGAGTGGTCCAGCCCCCTTGTCAGATTTTCATTGTCAGGAAATGGCGGAATGATTTGGGCTTTTTTTCCGTCAGAATGTTTTCATAAACTGTTAGAGACTGGCAGCTGGAAACCATTAGAAAAATTGATTTGGCTTTCGGTGAAAATGTTACGGGCTTGGTAGAGAATAAGGAGTGTTACTGTCGCTTTAAGGATGGCCCCCAGTGGCTGTGGGGTGCGCCGCGCTCCAAAGTCGCCATCGACAGGCTGAACAATCATTTCATTTCTAAACGGATGGCTGTCTGGATCCGTGACCATCGTGTGCCATTTCTCTGGTTATCAGAAGAGCTGGACATCAACCCATTTTCCGCAGATTTTCACTTTTAACAAGAAGATTTTGTCATGGAAAGCCGAGCGGAGGCTCGCGCGTCACGATGGATTCGCTACTGGAGCGAGACAAAACCACCTCCGTTTTGGTCTCACAGGACGGCTTTGAGATGGCGTTCAGACAGCTGTCGGTGGTTTTTCCATCGAGTGATTATCCGAGAAATTGTGGATGTGCCTGGACATGCGAGAACATGTCCTGTGAGGCTTCATCACGGCGTTGCTTTGCGCCATGCGGCACCGCCGCGGCGCGCGAAGCCTCCGCTCCTCTTTCCATGACAAAAACTCCTGTAACAGTGGAATGTGCTATTCATTTCCAAACTGGACGCTGTTTTATCCGGGACGTCGTCTGACTAGCACAGGAATTGTGAAAAGACGTGGACATCAGCACTTTTTCGGCACATTGAGACAGACGTGCGGAGGAATTCCGCACGTCGTGGCGGTGCCGCATGGCGCACAGCAACGCCGTGATGAAGCCTCACGGGACATGTTTTGGCATGTCCAGGCACATCCCCAATTTCTTGGATAATCACTCGATGGAAAAACCACCGACAGCTGTCTGAACGCCATCTCAAAGCCGTCCTGTGAGACCAAAACGGAAAACTCACGCATGCGCACGAGGGTTCAAGCTTGTCTGACACAATCACACGCGATTCAAATCCATATGGTTTTTGAAAAAATAATAAGGTCGGATAATTTTCTAATAGACCTCATATGTTTCACAAACTCCCAATTTTCTTGTTTACAATATAATAAAACAGTTATAGACTTTTAATTTCGGTATACCCGTGATTATGCGGACCTGGTCAGGATGAGGTTCACCTCGGCCAAGGCCTCGATGAACCCAGGATGGCCATCCTGACCAGGTCCGCATAATCACGGGTACACCTCATCAAAAGTCTATAATTGTATAGTATCTGCTGGGTGAAGTACAACAATGTGCAAACAGCAGCAAGGTTTGTGAGTTGCTGTGACACGAAAAGAAGGAGCAATGGACATAAACCACTGTAAACCCAAAACAGAAGATTGAACTGCTATGCCACTTTATCTATGTACGAGGTCTGTCAATAAAGTATAGGTCCTTTTTATTTTTTTCAAAAACTATACGTATTTCATTCATATGTTTTTACGTCAGACATGCTTGAACCCTCGTGCGCATGCGTGAGTTTTTCCACACCTGTCTGTGACGTCATTCGCCTGTGAGCACTCCTTGTGGGTGGAGTCGTCCAGCCCCTCGTCGGAATTCCTTTGTCTGAGAAGTTGCTGAGAGACTGGCGCTTTGTTTGATCAAAATTTTTTCTAAACCCGTGAGGCACATCAAAGTGGACACGGTTCGAAAAATTAAGCTGGTTTTCGGTGAAAATTTTAACGGCTGCTCAGAGATTTTGAGGTGATACTGTCGCTTTAAGGACTTCCCACAGAGCGGGACATCGCGCAGCGGTCCCAGGCGCCGTAGTCAGCCTGTTTCAAGCTGAAAACCTCCACATTTCAGGCTCTATTGATCCAGGACGTCGTGAGAGAACAGAGAAGTTTCAGAAGAAGTTGGTTTCAGCATTTTATCCGGATATTCCACTGTTAAAGATTTTTTTAATGAAAGACGTCGGGACGAGAGAGAGAAAGAGAGAGAACTCTTTCTACAATTTCTCCAATACCAAAAGCAGTACAGTTAACAGGCAGAGTTTATCAATACTCCGATCTTTAATAATTGAGACTGAAAGGTTCATTACCAGGCTTTTGAACGCAGCCTTACATGACAAATTTAAAGCAAAAGTGCAAGGTGAAAATTTTAAATTCATGATGGTGTCACTCACTTTTGGCATATTCGTCCCCTGGGTAGATGTAGCGATTATACATATCCATAATGAAAACCCGCTTGTCACCCAGGAAGTCACGCTCATGGCCATTTCCCTGTAACAGTGGAAACAAGGTTATCATAAAAAATATAATCTGATGCTTCTTCAAACATCATTCAGCAAAGGCAAAATGAATCATATGAGGAGAGAGAGGAGAGAGAGAGAGAACTGTCTTCATTATCATTGTACAGTGCATCCAGAAAGTATTCAAAGCACTTCACTCGTTCCACATTTTGTGATCTTACAGCCTTTTTTCAAAATAAATGAAATTACTTTTTTTCCTCAAAATTCTACACACAATACCACATAATGACAATATCAACAGTTTTTTTTCTGTTTGTTTTTTTTAGATTTTTGCAAATTTACTGAAAATAAAAACTCAGAAATCACATGCACATAAGCATTCACAGTCTTTGCCATGAAGCTCAGAATTGAGCTCAGGTGCAGCCTGTTTCCACTAATTATCCTCGAGATGTTTCTACAGCTTAATTGGAGTCTACCTGGGGTAAATTCAGTTGACTGGACATGATCTGAAAAGGCACACACCTGTCCACATATAATACACAGTTAACAGTGCATGTAAGAGCACAAACATGGCAGGGTGGCCAGACAGAAGCCACATGGCAGCGCGCCTGGAGTTTGCCAAAAGGCACCTGGAGGACACTCAGACCATGAGAAACAAAATTTCTGGTCTGATGAGACAAAGACTAAACTCTATGGCGTGAATGCCAGGCATCATGTTTGTAGGAAACCAGGCACCATCCCTACAGTGACATATGGGGTGGCAGCATCATGCTATGGGGTTTCTTTTTCAGTGGCAGGATCTTGGAGACTAGTCAGGATTGAGGGATAGATTAATGCAGCAATGTACAGAGACATCCTGGATCAACAGTCAATCTCTCACAAGATATCAAAGGAGTGGCTTCAGGACAACTCTATGAATGTCCTTGAGTGGCCCAGCCAGAGCCCAGACCTGAATCTGACTGAACATCTGTGGAGAGATCTGAAAATTTCTGTGCACAGTCTATCAGTAAAATTAAGTCCCTTCGGCTGTTCCCTTATTGTCATTAGGGGTCACCACAGCAGATCCAAGGTGAGTCTACATGTTGATCTGGCTTTACATCAGATGCCCTTCCTGACGCAACTCCACAATACATGGAGAAATGTTGCAGAGCTGAGGTCTGAACTGGGAACCTTCAGCACTGAAAGTGACTGGACAAATTATCATAATTCTACATTTAAGAAATAAATCATTGATTTTAGTAATTTTTCTTAAGACACGTCAGGGGATGGATAAACAAACATTTTCAAGTCACTGAATCAGTCTTGAACTTCATTTAACTCAAACAATATATTCTCAAAAACTGAGCAACTGTGCAAAAAGGAGAAAAGTGAGGGAAGCCAACAAGACAACTATGACACGTCTGAAAGAGTTACAGTCTCCTGTGGCTGTGATTAGATAAACTCTGCATCATACAACTCTGTTGATTCCATCACCACTTCTACAGCATTTTTTCTTAAAAGAAAGATGTTAAATTTCAGTTACAGTTTGCCAGAAGGTACACAGGAGACATGAGCCTTGATCTGAGCTGCTTCTCCCCCTTTTGCATGAAAAATCTTTCCCTGCCACTTCTTTGAATAAAAGACAGTCTGAGACTATAAATCAACTCACATGCAGCAAAGCTCACAGTCACTGTGTTATTAGCTCAAACATCCTCTCCACATACTGTTCAACAACATATTCCTGCTACAGTACAAATTTGTGAGTGTCAGCTAAATGCCATCACTGCTGGCCTCAAACAGACCTGTCATGTTCTTCACGCAAACACCCTGCCATGAGCCGTATTAAATACAAAGAACAGCTGCAGTGTAATTAGTGAAACATCATCAGGAGAGGTGAATGATCATACAATAGAAAGTTGATGTTTCTACTCCTGTAATAAATGTTCAGTATCAGACATTTCCAGATGGCTAACTGCCACATTTTCTTCTAAGTCTTGCATGATTTGTGTGCTGTAATTTATCATCAGCAGCAGTATTATCCCAGCTGTACACATTCCACAAAGACACATTCAATATATTACATAAAGAAACAAAAGACAGACTTGACTGAAGTACAAGTCTAGGCTGCACTGGGACGACAGGGGCAATAAAGTAGAGCCATTCATCAGCAGCTGACATGACACCTGGCTGACTTTATGTTTAATTATTGATTATGAGCTGAATGACTGAGTGAAGGTAGTGCTGCTTTGCAGCCTTTGTTGATTTTCACAAAGTGTTTGATTCATCTGATCGGACTGCTCTCTGGAACATCGTGAGAATTTGTGAGATCACCAAGAAGCTGCTGGAATGCTGTACAGAAGGGAGGCAGAGACACGGCACTGTTCTCAATGAAAACTGGAGTTTGTCAGAGATGAGTTCTGACTCTTACACTGTTCATTGCTTGCATGGACTGGCTGAGGGCTCCAGACTGTAGTAGGAGTTCTGTAGCCCCTTACTGAAAATAGTAGGAGTGCAAGCAACAAATGTAGGGATGCACAGCTAGTGAACTGCAACACAATTATTCACACTTTCCCCATTTTAACTGTACGAGGTCTGTGAGAAAAGTATCCGACCTTTTTATTTTATGTAAAAAATATATGGATTTGATTCATATGTTTTTATGTCAGCCAAGCTTGAACCTTCGTGCGCATGCGTGAGTTTTTTCACGACTGTCGGTTGCGTCATTCGCCTGTGGGCAGGCTTTGAGTGAGCACTGGTCCACCCCTCTCGTCGTTTTTTCATTGCGAGGAAATGGCGGAATGATTTGGGCTTTGTTCCATCAGAATTTTTTCAGAAACTGTTAGAGACAGGCAGCTGGAAACCATTCGGAAAATTCACATGGCTTTCGGTGAAAATTTTATGGGCTTTACAGAGATTAAGGAGTGTTACTACCGCTTTAAGGATGGCCCTCAATGGTGCACGGTGCGCCGCGCTCCGAGCCACGATCGACAGGCAGAAACCACCAGATCATTTCTAAACGGATGGCTGTATGGATCCAGGACCATCGTGTGCAATTTCTCTGGTTATCACAAGAGCTGGACATCAGCCATTTTCCAACAGATTTCACTTTTAACAAGAGGTTTTGTCATGGAAAGCCGCGCGGAGGCTTTGTGCGTCACAACAGATTCGCTGATGGAGCGAGACAAAGAACGCCTCCATTTTGGAGTGTCAGAGGACAAGTTGGGACATGCCCAGCTCTCCACAATTTCTCTTATACTCACTCGACTGGTAAGCCAATGAAAGCCGAGACAGGCATGTGTTTGGTTTTACCTTCATAATTTACCTTAAAAAACTGTTTACTTGGCCTTGTTTGGTGTCCTTTTTTCAGCACAAACTCACCTGTGTGACTTTACAGTTTTTCTTTCATTCTGACATACTGCATTAAAACAGCGACCCAATATTCACCCCAAACCCTAAAATTCAAATCAGAAAAAAAGTTTTTTTACTGTGAAAACCAGAAATATGTTTAACGAACCATTTTCACAACTTAGAATGTAAATATAAACTGTAAATTTCAAAAATATATGTAAAAATGTAGCATAAACAAAATGATATACAATTCACATTAAAATGCAGGAAATACTTCAGGCGTTTTTTTTTTGGCTATTTACATGCAATAAGATATTACACAAATTTTATTTGTGCCACTCAGAAAAACAATTCCTGTCCAATGCACATCAGAAGCTCCAAAGATTTGTACAGATATTCCACCTCATTATCCATGTGTATTTTTCCCATAATTCCTGGTTTTTGTATCATTTTTAATGGTGTTGGTATAGTCTGGCTGTGTTAGTGGCCAAAAGAAAGAAAACAACAAAAAAAAGCAACAATAGAAAAAGGTGTTTTGGGGAGTCTCTACCTGATCTCCTGTGTTGTCCGTCCTTGGAACCTGCTGGCTGCTGGGGCTGTCAGTGTATGTCGCCACCCTGCTGTGCTCCAGGATTCTTCTTCTGGAGCAGAAGTGCATAGGTCCTGGAGATGATGGAACAAGAAGTGCGTGGTCCGATCCACTGGGCTGATCTGTGCACACAGATTGGTGGATCCACCTGCTGGTTCGTCCAGACCAGAATAATAAAGTCCACTTCATCATCAGACTGATCATGCTCTGGCTCAGACTCTGATGACGCGCTCCATGCTTTGATCGTCTTCATGCAGTTAAAAAAAGAGATACATGACGTGCTGTTCCAGATGCCTGATTATTTTGATGCACAAAATAAATAAAATAACTACACCACACACTAACCACACACTCTAAAACATTACACCACACATACGAAAACACAGTCCAAGCACGGCAAATATCAGACAACTTTCAAAACTGATTGACGTCTGTTTTTCGCTCCACACGAAGCCACACTTTTCTTCTCTCAGCAACAAAATTATGTGGATTGGGGATCATTTTTATATGGTAATATATTTCACACCAATGATAAAGAAAAAAATGTGTATTTTTTTACTTGTTTGCTGTCACAGTCAGAGAGACAGAAAAAAAGTCCCACTCGCAAAACGTGCCCACACACACACACACACACGTGGGGTCTGTGGTTTCTCATCAAACCCATGTGGAGCTGGTGACTGTGATTGGCTAGCATCTGAGTTTTCCGCCAGTGGTGAACACCCGTCTCTCCTGCTGCAGTTGAGGGAGTCGTATTTCATTCCAGCCCTCTAGCTCCTCCAACTGAATCAGGAAATGAGTCATTTTTGCTGTGGGTGTCTATAAAACGTGCAGCGAATATGAGAATATTATCCCCCAAAAACTAGTGTAAATTATTAAATCATAATTCAAGTTATACTTGGCCTATTAACAAAATTTTAAAAATTGGTGTGGAGGTTGAATTCCACATGTTCAACACGCATTCAAACAAACACTCAAAGTGGGCTGTGTCCGCTTAATTAGGCCATGTGATTTTTGATGCGGAGGCGCGTCATTCGTCTGCAGAGGGTTAATTGTAAACAAAATTATGCATCAACTCAGAACAATTAAACTACATGCAATTCATGAAGACTGAAAAGACTGTTAAAGCATTTCAAAAACCACAGCTAAAGCTTGTAGAATATTTTGATAGTCAAAAAATATCAATAACATACCTTATATTAAAGTCACATAATCTTGTTTGAACAACACAATGTTTATTTTTCAGGGATAAAAAATTCTTACCATGTTTCCTGATGGGACAAGATGCAGTGAGATTTTCTCGTTTCTTTTATCTTTTGGACTTTAAATTCAAGCCAGCGCCAATTTCACAGATGCTTGTCGTTATTCCACAGATTCTTTTTCACACAGTCTTTCTCACCATCTTCCCTCTGTCCAACATTGCTCCATGACACAGATACCACAAAATTCTTCTTTTAAAAACTTGATAGCTCTAAAACTACGAGATGTCCAGATGCTACTTTTAGCTTAAGAACAGCATCTTGGAGCAGGCACTCAGCATCACCGTAGCAACCAACCAGTCCCACTTTACAACAACTGTTGTAACAGCCACACTTTGAGTGAGGTATTTTTCTCCGGAGTTTTGAGGATCCACGGACACTGATCTGTGTAGCAGATACAAATGAGATTTATAAAACTTGCATGATGTCATAAAAAAGAAAGCTTGGCGATAGGCATTTTAAAAACTCAGTGACAATCACAATTACAGAGTACAACACTAACACCCCCCCCCCCCATCCCCATGATGAAATCCACAGAATTCCTCAAGATCTGTGAATACTGTGTGAATACTGTAAACCTTTCACCCATCAATTTAAATGTTACTGTGAGCTTTAAAACTGCTGTGACATGAAGTCTTCTGAAGAAAACCAGTTTGGATCCAGGGCTGCAGGCAATTTATAGATAAGGATGCAACCCATCTGATCCAGTACTGGTATCAGAAGCTGATACCGATGTTATTTAAGTATCGGTTAATACCAACACAGCCTGCGACGTTTTCAGATATGGGAGAGGAGCCACTGTGAAACCTCAACTGCTGCTGCATGCTCTCTGCTTTGTTTGCTGCTGAGAGTGAGGAGCGGAGCGGTGAGGTTTCTGAAGCCGAGCTGTTTGAGAGAGCTATCTTCTGGAGTGTTCTAAGCCACGGGTAGCTACAAATTTCCGCCCGGCTCTCGGGTTCAAACTGTCTCTTCGTTGAGCATGAATTTTCTGAAAAATTAACTAAGTTGTTGCTGAATATCTGTGCTTAAAAGTTAGCCGCTTCAGCGTCCTGAGGCTCTGAAATGCCATGAAACACCAGCTCAGAGCACAGCTGAGGACAGCTGAACACAGATTCTGTCCAATCACAGGGAAAGAAATCTCCACAAAAATCCTTCAGTATTAATCCAGAGTTTGTGTGCGAGTGTCGCTGATGATACATTTAAAAATTTACGGTTTATTTTACAGTTGAAAGGCTTCGTGTTTCCAAAAGGTTCCAAGTTCGCTCACTGGGAAAACAGTGAGAGAGAGAGAGAAAGAGAGAGAGAGAGAGAGTGAACAAGAGAGAGTGAGCAAGAGAAAGAGATACAGAGGGAGAGAGAGGACTTAATTTTTCATTTTTTACTCTTAACACTTGCTGTGGCAATGTAAACATGTTTCCCATGGCAATAAAGCTCTACTGAAATTGAAAATTGATAAGGAGAGACTGACAGAGAGTGGGGGGAAGACAGACAGGGAGACAGGGAGATGACTGGATATTTAATTTTTACTCTTAACACTTGCTTTGACAGTGTAAACATATGTCTCCCATATCAATAAAGCTTCACTGAAGTTGAAAATAGAAAAGGAGAGACAGACAGACACAGAGAGAGTGTTGTCTTTTCTCTTTAAGTCTAGAAAATAAGGCTATAAAAGTCTATAAAAAATAAAAGTACTTAATTGTTTCACCAAAACATCAAATCTAACATTGCATTTTAGATACACCTTCTGGCAAATTGTAGCTGAACTTTCAGGTCTTCTTATTAAGAAAATCTTCATATAAAATCAGCTATAATGATAATAATAATATTAAAGCAAACACAGTTCTGGTATCAGAATAGTATCGGTATTGGCAGATATACAAATTCAGGTATCAGGATCAGATCGGAAGTGAAAAATTGTGGATCAATGCATCCATATTTATAGACCAAGCTTTACGGCCCCTTCACACAATGCGAATTTTGGTCAACGTCTGGTCAATTATGCTGAAACAGCGCGAAACAGTTCCAAATTAGCACACCACGAAGCATCGCACCGACAGGGCAGGCATGCACGAACCTGGTGCGAGAGTTCGTGCACGCGTCGGTGTCTTTTGAGCAGGAACGCTGCCAGGTGCAGCACATGGTATCGCTTATGTGGTATAAAAAAAACAAAAAAAACAAAAAACAGCCTGTACCTGTGGAACCACATTGCGCCTCTTATGTGGTATAAATAAAAAAAATAAAAACCAGCTGGTACCAGTGGAACCACAACGCGCTGCTTATGTGGAATAATAAAAAGAGAGAAAAACACCACCCACTGGACGCAAACCCGCGCCTTTCAAAAGCACTATTGCCAGTCAGTGACTTTACCACTGAGCTACGGAGCTGTTCTTTGAAAGCTGCGGGAATCTGCCTCAAAAAAGGAAGGACATGAAAGTAGCAGTTCACTCGTCTCATTCATGTCCACATCTGCTGGCATGTCTCCAAATGGCAGCGCGCGTCTTGTGGACAACGTGCCGCAGGACACCGCATCATGTGGGACAGAGCTCACGTGGGTGATGTGACAGTGAGATCGCCTGCTGCATGTTCTGATCTGACGGGCCAATTTTCAACTGGAGCAGCCTATCCATGTGTGCGCTGTGCGCGCTCGCTGCAGCACGTCGCCACAGTGGTATATGTTTTTATTTATGTCCACTTGATAACAGCAAACAGACACATGTGCGTCACAGTGGGCAGTTGTTTGTGCATGTACGTCCAAACACAGTACATGGACACACCTCCTTCATCTCAGTGCACAGACTACAGCCACACTCGTGTGGTACTCAGACAAATTTCTCTGCGAATACGAAAGTGATTGTCTGCAGTCTGTTGTCATGCCAAGAGGGCGACTGGTCACACATTTTCTATTTTCTAAGTGCCATAAGAGTGGTGTTAGATGTTCATGCGTGTCACTTGGAATTTGGCCGGCACCTGCCGCAAGAGGGTGCGATGGGTTTGCACAGCCTACACTTTGTCTTTCAGGTGCTTGTGTGCGCAAATAGTTGTAGCAACAGTACGAGGCGTTGGAGGCAGGGACAACATTACACGGTTTGCACAGAATTCCTGCGTCATGTGCACTAAGTGGGCACTTTGTACAAACTTCGCACTATGTGTGAAGGGGTCCTTACCTGTGCAAGGTACTTACAAAAGCTTGTAATCACATTGTGTTAACACAGATGTAAAAAATAATGAACATTTGTCTACACATACATTCAAGTAAAGACTTTCAAAGGAATGAGCGTGAATATAAATACACATACAGTGCATCCAGAAAGTATTCACAGTGCCTCACCTTTTCCACATATTGTTGTTACAGTCTCATTTCAAAATAGAAGAAATTCATTTTTACCTCAAAATTGTACACACAATACCCCATAATGACAATGTGAAAAAATGTATATATAAACAAATAAACTAAGAAATCACAGCAGTTGCCATGAAGTTCAAAATTGAGTTTGGTGCATCCTGTATCCACTGGTCATCCTTGAAATGTTTCTGTAGCTTAATTGGAGCCCACCTGGGTTAAATTCAGTTGATAGGGCATAATTTGTAAAGGCACACACCTGTCTACATGTAAGGTCCCACAGCATGGTGGTGGCAGCATCATGCTGTGGAGATGATTTTCAATGGCAGGAACTGGGAGACCAGTCAGGATTGAGGGAAAGATGAATGCAGCAATGAACAGAGACATCCTGGATTAAAGCCTGCTCTAGAGCGCTCTTGACCTCAGACTAGGGTGATGGTTCATCTTCCAGCAGGACAATGTCCCTAAGCGCACAGGAAAGATATCAAATGAGTGGCTTCTCTGACAACTCTCTGAGTGTCCTTGAGTGGCCCAGCCAGAGCCCAGACCTGAATCTGATTGAACATCTCTGGAGAGATCTGAAAACCTGATGGAGCTTGAGAGGTGCTACAAAGAGGAAAGAGCCAAAATCACCTAAAATAGATATGCCAACCTTGTGGCATCAAGTATTGAGCAAAGGGCGTGAAAACGTCTGTACATGTGATTTCTTAGATTTTTTTTTTTTTTATAAATTAGCAAATAAATAAATAAATAAAATAAAATAAAAATCATGTCATTGTAGGGTGTTGTGAGCAGAAGAAATAAATTTTATCCATTCTGGAATAAGTCTGTAACATAAAATGTGGAAAGTGAAGTGCTGTGAATACTTACGGTGTGTGTAAATAAAAATAACATTATCCACTTTCATTCTCAATGTTATTGCACCAAAAAATATTTTCAGTTAACCGTTACTCATCTATAAACTGTTGCTTCTATCTGTTTGGAGTGTAGTTTGCAAAACACCAAATTACATTTGCTGTCTCCAGGTGAAATTGTAGAGACTTTTCAGCATTCTTTATGAGAGAGAGAGAGAGAGAGAGAGAGAGAGAGACACCAGTACTGTCCTCAGCCAGGACGTTGATAGTGCAAGAGGTAAATTATCTTAGGTGAGGTTTATTATACCAGGTGACTTTTCCTTTTTGGAAATGTACACAGATTTAAATACACAGCTTGTTTCCACTTTCACCTTCCCTCATTGGTAGGGGAGGTGATGGTCCAGTGGTTCAAGCATTGAGCTTGAGGCCAGAGGATCCTCGGTTCAAATCCCAGCCTCACAGGAAAATCACTAATGGCCCTTGGGCAAGGTCCTTAATCTCTTAGTTGCTCCTGGTGTGTCGTGGGCACCTTGCATGGCAGCAGGGTGAATGTGAGGCATTGATGTGTAAAGCGCTTTGAGCGTCTGATGCAGATAGGAAAGCGCTATATAAATGCAGTCCATTTTCATTGCAGACCTGACTCAGCGCACTCCTGACCAACTCAAGATTAATATACAGATTTCTAATTTATGGGAAAAGTGACAACTAAGCAACTTCTTGCACATTTCTCACAGAATGATCTTTTTGAGTCTTTGCAGTCAGTATTTAGAGTACATTACTACACAGAGACGGAACTTGCTCAAGTGAGGAACGGGTTTTTGGCTTCACATTGGTATTTCTGCTATGAGGTTTAAATGCAACCTTTTTCGCAGTTTGTGTCTGTATTTTGTTCAACAGAACTGAAAATTTGGCATTTCTAGTTAAGTGTTTTCATGGTTGATACCTTACAAAACAAAATCAGAAAAGGTTGGGATGGTATGGAAGAGGCAAATAAAAATCAAACAAACAAACACCCTGCAGTGATTCCCACATTTACTCTGACTTAATTTTCATTGCCAACAGTATGAACCCAAAATATTTCATGTTCTGTGTGGTCAACTTCCTTTAATTTGTTAATATGCATCCATTCCTGTATTTAAGAAGTGTAACACATTCCAAGTTGGGACTGGGTCAATTTCAGGCTAGTTCTGAGGTTTAAGAATAAATAAATAATGATGTAATTTCAAACAGGTGATATCAACAGGGGACTGTAGCCATGACATCATACAAAAGCAGTAAACACAAAATATTGGATCTCCAGTTTGTCAACAAATGCATTACAACATTATTGAAATGTTTAAAATCAGTGCTCCCCAAACAAAAATGAGAAGGGATTTGCATACTGTGCATCCAGAAAGTATTCACAGCGCTTCCATTTTTCCAAATTTTATGTTACAGCCTTATCCCAAAATGGATGAAATTTATTTTTTCCCTCAAAATTCTATGCACAATACCCCAAGATGACAATGTATTTTTTTTTGACATTTTAGCAAATTTATTAAAAATAACACACACACACACACACACTTTTTTAAAGTGTCCAATCAACCTAACCTGCGTGTCTTTGGATGTGTGAAGAAGCCAGAGCAACCGGAGAGAACCCATACAAACATGGGGAGAACATGCAAACTCCACATAGAGAGGCCACAGGTGGAAATTGAACCCATGAGCTTCTCGTTGTGAGGGAACAGTGCTAACGGCTAAGCCACTGTGCTGCCATGCTAAATGAATGAATATATTATCTTATATCTGTACATAGACATTTTCATTGCACTCTCTTGTAGGATTTTACACTTATAACTATTTACACTTTTTTTTACTTTATCTGTTTGCACTGAAAAAGGAGAAGCTCTCTCCAATCTCATTGTACATTTTGTATAATGAAATAAAAGGCATTCTATTCTAATCTAAGTTCTATAACATTCATACAGTTATTAATATCAAAATAAGTGATGCCATAACCTAAACGCACCTGTTTGAGGAGAACTTCGGTTGTGTGCTGCAATCTCTACTCTCGCTCTGGATTGCAGTATGTACCAGTGATTCTCACACTCAACAATTGTGCACAACTACCAGCATGGAGAGTAAACATAACAATAAGCTAACCAATATAATAATCACCATGTGAATGAGGTACGTTCAAAGGTAAGTGTTGAAGCTGTGCAACAATTCATTTAATTTTGTTGAGTTTCATCATCATGATATGAAATTATTTTCATGATTACACATTTCTTAATACAGTTCAGGTTATATGATCAGTTGATTTTACTGTCCATTCATAAAAAGCAGCGTGGAGCGTATTTGTTTGTTTTTTTCTCCAGCCTTTTTGTGACAACCAATCACATCACATAGAAGACTGCATCATACCTAGCAATGGGGTCAACCTCGCCTCCTCACAAAGACCGCTCCTTAATCTGTGTGATGCCCAGAGGATCGTCACCGAAAGCCGTCTGAATAATCCGAATGGTTTCCACCTGGCTGTTGCCCAGTTTCTGACAAAATTTGATGCAGTCGCGCTGCTCCAGTCATTCCGCCATTTCCTTGCAAAGAAAAAACGACGAGACTCCACCCATCCTCACACAAAGGCTGCTTACAAGCAAATGACGCAACCGACAGGCGTGAAAAAAAAAATCACGCATGCGCACGAAGGTTCAAGGTTTGCTCATGCAAGCACACGTGATTCAAATCCATCAGGTTTTTG
Organism: Thalassophryne amazonica; assembly: GCF_902500255.1. Lineage (NCBI taxonomy): Eukaryota > Metazoa > Chordata > Actinopteri > Batrachoidiformes > Batrachoididae > Thalassophryne > Thalassophryne amazonica. The sequence continues at coordinate 117,645,314 of NC_047105.1, forward strand.
CAAAAAATAAAAAGGTCGGATACTTTTCATACAGACCTCGTACATGTTCATTCCTTGCTCAGAGTTGCTCTCACTGGATCACTCTTAGGCTAAGATTCCTTGCCAGCAATTTTTAGGTTAAGTCGGGAGATCTCTAAGAGGACTCAGAGATGCTTTGTGGATATGAGCCCTGGTCTGCCGTACCACAACCAGGACAGAACCTGCATTGCTCCTCCCCGAATGATGACTTATTCTTATCTTGATAAACAGTGGCATCACATAATTTTTTCCTATGTCTATACTTTCAGCGGCATCCAGTTCATATGTTGATTTTGACTGGTTGCTGCAAATATTATAACTGTTTGATATGCTTTTCATTCTTTTTGCAGCATCTTTGCATTGTATATTTTTGCACCACAGCCCATAGAGATGGGAAAGATGCCTACAAAATGGATCAGTGTGTGTTAAACTTAAAGCAGTCAAAAATTGTTTAGTTCTTCTCTAAACGTCCTCTAAGTTCTTGACTGAGTGAATGAGCAACACAGCTGTGTTGGCCATAATGTCGATTTATGAAGAAGGCAAAAGCACTTTAGGTGTCATGTTTCAAGGTTGTAATTAGGCCTTCATTTCCTATCCTCAATATTCTTAGCTTCCTAATTATCTGCTGAGAGGAGCACTTCAAGTCCATTTTCATTCTTTCATGCAGATTAGCTCTTTTCTTCTGTAGCCTTCATGAATTATTTACTCAGCATCTGCATTGATCCTGTGTTTCTGTCAATAGGTAAAGGTGGATCATTACCAGTGAGCCATACCTCAAAATGAATAAAGCTCTGTTCCTGGAATATAGCCATGGACCTCAGAAACCTTGAAACATTGTCAATGTTAACAAAGTTCTCAGGGCTAATTGGTGGTGAATAGGAGCCATTATGTTAAACACACTAGGAAATGCTAATCAAACTTCCAAAACTCCTGAGTCATTACTCTCGATGACTGAAGTGACCCAAGACCAACAGAGAGGTTTCATCTGACGTCACTAGTCAAAGCGGAGCTGCACGGCACTGCACTGTTGTTATAAGACAGACAGGTGAAAAGTTAAGGTAGACCAGAGGTGCAAAAATGGCATTTTTTGCCGTATTTAGGTGCACAAACAAGCCAGAAAAAAGACCAGTTATCAGGGTGATCAGACTGAGGAATTTAGCAAGAAAAAGGGAAATAGCTACCTAACAACTCTTGTGTTAAACTCTAATGTTTACAAATTCTACAACTATATCACAAAAAAAATCCTATATTCAATCATGTCCTGAGAGGATCCTCTCATTAGTAGCAAAGCAGGAGTGCTTGACTCCGAAAATAAAATAACTTTGAGAGCAAGTTAAAAAGACTATAAGTATAACATGAAGAACTGCACTCTCTCTCTTAATCTTGCTCTCGCGTTTTTTTTTTTTGTTGTTTTTTTTACTTTATTGGACCATGCTCAAAATTGGACATGGTCCAATAAAGAATCACAGGGACTAAAGCAAAATAAACAAAGAAATAAATAAATCTGAAATTATTTTCATGGCCATAAGCTGGTCACATCTACATTTTTATAGAAAAGATTCTGCATTTCATTTTGTGGGGTGAGACTGTGGAACAGTGTAGTTCCAAACATTCAACAGTTTAAAACAAAGTATAAAGAATGTGTTTTCACAGGATACAGGGATGAAGTGAGAGTCACTAGGTGTTGACAGGAAATGTTATTATTTATTTCTATATTTATTTATTTATGTTCATTGTTAGTTGGTTTTATCTTTTCTGTTGTGCTTTGTTTTATCGGGTTCTTTTTGTCTTTGTCTTTTTCTAAAATTGTATTGTAGCATTATTATTGCTGTTCCTGCTATTATTAGGGCCCAAGCGACAACTAAAAGTCATTCGATGAGGACCCTCTTGAAATCACGCTGTTTATTATCATTAGGGCATGAGCAACGACGACTAAGAGTCATCCGAACTCATCCTAGGGATTTCATTCAATTGTCTTCAAATTTGGTACACATCATCATGACCCCACGCTGATCAAAAGTTCTGTAGAATTTCTGCAGGTCAAAAGGCGTGGCTGCTACAGTTCATCAACTTTGGCGAGCATTTCGGAGCACACTGTTTCACTTCGAACGGCTGTCACGCCCAGATACTTCATCGTAGATCCTTCATACTTGTTGGACAGACCTCGTATATTAACTTCCCACCTCCGCCATAGCGCCCCCCCGGTGGTAACAGGAAATGTCCTATGTATACTTTAACAGGTACCGATGTCATATAGTTAACCCCATCAACTTCATTCCACTTGTAAAACATGCAGATCAAATTTGTTTACGTACATGATGATCGCAGTGAAGCTACACATAATAGCGTCCGTGTGGAGCCGTGCCGAATATTCATCCTTCGCCATGAAATTACGTTCTTCCTTTTGATGGCTTAATTTTGTCATATCATCATGAAAATTAATACACAGGCCAAAAATGGCAACCTCTTGCGTGTGATAGGGGTGCACTTCAAATTTCTTTCAGACCATCCAGAGACTATACTCATCAAAAGTTATTAAAAGCTTTTTTCTATGTAGAAGGGTGTGGCCGCTACGGCATCGCCATTTTGACCCTTCACCATGGAACATCAAGTCATGATAACACCTTCATGCTTTGTCTGATTGACTTGAACCTTCATGTGTGATGAGGGTCAGGTGACGATGACAAAAAGTCGTCTGACGAGGACCTTCTTGAAAGTGTGCTGTTTATTATTTTTTTTTTATTATCCTTTATACTTTTCAAGCCCCAATTTTGCTCTTTTCCCATGCTCAAAACTCACCAAACTTTGCAAAGTCATTGGGCCAGATCTATTTGGAAATAACTCTTAAATGACAATTCATTTCAGGGACATTTTCGTTCTCAGTTTCAACGCACAGCTGTCTGCTTGCAACTCGGTATCTCTGTCTCTCGCACAATCGCTGCTCGGCCGTACTGCGATGCGAGCCCGCTGTGGTGGCCCGGCGCAGTGGTGCTGGGATGCGAGGGCATGTCCATGACTGCTTGCAGTCCTAGTTATTATTATTATTATTGTTGTTATTATTATGATTGTTAACAGTAGTACTTTTAAGGAAGCAGGGAAGTGGTGGGATTTGATAAGTTTAGACTTCTTCCCACTGCTTTTTGAATTAACTTTATATTGTCTATTGTTTTACTTTTTTGACTCTAACGCTACCTTTAACATTCAAAATCCCATAGACATGTTCACGGGTTAGTGTTGCTCCCGTTTTAAGTTATAAAATACAACTATCAACTGTTTCAGAAGACCATAACAGGTCAGAGACACATGCTCTCACAGACATGCTCTTTAAGGTATAGCAGGGAAAAATTAAGACAATGAGGAGCACAAAAATCCAGAGGACCCCTTATTAGCTGCCCAAGGTGCCTGATCTAAAAAACACTCAATTCAACACTGAATGCTTCCCAAACTTCCTCGTGGAGCGGATAACTGTAATAATTGTTCATTTCTGGAAACAACACCAAAATTGTTACACATACTCCTTAAATATTACTCTTTTGAAAAAACTGCGTATCCACAAGAATTTTCAATAGGTGGCCAGGTTGGGGTCAACTGAAGAATTACACAGGGGTTAAAATTTAATGTCCCAACCATATTGAAAGCTATACCACATTATTTGTCTGACCATAAATATTCCAAAATGGTATAGTTTGGACTATCTATGTTTGAATGTTATGGAGTTATGGGATAAAAACATTAAGAGTGGTGACAGATCTCTTTGTCACAGTTCCTTCCTCTGTGCTTGTTACTCTTGACCTTGCTTTTTGTCTCAGCCCTCATATTACTGTTTGCTGTGCTCCTGAACCCAGCCTGTTTTTGACGGCATCTCTGCTGATCACCTGTCTGTACCTTTGCCACGCTGACTGCCATTCTGTGTACTGAATCCCTGCCTGAACAACGATAAAGCCTTTTATATCAAATCACGTGCTTGTGAGTCTGCATAGTGCTTCCTACCTCCTGCCTAGCCACCCCATGAACCATGACAATAATATCAACAGCAATGTGCCAGAAGCTAGTGTACCTCTTTCAGAGATTGAATAAGTGACATGATTAATTTATTTTATGCTATGCCCAAAACACACACACGACTAATTAAGTGATTAAATACATCTCTTTTGTGCTCTGTGCCCTCTACAGTGCATCTATATATTAACAGCCATGTTGCCTCTGTGTGCGTAGATGCATACGTTTGTATGGCATTGATCATGGACAAATGGGAGAGCTGACACTTGCTGTTTCATATGCTTATGTATTTTGTGTCAAGGACGAACGCCACAAAAAACAGAAAGATGATAGGACTAATACTTTTGGAGAAATTAGGGATAATAGCTCACAACAGAGAACAATGGACATCGATAAATAAATTCTGGACTCTCACACTATTCCAGCAGGGGGTGGTAAATTTTATATAAATATATATATATATATATATATATATATTTATATTAAAAGCCAAGTGGCCTCTGTGCATGTGCATGTGTATATGTACCTGCCTTTGATCATGGAGAAACTGTGGACAGCTGACATTTGCCATTTGGTATGCTTATGTATTTTGGATCAAGGATGAATGCTGCAAAAATGGAATGTTGATAGGACTAATAATTGTGGAGAAACTACGGATATTAAGTAACAACACTGAACAATGGACAGTGATAATGACATTCTGGACTCACATGCCATTCCAGCAGGGAGCGGTAATTCATCTATATATTAAAAGGGAAGTGGCATCTGCATCCATGCATGCATAGGTGCATGATTTTATTTAGTAAGTTAAATGTAAGTACATAACATAATTGTAAATACATTCAAAAATACATGGATGACACAAGAAAGTGAAAACACTTATTTCCATTGTGGTCCATTTAAAATCAAATGACAAAACAGAAGTAATAATAAAATTAAATAATAATAATAATAATAGTAGTAGTAGTAGTAATAATAATAGAATAATGGTATGTATATGATAACAAGAACCTAAACAATTTATAAATACATTAAGACAGTAAATTAGCATTAACAGGAAATAAAAGGGTTGAGTTCTTCCTATAAAAACTGTTGAGGTCTAAGGTCTAGGGCTCTCAAAACATTCTGGACTCACACGCCATTCCAACTCATTATATAAACTTTGCATAATTTATTACAACCCTTGAAAAATGTCAGCTACCTATTTTAGAGTACCAGGGAGGTTGCTGAAATCATGTGCCCATCAGCCTACTGCAGTATTCACTATGCAGTATGCAGCAAGCCATCATCCCTACATGCCTGAAAACTGCCACCATAATGCCTGTGCCCAAATCCTCTGCCATAACAGGGTTATATGATTACCAACCCGTGGCCCTGAAGCCGGTGATCATGAAATTCATAAAGAGACTGGTATTACAGCATGTCAAGGCCCACATCACACCAGACTTTGACCAACACCAGTTTGCTTACAGGTCCAACAGATCTATGGACGATGCCATCTCCATCATCCGCAACACCACTCTCAGCCACAATGAAAGCCTTCAAACATACGTCAAGATGCGGTTGATTGATTTCAGCTCAGCATTTAACTCCATCAGCACCAGCCGACTGATCAACAAACTGCAGACACTGCAACTTGGAAACCCCTTCTGCCTGTGGATCAAGGACTTCCTGACTAACAGACCCCAGCATGTCAGGATGGGCACCTCCATGTCTTCCACCACCGTCCTCAATATTGGTGTTCCTCAGGGCTGTGTCCTGAGTCCTGTCTTGTACACGCTGTACACCCATGACTGCACTGCAACCCATGGCTCCAACACCCTCATCAAATTTGCGGATGATACAACCATTGTAGGGCTGATCAACACCGATGTCAAGGCACCATACAGGGAGGAGGTCCAAGTACCGGTGGCCTGGTCATCACTGACATCCAGAAGTCAAGAACCACACAGCACACAGATCTGAGCACCAACGGGGAAGAAGTGGAGTGGGTCACAAACTTCAGGTTTCTTAGACTGTACATCTCAGAGGACTTGGGCTGAACTGTGAACACCACCCACATTATTAAAAAGGCCCAGCAACATATCTTTTTCTTGCGAATGCTGAAAAGGAATAAGCTCCCTGCACCTCTGCTCGAAATCGTTTACCACTGCACAATTGAGAGTGTCCTGACCTATGGATGTACAGTGTGGTATACCAGCTACATTGTATCTGAAATGAAACAACAGGAGTGCGTCATCAAGACTGCACAATGGATCACTGGCTCTCCACTCCCATGTCTAGAGGAGATCTACTCGAGCCATCTCCTCTGATGGGTGAAAAAGATCTGGGATAACTGTGCCCAACCAGGACACTCTCTTTTCACCAGTCTTCCCTCTGGCAAACTCAGGGCCTTCCAAGCCCATACCAACACACGCAAACATAGCTTTTTTCCATGGCTGTGAAGAGATTGTGACAGGAACCATGATCTCCCCCCCACAACACACACACCCCTACTACTACTACTACCTCCCCAGACTATTGCACATAACTTTTTTTGCACTAGTAATACAGACTATATTTACATATATCTTATTCACTTAATAATTACTATTTAAGTTACCTTTTAAAAAAAAATCTTGTCTATGCGTGTGACATTGTAGCTGCTAAAAAAAAAGAGATGCTGCCAAATGGAATTCCGCTGTATTTCTTGTACAATGACAATAAAGGTTCTTCTTCTATAAACACTACCCAATCTAGAGCCTGTGGATCCCCACAGGCAACATGCTAGTTTAGATTATGTGTCGCATGACATGATACAAAAATGCATAAAGACAGAGTCCTTAGTGAAAAAATAAATTAAAAAATACACTGAAAGTAATGATTAAAAAGAAGGGCAAAGACAAATAGTGATGGAACCAAATGAATTATCCAAATATGCTTAATATTTCAAAGCTAGTATGCACTTAATTGTTCACCAGTGCAGATGCATTAGACAGATTCCACCAAGTGCAGCAGTTTAAGAAATTTGGCCTCCATTGGTTGGGTGTGATGTTAAAATGTGGTGATACCATGTTATCGATAAGCAGCAATACCCATTAATACAGAGAGGGACGTAATTTATCGGCTCACCTGATGAGCATCCAGATCGATGATGGTGGCCCTCGAGATGCCTTCCACTCTCTCGAAGAGAAACTGAATGGTACACATTTACAGTTTGTGTCATCACTAAGAAATATAAGTGAATGTGTTTTTTTTCTTTTTTTAGTTTGAAATTAGCTGTTTTGATATGCCGTGTATGACATGCTGTTTGAATATGATCAATTTAAACCTGTGAAAACACAGAAACATTCATAATCAAGTCATGGTTGAGCACATACCCTTCCTGCATATTAAATATTACATTTTTTAGACTCTTCATGAATTCAGTTGCACAGCATGGCAAGATTTTTGACATGTGCAAAATATCAAATACTCACCACAAAAACAGAAAAGAAAAACTTGAAAAAAATAGCTCATTTAACTGAATGTACCCACTAATCAGATTCTTGTTTGTGTGTGTATAAATGCTACCAGCAAGCTAAAACTTTGGAAGTCATCTGTCTTACCTTGATGGCCAGAGTGATGTCAGCATAGGCACAAAAGCCCCCTCCTCGGTCGCCTGAGCAGTGATGGAAGCCTCCTCCTGGGATACACAAAATCCACGGTCTCAATGTCAGGGCTATTATAGACAAGCCGCAAAGCTCATTACAAATCTGAGAACACTATTATTCAAAGTATTTTTTAACTGCCAATTTATAAAGGCTGTTATTGAGTTTGGTGTTGGTCATTTAAAAAGGCTGATGCTCCCCTGTGGGACAACAGCGGGTACACTGATAGATTGGGACTTGTCCAACTGTCACGAAAACGTGGTGGCAAAAATGCATTAAGATGTGGAAAAAGACAGCAAAGAAGCTTTCTTTTTAATTGAGATCATCATCATGCATTCAGGTTAAGCACTCCAGGACTTCTGACCTGCCAAGCTCATTAAACTATAGTGTGAGGAAGAATATTAATACAGAACAGTAAAGCGATTCATTAACTCTGCTAATCATTTATTGCAGGATTCCAAAACCCATCAATGGAGTGACCACACACACAAACACAAAATACAGTGGTGGATTCATGTGGATGTTGTTCTGTCTTTATTAAGATGTTTATCAATGCAGAACAATCTTGCAAACAATTTATCAACAGAAACCATGAAATATCTGAGTAAGCATAAGGCACAAAGTAAAGACTGATTCTGCTTTTTATGCTCCTTACTTAGCATAAACTAAGGTAAGTGGGGGTATAAATGATGACCCTGGCTTTTCAGCCAAAGACCTCCAACTCAATCATTCCAAACACTGACAGGAACAAAAAAACAAAACAAAACAAAAAAACATGAAGGAAAGATAGCATCTGCATGAAATTAAAGTTTGGACTATCTGTCAAGGACTCCCAACCTGGCAAAAACAAACCAATGAAAGTTTAAACCAAGCTTGAGCTCTGTAATGATTTATTTGCCCAAGAACAGTATCAATGAGTTCTCTCGCCATCCTCTGCTACAACCCCTGGCAAAAATTATGGAATCACCGGCCTCAGAGGATGTTCATTCAGTTGTTTAATTTTGTAGAAAAAAAGCAGATCACAGACATGACACAAAACTAAAGTCATTTCAAATGGCAACTTTCTGGCTTTAAGAAACACTATAAGAAATCAAGAAAAAAAGATTGTGGCAGTCAGTAACGGTTACTTTTTTAGACCAAGCAGAGGAAAAAAATATGGAATCACTCAATTCTGAGGAAAAAATTATGGAATCACCCTGTAAATTTTCATCCCCCAAATTAACACCTGCATCAAATCAGATCTGCTCATTGACACTGACCCTATGCCATGACATTGACCCTATGTGTCTTTCTGCAAGGAATGTTTTTGCAGTTTTTGCTCTATGGCAAGATGCATTATCATCTTGAAAAATGATTTCATCATCCCCAAACATCCTTTCAATTGTCCAAAATATCAACATAAACTTGTGCATTTATTGATGATGTAATGACAGCCATCTCCACAGTGCCTTTACCTGACATGCAGCCCCATATCATCAATGACTGTGGAAATTTACATGTTCTCTTCAGGCAGTCATCTTTATAAATCTCATTGGATTGGCACCAAACAAAAGTTCCAGCATCATCACCTTGCCCAATGCAGATTCGAGATTCATCACTGAATATGACTTTCATCCAGTCATCCACAGTCCACAATTGCTTTTCCTTAGCCCATTGTAACCTTGTTTTTTTCTGTTTAGGTGTTAATGATGCCTTTCGTTTAGCTTTTCTGTATGTAAATCCCATTTCCTTTAGGCGGTTTCTTACAGTTCGGTCACAGACGTTGACTCCAGTTTCCTCCAGTTTCCTCCAGTTTCCTCCCATTCGTTCCACATTTGACATTTTTCAATTTTTGAGACATATTGCTTTAAGTTTTCTGTCTTGACGCTTTGATGTCTTCCTTGGTCTACCAGTATGTTTGCCTTTAACAACCTTCCCATGTTGTTTGTATTTGGTCCAGAGTTTAGACACAGCTGACTGTGAACAACCAACATCTTTTGCAACATTGCGTGGTGATTTACTCTCTTTTAAGAGTTTGATAATCCTCTCCTTTGTTTCAATTGACATCTCTCGTGTTGGAGCCATGATTCATGTCAGTCCACTTGGTGCAACAGCTCTCCAAGGTGTGTTCACTCCTTTTTAGATGCAGACTAACAAGCAGATCTGATATGATGCAGGTGTTAGTTTTGGGGATGAAAATTTACAGGGTGATTCCATAATTTTTTCCTCAGAATTGAGTGAGTCCATATTTTTTTCCTCTGCTTGGTCTAAAAAAGTAACCGTTACTGACTGCCACAATCTTTTTTTCTTGATTTCTTATAGTGTTTCTTAAAGCCAGAAAGTTGCCATTTGAAATGACTTTAGTTTTGTGTCATGTCTGTGATCTGCTTTTTTTCTACAAAATTAAACAACTGAATGAACATCCTCCGAGGCCGGTGATTCCATAATTTTTGCCAGGGGTTGTATATGTTGAACAAGCTGCGTTATCCTGATAAGGAGATATCCTGAAACAGCATAAATATATATGATCTTAAGATTATCTTTGTTTCAAGATAAGGTTACAATTTACTGAAAGAGAACTGCTGCTTTCAACATGATAACATGGATTACAGCCTCAGATATGATTAATACATAACATCCAATTAATGAAAAGCCCAGTAATTATTCTTAAATTAAACTTAAAAGTAAGTGCAAAGATTTCTACTCAATATCTTCACAGAAGTACAGTCTAACCAAGTCACAAATGCATTCACATTTATACTTCCTTCAACCCCACGGGACAGTTATGATGGACAGTCTCATCTTTTACGACACTGTAAGTTTGAAAGCTTTGTGCCTTTGTGATCTATTTGTTGTGGTGGCTGCTTGGGGCCACAACACATCTAAATTAAGACAACCCTTACACGTGCAGAAAACAATACAAATACAAAAAAAAAAAAAAAAAAAAAATCAAATCAATTACAGGTAGGTGCATCAAAAAACTTCTTCAAATTGAAATATAACACTTGCAGACACAGAACACAAATATAACCTGCAGCAGATGCAACAATTAATTTGATGATGTGTCTACTACAAATTCAAACAACACATGTACAGAAGAGTGGAACGCCATTTGTGTTGTGAGGATTTCATGTGTGTTATTACTTCCATTGTGTCGTGAAGCTTTGCAAATTGGTTGTGTTTGGGTGAGTTATGTGTGACTATACAACAGACATTATCAAATTAAATTTTTGCATGTGCTACAGGGTGTATGTGTGTATTTCCTCCCTTGAAATTTGCAAGATTTTTTTTTGTTGAAACTACTTATTAAACTGATGCAGATTTTTTTTTTTTCTTTTTTAAATTTCTCAGTGCTTTCTGCTTTTGCTAATGTCTTCATTGGAAGCTTTGTGGCCCTGTTGGCCACCATGAATTGTTGTCATTTAATGTGAATAAAGTTGAACATAGGCTCTTTTCCCCATTCAACCGCATGTTTTTGCTACTTGTGTTTCGTGGTTTTGGCTAAATGGTTTACAGAGTGATTCTCTGTGAATCCAACCTGGTTTCATTGGGTATGGGACCAGGAGCAATTAGGGGTTCAGTGTTTTTCTCAAGGACACATCAACGAATAAGTGTATGCAGGGATTGATTGAATCGCTTTTATGTTAACTGAGTGGAAAGACTGCATTTCTATAGAGCTTTGCCATCTAGCTAATGCTCAAAGCACTTAGTTGTGCTCAAACATTTATATACCCTGGCAAATTTTTTTTATTTTTTTGGCCGTTTTTCAGAGAATATGAATGATAACACAAAATTTTTTTTTTTTTCCACTCATGGTTAGTGGTTGTGTGAAGCCATTTATTGTCAAACAACCATGTGTACTCTTTTTAAATCATAATGACAACAGAAACTACCCAAATGACCCTTATCAAAACTTTACATACCTCAGTTCATAATACCATGTACTGCCCCCCCTTTTACATCAATGACAACTCGGAGTCTTTTGTGGTTGTTGTGGACGAGGCCCGTTATTTTCTCTGATGGTAAAGTTGCCCATTCTTCTTGGCAAAAAGCCTCCAGTTCCTGTAAATTCCTTGGCTGTCTTGCATGAACTGCATGTTTGACATCTCCCCAGATTGGTTCAATGATACTGAGGTCAGGAGGCTGAGATAGCCACTCCAGTTTCTTCACTTTATTCTGCTGTAGCCAATGACAGGTCAACTTGACATTGTGTTTTGGATTGCTGTCATGTTGGAACATCCAAGTACGTCCCATGTGCAGCTTCCAGGCTGATGAGTGCGAATGTTACTCCAGTATTTTCTAGTAACATGCTGCATTCAACCTGCCATCAATTTTGACCAAGTTTCCTGTGCCTCTGTAGCTCACACATCACTAAAATATCAGTGATCCACCTCCGTGCTTCACAGTAGGAATGGTGTACCTTTCAACATAGGAGTTGTTGTCCTCTCCAAATGTAACATTTATGGTTGTGCCCAAAAAGTTAGTTTTGGCCTCATCACTCCAAATGACTTTGTTCTGTGCTGTTTGGTGCATTATAACGTTCTGGAATGGCCATATCAGTCCCCAGACCTTAATATTATTGGAAATCTGTGGTGTGATTTTAAGCAGGCAGTCCATGCTCAGAAACCAACAAACCTGACTGAACTGGAGATGTTTTGTAAAAGAAGAATGGTCCAAAATATCTTCAAACAGAATCCAGACACTCATTGTAAGCGATAGGAAGCACTTAGAGGCTGTTATTTTTGAAAAAGGAGGATCTACTAAATATTGATGTATTTTTTTTCTGTTGGGGTACCCAAATTTATTCACCTGCCTAATTTTGTTTAAAGAACTACTGCACACTTTCTGTAAATCCTATAAAGTTCATTTCACTTCTCAAATATCACTGTGTTTGTCTCCTATATGATATATTTAACTGAAATTGCTGATCCAAACAACCAATGATTTATAAAGGAAAATCATGGAAATCATCAGGAGTGCCCAAACGTTTACATACAACTGTATAGAGGAGACCGAGTGGTTGGAGATGGTGGAGAGGAGGATATAGAGGGAGGTGCTGCAAGAAGGTAGTACTCGACAGCTTCATCTCAGGGAGCTCAGGTGGATAACTGCTGTGCCCATAAATTATCTGCTGATAACTTTGAATCTTTGCAAGATGTGTTCACTCACCAGAAAACATCTCATTTCTATCACTGAGTCCACCATCAAAATGGAATAAAATAGAACTCATCAAAATAGAACTGGAACCTGTTCAAGCACACAAGACTCCAAAAAGAAATGTTCCCTGACAATCTCATTGGTGTAATTCATGTTAGCTATGATGAATTAAGAGACCAAATACAGCCCCTTTGTGTCCTGCACATGACTTTACAGTCAGATTACATGCATGTATAAAGCAAAGTGCCCCCAAATGTACTTGTGCTATGTGCTTAAAAAAATAGTCACCACCAATCATCAAAATAGGGCTCAAAGTTGGCAGTCCTGCATCTGACTTTGAATTTCAAGAGGAACATTTTTTTTTTAAACAGTGTCATGGCTTTTCATTCACTGCTGATATCACAGACAGCAATTCAAAGTTCTCTTCCACACTGAAGTTCAGTGTGCAAGAACTGATTTGTGGGACCAGTGTGGGTACTGAAAACTCACCTACATTTATTGCCCATCCTCGGTCAAGAGCCAGTTTTCCTGCCTGCAGAACACATGTTGCAATTTGTTATTGAATAATTAATACATATTTTAAAGTGTTTATTTGCAAAAATGGATAAGTGAATTAAAAAAAAAAAAAAAAAAAAAAAAAAGAAAAACACCACCAAAAATGATTTCTAATTCATTTCAGGACAAGTGGATTTGCTTTCATTTAGTGGCATCTGACACCACTACAAACTGACTGCATTTACTGAATGAAAACATTTCTTTCAGTGAGAGGAACGGACATGGATAATGGATCAACAGTTAACAACAGTTTCTTTCATTTGAAAATGTGGCCATGAATCATGTAGGATCCACACACAGCTCCATACAATGAAAAACATTTTACAGTTCCTTCTGAAGATCGTGATTCATTTATTTACAGCAGTTACAGTGTTAAAAATGTAATCACATTTTCATGTGCCAGCTTATCTAATTTAAATTCATGCAAGCGAAAGCCATACATCAACAACATCCAGAAATGCTGCCGCCTTCTCTGGGCCCGAGCTCATTTGAAACGGACAGACGTAAAGTGGAAAAGTGTGCTGTGGTCTGATGAGTCCACATTTCAAATTGTTTTTGGAAATCATGGACGTCGTGTCCTCCAGACAAAAGAGAAGAAAGACCATCCAGATTGTTACCACCGCAAAGTTCAAAAGCCAGCATGTGTGATGGTATACAGGTGTGTTGGGCAACTTACACATCTGTGATGGCACCATCAACACATGCTGCCATCCAAGTAACGTCTTTGTCAGGGACGTCCCTGCTTATTTCAGCAAGACAATGCAAAGCCACATTCTGCACGTGTTACAACAGTGTGGCTTCGTAGTAAAAGAGTGCGGGTACTAGACTGGCCTGCCTGCAGTCCAGACCTGTCACCCATTGAAAATGTGTGGCGCATTATGAAGCGCAAAATATGACAACGGAGACCCCGGACTGTTGAACAACTGAAGTCGTACATCAAGCAAGAACGGGAAAGAATTCCACCTACAAAGCTTCAACAATTAGTGTCATCAGTTCCCAAACGGTTATTAAGTGTTGTTAGAAGGAAAGGTGATGTAACACAGTGGAAAACATACCACTGTCCCAGCTTTTTTGAAGCATGTTGCAGGCATACATTTCAAAATGAGCAAATATTTGCACAAAAACAATAAAGTCTATTAGTTTGAACATTAAATATCTCGTCTTTGTGGTGTATTCAATTGAATATAGGTTGAAGATGATTTGCAAATCATTGTATTCAGTTTTTATTTACATTTTACACAACATCCCAATTTCATTGGAACTGGGGTTGTATGAGTTCAATTGTACAATTATTTCATGAGGTGAAAGCTGGAACATACTATTCGATTAGGTGAAGCCCAGTTGAATGGTTTGTTCCAGCTTTCACCAAATTAAATATTTGTTCCATTGAAAGAATTAATTAACATTAATTACACTATGTAACACAATGTTTGTTCCTGGCTTCTAAGTGTTATATTTCAACTGCTTATGTCTAAAGTCTATGGAAAAATGACTACATTCAGCACAAACTTTGATTTTATTTTTTTTAACGTTCTAGAAAGTTCTAAAAGTTTCTTGAAATTTCTAGATCGTTCTGGAAACTTCTAGAAAATTCTGGACAGTACTAGCAGTTAAAGAATATTCTAGAAGACTACTCAGTAGTAATGAAGGTGAATCGAGAATATTCTTGAAAACAGACAAATTTCAAAATATCATTGTCCAACAGACAAATTTCAAAATATCATTGTCCTGATCACAGAAGCAAAGTTTCTGTGGAATAACAGCTATTTTCTATTTATTTAAGGCATAACCGGTTAGGAAAACACACTGTGTACCAAGGAACAAAACAAAAATAAAAATTTGTTACATAGTGTAATATGTTTTATATAACACCTAAAATAGATCCTTGTCATTTGATATTTTATTAATTTATAAACTTACATTTTGGTGTTCCACTGCTGCTAAAGTCCAAATTGTGATGTCACTGACTTCGGACCATAAAAAAAAAGGAAAAAAAAAAAAAGACTTTGTGTACTTCCTCAGTCCAGCCAAAAATCACGTCAGCTTTTCATCTGAACAGCTCTTCATCCATCCAGACGGCTTACAGGGGAGTGGAGTTTGTGTGTGTGTGTTACAAGAATTAGCAGCGTCAGTTAGCTCTATGTCCCCCGCGCGCACACACACGCAACCGGGTTGGCGCTTGTGCGCCCATGTACTACCAAAAAAAGACTAAGTACATCCTCAGTGCAGCAAAAAAAAAAATAAAAAATTACATCAGAAATTAGTCCAGCCTTTCATTCCAACTTTCTGCCAACAGCCTCCAGACAGTGCCGTGGATTTGTTTTGTGTGTGTGTGTGTGTGTGTGTGTGTGTGTGTGTGTGTGCGCGTTATAAGAATTAGCAGTGTCAGTTAGCTCAATCAAGTTATGTCTCTGTAGAGTCATTGTCCCCCGTGCATGGGCATACACATAACCGGGTCGGCACTTGTGCGTGTGTCTACTACCAAAAAAGGACTGTGTACATCCTCAGTGCAGGGAAAAATAAAAAAAATCACATCAAGAATTAGTTGAGCTTTTTATTCCAACTTCCTGCCAACAGCCTCCAGACAGCGCAGTGGATTTGTTTTGTGTGTGCGTGCATGTGCGTGTGTGCGCGCATGTGCATGTGTGGGCGCGCATGCATGTGCATGCACGAGCCTGTGTGTGCACGCGCATGTGCAGGCACAACCATGCGCGCATGTGTGTGTGTGTGTGTGTGCGCGCAGAGTGCAATGTACCAAATGTATGAAACCAAAACTGCACTCTAAATGGAACCAAACTGCACTCAATGCAATGCAACACAAATGGAACGAATTAATCCATGTCATGTGACATACAAAGCACCAATCAAATGACAAGGCTCCACTCAGCCGTTATATAATATCTTTAACACATGGGAACATCTCATTACTCTATAACATCAATTACAATAGTCACCTTACTGTACAACTGTGAGAAGTCTGAATTCCAAAAGTCAGGTATACAGTGTCTCCAAATGAGTGTTATGCAAATTTAATTCCAATTTCCTCAACCTGCACAGATACTTTGAAAACTAATTGGCAAAGGGAAGCCGTTTTTTGAAATGTGAATTGAGCATCACTTGCTTTGTCCAGAAAATCAATATTCCAAACACTTGCCAATTACTTCATGTCATGTCAAAAAAAAAAAAAAAAGACACTAGAGAAGTCGGGAAATGGTCAATATTTCAATGAAATGGCGTAATTTATGCCGCTATGAAGTATTTTGGTCTGGCCTTGCATGTAGACAACTGATTCTGATAACTGTTGATTTTACTACAAACCCCATTCAGTTTTATATATAAAAAAAGGTTCTTAGAAAAACTGAGTAGGGTAGGGAACGCCCACTAAACAGTTGTAGATTGTATGTCAAACAATGATACTATTATTCTTAGATACAAGTACCCGGATGCCCTATGGCGGTGAGCGGCAAGGGTCAAAGAGACTGGCAATGTTTGGCCAATCTTGTAAAGAAGATGAACTAAAAAATACCGCTGTTCATATGAGTATTTTTTTCAACATACCTATTGCTGTGAAGGTCCCACATACCAAAAATGACATGTCTCAGGCCACACATCGCAGAGTTCACCCCGAACACAAACCGTGACACATACATACACAGATTGCCTTTTATATTTATAGATATAAATCAGGACCACAATGAGAAAAGGAGTAATGCCGAGAGTCCTAACGCACATGCATGCATGGTCAACCCCCACTCACAGAGGTGGGCTTCAGCAGAGCAGTGGACAAATACTCAACATCTGCCCACAGGAGGATGTTGAGAGGGTGAGTGGCCTGTTCATAATTTTGTTCCTGTTGTATTTTTTTTCACCTCAGTGGAGAAAAAAAAGCTTTGTTATTATTATTTATTTATGATTATTTTATTTTCTTATCTACAGTGCTGTTACTGGATACTGTAGGGGCAAATGTCCACAGCATCTATTCACATGGATAATATCACAATAATACTAGCTGAGAACTTTATGAGCAACGTGCCATTTGTCCCACTTCAATGAGATAACAACTGTGAATTTGTCCCTCATTCGCATGTCCAACTATTTCCAACAGTTGCACCCAGTGAGATACTGGCCTTACTAATCTGTTGCACTTCCTGATTTAAGCTTTCCACATCATCCAGCCTTATCTCTCTTTTTAATCAGTTATCAGGTTCTCAAAATATCCCCTCCACCTTCTCAACATATGCTTCTTGCTTGTCTGCATATTACCATCTGCATCCTGTATCACCCTAACCTGATGTACATCCTTTCCAGCTCGGTCTCTCTCGCTCTCTCTCTCTGGTCTATCGGTACAAGTCCTCTTCTACTTCCTTAATGTTCCAGCGTCACATACAGCTCACTATAACCCTGTCCTTGGCCATCTCTCTGCACCTCTCCTGGTACTCCTGTCTACTTTCTTCTGCTCTTGTCACAATGTTGTTCCTAATGTTCAGAGACAGGATTTCAAGATGGAGCCAGGGACTGGAGGGGGTCCAGTTTGGTGACCTCAAAATTACTTCTCTGCTTTTTGCAGATGATGTGGTTTTGTTGGCTTCATCTGACATGACCTCTGATGTGCACTGGGTAGGTTAGAAGGCGTGTGTGAAGTGAATGGGATGAAGATCAGCACCTCCAAATCTGAAACATGTTCCTTTGTCAGAAAAGGGTAGATTTTTTTCTATGGGTCAGGAGAGAGAAGTAAGTAAGTTGTAAAGGAGTTTAAGTATCTTGGGGTTTTGGTCAAAAGTGGGGTTAAGTTGGAAAGTGAAATTGACAGACGGATGATGCCCATCTATTACAAAATCAAAGATGTTTCACAGATAGCAACTAGGGCCGTGTGGCATCAGATGAAATAAATATTCCATTCAAAAGTTCCTGTCATCTGAAGCAACAAATCCAGCCTGCGTATACACTTTACATATCCCCGCGCATCCACACACACACACACACACACACACACACATACACACACACAGATCTTGCTCAGTTAAACTTTCCCAGTTATATTAACTACAAATTTACCAAAATCATGAAAATCTGTTTTAAACATTTATCCTGATAACAAACCTAAGCAAAAAACACATCATACCTGCTGCGGTTAATAAAACACAAACGCTTACAGCACTACTGCTAACAAGAGAGAAAGGCAGTTTTTTTTTTTTCCCTCCATGTGTTGATCAACTTAATCCTGATGTTCAAGTCTCTGGAAGAGGAAGGATTATTTATGACTGCCTGTGTCGTTAGCTCACCTTTTCCAAAAATACTGAAGACTTTCTTGATACAATTCACATAATCCCTAAACTGTCTTTGAGGTTCAGTTTCAACACCCAGTGGAATTTATGACATCATAATTTCAGACTGAAAAGGATAAAAAAAATAAAGTTCAGAAATGAAATTAATGGTATGCAAAGTTATCAATGAATGCTCAGAAGAACTTATAAATTAGGATTTCAGTAACACTTTACAAGAAGGCTGCATTAATTATTCATTCATTCATTCACTGATTCATTTTCAGCAGCTTATCTTGGTCCAGGTTGTGGCGGCAGCAGAGCAAGCAACTCATCCTTACTTCACTTCCCTATTCTCGGCCAAGTCCTGAAACTCTTCCCGGGGAATCCCAAGGTGTTCCCAAGCCAGCTGGGAAATATAATCTTCAGGGTGTCCTGGGTCTTCCCTGGGGCCTCCTCCCGGATGGACGTGCCTGGAAAACCTCCTTAGGAACACGACGGGGGAGCATCCTCATCAGATCCCAAACCACCTCAACTGGCACCTTTCGGTGAAAAGAAGTAGCGGCTCTATGCAGAGTTCCTCCCAGATAACTGAGCTTCTCACCTTGTCCAGCAGTGTAAGAACAAATACCCGGCAGAAGAATCTCATTTCTGCAGCTTGTATCCGTGATCTAATTCTTTCAGTCATTACCAAAAGCTTATGATCAAAGGTGAGGATAGGAACGTAAATCAACTGGTAAATTGAGAGTCTCGCCTTCCAGCTCAGCTCCTTCTTTACCACGGTGGTCCGGTACAAATGGTAAATGGGCTGCATTTACATAGTGCTTTTCCATCTGCATCAGATGCTCAAAGTGCTTTACACATCAATGCCTCACATTAACCCCAATGTGAGGCTGCTGCCATGCAAAGCGCCCACTACACACCGGGAGCAACTAGGGAATTAAAGAGCCCTTAGTGATTTCCCAGTCAGGCTGGGATTTGAACAGAGGATCCTCTGGTCTCAGGCACAATGCTTTAACCACTAGACCATTACCTCCCCTTATCAGAAAACACTGTACCATCATTTCAGCATCATTTCAGATGCCGCCCCAATCCGTCTATCAATCTACCACTCCAATTTACCCCAACTTATGAATAAAACCCCAAGATACTTAAACTTCTCCACTAGGGGCAGTAACTCTCCCCTAACCCAGAAGGGACAATCCACCATTTTCAGACAGAGGGCCATGTCTGGGATTTGGAGGTGCAGATTCTAAACCCAGTAGCTTCACACTTGGCCTCAAACATGCTCATTGCACATCACAGGTCACTGCCTGATGAAGCCAACAGAACCACATCATCTGCAAAAAGCAGAGATGCAACTTTGATGTCCCCAAACTTGACCACCTCCAGTCCCTGACTCTTCCTTGAAATCATGTCCATGAACATCACAAACAAACACTGTTGACAAGGCCAGCCAGAGGGACCTAGTCATATTTTCCAGGTCCACAATACCTATATAGACTGGTGGTCATACTCCTAAGACCCCTCCAATATCCTTGCGAGAATAAGGAGCTGGTCCACCGTTCCACAACCAAGACAGAACTTGTATTGCTCCTCCTGAATCTGGGGTTTGATTAACGGTCTAAGTCTCCTCTCTAGTATCCTGGTGTAGACTTTCTCAGGGAGGCTGACAAGTGATTCCTCTATATTTGAAACACTCTCCTGTCTCCTTTTTTTTAAAAAAATACCACCACCCCACCCACACCTTTGAGTTTGGTCTGCTTGAGGTTTCTTCCTCAGAAGGAGTTTTTCCTTACCACTGTCACCTGTGTGCTTGCTCTGGGGGTTGGTAAGGTTAGACCTTTCTGGTGTGACGCACCTTGAGGCAACTTTGTTGTGATTTGGTGCTATATAAATGAAAATAAACTGAAATTGAGAATTGAAAACCCCAGTTTGCCAATCCAGAGTTACTGTCCCCGACTTCAGTGCAACGTTGTATAGGCACGCCATGACAGCACAACAATATCAAGGGACTTCAGCCACTCATACACAAATATTGTCCGCACCGTCGACTTTCCACCGTTTTTTTTTTACTACTTCGGTGACTTCTGCTAGGGTGATGGCACCAGATCCGTCCGAGTGTTCATTTATGTCTCTTTGATGGGGGGCATTTCAGCAGGGTGGAAGAGAACCTCAAAGTGTTCTTTAAAACCACCTTACAATATCCTCAGTGCAGTTTAGCAGCTCTCCTCCCCTGCTGAAACACAGCTTGGGCTAAGAATTGTCTCCCTTTCCTGAAGTGCTTGACAGTTTGTCAGAACTGCTTTAAGGCTGACTGAAAGTCATTTTCAATAGCCTCTCCAAACTCCTTCCATGCCTGAATTTATACCTCAGCCACCACTGAGGCTGCATTGCTGAGGCAGCTGCTTTGAGCGCATTAATTAAGATTAGTTAATGAAACAGTAAACATTAACCAAGAGCAAACTATTTTTTAATAATGGTGTTCATGTTAATTAAATTATACTTTGTTATTTAAGAATTCATAAAGATACTGAACATCAGTTATGGCCCCTTTATACATAGTGCCAAGTTTGGACGCCGTTTGGACGAAAATGGCAAAACAGTTCCAAATTAGCACACAAAACATTGGGCACGAAACATCACATCGACAAGCAGGCGTGCACAAACTCGATGTCAGTTGAACAGGAACAGTGCCAGGTGCAGCACATCGTGCCGCTTATAAGGAATAAATAAAAAATGAAACCAGCCGGTACCTGTGGGACTACATTGCGCCACTTATGTGGAATCATAAAAAAAAAAAAAAAAACACACAACCCGGGATGTGAACTCGCACCTTTCAAAACCTCTGATAACCAGTCAGACTTTACCACTGAGCTGCTACGGAGCTGTTCTTTGAAAGCTGCGGGAATCTGCCTCATATCATTAAGGACATGGAAGTATTACAAAAAAAAATAAAATCCCACACCATATGCAAACACCACATTTATCAATGCAGGTGCTCACTTGCTGCAGCTTGTCGCCACCACAGCGATATATGTTTTTATTTATGTCCACGTAAATACAGCAATCAGACACACGTGCCTCACAGTGGACAGTTGTTAGTCCACGACTGTCCAAATACAGTAGGTGTTGTCCAACTGGAATGTCCAGGATGACAGATTATCACAACTGCTTCTGTCGGATGCCACGCCTCCTGTGAGTGGAGCGCACACACCCACGTGTCAGTGTATATGTGTGCAAAGTCACACTCATGGGGAACTTCACAGCAGTACAACAGTGGTTGCCTGCAGTCTGTTATCGTGCCAAGTGTGCGACTGGCCACACATTTTCTAAGTGCCATGTAAAGCGGTGTTAGATGTTCATGCATGTCACCTGTAATATGGCCGACACCTGCCGCGAGAGGGTGTGATGGGTGTGCACAGTGCACACTTTGTCTTTCAGGTGCTTGTGTGTGAACATCATTGTAGCAACAGATGTACGAGGCATTAGAGGCAGGGATGACATTACACGGTTTGCACACGATTCCTGCGTCATGCGCACTAAGTGTGCACTTTGTTCAAACTTCACACTATGTGTGAAGGGGCCCTAATAAATCACTAGTAAAACAGTTAACTGTTAATTCACTGTTAATTTGTGGCCAATTAAATTTATTCTTATTACCAGATTAACCAACATGAAAACCATCTATATTATAATAGCAAACTAAGGAGTACGGGAGTATGCTTATGTATTGTGGGTCAAGGATGAATGCCACCAAAACGGAATGTTGATATGACTAATATTTTTGCTTTTTTGATATTAGCTAAAAACACTGAACAATGGATGTTGCTAATTACATTCTGGACTCGCACACCAGTCCAGCAGGGGGCAGTAAATCATCTTTATATTAAAAGCATGAGTGCATTAATATATTTCAGAAGTTCAATGAAAGTACATACTATAACTGTAAATACGTTAAAAATACATGGATGACACAAGAACGTGAAAACACTTAATTCCATTGTGGTCCAATTAAAACAAATCAAATGGCAAAATAGAAGTAATAATAAAATGACAATAATAATACTGATAATAATAGTGTGTATATGATTAAAAAAAAAAAAAAAACACCTAAACAATTTATAAATACATTAAGACAATAAACTATCCTTGGGCCATTGTTGTTTCTGTTATACATTTATGATATATGTTTGGTTTCTAAGTCTGAGAGTTGTATTTTGTTTGCCAATGATACGACTGTGTTTTGTAGTGGGGATCATTTGGGACAGCTCTTGGACATGATGAAGAGGGAACTACTGAATTTCAAACAATGGTTTGACTCAAACAAAATATCACTTCATCTTAGTAAAACAAAGTGTATTATATTTGGAAATTAGACCAGGAATTTAAGTAGAAATGTATTAGTAAATGATGCTGTAACTGTATTTGTAACTGAAACCAAATTTCTTCGAGGTTTTATTGATGACAAATTCAGCTGGAAAACTCATATCAATTATGTTAACTGTAAAATCTCAAAAGCCATTGCATATACGTATAAAGCACAAGACTTCCTCTCCCAACATTTGTTAGCTGGGAGAGGAAGTTAGTTTTGCTTCTGCCTACACCATTCTGGCAGCACAAAACTGGGAAATTGCTTATGAGTTTGTTTTTGTTTTTTTTTAATGAGATTTTTTGTTATGTGTGTGTGCCGAATAAATTCACTCATTCATTCATTCATTCAAATTAACTAATTAAAAATTACATATTGAACAAGAAAAAAATGGGTTGAGTTCTTCTGCTAACAGTTTTTGAGGTCTAAGGTTCTAAAAACATTCTGGACTCACACGGCATTCCAACTCATGATAGAAACTTGGCACAGCACTGGTCAACATGATATGTCTTGCATTGGGTTTTTCAAATGATTTGGGTAATTTGGGGGCGCTGAATCCAAACCTGGTGTTAGTTTTTGTCAATCGCATCACATTTTTGAGATAGGAAAACATACGAGGTTTGTGATAAAAGTAACGAACCTTATTATTTTTTTCAAAAACCATATGGATTTGAATCACGTGTGATTACATCAGACATGCTTGAACCCTCGTGGGCATGCGAGAGTTTTTTCACGCCTGTCGGTTACGTCATTCGCCTGTGGGCAGTCTTTGAGTGAGGAGTCGCCCACCCTCTCGTCGTTTTTTCATTGTTTAGGAATGGCTCAGAGACTGCTGCTTTGTTTGATAAAAATTTTTTCAAAAACTGTAAGGCACAACTGAGTGGACACCATTCGATAAATTCAGCTGGTTTTCGGTAAAAATTTTAATGGCTGATGAGAGATTTTGGTCTGGTAGTGTCGCTTTAAGGACGGCCCACGGCGCCTGACGGCGATCTGCGCTTCGAGGCGGCAGCGTCTCGCCGTTTCAAGTTGAAAACTTCCACATTTCAGGCTCTGTTGACCCAGTAAGTTGTTAGAGAACAGAGAACTTTCAGAAGAAGTCGGTATGAGGAGTTTATTCGGACATTCCATTGTTAATGGACATTTCGTAATGAAAGACCGTGCCAGCAGAGTCGCATGTCGGGCCGGACCCGACCGCGGGGGGTTGCGACAGGAAAAACACCTCCGTTGGAAACCTTAACGGGCATGTTGAAACATGCCCAAACTGTTAAACAATTTCTCAGTTACTCACTTGTTGAAAGCCATCAAAAGCCACCTGAATTTTACAAATGGTTTTCAACATGGAGGTGTTTTTCCTGTCGCGGCGCACACAGATTCGCCGAGTCGTCACGGAAACAACTCGGCGAATTTGCACGCATGTCTTTCATTACAAAATGTCCTTAAACAGTGGAATGTCCGCATAAAGTCCTCATGTCGGCCTCTTCTGAATCTTCTCTGGGTGAATTAAGCCTTAAATTAGAATGTTTTCAGGTTGAAACAGGCCGACGACGGCGCATGGAAGCGCTGCGCAACGTCCCGCTCCGTGGGAAGTCCTTACACCGACAGAAACACCCCATAATCTCTCATCAGCCGTTAAACTTTTCACCGAAAACCAGCTTAATTTCTCGAATAGTGTCCACTTGGATATCCCTCACAGGTCCAGAAAAAATGTTGATAAAGCAACGCGCGCCATCCGCAGCGGCTATTCAGACAAAGAGATTCCGACGGGCGGGGTGGAGCACTCCTCACTCAAGGCCTGCCCACAGGCGAATGACGTCAAGGACATGCGTGAAAAAACTCACGCATGCGCACAAGGGTTCAAGCTTGTCTGACGTAAAAACATATGAATCAAATCCATTTATTTTTTGAAAAAAATAAAAAGGACCACTTTTTTCATCACAGACCTCGTATTTCCCGGATCAAGCATTGAAGCAAAAGCTACAGTCTCACAGACCTCTTCGGTGCCATAAACGATATCACAGCTCTTGTTCACATTTCGTGAACCTGGTTTAAAAACTATGATTTAGAGCTGCTTTTGTGCATGATTAGTGGCATCAACTCGTGCGTGAATGAGCAACATTTGTGTAATCCATCAATATGGAACATGCAGATTGCAAAAAAGATTGAATCCCTTTTTGTTTTGGTTATGATTTTCAGAATGTCTTTGAATTCAGGTTGACAATTTTCATTTCAGTCAAATGATGTGGCATCATTTAATTCCTAAGGGACCCGTCACACTAAGAAGGAATGAGTACGAATGAAGCACAAATCAGCCCGAATGGGAAAAACAGCCAATATTCGAGCCGCATTCGTGAGGAACAGATATTCGTACAGTAGTGTGCGAATGCCGTATGAATAACCAGAATGTGTGTCAAAGCTGCATCGAATGATTTGCTTACAGTAGTGTTCAGAATAATAGTAGTGCTATGTGACTAAAAAGATTAATCCAGGTTTTGAGTATATTTCTTATTGTTAAATGGGAAACAAGGTACCAGTAGATTCAGTAGATTCTCACAAATCCAACAAGACCAAGCATTCATGATATGCACACTCTTAAGGCTATGAAATTGTGGCATTCGGTCAGTGAGTTCGTCAATTTTGTGGAACAAACAGGTGTGAATCAGGTGTCCCCTATTTAAGGATGAAGCCAGCACCTGTTGAACATGCTTTTCTCTTTGAAAGCCTGAGTAAAATGGGACGTTCAAGACATTGTTCAGAAGAACAGTGTAGTTTGATTAAAAAGTTGATTGGAGAGGGGAAAACCTATACGCAGGTGCAAAAATTATAGGCTGTTCATCTACAATGATCTCCAATGCTTTAAAATGGTAAAAAAAAAAAAAAAAACCCAGAGACGCGTGGAAGAAAATGGAAAACAACCATCAAAATGGATAGAAGAATAACCAGAATGGCAAAGGCTCACCCATTGATCAGCTCCAGGATGATCAAAGACAGTCTGGAGTTACCTGTAAGTGCTGTGACAGTTAGAAGACGCCTGTGTGAAGCTAATTTATTTACAAGAATCCCCCACAGAGTCCCTCTGTTAAATAAAAGACATATGCAGAAGATGTTACAATTTGCCAAAGAACACATCAACTGGCCTAAAGAGAAATGGAGGAATATTTTGTGGACTGATGTGAGTAAAACTGTTCTTTTTGGGTCCAAGGGCCGAGGACAGTTTGTGAGACGACCCCCAAACTCTGAATTCAAGCCACAGTTCACAGTGAAGACAGTGAAGCATGGTGGTGCAAGCATCATGATATGGACATGTTTCTCCTACTGTGGTGTTGGGCCTATATATTACATACCGTAAGGTATCATGGATCAGTTTGGATATGTCAAAATACTTGAAGAGGTCATGTTGCCTTATGGTGAAGAGGACATGCCCTTGAAATGGGTGTTTCAACAAGACATGACCCCAAGCACACTAGTGAACAAGCAAAATCTTGGTTCCAAACCAACAAAATTAATGCCTAGCAGATGTGAAGAAATCATGAAAAACTGTGGTTATACAACTAAATACTAGTTTAGTGATTCACAGGATTGCTAAAAAAGCAGTTTGAACATAATAGTTTTGAGTTTGTAGCGTCAACAGCAGATGCTACTATTATTATGAACACCCCCTTTTCTACTTTTTTTTATTAATAGCCCAATTTCATAGCCTTAAGTGTGTGCATATCATGAATGCTTGGTCTTGTTGGATTTGTGAGAATCTACTGAATCTACTGGTACCTTGTTTCCCATGTAACAATAAGAAATATACTGAAAACCTGGATTAATCTTTTTAGTGACATAGCACTACTATTATTCTGAACACTACTGTATACAGTGAGTGTGGCAGCTCCTGAATCCAGGTTGACAACCTAGAGTGCAGGTCGAATATAGTCACAACACAGCACGAAACACCTAAAAATAAGGACAAGGAATAAAATTAACAGCACGAAACCTCACATTGCCGGCAGAATAAAGCAGGAATATGCAGAATGACATCCAATCCATGAACTGATTACAAGTCAGTTTGTGGTTTGGAAGCTCCCCTCCTTGCATGCACTCCCTCTCTCTTGCTCTCTGGAAATGAGCTGTTTAGAGGATGGACATGGCAAAATGATCACTGAGGTCCGCATGTCTGAAGACCTGCCGTGTGCCACTGCCGGATGTCGAATGACATCCAACCCATGAACTGATTACATGCCACTGCATGCACTCCCCCCCTCTCTCCCTGTCTCTCTCTGGACATCAGGTGTTTAGCGGACAGCTGGATGCCCTTCTGGCCAGAGGGGTTCATGCATGAGCGGTAAAGCAGTAAAGATATGTGCAAATGCACAGTGGGTAATCAGAAGATCCAGCCTGATGCACGTGCAGCACTATGATCAGTTGTGATGAGCATATGCACGCTCTGCAATGCGATCAGCCATTGTGACCACACATATGCATGGCGGGATGTGTGGATGTTCCAGCCTGACACACAAGCAGCGCTTTGATCGACTGTTATGAGCACATGCACACGCTGCAATCAGCTGTTCTGACCACACACATGCACACCCCGCTGTGCAGATGGTCCAGCCTGATGCACACGCAGTGCTTCAATTGGTTGTTATGAGCACACGCACGCGCTGTAGTGCAAACAGCTGTTCTGAACACACACATGCACACACAGTGGGGTGTGTGGATGGTCCAGCTTGACGCACACGCAGCACTTCGATCAGCTGTTATGAGCACGCACTGCAGTTTGTACTCCATTTGGGCTCATTCGTGCCCTAGTGTGATGGGGGTACAACACATTACAAAGTCATTATTAGGAAAGATATCCAGCATGATTGTTTTCCCATTGCAATCTGATGTGTTTTCAAAGTGTTCCTTTAATTTTTTAGTGGTGGCCAAGTAGGGGTAATGGCCAAGTGGTTAGTGTGCTTGGTTTCAGTGCGGAAGGTTCCCGGTTCAAACCCCACCCCGCCACACTTCTCGATGTAATGTGGAGTTGCGTCAGGAAGGGAATACGGCACAAAACCTGTGCCAAATCAACATGCAGATACACCTTGGATCTGATATGGCGACCCCCAGTGAATACAAGGGAGCAACCAAAGGGACTTACTTACTTACTTTATATATATATATATATATATATATATATATATATATATATATATATATATATATATATATATATATATATATATATTAACAGAGTTTCAACTTTATTGCTTTGCTACACACACTGAAAGTATAAATGATTCAAATAACTGATCACTGTTTTTACATGGATGCACACCACTATAAAGTCAGTTCATGTGAAGACAGAGCAGGTTTCCAAAAAAAGCTGGTGTAAAGTGTTGGGATTCTGTTATGTGAACTGTGTGGCTGTCTCTCTGCATTTCTGTGGTGACTGACAGCTGCACCCCTGAGAATCTCAGCTCATGGACAACAAAATGTTACACAGTGGCACATAAACTTAGCATAGCCACTGTGTAAATAAAACATTGCTATTGATTCTCACCAGAGCTTAATGAGTTTCTTAAAGTCTTGAGTTTGAAAAAAGTGTCAATGCTGTGAATGAAACATCGAAATGTTTGAATCAAATCATTAACCCAAGCTCAATATGAAAAAAAAAAAATCATATTTCCATGCACACACCATATTGAGGAGCAATGTAGATTCATTCCAAATGCATAAATAAACCAGCTGTTTCACAGATGACAAATATTTAAACACTTTCACTGAAAGTATTCGATGGAGGTATTCAATAGGGTTTTACTGTACAAGTAGCAGATGGAGGGGAGCGCAACACACGTGCAATTCACACGCACAGCATGTGTTGCGGGGACACTGCCAAGCGAGCGGTGTTAGATGTTCGTGTGTGTCACCTGGAATTTGGTCAACACCTGTCACAAGAGGGATTGAACGGGCTCTCACAGCGCACACTCTGTCTTTCAGCCACTGGTGTGCGCAAATAGTTGTAGCAACAGGTGTACGAGGTATTACAGGCAGCTCCGATTTGTAACAACAGCTGTACGCGGCATTAGAAGCAGGTCCAATTTTACACGACTTGCATACATTTCCTGCTTCGTGTGCAATTCGACCACATTCGTACTATGTGTGAAGGGGCTCTAAGATTTGAATGGATAAAATTCAAAGCAAAATTTTTAATCTACCTTTTACAATTTGATATGTTTGGGGTATCATGTTAAACATCCTCAAAATCTCACACTACCATGAATGCTGATGCAGAAATTCTGCTGGTAGAAACATGAACAGCTTGCTCTAGCCTTCATTTATATATTTTTAGAAATAAATATGAGACAAATGGCTGATGAGCTGCTACTCCCTCACTGTTTCACTGCATTGATTTTAAGTGTCAACATATCCCTTAGAGTTTAGTTATACAACCCCTGGCAAAAATTATGGAATCACCGGCCTCGGAGGATGTTCATTCAGTTGTTTAATTTTGTAGAAAAAAAGCAGATCACAGACATGACACAAAACTAAAGTCATTTCAAATGGCAACTTTCTGGCTTTAAGAAACACTATAAGAAATCAAGAAAAAAAGATTGTAGCAGTCAGTAACGGTTACTTTTTTAGACCAAGCAGAGGAAAAAAATATGGACTCACTCAATTCTGAGGAATAAATTATGGAATCACCCTGTAAATTTTCATCCCCAAAACTAACACCTGCATCAAATCACATCTGCTTGTTAGTCTGCATCTAAAAAGGAGTGATCACACCTTGGAGAGCTGTTGCACCAAGTGGACTGACATGAATCATGGCTCCAACACAAGAGATGTCAATTGAAACAAAGGAGAGGATTATCAAACTCTTAAAAGAGGGTAAATCATCACGCAATGTTGCAAAAGATGTTGGTTGGTCACAGTCAGCTGTGTCTAAACTCTGGACCAAATACAAACAACATGGGAAGGTTGTTAAAGGCAAACATACTGGTAGACCAAGGAAGACATCAAAGCGTCAAGACAGAAAACTTAAAGCAATATGTCTCAAAAATCAAAAATGCACAACAAAACAAGTGAGGAACGAATGGGAGGAAACTGGAGTCAATGTCTGTGACCGAACTGTAAGAAACCGCCTAAAGGAAATGGGATTTACATACAGAAAAACTAAACAAAAGCCATCATTAACACCTAAACAGAAAAAAACAAGGTTACAATGGGCTAAAGAAAAGCAATCGTGGACTGTGGATGACTGGATGAAAGTCATATTCAGTGATGAATCTCGAATCTGCATTGGGCAAGGTGATGATGCTGGAACTTTTGTTTGGTGCCGTTCCAATGAGATTTATAAAGATGACTGCCTGAAGACAACATGTAAACTTCCACAGTCATTGATGATATGGGGCTGCATGTCATGTAAAGGCACTGGGGAGATGGCTGTCATTACATCATCAATAAATGCACAAGTTTACGTTGATATTTTGGACACTTTTCTGATGTTTAAGGATGATGAAATCATTTTTCAAGAAGATAATGCATCTTGCCATAGAGCAAAAACTGTGAAAACATTCCTTGCAAAAAGACACATAGGGTCAATTTCATGACATAGGGTTAATGTCAACGAGCAGATGTGATTTGATGCAGGTGTTAGTTTTGGGGATGGAAATTTACAGGGTGATTCCATAATTTATTCCTCAGAATTGAGTGAGTCCATATTTTTTTCCTCTGCTTGGTCTAAAAAAGTAACCGTTACTGACTGCATCCTCCGAGGCCGGTGATTCCATAATTTTTGCCAGGGGTTGTATCAATCATTACAAATGTCAAAGAATATAGCAATGAGTGGAAAATCTGCCTGGAGCAGTCAGTTTTTAAAACAAGGATAATGTTTACCACAAATTGCATTGCTGGGCTTTGTTTAATCTGTTAACGGTCTAAAGCTGGTCTCCCGCTGCAAATTTTGAAAGATAATTCCCCCACCGCATAAAGGAAAAATCAGCACAGAATGCATTGCAGAGTCAACATCTGTTTTTAGTTTAGTTTTGTTTTGAATCTGATAAATGCACCGCCATTAACCCCTTAACACCTACTGTTGCATATATGCTACAATATTTGACTCAAATATGCAACATACCAAATTGACCAGTATGCCTGTTGTCGCAAATTTGCAACATACCATTATTATTATAACATTATAACATAAAGTCATTACCAAAATTACTATTTATTTTTTGTGCAAAAGTGAAATTAATAATCTCAACATTATTTTACCATCTACTTAAAGGCAAAAACACACACAAAGCATTTTTTTTATATACAGCTATATAAATTCAGGCGTGACAATTTTCAATTAGCAGCACCTGGCTGACATGCTTTATGATGTAATTACTTTTAGTGTTTGTTTACTGCTACTTTCAGTCTGCCATCATGGAAAAGTGCAAAAATTTCAGTGACTATGATGGCCTCACAGCTAAAAAAAATCTCACTAAAAGGGGTGTTGCCTGCACTGGAAAACTGTGCCTGGAGCTGGTGAGGCACACAAGTTTATCTGGTTTATCTGGTGTGACCACGAAGAGTCTGAGAGAAAGCAACCCTGGGGAAGGATGGCGGACAGTTCTGTTCGTGACCTCAACGGGAGAGCTGAGACATGAACAGGCGACTTGTAATGCCAACCAGCCATTTTAGCAACGTGTATGCTTACCTGCTTATTGACTGTGGACAGACAAATGGAGAAAAAAAAAATCCACACGTGATGATGGCTATCGAATATTTATGACTGTCATATGGAACTCGTAGAACTTTGAAGCATGGAAGGGGACAACAACTCTGTTTACGTATGAAGCACTGTGAAACTAAAGCAACACCAGACAGCAGAATGATATTCTACAGTGCATCCAGAAAGTATTCAAAGCACTTCACTTGTTCCACATTTTGTTCCGTTACGGTCTTCTTTCAAAATGGAGTAAATTTTTTTCCTTTCAAAATTCTACTCACAACACACCATAAAGACAACACGTTTTTTTTTTTTTTTTTTTTTTTTTTTTTTTTTGCTCATTTATAAAAAAGAAAAAAAAATACTAGGTCTGTCCGTAAAGTATAGGTCCTTTTTATTTTTTTCAAAAACTATATGGATTTCATTCATATGTTTTTACGTCAGACATGCTTGAACCCTCGTGCGCATGCGTGAGTTTTTCCACGCCTGTCGGTGACGTCATTCGCCTGTGAGCACTCCTTGTGGGAGGAGTCGTCCAGCCCCTCGTCGGAATTCCTTTGTCTGAGAAGTTGCTGAGAGACTGGCGCTTTGTTTGATCAAAATTTTTTCTAAACCTGTGAGACACATCGAAGTGGACATGGTTCGAAAAATTAAGCTGGTTTTCAGTGAAAATTTTAACAGCTGATGAGAGATTTTGAGGTGATTCTGTCGCTTTAAGGACTTTTCACGGTGCGAGACGTCGCGCAGCGCTCTCAGGCAGCGTCATCAGCCTGTTTCAAGCTTAAAACCTCCACATTTCAGGCTCTGTTGATCCAGGACGTCGTGAGAGAACAGAGAAGTTTCAGAAGAAGTCGGTTTCAGCATTTTATCCGGATATTCCACTGTTAAAGGAGATTTTTTTAATGAAAGACGTGCGGGCGGATTGCAGCATCGGCTCGCAGCCGCCGCAACGCTCCGTCACAGGAAAAACACCTCTGCTGGAAGCCTTAAGGACAAGTTGGAACATCTCCAGCTGATAAACAATTTCTCATATACTCACTCCACTGAAAGCCATCAAAAGCCAACTGGATTTTAACAAATGGTTATCAACACGGAGGTGTTTTTCCTGTGCCGCCGCGTCGGCTGCGGCTTTTGACTGCTGAAAGATGAACTGTCGCCCCACTCTGAGGTCAAGAGCACTCCAGAACAGGTTTTCATCCAGGATGTCTCTGTACATTGCTGCATTCATCCTTACCTCAATCCTAACTAGTCTCCCAGTTCCTGCTGCTGAAAACATCCCAACAGCATGACACTGCCACCACCATGCTTCATTGTAGGGAAGGTACCTGGTTTCTTCCAAACATGACGTCTGGCATTCACGCTAAAGAGTTCAATCACTGCCTCATCACACCACAGAATTTCAATACTCATGGTTTGTGCGTCCTTCAGGTTCCTTTTGGGAAACTCCAGGAAGACTGCCATGTGCCTTTCATACCCCTGTAACACCTTGACAATTTAGCCAGCATATGCCAACCATATTAAAAACACTGGCATACACTGGCATATGTCAAATAAGTTATGGGTACGTCGAACATTTTGGGAATGCACAATATTTTCAATGTATGCCAGCGTA
Organism: Thalassophryne amazonica; assembly: GCF_902500255.1. NCBI lineage: Eukaryota > Metazoa > Chordata > Actinopteri > Batrachoidiformes > Batrachoididae > Thalassophryne > Thalassophryne amazonica. The sequence goes on from NC_047105.1 coordinate 117,678,582, forward strand.
TCACACATACGTTCCACATATGTGGGACATAAGTTTTAGGTAAGTTATGCGATTGTTGACACATATCTCTTGTAAGTTACTCATTAGTCAAAATACATCCATTGATGCTGCTCACTGATTGGCTCAAAGCTGCAGTTCTCATGCAAGCAGACTGTTTCAAATATTAAAACCATGCACACACAGAGTAAATATAAAGTCTTAATCTTAGCTGTTTGTTTCAGTCAGATTCATCATCACAGTCTGATGAAAACGTATCCACATAAAGCATCTTGATTTTGGAAAGCAACATCTGAAAATACTTTAATTCCTTGTCATGGCTAATGAAACACTGTGTTTTAAAGCAAGTCCTCCTGTGCTTTTTTCTGTTCGAGGTGCATTTCTTAGCCTGAACCACAGAATGTGGGCTCTTTGCACCACCACAAGACAATTAACTTATTTTAAAATTTGAAAGAGTCACAGCACCTCATCCATTCACATCAGCATTGATCACAGACATCAGTCGATTCTTCAGCATTCTGCACATGATGAAAACAAATCCCATGATCCACAAAGATTAAAAAAAATTAAATTACTCTGTTTTGCCTCCATGTGGAGAAGAGACGCCATGCAACAGTGTACATGTGCTCAATAATGTGCTCATCAATTTTAAGTGTTCCACCTGTTAAACAAAAGGGTTCTGCTGGCGGTGGAAACGCAAACCAACCCAGACTTAACTGTTCCGACACGTACCATACTGTGCAGTATCAATGCAAACCACTCGGTGGAAATGGGGCTGTCAGCAAATGCTGGTTAAATTGTCAAGTTGCAACAGCTGCATAATTTATTTGATGTACGCCTGCGTATGTGAGGATTTTTACTACGGCCTTGGTTCTTGGTCCGCTCCCTGACTAAGGCCCTTCTCCTCCGATTGCTCAATTTAGATAGGCGATCTACGAAAGGTCCTGGTGGAGCAAAAGTTCATCCATTTATGGATGATGGAGGCCACTGTGCTCATTGGGACCTTCAAAGCAGCAGAAATTTCGACTGTTTCTGTACCCTTCCCCAGATCTGTGCCTTGAGACAACCCTGTCTCGGAGGTCTACAGACAATTCCTTTGACTTCATGCTTGGTTTGTGCTCTCACATGCACTGTCAACTGTGGGAACTCATATGTAGACAGGTGTGTGCCTTTCCAAATCATGTCCAGTCAACTGTTACCCCAGGTGGACTCCAGTTAAACTGCAGAAACATCTCAAGGATAATGAATGGAAACAGGATGCACGTGAGCTCAAATTTGAACTTCATGGCAAAGGCTGTGAAGACTTTTGTATGAGTGATTTCTTAGTTTTTTAGTTTTAATAAATTTGCAAATAAATAAATAAATAAAAATTATATATACACTCAACAAAAATATAAACGCAACACTTTTGGTTTTGCTCCCATTTTGTATGAGATGAACTCAAAGATCTAAAACTTTTTCCACATACACAATATCACCATTTCCCTCAAATATTGTTCACAAACCAGTCTAAATCTGTGATAGTGAGCACTTCTCCTTTGCTGAGATAATCCATCCCACCTCACAGGTGTGCCATATCAAGATGCTGATTAGACACCATGATTAGTGCACAGGTGTGCCTTAGACTGTCCACAATAAAAGGCCACTCTGAAAGGTGCAGTTTTGTTTTATTGGGGGGGATACCAGTCAGTATCTGGTGTGACCACCATTTGCCTCATGCAGTGCAACACATCTCCTTCGCATAGAGTTGATCAGGTTGTCAATTGTGGCCTGTGGAATGTTGGTCCACTCCTCTTCAATGGCTGTGCGAAGTTGCTGGATACTGGCAGGAACTGGTACACGCTGTCGTATACGCCGGTCCAGAGCATCCCAAACATGCTCAATGGGTGACATGTCCGGTGACTATGCCAGCCATGCAAGAACTGGGACATTTTCAGCTTCCAAGAATTGTGTACAGATCCTTGCAACATGGGGCCGTGCATTATCCTGCTGCAACATGAGGTGATGTTCTTGGATGTATGGCACAACAATGGGCCTCAGGATCTCGTCACGGTATCTCTGTGCATTCAAAATGCCATCAATAAAATGCACCTGTGTTCTTCGTCCATAACAGACGCCTGCCCATACCATAACCCCACCGCCACCATGGGCCACTCGATCCACAACATTGACATCAGAAAACCGCTCACCCACACGACGCCACACACACTGTCTGCCATCTGCCCTGGACAGTGTGAACCGGGATTCATCCGTGAACAGAACACCTCTCCAACGTGCCAAACGCGAGCGAATGTGAGCATTTGCCCATTCAAGTCGGTTACGACGACGAACTGGAGTCAGGTCGAGACCCCGATGAGGACGACGAGCATGCAGATGAGCTTCCCTGAGATGGTTTCTGACAGTTTGTGCAGAAATTCTTTGCTTATGCAAACCGATTGTTTCAGCAACTGTCCGAGTGGCTGGTCTCAGATGATCTTGGAGGTGAACATGCTGGATGTGGAGGTCCTGGGCTGGTGTGGTTACACGTGGTCTGCGGTTGTGAGGCTGGTTGGATGTACTGCCAAATTCTCTGAAACGCCTTTGGAGATGGCTTATGGTAGAGAAATGAACATTCAATACACGAGCAACAGCTCTGGTTGACATTCCTGCTGTCAGCATGCCAATTGCACGCTCCCTCAAATCTTGTGACATCTGTGACATTGTGCTGTGTGATAAAACTGCACCTTTCAGAGTGGCCTTTTATTGTGGACAGTCTAAGGCACACCTGTGCACTAATCATGGTGTCTAATCAGCATCTTGATATGGCACACCTGTGAGGTGGGATGGATTATCTCAGCAAAGGAGAAGTGCTCACTATCACAGATTTAGACTGGTTTGTGAACAATACTTGAGGGAAATGGTGATATTGTGTATGTGGAAAAAGTTTTAGATCTTTGAGTTCATCTCATACAAAATGGGAGCAAAACCAAAAGTGTTGCGTTTATATTTTTGTTGAGTGTATATATATATATATATATATATATATATATATATATATATATATATATATATATATATATACATATATATACACACACACACACACACACACACACTTTTCTAACAGACCTCGTGTGTGTGTATCAGACCTTTTTATTTTTTTCAAAAACCTGATGGATTTGAATCACGTGTGCTTGCATGAGCAAACCTTGAACGTTCATGCCCATGCGTGAACTTTTTCATGCCTGTCGATTGCATCATTTTCTGGTAAGCAGCCTTTGTGTGATGTGCGTCGTGTGCTCGGCATTTTTTCATTTCAAGGAAAAACACGGAACGACTGGAGCAGTGCTGCATCAAATTTTCCCAGAAACTGGGCGACAGCCAGGTGGAAACAATTCGGATGATTCAGACGGCTTTCGGTGACTTTTCAGTCATGTGACTCTCCGAGAAATTGTGGAAGAGGTGGGCATGTCACAGCATGTCCTGTGAGAATTCAACACAAAGGCGCTTTTGCTCCGCCGTCGGCAGCTTTGTGCCGAAGCCATCGGCATGATTTTCACCCAGACTTTTTATGGCCAAATCTTCTGTCACAGTGGAATGTGCCGAAAAAGTGCTGATGTCCACCTCTTCCGCAATTTCTCGGACAGTCACACAACGTTCCCGCATCACCACAGCATTCACTTTGGAAATGATCTGGTCGTTTCAGCATGTTGATGGCCGACCGTTGCGTGGCTCGCTCTCCACCATTGTGCGGACATCTTTAAACTGGTTGTACCACTTCTTAATCTGTGTGATGCCCAAAGCATCGTCACTGAAAGCCGTCTGAATAATCCGAATGGTTTCCACCTGGCTGTCTGATGCGGTGCTGCTCCAATCGTTCTGTCTTTTTCCTTGGAATGAAAAAATGCTGAGCACACAACACACACCTCACACAAAGGCTGCTTACCAGGAAATGATGCAATCAACAATTGTGGAAAAGTTCACGTATGCACACGAAGGTTCAAGGTTTGCTCATGCAAGCACACGTTTTTCAAATCCATCAGGTTTTTGAAAAAATAAAAAGGTCCGATACTTTTCTAACAGACCTCATATATATATATATATATATATATATATATATATATATATATATTCACATTGTTGTGGGGTATTGTGCGTAGACGTTTTGGAATAAGGCTGTAACATAACAAAATGTGGATACTTTTCGGTTGCATTGCAAGTGGCTGCTGTTTGCTAACACAGGAGAGGTAAAACCAGCAGGATGAGGTTGTGTTTCCCGGTATGTATTTATTTATACTTTTGTTGTGTTTTCTGGACACGCAGTTACTTTAAAGTTACATTACAGTTGAAAATGTAGAGTTAAACAGGATCACTTCAAATTATATCTTGCAATTTATCTGGGCTTTTCAAACTACAACTGCTTCAAAATAATGAAATAACAATAATTTGCTGAAACCAGGTTTGAATGAGAGCAGACAATTTGCATAACTGTTATTCCACATCTGAATTCACGCACAGATTTTTACATCTAAAAAAAAAAACTAAAAAAAAAAAACTAAAACACAAGAAAATTAGTCAATGCAAAAATTCTCTTGAATCACTCCATTACAACATTTTCAAATAAATCTGCTCGTACAAGTGGCTCTTAGATGATGCCATGTTTTAGAGACTCTGCCCCTTGGTGGCCATAATCTTGTCACCGAAGATTGAAAAGATTGACACACAATGTCAATCTTAGGTTGTTACACTGCCAGATCAAAATCAGATTTATTGCAAATCTGATTTAAACCAGATCTCACTGACTGACTGCCCACATTATATATTTGCAAGTAACCAGATCTGATCTGTGTGCCCATGGTGACAAACTCTTATCCATATTGATTGGTATGGTAACGGGCTATGCCCAGGAAAAACATGGACAATGACTAACTGTGCCCATTTCTGTCCAAAATGGCTATGTAGAGCTGTGGTGCAAACTTTCTTTTAATTGCAAGAAACAGAAACAGAAGAGACTGCCGAGTTCTGTCACTATGCTCTCCTGTATGTCAGTTTTCTTGAATTTTTTTTCACTTATTCCAACTCCTATAACAAGTTAGGCACCTTCAATCAACTTCTGTCTCTCCAGAACTACATCATTGTTGTTCGTGTTCCGCTGCGAGTGACACATAAGACACTTTGAAATTCTATTTCAGTGACAGAGACGTTCAGATTGAAAGGAATTTGCAAAAATGTGATTTGAATCGCATTTCACTCCAGTTCTGTATGTGATTTGTATACACATTGAAGAAGAAAAAAATCGGCTCATGTGGTTTTCCGCTGTCCAGACTGCCAAAAAAGTCAAGCTCGATACAATCTAGACATTGTAAAAATCCAATTCTGAGTGGTAATGTGAACAAGGATTTAGTGACCTTGTCTACCAAACTTCACCTCGACAAATCAACCACAGGGGCAGACAGATGCACACACAGTGACAAGCAGTTCTGAGACCTGCTCTGTCTTCTGTGACCCAACTGCTCCTGAAGGAGACGACTGAGGAAAGCCACCAACGACCCCGAACGCTCTGACGGAGTCATCATCTGCATCTGTGCATGTACAGGAACAAAGACTGCATGCTGTTTAACCAGTCGCACCTCAAGCAATATAATAAAAGCCAGAGGTAATGCACATTGTCTCACTTTTTGGTATTATTTTGAACCAACACTCGGATTAGTGATTTTTGGTGTGTCCTCCCATGCCGTTACATGTATGGTGATGAGTGCTCCATTCAAAATGGCTTGATTTCTCTCTTAGTGAAACAGTGTTCTGTCTGTCATGCACTCCAGGAGCTCAGGGAGTAGGACAGCAGAGAGGAGCACATATGAGCTGCAGAGACTGTGAAAAATGCCAATATGGTTATCTGGTGGATGAGTAATTACACACATTAGCATGCATGTGCACATTCTGGTCGTGACACTACACATCTGGGGAAAACAAGCACTTAGTGCATCAGAGAATACAGAGCATCTTTGACTAAAGCCCTCAAATTTCATCCACCAACCAGCTGCAGCAAAGTGAAGTGCAGTTATTCCTTATTGCTCCAAGGCCCACAACAAACCTCATATTCACGTCTGACGGTTTATATCACGGACGCTGCATCTTACCGCCGCAGTCATCCACTGTTCACTTCTTTGTTACAAAATCAAATTAGAGAAGAAAAGCAGCACGTCTGTTGAAACATTTAAAAAAAAATGGCATTTATGATGGGTGATGGTATGACCAAGCTCTGACTCACAACAGAGTGATACATATATACTAGCACATTGCTCGTGGGGATCCACGGGCTCTAGATTGGGTAGTGTTTATAAAATAGGAAGCTGGCATTTTTCAAGGGTGGTAAGAAATTATGCAAACTTTCTATAATGAGTTGGAATGTCGTGAGAGTCAATGTTTTTAGAACCTTAGACCTCAACAGTTTTTACAAGAAGAACTCAACCCTTTTATTTCCTGTTAATTATGTCATTTTTTAATGTTAATTTACTGGCTTAATGTATTTATAAATTGGTGCGGTTGTTTTCATCATGTACACACTATTATGATTATCATTATTTTTATTATTATTACTACTATTATATTTTATTATTACTTCTGTTTTGTCATTTGATTTTTAAACTGACCACAATGGAAATCAATGTTTTCAATGTCTTGTCATCCATCTATTTTTAATGTACTTACAATTATATTATGTACTTACATTGAACTTATGAAATAAAACCATGCACGCATACACACATTTAATATACAGATGATTTACCAGCCCCTGCTGGATTAGCATGTGAGTCCAGAATGTAATTATCAATGTCCATTGTTCAGTGTTGTTAGCTAATATCCGTAGTTTCTCAAAATATATTAATCCTATCAACGTTCCGTTTTTGCGGCATTCATCCATCCATTCATGCATCCATCCATTTTCTTCCGCTTTATCCGGAGTCGGGTCACGGGGGAAGCAGCTCAAGCAAAGCCGCCCAGACCTCCCTATCTACACACACCTCCCCCAGCTCCTCCGGGGGAACCCAAAGGTGTTCCCAAGCCAGCCGAGAGATGTAGTCCCTCCAGCATGTCCTGGGTCCTCCCCGGGGCCTCCTCCCAGTGGGACGTGCCCGGAACACCTCTCCAGCGAGGTATCCAGGGGGCATCCGGAAAAGATGCCCAAGCCACCTCAACCGACTCCTTTTGACATAGAGGAGGAGCAGCTCGACTCCGAGCTCCTCACCCTATCTCTAAAGGAGCGCACAGCCACCCTGCGGAGGAAACTCATCTCGGCCGCTTGTACTCGCGATCTCTTTCTTTCGGTCATGAGCCAAATCTCATGACCATAGGTGAGGATCGGAATGTAGATCGATCGGTAAATCGAGAGCTCTGCCCCCCTACTCAGCTCTCTCTTCACCACGACGGTTAGATACAGCGACCGCATCACTGCAGATGCTGCACCGATCCGTCTATCGATCTCATGCTCCATCCGTCCCTCACTCGTGAACAAGACCCCGAGATAGTTAAACTCCTCCACTTGAGGCAAGGACACTCCACCGACCTGAAGATGGCAAAGCACATTTTTCCGGTCGAGAACCATGGCCTCAGATTTGGAGGTGCTGATTTTCATCCCGGACGCTTCACACTCAGCTGCAAACCGCCCCAGTGCACGCTGAAGGTCCTGATTTGACGAAGCCAACAGAAGAACATTGTCCGCAAACAGCAGAGACGAGATTCTGTGGTTCCCAAACCAGACCCCCTCTACACCCTGGCTGCGCCTAGAAATTCTGTCCATAAAAATAATGAACAGAACCGGTGACAAAGGGCAGCCCTGGCAGAGGCCAACGTGCACTGGAAACAGGTTTGACTTACTACCGGCAATGCGAACCAAGCTCCTGCTGCGGTCGTACAGGGACCGGATAGCGCTTAACAAGGGACCCCGGACCCCATACTCCCGGAGCACTCCTCACAGGGTGCCCCGAGGGACACGGTCGAACGTCTTCTCCAGATCCACAAAACACATGTGGACTGGTTGAGCAAACTCCCATGAACCCTCGAGCACCCGATGGAGCGTGTAGAGCTGGTCCAGTGTGCAGCGACCAGGACAAAAATCACACTGCTCCTCCTGAATCCGAGGTTCAACCATCGGTCGAATTCTCCTCTCCAGTACTCTGGAATAGACCTTACCGGGGAGGCTGAGGAGTGTGATCCCCCTATAGTTGGAACACACCCTCCGGTCCCCCTTCTTAAACAGAGGGACCACCACCCCAGTCTGCCAATCCAGAGGCACTGTCCCCGATCGCCTTGCAGAGGCGTGTCAGCCAAGACAGCCCCACAACATCCAGAGACTTAAGGTACTCGGGATGGATTTCATCCACCCCAGGAGCCTTGCCGCCGAGGAGCTTTCTAACCACCTCAGTGGCTTCGGCCTGGGTAATGGATGAGTCCGCCTCTGAGTCCCCAGTCTCTGCTTCCTCTTCGGAAGACGTGACGATGGGATTGAGGAGATCCTCGAAGTACTCCTTCCACCGCCTGACAACATCCCCGGTCAGGGTCAACAGCTCCCCACCCGCACCGTAAACAGTGCTGGTGGAGAGCTGCTTCCGCCTCCTGAGGCGTCGGACGGTTTGCCAGAATCTCTTCGAGGCCGACCGATAGTCCTCCTCCATAGCCTCCCTGAACTCCTCCCAGACCCGAGTTTTTGCCTCTGTGACCGCACGGGCTGCGGCACGCTTGGCCTGCCGGTACCTGTCAGCTGCCTCTGGGGTCCCACCTACCAACAAAGATAAGTAGGACTCCTTCAGCTTGACGGCATCCCTTACGTCCGGTGTCCACCACTGGGTTCGGGGATTGCTGCCGCCACAGGCACCAGAGACCTTGCGACCACAGCTACGAGCAGCCGCATCAACAACGGAGGTGGAGAACATGGTCCACTCGGACTCCATGTCTCCATCCTCCCCTGGGATCTGGCAGAAGCTCTCCCGGAGGTGGGAGTTGAAGACCTCGCTGACAGAGGGTTCCGCCAGTCGTTCCCAGCAGACCCTCACGATACGTTTGGGACTGCCAGGTCTGACTGGCTTCCTACCCTCCCAGCGGATCCAACTCACCACCAGGTGGTGATCAGTCGACAGCTCTGCCCCTCTCTTCACTCGAGTGTCCGAGACACGTGGCCGAAGGTCAGATGATACGACTACAAAGTCGATCATTGACCTCTGGCTCAGGGTGTCCTGGTGCCATGTGCACTTATGGGCACCCTTGTGCTCGAACATGGTGTTTGTGATGGACAAACTGTGACTAGCACAGAAGTCCAACAACTGAACACCACTCGGGTTCAGATCAGGGAGGCCGTGCTTCCCGATCACCCCCCTCCAGGTCTCACTGTTGCCGCCCACGTGGGCGTTGAAATCCCCCAGGAGAACAATGGAGTCCCCAGTCGGAGCACTATCTAGTACCCCTCCCAGGGACTCCAGGAAGGTCGGGTACTCTGCACTGCTGCTCGGCCCGTAGGCCGAGACAACGGTGAGAGACCTGTCCCTGACCCGAAGGCGTAGGGACGCGACCCTCTCGTTCACCGGAGTGAACTCCAACACTTGGCGACTGAGCTGGGGAGCAATAAGCAATGCGACCCCAGCTCTCCGCCTCTCCCCGTGGGCGACGCCAGAAAAATGAAGTGTCCAGCCCCTCTCCAGGAGTTGGGTACCAGAGCCCAAACTGTGCGTGGAGGTGAGCCCGACTATCTCTAGTCGGTATCTCTCAACCTCCCGCACAAGCTCAGGCTCCTTCCCCCCTAGCGAGGTGACATTCCACGTCCCAACAGCCAGGGGCTGTGAGCATGGACCGGGCCACCGGGCCACCCGCGCTCGACCGCCACCCAATCCTCTCTGCACCCGACCCCCATGGCCCCCTCTGCAGGTGGTGAACCCACAGGAGGGCGGGCCCAGCCGGGCCCCATGGACTAAGGCCCGACCACCAGGCGCTTGCACGCGAGCCCCAACCCCAGGCCTGGCTCCAGGGTGGGACCCCGGCTCCTCCATACCGGGCGACGTCTCGGTCCTTGATCTTTTACTGGTCATGGAGGTTCTGAACTGCCCTTAGTCTGACCCGTCACCTAGGACCTATTTGCCTTGGGAGACCCTACAGGGAGCACAAAGCCCCCGACAACATAGCTCCTAGGATCATCCGGGTACGCAAACTCCCCCACCACGATAAGGTGGCAGCTAGAGGGGGAGGGCATTCATCCTTGACCCAAAATACATAAACACACCAAATGCCAAATGTCAGCTCTCCCCAGTTTGTCCCAAATTGCATACACACTTGCACTTATTTTAAAACACCCACAAACACAGACGGTGGAGGAAGACATTGAATGCATTACACATCTTACACATAGTAACAGCAACATCACACTTAACTAAACTGACTAAACCAGTTGAACTACAAAAACACAATAAATCAATAACATTAACACTTAAATTAACATGAACTACAATAACAACATTTAATACCCCAAACTCCCATGGTGCATTTCAGCACAATGTCTACTATTCACTGGTTAGCTATTATCGCTAATTTCTCCAAAAATATTACTCCTATCAACATGCCATTTTTGCATTCATCCTTGACCAAAAATGCATACAGTAGTGTTCAGAATAATAGTAGTGCTATGTGACTAAAAAGATTACTCCAGGTTTTGAGTATATTTCTTATTGTTACATGGGAAACAAGGTACCAGTAGATTCAGTAGATTCTCACAAATCCAACACGACCAAGCATTCATGATATGCACACTCTTAAGGCTATGAAATTGGGCTATTAGTAAAAAAAAAGTAGAAAAGGGGGTGTTCACAATAATAGTAGCATCTGCTGATGATGCAGATGCTACTGCTTTTTTAGCAATCCTGTGAATCACTAAACTAGTATTTAGTTGTATAACCACAGTTTTTCATGATTTCTTCACATCTGCTAGGCATTAATTTTGTTGGTTTAGAACCAAGATTTTGCTTGTTACTAGTGTGCTTGGGGTCATTGTCTCGTTGAAACACCCATTTCAAGGGCATGTCCTCTTCAGCATAAGGCAACATGACCTCTTCAAGTATTTTGACATATCCAAACTGATCCATGATACCTGGTATGCAATATATAGGCCCAACACCATAGTAGGAGAAACATGCCCATATCATGATGCTTGCACCACCATGCTTCACTGTCTTCACTGTGAACTGTGGCTTGAATTCAGTGTTTGGGGGTCATCTCACAAACTGTCTGTGGCCCTTGGACCCAAAATGAACAATTTTACTCTCATCAGTCCATAATAAAAATACAAATATTCCTCCATTTCTCTATAGGCCAGTTGATGTGTTCTTTGGCAAATTGTAACCTCTTCTGCACATGTCTTTTATTTAACAGAGGGACTTTGCGGGGGATTCTAGCAAATAAATTAGCTTCACACAGGCATCTTCTAACTGTCACAGCACTTACAGGTAACTCCAGACTGTCTTTGATCATCCTGGAGGTGATCAATGGGTGAGCCTTTGCCATTCTGGTTATTCTTCTATCCATTTTGATGGTTGTTTTCCATTTTCTTCCATGCATCTCTGTTTTTTTTGTTTTTTTTTGTCCATTTGAGAGCATTGGAGATCATCGTAGATGGACAGCCTATAATGTTTTGCACCTGCATATAAGTTTTTCCTTCTCCAATCAACTTTTTAATCAAACTATGCTGTTCTTCTGAACAATGTCTTGACTGTCTAATTTTCCTCAGGCTTTCAAAGAGAAAAGCATGTTCAACAGGTGCTGGCTTCATCCTTAAATAGGGGACACCTGATTCACACCTGTTTGTTCCACAAAATTGACAAACTCACTGACTGAATGCCACACTACTATTATTGTGAACACCCCCTTTTCTACTTTTTTTTTACTAATAGCCCAATTTCATAGCCTTAAGAGTGTGCATATGATGAATGCTTGGTCTTGTTGGATTTGTGAGAATCTACTGAATCTACTGGTACCTTGTTTCCCATGTAACAATACGAAATATACTCAAAACCTGGATTAATCTTTTTAGTCACATAGCACTACTATTATTCTGAACACTACTATACCAAACGGCAAATGTCAGCTCTCCCCAGTCTCTCCGTGATCAACGCCATACACACGCACGCATGCATACATGCACACAGAGGCCACTTGGCTAATATAATATAGATATGTGTAAGCAGCGTCAATCAAAGGCTTGACTTTATACTCTGAGAAAGCAAACGAAAGGTCCAAACAAATCTACAACAAATGGCACATCCTTGAATCTTTGAGACATAGAGGAAAGGTTAACTTCAGATAAAGGCAAGGCAATCAGTTTCAATTTCTCCAAGACCCACTGCATGCACTACTGGTGTGCTGACATTTGGGCTGAGCTGTGAGTGGCTTGTTCAGTTTGTGACACGGTGAAATGAGCTAATCTGTACTTTCAAATGTGCAACTCTGAACTGGTTGTGGGCTTTGACTATGAAATTCATAATTTGATAGGGATGAACAATCTTGAACCATGCAGCAAGTCTCAGTCTTCACCAGGTGGCAACACGATGCATGATGTCTTCCTTTTCATGCACGTTCTGAAGCAATGTTCAAAATACAGGTGGCTCAAAAAATTTTAAATGTTTCATGGCAGAATTTCAAGGTAGCCATCAAATAAAGGATTTGGCACCTGTCACACAGTCTATTTTTTTATTCTCGTTATAATTCAGTTGCATATTTCAGCTTATGTCTTCTTTTTCGTATAGATTGGGGAACAATAACTGAACTGCGGGTGTTTCAAAACATTTTGAAGTTGGCCCTCACTAATTTGTAGTAACAAGTAAGTTTGGGCACCATCTCCAGGCACACATTCTATCTACTCTTTAATTCTGGTTTTAGTTTCCCATGCAGTTGTTTATTTCAGCTCACACTGTGATGTTTTCCTTTTCATGCAGACTCCAGAACAGTGTTCCACAACATGGATATTTCAAAGATTTAAAAATGTTTTGGAAAATTGTGTTGAGTTGGCCCTCATTAATTTGCAGTAAAAAAAAAATGAAAAGGCTTGGAACTATCCACATTCTATTTATTCTTTAATTCTGGTTTTACTTTCCCATGGTGTAATTCTTCTTATATTTGCTCACATAATGGGCATTACGTTTCTCCCTGAGGGTGCTACCTTAACTCCATTTGTTAGCAAAAATTAATGTGAGGGGTGGATTGATCTGGTGCATCCAAGGTCATTCTCATGATGTACTGTTTTAAATTTGATTAGTTACAAGACAACAGCATTTATTGTTTTTGAATTCCTGTTGACACAAGCTAACTGGGATAGGCTAACTCATTCAGTCACTCACCCACTGAGACATTTTTTGCTGTTTAAGGCCGATGCTGTTACCAGTTCAAGAAAAAGCCTCAAATGTTCACTGTGCTGCAACGAAACCTTGTGCTTTCAGCCATGGATGGTGGGAAAAGTACTGTCGAGAGGAGATCTGGTGCTGGATGACAATCAAATATTCCTGGACAGGGCTCAAAATAGTACATGCATGTGCTAGTTTGTGCATGTATTATTTGAGCGGTGCACGTAATTTTATACTGCACTTGCACTGGTGCAAGTAACTTTATCCAAGTTTTATCAACTATAAGCACCAGTAAAATGAACCAATAAAGGAATAAATAAGGAAAAAAACATTTCCAGTGTGTTGTCTTTGTCTTCCCTGCGTTTTATGACTCAGACACACGGAGCGAGTTGCTGTGCTCCATTTGTTCTGTTCGCGCGCGCACATGTAAACAAAGAAAAGAAAAAAAATCTGTCTGGCTGCGGTTCCTCTCTCTCTCTCCCCCTCAAACTCTGTCATCATTGTGTTATAAACCAGTCACCATTTGTTTTATTATACATCTGAGTAGTTAATAAAATTATCTTCACGGACGATTAGTTTGCGCGCGCACGTGAAAAAAAAAGTGGCTGCTGCTGCGGTTCCTTTACGGAACCCAGGAGACGTCACTTAAAGTGATTTTTTTTCTGCCCATGTTAATTTGTGCACGTTTTCCTTTAATTGAGCACACAAATTAATAAAACGTGCTCTCAAATTAATAAAACATGCGCACGTTTTCCTAGTCGTGATAATTTGTGCGCATGTTTTCCTTTAATCGAGCCCTCGAATTAATAAAACGTGCTCACGTATTCCTTTCGTTCAAAATGAACTTCATAATATGACCTAAATTGTCATCCTCATGACAGGGAAACGCTTAACCCTCAGCATCCTTTTTAATGTGTTTAAACTCCAGATGATGTCATGTAGGGCAGCTGGAGTTCTCTGTATGCGCCCAAACCATGATGATGCACTCTGACCAGATCCATTTCTAATGGGGAAATGTATTACACTGTCTGCTGGTTTGTTCGCTAATACTCAGCATTTATGTGTCAAGACAATATTGAGTGCACGTTTTCAAACTGTGGCCATGTTTAACTAGATTATGCCCTTGTTTTACTCAAACAATGATTAAAAAGGTGCGCACAATATCATAAAATGAGCGCACAATATCGTAAAACGTGTGCACAATATAATAAAATGAGCGCACATTCTCTCCACATGCAAAGCATTTTGCGATGACACTTCCAGAGCTCCGTAGTTCCTCACTCTCTCTCCCCTGAAACTGTCATAATTGTGTTATAAACCAGTCACCATTTGTTTTATTATACATCTGTGTAGTTAATAAATAAAACAATCTTGACCGATGATTCGTCTGCGCGCGCATGTGAAAAAAAAACTGAGGGGAGAGCAGAAGCAGCAGCAGCAAACTCTCCCCAGAGAGGAATTAAGACTCTGACACATCAGAGGAGGAGTTCTAAGGTTGATATAAGACTGACTTTTGGTTGTGCAAGTAACTTTTTTTTGGTGCAAGTAATTTTTTTGTTACTAACACCAGTGCAAGTAGGTTAAAAAATGTATTTCGACCCCTGTTGGAGATATACAGTGCTTTACAAAAGTTGTAAGCACAATAAAAGTATCTAAACAATTTCATTTTTGAGCACTCATCAGCAACAGTCTTACACTAAACGTCATACGTAACTATAGGTTTCTTTTTTAATGAGATTTATAACTTCATAATTTCATAAATTTTGCAAGTAACACAAGTGGAAATAACATTTTGCTGGAATAGTAATGTTGGGATATCTATGTTTTCTTCTGTCAAAAGCGCAGTTCACTCACTCATCTTCAACCGCTTACTCCAATTAAGGGTCACGGGGGGCTGGAGCCCATCCCAGCAGTCAAAATCGATCAAATTCAGACGAAATTCTAAGTTTACCTAAAGCTTTTTGCATAGTCTTATAGCAATAGGACTACACAATTTCAGTATAGACCTTTTTAAAAATTGACCTTGTCCACACCCAGCGCTTCAGACTAGAGGGTAACATTTTTTTTTCAGAAATGAAATGGATCATGGGATTCCCGTGGGACAGGAGTCAACTTTACTATGAATCATGTGATTGGGACAATACAGGATAAAAGTTAATGGAAGCAGATGGGAGCAGGAACCAACCAATAGGACAAAAAATAAATAAATAAACATAGGACAGATGCCACCATGTTTTAGTTTTCTTTCAGTAAGCCAACACCGAAATGCCAGTCAAAAGAACTACATGGCCCAGAAGCCAACAGTGCTTCCAGCCGCTGCTTTCCACCGGAATTCAAAGAACAACAATGGAGAGAGCAAAAGGGAGAGAAACCGATGTGTTAAAAACTGATTTGTAACACAAAATCAGAACTAACAACTTATCTATTATGCTCACAGAACTGGCAGGGAAATTGCAAATATTACGGAACTTCAAGAGAGTCGAGTGTGACATGTTAATACACTGTATGCTGCTTCTAAAACATGTTTAGTCTGAGTCAAGTACACCAGTGAGTCAGGAAGGAGTGGTCTCAAGAGGCACACTTGCAAGGCAAATTCCAGAAAGAATCAGCTGAACATCTCTTCATTCGTCAAACACAAATTACCATCGGATGTCAAGTCTCATCCGACCAACAAAACTGCTCACATGTACAGCCAAGATTTGAGACCCTTTGCTGTGGTAGAGGAAAAAGGCTTCATCAGTGTTGCACACTGGAGCCAAGTACAGAGGTAACCTGCAGGTGGAAGACATTGCTACTGCCCTGTGAGCAGGAGTCATTTTGAATGGGAGCGGGGTGGGAGTGGGAGTCATTTTACTAGGAGAGGAATGGGACAGGAATTTTTATTTTACTTTGGCCTGGGATTGGGATTGTCACCCTCTACTTGAGAGCTCATCCAACTTTAAACCTTAATCTTGCCTAAAATGCATGTAGTTTGCAGGTTTCACATCTGGATAGACACAATTTGAGTCCAAATTGACAACTTTTCTTCTTGGTTGACTTGCTGAGGAGGTCCTCATCCCACAGAGGTGCCATAAATATTGCATGAAACCACACATTTTGATCATTGTAACTGCTTGTATATGTGATAAACTGTTCACAAGAAAAAAACAAAAAAAACTTGGATTTACAAGGTCTATTAGAAAAGTATCTGACCTTATTATTTTTTTCAAAAACCATATGGATTTGAATCACGTGTGATTACATCAGACATGCTTGAACCCTCGTGGGCATGCGAGAGTTTTTCCACGCCTGTCGGTTACGTCATTCGCCTGTGGGCAGTCTTTGAGTGAGGAGTGGCCCACCCTCTCGTCGATTTTTTCATTGTTTAGGAATGGCCCAGAAACCGCTGCTTTGTTTGACCAAAATTTTTTCAAAACTGTAAGGCACAACTGAGTGGACACCATTCGATAAATTCAGCTGGTTTTCGGTAAAAATTTTAACAGCTGATGAGAGATTTTGGTCTGGTAGTGTCGCTTTAAGGATGGCCCACGGCGCCTGATGGCGATCTGCGCTTCGAGGCGGCAGCGTCTCGCTGTTTCAAGTTGAAAACTTCCACATTTCAGGCTCTGTTGACCCAGTAAGTCATCAGAGAACAGAGAACTTTCAGAAGAAGTCGGCATGAGGAGTTTATTCGGACATTCCATTGTTAACGGACATTTTGTAATGAAAGAACGTGCGGGCAGAGTCGCATGTCAGGCCAGACCCAACCACGGGGGGTCGCGACAGGAAAAACACCTCCGTTGGAAACCTTAACGGGCAAGTTGGAACATGCCCAAGCTGTTAAACAATTTCTCAGTTACTCACTTGTTGAAAGCCATCAAAAGCCGCCTGAATTTTACAAATGGTTTTCAACACGGAGGTGTTTTTCCTGTCGCGGCGCACGTCTTTCATTAAAAAAATGTCCTTAAACAGTGGAATGTCCGCATAAAGTCCTCATGCCGGCCTCTTCTGAATCTTCTCTGTTCTCTCACGACGTCCTGGGTGAATTAATCCTTAAATTAGAATGTTTTCAGGTCGCGACGTCCCACTCCGTGGGAAGTCCTTACACCGACAGAAACACCCCATAATCTCTCATCAGCCGTTAAACTTTTCACCGAAAACCAGCTTAATTTCTCGAATAGTGTCCACTCGGATATCCCTCACAGGTCCAGAAAAAATGTTGATAAAGCAACGCGCGCCATCCGCAGCGGCTATTCATGACAAAGAGATTCCGACGGCGGGGTGGAGCACTCCTCACTCAAGGCCTGCCCACAGGCGAATGACGTCACTGACACACGTGAAAAAACACACGCATGCGCACGAGGGTTCAAGCATGATTGGTGTAATCGCACGTCATTCAAATCCATATAGTTAAAAAAAAAAATAAAAGGGTCGGTTTCTTATCTAATAGACCTCGTATAATCACCACAAACTGTCCACAGCTAGCTCCACATCCATCCTTATTTGTTGGGCTACTCACAAACTCACCAATGCTTAGATATGAAAGATATATCACATAAAACTGGAGAAACTAAGTGCTGAAATGGTGCTAAGCGCATATTTGTATGCCCCAAAATAACAACGTTATGAAGACAGATAAAACATCAGCAAAGTAAAATCTTTACTAATTTACTCATCCGCTGTCACTCTCCTGATTCTCCACTGAATAACTCAAGACGTCTACATTGCTTCACGATGTATGACATACAGAACCTACCGATTCAGAAGATGGCAATTTTGAAATCATGGCAAATTTCTGCATCTTCTCCATCACTGCACTAACATTACATGTCACTTTGTTGTGATTTCAAAAAAAAAAGGTGTACAACACCTTTGCATATGAAGACTAATATACTGCGTATGCATATGCACAAATACTGGTCACCACAGATTACTTCAGGTCAGTTCAGGTAATAAACGCAGCAGAGTAAACTTGAGAGAGAACATGAGTAAACAAAGATTATTCTGAGATATTTACGGTATTTCAACTAGGCACTAAGCACATATATTTTCAAATTGCTAAATCACAGAATACCCCACATCATGGTTCCAAAATCTCCCCTACACAATTATGAAAAGGTTTCTGTACAGTGAGCAGTTTGTGGTGAGATGTATGTAAAAACAAGGCATTTTTATTCCGTAATATAAAAATATGTTAGTGTTATGATATCAAATGATGGAATATTTAGACAATGACCAAGATAACAGCTTAAAACTAACGGTAGTATATTTACCCTGAAAATAGCCTAGGCCCCACAGGATTAATATATCAATCAGACTCATAGACCTATGGGTCCTGCAAATGATTATATGAACTGAAATAGTTTTTCTGCATGCAGTCCACCTCAATCTCTCCTGCGACATTCAGATAGTGGGGTTAGAATTTAACATCAGTCTTGCATCAATTCACACCGCTAGTGGTGTAACAATGTGGCAATGTGTGCATGATGTCATCACTGACAGATGTAAACAGCTGCTCAGAGACAGCTTCCAGGAGACTGATTGGCCATTTTATTTCAATCCTGCAAGGATGCTATTAAACATACATATAGCCTTTTTTGAATGAATGAATGAAAACTGTTTATTTCGAACATTTGATACAACAACAATTACAAGATAGATCAGTAAAGACAAAACAAAAAAGTTCCTACTGTGTACCCAACATGTCCGAAAAGGGGTAGGGTGAAGCATCAGCTTATTTATCCCTACCCCTTCTTCCCCACAACCAGTAATACCCTTTACCACATACACATAGATTCCTACACACCTAAACCGATATCAATATATATATATATATATATATATATATATCTATCAATATATATATATATATATATATATATATATCTATCAATATATATATATATATATATATATATATATATATATATATATATATACACACATATACACAAACATAAATATACACCTACACATACCTACTTACATACAAAATACTATATATTTACAAGCCGAAGCAAAAAACAAAAACACCCTAACCCTCATTACCCTTCCTCCTCCCTATACCTAGAAAAAACCATATTTTTGTACCGCTGTTTGAACTGGTTCATGCTTGGACATTGCTTGAGCCCCACTCCCAATCTGTTCCACATCCTCACCCCACAGACAGAAATACAGAAACCTTTTAATGTTGTTCGTGCCCACTGATGCTTTAAATTAAATTTCCCCCTCAGACTGTAATCCCCTGATCTGTTAAAAAACATATTTTTAATATTTGCTGGAAGTAAATTGTTTATTGCTTTATACACAATTTGTACTGTTTGAAAATGAACCAAGTCTGTGAATTTTAAGAATTTGGATTGTAAAAATAGTGGATTTGTATGATCTCTATAGCCAGTATTATGAATAATTCTTATAGCTCTTTTCTGCATTACTGATAGTGATTGTGTTGTACCTTTATAAGTATTACCCCATACCTCTGCACAGTACTGTAAATATGGTAAAACCAGTGAGCAGTAAAGAATGCGGAGTGAGTTGTGGTCCAGAATATGTTTTGCTTTGTTTAGAACTGAAATGCTTCTTGACAGTTTACTTTGTATATGTTTTATATGAGTCTTCCAGTTTATCTTATCATCTATTATCACCCCCAGAAACTTATTTTCATGTACCCTTTCAATATCTACCCCCTCGACTTGTAACTGAACCTGTATGTCTGTATTACAATAGCCAAATAACATGTATTTTGTTTTACTTAAGTTTAATGATAATTTGTTTCTGTCAAACCATATTTTCAATTTTCCCATTTCTATACTGATCCTCCTCAGTAACTCCTGCAAATCCCCCCCTGAACAAAAAATGCTTGTGTCATCTGCAAATAATACTAATTTTAATATTTTGGAAACATTGACAATATCATTTATATAAATTGGAAACAGTTGTGGACCCAATACTGACCCCTGTGGGACGCCACAAGCATTGTCCAAGCATGATGATGTATATTCCCCCAACTTCACAAACTGTTTTCTGTTACTTAAGTAGCTTCTCACCCAGTGCAACACCAACCCCCTAATCCCATACTGTTCAAGTTTATTGATTAATATGTCATGATTAATTGTATCAAAAGCCTTTTTAAGGTCTATAAATATTCCAACTGAATGTAATTTGTGGTCTATGGCGTTTGTAATCTCCTCAACTGATTCTATTAATGCAAGTGATGTTGAACTATGTGCTCTGAATCCATATTGACTATCAGTAAGTAATTTATGTTTATTTATGAATTTGTCTAATCTATTATTGAATAACTTTTCTAATAATTTGGAAAATTGTGGAAGCAAAGAAACAGGTCTATAATTTGTGAAGTGGTGTCTATCCCCAGTCTTATACAGCGGCACAACCTTAGCTATTTTCATTTGATTGGGAAATTTACCAGTTTGAAATGATAAGTTACAGATGTATGTTAATGGTTCTACAATCCATTCAATGACCTGTTTTACCACCACCATATCAATTTCATTTAAATCGGTAGATGTTTTATATTTACAATTATTCACAATGTCTATAATTTCTTTTCCATCCACTGCTGTGAGGAACATTGAACAGGGATTTCTTTCTATGAGCTTATTATCCCAATCCTCAGGTTGGGAATCTGGAATTTTTTCTGCCAAGCTTGGTCCAATATTTAAAAAAAAATTATTAAAACCGTTGACTACCTCATCTTATTTTCCTTCTTGACATTATTATCAATGAAATACTGAGGGTAACTCTGTTTTTTATTACCATTTTTGATAATGCTATTTAATATATCCCATATTCCTTTAATATTGTTTTTGTTATTATATAATATGTTACTATAATATTCCTTCCTACATACCCGTATATTAGTTAATCTGTTTTTGTATTTCTTATATCTATTTTCTGCCTCTTTAGTCTTTAGTTTTATGAATTCTCTATACAGTGTATTTTTCTTATTACATGCATTTCGTAACCCTTTCGTCATCCATGGTCGAGCTTGGATTTTTTGTTTTCTGTAGTCTTGTTTAATTGGACAATTTTTATCATATAATGATGTAAATATTTGTAAAAAAGTTTCATATGCACTATCAACATCACTTTCACTGTATACCTTTTCCCAGTTTTGCTCCTGTAAATCCTTCTTTAGTGTGTTCATGTTTTCCTCTGTCCGCACTCGCCTGTATTTTATTTTCTCCTCTGGCTGATTCCGCCGATGGTTTCTATTATAAACGATGAAAACTGGTAGATGATCACTAATGTCATTGATTAATAATCCACTCACAGTGTTATTCTCAATATCATTGCTGAATATATTATCAATTAAGGTAGCAATATGGGATGTAATTCTGCTTGGCCTGGTGATTTTTGGATATAAACTCGTACTGTACATTATACTGATAAATTCATCTGTTATTTTATGCTTATTTGGATTGAGCAGATCAATATTTAAGTCACCACAAATGAACACAGTTTTTTGATTAGTTTTTGAGAACATTTTTCCCATACAGTCAGTGAATGTTTCAATACAAGATCCTGGTGCTCTATATATACAGCTGACTAATACATTTTTGCTTTTTTCTTCACATATTTCAATAGTTATACATTCTAATAAGTTATCAATCACAGTTGTCATATTGTCTACTATTTTATAATCCATGTTCTTATCCACATACACAGCCACTCCTCCTCCACTCTTATTCTTTCTGTTTACACAATTAAATTCATATCCATCCAGTTCAAAATCCATTCCTTTATCTTCATTGATCCATGTTTCTGATATAGCAATTATGTTAAATATTTTTTAAACTGACTTAAATATTCTTTAATGTTGTTAAAGTTTGCATATAGACTTCTGCTGTTGAAATGGATTATTGATAATTTGTTATCCGTTCTAATGATCCGATTAAACTGTTCATCTGTATAATAGCAACAACTGTCATTGATATTTGAGAAGAAATTATTGTCCGGGTCTATATCGTGCTCCAAGTCCACTACATTGTGGTCTGTGTATTTAAATGTTCTCAGTTCTACTTTTCCATGATCAGCAATCCTTTGAGTTATATCCTTCTTGTCTCCAGATGTAGATGAATAGGTAGTAGATGAATAGGTTCCTCTGGTCTGTGTCATGCTGTTGTGATGTGTTTGTGTCCTCATACCTTATTGGTCATATTTGTCCAGATCCTCGATGTTCCTGATTACCATAACCTTCGCTTGTTCTGGTGTTCCATTCAATTTGATAAATGTTTTGCAGTTGGATGTCCATGTCTGTTGAATTTTTCCCTGCTTTTTTAAGAGACGAGCTTTCCTGGCGATGTCTGCGTTTCTTTTGGTCAGATGTTCATTGATGAATACGTTTGTTCCTTTGAGTTTTCGTCCCTGTTTTAACAATGCCATTTTATGTTTTCTGTTGACAAACCTCATTATAACTGCTCGCTTGTCTCCATCCTCTCTCCTGGGCAGGGGGTGGCACGCTTCAATGTTATTACAGTCCATTTGAATACCTTTAGATTGCAGGAAGTCAGCCACCTGTTGTTCCACTGAGCTGGCCTCCTGCTCGCTGGCCTCCCCTCCGCTGTCTTCTGACACCGCCCGTGCGTAGGATCGAGGTTTAATATGAATTCCTATAATAATAACGTCGTTCATCCTTGTGTA
This sequence comes from Thalassophryne amazonica, assembly GCF_902500255.1. Lineage (NCBI taxonomy): Eukaryota > Metazoa > Chordata > Actinopteri > Batrachoidiformes > Batrachoididae > Thalassophryne > Thalassophryne amazonica. The sequence goes on from NC_047105.1 coordinate 117,701,576, forward strand.
CTGTTCCAACTCCGCAACACGGTTCTCCAGGTACACCAGACGCCGGTCTTTTTCGGCATTCTGGATCCGGAGAGCCTTCACTTCTTCCACCAGCTCCATAATGGATTTCTGCTGCATTTTAACCACAGAGATTTCCTCAGACAAAAAGTCCAGGGACTTCTTGATATCGTCTCCCTCCTCCGCCGTCAGTGCCTTCTTCGGACCCATGGTCAGATAACTCTGCGCTGGCGCCTCGGGCCTCGGTAAAGCCGCGCCGGTGGATGTGCGCTGACACCTCGGGCCTCAGTAAAGCCGCGCCGGTGGAACTGCGCTGACGCCTCGGGCTTCAGGTGGAGCCGCGCCGGTGGATGTGCGCTGACGCCTCGGGCCTCGGTAAAGCCGCGCCGGTGGAACTGCGCTGACGCCTCGGGCTTCAGGTGGAGCCGCGCCGGTGGATGTGCGCTGGCGCCTCGGGCTTCAGGTGGAGCCGCGCCGGTGGATGTGCGCTGACGCCTCGGGCCTCGGTAAAGCCGCGCCAGTGGAACTGCGCTGACGCCTCGGGCTTCAGGTGGAGCCGCGCCGGTGGATGTGCGCTGACACCTCGGGAGACAGTCCAGGGTCCGGTACACAGAAAGGCAGGCCGCGTAGTAAAGGTACAGATGAGGGCAAGGCAAAAAAAAAAGCCTCAATTACATCCTATACAAAATTTTGTTAAGATGTTGTGTCTGAAATTAAAATTGTGACCAATCTCAAATATGCTGTGCTCAAGAGCTGGTTCAATCAAAGGAAGGTTGCTTTTGCGTGGGTAATATGGAATTACTGAGTGAGAAAAGGAGACAGTGAAAAGAGATTTTTCCCTGTTGACAATTGTTGGGCTAAATACAAGGGCAGACTCATTAAAAAGAGTATAACATTTTCATGACTTTATCAACTTTTGCTGTTGTCCTGACACAATGGTCAGACTGTGGTGAGCTCTCCCTGAAGAAACACCAAGAGTTGTCAGTGAAGTCAAATACTGCACTGTTCTAAATGGCCTAAAAGTCTGTCTTTTTAAATACTGTGCTCTCCAGCATAAAAGAGTATTTAAAATGTTCCAGGGCCAAGCTACACTAATTTATTTTCGAAAAACAAATAATATCTCAGTATTAGTCTCCATCCACACTAAGCCCTCATTTTTATCAACCTTAAATGACGTCTTGGAAAACTGCCTTCCAAAACGCACAGATCTGAAGCCACTGGAGACTTTTCTGTGCATGGACAGCAGAAATGCAGCTTTTGGTAAATTCTACAGTAACACATGACACAAGGTGCAGTAGTCCAATCTAGCATCACTGTCAAGTTACTCTTAAGACAACAAGAAGACGACGATGACGACTCAGTCAAACAGCCACAGTCAACAATGGAGGAGGTTCAGAATCAGAATAGCTTTTATTTGCCAAGTGTCCACAGAATACAAGGAATTTGACTTTGGTTTGAGCTGCACTCTCTCTGTACGGCATGTATAATTTTTCACTAAACACTGAATAATTCACAGTAAAAAAATGTGCAAATGAAATGTGCAAGTAAAATAAAATGTGCAATAAGAGAAAAAGAATGTGTGAAACAGACAGATTGACGTTAAGTTGTACATGAGGTATATGAATTGAGTTCATTTTCCAGTCAGTTCAGAGCTGAATATCACTTTGTAAAAGAAGCAGTTCTGATCCATTTCCAAAACAAAGCTGGCAATACAGATTCTGATACAAGAGGTCTTCCCAAACTTCTTAAACCTTATGTGCCTGCTTGGGCCTGCGATCAGAGGACTGATCTTGCACTGTGTTTCCAGATTAAGAAGAAGTCAACAGGTTTTAGAACCATTGCCTGCAGTGCTCCTACATTGTGGAACTGTTTGCTGATATTAGAAAGTACACTTATTGTTGTGGGCTGGGGTGTTTGGCTGGCTTGGTTTTTGTTTTCTGTTTCTCCCACCAGGTGGTATGCATTCAGGACTGAGTGGCTGAACATTAGGACCTCACCCTGAACACCTGAGGCTTGTTTTCACGTGCAGGTCATCAGGACTCACAGCTGTGGTGTATTTTGTCTTGATCAGAGATTGCTGCATTTAAACATTGAATGCAGAGTGTGTGATTGCCAGAGACTCAACCTTGTGAGCAGACGTGTGAGATCGACGTCAGGAGAACAATCTAACCATCACGGACGCAGAGACCGCTCCAGGTTTGACGCCACAGTCTGTGAAGGAGGATTGGGTGAGGTCTCACGCTCTTCAGCACACTTCCTGAGGTAATTTGGTTTTGGTGACTTTTATGAAGTAATGACAGTGGATTTGGTGTCCCTCACACCTTGTGTTAGTGAGCTGTCACGTTATGCTAATTGTCTAATCAGCTTCTGCTGCAGTGGAGATTTGAACTGAGTTGTTCTGTGCCTGCAGGGTGAGAAGCTGATGTATAGATTTAAGCCAGGAAGTGTTTGCTGATTGCGTGCACCTTTGAGTTGTGTCTCTCTGTGTGGAGTTGGACTCACCTCATGTTTTCTTTCTTCACAGACTTGGTTTGTCGCGGCCACCTGGGGGGTGTCGGCGGGGTCCCTGGGTCCGAACTGCTGTGGCTCCGGACCGTTTGCGCTGTTGAGAGCGCGCCGTGTTTCCACCTCACCAGACCGCGGACTTTTTAGTTGTTTAGCACTTCACCCACTGTTATGTTTATTAAATTCTGTTACCTTTTGAACCGTGCTCTGCTTATTTTATGTGGGGTCCTTTCAAACGCTGGGTCGGTGCTCCGACTGCGTCCGAAACATAACACTTATGTTGAATCTTTTATGACAAATATTTTTCTGTTGTTGTTTTCCATTAGCTATATTGTTTTATATTAGCTTAACTAAATTTCCTGCTATTGTGTTTATTTAAATTTGACTTTTAATATCAACTGTGTGATAAAATATGGAAAGGGTCTTACATAAATAAAGAGTGGCTAACAAATGCTGCTGTGGGCAGAATTAGTTACTGCAGTGTACAGATAAGCTGATTTGAGTCAAGTCACTGTTGCCAGAAGACTTACAGTCTTTAAATAGCAACTGTGTGTTAAAAATAATGACTGGAGAGTCAGTGTTTAGCAACCCAGATTGCCTTAGAATGCAGAAAAAAGTTTTCAAATTTTCCACAACCACACACACAGCCCCTGTGCTGTGTTACAAAACCATTTGAACATGTTTATGCAGTTGTAATTTAAATAAATAAAATATAATTCAGACCGTCATTCTTGTGATGATACTGAAAGCAAACTGGTGAATAAGTACATTGCTCTCTTCCAAACAGAGGAACATAAACAGCACTTTATGCACAGAAAATGGATCCTGAATTATCACAATGAGGTGTGCACACAAGTTTGTCCTGTGTGAATGTGTGTATTTTTGATGCAGATGAAGGCAGTGTGACCCATGCAATGCTAATTAATATGAGATGCATTCAAAACTTATTGCTGCAAAAAATACAATTACACACCTGGGGTATGAAATCCTAATCCCCTTTTAAGTAGTCTCCTTGGGACTGCACACACTTCTCCCAGTGGTTCTGTCATTGTTGGAACCATTCATGGAAGACTTCTTTTGAAATGGTGTCCAACTGGGCCGTTGCATTCCGTATGTTGGCTTTAAGGCCCTTTTACACCGGGTCTGCTTCGAGTTGGTTCGTGTGGCATCATGATGACGCAGGAATGTCTGCGTCAGGTGTGCACAGCAGGAGGCAGAGAGGAGGTGAGCGCGGGGAGGAGAACTTGCAGACAATCTGACTGCAGCCAGACTCTGCACTCTGATTTCTATTATACAGTATTTGCTCTTGTGCAGGGCTGCAGGGCTGCAGGGCTGCAGGGCTGCAGGGCTGCAGGGCTGCAGGGCTGCAGGGCTGCAGGGCTGCAGGGCTGCAGGGCTGCAGGGCTGCAGGGCTGTGCTCTGATTTTTGTTATAGTTTATCCTTCTTCCTTTGACTGCAAGCTGCGTGCGAACGCACGAACCAACCATCCCTGTGTAAATGTGGAGATGTCTGGAGTCATAGTATTTGATGTGGACATGTCCTGTCTCTGGCAATCAGCCTGTGAGCAGGACTTATGTCCTTTTTTTTTGTCCTTTATTTAACACAATTATGAGAGTTTGAGGGGAGAGCGAGGAACTGCCTGCAGCAAAGACATTTTTTTCTTTTACTTGTTCACATGTGCATGCGCGAACAAATCATCTGTGAGTGGACCAGAGATGTCAGGATTTTTTACGGGATGTGGACATGTCCTGTTTCTGGCAATCAGTCTGTGAGCAGGACTTTTATGGACTTTATTTAAACATAGCTGTGAGAGAATTTAAGCTACAGCAGCTGTGAGGCTGCAATCAGCATTTTTTTTTCTGTGCTCTTTGAGCGTGTAGGTTTTACACGGTACACGGTATGTGTACACGGTATAAAAACGATCCTGCGTGATTTATACTTTGGGAACAATGGAACACAATGGAACAATGGAACACAGCAGGAATCATAAATTGGCGTCGGGTAACGTTGCATTGTGAGGGTGTGGCTTTCAGTCATGTTGAGTACCGTTGCTTTGATTTGTGTTGAAACCACTTCCTTTCTGCGTCGAGCACAGGACGCAAAAAAAAATTGTTTAATTTTTGGCGTACAATTTGCTTCGTCCTTTGCGTTCTTCCCACTGTTGTGGCGTTGTGCTGCATCATCTCAGCACTAGGTTGCTTCCACGTGGCGTTGTCATGACGCGACATGACGCAACTCGAAGCAGGCCTGGTGTGAAAGGGGCTACACGACACAAATACAGTCCCTCCGTGTTGTTTTCAGGCTTCTCAGCAGGATTTTTTTCAGCATAATGGGATGGACCGTTACACTGTTATAATGCTAGTGAGAACCCTGCGAAAAATCAGATGAAGCCATGTCAGGAGAGTAGGGAGCCCAATGAATCACAGGAGTGGTGTTTTTGGTCAGGAAAGCCTGAATCAACTGAGCAGAATGGGTGGGTGCATTGTGAAGATGAAGCTGCCAACTTTTTGCCACCCACAGCATCACGAAGATGACGTAGAACCTCCCGATTATACTTTTTATTAATATTTTGGAATTCCGATGTGTACTCATGATGCACCACCCCATGAGAGTCAAAGAAAAAAAAAGGTCAACATGACTTTGACATTGCTGTACCCCTGTTTGCTTTCACCTTGGTGATGTTGGATCTTTTCATTGCGATGACTGAAATTTGGTTTCTGGGTCATATCCATAAACCTGTGTCTCATCACCAGTAATAATGATGTTCAGGAATTCGGGATCACTGTTTGCCCATTGTAGCATGTTCTGTGAGACTTCCATACACAGTTGCTTCTGCTCCGCCATTAACAGCTTTGACACTGACAATTTCACAGACATTCTACACATGCCCAAATCATCCATAAAAATGGAAAGTACTGAACCTGTGCTTATCCCCACCTTGTCCAAGTTCTTGGGTGTTGGTATGATGCCCATACATGGCCAAAGCCCGTACTTGGACTCTTAATCAGATCTCCCATTGCCAATTTCTGGCACAACTGTTCCCTTCTTTGGCTGAAAAAACAATTAGATACCCAGTTTGAGTATGCTATATGGTGTCATCTGTCGTAACTGTAGCTTTGAAGAATGTTGTAACCTATTGTGAAGTTTTGATATATGATAAAAAAAATTCATGGTAATTTACAAAAAAGAATAATAGGTGTAATTTTTGCAGATACGGGGTAATATGCATCTTTTACTTTAATTTTACACACGGCTATGGTTTTTAATTCATTACTACAGCTTGAAATAAATAATTTCTGCTTGAATGTGAATTTGGCATTTGCCTCAAATGTGGGCTTTAAAAGAAAATGTTTTACTTTACGAGGGCTGTCAATAAAGTATAGGTCCTTTTTATTTTTTTCAAAAACTATATGGATTTCATTCATATGTTTTTACGTCAGACATGCTTGAACCCTCGTGCGCATGCGTGAGTTTTTCCACGCCTGTCGGTGACGTCATTCGCCTGTGAGCACCCCTTGTGGGAGGAGTCGTCCAGCCCCTCGTCGGAATTCCTTTGTCTGAGAAGTTGCTGAGAGACTGGCGCTTTGTTTGATCAAAATTTTTTCTAAACCTGTGAGACACATCGAAGTGGACACGGTTCGAAAAATTAAGCTGGTTTTCCGTGAAAATTTTAACGGCTGCTGAGAGATTTTGAGGTGATACTGTCTCTTTAAGGACTTCCCACGGTGCGAGATGTCGCGCAGCGCTCTCAGGCGCCGTCGTCAGCCTGTTTCAAGCTGAAAGCCTCCACATTTCAGTCTCTATTGATCCAGGACGTCGTGAGAGAACAGAGACGTTTCAGAAGAAGTCGGTTTCAGCATTTTATCCGGATATTCCACTGTTAAAGGAGATTTTTTTTAATGAAAGACGTGGGGACGGATTGCAGCTTCGGCTCGCAGCCGCCGCGACGCTCCGCCACAGGAAAAACACCTCTGTTGGAAGCCTTAAGGACAAGTTGGAACATGTCCAGCCATTAAACAATTTCTCATATACTCACTCCACTGAAAGCCATCAAAAGCCGCCTGGATTTTAACAAATGGTTATCAACACGGAGGTGTTTTTCCTGTGCCGCCGCAATAAAAAAAAAAAGAGACACTCAGAGCAGACTTTGAAAGATAAGTTTAAAAATATGTTTGTAAAACTCTGCTCGCTATGTCACCACTGCGCTATGTGTATAAATTTCTATTTAATCACTAGATGGAGGGCCGGGTGATCTGTTCATTTACCAGAGTGCCACCATCTTGATTAGTGTCTAACAGCCAGGCATAAATAAAGATCAATGAGCATGATCAATGCTTTCAATAGAGTTTCACAATAAATCTGCACTTTCTGTGCTATTGCTGTGCTGTTATATTTATTCAAACTCAGCCCTATATTTGTGCAGCCAATATTTGTCAAAACAAATACAGAAGAGGATCAGACTAGTTATATGAATTTTAATATATAATCTATTTAAACAATGGACTTGAATGAATTTGTTACTCCCATTCCAGACGTTGTGAAGAGTTCACCTGGAGTTAGGAATTTTGTTTATACTGTCCCTACCACTGTAGTCGTTATCTTTATCAAGATAGAAAATAATACCATCAGTTTGTCAAACAGACACATATAAACACACTATGTCTGCCAGGATACGAGATACGAGTCTGATCCTGAATTAATTTCATTATGAAGTTAAGATAAAGATGCAAATTAATTCTGGACTAGGTTGAAAGAAATCTGAAAGCACTACAATGGGAATTACTATGGAGTATATCATACAGAAATTAATCTCACTCGTGTGTATATTCTTATATGAGTTGCAAAATATACAAAGTCAAAGATGGTGACTGTCATGTCACTCACCAAATTGAGAGAAAAAAAAAAAATTCCATTCCATGAATCTGAACGCTGCACAAAACAGCATGTTCAGATCACTTTAACCCAAGTTTAAGTAAGTGAATCGTTGATTTCTATTTAATCTAATGTGTGACGACGTGTAATAGCGCTAAGCAAGATGGCGGCTGCCTGGCAACAGCCCACGGGCTGCGTCCACCATCTCGCGTATTACATAGAAATCGATTGCTGTGAAACACTCAAGCACAGCACCCCCCTGCAGTGCAGACAGGACACAGAGGAACAAACACAGAAAATCCGGAAAGTTCCACAGCAAACCTTGGCTGCATTCGCTGCTTTTCACTTTGAAAACTAAGCAACATATATTTTATATAAATAATAAATATTGTACACGGAAATTGATTTTTCACACAAAATATAATTATTAAAAATGCGGTTTTCACATTTTTCAGAGATCTCATACCCCTAAATGTTATATACTGCATTTCAATGAGACCTGATAATGACACATGAAGACAAAGACTCTTAGAACTCTTACCATTATTGTCCCCCCTGTTTGTGTCCGTAAAGGTCTCAACACCTTCCGCTGTACCATGAAGTTGGGCAGAAACACCAGAGGTGGGATTTCTGTGATTGTTGCAACCACTGCAGACCACTGAGGTGAAAAACAAGAAATATGTATAATTCATTATAAGGCAAACTGTATAAAAACTATGTGCAGACTGAGAAACACCAGAAGGAAATAAAGAAGAAAAAATTAATAGATGTTTATCACAGTTTGCATGTAGATTATAAAATGAGCGTATTCGGGAATGATATAAAAGTTGCAATAAGCTGAGGTTTCAACTCTTACATAAACACACGACAACACTAAGTAAATTCACTGTGGATAACGAGGAACCTTCTGTAAGCCCCCAAAGACTGAGGTTCTGTATACAGTAGATGAGACAAAGACAACATATTACAGTTGCCCACAGGATTGTCATCTTGGCCCAGTGGTCAAACTCACAAGCTTTGTCACATGTGACAGTCTATATCTGACATGTAATATTTCTGAACATATCTTATTGATTTTCCTGTCTGACAGGGAAGTGAACCAAGGATCCTCCATTCACAAGGCTGTCTCTCTAACCTGAAAACCTGTTGCTGTGAAAAACAAGTAGGAAAATGAATTGCCAGCAGACGCCTTACACATTTAACTTTACTACATGCTATATCAGTCAGAAATGTCCACAGCAGCTCTCATTTGACACATTACTTTGTGTATTTTGTAGTTTATGTTGTTGAATAAAATCTGAGGCACTGCAAAAGTAAGAACTAAAATAAATCTTAATTAACTTATGGCTATTTTAGTAATTAAAATCATGGCTCCATGTTTGAGCAATACAGGGCCAAGTACATGCAGGTTAAATAGTCACATACGAGGTCTGTCCAAAAAGTATCGAACCTTTTCATTTTTTGCAAAAACCATATGGATTTGAATCACGTGTGATTGCATCAGCCAAGCTTGAACCTTCGTGCGCATGCGTAAGTCTTTTCACGCCTGTCGGTTGCGTCATTCGCCTGTGAGCAGGCTTTGTGTGAGCAGTGGTCCACCCCTCTCGTCGGATTTTTATTGTGAATAAATGTCTGAACGATTTGGAGCTTTGCTGCATCAAATTTTTCTAGAAACTGTGAGAGACCTCGAGCTGGACACCATTTGGAAAATTTAGATGGCTTTCAGCGACGATTTTATGGGGATTACACAGATTAAGGAGTGCTCCAGCCGGTTTAAAAACCGCCCACAGCTGCTGAGAGCGCGCCGCGCTCCGAGCGTCGATCGACAGGCTCAAACCCCACTGAAACAACAAGATCATTTCCAATGTGAAGGCTTTGTTGATCCGGGACGTCGTCTGACTTTCACAAAAAAGGCAGAAGGCGTGGACATCAGCACTTTTTTGGCACATTCTACTGTTAAAGGAGTTTTTTTTTAATGGAAAGAGAAGCGGAGGATTGCACCACCGTGCCGCTCATGGCGCGGGACAAAACCACCTCCATGTTGGTCTCACAGGACAGCTTTCAGGTGGCTTTCAGACGGCTTCCGGTTGCTTTTCAGTCGTGTGAGTATCTGAGAAATTGTGCATGAGCTGGACATGCCCCAACATGTCCTGTGAGGCTTCATCACGGCGTTGCTTTGCGCCATGCGGCTCCACCGTGATGCGCGGAATTCCTCCACTCCTCTTTCCATGACAAAAACTCCTGTAACAGTGGAGTGGCGGCGGCAGCAACCGAGACTGGCGGCGGTAACATCTGAGGCCGCCTACGGCTACATTCCTGGCTGATGGCGGCTACATCCGTGGCTAGGGGCGGCTGTGAACGAGGTTAGCAACGGGGAGGGTTGGTGCGCGGCGACCGGACCTGTGGTGGTGGAGATTACGGGTGAGAATTGTTTTTTGCAATTAACAGTGGCCATACTAAGCCACGATAGTTAACATGGCACCACCCAAGAAAACGGAGAAACTTGAGGAAAATATAGAGGAGATAAAGACCTCAATAAAGCAGATATTAAAAGACATGTCTAATTTAGACAAGCTGACGGTGGAGATTAAAGAACTCCAAAAATTGGTTAAAGAGAAGGACAAGATCATTAAGAAAACTTGAACAACATGTAGATGAACTTGAACAATTTACTAGAAAAGATGATGTTATAATATCTGGACTAGAAACAAGGCATCGGACATATGTAAGGGTGGTGGATTCTGGTGGAACCAGTGGGGAGAATGCACCACCTGAAGAACGACAATCATTGGAACAGCAAGTTACAAACTTTTTATATCAAAAAGGTGTTGACATCCATCAAGACACGATATCAGACTGCTATACTGTTCCAACTAAAGATAGAAAAAATAAACTGTCTAACATTGTTATACGATTTACAAGCAGAAAATAAAAAATGAATTATTAAGACAGGCAAAGAATTTAAAAGGAACGAGTGTCTACATAAATGAGCATCTAACAAAAAAAATGCAGATATTGCTAGGGAAGCAAGACTATTAAAAAAACAGAAGCACATTGTTGCTACATGGGTCTGGAATTGTAGGGTGTGGATTAGAGTAAAAGAAGGAACAAACGGTATACAAATAAAAAACATGGAGGACCTTACAAAATACAGACCTGAATAGACAATCAAATATGACGTCTGTTGGTAATTGGACCAACAAAAAAAATCTGATAAAACATGGAAACAGATGATAAAATATATGACAGACACGAATATTGATGAAAGTATATTTGACTTAAAACGATTGGTTGTGAGTATTATACGGTAGAACAGCTAAATAGTGAAAAAATTGCAGAAGATACCCTGTCACTCATACAAATAAACAGTCAAAGCTTGTATTGTAAAATGTCACAAATAAAAGATTATTTAAATCAGTTTAAAAATAGATTTAGTATTGTTGCAATCACTGAATCTAGGCTTAATGATGATCTCATGGCTGATGTTCAAATGGAGGGATATGAGCTGTATTTTGTGAACAGAAGAGATAAAAGGGGCGGTGGTGTTGCTCTGTACATAAAGGCAGATCTGATATGTACAATTGTAGAAGAAATGACAACTGTGGATGACGTCATAGAAATTGTAACAGTGGAACTTGCACATGAAACATCTAAGAATATTCTAATCAGTTGTGTATACAGAGCACCAGACACTTGTGTTGTGAAATTTACAGATAGAATAATAGAGTTATTCCATCAAATTAAAAACAAAACACTTTTTGTATGTGGAGACTTTAACATTACCATAGAAAGCTCCAGTTGCCAAAGAATAAGTGATTTTGTGAATTCAATGTATAGTTTGGGGTTATTCCACTTGATAACAAAACCAACCAGAATTACATCGCAAAGTACAACGGTAATCGACAATATATTTACAAATAGAACAGATGAAATTATCAGGAATGGGATTTTGATGACAGATGTTAGCGATCATTTACCAGTTTTTTCAATATTTAAATATAAAAATAGGTACAAGAAAAAAACTGTTATAAACTTTAAAAGAGATAAGTCAGTAAAAGCCTTAGAGGCATTAAAATATGATCTTAAAAAATCAAAATTGGGAAGAAGTTTATGTCAGTGATGTTAATGTAGCATATAACTCATTTATGAAAATATTGATGAAATCATAATAAAAACTGTAAATTAATAGAAATTAGTAAGAAAAGAGTAAATAAACCATGGCTGACAAAGGGAATAAAAAATGCTTGTGCAAAGAAAAACTATTTATACAGGTGCTTTTTAAAAATGCAAACAAAGGAAACAGAACACAGATACAAAAAAAATATAAAAATAAACTATTGACAATAATTAGGAAATAAAAAAAAAGATTATTATAGTGAACAATTAAATAAGAGTAAAGATCATATGAGGGCAACATGGGGAATTATAAAAAGTGTGATTGAAAGTGATGGAGTGAAAGCAACTTTTCCAAATTACTTTGTCAAAGAAAATAAAGACATATATGACAAAAGAAGTGGCAAATGGGTTTAATGATTATTTTTCAAATGTAAATTCAAATTCATTCATTTATATAGCGCCAATTCACGACAATATCGTCTCAAGGCACTTCACAACATAAAAACAGTTAAAAATTTAAAACACAATAAAAACAACCATAAGAAAAAACAGCAGTAAAAAAGTACAAGATTAAAAACACATCATAACACTAATGATAAAACAGGGAAAATAAATGAGTCTTTAAACGTGATTTAAAAGTCTCCACAGTGTCCGACTGCCGAATGTGTGCCGGCAGATCGTTCCACAGAGCTGGGGCACGATAGGAGAAAGCTCTGTGACCGGCAGACTTCTTATTCACCCTGGGAACACACAGAAGTCCTGCACCCTGAGAACGCAGGGCCCGAGCTGGTACATAGGGGCTTATCAAGTCAGCCAGATAGGGAGGTGCAAGTCCATGAACAATTTTATAAACTAAAATCAATACTTTAAAATCCGATCTTGCAGAAACAGGAAGCCAGTGCAGGGACGCCAAGATTGGCGTAATGTGGTCAAACTTTCTGCTCCGTGTCAAACGTCTGGCAGCAGCATTCTGAACCAACTGAAGACCCCTGATCCTGGACTGCGGTAAGCCAGAGAATAGAGCATTACAATAGTCCAATCTAGAAGAGACAAACGCATGAATCAAAGTCTCAGCATCAGCCATAGACAGAATAGGATGAATCCTCGCTATATTTCGCAAATGAAAAAAGGCAGTCCTTGTAATGTCTCTAATGTGGAGATCAAAGGACAATGCAGGATCAAAAATTACTCCCAGGTTCCTCACTTTATCCGTATGATGTATAACACACGGACCTAAGCTAAATGCTAGCTGATCAAATTGATGCCGATATCTCGCTGGACCAAAAACCATAACCTCAGTCTTATCAGAATTTAAAAGTAGGAAGTTACTAGACATCCAACTTCTTACTGATGCAAGACAATCCTCCAAGGACTTTATGTGAGTAAGATTACCAGCAGTTATTGGCATATACAATTGAATGTCAGCATAGCAATGAAAGGGAATCCCAAAATGCCGCAATATATTCCCGAGGGGTGCTACATAAAGAGAAAAAAGCAAGGGGCCCAAATCGGATCCCTGAGGAACCCCAAACTTCATGTCTCTATGATCGGAGGAGGTTCCATTACACAATACACAGTAGGAACAATTAGACAGGTATGACTTCAACCATGCAAGAGCAGTTCCAGTAATCCCAAAGTGATTCTCCAGCCTACTGAGTAGAATATGGTAATCCACAGTGTCAAATGCAGCACTAAGATCCAGCAGCACCAGGACCGTAGTGATATCCGAGTCCATTGCTCGCAAAAGGTCATTCACTACTTTAGTAAGTGCTGTCTCTGTGGAGTGAAATCTTCTAAAAGCAGACTGCAGTGGCTCAAAAAGATTATTCTCAGTGAGATAGTCCACAAGCTGTCGCGAGACCACTTTTTCCAGGATTTTAGAACAAAATGACAGATTTGATATCGGTCTATAATTCTTCAATACACTAGGGTCGAGACTAGATTTTTTAAGTAATGGTTTGATCACTGCAGACTTAAAACACCTAGGAACAGATCCAGAAGTCAATGAGAGATTTACAATTTCCAGCACAGTTGGTCCAAGAATGGGCCACAAGTCCTTAAACAATTTCGTTGGTATAGGATCAATTAAACAGGTTGCGCTTTTAGTAGACGTCACGAGCTTCGTCAGTGCGCCTAACGAGATACCGTCAAAATCTGTAAATGTAGGATCAAGTCTGGTGGGAAATAAACCAATAGTAGAAGATACATTACATACACTTGTAAATACGGTCAATAGTATTTTCCTGGACGATGTGGGAAAAAGATGAAATAAGAAATATTGTAAAAAACTGCGTAAGCAAAAGATCAACTGACCATGAAGATTTAGACATGATGACTGTAAAAAGTATAATAGAAACTATTATTGAACCATTCACTTATATGCAATCTGTCTCTGTCAACAGGGATTTTTCCAGATGAAATGAAAATTGCCAAGGTAGTCCCATTATATAAAAATGGAGACAAACATAATTTCTCTAATTACAGGCCAGTATCATTGCTTCCACAGTTTTCTAAAATTATGGAAAAAGTTTTTGTGACAAGGTTGGATAAATTCATTGAGAAACATCATATTTTAAATAATGCTCAGTATGGATTCACAACAAAACATTCGACAGCTATGGCAATTATGGAATTAATAGAGAAAATATCAACAACAATAGAAAATAAGGATTATTTTGTAAGTATTTTTATTGACTTGAAAAAGGCTTTTGATGTTATTGACCACTCAAGATTGCTTCACAAGTTACAACAATATGGAATAAGAGGTATTGCACATCAGTGGGTAAAAAGCTACTTAGAAAACAGAAAACAGTTTGTTCAGATAAATAATACCAAATCAGAATTGTGTAATATTACTTATGGAGTACCACAAGGATCGGTACTTGGACCCAAACTGTATATCAATGATTTTGTGAATGTATCTAATGTGCTTGGTAGCATTTTATTTGCTGATGATACAACGCTGTTTTACTCTGGATCAGATATACAGGAAATAGCACAAGTGATAAATACAGAATTGGAAAAGGTTAAACATTGGTCTGATATAAACAGACTGTCACTAAATATTAATAAGACAAATTTCATATTGTTTAATGACAGAGCAAAAAAAAAAAAAACTTGTCATTACAAATAGATGGAATGGATATACAAAGGGTAAAAGAAACGAACTTTTTAGGAGTCATGATTGATGAAGATCTTACATGGAAGTCGCACATAAATTACATAAAAGGAAAAATAGCGAAAGCCATTGCTGTTTTGCATAAAGTAAAATATTCATTAAATAGTTATGGTTTATTAACATTGTACAATTCATTGATTTTCCCATATTTAACTTATTGTGTAGAAATCTGGGGATCAACATATACAACTTATATACAACCTTTGTTTATTCTGCAGAAAAGGGCTTTAAGGGTGATTAGCAACAGTGGTTTTAGAGATCCATCTAATCCATTGTTCATTAAGTATAGGGTACTTAAATTTCGTGATTTGGTCGATTTGAAAATATTACAAACAATGTACCAAGCTAATAAAAATGCTTTACCAACAAACATTCAAAATATGTTTGAGAAAAGAGTAAGTAGTTATAAATTGAAAGGAATAGAAGTCTTTAGAAAACCAAGCTTTAGAACCAAAGTAAAGGAATGAAGTATTGCAGTAAATGGTGTAAAATTATGGAATAATCTCAACAAAGAAATTAAAGAATTAAGGTCGCTTAAATTATTTAAAAAACGTATTAAACTAGATGTATTAAGTAAGTACGAAACTATGAAATAAGTCAGTGGGCTGTAAGGAAGTCAAAAAGGTAATTTGTTAATAATGTTTAAAATGTTTTAAGTTTAAAAATGTAACCTGTCAGAGATGTAATCTATTAAATAATGGTCATAATTATGAAATACGTCAGTGGTATGTGACAAGTTAAAGAAATACAATCTGTTAAATAATGTTGCTGGATATTGAAAAGATTGTATTGTAAAAAAGGGCAGAAAATATAAGACTTGTTCTTCGCTCTGCTCCTTTTCATTCTGGTAATTGAGATGCTTTATTTCTGCTTTTCTGTTTTTTTTTTTTTAATGAATGAAATAAATATTGAAGAAAGAAAGAAAGAAAGTGCCGTTCATTTCTAAACTGGACGCTGTCTTGATCCGATATGTCGTCTGACTAGCACAGGAATTGCGGAAGACGTGGACATCAGCACTTTTTCTGCACATTGAGACAGACGTGCGGAGGAATTCCGCGTGTCGCAGCGGAGCCCCATGGTGCAAAGCAACGCCGTGATGAAGCCTCACAGGACATGATGGGGCATGTCCAGCTCATGCACAATTTCTGGGATACTAACACGACTGAAAAGCAACCGGAAGCTGTCTGAAAGCCACCTGAAAGCCGTCCTGTGAGATCAACACGGAGGTGGTTTTGTGCCATGCCATGAGCGGCACGGTGGCGCAATCCTCCGCTTCTCTTTCTATGAAAAAAACTCCTGTAACAGTAGAATGTGCCGAAAAAGTGCTGATGTCCACACCTTCTGCCTTTTTTTGTGAAAGTCAGACGACATCCCGGATCAACAAAGCCTTCACGTTGGAAATGATCTGGTTGTTTCAGTGGGGTTTGAGCCTGTCGATCGGTGCTCGGAGCGCGCCGCGCGTCCGCACATCTTTCATTAATAAAATCTCCTTTAACAGTGGAATGTCCGGATAAACTGCTGATCCCGACCTCTTCTGAAAGTTCTCTGTTCTCTCACGATGTCCTGGGTCAACAGAGGCTTAAATTTGGAAGCTTTCAGCTCGAAACAGGCAGATAGCCGCGGCTCAGGGCACGTTGCGACGTCCCGCTCCGTGGGCAGTCCTTAAAACCACAGCAACAGTCCATAATCTCTCATCAGCCGTTAAAATTTTCACAGAAAACCAGCTGAATTTCTCGAATGGTGTTCACTTCGATGTGCCTCACAGTTTCTGAAAAAATTTTGATCAAGCAAAGCGTCAGTCTCTCAGGAAGTTCTCAGACAAAGAGATTCTGATGCGAGGGGTAGACTACTCCTCACTCAAAGCCAGCCCACAGGTGAATGACGTAACCGACAGGCATGAAAAAACTCACGCATGCACACGAGGGTTCAAGGTTGTCTGATGTAATTGCACGTGATTCAAATCCATATAGTTTTTGAAAAAAATAAAAAGGTACGTTAGTTTTATCACAGACCTCGTATGTATCCACAGTGAAAGTTTAGTGAGAATCTGTGAAGTAGTTTTGACATAATTCTTCAAAGCCTATATAAAGTGCAACTTGATCCAGAATCCGGATCACCTCCAAAATTTAATGGAGTCTTCCATGGCCTATTATGTATATGTGTTGAAAATTTCATCAAAATCCATGCAGGAGTTTTGATGTAATCCTGCTAACAGTAATCCTTCAAAGCCTATATAAAGTGAAACTTGATCCAGAATCTGAATCCGGATCCACATCACCTCCAAAATTTAATGGAGTCTTCCATGGGCTAATATCTATCTGTGGTGAAAATTTCGTCAAAATCACTGCAGTAGTTTTGACGTAACCCTGCAAAAAAAAAAAAAAAAAAACAGACAGACAAATAAATAAACACAATGATTTCATTACGTCCTTGGCAGATGTAATAACTTTAAAAAAGAGGAAGAATTAACCCCTCACATTCGATCAGCACTTTTTGCTGACTGCACACAAGATTTTTTTTTTTAATTGTTGTTTTTGGCCTTTGAGCTTTTCGCACAGACTTTATCCCAAATAACCATCCTGATGCAACTCCAGGAAACATGGGGGAAAGATGCTCACAGCTCATGGTGTTCCCAAGTGTTCTCCCAGCAAATAAATAATCACAACCTTCTTTGCTTTACTTCTGAAGGCTGCCATTATCAGGTGAGCTCAGAGAGATGGAGTAAAATTTCAGGCATGGCAGCCAGGCCTATGTAATGGATGGAAGAAACCTTGAACATAGTCTTTGATCATGACAGATGCTTTGTTATCAGCTTCCTTTTCTTGTATAAAACCCAACTTTGAAAGTGTCAGAGTTACAGCCTCCTGTGAACGCTTACAGTCACAGCCACTAAAGTAATACAACCTGTGACTATATGGAATGATCATAAACAACTGAATCATTCCCAAAATCAATGAGAAATAACTCCTCCCCACCCAAACTGAAAAAAAGAAAAAAAAAAGTTCAAATTCTACCAAAGAACAATAGATTGAACTAACAGCGCAGTCAAAGAGGTGGCAATGTCTGAAAATGTTATGACATAATTAATTTGAAGGATATTCAATTCCCCTCTGAGATAATACACATTATTATCACTTACTGAGGCGTTGCTGGGCCGGAAGCATAGATTTACATTCATGCTAACTGTCCATACCTGCCCACAGTAGCAGGAGGGTATGGGATAGCGGGTGGGTATTGGGATACCCTCCCGCTGTGCATAAAGTGATGACGTCATAGCATGCGCAACCTAAGAACTGTCAGTAGACGATAACATGAAAAGGCGAGAAGTGTGTATTGGTCCCAATATGGATATTCCGGATGATTTTATCATGGATAGTCCGATAATGAACAGCAGCCAAAGTAGCCAGCTTGATGAGGATGCCCTGGCAAATTTGGAGAGCAGCGCGCGCCAGCCGACACGACAAAAGTTAAAGTGAGCCAACTTTTTATGTATGGGTTTGCAGGGTGTCGTGCGTTTTGAAATGACATTAAATGTTGTTAATGTGATTACATTTTGTGATAATAATGCAAATAACATGCAGTTGGCATGCGGTATGCATTTTCTGAGTCCCTCCGTCCATGCCCAGTTGCCCGCAATGACAGATATTTGCCCTCGTCTAACTCGGGCGAATATCGGTCATTTTGGGCGACCGGGCATGGACGTCGGGCCTCAAAAATGCATACCGCCCTCCAAAAGCATGTTATTGTATTATTATGATATGGCTGCAATGCTACACGCACACTGATACCTGATTTCCAGTCTGATATTTTCCCATATCAGACCGGTTACCATGACCATCAGTCCGCAACGCGTATCACATTTGTTACAATCCAGAAAGCTAAAAACATGATTACAAAAATCAAGTCGCACATGAAAATAAATATCTAAACAGGATCGGAAAAAACACAATTTCAATTTAATATATTGAACTTACAGAGCGCCAAATCACGACAGCGTCGCCTCAAGGCGCTTCACAGAAACAACAAATTAAACCAAAAGATCAAAGAGCGTAATTAAATGATTAAAAGTATAATAAAAAAGTAAAAAAAAGTAAAAAGAAAAAAAAAGCATAGTAAAACAATATGTTAATCATATAAAATTGAAAACAAATGAGTCTTCAATCACGACTTGCCTGACTGAAGTCCGACTGCCTCACTAACGCAGGGAGAGCATTCCACAGGATCGGGGCTCGATAAGAGAAGGTTCTATTTTATATAACAGATTGAAAGCTTACCAGCGAACGACTGGACCATCTGTTATCAAGTTATTCATGGAGGTAAAGTGAATAGGTCTGACTACGAGCCCAAAACCATCTGCAGCTTTCATATTCGGGTGATACTGTATATTTGCGTGTTTATATATCCTAACCATATAATAAACAAATTATTAACCTCGCTAATGCTCGGCCCGTACTTGCACCTCGGTGTGGTGTCATATTTTCCTGTACAGACCTTGCACTCAGTTAATATTCCTTTTAATATTTTAATTACTTTTCCATGATTGCCTATCATTATATCTTGTGTTACAATTTGAGAAAGAAAATGTTGAGATAAAAAGAAATTGTCAAGTCCTGTATGAATTGAATTACACTAGTACAGTATCAAATGTGAACACACTGTTTTAATAATTACTTATTAATTTAATTTAAAATCCTGATGGATCACTCATGCAATATTGAAATACATGAGAAAAATTTCATCTGCGATTCCCCTGGTTCAGATCCTCTGACACAAAACTTACACACAGCTCTGAAAATGGCAGAAAATTCAAATGATAGCTTCTCAATCAAACTTTAGATGCTTGATAAAGGATATTTTTTGTAATTTATGATGTATTAAGGCCATGTGTATGCAATGAACATATTAATTATTGATACAGGAGTTTGAATAATTTAGATTTTTTTTTAAGATTTGAATTTTTTATATATGAAACAATGGAGATTGCATCAATATCATAACTGTGTTAAGCAAGCCTTATACTACCTATGTACATGCACATCTGTATGTGACCTGTACCATATCATGAAGTGTATTGCATGGTGTTGCAAACATGTTATTTATCACACGTGCAGAGGCACACACAGGCAGGCAAACAAACACACACACAGAAGACATTTGCAATTAATAATACAGATGTAGTGACACACTCAGCCGCCAAATACTGCAGCTGCACAACTCCACCATTTACAATTTGCAAATCAGACTTAGGCTATCAACTTCCATAATAAATTTGTGTCGGGTGGAGCCTAATGTTTACTTTGTTAAAATCCTGAAATGCAACAGGCAAAAAGGCCTCAACATCTTATAAGAGGTTAAGAACATCACAGTAAAAAGATTCTTAGCCTTCTTCCTGTTTGACCTCACTTCTCCACTCAGTTCACAGACGTTGATTGTCAATAAAGGGCCCATTCTTACAACAGAAGAACAACTATGAGTCTGTGATAGCACAGCGGGTAGACAAGGGGCTCCAGGGATCTGTTGTATTGGAGCTGAACTCTTCCACACAGATGGAGATGCTGTTCAACTGAGACTGCACGCAATCTTTGTTTTAATCTGGGAGACGAGTATCATTCCTATTGACTGGAAGAAAGGACTTAACATCTCATTTTAGAAAAGAAAGGGTGAACCACAAGTGTTTTATAATGCTGTTTATGCCAGGAAAGGTGCTTACATGGAGTATTCTTAAATCCCAATTCCTTCTCACTCAGAAACCGTAGTTTGGTGTCACACCCAAAAAGTCAACTATCAACCATTTCGGAGCTCTGCAAGCTCTCACTGAGCATAAGTGTGAATATGGAAAATGCAGCCATGCAACCAATGTTTTATTTTTTGTCTGTTTTTTTGTTTTGTTTTTTCCCCTGTCTGCATATATAGTAATGGTAATTAAGTGCCACAATGGCAAAACTATTTATGAACATTAATACAAATATATGCAATTTATTCTTGCAAGACAGAAGGTATGTAGTGCGTGACTGAATGTGGTGTGTGTGTGTGTGTGTGTGTGAGAGAGAGACCCCCATCCGCTCTTCCCGATCAGCCTTCAGCATTCTACTCAAAGCCAACCGACAACTTCTATCAGGAAGGGCCGACCACCAAAAACAACACAAAGACAGACACGAATGAACGACAAGTGGTGAAGGCAATAACTGTGAAGTGAGACACAGAGGAGATGGGGCCTCAACCTACCAGGACAAACAACCACACATGAACAAACAGTGACAGCAACAGTCTGATGTCTAATTAGTGAGCGTCCATACCCTAATCTAGGACACCAGAGTGTTAATCCCCTTGAGAGCACCCAAAACCGAATTGTGGTGACGGCCGCAAACATGCAACCATCCACACACAGAGACACAGATTGCAATTAAATATCCGATCACTACTGTGGCTGGTGTGTTAGGCCAAGATTAAAGTACAGAACCTTACCATATGACATGAAGCACTCCGGCGCATCAAAGCCATACAGGACATGGGGCCCCAGGAGAAAAGGGCAGCGGAAGGGAACAGGGGCCAGGAGGGACGGCCCCCAGAGCCACCGGGGTAGATGACGAGCCAACAGGGGAGCGTCCCGGCGGCGCCGGAAAGCACCCCTGGCACCCCATCCCCACGGAGGCACGGGGAGCAGCCCCATACCCAAGGGAAGCACACAGGGCGCCGGCAGAGCCCAACAATAGGGGGGGCCCAGAACCACACCACCAGGGCCATAACCCCCGAAGGCAGGAGCGAGCTGTGGCAAGGACGGGGGGCAAAGGAGCCACCGCAAATGAACCCTATACATGGGCAAGGACCACTGAGTCATACGAGGGTGGGACCCGGCCCCCAGAAAAGAGGCGAGGCCCAACCCCCGGGGCCAGGAAGCAGGAGGCTCCCACGACACCCAAGCCCCCCCACCCAGCGCAGCCAGCAGGACCCCTCCAAACTGCCCCCCATCTCCCAACCCACTCCAACCCCAGGCCCCACCCAAACACCAAAGCCCAAGACCAGGAGACCATGGCCCCCAACCCCCCAGCAGCTGTCACCCCCCAGCGCATCCTCAGTGCCCTACCGCCATCACTCACCCCCCATGCAACCAATGTTGATTTCTGGAAAGTCTTTGATTGGTTGGGCACTCACTGGGACATCCCAAAAAGTTGCTGGACATCACAGCCAGCCTACATAATTTTTTCCCCAGTGACTTCTAGCATTCATCATGGATGTGTCCTGGTTCCTACACTTATCAATGCTTGCACAGACTGGGTATTGGTCAGGGTTGTGGAGACTGGCAGCTTTGGTGCCTCTGTCAATGAGGAAAGATTTACTGACCTTGACATTGTGGACAATGCTGTGATGTTTGTGGAATCTAGGGACAACCTCAATGCAGTACTTGAGAAGCTGAGTGAAGAGTAGTGGCATCCGGGTTTGAGATTGTCCCGATGAAGACTAAGATGCAGGCTTTAAACCTCTTTGACCCTATGCCTGCTTCCAGACTCCTGCTTGAAAATGACATGTCCAAAATAAATTGAGTATCTCTCAGAAACTACAATGGTTATTTGTATTATCTCTGTATCATAATAAAGGTAACACCTGTAAAAGTACTGCAGAGGTGTAAGAATCAGTATACAGTTGTGCTAAAATATTTAGGTTTATTTGGAATAATTCAAACCCCAGAATGAAGAAAATATATTTCGAGGTGCATAAAGAGTCAAGGGGTCTTGGATTGCCAAGCTTTATTTTCTATTACTGGGCTGCAAACACTGTAAAACTTTTACATTTGGTATTCACATATAAAAACAAACAGGGCACGGAATGGGTGCAAATGGCTTCAGTTCAGGATACATTTTGGATTAAAACAGGCCAATTGTTTTTTTATGATAGCAAATAATCCCTTCTTTCCCCATCTGTGTTGGGATAATGCATTTCAACATTGGCATGGAAAGGAATTCACATTTTTCAGTGACATGTTTACAAATGGCACATTCTCCTCATTTGAGACACTCAGGAAAGACCACAATTTATGCAACACTCATTTTTTTTTTAGATACCTTCAAATACGTAGTTTTATGAAGAAATTGTTCCCCTCGCTCCCCTACCTGCCACCTAAAAGACAATTAGATAACATTTTAGAGCTAGACCCCTTTGAGACGAAAGGGGTTTCGATGATATACACTTTGATAAGGGGTTTAACTCAGATATCCTGGGAGAAAACTAAAACTGCATGGGAGAGTGATCTGGGGGTGGTGCTTTCAGAGGAGGTGTAGAGGGACAGTCTTTCTCATGTACACACCTCTTCATTGTGTGTATGGCATGGATGAATTCAATTTAAGGTACTTCATCGTCTCTGCTACTCAAGGGACAAACTTGCCAGAATTTTCTTCACCACAAACTCTGCTTGCCCAAGCTGCGGGAATAGCCCAGCTTCAGCGGTACATATGTTTTGGTCCTGCCCCTCTCTAAATACTGAGGCATCAGGACAATATCATCACCATCATCATCAGGACAATACTGGGGCAGTATTTTGATGTATTCTCTCATATGTGTAAAAAAACTATAGCGCCTGATTTCCACACAGCCATGTTTGGCATAGCACCCCCAAATTGTAAGATTACAAATGGCAAATGGTTTGGCATTTGCCTTGTTACTTGCCTGTTGAGTGATTCTTTTTAGCTGGAAGGCAAAGAAACCCCCATCATTTCTACAGTGGTTGGAGGTGGTGCTTTCCTTTTTGCCTTTAAAAGGCTCAAATACAAGATAGGTAAAAGAAGCAGGGACTTTTCAGCAGCCTGGAGTTCTTTTACTGACTAGACTGAAGGTTGCCCCTTACAATAAGTACTCTGCTCATTTAGTGGTAATTGGTCTTTTTATTTCCAAGGATCTATGTGGGAACAAACTGTTTTATTTAAAACACAGATAAGAAGACTGTCCAGCTTCATGGCCCTTTTTTCTCTCTTCTTGTTCTAAGCCTCAGGGGCAGTGGGGGGGGGCTGATATGTGCATTTGTATTTTGTGTTTGTTGTGTGAAAATTGTTGGTACGCTGTGTATGTCCGTTTAAAGCATGAAAAGAGGGAAAATATTCCAATTTTTTTTTTTTGGGGGGGGGGGGGGGTTGGTGGAAGGAATACTTTGAGGATTTCCTCAATCCCATCGTCACGTCTTCTGAAGAGGAAGCAGAGACTGGGGACTCAGTGGTAGACGCATCCATTATCCAGGCCAAAGTCACCGAGGTGGTTAGAAAGCTCCTCAGCGGCAAGGCTCTTGGGGTGGATGAAATCCGTCCTGAGTACCTTAAGTCTCTGGATGTTGTGGGGACTGTCTTGGCTGACACGCCTCTGCAACATCGCGTGGCGGTCAGGGACAGTGCCTCTGGATTGGCAGACCGGGGTGGTGACCCCTCTGTTTAAGAAGGGGGACCGGAGGGTGTGTTCCAACTACAGGGGGATTACACTCCTCGGCCTCCCCGGTAAGGTCTATTCGAGAGTACTGGAGAGGAGAATTCCACCGATAGTCGAACCTCAGATTCAGGAGGAGCAGTGTGGTTTTCATCCTGGTCGCAGCACACTGGACCAGCTCTACACGCTCCATCGGGTGCTCAAGGGTTCATGGGAGTTCACCCAACCAGTCCACATGTGCTTTGTGGATGTGGAGAAGGCGTTCGACCGTGTCCCTCGGGGCATCCTGTGGGGGTGCTCCGGGAGTATGGGGTCCAGGGTCCTTTGCTAATGGCTATCCGGTCCCTGTACGTCCGCAGCAGGAGCATGGTTCGCATTGCCGGTAGTAAGTCAAACCTGTTTCCAGTGCACGTTGGCCTCCGCCAGGGCTGCCCTTTGTCACCGATTCTGTTCATTATCTTCATGGAAAGAATTTCTAGGCGCAGCCAGGGTGTAGAGGGGGTCTGGTTTGGGAACCACAGAATCTCATCTCTGCTGTTTGCGGACGATGTGGTTCTGTTGGCTTCATCAAATCAGGACCTTCAGGGTGCACTGGGGCGGTTTGCAGCCGAAGTTGAAGCATCCGGGATGAAAATCAGCACCACCAAATCCGAGGCCATGGTTCTCGACTGGAAAAAGGTGCTTTGCCCTCTTCAGGTCGGAGGAGTGTCCTTGCCTCAAGTGGAGGAGTTTAAGTATCTCGGGATCTTGTTTACGAGTGAGGGACAGATGGATCGGTACAGCACCTATGGTCATGAGATTTGGCTCATGACCGAAAGAACGAGATCGCGAGTACAAGCAGCTGAGATGAGTTTCCTCTGCAGGGTGGCTGGGCGCTCCCTTAGAGATAGGGTGAGGAGCTCGGTCACTCGGGAGGAGCTCGGAGTCGAGCCGCTCCTCCTCTACGTCAAAAGGAGTCAGTTGAGGTGGCTTGGGCATCTTTTCCGGATGCTCCCTGGACGCCTCGTTGGAGAGGTGTTCCGGGCACGTCCCATCGGGAGAAGGCCCTGGGGAAGACCCAGGACATGCTGGAGGGACTACATCTCTCGGCTGGCTTGGGAATGCCTTGGGGTTCCCCCGGAGGAGCTGGGAGCTGGGGGAGGTGTGTGTGGATCGGGAGGTCTGTGCGGCTTTGCTTGAGCTGCTGCCCCCGCGACCCGACTCCGGATAAAGCAGAAGAAAATGGATGGATGGATGGATGGAAAGAGGGAAAATAAAGTATTAAAAAAAGTTGACATACCGTGGCAGAATGTTTGATTTTTTTGGCTATTTTTCAGAGAAGATGAATGATAACATAACACAAAAATGTTTTTTGTCACTCATGGTTAATGGCTGTCTGAAGCCATTTATTGTCAAATAACTGTTTACTCTTTTGAAATCATAGTGACAACAGAAACTACTCAAATGACCCTGATCAAAGGTTTACATACCCCAGTTCATAATATCATGTATTGCCCCCTTTAACATCAATGACAGCTTTTGTGGTAGTTGTTGACGAGACTCTTCTCTGATGGTAAAGCTGCTCATTCTTGCATGGGGTGTCTTGGATGAACTGCATGTTTGAGCTCTCCCGAGAGTGGCTCAATGATATTGAGGTCAGGAGACTGAGATGGCCACTCCAGAACCTTCACTTTATTCTGCTGTAGCCAATGACAGATTGACTTGACGTCTTGTCTCATGTGCTGCTTCCAGGCTGATGAGTGCAAATTTTTGTCCAGTATTTTCTATTAACGTGCTCCATTCATCCTGTCATCAATTTTAACCACGTTTCCTGTGCCTTTGTAGCTCATACATCCCCAAAACATCAGCGAGCCACCTCCGTGCTTCACAGCAGGAAGAGTGTACCTTTCATCATAGGTCTTGTTGACTCCTTTCCAAATGTAACATTTATGCTTGTGGCTAAAAAGTTAAATTTTGGTCTCATCACTCCAAACTGCTTTGTTCTCTGTGCTGTTTGGCATATTGTAAGTGGGATAGTTTGTGGCATTTGCATGATAATGGCTTTCTTCTGGGGACTCAACCATTCAGTCCATTTTTCTTCAAGCGCTTCCTTATTGTGCATTTTGAAACAGCCACACCTAGGGCTGCAGCTATCGATTATTTTTGTAATC
The DNA here is from genome assembly GCF_902500255.1 of Thalassophryne amazonica. Lineage (NCBI taxonomy): Eukaryota > Metazoa > Chordata > Actinopteri > Batrachoidiformes > Batrachoididae > Thalassophryne > Thalassophryne amazonica. The sequence continues at coordinate 117,727,800 of NC_047105.1, forward strand.
GAGTGTTCTATCGATTAATCGAGTAATCGGATAAAAAGTACTTTTGCGTTTTTAAACAACATCAATAGTCCGGGGCTCTCCCTAAGCAATGGCACAATGTCCCTGTGCCAAAGTCTTGACATTTTGCTGAAATGGCGATGGGATGTGGCTTTCTGTTCTCTTTTTTTCACCAACTTGTAAAATGTAAGCATTTTGAGGTTTTTTGTTGTTGTTGTTTTTTAAGGTTGGTGGCCCGAATCCCTATGTGATTTGTTTTTTTTTTTTTTATCCCTGTTTCTCTGTGATTCAGCAGATGCATTTCAGCAGGAGCTTGAACATGCAAGCCTCGCAATTACTGTTTTTTTTTTGGGTTTTTTTAAGCATTGTGTGTAGCCCAGAAAAAGCGAAACACTTAGGGCGAGTCTGAACAGCAGCCGGCTTCGACTGTGGGTACCCGACCGTCGGGTCAATAGTCACTCACCACATCGAGCAGACCGTGTGTTTTTTAATAATAGACAAACACACTGCTTTTGCTTTAAATGTGCAGTAAGTCTACTTCAGATGATCAGTGTGGACCCTCTTTCTCTTAAAAGGCTTTATTTTACTCTGTGTCGCATTGGAAAGTGGTAGCTTTAAAGTGGGTATGACACCTAAAAAATTAGGTAAAACTGATATAAATATCAAAAATATACATACAGTATAGTAAGTTGAAAGTGGTTTTAAACATTATCACTGAGAAATAAAGTTTGCACAGCTTCTCAAAAGTTTGTTTCTTGGAAAGCACGCTGGCAGCGTTCCATCAGCGATCACGTGATGCCATGACATCACAGAGTGTAGAGTCCCGTCTTTGTCTGTTTGATTGACAACAGGAACAGATAGAACTCAGCATGGACAGTGAGGAGATCGAGAACTTTTCTGACTCCTCTTCAAGTGTGGATTGTTTCTGTGAGGAAATCGAGACTGACTCGGATCCTGAGGATGTCGCAGCAGTGATTACACCCTACAGATTGGAGCCGTATCTTTCAGACGAACATTCAAACTGGGGGCATTCTGGCAGCGAAAATAATGTAGACAGCGCTTATAGCGGCGCAGAAGCAGAGGCAAGAGACGTGCCAATTCTGATGCATTTTGAAAGGCTGCAGAATACAGAATGGTAAGGGAGGCTTTGATTTTTGTTGCTGCTGTTTATAACACTGTAATTATAGCATTTTTGATTCTAGCGTCTGTTTACTGCTGTTATTTTTGTGGAGCTGCGATACTGTAGCTACTACTTGTGGACTACCATCATTACTTTCGGGTTTTTGCCGTTTGAGTGTCTGGCATTGCATTCATCCGTGTTTAGTTGCGTTATTTTCATGAAAGAATAGGAAATAAACAGCGAAGGTTTCGAAAAAGATCGCCGGAAACAACAGTGAACATGGTGTTTACTACGTATTGCACTGATATTTTTACAAGTTCCTTGACCATTTCAAGATTATTGTGAACATATTATTTGGGGTTGACATTTTAGGTGTTCCTGCGAGTGGTGCGGGAACATGGAGACGGTAGAGGAAAGTGTCTGCTGTCAGGAGTAAATGCGTGTGTGTGAGCGGAGGGAGCAGCAGCCTGACATTTCGTGCATCACACAACTCCGCGGCTTTCGATCAAACTGCCTGGACTTGAAAAGGCTAAAACCTGTCACCCTTGTGTTTGTGCAATATGCTGCAACACACTGGTCAGGCATATCGACAAACAAGTCCCTGGGAGCTGTGTTTAATCAAAGCTTCTGCTGCTAAAAAAAGTATAAACAACGGCCGCCAAGAGCACAAGCAGATATGGTCTACACGCAGTGACATATTTCAGGATGTGGTGCTTAGCGGGAAGCTAGTCACGGGGCATGCACATTTTTCAGTGGCGGGACGTTCAAATGTTGTATATAACGGGAGAACCGCGTCCATTTTCCCAAAACGCTTAGGTTAACTGAATTATATAACCTTTGTTACATGTAATAAGACTATGTTGTCTTTATGTGTCATATCCACTTTAAGGGCTAAATTATTAGCTTTACACGACCTGAGTGCATGCTCTAGTCCTCTTCTGTTGTTTTCTGGGGACATTACACCGCCACACACAGGCCTGGCATATGTAGTACAACGTTTAAACGAAGCTTCAAGGCACAGAATTTTCCTTGATCATTTTTTGCAATTGAATTATTCAAGTTATTCGAGTAATCGTTTCAGCCATAGCACCACATTTTCAGAAAGTCTTGTATTGTTTTTCTTTGCAACCCAAACAATTTTCCTGGCAGTTGTTGCTGATATGGTTGTGGGTCTACTTGACCACTTTTTGTTTCCAACAGAATCCCACATTTTCCACTTTTTAATTAGTGTTTGAACCCTGGTGATTGGTATTCTCAGCCCCTTGGATATCTTTTTAGATCTGTTCCTGTTTTATACAATTCAATTACCCTTTCTTTGACAATTCTTTTCTTCCCCTATGACTCAGAAACCAGAAAAGTCAGTGCAGCACTGGATGAAAGATGCACTGATTACAAGAAAACAGATCACAGGTGACTATTTGTGTCAACTAGAGGATTTTTCAGGAATTCCTGTGGGTCACGAGATTCCTGCGGGATTCCCGCGGGATGGGAGTCAAAATTTTATCAATCCCGTGATTGGGATGGGACGGGAATAAAAATTAACAGGAGCGGGCAGGAGCGGGGAATGCCAAAAATAGATGATGATTTTCATCTATTTAAAACAACCAAAACGCGTTCACACTGAGCATGTTCAGATGCTACAAATTTGCGGGGTCGCGAGGCAACGGACGCGCCTCCTTCGCACGGTGTGTCGCTCTGCTTTTGCTGCGAAAATTCGCCCTGGTGCGTCATCATATAGGAGGAGCTTCCATTCCGCTCGCCGGCTCCGGTTGTCAGTCAAGTTAACATGACAGACCTTGATCACACGGAGCGAGTTGTTGTGGAAAGCTCCCAATACAGAGAGTATAATTATTTGCTGCAGGAGCTGAGTCTGGATGACGGCTGCTTTCAGTGGTCCTTCCGCCTCTGCAGGACCCAACTTGAGGACCAACTGTCCCGTTCACGCGCGCACATGTAAAAAAAAAAAAAAAAAGAAACTCCGCTGCTTGCTGCAGCTCGCTCTTCCACCAAAAAACTCAGTCATAACTGTGTTTAGAAACCAGTCACCATTTGCTTTATTATACATCTGTGTAGTTAACTAATAAAATATTCTCCACAGATGAGTCGCTCGCGCGCGCACGTAAAATGAGAAGAGAAACAAACCCCGCTGCTTGCTGTGGTGCTGCTGCTCGCTCCAAAAACTGTCATAATTGTGAAATAAAGGACAAAAGAGACATAAGTCCTGCTCACAGGCTGCTACCAGATACAAGACATGTTCACATCCTCAGTCAAACTCCAGACATCTCCACGTCACTACATATTCAGTCCCTGATTGGCGCGAGACATACGGGAGTGGGACTGATTTTGAGTGGGAGCGGGATGGGACTGGGAGTCATCTTTACAGGAGTGGGACGGGATGGGATTTATTTTTTTACTCCAGTCCAGGATTGGGACAGGATGGGATTTTTTTTCTGGGAGTGGGATGGGACGGGAGTGAAAATCCACTCCCATGTCATGCTCTAGTGTCAACTTGTATGCAGGTTTTCAGGCCAAAATTACCAGGGCATGTAAACTTTTTTATCAGGGTCAGTAGGTTAGTTTATGTTGTCATTATGATTTAGAAAGAGTAAACACAACTGTTTGACAATAAATGGCTTCACACAACCACTAACCATGAGTGGGAAAAATGTTTTTGTGTCATCATTCATATTCTCTGAAAAATGGCCAAAAAAAGATCCAGAATTCTGCCAGGGTACGTAAACCATTGAGCACAACTGTATATGCTTCTGGATCAGAGCAAATGAAGATGGCGTACAACAAAAAAAGAAAAATTTTATTTCCGCCTAAAAATAAAAACTTTTAGAATGAACTGTCCTTTGGAATGATGCAGTTGTAACCCAAAATCTCTAGAAAATCATATTACAAGGTCTGGCTACTATCTGCACACCAAAGCTGGTGCCAAAAACTGAAGCAGAGAAGTTGTGGAGAAGAATGTGTTGAGTAATATTTAGGCGGACCTCCCCAAATTTGCCATTTTGGCACAATGTGTGCTATTTGATATTTCTCAGGTACCAAACTACACTACTAACTTTGTTTCACTTACAAGGCCTGTTAGAAAAGTATCGCACCTTTGAATGGGGAAAAAAAAAAAAAAAACTGGCATACCTGGAGCGTTGGAAACCTAATCACCCTCAAAGTAGTCTCCTTGGGACTCCACACACTGCCACTGTTGGAAGAATCTTTTGAAATGGAGTTCAGCTCTACTGTCGTTGCAGCCATAATGTCCTCTCTTGTCTCAAATCTCATTCCTTTCAATGGCATCTTGAGTTTGGGGAACAGCCAGAAGTCGCAAGGGGCCATATCAGGAGAGTAAGGAGCCTGTTGAACCACCGGAGTCTGGTTTTTCATCAAAAAAGTCAGAATTAAGTACGAGGAATGTGCTGGAGCATTGTCGTGAAGGATGTGCCAATTTCTTATGGCCCACAACTCCGGTCTCTTGCGCCGCACAGCATTACGTAGGCGATGGAGGACATCCCTGTAGTACTCCTTGGTGATTGTTTGACCCTGTGGTGCGTACTCGTGGTGTACCACACCGCGGGAGTCAAAGAAAACAGTCAACATCACCTTGACGTTGCTGCGCACTTGGCGGGCCTTCTTTGGTCTTGGTGACGTGGAATGCTTCCACTGTGATGACTGGAATTTGGTTTCCGGGTCGTACCCGTACACCCAGGACTCATCACCAGTGATTATGGTGTCCATGAAGTCGGATTCACTCTTTGTGAAGTCCAGCATGTCCTGTGAGGCTTCAACACGAAGTTGCTTTTGCTCCGCCGTCAGCAACTTTGGCACAAATTTCGCCGCAACTCTTTTCATGTCGAAATCTTCTGTCACAATGGAATGTGCCGAAAAAGTGCTGATGTCCACCTCTTCCGTAATTTCTCGGACAGTCACACAACGGTCCCGCATCACCACAGCGTTCACTTTGGAAATTATCTCGTCATTTCAGCATGTTAATGGCTGACCAGAGAGCGGCTCGCTCTCCACCATTGTGCGGCAGTCTTTAAACTGGTTGTACCACTCCTTAATCCGTGTGATACTCATTGCATCATTTCCAAAAGCTGTCTGAATCTTCCAAATGGTTTCCACCTGGCTGTCGCCCAGTTTCTGGCAAAATTTGATGCAGTAGCGCTGCTCCAGTCGTTCCGTCATTTTCCTTGCAATAAAAATACGCCCAGCGTGCTCCACACGTCCACACTCAAATGCTGCTTGCCAGCAACTGACGCAATCGACAGGCGGGAAAAAAAATTCACGCATGCGCACGAAAGTTCAAGGTTGGTTCTGGCAAGCACAGGTGATTCAAATCCATCAGGTTTTTGCAAAAAATAAAAAAGGTCCAATACTTTTCTAACAGACCTCGTATGTTACAAAAGGTATTGATTCCATCTATTTATAAGTGGGCTTGTGTGTGTGTGTGTGTATTTTGAAAAAAAAAAAAACACTACACAATACTCCTCTGCATCCCTATCTTTGACTGAATATTATGGAGGGCTTAGGTAAAAACAACAAAAATAATGACAAAGGTCAATTTTAGTTTGCACAGGGGTCAAAAGTTAAAGTTGCTCAAATTTGCATCACTTCATACCAAAAGTGGAGAAACCTTAAAGTTTGACCCATATAGGTTACAAACTGAAATAGAACTTTGTCACCATTTTTGCTCTACATTGTTGTGTAGGTCACAGTCCACTGAGCCTGGACTGTAGTACCCTTAAGTGGTACCAAAAACCTGCTTGCCCCATGGACTATTTGTGCCAAATGAACAATGACTTAGGAAGACGCCGATGCATCACTTGCTTTGTGAGCGAACATCAGCAATAATATTTTACCCATGTGGCACAGTTCTCTGAGCATGATAAAGAATGCAGGTGCCTCAGTGTTGTGACCCCCGAAAGTAGAAAATATGCAGGGGATACCCATGGATCACATGATTTTAAGAGACAGTTGGCTTGATTCAGGAGGAAGAGATGGGCCAGTGGTCTGTATGTGTGGTTGTCATTCCCGACCCAAGGCATGGATTGCAGCCATGCAGTGGGTGTTTAATACACTCAACAAAAATATAAATGCAACACTTTTGGTTTTGCTCCCATTTTGTATGAGATGAACTCAAAGATCTAAAACTTTTTCCACATACACAATATCACCATTTCCCTCAAATATTGTTCATAAACCAGTCTAAATCTGTGATAGTGAGCACTTCTCCTTTGCTGAGATAATCCATCCCACCTCACAGGTGTGCCATACCAAGATGCTGATTAGACACCATGATTAGTGCACAGGTGTGCTTTAGACTGTCCACAATAAAAGGCCACTCTGAAAGGTGCAGTTTTGTTTTATTGGGGGGGGGATACCAGTCAGTATCTGGTGTGACCACCATTTGCCTCATGCAGTGCAACACATCTCCTTCGCATAAAGTTGATCAGGTTGTCAATTGTGGCCTGTGGAATGTTGGTCCACTCCTCTTCAATGGCTGTGCGAAGTTGCTGGATATTGGCAGGAACTGGTACACGCTGTCGTATACGCCGGTCAAGAGCATCCCAAACATGCTCAATGGGTGACATGTCCAGTGAGCATGCCGGCCATGCAAGAACTGGGACATTTTCAGCTTCCAAGAATTGTGTACAGATCCTTGCAACATGGGGCCGTGCATTATCCTGCTGCAACATGAGGTGATGTTCTTGAATGTATGGCACAACAATGGGCCTCAGGATCTCGTCACGGTATCTCTGTGCATTCAAAATGCCATCAATAAAATGCACCTGTGTTCTTCGTCCATAACAGACGCCTGCCCATACCATAACCCCACCGCCACCATGGGCCACTCGATCCACAACATTGACATCAGAAAACCGCTCACCCACACGACGCCACACACACTGTCTGCCATCTGCCCTGGACAGTGTGAACCGGGATTCATCCGTGAAGAGAACACCTCTCCAACGTGCCAAACGCCAACGAATGTGAGCATTTGCCCACTCAAGTCGGTTACGATGATGAACTGGAGTCAGGTCGAGACCCCGATGAGGACGACGAGCATGCAGATGAGCTTCCCTGAGACGGTTTCTGACAGTTTGTGCAGAAATTCTTTGGTTATGCAAACCGATTGTTTCAGCAGCTGTCCGAGTGGCTGGTCTCAGATGATCTTGTAGGTGAACATGCTGAATGTGGAGGTCCTGGGCTGGTGTGGTTACACGTGGTCTGCGGTTGTGAGGCTGGTTGGATGTACTGCCAAATTCTCAGAAACGCCTTTGGAGACGGCTTATGGTAGAGAAATGAACATTCAATACATGAGCAACAGCTCTGGTTGACATTCCTGCTGTCAGCATGCCAACTGCACGCTCCCTCAAATCTTGCGACATCTGTGGCATTGTGCTGTGTGATAAAACTGCACCTTTCAGAGTGGACTTTTATTGTGGGCAGTCTAAGGCACACCTGTGCACTAATCATGGTGTCTAATCAGCATCTTGATATGGCACACCTGTGAGGTGGGATGGATTATCTCAGCAAAGGAGAAGTGCTCACTATCACAGATTTAGACTGGTTTGAGAATATTTGAGGGAAATGGTGATATTGTGTATGTGGAAAAAGATTTAGATCTTTGAGCTCATCTCATACAAAATGGGAGCAAAACCAAAAGTGTTGCGTTTATATTTTTGTTGAGTGTAGATGTGGCTGTACTCAGCACCAGTGTATGCCCTCAGACCGAACATGACCTAACCATACACACTGCCTAATGTGTCAAACATTACCCACTTTATCTACTGCTTTACTTACTGTTTAAGAGGCTCTAAAGTGAGATATTATTTTATTATATTTTGAATTTTTGATAAGTTTTACACCCTTGTAAAAAAAGCTTTACTTTAACTTAAAAAAACAGGTGTGATGCAGACCAAACATTTGAGATTTGCCCATATGTTGGGAATAGGAACAGCTGTGAATTTTTAAAGGTGATCTGAAACGGTGACCTAAGACCATCTGAGTGATATGATATGGTAAGACCAAGTTACAGCAAAGTATTGAGATAAAAGATATACGATAAACTCTTATGAAAAGATGAGAAAAAATATTGTCAGCTCAAACTTGGTGACACAAAAAGTACTTATAATTGCTCATTTTCCCCACAAAGTGGCAGCATTATACAATACAAAAGTAGGCTTATCTAGTTTACTGTAGGAGAGGAGAACAATATATTTAAAATCAAGAATCACTCAATGGTGCAAAGAAGCGAAACAACGCAAAGACTTGTGGCAGCCATCTTGCTTTGCCCAGTTCTGGCTAAGTGAGCTCTCAGAAGGACATCATTGCAAAAATATATAGATACAGTATCAGGACAGGCATTCCACATATATGTTGTTTGGGAATGCTTCCTCAAAGGTTATGGTTGTTTATGATGCCCTGACTGATCAAATAGCTCTGTTACAACCCCAATTTCAATGACGTTGGGAATTGGGGCTGGGACGTGTTGGTTACAACACATTTCAAAAAAGCTGAGACAGGGGCAACAAAAGACTGGGAAAGTTGATGAATGCTCAAAGAACAGCTGTATGGAACATTCCACAGGTGAACAGGTTAATTGGAAACAGGCGAGTGTCATGATTGGGTTTAAAAGGAGCATCCCCAAAAGGCTAAGCCATTCACAAGCAAAGATGGGGCGAGGATCACCACTTTGTGAACAACTGTGTGAAAAAATAAATTGCAAGGAATTTAGGGATTCCATCATCTACAGTCCATAATATAATCAGAAGATTTAGAGAATCTGGAGAACTTTCTACACATGAGCGGCAAGGCTGAAAACCAACAATGAATGCCTGTGACCTTTGATCCCTCAGGTGGTACTGCATTAAAAACCAACATCATTGTGTAAAGGATCTTACCGCGTGGCAGAGTTGAAGTTAATTTAATCATAATCCAAAATTTGGATTAGATTACGATTTGATTATTTAATCTAATCTAATCTGTTTTTCGTATGATTTAATCTAATCTAATCCAAAATTTCTCCATTTTACCCAAATTTTTGGATTAAAATTTGATTAAATTTTGATTAAAATTCACAATCTTACAAAAGTGCCTTCTATATACAAGGTGGCACGTTATCAGCTCAATTCAAGCAAACGTCTCACACTTGTCACTTGTCCCTTTACACAGCAAAGCCAACCCTTGCAGGTTTCTCAAAACAGGGTGATAGCACAATTACCATGTAAACACATCTCAATTGAGGACAATACCATCTTTCCACCTATCTTCTTGCAACAAAGAAAGCACCTCCCTCCCATCTACCCAGCAAAACAATCTACTCAGCTTATCCATTCCTATCTCCAAACAATATCACAATGTCAGGGTGATGACACAAGTGCCATACAAACACCAGTTATTAAAGAACAAAAGAGGCCACGTAACCCACCCTTCAAATGTAAACATGCATGACAAACTCAACAAAAGAGGCCACTTAACTGGACAAAGATCCACTCTCCTACTGGAAGGTCAACGAGGGCAGGTATCTACACCTGGCCAAGGTAGCCCAGTGATACCTGTGCATCCCTTCCACATCAGCTCCAGTGGAGAGGGTTTTCTCAGTGGCAGGGAAGATCTTCAGGCCTGAGAGGTGTCGTCTCAGTGACTCTGTCTTCCAAGCACTTATGTTTGTCAAGTGCAACGGGAAGGAGGTTAGTTGTGTGAAGAAGTGATGCTTAGGTTGTGAACTGATTTAGTGAGACACTGTATTTGTGGTGACTGAAGACTGTATTATGATGGTGATTAAGACTCCCTTGCTTGCTCGATGTCAGGTTTGAACTGGTTGAGTGAGACACTCTGATTGTGTTAGTGATGACTAAAGACTGTATGTGTTATGTATTATGTAGTAAACTCTCTAATGTTATATATCTGAAGTTTTATGTTGTTGAAGACTGATCGTGATAGTGATAGTGACTGAAGACTCCACATTTAGTAGTTGTTTAAGTGTCCGATGTTATTATCTGATGATATTGAAAACTAAATGTAAATATGCCTGACTTCTTTTACAGTGTACATATAGTTTACCTTATAATAAATGTTTCAAAATGAAAAATCTGTGTTAGCTTCTTCACATATTTCATCATTCACATATGCACATACATATCGCGAATAAAGTTTAATCAAATTTAATCAAGTGTAATGATTTAATCTAATCTAATCCAAACAAAAATCAATTTAATCTAATCCAAAATGAAATGCCCTTTAATATAATCTAATCAAATTCAATTTAATTTAATCACTTAAACTCACCCGTGTGGGCTCAGGAACACTTCAGAAAACCATTGTCAGTTAACACAATTCACTACATCTACAAGTGCAAGTTAAAACTACCATGCAAAGTGAAAGCCATACATCAACATCATCCAGAAACACGACCACCTTCTCTGGGCCCGAGCTCATTTGAAATGAACAGACACAAAGTAGAAAAGTGTGCTATGGTCTGATGAGTTCACATTTCAAATTGTTTTTGGAAATCATGGACGTGTGTCCTCCGGGCAAAAGAGGAAAAAGACCATCCACATTGTTACCAGCGCAAAGTTCAAAAGCCAGCATCTGTGATGGTATGGGGGTGTGTTAGTGCCCATGGCATGAGCAACTTACATATCTCTGATGGCACAATCAATGCTGAAAGGTACATCCAGGCTTTGGAGCAACACATGCTGCCATCCAAGCAACGTCTTTTTCAGGGATGTCCCTGCTTATTTCAGCAAGACAATGCCAAGCCACATTCTGCATGTGTTACAACAGTGTGGCTTCGTAGTAAAGAGTGCGGGGACTAGACTGGCCTGCCTGCAGTCCAGAGCTTTCTCCCACTGAAAATGTGTGGTGCATTATGAAGCTCAAAATATGACAACGGAGACCCCAGACTGTTGAACAACTGAAGTCATACATCAAGCAAGAATGGGAAAATTCCATCTACAACCCCTGGCAAAAATTATGGAATCACCGGCCTCGGAGGATGTCCATTCAGTTGTTTAATTTTGTAGAAAAAATGCAGATCACAGACATGACACAAAACTAAAGTCATTTCAAATGGCAACTTTCAGGCTTTAAGAAACACTATAAGAAATCAGGAAAAAAATTGTGGCAGTCAGTAACGGTTACTTTTTTAGACCAAGCAGAGGGAAAAAATATGGAATCACTCAATTCTGAGGAAAAAATTATGGAATCATGAAAAACAAAAGAACGGTCCAACACATCACTAGTATTTTGTTGCACCACCTCTGGCTTTTATAACAGCTTGCAGTCTCTGAGGCATGGACTTAATGAGTGACAAACAGTACTCTTCATCAATCTGGCTCCAACTTTCTCTGATTGCTGTTGCCAGATCAGCTTTGCAGGTTGGAGCCTTGTTATGGACCATTTTCTTCAACTTCCACCAAAGATTTTCAATTGGATTAAGATCCGGACTATTTGCAGGCCATGACAGTGACCCTGTGTGTCTTTTTGCAAGGAATGTTTTCACAGTTTTCGCACTATGGCAAGATGCATTATCATCTTGAAAAATTATTTCATCATCCCCAAACATCTTTTCAATTGATGGGATAAGTGTCCAAAATATCAACGTAAACTTGTGCATTTATTGATGATGTAATGATAGCCATCTCCCCAGTACCTTTACCTGACATGCAGTCCCATATCATCAATGACTGTTGAAATTTACATGTTCTCTTCAGGCAGTCATCGTTATAAATCTCATTGGAACGGCACCAAACAAAAGTTCCAGCATCATCACCTTGCCCAATGCAGATTTGAGATTCATCACTGAATATGACTTTCATCCGGTCATCCACAGTCCACAATTGCTTTTCCTTAGCCCATTGTAACCTTGTTTTTTGGCTTTCGTTTAGCTTTTCTGTATGTAAATCCCATTTCCTTTAGGCGGTTTCTTACAGTTCGGTCACAGACGTTGACTCCAGTTTCCTCCCATTCGTTCCTCATTTGTTTTGTTGTTCATTTTCAATTTTTGAGACATATTGCATTAAGTTTTCTGTCTTGACGCTTTGATGTCTTCCTTGGTCTACCAGTATGTTTGCCTTTAACAACCTTCCCATGTTTGTATTTGGTCCAGAGTTTAGACACAGCTGACTGTGAACAACCAACATATTTTGCAACATTGCGTGATGATTTACCCTCTTAAGAGTTTGATAATCCTCTCCTTTGTTTCAATTGATATATCTCGTGTTGAAGCCATGATTCATGTCAGTCCACTTGGTGCAACAGCTCTCCAAGGTGTGATCGCTCCTTTTTAGATGCAGACTAAGGAGCAGATCTGATTTGATGCAGGTGTTAGTTTTGGGGATGAAAATTTACAGGGTGATTCCATAATTCTTTCCTCAGAATTGAGTGAGTCCATATTTTTTTCCCTCTGCTTGGTCTAAAAAAGTAACCATTACTGACTGCCACAATTTTTTTTTTCTTGATTTCTTATAGTGTTTCTTAAAGCCAGAAAGTTGCCATTTGAAATGACTTTAGTTTTGTGTCATGTCTGTGATCTGCTTTTTTTCTACAAAATTAAACAACTGAATGAACATCCTCCGAGGCCGGTGATTCCATAATTTTTGCCAGGGGTTGTACAAAGCTTCAACAATTAGTGTACTCAGTTCCCAAATGTTTGAGTGCTGTTAGAAGGAAAGGTGATGTAATACAGTGGTAAACATACCACTGTCCCAGCTTTTTTTGTAACGTGTTGCAGGCATCCATTTCAAAATTAGCAAATATTTGCACAAAAACAATAAAGTCTATCAGTTTGAACATGAAATATCTTGTCTTTGTGGTGTATTCAATTGAATATAGGTTGAAGAGAATTTGCAAATCATTGTATTTTTATTCTGTCTTTATTTACATTTTACACAATGTCCCAACTTCATTTGAACTGGGGTTGTATAATTACAAACATGCGGGTGTGTTAAATGTTCATCAGTGTGTCTCTGATGTGCACATCACTCTGATGACTTCATGTTTTCACACTAACTGTTCTCTGCATCACCTTTACATGTCCACAGTAGAACAATATTCTGTGTTTAATTTACATTTTACACAACGTCCCAACTTCACTGGAATTGGGGCTGTAATTTATTCATCAAAACATCAAATCTAGGCTTTCATCTTAGATGCACCTTCTGGCAAATTGTAGCAGACCTTTCAGGTCTCCTTTCTAAGAAAATCCTCATATAAAATCAACAGTAATGATGATAATATTAAAGCAAAGAGAGCTCTAGTATCGGATCGGAAAAGTATCGCTATCGGCAGACATGCAAATTCAGGTATCTGGATCGGAAGTGAAAAAATGTGGATAGATGCATCCCTAGTTTCAGCCTTGGATTATCTCTGATATGGGCAATCCTTTCGACGATAGATGCTCAGAGTTGTGTGTATTAGACACCCGCAAGTGTTGCAAGTAATGAGGTAGTCAATACTATATGCACAATTGAGAAGTTGGGCAATAACCAATATCAGAGTTATGTGAAGGAAGTCCTTGTTCAAAGGAAAACATCCATTCATCATAGCATTAGGAGAAACAACATTCCTCTATTCAAGAATGATAAAGGAAAGCCAATATCAAAAGATAAATTGAAACTTGGAGCTTTGAAAAATGATTACAGTCTCTTCAGTCAAATTTACATTGCAAGTAAGTACAGAGATGGAGACCTGGATGAGTTCTTTTCCCATAAGAATACCATTTATCCTCCATCTCTCTCCAAAGAGGGTAATCTCAATTTGCCATAACAGAAATCAGATCTGCTTCGATTAATAGCCAGAAATCAGATCTGCTTCGATTAATAGCTCCTGATACTTATCCACCTGCACCTTCAATCATTGTTATTAAGATCATAGATGAAGCTGCCATTCTTGCATTTTTTTTTACCTGTTGATAAAGTGTCCACCTTCAGTGAGTGTGCCAGTGAAGTCATTCTGCCATGGATAAAGCATCAGCTGAAGACATGCAACAGGCTTGACATGGTTTGGGATGTGTATAAAGACAATAGTCTAAAAGAAACAACACGGCAAAAGAGGGAGCAAGGCATCTGTCAGAAAGTTGGTGCAACAACTAAGCTTCCCCGCAGGTTCTCTGATTTTCTGAAGGACTCAAAGAACAAGGAGGAACTCTTTGAAATGTTAGCTGAAAGCATCAAGTCAACACCATTTGAACAAGGAAAGCAAGTACAACCCCTGGCAATAAATTATGGACTCACTGGCCTCGGAGGATGTTCATTCAGTTGTTTAATTTTGTAGAAAAAAAGCATATCACAGACATAACACAAAACTAAAGTCATTTCAAATGGCAACTTTCTGGCTTTAAGAAACACTATAAGAAATGAAGAAGAAAAAATTGTGGCAGTCAGTAATGGTTACTTTTTTAGCCCAAGCAGAGGGAAAAAAAATATATATATAAAATAAATTATGGAATCACCCTGTAAATTTTCATCTCCAAAACTAACAACTGCATCAAATCAGATCTGCTCGTTAGTCTGCATCTAAAAAGGAGTGATCACACCTTGGGGAGCTGTTGCACCAAGTGGACTGGCTAAGGAAAAGCAATCGTGGACTGTGGATGACTGGATCCAAGTCATATTCAGTGATGAATTTCGAATCTGCATTGGGCAAGGTGATGATGCTGGAACTTTTGTTTGGTGCCAATCCAATGAGATTTATAAAGATGACTGCCTGAAGAGAACATGTAAATTTCCACAGTCACTGATGATATGGGGCTGCATGTCAGGTAAAGGCACTGGGGAGATGGCTGTCATTACATCATCAATAAATGCACAAGTTTAAGTTGATATTTTGGACACTTTTCTTATCCCATCAATTGAAAGGATGTTTGGGGATGATGAAATCATTTTTCAAGATGATAATGCATCTTGCCATAGAGCAAAAACTGTGAAAACATTCCTTGCAAAAAGACACACAGGGTCAATGTCACGGCCTGCAAATAGTCCGGATGTTAATCCAATTGAAAATCTTTGGTGGAAGTTGAAGAAAATGGTCCATGACAAGGCTCCAATCTGCAAAGCTGATCTGGCAACAGCAATCAGAGAAAGTTGGAGCCAGATTGATGAAGAGTACTGTTTGTCACTAATTAAGTCCATGCCTCAGAGACTGCAAACTGTTATAAAAGCCAGAGGTGGTGCAACAAAATACTAGTGATGTGTTGGAGCATTCTTTTGTTTTTCATGATTCCATAATTGTTTCCTCAGAATTGGAGTGATTCCATATTTTTTTCCCTCTGCTTGGTCTAAAAAAGTAGCCGTTACTGACTGCCACAATTTTTTTTTTCCTGATTTCTTATAGTGTTTCTTAAAGCCAGAAAGTTGCCATTTGAAATGACTTTAGTTTTGTGTCATGTCTGTGATCTGCTTTTTTTTTTACAAAATTAAACAACTGAATGAACATCCTCCGAGGCCGGTGATTCCATAATTTTTGCCAGGGGTTGTATATGCAACCAAACAACATGGCAAGACAACATGTTGCAAACCAACATGTTGTCTCATCTGGTCATTCCACGTCAGTGCCACAGTGCAACCATGAGGAGGCAGACACAAGAATATGCCTCCATATAACTGATGCGCTACACAATGGTGTGCAGAGAATTGTAGTTAGGACAGTGGATACAGACATTGTTGTGATTCGTGTTGGGCTCTTTGGACAGCTTATTGACAACTACCCATACATTGATATGTGGGTTGCTTTTGGTATGGGGCAAAACTTTAAAGAAATACACATGAATAGTATTTCTGTGACCCTTGGGAAGGACACATGTTTGGCTCCCCCAGGTTTCCATGCATTCACAGGTTGCGATACATCTCAAATTCAGGGTAAAGGCAAAAAGACCATGTGGGCTGCATGGAAATCATTTCCAGAGGTAACAGATGCCTTGATTGCCATGACTTTTCAACAGCTTAGTGTGAAATCAAACATTTTTGCAATGCTGGAGAGGTACTCGTGTTCTTTACGATAAGACAACTGACCTTGAAAAAGTCAATGACTTCAGGAAAGACTTGATTTCTCAAAAATGCTTGTCAATGGAAATATACCTCCCACAAAGGCTGCACTGCGACAGCATTCTAACCAAGCAGTGTACCAAGCCAGCATTTGGTCCAAAGGTATGCAGGCTACTCAGTCAATGTCTTCTCCAGAGAAATATGGATGAACCAAAATAGATGATTCTTGGACACCTTTATGGACACTTTTACCAGAGGTAGCCAAAGTACATAGAGTTACTTAAATGTTGCTGCAAAACTGAGCCTCTCTGCTATCGAAAATGTGGATGCAAGAATGCAGGGTGTCCATGTACAGCATTATGCCAATGTTCTGGAACATGTGAATAAATACAGTACGTTATAGTTTATGGTTCGTTTATAGTTATAGGTATAGTTAGTCTGTTTAAGGATCTCACATTCCCTTCTGTTTATAAGGTGTTTTTTGGTGGTCGTTCAATGAGCTGCCAATTGTATGGGAAGCCATATTAAAATTCTTCAAAAATTCACTTCCAGTTTGAGACTCATTTTCTAGGCTGTCTTAGGGTCACCAAAAGAGTATATACTCCAAATGTCACGCTTTTATGAGGTTGGTTTTGGTGTGTTTTGAATCAGCTGCCAATTATACTGGCAGCCTTATTCAATTTCTTCAAAAACTTACTTCCTGGTTGAGATTTTGGGATTAATTTTCCATGATGCCTTAAGGTTACCCAAAGAGTATATATACTAAATTTCATGCTTTTATGAGGTTATCTTTGGTGTGTTTTGAATCAGCTGTCAATTGTATGGTCAGTCATTTTGAATTTCTTAAAAACTCACTTCCTGTTCGATTTTTTTTTGGGGGGGCACCCCTTCGAGGATGTCTTAGGATCACTCAAGGGACATCTGTACCAAATTTCACGCTTCTATCCACCGCATAACGATTTTTCACATACTGTAATTTCCTCTACTATAACTGACAAACCTTCCTCTTGAAGGATGCAAGGAAGAACCCTAAAATTGGTTTAGGATTTCAGATACCTTTACCAGAGGTACAACAAAGCAAAACATTTTACATATTGACTAACAACTCTCCCACCTATAAAAGAGGACCTTGTAAAAATAAAATAATAATAATAATAATAATAATAATACAGCAAATTGAAATATACTGGGAATGCCCCATAAATGCAATACAGCATGCACAAAATAAAGCCTTCTTAAATGAGAGAGAATACAGCTGATTTCATGGAATTTCATAATGCATGCTCTGATTAATCCCAAATTAAGTGTGACAGTGGGTAGAGGTTTCCTCTATATGCTTATTAAAAATAACAAAATGTAAATAATTGATGCAGTGAGAAAATACAGTACTAGAAGTACAGCAAGTGGAAATATCAACAGACTAGTACTATTCCAGCCACATCAACAAGGGTTTTTTTTTTCTGGAAAGGTATAAGTGTTCTGAATTAAGCAATATAACATATATGTTGTAACGGCAGCACTGACAACACAATGACGCCAAAAGATGTCAAAGTCACAACTCTCAGCTTTTTAAATAATGATCGTACTGACATACTGAGAAACTGAGCACCAAGGTGAGTAAAAATGACCAAGATAAGACATGTAAAATCCTGGGAGTTTAAAGAACAACTCATGTAGCATTATATTTATAAAATGGTATTTGTAGAGCATGTTGTAAAACAGGTTTTGTGTAATCTGGGAGCAGCTGCATAACTCAAGAAAACAGATGATGAACATGAAACAATACTGCCACAGAAATCTGAAAGATCCACAGATCTTACATAAAGCTACAGAAAAATTAAGGAATGTATGGAGGAATGAAAATGAACATTAATTAAATTGTAGCAGTAAGCAACCGTCTCAACTCCAGTGCTGCAAACATGTATCTGACCTTCTGTATGACTTTGTATATGATGTGCTGATATAAGAGCTCTAAATGTGTTGAGGAACTATCTTTGAAATAAAATCATTGCAATCACAATCTGTCACAGTCTCTTTGCACAGTGCCTCCACATTCAAACACCAATCACACTGAGACTTGAAGTTTGGATTCATCATGAGTTTGGAAGCAAGACACTAATCGCTGAGCTCAATGCAATGGGCCACTGTGTGATTAATGATGAGACAAGATACTTTCTCACAGTAGTGACAGCAGACCAGATGGGCAGAAAGTTGTGTCCATGTCATTAATGGTCTCTGATGTGCCTGAACATGGGAATGTTGATGCAGTCACCAACAACTCTGACTAAAACAAAGACACTTCTGATGTGAAGCACACATCTCATGCAATGGCAAATGTTGAGCACTGAAAAGTCCACCATGCCACAGCAGAGAAAACCATAGCAAGGATATACCAAGAATAGATCTCCAGCTCAATGTTTCCTCAATAATAGCCCTCAGGACCCAAAAGTACTGCATGTTTTCCAGTTGTCCCTGAAGTACTCAGACAAGATCAGCTCAGTCAAGTGTGCTGAGACAATCAACAGCTGGCTGAACAATGACACACACCTGATTTGCCTCATTATGTGGGGCAATCAGAAACACTCAGAGGAAACTTTCTTGTTGCCACTGAACATGCAAAAATGTCACTGGTTGTTTTCGGTTGAATGGAGAGTGTCCCGTCGGAGTTAAACTTCCACACGTTTACATCACTGAATAAACTTTTTAAAATAATTGATTGTTAATCTGCTGATTTACCTGAGCCTCCTAGATGCTATCCAGCACTACTGTTACTGAGTCCTGACCAGTCGACTGCCAAGGAATGGTTCGTTCTGGAAAATCCAGCCCGTCCTTGTCAGTCAACTGGTAATCTCACTCTCCTCACATGATTAAAAGCAATGACAGAGATGTACTTGTTTTGGTGGTTAGCTATACAAGCAAAGTATAGGGTATCGGGACCTGATTGACCAGTTTGTGAGGTGCTGTGGGGAGAGCCACCTGCATTTGAATGTGGCAAAAATGAAGGAGATGGTGGATTTCAGGAAGAACAATCCCGTGCCTTCTCCGATCTGCATGAGTGGGACTGATGTGGACACTGTTCCATCATATAAGTATGAGGGCATCTACCTAGAAAATAAACTGGAGTATTCTACGGACACATAGGTCATCTACAAGAAGGGCCTGAGCTGGCTTTACTTCCTAAGGAGGCTCAGATCCTTTAATGTATGTAAGCAGATCCTCCAGATGTTCTGTCAGTCTGTTGTTGTGAGCATCATCTACTATTCTGTGGTTTGCTGGTGTGCAGGCATCACAGCAAAGGATGCCAACAGACTGGATTAACTGGTGAAAAAGGCAGGGTCTGTTGTTGGCTCCAAGCTTGACAACCTGGAGGAAGTGGTCGAGGACACAATGCTGGCAATTAAACACAATGCCTCCAACCCTCTCCATAAGACACTGGACAATCTTAAGCCCCTTTCACACCGGGCCTGCTTCGAGTTACATTAGCTGCATATCTAATAATGCAGGAATGTCTGCGTCAGTTGTGCACAGCATAGTGCAGCAGTTAACAATATTTGCATAAGAATCCTTCAAATCCGGTTACAAGCACCAAAGTTTGACTGTGTATACCTTTTGGTACATATTTTAGAAAAATAACATTAGCCGTTTGAATTTTCAATAGGGGGCCAAGTAGGGGTCAACTGAACAAAGGCATAGGAGTAAAAAAAATGTTCCAATGATATTGAAAGCTATACCACATTATGTGTCTGATCACAAAGATTCCAAAAAGGTATAGTTTGGACTATCTGTGACTGAATGTTCTGGAGTTATGGGGTAAAAACAGGAAGCACTGCAACAAAGGTCACTTTCAGTTTGTACAGGGGTCAAAAGTTAAAGTTGCTCCAATTATGGTAAAACATGATGCAAATTATTGGTTTAGTTTTACTACATTGGTATAAAAAGCTCAACAATCCTGTGTGATTTATAGCTTGGCAACAACGGAGCACAGCAGGAATCATAAATTGCCATTAACGTTATATTGTATGGTTGTGGCATCCAGTCACGTTAAGTACCGTTAAGTTGCCTCAACTTGCGAGAAGACTACTTCCTTTCTGCATCATGTGCTTGATGCAGAAAAATGAAACGTTTAATTTTTGGCATCCATTTCGCATCGCCCTTTGAGTCCCTCATGGTATTGTGGCGTTAGGCTGCATCAACTTGGCACTAGGTTGCATCAACTTGGCGTCGTCATGACGCCGCATGGCGCAACTTGAAGCACGCCTGGCGTGAAAGGGGCTTTAAAAGCAACTTCAGCAACAGACTCATACAACCATGCTACTTAAGGGAATTGTGCAGGAGATCGTTCCTGCCCAGTGCTATCAGATTCTGCTTCTGCTAGACCAGTGGCCTCTGAACTACATTAAAAGCCTATACCATTTACTATTTATCTCTTGTTCGTGTGTTTCTACCTCACATTTTCCTATTGCTTTTTTGTATTCTTATAGTTTTGTTGTATTTTTTTTAATCTTTTTGAGGTACCTGTTTTACTTTTACATTAATGGTTCTGAGGTACCTCGCTGCTATGCAGTTTTTATGTTTTTTTTATCTTTTTATTTCTATCCTTATGAATTACGTGGCTGCTATGACAACTGAAATTTCCCTTCAGGGATGAATAAAGTTATCTATTAATCTATCTATCAATCAAAGGGTTGTTTACATCAACAACTATCGATATACACTCTAGACATGGCCCAAGGGAAATCACTGTCCCAGTCCGTGGCATTTCACAAAAATGTGAGAGAAAAATTCTGTGACTGACCTCTGTGATGCTACAGCCTTCCAGGCTGACATCCCAAATAACTTTCATACAAAAGGCCAAGGAACAGCTTGAACAAAGCTGAAGATTAGAGGTGTGCAATATGATGATACTAGACTGTGAAAGATTAAAATATCTGCACAAACTTTCAAATAGAGCATTAGTTTCACAAAGCAATGCACATTCAGTTGTACTTTTATGGCTCAGCTCTGAATTTCTTTCCCTAAATTTGGCATCCCATTACAACACATAATACATCTCACATTACCTATTTAGCATGCAGCACGGTTTATAATATGCAGGAGACGGTCCTTTAAAAAAATTCTATCCATCCATCCATCTATCAGCACTGGAAAAATTGAACTGTTTTGGATTTTCCAAAACAGACAAGGCACAAATGAGTTATTTGCAAAGACTGTAGATACATACTAACTGTATTGTACACAGACAACCTGACAAGAAATTAAGGCTGACTCAACAGGAAATTGGTGGCGAGAGTTTTGGGCAAGTTCAAAACAGGACAGTCATCATAACATGCCAGCTAAGCTTAAGTGTTAGGGTATACGTTATTATGATTTTTTTTTTTCTGTTTATAATAAAATGGATGAAAGTCAAGTTAAGTCTAGGAGTATGCATTGGTGGCTTGTTTAACTGCATCCACAACACCACAGAACCACATCATAATCAAACATTTGCAAAAATCTGTTTAAGAAGTAGCACTACTGATATTCATGGTTGCATTCTCAGACTACTCGCAGTTAACTTCTTGACCATGAAGCCAAACTGTTCCAGCCACGGCGCAGCAAGTGGCTGAAAATAAATCCTATTAAGAATAACCCTTGCAAACATTCCCTGGCACAGAGAGCAGTGCAATATCCAGGGTTTTTTCTAAACTGGTAAATAGGGTCGCCATGCCCACTTGTTTTGGATGCACACCCCTTGCCAGAATGCCAATTTTTTAAGCATTATTCTTAGCATACAGGCTTTCCCTCAGCGAGCGATTCTTCCATTCTTCCATAAATATATAACACTGATGCCAAGAAATAACAAGCCTGTTTGTAATAAACTGTATTTTTTCCAAAAATACCAAAAACGTGGCAAAATGACAGTAAGAATGCATAAACATGTACAACCCCAATTCGAATGAAGTTGGGACATTGTATAAAATGTAAATAAAAACAGAATACAATGATTTCCAAACCTCTTCAAACTATAGTCAATTGAATACACCACAAAGACAAGATACTTAATGTTCAAACTGATAAACTTTGTTGATTTTGTGCAAATATTTTGTGCAAATGGATGCCTGCAACACATTTCAAAAAAGTTGGGACGGGCCAACAAAAGACTAGGAAAGTTGATGAATGCATCCCCAAAAGGCTCAGCCATTCACAAGCAAAAAATAATCCAACAGTTTAAGAACAATGTTTCTCAATGTTCAATTGCAAGGAATTTAGGGATTCCATCATCTACAGTCCATAATATAATCAGAATATTCAGAGAATCTGAAGAGCTTTCTACACGTAAGGGGCAAGGCCGAAAACCAACACTGAATGCCCGTGACCTTCGATCCCTCAGGCTGCACTGTATTAAACACAGACATCATTGTGTAAAAGATCTTATCGCGTCGCTAAATCCAAAAGTGCAAATTAAAACTCTATCATGCAAAGCAAAAGCCATACATCAACAACATCCAGAAATGCCACCGTCTTCTCTGGGCCAGAGCTCATTTGAAATGGACAGACGCAAAGTGGAAAAGTGTGTTGCAGTCTGATGAGTCCACATTGTTTTTGGAAATCATGGACGTCGTGTCCTCCGGACATAAGAGGACAAAGACCATCCAGATTGTTACCAGCGCAAAGTTCAAAAGCCAGCATCTGTGATAGTATGGGGCGTGTTAGTGCCTATGGCATGGGCAACTTACACATCTGTGATGGCACCATCAATGCTGAAAGGTACATTCAGGTTTTGGAGCAACACATGCTGCCATCCAAGCAACGTCTTTTTCAGGGACGTCCCTGCTGATTTCAGCAAGACAGAATTGGAATTGGGGTTGTACTATTTCATCCAGCTCCCATGCTCTGTTGTTGTTCTGGTACTTTGAGAAGCCTAAGAATGTCCCATTTTTAACCTGAAAATTTCAAAAGGTCTGAAGGGGGGAGGGCCCCCCTTTTGCACTACCGCCCCCTTGTTTGTGTCGCGCCCTTACATCTGGTATCGCCCGCTTGCAAAAATTTCCTAGAAAAACCCGACGCCCATACAATTATTATAATCCACGGCCTGTATTCACAAAGCATCTTAAGGCTAGAAGTAGCTTAGTGAAGTCATTCTAAGAAACATCTTAGAATTCCTCAAATTCTAAGATGTTTCTTAGCGGAAGGAAAGATATTCTCCATATGTTGAATGACACTGATTCAGTAACACGCTACCAACTTGATCATGCAGGGGTAACGTTTGTAGCTGACCTCATCGGGAATGAGCTTACTTTTCCCCACCCAGGGTACTAACGTAATAACGCCTGAAATGAAGATCATCACAAGACTGCAATACCTGGCTACGGGAAAAATGTAAATTGCATGTAAATTCTACAACATTCATACAATTATTAATATCAAAGTAAGCAATGTCAGCAAGGTGCAATCTCCTCTCCAATCTCTCATCTCTCACTTTGGATTGCAGCCCATACCAGCACTTCTCACACTCGTCGCTTGTGTGCAATTACCAGCGTGGAGAGTAAACATAATAATAAGCTAATCAATATAATAATCAGCCTGTGAATAAGGTACGATCAAACATTATGAGGCTGTGTAACAATTCATTTAATTTCACTGAGTTTCATCATCATGACAGTTCAGGTTATATGATCGGTTGATTTTACTGTCCATTCATAACTAGGAGAACAGAACTCATTTGTTTTTTTGTTCCCCTTTCCCTTTTTGTGACAACCAATCACAGCTCCTAGAAGACTGTGTCATATCTAGCAACGTGGTCAACCCCGCCTCCTCACAAAGATAAAAGTTTCTTTCCACTCCTTGCTCAGAGTTGCTCTCAGACACTTCCCAGATCACTCTTAGACTAAGATTCCTTGCAATCCTGGGATGATACCCACCTCCAGGATTGAAACAATGACTGTTTGCAATGCCAGGAGGCCTCCCTCATAGAAGCATCACTCACCACAGTTAGAGCAGTGTGAGCATCATCAATGACAGAGACAACATTTGACACCACTGAAAGAAACTGGTCTGCCACAGCAACTGTCACGCCATTTGCAAGTTGATGACTGGAGTGACAAGACAAAAGTAGGTGTATCCATCCATAGAGATCTGACAACTTCCAGGTCTTCGTACTTCACACAGTACAGGCCACTGCAATGTGGAGTTTTCCAAGCTCATGTGACAGCAGTCCTTACTGAGTCCAGGTGCCCACCCTCATGAGCGGCCTCAGGTTTGGATCCCTCAGCACTGCACCACCAGCCATCTTTCAAAGACAAGTTCCTTGGTGCTTTCATGGGGTTTCTTCTTAACGGGAGATGAGGTTCAAAATGGGTTTTCCCCCATCCCCTTCATAGTGAGCACTACCTTTCAATGGATGGCAGCTGGAGAGTTACTCCCACAGAGAGCGTTTTGGCTTTTAGCTTTAAAGATATGGCAACTGAGGGAAAAAAAGGATTATTAAAAGGAAGAGCTACAGTGGTCAATAAAAAAAAAAAAAAAACACACAGAGCATAAAATGTAAAAACGTTAATAAAAACCTTAATTAAAAGATATGTTCTTGTAGTTTGGGACCACAGGGCTGTATTCAACATAAATTGATTGAGAAAATAATATGACGTCAGTGACATTAACAAATATTTCACTAACCATTGTAGTTTTCCATTTGTCCAAGCAATCTTATTATCAATGTTCAACAGCAAACAAAATGTGGGATTGAGGAGCAGAGTTTGGCTAATGCCTCTTTCCTGAGTGCCTTAAAATGACTCATTTTTTCACAATGTTATCCTGGAGACTGTAGGTTTAAGTTGAGTATAAAAAGATTAATCCAGGTTTTGAGTATATTTCTTATTGTTACATGGTAAACAAGGTACCAGTAAATTCAGTAGATTCTCACAAAACCAACAAGACCAAGCATTCATGATATGCACACTATTAAGGCTATGAAACTGGGCTATTAGTAAAAAAAAAAGTAGAAAAAGGGGTGCTCACAATAATACGTAGTAGTGTGGCATTCAATCAGTGAGATCGTCAATTTTGTGGAACAAACAGGTGTGAATCAGGTGTCCCCTATTTAAGGATGAAGCCAGCACCTGTTGAACATGCTTTTCTCTTTGAAAGCCTGAGGAAAATGGGACGTTCAAGACATTGTTCAGAAGAACAGTGTAGTTTGATTAAACATTGATTGGAGAGGGGAAAACTTATACGCAGGTGCAAAAAATGATAGGCTGTTCATCTACAATGATCTCCAATGCTTTAAAATGGACAAAAAAAAAAAAACAGAGACGTGTGGAAGAAAACGGAAAACAACCATCAAAATGGATAGAAGAATAACCAGAATGGCAAAGGCTCACCCACTGATCAGCTCCAGGATGATCAAAGACAGTCTGGAGTTACCTGTAAGTGCTGTGACAGTTAGAAGACGACTGTGTGAAGCTAATTTATTTGCAAGAATCCCCCGCAAAGTCCCACTGTTAAATAAAAGACATGTGAAGAAGAGGTTATAATTTGCCAAAGAACACATCAACTGGCCTAAAGAGAAATGGAGGAATATTTTTGTGGACTGATGAGAGTAAAATTGTTCTTTTTGGGTCCAAGGGCAGCAGACAGTTTGTGAGACGACCCCCAAACTCAAACTCAAGCCACAGTTCACAGTGAAGACAGTGAAGCATGGTGGTGCAAGCATCATGATATGGGCATGTTTCTCCTACTATGGTGTTGGGCCTATATATCGCATACCAGGTATCATGGATCAGTTTGGATATGTCAAAATACTTGAAGAGGTCATGTTGCCTTATGCTGAAGAGGACATGCCCTTGAAATGGGTGTTTCAACAAGACAATGACCCCAAGCACACTAGTAAATGAGCAAAATCTTGGTTCCAAACCAACAAAATCAATATTTTGGAGTGGCCTGCCCAATCCCCGGACCTAAATCCAATTGAGAACTTGTGGGGTAACATCAAAAAAGCTGTTTCTGAAGCAAAACCAAGAAATGTGAATGAATTGTAAAGAATCTTGGAGTGGAATAACAGCTGAAAGGTGCCACAAGTTGGTTGACTCCATGCCTCACAGATGTGAAGAAATCATGAAAACTGTGGTTATACAACTAAATACTAGTGTAGGGATTCACGGGATTGCTAAAAAAGCAGTTTGAACATAATAGTTTTGAGTTTGTAGCGTCAACAGCAGATGCTACTATTATTGTGAACACCCCCCTTTCTACTTTTTTTTACTAATAGCCCAATTTCATAGCCTTAAGAGTGTGCATATCATGAATGTTTGGTCTTGTTGGATTTGTGACAATCTACTGAATCTACTGGTACCTTGTTTCCCATGTAACAATAAGAAATATACTCAAAACCTGGATTAAACTTTTTAGTCACATAGCACTACTATTATTCTGAACACTACTGTAAGTCTGGTTTGGCTTGTGTTTCCACTACCAGCAGTACCCATTTCTTTTGTAGGCAGAGCATGTAGATGCTGATATGCACATCATAGAGAGCGTGTTCGATACCACATAGCCTCACCCACTCCACACAGAATCTAATTTAACATTTTTTTAATGTAATTTATTTACGTTTATTCTAGTCTTGGTGGATCATGGGATTTATTTTCATCACGTGCAGAATACTGAAGAGTCGACTGATGCCTATGGCAAATACTGGAATGATTGAATGAGGCACTATGACTCTTTCAACTTTTAAAATAAGTTAATTTTCTTGTTGTGGGACAAAGTGCCAGCATCCTTTGGTTCAGGCTGAGAAACGCAGTGGGAGCAGACAAACACAGAGGGACTTCATTAAAAATACTGCGTTCCATCAGGCACAACAAGGAATTAAAGTATTTCCAGATGTCGTTTTTAAAATAAAAGGACACTTTATGTGGATAGGTTTTGTCAGGCTGTGATGATGAATCCAAATGTACTAATATGGTTAGTGTTGCCAAGGAGATTGTCCATGTCCTTGTGGGAACATGCTGGAGAATACTGCAGAACTGTACAGTTCACAGTGAATTCTGACCACAGATTTTCTGTGGCTTCCCTGAGGATTCAGTTATAGTCTCGCAGGGTATGGGCTGCTCAGTGGTCAAGGTTATGTCTGGTGAGACTTCAAGACTTTCTATGGAATTTGCATGCAGTCTGGTGGGAGTTCTTCCACAACCAGACTCTGAAAGCTATTGAGGATTGCATTGGAACAACCAGTGTCCACAGGAGGAGGTGTTTAATTTCCAAGGACATGCTAAGCATCATCCAGAGGAGTAGTGCACTACAGTAGGAGTAGTGCATGGCTGGTTGAAAATGTTGGGATGTACAGGGAGCTGAGAAAGCAAGCTGTTATGGCCCTAAAAATGGACAAGGAGGTGTTTGTTTGAGGAAACTGTGATCAGGTGACAAACCGTCTGGTCTAGCAACCCTCAACCTGCTTACAGTGGAATCAAAGCACTTTGTTCCTCCAGATCTACACCTCGTCCCGCGGCAGTTATGGCAGAGGATCTTTAATCCTAATAGAGTCATCTGCTGTACTGTCACGTTAGGACGGATACTTTGAGCAGCTGTAATAAGGCTGCTGGGATGTTAGATAGGGTTCTTGGAGCTGAATCTCCACCCAAATGTGAACCACCAAATCTTGGTTAGATTGCAAACGCTGTGAGACAAGGAAAGCTTGTCTCACAGCTTGTGGGGAAAGCTCCAGGGATCTGTGGCATTGGAGCTGAGCTGCTCCAGGTGGGTGAAGATGCTGTTCTCCTGGCATTGCAAACAACTGGGAGACTGATATCACCCCAACAGATTGGAAGAATGTTGTTGCCCCAATGTGGAAACGGTGATCGTATGGATGCTACTCTCTGTGCCAGGGAAGCTGCTTGCAGGGATCATTCTCAGTAGGATTCAGATTCAGCTACTTGCGCTCAGCAACTGGTGCAATTTCGTTTCACACCCAAGAAGTCAACTGATGACTACATTTTAGCCCTGTGGATCCTCATACAATGCGAGCGTGAGTATTGTCAGTGCTTCTTTGTGGCCTATGTCGATTTTCACAAAGTATTTGATTTGGTTGATCAGACTGCTCTCTGAGATATCCTGAGGATTTGTGGGATTCCCAAGATGTTGCTGGACATCATAGCCAGCCTATATACAGATACTGTGAGTGCTGCATGGAGTGGAGGCAGAGACCCTGAGTTTTTCCCCAGTGAAAACTGGCATTCATCAGGGGTGTGTTCTTGCTCCTACACTCTTCAATGCTTGCATGGATTGGGTGCTGGGTAGGGCTGTGGAAACCAATGACTAGGGTGCTTCTGCTGGCAAGGAAAGTTTTACTGACCTTGACTTCACGGATGATGCTGTGATCTTTGCAGCGCTTGAGAAGCTGAATCAGAAAACTGTCCTGGATCAAAACTAATATTCAGGCTTATAACGACTTCCTGAACTCAGCCACCAGAAGATTGAGAGGTGGTGCCTGGGAAGAGCTTATGGAGTCAAGAGGTCATTGGACAGAGGTGGCTGGCGATACAGATATCATTGCAGACAAACAAAGGTCCACGTCTTGAGTATCCTGGTGCTTCCTGTCTTGCTATATGGTTGACAAACTCCAAGCTAATGTCCTGATAGGACACTTATGTGGAAAAGGTGTGGCCTCTAGTCTCGACAAATGTGGCACTGAAAAATTACACAACTTGGACACAGTAATCTGGAGTATACAAAGAGCTTGAATGAATGCAGTGTATCACCTTCCTACAAGATGATTAGACTAAAAAGTGTAAGAGAGCTCATAAACAGATCATAAAAATGTTCTTGCATGAGGCCCAATGACTTCCAAACCTCAACAGAAGATTTACAATGTTTACTACTATTTATTTTATGCATTTATTTATTGCATAACTAAAGTTGTAATGGTTTCAGCCTGTTTTTTGTAGTAAATGTTGTGTAACATAAGGACATACTGCAGTTTTATTAAAACAGGTGCTGTAAACTCAAGAAAACAGTATAAGTATGAGAAAACCAGATTGATATTTTTTATCACATATGTAGTACTCACTTCAGTAATTTCACACAATAATCGTTCATTGTCCCTTGTTAAGAAAATACAATTTTTTTAATCATGTGAACTTACAGACTGTGTTACCCAGATTTCATCAGCATGTTAAATGTGCAACTCGAGGAAAAAAATACATTGGACTGTGTCTACTCTAACATCACAAAGGGATACAGAGCCTCTGCTCTCGCACATCTGGGCCGGTCTGATCATCTGTCACTACTTCTGATTCCTGCATATCGACCTATTGTTAAAATGCAGAAACCTACCATCAGAACTGTTAAGAGGTGGCCTGTGGATGCATCTATGCAGCTACAGGACTGTTTTGAACGGACAAATTGGTCTCTGTTTTTTAATGATGACATAAATTAATATGCCTCTACTGTGCTTTGCTATATCAGAACCTGTGTTCTGATATAGCAAAGCATCCGGACGCATCCGGACATTCCATAACAGGAAACCTTGGATGAGTATGGAGGTCCAGGTTCTACTGCGAGACCGCAATGCAGCTTTTAAATCGGGTGACACAGCATGGTACAGCTCAGCAAGGTACAATTTGAAAAAGGCATTAGGCAGGCTAAAGCTGCATACAAGGCCAAGATTGAAGACCACTTCATGAATAGAAATCCGACGC
The DNA here is from genome assembly GCF_902500255.1 of Thalassophryne amazonica. Classification (NCBI taxonomy): domain Eukaryota; kingdom Metazoa; phylum Chordata; class Actinopteri; order Batrachoidiformes; family Batrachoididae; genus Thalassophryne; species Thalassophryne amazonica. The sequence goes on from NC_047105.1 coordinate 117,757,577, forward strand.
GTGTGTGGCAGGGCATCCAGCAGATCACAAACCACAGAGGCACCCGTGAACCACCTGTAGACATTAATGTCTCCCTGGCTGAGGAGCTCAATCATTTTTATGCCCGTTTTGAAACAAAAGGGCTTAACAACGGAGCTATTCCCCACCCCTCTGCTGACACAGACTATCCATTCACTGTTTTGGCAGAGGAGGTGAGGCACATCTTTAAGTCTGTGAACACTAGGAAGGCAGAGGGGCCTGATGGAATTCCAGGAAGGGTGGTTAAAGACTGCGCCCACCAGTTGGCAGATGTCTTTGCGGATATTTTTAACAGATCTCTCTTCAAAGGTACTGTACCACCTTGCTTCAAAACAGCCACCATCATTCCAGTGCCTAAGCAAAGTAACATCAGAACCATGAATGACTACAGACTGGTGGCCCTTACTCCTATTGTGGCTAAGTGCTTTGAGAAGCTGGTGATGAAGCATTTAAAATCTGTCCTTCCCCTTAATCTGGACCAGCATCAATATGCCTATAGGGCAAATAGATCCACAGAGGATGCTACCATCACAGCTCTCCATACAGCTTTAACGCACCTCGATAATAAAGGTTCAAGTGTGAGAATGCTTTTTATAGATTACAGTTCTGCTTTCAACACAATTGTACCCAGTAAGTTGGTCATAAAGCTCCTCAACCTAGGCCTTAGCAATACTTTATGTGCATGGATTAAGGATTTCCTGTCTGACCGCCCACAGGCAGTCAAACTGGGCCTACATCTATCCTCCAGTCTGTCTCTTAGCACCGGCGCACCACAAGGCTGCGTGCTAAGTCCGTTGCTTTATTCCATCTATACATATGACTGTATTCCCACCCATCCCTCAAACATGATAATAAAATTTGCTGATGACACTACTGTGGTGGGACAGATCTTCAACGGCAACGAGGAAGCCTATAGAGATGAAGTTGAAAGGCTAGCTGAATGGTGCACAGAAAATAATTTGACCCTGAATGTCAAGAAAACCAAAGAAATTATAGTTGACTTCAGGAAGTGCAAGGATGACCCCTCTCCCTGAACCATCAAAGGTGAGGTAGTAGAGAGGGTCTCTTGTTTTAAATTTCCGGGCACCTGGATCATTGAGGATCTTAAATGGGAAGTTAGCACATCTGCTGTGGTCAAAAAGGCGCATCAGAGGCTTTATTTTCCCACGAGCATTGAAGAAGAAACACCTGTCGGCTGAGCTGCTCAAGGCCTTTTATCATTGCTCCATCGAGAGTGTTTTAACCTATTGCATTACAGCATGGTTTAGAAACTGTTCTGAAAGCAAGAAATCCATCAGACGAGTCATAAGAACGGCAGAAAAGATCATTGGTCTCCCTCTGCCCTCACTGGATGATGTTTTTAGGACTCGCTGCCTCCGCCAAGCAAGCAGTATTCTGCAGGATGGAACACACCCCTCACATCACCTTTTTTCTTTGCTTCCATCCGGCAGGTGTTATCGGGCCTTTAAAGCCCATACCACAAGGCTGAAAAACAGCTTCTTTCCTCGAGCTGTTACAGAACTGAACAGACACGCCCAAGCTTCAGTTGGAACAATTGCATTATTCTAATTAAAATAAGGACAGACATGTGCAATAATTGTTTTTAATTATTTTTAATTTTAGGTATATTTATTATTGTTTTTATGCTATTTAAGGGGTTTTATTAAGCTGGGTATTTTTTACTGTTAATTGATGTTTTAGAGGGATACGTGCAATATGGGACATGTGCAGCATGGGATAAGTGTAATATGGGATAATGACAATGTGGGATTAGTGCATTACGAGTTATGTTTGTCTCTGACCCTGCAGAGGGTCCGTAATCAACTTTTCTGCAGCGCAGCTTTGCTTGAACCAATCGAAGCAGTGGTTCGCAGACTGAAGCAATGCTTCGATCTATTGCTTCGTTTAGTCTCTTTCTTTCGCTTAATTTTCCCCCGCTAAAACCCTAAAGAGCATACGTCTGTGAGTATTATTTACCTTTTCTATGTTAAACTGACCTGTTATGGTCTTCTGAAACAGTTGATAGATGTATTTTATAACTTAAAGGAGACCTGCATTGAAATAAATGTGGTCAGATTTCAGAAAAGAAATAGCTGATATGTATTTATAAGACCCTTGTGAATGCAGTAAAGCAAATCTGTAAGCCCAAATTTGTAATTCAGTGGAGAAATATGCGTTTAAAAATGACAAATTTGCAGCTAACATTTAGCCCTCTGTGAAACATCCGGATCATTTCCATGACGTCGGTGACAAGACGACGCGTTCCCACCTTCAGTCCGATCCCGCATTGAAATTGATTTTATCTCTTAGTAATGTTACTGTTATACACATCCTGGTTTCAACATCCAAAAGTAAGTTGCAATGAATGTGAGATACAGCTCTGCTTGCTCAGATCCGGGGATCAGATCAGCGGCGGCATCGACAGCGGGCGACATTATTCCCCGACGCCTCGCTCTCACTGCCCCCGATACGCTTACCGAGTGCATGCGCTCGTTAAATTCCGCCGTGGCACTCACACCCCCGTGTCTGCTGTGCAGCCAGCACCACCTCTCTGTCTACTGAATAGAGTTGCAGCCAACTTTTCACAAGTCCAGAGACTATGCTCGCCGTTTTAATGCAGTGCGCGCGGTGACACCTGTTGCTCGCAAGGACAGACTTCTTGCTGCAAAATCCACAGCGCCGCACGTCTCGGTAATCAGAGCCGCAGAGCTCTGTGGCCGCTGAGAGAGGTTTACATATTTTTAATGACTTGAATTCTTTGCGGGTCTCGCCTCCGTAGCCCGCGACGGTACACCGGAGATGAAAGACAGTAGATTTTCAATGCGACACCACTCAATCAAACGGGCGGATGAAAAAGTCCACAAAAATAATTTTCAAGCACAAATAAAAGAAATGTGTACTCACCAAGCGTACCGCAAGACAATATGAAGTTTTAAAAAGTAGATCCTTCCGTATAAGACAAGAAAAAGGTGCAGATGCAAACTGACGTAAATCCACAAATTACAGTTGGCGCGCGCAATGCATGCTGGGAGAGGGTCTTGTCCCTGACGTCTCGGCAGCGTCCATGATGAGAGGGACAATTTGCGGAGGGCTAAATGTTAGCTGTAAATTTATCATTTTCAAATGAAGATTTCTCCGTTGAATGACAGATCTGGGCTTGCAGATTTACTTTACTACATTCAGAAGGCTCTTATGTGTAAATATAAGTCATTTTTTAGTCCAAAGATCTGACTGCATTTATTTCAATGCAGGTCTACTTTAACAACGGGAGCGATGCTAATGCGTTAGCATGTCTATGGCATTTTCAATGTTAAAAGTTAGCATTAAGCAGTTGCAGCTGTCATCATGTTCGGGCGCATTTGTTTTCAAATTGTAATATTTCTTAAATTTATTTTTGTTTATATATTAATAATCTAATGATTATTATACACAAAATATACTTATTATATACAATTTTAGAGAAAGAGACAAAAATAACCTGAATAGAAACACAACAGGAAATATAAAACCAGCTAACAATGAACATACATACATACATAAATAAATACAGAAATAAATAAGTGTTTCCTGTGAACACCTAGTGACTCTTACACCTCCATTTCATCCCTGTCTTATTTAAGTTTAATGACAGTTTGTTTCGGTCAAACCATATTTTCAATTTGTTAATTTCTTCAGTGATTTCCTCCACAACTATATGCCAAGCTAGAAAACTGCTGCTAGAAATGCTGCTAGCACTTTTCTGCAAGCTAGAAAACTGCTTCCAGTTGTATTCTGCTAAGAGCAGAATACTTCTGGAATGAATGTGAATAAGTTGTTTTTTTTTCTCACCTAAATGGACACTGGACGCACTCCAGTTTATCGTCTGGAATAGTCCCAGAATGCATTTCAGAGCTTCTAGAATTGAAACATTTTCGTGCGGGTGGTGTTGGGGGTAATTTTGGGTTTCAGCTTTTTTTGTTTTTCACCACTTTCATCCCTGAATATGTCAATCGTGAGTCACTTTTGTGCGGATTAAAGTTACTAACTGGGAATCCTGTCTTGTTGCGAGAAAGAAACGAGAATCGTCCTCCGTTCTGTTCACACAGCTGCAAACGCTGCGCGGCTCTCTGACGAGTCAAGTTAGAACGACAGAATCTAGTCTGAATTAATAACTTCAAAGTGAAACACCGTTTTGTTTATTTTTATTTATGTCCAGAGATCAAGGATACAGTGACCAATTTCATATTTATTTACTTTAAGACTCAATGAAATACATAGAAAACCTGTAAAGCCTACTTTTAGTACAAAATTCACGAGGTATCGATAAGGGAATCGATAAGGAATCGGATCGATAAGCAGAATCGATAATGGTATCGATAGATAAAATCTTATCAATACCCATCCCTAGTCATAATGTGAGAGAAGTGTACAAAGCATAATACAACTACCTTTAACTTGTTGAGGTAGCGTTTGGTGTGAACCACAAGCAGATCCTCTTCAGTGGCTTCATGGGCCTTCACAATGTTTTCATCATTAATGAACTGCTCCTCTGGAACATTAAGAAAACAGAGTCAAATACACATGCACACACCCACAAAATAATAATCAGCTCCATGTTACGAAGATCATTTTCAGGTTAAAATCAAACTCATTGCAGAATTTTATGTAGCGGATACTCGCGGAGATTGGAGTTGATCTGATTTGACAAGTCAGTAGACTTTTATCACATTCCCAACAGTTACGATAACAATAGATTCAAAGTGGAATGTCACATACCTCTGGCAATGCTCAAGCAGGTTCTAGACCAGGGGTGGGCAACAAGGGCCAAGACAGTGCAGCTTTTCCTTGCAACTAACCACCTTAGCAGGTGGGTTTGCTGATGAGCTTCTCCCCTGAACATAAATACTTGATCATCAATGAAATCACCTGCTGAGTTGATTGGTAGAAAGGGAAACCTGCAGTGTCTTTGCCCTTCATGGCCCATGACTGCCCACCACTGTTCTAGACTATCTTTTCAAAATTGGCATTTTTGTTATAAATCAATCAATCAACATTTATTTATAGAGCGCTTTACAACATCGACTGGTGTCCAAAGCACTTAACATTAAAAACACAAATTCACAAAAATAAAACATATATACAATAAAATTTTAAAACAGCACATAAAAACAAAACATGTCACCTCCCCACTAGGTGTTAAAAGCCAGTTTAAATAAACAAGTCTTTTATTTAGATTTAAAAAGTGCTAGGTCAGGAATAGTATGTAATTCAAGAGGTAGCTTGTTCCACAGTCTCGGGCCAGCTACCGCGAAAGTATGATCACCCCAGCGTTTATATCTTGACCTCGGAACATCTAAAAGCTGGCCAGATGCCCATAATGTCCTATTGTAAGTGCGTAAAGTTAAAATTTCAGACAAGTTGGTAGGTGCAAAGCCATAAATAGATTTAAAAACAGACATTAAAATCTTAAAATCAATTCTAAAACGAACTGGAAGCCAGTGGAGTGAGTACAGGACAGGCGTAATATGCTCACATCCAAAAGTGTTTGTTAAAGGACAAGCGGCATTCTGCACCAATTGGAGACATGCAAGAAAGACTGATTAATGCCAGAATAAAGTGCATTACAATAATCAAGTGGAACTGATGAAAGCATTGAATGGCTGTCTCAAGATCATGTCTACTGAGGAAGTGCTTTATTTTAGCTAAAAGATGAAGCTGGAAAAAACTTGCTTTGACAACAGAGTTTATCTGTTCAAAGAACTTCAAACAGCTGTCAAATATCACTCCCAAATTCATGACAGGTGGTTTTACATAATTAGCCAGAGCACCAAAATTTCTTGTTACCACATCTGGTATGCCAGAGCGCTTAAACACCATGATCTCCCTTTTACCATCATTCAGGTAAAGGAAGTGTTGGCATAGCCACTGCTTTATATTGTGAATACAATTACATAATGATGACAAAGCAACACTCCCATTAGTCCTCATAGGCAGATAGATTTGCAGATCATCCTCATAACAATGAAAGGACAGGTTGTGCTGGGTTATAACTGACCCCAATGGCAGAATGTACAAAGAAAATAGAATAGGCCCAAGAACGGAACCTTGCGGCACTCCACAACACAGAGGAGCAGTTGAGGAGAGGACCCCAATCATACTGTAAGAGAAAAGCTCCTTTCAGCCAAATACGATCTAACCACTTAAGTGCAGTACACTGAATGCCAATAAAATGTTCTAACTGGGAAACAAGTTCTGTGTGATCCACAGTATCAAAGGCTGCTGTAAGGTCCAACAGAACCAGCACAGCAGGATTCCCTGCATCCACCGACAAAGTGATGTCATTATGAACTTTTAAAAGTGCTGACTCAGTGCTGTGTTGCGATCTAAACCCAGATTGGAATTTTTCAAGGATGTGATTGTCTTCTAAAAATGATTGTAACTGTAAAAAGACAACCTTTTCTAAAACCTTAGACAGAAATGGCAGATGAGACACGGGCTTTAAATTGGATAAAACTGACGAGTCCAGGTGAGGTTTTTTAAGAAGGGGTTGAACCACAGCATGTTTAAAAGCAGCTGGAACAGACCTTGATCTAAGACAAGCATTGATAAAAGTTAGGAGACCCGCCCCAACAGTATTAAAAACCTCCTTCAATACCTTAGCTGGAACAACATCTAAAGGACAACTTGTAGGTTTTATGTGTTTCACAACTTCAGCAAGAGATGCAAAAGAAATGGGCTCAAACTGCTCAAGCACAGCAGAATGTGCTTGAGTAGCAGACAACTCAACATTGCAGTTCTGATCAGCGGGACACCGGGACGATGACAATTACTAGAGATAATATGAGACAGATATTGTGCTTTTGCCTCCTTCACAGCCTTCTGATAGTCAGTAAGATTGTCCCACAGAATAGCTAGAGACACCTGTAGTTTGTGCTTTTTCCATCTTCTCTCCGCCTGTCTGCAGCGTTGCCTCAGGGCACGCGTTGTGGCATTTAACCAGGGGTTGGATTTTGATTTGCAGCGCATCGGTGCAACAGAGTCCAAAATTACTGTGCATGTGGAGTAGAAAGAAGAGAGGATGTTATCTGGGAGTAATGAAGAAATCAGTCCATTCATGGCATTAAACGGAGAGTCCATGAAAGCAGTAGCAGTCCCCTGTTATCGAGGAGGTGACCAAACGGTGGCGAGAGACAGGAACAAGTGGCTTACGAGCAAATGGAGGAGCAGTAAATTAAAAATAACAGGAAGGTGATCTGAAATAGCAATGTCTGATATGTCCTTAAGGGAAACACAGCCCATAAGAAATGACTAGGTCCAAAGTGTGTCCAAGATTATGTGTTGGTCCATCCACAACTTGTGTTAGTCCAAAACAGTTTAGGAGGCTAAAGACCATTCTCAGTGCAATGTGCAAACGTTATTCATCCTCCTATGCAAAGTGATGGATTAAACAAATAAGTTATTTCCATATATTTAATGTATCAATCATGAGTTTGGGGAAACAATATTAACCCTCTGGGGTCCAGGGTTGTTTTCTATATTTGACCATATTTTCAGTGATTTTAATGTACTTTTTTTTTCTCCTGTTTTTTTTTTTTTTATATAATACCAATGTGTTGCATATCAAAATGTTCACAACAATCTCAGCTCTCAGAATATGTGTCACATATTTGTTAAGATCACTGTAAGTAGAAATATTTTGGCTCTAAATCTGACAAAAATAAAAATTCTTCAAATCTTCATTGGAAAGACACCTTTCTTTATGTAGATGAACTGTTTTTGTACTAGAAATAAGTTTACCAAAATCTTTAGCTCACAAAAATTGTGTAATATATGAAGAAAACTGTATCAATGTAAATAAAATCAATCACTGTTATCCATCTTCACTCCATACAGAACTATCCATAAATATCAGCCAATGGATGAAAAGTGGAAAGTTAATCATGGGGAGCGGGTAGTAGGTATTTGGAAAAACACAAAAGCCCATCCATTTTTTTTTGTTATTTTTTTCTGACAGTATATACTTCCTGTAGGACTAAACAGAAAGTAAAAAAAAAAAAGTGTTTTCAGGCTGATGGGACAATTTGACATTTATGAAGGTTTAAACTCATTTTTGATGCATGGCAAAGAGTAAAAAAAACACATAGGCCAATGGGTCCATATTGGCATTCAAGCCTGCAAAGAAACACTACCGATATTCTTATTTGTGTTGTGGCATGGTTTGAATGTGGTCAACTTCTTGGGCCTGAAGCCACACTTTTCCAGTCACGGGCAGCAAGTAGCTGGAACTGAATCCTATTAAAAGTAATCCTTGCAAAGACATTCCCTGGCACAGAGAGCAGTAAAACAATTGCACTACAATGCTGTAACTTCTTTCTTTCATGGTAGTTTGCAAAATGTATCACAGTCACCTGGAAAATAATTACAGCTTTCTGCATGATCAGATTTATAGTGGTTTTCCTTTCACTGTAGTGTTTTAGCTCAATGGAAACGTAGGATGCTAACAAAGCTATTGTGGTGGCATTTTTCCCCAATAACTGTTTGTGTAGAAAAATCCAAGCCATTGTCAAAGGACTGTGACGGCATCACGTCAGAGCTCCACATGCCTCAACTGTCGATAAAATATAGCTGACTTAACGTTAGCCATTACAAAGACGGTATTCGTGTTATACCACTGCAACAGAGGATGTGATCCCATGTAGTGTCATGAATCTTAATCACTGACTTTCTCATTTGGATGGCATCTTAGAGAAATTGGAAAAATGTTTTCTTCACTTTATGCAAGGATACATTGTTAAAACTCCAAGGTTTTTTTCCTGATCACAATGGCAGGTTTTTTTTTTGTTTTGATTTGATTTATGTACACTTCATTAAGCAGTGTAAAACAATGTATTGCAAATTTAAAGCCACTAGGCAATTTGACAAAAGGTTGGTGTGAATCTGAACCTACACTCCATCTCTGCATCATTTCTCTGACTGGAATTTTTGTCTAATTTTCTGCACTCTATCGCTCTGACTTTCAACTCTCCAGCATGTAAACCTCACCTCTTCACACTTGCTTCATTGCCTCTCTGATCCATATGGACTGATTTCATGTGCAGTATATCAGCTTGAGGAGATTTCCTCCCAACACACCCATGTGTTTGTTGCTGTCTCACCTTTCAGGAAGTGAATGACTTTCCCCCATTTTCCTGCATCAAATGGATGGAGCTTTTCAAGGCCAATGAAGGTGATGTTGTAGTCAGGATGGTACACAATGGGCATACATGTTTGTGGGATGTTGTGGTACAATTCAGTCAAGTGAGAGCTGAAAGAATAAAACCAAAAGCCATTCAACACACTGCTGCATAGCATGAAGTAATTTACCAGTTGTCTTAATAATCACTAATGAACTCGTTTGTGCTCACCTCTTTGCCCCTTCATTATCTTCTTTGAGAGACATTTTGTATAGGCATTGCTACTTTCAACTGGAAAAGAGAAGAAAATGTCACGAGAATGTATCAAAAATAAAAGATTAAAAATGACACAGCACCTAATTGGTCAAGCCTTGGACCCCACTTTTTTTTTAAATACTCAAAAATTTCCCAAATATTGATGTGACTTTTGATCCCCTCAAAAAAAAGTTACCACATTTCCGCCATAAAAGTGGCACTAAAAAAGAAAGACTGAAAATCAAACTCATGTTGAAGCTATCATCCCTGAAATTAAAACCTAGGACAAGGCATACTATTTAGACATGTATTTACATAAGTCTTAGCTAAAAACAAACTCAATTTTCTTCTAGTGCAATGGATGCATTTTAATCTAACAATATTTCTGTTAAATCAATTATAATACATAATTATAAGACATTTTTTTGTTTCTATTCACTTTGTCAAATTTTCAGTGGGTCACCAGCTAACATACACCAAGATAACTGACTCTTCAAACACCATGGAATATTCCAGGTGTTTCAAGACATTGATGTAATTACAGGGCTTTAAAAAGCTTCTGAATGACTAATTAATATAATTTGGATTTAATTAGGGGACCTTTGGGTGTATTTTAGGGCCTACCAGTAAAGCAATTCCTATAGCTCCCCTTTACACCCCCAACCAGTCAGCTTGGATGGCCTCAGATGAAGCCCATCCTGCCTGAAGAGGCTTGAGGCTGGCACCAAACACGAGCAGGTTGCCATTCAAGTCCACATTAAAATGTACAACTTTCGAGCATACATAAATATGGTTACAACTTGGTACAAAAACAACTGCATGGAGGGTGAATTTTTTTTTTTCTAACTTCTAAGTATAAGACATTTTCAGCCATAAAGTTCTGCATGATTCGGGGTGTGGTTACTTTGAGTGACAGCTGCTGAGCTCAGTGTCTTCGCCTCTCATAATCTAAGCAGAGTCCACTAGCAATGGACTCTGTGTATGTCAATTTATTCCAAATACCTGGAATAACAGCTTGTTGTGTGGTGAAACATCCTAACAGATCATCTGAGACAGCTCTTTTGCAGTATTCGTGGAAAATTCTTGCCTTATTTGATGTTGTGTACTAAAGGTTCTAGCACTTTCAGAAGCTGGCCATAGCTTAATCTGTTAGGTCCATTTAATTCAGGATTACTGAGAAAATATATGACTCATAATGTTATATGCCCCAACCAAAGTAAACCACGCAGTCCCCAAAAATATGATTTTAACATACATCTAAACCAAGGTGAACCTGTTAGCTTTGCAAGTTCAAACTCGAAGATAGGGGCGTGTTCAGGCTGCTTTCATCATACAACAGAAACAGAGCCACCCTCACTCCACCTCTTTATCCATTTCTAGGTTCATCGTGACATACGGTGCATCCAGAAAGTTTTCACAACGCGTCACGTTTTCCACATTTGTTTGTGTTACAGTCTAATTCCAAAATGAAGTAAATTCATTTGTCCCCTCAAAATTCTACTCACAACACCCCATAATAACAATATGAAAAAAAGCTTTTTTGAAATTATTATTACTCAAAGCCTGCTCACAGGCGAATGACGCAACCGACAGGCGTGGAAAAACTCATGCATGCGCACAAAGGTTCAAGCTTGGCTGACGTAAAAACATATGAATCAAATCCATATATTTTTTGCATAAAATAAAAAGGTCGGATACTTTTCTCACAGACCTCGTATATCGCATACCAGGTATCATGGATCAGTTTGGATGTCAAATACTTGAAGAGGTCATGTTGCCTTATGCTGACGAGGACATGCCCTTGAAATAGGTGTTTCAACAAGACAATGACCCCAAGCACACTAGTAAACGAGCAAAATCTTGGTTCCAAACGAACAAAATTAATGCCTCGCAGATGTGAAGAAATCATGAAAAACTGGTTACCCAACTAAATACTAGTTTAGTGATACACAGGACTGCTAAAAAAACCAGTTTGAACATAATAGTTTTGAGTGTGTAGCGTCAACAGAGATGCTACTATTATTGTGAACACCCCCTTTTCTACTTTTTTTTACTAATAGCCCAATTTCATAGCCTTAAGAGTGTGCATATCATGAATGCTTGGTCTTGTTGGATTTGTGAGAATTTACTGAATCTACTGGTACCTTGTTTCCCATGTAACAATAAGAAATATACTCAAAACCTGGATTAATCTTTTTAGTCACATAGCACTGTTATTATTCTGAACACTACTGTAGTCTTCCATGACCTATTATGTATCTGTGGCGCAAATTTGGCAAGAATCCATCAAGTAGTTTTGACGTAATCCTTCAAAGCCTATGCAAAGTGAATCTTGATCACCTCCAAAATTCAGCTGAGTCTTCCATGGCCTAATATCTATCTATGGCACCAATTTCATGAGAATCCATGAAGTAGTTTTGACGTAATCCTTCAAAGCCTATATACACCACCGCTTCCTCTGCACCACCATCACCCAGGACCTCAAGTGGGAGTCAACCATCAGCTCCCTCATCAAGAAGGCCCAGCAGAGGATGTACTTCCTGCGGGAGCTGAAGAAGGCCAAGCTGCCTGTCCAGCTGATGGTGCAGTTCTACACGGCCATCATCGAGTCCATCCTCTGCTCCTCCATCACGGTGTGGTACGCCGGGGCCACAGCCAGGGACAGACAGACTGCAGCGCATTGTGGCCTCTGCTGAGAAGGTGATCAGCTGTAGCCTTCCATCTCTCCACGACCTGCACATCTCCAAGACTCTGGGCCGAGCAGGTCGGATCACAGCTGACCCTTCTCACCCTGCACACGGTCTGTTCAAACCACTCCCCTCGGGCAGGAGGCTACGGTCCATCCGGACCAGAACCTCCTGCCATAAGAATAGTTTCTTCCCCTCTGCCATTAGACTCATGAACTCCTCATAACTCAGTCACCTTAAGCTTAACTCTGTCACTTTATCATTTTATCACGGGTCACTTTAGACAGTGTACTTTGGTTTTTAATTGCACTCCTCCCACTGCACTGTTTTTTCTGTTTCTCTGTTTTTCTGTTGCACACAGCCTTTCATATTTCTTTTTTATCTTATATTTTATCTTATTTTGACACATACGTATGTTATATTTTATCTTAGCATTTTACCTCTTCTTAATGTTGCACCATTGTAAGGAAGCAAATCCCTAGTCTGTGAATCCTGTTCACTGGCAATGGCAATAAACTTCTTCTGATTCTGATTCTAAAGTGAAATCTTGATCCAGAATCTGGATTCGGATCCGGATAACCTCCAAAATTTAATAGAGTCTTCCATGGCCTAATATCTATCCAGGGTGAAACTTTGGTGAGAATATGTGAAGTAGTTTTGACGTAATCCTTCAAAGCCTATACAAAGTGAAACTTGGCTCAGAATCCCGATCTGGATCAACTCCAAAATTTATTGGGTAAATAATGGTAAATGGGCTGCAATTATATTGCGTTTTTCCATCTGCATCAGATGCTCAAAGCGCTTTACACACGAATGCTTCACATTCACCCCGATGTGAGGGTGGTGCCCATGCAAGGCGCCCACTACACACCAGGAGCAACTAGGGGATTAAAGACCTTGCCCAACGGCCCTTAGTGATTTTCCGGTCAGGCTGGGATTTAAACTGAGGATCCTCTGGTCTCAAGCCCAACAGTTAACCACTAGACCATCACCTCCCCTAATGGGTTCTTCCATGGTCTAATATCTATCTGTAGTGAAAATTTTGTCAAAATCCATACAGTCGTTTTGATGTAATTTTGTGAACAGACAGACAAATAAATGCAGGTAATTTTATTATGTCTGGCAAGGACGTAATAAAACAAATTAAGAAATCCCATGTACATCCGTCTTCACAGCCTTCACTCAATACTTTGTTGATGCACCATTAACAGCAAGTACAGCTTCAAGTCTTCTTGAATATGATGCCACAAGCATGGTGCACCTATCTTTGGTCAGTTGTGCCCATTCCTCTTTGCAGCACATCTCAAGCTCCATCAGGTTGGAAGGGGAGCGTCAGGGTACAGCCATTTTCAGATCTCTCCAGAGATGTTCAATTGGACTCATGTCCCACAATCAATTAAATAAACCTCTTACTAAAATTGACTGAACACCCACAAATGCATTCATTTTATGGCTCAAAGACATGGTAAAAAGCAAAAATTAATCATTTTCAGAGGTTTTTCTTCAATGCTTCTGAATCTTACCTATGACATGGTCATCAGGTGTGTGGTGGTCTTTCCCAATTTCTGTAAATGTACCGGGTGATTCACAATAACCTTTGTTTTGCATGGGAAATTATATATGTTTTTAATTCACTAATTATTTTACTCATGCATGCAACTTTTTCCTTTTTTTTTTTTTTAAATCAGTAGTAGTCGCATGACAATGATGTCAGTTTCAGAGATGCCAGTAAGAGTTGCGCACAACACAAAAGAGATCTGGCATTGCATGGCACTAAATAGGTGAGTTATACACTAGTATTCAGAATAATAGTAGTGCTATGTGCCTAAAAAGATTAATCCAGGTTTTGAGTATATTTCTTATTGTTACATGGGAAACGAGGTACCAGTAGATTCAGTAGATTCTCACAAATCCAACAAGACCAAGCATTCATGATATGCACACTCTTAAGGCTATGAAATTGGGCTATTAGTAAAAAAAAGTAGAAAAGGGGGTGTTCACAATAATAGTGGCATCTTTGTTGATGCTACAAACTCAAAACTATTATGTTCAAACTGCTTTTTAGCAATCCTGTGAATCACTAAACTAGATTAGTTGTATAACCACAGTTTTTCCTGATTTCTTCACTTCTGCGAGGCATTAATTTTGTTGGTTGGAACCAAGATTTTGCTCGTTTACTAGTGTGCTTGGGGTCAGTGTCTTGTTGAAACACCCATTTCAAGGGCATGTCCTCTTCAGCATAAGGCAACATGACCTCTTCAAGTATTTTGACATATCCAAACTGATCCATGATACCTTACGGTATGCAATATATAGGCCCAACACCACAGTAGGAGAAACATGCCCATATCATGATGCTTGCACCACCATGCTTCACTGTCTTCACTGTGAACTGTGGCTTGAATTCAGAGTTTGGGGGACCCAAAAGGAACAATTTTACTCTCATCAGTCCACAAAATATTCCTCCATTTCTCTTTAGGCCAGCTGTTCTTTGGCAAATTGTAACCTCTTCTGCACGTCTTTTATTTAACAGAGGGACTTTGCAGGGGATTCTTGCAAATAAATTAGCTTTCACACAGGCATCTTCTAACTGTCACAGCACTTACAGGTAACTCCAGACTGTCTTTGATCATCCTGGAGCTGATCAATGGGTGAGCCTTTGCCATTCTGGTTATTCTTCTATCCATTTGATGGTTGTTTTCCAATTTTCTTCCAATTTTAAAGCATTGGAGACCATTGTAGATGAACAGCCTATAATTTTTTGAACCTGCGTATACGTTTTCCCCTCTCCGATCAACTTTTTAATCAAACTACGCTGTTCTTCTGAACAATGTCTTGAACGTCCCATTTTCCTCAGGCTTTCAAAGAGAAAAGCATGTTCAACAGGTGCTGGCTTCATCCTTAAATAGGGGACACCTGATTCACACCTGTTTGTTCTTCAATTTGTATCATGTTTTGTATTTATTATTACACTTTGTACTCTTCCTTTCAGATAACTTTTATTATCTGTGACCACATTTGATCTCATATTACTTTCTGCTCAGGCTTCAGTTTACCCGCGTTTAATGACACTAAAGCATTTTGCCTTGTGTCTGCTTTGCCATTCAAAGCTGACATTTCTATTAAACACGAAGAATAACTGGGCTTACTGACGATGCAGTCGTAAATACTGGAAGTATTTTCCTGTGGCGTATATTAAATGTGTTTACTAATACTGAGCTGTCATTACAGCGCATGCGCAGTGGGAATGTGGAGGTTTCTTTCCAAAAGACGCCACAGCAGCGTGAAAGAAACGTTTGTGAGCCTGGATATAAGCTCTCAGCGTATCTGTCAGACTCTCCGAGCAGCTGTTCCACCTCATCTGGACAGTGTCTTTTAAATGTCACTGCAGCTGTTATAACAAACACGACAGCTAAAACATGAACGTCTCCGTGACTCACCTACTGCTCAACGCGGAAGAATCACGCAGTCACCACAGAGAATGGAGATTCACACACCGCATTTAACTGTGATGTTCCTTACTAAAGAAACGATAACAGCGTCTTTTTTTGTGGCCAGTACGCGTCTGTTTACTCCTATTTCCTCCTCAGTTCCTCCTGCTGCAACGCTGCGCAGCCTGCGTACGTGAATGGCAACAACTTACGTCATTTGCGTTCTTAAAGCCGCCAAGAACAGTTCACTGACGATTACAGAAATAAACATAATAAACATAACATTGTAGTTAAAATAATGTTATAGTTTAAAAATGTAATGAAATTTCCATTTTTAACATACATTTTTAAACTATAAAAAATGAGCTTGGTAAAGCTATAAATGCATTTGAAGTGTTTGAAAGTCACAACAGCAATAAAAATAATCATTATTATTATAATTATTATTATTATTACAATAATAATAATAAGTTACCAGTGGTTGAATGTTCAGTTCAATTTATTCAATTTATTTCATTTATATAGCGCCATATCACAATAAAGTTGTCTCAAAGCGCTTCACACAAGTAAGGTCTAACATTACCAATACTTAATATAACCTATAATCAATTAATAAACTGCATCATATCAGGCAGGCTTTACTGGCCCACAAGGACACATTCACAAGCCACCCAGCAGTCTGTAAAGTAAATTACATATAAAGGAAAGCAGTCACTCCATTAATGCATTGTTGCTTTTGATTTACTTTTACTTTAGCAACATTTTCAATGCAGAACAGAGAGTTTATATTACTATTTTTTACTTCAATTTGTTTTATTTGTATAGCACCAAAACACAATGCAGCCTCAAGGGGCTTCACACCGGTAAGGTCAAACCTTGCCAACCCCCTTGAGCAAGCACACAGGCAACAATGGTAAGGGAAAGCTGGTGTTATGGAGGAAGAAACCTCAAGCAGACCAAATTCAGTGCAGTGAATCACTGCTTGAACCATTCTAAAACCCCTTTCACACCAGGGCCAACGTAGAGTAGAGTATTTGGTTGGTAAGTGTGACATAACCCATCACGTGATTTTCAACTTCCCGGTCCAAAAAAAAAAAAAAACTAGAGACGTTCGTCATGAAATGCCCTGCGCGCAGTATTATTTTCCATGCAAAGTGCAGTAATATGTACTTGTATGGGGTGGGTATTTGGTTGAAGCCTTATGTGTTTGATGTAAACTGGGATATACAATGAAAAAAATGGAGATTGGCATGATATTTATTTAGAGGATGTGACAAACAGTGACCATAAAAAGTCGGTCACGGTCGCCAGTCTTCAAAACAAATGCAACCACTGGTGACCTTGAAATGGAGGTCAAGGTCACTGGCCTTTGAACCCATGCAAAGTACTCCTTCAAGGCATGTACCCACCAAATATGAAGTTTCTATGAGCAAAAGGTGCCGAGCTACGTTGTGGCGAAGGATTTGACAGTTGTGACCACTGGTGACCTTGAAAAGTAAGTTAAGGTCACTGGCCTTTGAACCCATGCAAAGTAATCTTCCAAGACATGTACCCACCAAATATGAAGTTTCTGCGAGCAGTAGGTGCCGAGCTACATTGCGGTGAATGAATTGCGGCCGGACAGGCAGATGGACGGACAGACAGGCGGACAGATGAACTGACGGAAGGACGGACAACCCGGATGCTATATGCCCTGCCTCGCGGCACATGCGCGGGGCATAAAAATGCACGCTTTGTCAGCTGTTTGTGGTTGTTGGTCATCTGCATCAGCTGAGCTTGTTTCGAAGATAAGACTTCACAGGCGGTGTTCTCAGATGTGCGACTGAGTCAACAGGTCAGAAACATCACTGGAGCTGTCGTTTTATAGATTCCCAACCGATGACAAACAGAAACAGAAGTGGCTACAACTTTAGTTTGGACCTAAAAACAGATTTATCACTTGATGCGTTATGTCAGAGCTTAACAGTCCCATTGCGGTGTCTGACTATGCCAAGTTATGCATCTCTACGCCCAATTTAAGCAGCTCTATGCTGAGTTTTTGCTTCACTATGCAGCAGTATGCTGAGGGCTATGCAAGGTGGACACAAAAAATTAAACATGTTTAATTTTTTCAGCGTAGGGCACAGGACGCAGAAAGTACACAGTTTTTAACCAAGTCTACACAACACTCTGCAACTGTATCTATACAACACTGCACTACTGTACACCAAGTCTCCGCAATTCTACACACCAGGGTGAAAAATCCTTTTATCAGTATATACCTGGATTGATAGATTTTATTCATCCTGCTGGACTTTGCTGGCAGTGAAGCTTCAAAACCACAGACGAAGGAGAGGCGAGCCAAGCTTCCACGTTCAGAGGACATGTCCATGTCCACTCCACATGGACAGATTGCCAGCGAGAGCATGTGTCCACCGTTCACTTCTCATGGACTGATCGTACGCGCGACCACCAGATGCAGCTCTGCTTTGATTTCACCTCCTCCAGTTCTCTCAAGATTGTGGTACGTTAAATAAAGTCCATTAACTCCTGCTCATGGACCGATCACCAGTGAGAGGATATTTCCACATGCACTTCTCATACACCGATCGTGTACGCCATCACCAGTGCACACCTTTTTTCACCTCCTCCAGCTCTCAAGATTGTGGCAAGTTAAATAAAGTCCATTAACTCCTGCTGATGGAATGATCAAGAGGACATTTCCACGTCTAGGTTAACTCCTCACAGATGGATGGCCAGCGAGAGGACATGTCCACTGTTCACTCCTTATGCACGGAACGCGCGTGATTGCTGGCTGGAAATCCTCGGCACTTTCACCTTCTTAAGTTCTCTCACAATTGTGACATATTAACAAAGTCTGTTGAGTCCTGGAAATAATGTCTTCTGACTTTTTCCACTCTAACAAATCCACCCACGTTTCCTGTAAGCAACATCATGTGAGGACTGATTGCTCTCTTCTCACTCACAATTCCATGCCCCTCTCAATCAAAGCCATGCCCTCACACGCCAGAACGGGGCCAAAAGTTTGAAACTGAAAAAATAAGATCTGAAGGTGAAAAAAAGATCTGAAGGTGAAAAAAAGAAATATGAATGAAAATAAATTATTTGATCAAAAAAATTGCAGAGCTGAATCAAAAATTTATTTAAACTGAAAAATATATATCATACACTTATTTTTATTTTAATAATACTTTTTAAATGATTCTAAAATTCAAGAACAAACACTGAATTTTCAGTTTCAAAATGTATTTTTTCAATATTTTTTTATTTTCAGATTACAAAAGTTTTGGTCTTGATTTAGCTCCACAGTGGAGGAGAAAGAATAGAGACAATTTCTTTACAGACTTGCCAGCATATCACGCAAGTCATCAATAGGCATACAGTTTTAACTTATGGTTTAACTTATGGTTAACCAAACCAATTCCAAGTTATTTAAATTAATGTCACATCTGGCATTTTATAAAGTGAAAATATCAACTATGTGTTTTAGTTTTAAAGTAATGCACTAATTTTGAAGGTTTTAGTGTTTGGAAACACATGCTGCAGTGCATTATGGGTAAAGTCTCACAACAACAGAAATGCATTGAGACGATCTGACCATTCTGCACTTTAACCGCTGCACATGTATGTTGTGCGTAAAACTCCCGTGAATTTATTCTCTGGGTTTATAGATGTTATTGTGTTTGTTTTATGCCAGAAGCTCAAGTTGTGTGAGCTGTGATGGCTTCTTGTTCATGTCATTCTGGGGGAAAGTGAAGCTTGCTCTTTAATGTCCTGCTTATTGTTCTTTAAACACTGTTTGTCCTCTTTGTTCCAGAGATGTCTGAAATTCAGTAACATATATAAGATGTCTGAAATTCCACGCAGATTAAACGTAGCAGACACTGATTATTTGGAATACAGTGGTCCCTCATTTATCGCGGGAGTTACATTCTAAAAATAACCCACAAAAGACGAAATCCGCAAAGTAGTCAGTGTTATTTTTTACAATTATTATAGACGTTTTAAGGCTGTAAAACCCCTCACTACACACTTTATACACTTTTCTCAAACAGACATTAACATTTTCTCACTTTTCTCTCCTGTGTAAACACTCTCAAAGTTCAAACCTTAGTAGAAAAATAAGACCAACCTGTTTTAAGGCCCAAACATTTGTTTGAGAAATAAAAATAGAACATTTTCCTATAAATAATTATGATGGCTTTTAGAACTAACAAATTTAATTTTAACGATCAACCTACGAGGTTGGACACATAAGAAATTATTAATAGTGACTGACCAGTATTTCACAGTTCCTCTGATCGAGCCTCTTTGTCCTGGCACCGCTCCACTGTCATGTCTTTTTCCACTGAGTGACACCTCGGTGCAGGTGTCTTTTTCCAAGTGAAGAACACAGTTATGGGTTGTTGTTGGCACTCTTTTTTCTTCTGGGCGAGAAGATTCTTATAAACAGACATGCAGAACACAATGCGCATGCTCTCCCTTCGCGGTAATGTCGAAGGGAGAGCATGTGTGGCTTCATGCGGGTCTCATCTCATGCATTTTCCCAAACATCAGGCACATGCAGCAGATGGAACACCTGCAGGAGCGCGCTGAAGAGCACTGAAATTAGACTTTTAGCCGACTTGGTGTCAGCAATCAAACTGAATGCGGTGCAGCAGGGTTTAATTGTGCGCACGCTTCTTCCTCCGCCGGACTGGAGGAGGTGCAGAGATGTCTGGCTGCACGTGAGTCTCCTCTCACTCCTCTGGTTGCTCAGACTCGTTCTCCTGCTCATCGGTTACAACAGCAGGTGGAACACCTGCAGGAGCGTCCTGAAGAGCTTCAGCAGGAACTGTGGAACGACATTTGGAGCTGAGTTTAATTGTGCGCACGTGACAGAAAACTGATTCGTCGTGCGTGCAGTGAAATGTGACGCCGCGTTACAAGTCGTATCAAAACTTGACAGTTTCCGTGTCACTTCGTAATAACGCGTGACAGTTTGGGCTCCAAGAACCATCATAGCAACCTCTACGAACGTTGTTACGTTCTATTAAGGATGAATACTCATCAAGACGGATCAACACGCTCAGTTGCGACCTCCATGACGTGAGACGAAATGAGGGTGGTGTGTGACATTCGTGGAAGATTTTTTGACAGGCAAAATCATGCTCCACGAATATCAAGAATATCAGGCACCAACACGCACTATTAAGAAACTTATGCAGATGCGTTAAGTCACATTAAGAATGTCAGGAATGTGTCACGAATGACAGAAGAATGACATTCGTAACGCGTCTTGCTTATGTGTAAACGCACCATTACACTACGATCAGAGATGCTGAGATGCACTGATGCGTACTGCGGCCATCTGGACGGGGGTCTAACAGCCATGATAATATAGATACATTCTCGGGCACATGAGGTGGACTGACAATGGATCTGTAATATCATGCACATTATGGGCATAAGTGGCAGACCACACAGAGCCTTTGACTCACCGTGGGGCAGGGGGCCGCACAGCTGCACATGATGTTACAGCTAAGATGATGATCAGAATTCACATATGTTATGTAACCCATGACAGAGCATGACTATGTATCTGTAACAGCTGAGTCAGGTGAGCTGCACAGTGAGTCAGTGCATCTCAGAGCCGTGCTGCACCACGCACAGCGGAATGGGCTGTCACTGTGATGCTAAGCATCAAGTACTATGTTTGACTAACATAAAAACAAGTTTAAAAAGCAACAAAATAAAAGATGGCAGGTTGAATCTGCACCCCTGCTGAGGAAGAGGAAACTGTGGAGGGTGAAAAGGGGGCCATCTGTACTCTGGATTCCAAAACCCACACATAGTGATGCACACACACGGATCAGCTCCTGCTGGAGTGAAACGCACAAGTGGAGTTTAACACACTTAAGGGGAAAACTTCAGTACCAACAAAACTTGCCAGCATGGCTGTTTTGGTCTATTTTTGTTTTATCCGAAATTTTCACAGAGAAGCGCTGCATAAAAGCAGTGTAGCATTTTGGATCTGAGAGCGTAAAGAGCACCGCATTTGGTTGCTTTGCAGTGGTTGGTGGTGGTGATGCTTGCAAACTTGTTTATTCATTTTTTATTTTCCTTAAAACTAGCAAAGCTGTGTAGCTATAAATGATTGTTCTCCACCCTTCACTATTGGCCAGTCAGATATCTGTGGAAAATTTCATCAACAGTTTTACCAGCTCCAGGTTCCCGTCAATGACAGACTGGTGGAGTGCCGTCTGTCCTTCTGGGCCGAGGGTTTGACCTTGAATTTGCAGTTTGTCATGTAGCTCCATGGTATTGCCTTACTTCACCACTTCTTGGAAAACTCTCTGGAACAGGTCGACACATTTGCCTGGCTCATGACTGCAGCTCGGCTGGAAGGTGTTGGACAAAGTAATCCTGCCTGTGCCCCAAAGCTAATAATAATTACCCCTGTTGAACGTCTCTGCTCAATGCCACAGGTGTGTTAAAAGCAGTCTTTAATATCTTTAATGTGACGCAGATGAGTGAAGCTCGTGAGCAAAAAGCTTTTAAGAGTAGCACAGTTCCTGCAAGAATCTAAGCTTACTTTCAACCCTGCCAAGTAATAACGACTGTGCGTGTGCACATCAGTGATCAGATGTCCGTAAAAATCTGATCACACATGTACTTCACTGACGTAATGTCAGGGTACCCTGGTTTTACATGTAATCGGGTCCATGGGTTGGATATCATTTGACACCCGCGCGGTGTGACACGGCAGATCTTCAAAAGAGCAGACCACAGCGCCCCCCCCATTTGCCTTCCACCCCTCATGAGTAGTCGACCTGGATTCGGGAGCTGCTGCTCTCCAAATGTGTGTGAATCTTTCGAGCCAGCTCAACACAATTCTGGATATTCGAACGGCATTTGTACATGGTTTGTTTTTTCTCCAATTTGTGCTCTCGTGTGACAGGGCCCTAAACTATTTGGCCAAGACAGACAGAGAAGCAGTACGCCAAGTGGTATGGACAGAAGCCTTTCACTGTTTTTTTTTTTCTTCAAGTCAGCCTTATCATATGTCTATGGATGATCAAAGAGAAGATGCAAGCTGTGGGCTTGTAAGCATATTAATGATAAAAGATGGAGAAAAGGCCTGGCAGATGACCACAGACTGACTGAAGGCAAAAATATGTACAGCCCACTGCATAACAGAAGCCAATTTACAGTAATTTGTACCATACTAGATGGATGGACACAACTTTAGTTGTACACACTGTCTGAAAAGGGAGTAGCCGAGAGTCAGTACAACATTGACAAGTCATCATGAAGGGCTGTCACCTTCACAAAAGACCAATGCGGCATATTTGACATGACGTGTGATGTAAGTGCAAAACATCCCGCCCACACACCTTTTATATATGTGGGAAAAAAATGCACAGGGTTGTGCTATGGGAGAGCATGTGTCAGTGTGGTGGCTGTGTTATGTCCATCACCCCTGTTGTGACTCTGAAATTCATCCAGTGGTCATGCAGAACAAAAATCACTGGACAACAGAAGACAGGGTCAAGATGAAATACAAAAAAAAAAAAAAAAAAAAAGCCAGCTGACAGGTACATGTACCCATATGTCATTCAACACAATGTGCAAATGAGATGTGCCATATCACATGGAGGGTGGCTGCTCAGATTCATTATTATCCCTACTAATTACACTGACTCTTACATTACTTTGAATTCTATTTCATTGCACGGCAGCATGAATCCAAGATATTTCATGTTTTGTGTGGTAAACCTCATTTGTTAATATACCTTATTCCTGCATTTCAGGCCTGCAAACACAATTAAAAAATTAGGCTGTTGAAGCATTACCACTTTGTACCTATGCCATTCCTTTCTCACAACACCTTAAAGACATTATGGCATTGAGGATACCAAGCAATAAAGCATTTCAGGTGTTATTTTGTGCCATTCTTCCTGCAAACACATCTTAAAGTCTGCAACAGTACTAGGTTTGTTGTTGCACTTTCTCATTTTCAAATTGTCCATACATTCTCTTTTGCAGACAGGTGCAGGACTGCAGCCAGGGCAGTCTAGTATCTGTAACCTTCTGCTTCTGCAACAATTTCTTCCCATGTAGTGGGCCTCATGTAGCAGCGTTTGCGATACGGCGATATTTGAGCGTATATGGGGTGTACGCCAAAACGGCCGCGCTCTTGGGCATGTATCAATGTGGTCGTTGGCGTACGGTGCACTGAAATATACACCAGGTCAAGAGGTGGTGTAAATTATACACCAAAATGAACCAGCACTGGAATCCACATAAAAATGAATATGATCAACATGGATAAACAGTGCCATTATACAATCAATTTGCATATGTTACTAAATAACATTTTCCTGATTATACTACATAATAATCAATACAAATCCCGCTTTTGCGGGATTGCTATGGAGCAGATCTGTGGCCACAGCACTGACTGCAAAGAAAGCGCTGCTCGCCTTTTTTCTCCAGACGGTTGAGCCTGGAGCCAGAGCAGCGCTGAGCTTAACTGTATGTGGTGTGATCATTTTAGACAATGAAATGATCATTACACTGTAAGTGTTTGGTCATCCCCTTAATTCGCCCCTGTGCTGCAATCAGGTAGGCTATTGTCGTCTCCATTTGTTTGTCACAATAAAATAAATAAATACATTTTAAAATAAAGAAATCAGACAAATTAGGCGTGTTTTATTGATTGAGCGAGCAAATATCCACATGTCAGGAATTATTGACGTGAAAAAAGAATACAGTGCAGTCACGTCGCTATAACGCGGCCTCGCAGTCCCCACGGAGTATTTAGTCCAATTTTGAATGCTATTATTTTTTTCCGTGTGTTCTGTGTTCTGCGTGTACTGTTTATAAGAATCCTCTCGCCAAGTCGAAGAAAGCAGCGCCAACAACTACTCATAACTGTGTTGTCACACGGACACAGACACCTGCTGCATGCGAGCGAGTGGATAAAGGCGCGACGGCCCGATCTGTGGAATACTGGTCAGACACTATTAATAATTTCTTATGTGTCCGACCTCGTACGTTGATCGTTAAAATTAAATTTGTTAGTTCTAAATGTCATCAGTATGATTTATAGAGTAAACGTCTATTTATATTTCTCAACAAATGTGTTGGCCTGAAAACAGTCTGGTTTATTTTCCTACTAAGGTTTGAACTTTGAGAGTGTTTACACACGAGAGAAAAGTGAGAGAATGTTCATGCCTGATTGTGAAAGTGTATAAAGTGGTTTTACAGGGGTTTTACAGCATTAAAAAGTCTATAATAATTGTAAAAAATAACGCTGACTACGTCGCAGTTTCGCGTATTACAGGCTATTTTTTAGAACGTAACTCCAGCGATTAATGAGGGACCACTGTAACACTTTATTGATTATATACTACAAAACAATTGATACGACGGCCGCTTTTGGCGCTCTATTGGCACGCGTCGTGATTGGTGAAGTTCTTATTCTTTGCCCTCTTCCTGGCTTCCATGTCGTAAAACGAGGGTGTGTCTGAGGCGGATTCTGAATATTTATGGGTGTGTTTATTATAATTACGATCGTTTCCACCCGCCGCATTTATCAAGATCTTGTCAGGCGTACGCCAGAATTGGGCAGGTGCGCACTGCTTGATACATGTCATGGCAACTTTGGTGTACGAGGGCTGTCCATAAAGTATAGGTCCTTTTTATTTTTTTTTTTCAAAAACTATATGGATTTCATTCATATGTTTTTACGTCAGACATGCTTGAACCCTCGTGTGCATGCGTGAGTTTTTCCACGCCTGTCGGTGACGTCATTCGCCTGTGAGCACTCCTTGTGGGAGGAGTCGTCCAGCCCCTCGTCGGAATTCCTTTGTCTGAGAAGTTGCTGAGAGACTGGCGCTTTGTTTGATCAAAATTTTTTCTAAACCTGTGAGACACATCGAAGTGGACACGGTTCGAAAAATTAAGCTGGTTTTCGGTAGTGATGGCAATTTCGAGGCCTCATGAACCAATGAGCCACTTCAACACAACTGGCTGAAAACTGACACACTGCTTCGAGGCGTTTGATACAGTTTGAAGGGTGACATCTGCTGGATTGTTTTGAGAATTACCCTGAGCGAGTGCTGTGACAAATGCTTGCAGTAATTCATGACTGATGTGGTTTGTCCTTGAAAAATACTAATAAAAAATGTCATCTTCATTATTGTGTCTTTCTTAATGTAATAAATAGTCCCTACAGATGCACACATACTGGTTATGAAAGCCTTTATTGTAGACTATATGTAGATTCATCAGTCCTCAAATAATATTTGGATGGAATGTGACGGGAAAAGTGAGAAAGGCATGTGCTTCTGCAACTTGTGCTTATGATACTGTAATTTGTAAATTAGAATAGAGGGGATAGGAGACGGTGATTGTGCAACTATCAACAATTTTTATTCAAAAAAAGAATCATTTCAACAGTGCTGGGCTTTAATCGGCTCCTCTTCTGCCTCACCACCTCTCCAGCTTTGGAGAAGACCCGCTCGCCAAAATCACAGCTCTTCAGTCACTCAGCTCAGTCTCTGATCTACCTATGAATATATAGTCTAACCTATAACTTGTGTTGATGTACTGTGTGGATAAATGTTGTATATGAATGGATGCCTGTTGTGTGTGGTTAGGTCCTATGTGTATGTAGCTAACTATACTAAATGAACACTAAACTAGACCTAAATATAAACTAATGCTGTCCCTGTCACGTAGTAATTGGCAATAACACTGTCGCTAGCAGTCTCCTCCTCTCACAAACCCACAGTTTGTGCCGCGATTCAGATCTCATTTAAATACTTGGCGGGTCGTATTGACACGCCCAGATTATTCGACTTTCCCGCGAAGCTCGACACGTGGTGTGACGTAACGAGGCCTCGCTCGCAGTGGTCACGTGATGGGGGCGTGCTCGAAACGCTGCTCACCGACACTTCTAGTTCACAAAGCTCGATGCTGTGTCGAGCAGCTTGACTCGAGCTTAACATCACTAGTTTTCGGTGAAAATTTTAACGGCTGATGAGAGATTTTGAGGTGATACTGTCGCTTTAAGGACTTCCCACGGAGCAAGACGTCGTTTCAAGCTGAAAACCTCGACATTTCAGGCTCTATTGATCCAGGACGTCGTGAGAGAACAGAGACGTTTCAGAAGAAGTCGGATTCAGCATTTTATCTGGATATTCCACTGTTAAAGGAGATTTTTTTAATGAAAGACGTGCGGGCGGATTGCAGCGTCGGCTCGCAGCCACCGCGACGCTCCGCCACAGGAAAAACACCTCCGTTGGAAGCCTTAAGGACAAGTTGGAACATGTCCAGCTGTTAAACAATTTCTCAGATACTCACTCCACTGAAAGCCATCAAAAGCCGCCTGGATTTTACAAATGGTTATCAACACTGAGGTGTTTTTCCTGTGCCGCCACACGGCGCCGGCTGCGTCCCGACGCGCAGACCCGTCCGCACGTCTTTCATTAAAAAAAATCTCCTTTAACAGTGGAATATCCGGATGATGAAATGCTGAAACCGACTTCTTCTGAAACTTCTCTGTTCTCTCACGACGTCATGGATCAATAGAGCCTGAAATGTGGAGGTTTTCAGCTTGAAACAGGCTGACGACGGCGCCTGGGAGTGCTGCACGACGTCTCGCTCCATGGGAAGTCCTTAAAGTGACAGTATCATCTCAAAATCTCTCATCAGCCGTTAAAATTTTCACCGAAAACCACCTTAATTTTTTGAACCGTGTCCACTTCGATGTGTCTCACAGGTTTAGAAAAAATTTTGATCAAACAAAGCGCCAGTCTCTCAGCAACTTCTCAGACAAAGGAATTCCGACGAGGGGCTGGACGACTCCTCCCACAAGGAGTGCTCACAGGCGAATGACGTGACGTCGCTGACAGGCGCGGAAAAACTCACGCATGCACACGAGGGTTCAAGCATGTCTGACGTAAAAACATATGAATGAAATCCATATAGTTTTTGAAAAAAATAAAAAGGACCTATACTTTATGGACAGCCCTTGTATTTCAAATTTACACCGTAAATTTACGGCACAAGTGCGCAACTTTGATACATGAGGCCCAATGTGTGCAGAATATGGTTTTGCATTGAATGCCCCTGGAAATGATATAGTCTTGAAGGCAACAGTCATTCTCTACTCCTGCTTACTCCAATCGGGGTCACAGGGGTGCTGGAGCTAATCCCAGCAGTCATAGGATGTGAGGCGGGATACACCCTGGACAGGACACCAGTCTTTCACAAAGACACATAGAAACAGACAAACCAGTCACCCCTACTTTCAATTAATGTCACCAATTCACCTAGCCTGCATGTCTTTGGAAATGGGAGGAAGCAGAGCCCCCGGAGGGAGTTCACACAAACAAGGGGAGAGCATGCAAATGCCACATAGAAAGGACCAGGTGGGAAGTGATCCCATGACCTGCTGTGAGGCAACACAGCTAACCATTACTCCGCCTACCAGGATGAGGTGGAACAGGTGACGTTATGGTGTAGAGAAAATAACCCACTCCTGATCATATACAAAACCTAGGAACTAATCATAAACTTCAGGGGAAACAAAACAGACATTTAGCCCATTATCATTTGGGGGACCTGTGTGGTCCACATAGATGAGAAACTGATCTGGGGCAGGATAAAAACACACTTAAGAAGGCACAGCAAAGACTCTACTTTCTGAGAATCCTTGGAAAAAATAACACAAACCAGAGATTGCTCATGTCTTTTTACTGCTCTACCATGGAGAGCATCCTAACATACTGCCTCTGTATGTGGTTTGCCAGCTGCAAGGTGGCAAGCAAGAAAGAGCTCCAGAGGTTACCAAAATGGCAGAGAAGATCACTGGATGACCTCTGCTCACACTGGGGGACCTTCATGATTTTTACTGTCTCAGGAGAGCCAACACCATCCTAAAGGACTCATCCCACCCTTGCCACTCTCTGTTTGAGCTGCTGCCATCAGGCAGACAGTACAGGGCCATTAAAACAAGTACAAACAGATTGTAAAACTGTTTCTACCCAACTGCTGTTGGAGCTATGAATGCAACTGGAACCACATAGCCATGCCACACTTGAAATGAGTACAATATTTGTTTATGTGCAGTATCCATTGCCACTGAAATATCCATACTTTTGTACATACTTTTCTGTTTTGTTTTTTGTGTTTTTTTTATATGCAATCTCTTTGCTACTACATTCTTATTGTTTTTCCTTTTTGAAATTTACACTCTGGGCATGCCTTTTTCATTTGGTTGAATTTTATGTTTATTTTTATTTTATTCTCCAGACCTTTCAAGTCTGGGTGTGGTTTACTCAGGTTTATAGTTGCACTGAAAGGCTTGCACCTTACCTTTCCTTATACTTATTACTGTTATGTTTGGGGGTGAACCAGGGGATGAGGGGAACCCCAATATGCAAGACAATGATGGTGTTAAAGCATAGTTTATTAAGACAGGTTAGGTCAAGATAGTCAAATGTGAAGTCAAGATGAGGCAATGGGAATCCTCTTCATAAACAGGTGAATGCAAACCAAGGAGTCCTCTTCAAACATGGGTGCTGATAAACTGAGGAACCATCTTCGTAGCTGTGCCAACAAATGCAGAGATCTTGGGAGGTGCAGACAAACTCAGGTAACTCTTCTTTGGAGAGCAGACAAACACACAAGACTTAAAGCACCATCACCTCAGGGGAGGTGATGGTCTAGTAGTAAAGTGTTGGGTTTGAAACCAGAAGATCCTCGGTTCAAATCCCAGCCTGACTGGAAAATCACTAAGAGCCCTTGGGCAAGGTCTTTAATCCCCTATTGCTCCCGGTGTGTAGTGAGCGCCTTGTATGACAGCACCCTCACATCAGGGTGAATGTGAGGCATTATTTGTAAAGAGCTTTGAGTGTCTGATGCAGATGGAAACGCGCTATATAAATGCAGTCCATTTACCATTTAAAGGTACAGATAAACAAAGGGCGCTGCTTTTCAACAGAGGAGAAAACCAGGAGTCATAAAGGTGTGAACAAACTTAGAAAATCACTTCTTAAAAAGGCTGAGATGCAACTGAAGAATTCTCTTCAAAAGGTGATGAGCAAACACAGAGGTTAGACTGAGCCAAGAAATGTCGTTGCTTCTTGGAAGTGTACACAAAACCAAACCACAAGTCTTTTCATCTTGTTCAAAAACAGGTTTTCAGCAAAAGGTCCTTTCTTCTTACTTAAGAAGAGGGTTTGAAAAGTGTTGTCTTTTGACTTCACAACCAGATTTAACCAAATCTTTCCCTCAAAAACAGGTTTAACAAAAGTAGTGTCTTACACAAAAAGGGTTAACCCAGTGACAGAAGTTAATCCAGAAGATCCCTCTTTCTCAAAGAGTGAGTTCAACTCCAAGGAGCAATAACCAAATTCATACTCACACTCCAGAAGTGGCCACAGGAAATACTGCAGACCAGAAACAGCCAGACCTAAGGGGCAAACCTACCATGAGCGAACATACAGAGACAGACAACCATAAAGAGACAATGGACCCACAACTGCAGCCAAATTGGAATAACTATAAATAGCCAAACTAATAAGCTGCAGACAAAACAAGGTGGGGACACTTAAAACTAACGACATGCAGGAATAAGCATGACCACCAGAGGGAGGTAAACACCAAGACAAAAGACTAAGAAAGTGTAGGGAACCTGAAAAAACAGCAGAGGGCAACCGAGCGTGGTAAAACCAAGACAAGACTAAGACCTGTAGTGATATAACTTATTCTAATCCAATTACATTTTTTTCTGCAAATCTGATTGGTTAATCGTGTGACATTTCAGACCATATACTATTGGGGTAATGGTGGCAACGCATGCGCAATATTGTTTGGACACAGAACTATTGATTTATGCGACGAGATGCACAATTCGACAGAACACCAGCTGCACATGCTGCTAGCTGTTAGCACTGTTAGCTGAGAGCGAGAGAAAGTCGTGTACAGCCACCGTCGAAATGGGTATGAATTTAAGCTGCCATACAAAAGTACTGATGTGGATTTCTGATACAGAATTACCATTTCACATTTAATGGATTTGAAGGATTTTCACATTTGATGGATTACTCCGTGCCCTGACCGCTATTGGAGCTACGCTGCCTCACGGTAAGCCTCACTGACCGAATTACCTACAGAAAAATAAATCATGCAAACAATGGAATTGGATTAGAATTGGAATAAACCCCGTTGTGTCTGATGATTTGCATTAAATATACTTTAAGGAGTTTTAGCAGAGCTGGTAAAGCTCAATTTGCGACCGTATAACCAGCATGAATGTCCACAAATCATCAGACACAACAGGGTTATTCCCTAAACAAAACAGGGAGAGAGAGTGACAGAGAGAAGACAGAGGACAGAGAGAAGACAGGGGGAGAAAGAGAGTGACACAGAGAAGACAGATTAGAAGGGTGGAGAAAAGAGAAGACAGACAGAGGAGTAACTCACAGGCCTGGACCACAACAGTTACAATGACAATAAAGAATTTGTATCATTACACCACCATGCCATTGACGGCAACATATGCTGCTTTAAAATGTCAATGCACTTTTCTGTTTTAATGCTGCCATTGCAGAAGTGTAAATTACATGTGTTACATTCACTGATATAACCTCATAGATTACCATGACAGACTGTGGCTTTGGACTTGCTGATAACAATCTGGATGGTCCTTCCCCCCTTTGACTGGATAGCACATTTACAAAAAAAAAAAAAAAAAAAAGAAAGAACGATCGAGAACACTGACTCATCTGATGTGATGGTCCACCTCAGATGCCTGTGAGCCCAGACATTGCTTCTTTGATAACTTTACCATAAGGCTTCCTTGTTTCACAGTAAAGGTTGAATGGGCATTTGTAAATGTAACTGTTTTGCACTGTACAGTAAATCTATTGTAGTGCTTGACAAAGACTTCCTAAAGTAATCCCTTGGCCATGTGGTTATATCAGCTATTAATGAATGATGGTTCTTGATGCAGGGCCACCTGAGGGATTGCACCATTGCCCTTTACAGATTGAAATTCCTACAGTTTTTTTTAATTAATAATATTATGGAGTGTTGAGGGAGAACTATGCAAATCCCTTCCAACCTCTTTACTACCACTAAACTGCCCCCATCACAACTATTTTGAATGTGTTGCATGCCTGAAATGTGGAAGTGGATGCATATAACAAAGGAAATTAAGCTGACCATACAGAACATGAAATATCATGGGTTCATACTGTCTGCAATGAGATAGCGGTCTTGTCACGACGTAAGTCCTCTATAGGCCCGAAGTTCTGTTGGTACTGGTGCTTGTCTCCAGATTTCATAGTGTAAAATGGTTGAGAGTCTATGACTCCCCTTATACAACCCCAATTCCAATGAAGTTGGGACATTGTGTAAAATGTAAATACAAACAGAATCCAATCATTTGCAAATCCTCTTCAACCCAAGATATTTAATGTTCAAACTGATAAACTTTATTATTTTGTGCAAATATTTGCTCATTTTGAAATGGATGCCTGCAACACATTTTGAAAAAGCTGGGAGAATGGTATGTTTACCATTGTGTTACATCACCTTTCCTTCTAACAACACTCAGTAAGTGTTTGGGAACTGACGACACTAATTGGTGAAGCTTTGTAGGTGGAATTCTTTCCCATTCTTGGTTGATGTACACTTCAGTTGTTCAACAGCCTGGGGTCTCCGTTGTCATATTTTGTGCTTCATAATGCGCCATACATTTTCAATGGGTGACAGGTCTGCAGGCTGGCCAGTCTAGTACTCTTTTACTACGAAGCCATGCTGTTGTAACACGTGCAGAATGTGGCTTGGCATTGTCTTGCTGAAATAAGCAGGGACGTCCCTGAAAAAGACGTTGCTTAGATGGTAGCATGTGTTGCTCCAAAACCTGGATGTACCTTTCAGCATTGATGGTGCCATCACAGATGCACAAGTTCTGATTGGGAAACTCCTTAATGATCTTTACAGGGAGGATAGCATCAGTACAGAACTGGATGTAACCCAGGACAGATGATGTATATTCTTCCAGGTCTGCCCCATCCCTAAACACACTCCAGTCCGTATCCTCAAAACAGTCCTGTAGTGCGGAGGAGGCCTCATCAGACCAGACTTGAACTGTCCTGATGGTTGGCTTTGATCTACATGCCAAAGGCTTATAAGCAGGAATCAGCTCCACTGGACTGTGGTCGGACATGCCCAGATGTGGTGCTGCTACAGCCTTGTAAGCACCAGGAATATTACAATATACCTAATCCAAAATATTATTGTCTCTGGTAGGGAAGTTTATGTACTTATGAAATTTAGGGAACACCGCCTTTAATTCAACGTGATTAAAATCTCCAGCCACAATCACAGCCACCTCTGGGTTGGACGTTCATCTGCTCATTAACCAGGCCATACAGTGCCTCTAACGCTACTTTAGCATTCGCCTGTGGTGGCATATAGACAGTTACGATCACAATAGACGAGAGCTCTCGCACCAGCTTTAAAGGTCTGCATTTCACTGCCAAGTATTCCAAATCAGGAGGACCCCCATGTGTCCAAAGCTCTCAAATCTCTCGTGGAATTCTATCAATTCCAGCAGCCTTGCCACACTTCAGCTGATCTATGGCCTTTATGATCTCAACAAGGGTTGGAACTTCATTCATTTCTGTCAGAGGTCTCAAACCGATTCCAGAAAGGGCCAAGAGGGTGCAGGCTTTCTTTGCGACCACCCACTCCTCCACTGATTAACTGATTCCACCTGCTCAATGTGATGTTAATCAGTAAAATCATCTGGTGGAGGGGGTGGTTGCAAAGAAAGCCTGCACCCTCTTGGCCCTTTCTGGAATCAGTTTGAGACCTCTGATTTCTGTCTTAACTGGTTGTTGGGAAATGCGAAGAATTGCTGAGTCTTGTACTGTATGCTCAGTGCTCAAAAGCATCTGAAAGTGTTGCGCCCATCGACACAAGAATGACGCCTTGTCTGTGAGAAGCGACTGACCATCTGCACTGCGCAATCAACTCTGTAGCTGGTACGAAGGGCCATACACTGCCTTTAGGGCTTCGTAGAACCCTCTGTAGTCCCCAGTGTTGGCGCAAAGCTGAGTTTTCACTGTGAGGTCTTTCCACCGCTCGTTCTGCATCTCATGAAGCTTGCGCTGGAGACTGCTGCATGACAGGCGGAAGGCAGCTTTCTTCACAGGACAGGATGGTTGAGCTAGGCGGGCCTGGTGTGTGGATCTCTTCTTCACTAGCCGTGCCTGTATTTCCTGGTTGTTCTCATCAAACCAGTCTTTGTTCTTCTTAGTAGCAAACCCAAGGACTTCTTCTGAGGACTGCTGAATTGAGATTTTCAGATGCTCCCAAAACTGTTCAGGGGAAAGTTCAGTGGGGCAGTTGGGCTCTTCTAGCCTAGACCGTAGGTTTGCCTGGAAGTCTGCTTTCACTTCCGCTGACTGTAAGCTAATGATCTTGAGTTCTCTTTGGGGAGTGCCTCTTCTCTTCACTTGGGGTTTGAAATGGAGAATGATCTTGCAGCAAACAAGGTAGTGATCAGTATGATACTCTGCACTGGACATCACTCTGGTCAGCAAGACATCTCTGTGGTCTTGTTGGCGCACTAGAACACAGTCAATGAGATGCCAATGTTTGGACTGAAGATGCATGCAGGTAGTCTTCAGACTGTTCTTTTGCTGGAAGATTGTGTTTGTGATGGTAAGTTGCTGCTCTTTGCAAAACTCTAACAGTAAGTGCACATTGTCGTTGCAGTTTCCAACACCGTTTTTACCAAGGACTCCTTTCCAGGCTCCTTTCCACACCTCGTGGGGTAAGGATGATTCTGAGAAAGCTCAGAACTACATGGGAGGGCCTGGTCAATGACCTGAAGGGAGCCAGGACCACAGTCGCAAAGATTACATTAGTAACACACAACGCCGTCATGGTTTTAAAATCCTGCAGGGCACGCAAGGTCCCCCTGCTCAAGCCAGCACATGTCCAGGCCTGTTTGAATTTCACTAGTGACCATCTGGATGATCCAGAGGAGGCATGAGAGAAGGTCATGTGGTCAGATGAGACCAAAATAGAGCTTTTTGGAATCAACTCCACTCGCCCTGTTTCGAGGATGAAAAAAAACCCCAAGAACACCATCCCAACTGTAAAGCATGGGGGTGGAAACATTATTTTTAGGGGTGTGCTTTTCCACAAAGAGGACAGGACGACTGCACCGTATTGAAGGGAGGATGGGTGGAGTCCTGTATCGTGAGATTTTGGCAAACAACCTCCTTCCCTCAGTAAGAGCATTGAAGATGGCTCATGGCTGGGTCTTCTAGCATGACAGTGACCCCAAACACATAGCCAGGGCAACTAAGGAGGGGCTCCGTAAGAAGCATTTCAAGGTCGTGGAGTGGTCTGGCCAGTCTCCAGACCTGAACTCAATAGAAAATGTTTGGAGGGAGCTAAAACTACAAACCTGAACAATCTGGAGAAGATTTGTATGGATGAGTGGACCAAAATCCCTGCTGCAGTGTGTGCAAACCTGGTGAAAAACTACAGGAAACGTTTGACCTCTGTAATTGCAAACAAAGGCTACTGTACCAAATATTAACATTGATTTTCACAGGTGTTCAAATACTTATTTGCAGCAGCAACATACAAATAAATTATTAAAAAAAATCAAACATTGTGATTATCTGATTATTTATTTATTTATTTATTTTGGATTCTGTCTCTAACAGTTGAAGTGTACCTATGATACAAAATGACAGACCTCTCCATTCTTTGTAGGTGAGAAACCTTCCATAATCAACAGTGGATCAAATACTTATTTGTCCCACTGTATATAGTGCATTTCTATGAGTGGAGTGGCAAGTGAGTCCAGAATGTTTTAGAACCTGAGACCTTAGACAGTTTTACAAGAACTCACCCTTTTATTTCCTGTTAATTATGTACATTTTTTAATGTTAACTGTTTTGATATATTTATAAATTGTTTAGGTTGCACACCATATACACACCATTATTATTATTACTTTTGTTATTATCAGCATTATTATTATTAGTTTATTTTCTTATTACTTCTACAGTGAGGAAAATTTTGTTATGTGTCGGACGCGGTCAGAGCACCGACCCAACGTTTGACAGGACCCAGCACGAAATAAGCAGAGCACAGTTCAAAAGATAACAGAATTAAATAATCATAATAAGTGCAGTGATAAACAACCAAAAATGTCTGCGGTCTGGTGAGGTGAAAACACGGCGCGCTCTCAGCAGCGCAAACGGTCCGGAGCCACAGCAGTTCGGACCCAGGGACCCCGCCGACACCCCCCAGGTGGCCGCGACAAACCGAGTCTGTGAAGAAAGAAAACATGAGGTGAGTCCAACACTCTCCACCCAGAGAGACACAGCTCAAAAGGGTGCACACAATCAGCAAACACTTCCTGGCTTAAATATATATCAGCTTCTCACCCTGCAGGCACGGAACAACTCAGTTCAAATCTCCACTGCAGCAGAAGCTGATTAGACAATTAGCATAACGTGACAGCTCAATAACACAAGGTGTGAGGGACACCAAATCCACTGTCATTACTTCATAAAAGTCACCAAAACCAAATTACCTCAGGAAGTGTGCTGAAGAGCGTGAGACCTCACCCAATCCTCCTTCACAGACTGTGGTGTCAAACCTGGAGTGGTCTCTGCGTCCGTAATGGTGAGATTGTTCTCCTGACGTAGATCTCACACGTCTGCTCACAAGGTCGAGTCTCTGGCAATCACACACTGTGCATTCAAGGTTTAAATGCAGCAATCTCTGATCAAGACAGAATACACCACAGTTGTGAGTCCTGATGACCTGCACGTGAAAACAAGCCTCAGGTGTTCAGGGTGAGGTCCTAATGCTCAGCCACTCAGTCCTGAATGCATACCACCTGGTGGGAGAAACAGAAAACAAAAACAAAGCCAGCCAAACACCCCAGCCCACAACAAATTTCTCCCACTTAGAAATCATGGAGGGTTCTAAAATTTTTTTTCTTAGGTGCATGTCCACTGTGAGAGACATAATCTAAAAAAAATAAAATAAAATTCAGAAATCACAATGTATGATTTTTTTAAAGAATTTATTTGGATGTTACTGCTGCAAATAAGTATTTGATCCCTACCAAGCAGCAAGAATTCTGGCTCACACAGACCTGTTAATTTTTCTTTAAGAAGCCCTCTTATTCTGCACTCTTTACCTGTATTAGTTGCACCTGTTTGAAGTTGTTACCTGTATAAAAGACACCTGTTCACACATTCAGTCAATCACACTCCAACCTGTCCACCATAGCCAAGACCAAAGAGTTGTCTAAGGACACCAGGGACAAAACTGTAGACCTGCACAAGGTTGGGATGGACTACAGGACAACAGGCAAGCAGCTTGGTAGAAGACAACAACTGTTATGATTATTTATTAGAAAGTGTAAGAAACACAAGATGACTGTCAATCTCCTTTGATCTGGGATTCTATGCAAGATCTCAATTTGTGGGGTAATGATGATTCTGAGAAAGCTCAGAACTACACAGGAGGACCTGGTCAATGACCCGAAGAGAGCTGGGACCACAGTCACAAAGATTACATTAGTAGCACATGATGCTGTCATGGTTTAAAATCCTGCAGGGCAGGATGGTCCGCCTGCTCAAGCCAGCACATGTTCAGGCCCGTTTAAAGTTTACCAGTTACCATCTGGATGATCCAGAGGAGGCATGGGAGAAGGTCATGTGGGCAAATGAGACCAGAATAGAGCTTTTTGGAATCATCTCCACTTACCATGTTTAGATGATGAGAACAACCCCAAGAAAACCATCCCAACCGTGAAGCATTCAGGTGGAAACATAGCCAGGGCAACTAAGGAGAGGCTCTGTAAGAAGCATTTCAAGGTCGTGGAGTGGTCTGGCCAGTCTCCAGACCTGAACTCAATAGAAAATGTTTGGAGGGAGCTAAAACTACAAACCTGAACAATCTGGAGAAGATTTGTATGGATGAGTGGACCAAAATCCCTGCTGCAGTGTGTGCAAACCTGGTGAAAAACTACAGGAAACGTTTGACCTCTGTAATTGCAAACAAAGGCTACTGTACCAAATATTAACATTGATTTTCACAGGTGTTCAAATACTTATTTGCAGCAGCAACATACAAATAAATTATTAAAAAAAATCAAACATTGTGATTTTTTTTTTTTTAGATTGTCTCTCAACGTGGGCATGCACCTAAGATGAAAATTTCAGACCCTCCATGATTTCTAAGTGGGAGAACTTGCAAAATCACGGGGTGTACAAATACTTATTTTCCTCACTGTATTCGTCATTTGATTTTTAAATGGGCCACAATGGAAATAAGAATTTTCACTTTCTTGTGTCTTCCATATATTTTTACATGTTTACAATTATATTATGTAATTACATTGTGATTTTACATACTAAATAAAATCACGTATGCATGCACATTTAACAGCTGCACTCTGTGTTGTGTTGTTATGACTCCGCACATTTGCTCCCCTTGGGACGTGAACTCATGATCCTTGGCATGGAAGTCAGACTCTCTAACCAGAAGGCTAAAACTCAAGGCTCTAGCCTTGTGACTAGAGAATCCTTTTGAACAGTTGGGAGTGGGGTTTACTAACTACATATGCATAGCGACATCTGCTGGCCTCTGTTACACCCACACGCAAGTACTCATGCTTTTAATGTAGATGATTTATTTCTCCTGCTGGAATGGCCTGTGTATGCAGAATATAGTTATTAACATCCATTATTCAGTTCTCTCCACAGTCCGTGATCAAAGTTATACACACACAAGCACGCACACAAAGGTTGTTTCATTTCTGCATTCTGCCACAAGCAGATGCTTTTATTTTTACACACCTACAAACACAGCAACATGACACTTAATGAAACTGACTAAACCAATTGAACTACAAAACACAATAAAGCAATAACACTAACAACACCATTAATCTAACATGAACCACAATAATATTTAAATCCCTAGCACCCTGAACTCCCATGGTGCATTGCATATATATATATATATATATATATATATATATATATATATATATATATATATATATATATATATATATATATATATATATATATATATATATATATATATATATATATATATATATATATATATATATATATATGTGTGTGTGTGTGTGTGTGTGTGTGTGTCTGTGTGTGTGTGTGTGTGTGTCTGAAATTGAAATTCTCAGCAAGATTTAGAATTGCTTCAATATCCATAGCTATCACCCAAATATCTCCTCACATAATACAAAATGCATTGGATAAAGTCTGCACAATTTTCCACCAAACAAAAATGCCTGAAACAATTGCCACAGACCATGATATTATCCCATGAATCCATGTAATGGAATTTTCAAACCCCTCATCAGCTAATTGCTACTTCTGGCTTTTGTGTTAGAAGATTGATATTGTTTTTAGATAATCAGGAAATATTTAAAAGACCTCCCTGAAGACATTTGTGAAACTACTTTATCAGTTCAGACTGACTGAATTACCCAGTCAATACAATATCACCAAATAAAACACAACTTTGTTTTGAATGTCTGCATTCACACTTTAATATTACTTTAGAGATTGTGCCGCTTGTCCACTTATACCATCATTTCATTTATATTGCTTTTCTTCTGTTTCCGCAGTAGAAAACATATTTTCTTTTTGTTGGCCTTATCTGTAAAAATAGGCAGCTGTCATATATCTACTTCAACTGTTGCTATGGCTGTTTAATACATGTCAGATATAGATAGACCTTGCTGTGTCAATCATGTATATTAAAGGACACAAATCAAATTACAGCTGGAAGGCCAAAAGGAGTTTAAAGGTGACAAGATGTAGAGCAGGTGGTAAAGTGTACAGCATGTGGCTGACTGGATAAAGACCTGGACAGCCAATACACATTGAAATCCTGGTGATGGTATCGGTATGTGTCCCTGTACAAGAGCTTAATCTGCATTGTCTCAGTCCACCCAGCTGCAAATGCGTACCAGCCTCGGCTGGGGATGTAACAGTTACTTCCCCAGCCAATTAATACAACCCCAGTTCCAATGAAGTTGGGACATTGTGTGAAATGTACAATGATTTGCAAATCCTCTTCAACCTATATTCAATTGAATACACCACAAAGACAAGATATTTAATGTTCAAACTGATAGACCTTTTTGTTTTTGTGCAAATATTTGCTCATTTTGAAAAGAATACCTGTGACACATTTCAAAAAAGCTGGGACAGGGGCAACAAAAGACTGGGAATGTTAATGAATGCTCAAAGAACACCTGTTTGGAACATTCCACAGGTGAAAAGGTTAATTGGAAACAGGTGAGTGTCATGATTGGGTATAAAAGGAGCATCCCAAAAGGCTCAGCTATTCACAAGCACAGATGGGGCGAGGATCACCACTTTGTGAACAACTGCGTGAAAAACTAGTCCAACAGTTTAAGAACATTGACTACGTTTACATGCCGTTAATATTCGGGTTAAGGTCAATATTCTGGTTTCTGAATCATTAGGAATAACCCGTTTACATGCTTAAGCAGACAGAGTTACTCCTGTATACATGGTCACTGGTATCATTTGGACTATCCCCATCTAAACAGCGACGCACGTCGTCCACCGGTGCTTGATTTGATCTGGTGTTCGTGCAAATCCTGCTTCGTGTAAAACCCCTCACTACACACTTTTCTCAAACAGGCATTAACATTTTCTCATTTTTCTCTCCTGTGGGCTGCCTCTGCATCAAAACAGCGAACGTCTCTGGACCTGTTGCCAGATTTGGCGCAGCTACGCACAGAAGAGAGGGGGGCGGTGAGAGTGGTCCGTTGTGGCGTTTACCAAGCCACAGACGGTAAGCACATCGGAGGCAGAGCAATCGCGGTGATATGCCAACCGGTGCCGTGACCGGCCCGCTTGATAAGGATGCAGAACAAAATGCGCTGTTTACATCTGCTTCTGTGGTGTCCGGTGGGCTGCACGTGCCGCATACAAGTAGTTGCTGAACTCAAAAGACCAAGATTCCTTGTAGATAGGACATGCGCAGAACACAAAATAATGTTCCTTTCTATGGGGATATCCCGATGCGCGTTTATATGACCTGATATTTGGGTTAGAAAAGGAGTAACCCAGGGGTCTTATTCAGGTTTTTAAAAACCGGAATATGAGCATATTCGGGTTTTTGCGGGCGTTTACATGGCCGTGCACAACCGGGTTATTGCCAATATTCCGGTTATGAAAGGGTTATTGGCTGCATGTAAACGTAGTCAATGTTTCTCAATGCTGAATTGCAAGGAATTTAGGGATTCTATCATCTACAGTCCATAATATAATGGGAAGATTCAGAGAATCTGGAGAACTTTTTACACATAAGAGACAAGGCCAAAAACCAACAATGAATGCCCGTGACCTTCAATCCATCAGGCAGCACTGCATTAAAAACCAGCATCATTGTGTAAAGCCCCTTTCACACTGGCGTAAATGTAGAGCTGTGTATTGCGGCATTTCATTTAAGTACACCCGAAATGCACATGTACTCAGCCTTTTTTCCATGTTCGTAGAGTTGCTTGCAGCTGCCTGTGTTTGCTTTTTAATGTGTGTACACAGTTGCGTGTAGCCCTTGCCGCTAATAAAAACAATTCAACTCTTTTTCAGTTCAC
The DNA here is from genome assembly GCF_902500255.1 of Thalassophryne amazonica. Classification (NCBI taxonomy): domain Eukaryota; kingdom Metazoa; phylum Chordata; class Actinopteri; order Batrachoidiformes; family Batrachoididae; genus Thalassophryne; species Thalassophryne amazonica. The sequence goes on from NC_047105.1 coordinate 117,798,840, forward strand.
ACCTGCCAGCTGTGCAGAACACATTGTCGCATTTGGAAAACAGTGGAGTGTATCATGAGGTTTTTACAGTTGCATAGTGCCACGCATGTAGCCATAGCTGCTATTTTCTGCCTCTGTGGAAGTACACTCTTTTCTCTACTGCACGGTGTGGTGCGGCTCAGAAACAGAGTCATTTAACATTATTATTATTACTATTATTATTATTATTGCTATTATTATTATTATTATATTTTTTGTCTTGCTGGATCATTTTCATTGTGTACAGATGCTGCTGAGTCTGGCTGTGGTAAAGGCTTCTGTGAATGAAGCGCTGTGACTTGTTAAACTTTTAAAGCTCCGGTTGTCCGCTGATCTGATCAGACCTGATCGATCAGGTCGTCTGATGATCGCACTGACATGCAGCAACTGCGCTTTTATTTTAAAGACTCACAGCGCTTATTCATGTTTAAGCAGACCTGATCGATCAGCATGTCTGATGATAGCACCGACATGCAGCGACTGCGCTTTTATTTTAAAGAGTCACAGTACTTATTCAGGTTTGATCAGAACTGATCGATTAGGGCATCTGATGAGCGCACCGACATGCATCGATGAGGCTTTTATTTTAAAGAGTCACAGGGTTTACTTAGGTTTGATCAGACACAGAGAGAGAGAAAGAGAGAGAGCAACAAAGAGAGAGAGTGAGGGAGAGAGTGATGAGAGAGAGAGAGAGAGAGAGAGAGAGAGAGAGAGAGACAAAGACAGACAGAGAGAGAGAGAGAGAGAGAGAGAGAGAGAGACAAAGACAGAGTGAGAGAGAGCGCGACAGAGAGAGAGAAAGAGAGAGAGAGTGAAATAGAGCGACCAAACTGCTGTTTCTGTTGTGTTTCTGGATTTTTGCATTTCTGAGTTGAGGTTTGATTTTCTGTTCTGACCACACAGAGGTGCTGTGGGCTGTGTGATCATGTTTCCACCTGATTCACCCACTCAGTTTTTGGATGTGTACAGGAGTGCCGTGTTGCACATAATTGCATGAAGTAACACCCTGCTGCACAGACCTGCTTAAAACGGTGTATTTTTTTTGACCAGTGCTCTACGCCACATGTCCAAAAGCACTTTCATGTTGAAGTCTCACAGGACATGCTGTGACATGCCCAGCTCTTCCACAATTTCTCGGATAGTCACACGACTGAAAAGTCACTGAAAGCCGTCTGAATCTTCCAAATGGTTTCCACCTGGCTGTCGCCCAGTTTCTGGCAAAATGTGATGCAGTAGTGCTGCTCCAGTCGTTCCGCCATTTTCCTTGCAATGAAAATCCACCGAGAGCACAACACACGTCCTCACACAAAGGCTGCTTACCAGCAAATGACGCAATCGACAGGCGTGAAAAAATTCACACATGCGCACGAAGGTTCAAGGTTTGCTCATGCAAGCACATGTGATTCAAATCCATCAGGTTTTTGCAAAAAATAAAAAGGTCCGATACTTTTCTAACAATATTTATATATATATTGTTGTGTGGGCCGCTGAAGAGGAGGTACTGCTGGCCCACCACCACCAGATGGCGGCCTGCTTGAAGTGCGGGCTTCAAGCACGAGAGGGCGTCGGAGCCACTGGGAGTGACAGCTGTCACTTATCATCAGCACCAGCTGTCACTCATCCAACTCATCACCATCACCATAAAGGCCGGACTGCAACTCCACCTCCTCGCCGAGAAATCAGTTACCAGAAGAGGTAATTTCTCTGCTCAACTTAACACTGACTTATAGTCTGAACTTCTTTGCAGCCGTTTTCCTGTGGTGTTGCCTTATCTGTGGGATTGGCATTTGGTCTGATCAGCGACGGCTTCGCGTCACACCCCAACCAGATAAGTGGTTAGACAGGAGCTGCACGAGTGTGTGATTGGAGGTGGAGGTGCTCCCTCCCAAAGGAACACAGACTGTGGAATTACTGAGTGTGGCTTATCCATTGCCCGTTCATTTTACACCCCCTGTTGTGGGTCCGTGTTCCTACACTTTCACAACAGGATTTCTCGGCCAGCGTCATGGATCCCGAGGGGCGTCAACCATCACTTGAACAGCCAATGGAAGAGTGAGGTGAACAGGCATCAGCAGGAGGCATGTTAGGTGAGCTGCAGCAAATCTTAACCGCTTTTACTGCTCGGTTGGACTTAGTTACCGAGCAGAACGTTATTCTCAATCGGAGGATGGAGGCTCTCACTGCCCAGGTGGAAGCGCATGCTCAGGGCGCTGCTGCAGCACCTCCTCCTGCTGATCGAGTGCCAGAAACAGACATTCCGCTGGTCGTTCAACGAACCCTCCCCACCATCCCCTGAAGCATACATAAGCCCTCCGGAGCCGTACGGAGGCTGTCTCGAGATGTGCGCGGACTTCTTGATGCAGTGCTCGCTCATCTTTTCACAGCGTACCGTCATGTACACGTCAGACGCTAGCCGGGTGGCTTACGTAATAAATTTGCTTCGAGGAGAGGCACGCGCCTGGGCTACGGCGCTCTGGGAGCAAAATTCACAGCTCCTAACGACATATACTGGGTTTGTGAGGGAGTTTAAACAGGTTTTTGATCACCCCAATAGAGGCGAGACTGCTTCGAACGTGCTGCTGTCAATGAGACAGGGGCGTCGGAGTGCTGCGGAGTATGCAGTCGACTTCCGCATCGCGGCTGCGAGGTCCGGCTGGAATAACGTTGCGCTCCGTGCCGCCTTCGTAAACGGACTGTCTCTGGTCCTGAAGGAGCACCTGCTGGCTAAGGACGAACCGCGGGACTTGGATGGGCTTGTTGATCTGGTTATACGATTAGATAACCGATTAGAGGAACATCGTCGGGAGCAGGGCGGGGGGCGTGGCCGGGCACAAGCCGTCCCTCTCTCTTCCGGGTCCAAAAGGGTGCCACCGTGCCCACGCTCCACAGCCAGAGACTCCTGTGTGGCAACAGCTCCCCCTGCTGATGAAGCTATGGACACGAGCAGGGCCAAAGTCAAATCAAATAACAGACAACGGAGGCTGGCCCGCGGGGAGTGTTTTTTCTGTGGCTCGAGTGAGCATCTACAGAGGAACTACCCCAAGCGGTTAAACGACAACGCCCACCCTTAGAAACTGGGCTAAGGGTGGGCCATAACACGCACGCGGGGAAACCCCGTAAATCAGCACGCATCCCAGTTACGATCCTGAGTGGGGATCTGACCCTTCACGCCCCAGCACTGGTAGACACGGGGTCGGAAGGCAATCTGCTGGACAGCAGATGGGCCAGGGATGTCGGGCTCCCTCTAGTGGCTCTACCTTCACCTTTGAAGGTACGGGCACTAGATGGCACCCTTCTTCCACTAATCACACACCAGACACAGCCAGTGACATTGGTGGTGTCTGGTAATCACAGGGAGGAGTTTGTGTTTTATGTAACACCTTCTACCTCCCGTGTGATTTTGGGTTATCCTTGGATGATAAAGCACAATCCCCGGATTGATTGGCCATCTGGGGTTGTGGCTCAGTGGAGCGAAACCTGCCACCGGGAATGCCTCGGATCCTTGGTTCCGCCTGGTGTGACGGCTAGTGAGGAGGTCAAGATTCCCCCCAATCTGACGGCGGTACCGGAGGAGTACCATGATCTTGCTGATGTCTTCAGCAAAGATCTGGCACTCACCCTTCCCCCGCACCGACCGTACAATTGTGCCATTGATTTGATCCCGGGCGTTGAGTACCCGTCCAGCAGGCTGTACAACCTCTCACGTCCTGAGCGAGAATCAATGGAGACCTACATCCGGGACTCATTAGCTGCCGGGCTGATCCGGAACTCCACCTGTGGGCAAGAAAGACGGCGGACTCCGTCCATGCATTGATTACAGGGGGCTGAACGAGATTACGGTTCGCAATCGATACCCTTTGCCCCTGTTGGATTCAGTGTTCACGCCCCTGCATGGAGCCCAAATTTTCACAAAACTGGATCTTAAGAATGTGTACCACCTGGTTCGGATCCAGAAGGGAGATGAGTGGAAGACGGCATTTAACACCCCGTTAGGTCACTTTGAGTACCTGGTCATGCCGTTCAGCCTCACCAATGCACCCGCGACATTCCAGGCCTTGGTTAATGACGTCTTGCGGGACTTCCTGCATCAGTTTGTCTTCGTATATCTAGACGATATTCTCATCTTTTCCCCGGATCCTGAGACTCATGTTACGCATGTGCGTCAGGTCCTGCAGCGGTTGTTGGAGAACCGGCTGTTTGTGAAGGGCGAGAAGTGCGAGTTCCACCGTACTTCTTTGTCCTTCCTGGGGTTTATAATCTCCTCCAACTCCATCGCCCCTGATCCGGCCAAGGTTGCGGCGGTGAGAGATTGGCCCCAACCAACAAACAGTAGGAAACTACAGCAGTTCCTCGGTTTTGCTAATTTTTACCGGAGGTTCAGCAAAGGCTACAGTCAGGTAGTTAGCCCCTGACAGCCCTGACCTCCACAAAAGTCCCCTTCACCTGGTCGGATCGGTGCAAAGCCGCGTTTAGGGAGTTGAAACGCCGGTTCTCGACTGCACCAGTCCTGGTGCAGCCCGATCCAAATCGCCAGTTTATAGTTGAAGTGGACGCCTCTGACTCAGGGATAGGAGCCGTGCTATCCCAGAGTGGGGAGTCCGACAAGGTTCTCCACCCATGTGCCTACTTTTCCCACAGGTTGACCCCGGCAGAGCGGAACTATGACATTGGCAATCGGGGACTTCTTGTGGTGAAGGCGGCTCTGGAGGAGTGGAGACAACTGTTGGAGGGAGCTTCGTTACCATTCACGGTTTTCACAGACCATCGGAACCTGGAGTACATTCGGACCGCCGAGCGTCTGAACCCCAGGCAAGCCTGCTGGTCACTGTTCTTCGGGCGTTTTGACTTTCAGATCACATACCGCCCCGGGACGAAGAACCAACGGTCTGACGCCCTGTCCTGGGTGCACGAGGAGGAAGTCAGGATCGAGCTGTCAGACCCAACAGAAACCATCATCCCCGAGTCCACTGTCGTGGCCACCCTCACCTGGGACGTGGAGAAGACCGTCCAGGAGGCCCTGACACGGAACCCGGACCCGGGGACTGGACCGAAGAACAAGATGTACGTCCCACCAGAGGCCAGGGCTGCAGTCCTGGACTTCTGTCACGGTTCCAAGCTCTCCTGCCACCCAGGGGTGCGAAGAACTGTGGCAGTGGTCCGGCAGCGCTTCTGGTGGGCGTCTCTGGAAGCCGACGTCCGGGAGTACATCCAGGCTTGCACCACCTGCACCAGGGGCAAAGCCAACCACCACAAGACCCAAGGCCTCCTCCAGCCTCTGCCCGTGCCTCATCGCTCCTGGTCTCACATCGGCTTGGACTTCGTCACGGGCCTCCCGCCGTCCCAGGGCATGACTGCCATCCTCACGATAGTGGACCGGTTCTCCAAGGCGGCCCACTTCGTGGCCCTCCCGAAGCTCCCGACGGCCCAGGAGACTGCAGACCTCCTGGTCCACCAGGTTGTGCGTCTGCATCGGATTCCATCGGACAGTCTCAGATCGTGGTCCTCAGTTCTCCTCCCAGGTCTGGAGGAGTTTCTGCAGGGAATTGGGGGCCACCGTAAGTCTCTCGTCCGGGTACCACCCCCAGACGAATGTTCAGGCAGAGCGGACGAACCAGGAACTGGAGCAGGCCCTCCGCTGCGTGACCTCTGCGCACCCGACGGCCTGGAGTAACCATATGGCCTGGATCGAGTACGCTCATAATAGCCAAGTGTCATCTGCCACCGGCCTCTCCCCGTTTGAGGTATGTTTGGGGTACCAGCCCCCATTGTTTCCGCTAGTGGAGGGAGAGGTCAGGGTGCCCTCGGTCCAGGCCCATCTGAGGAGGTGCTGTCGGGTGTGGCGTACCGCCCGCTCTGCCCTGCTCAAAGCCCGGATGAGGACTAAGGCCCATGCAGACCGCCGGCGTGCCCAGGCCCCTACGTATCAGCCCGTGCAGGCGGTTTGGCTATCTACAAAGGACATCCCCCTGCAAGTGGAATCCCAAAAACTCAAGGACAGATTCATAGAACCTTTCACCATCCTTAAAGTCCTCAGTCCAGCCGCAGTGAAGCTGGCAGCTTCAGATTCATCCGGTATTTCATGTGTCACGCCTCAAACCCTGCCATACCTCTCCACTCTGTGCCCCTGGACCGGCGGCGCCACCTGCCCGGATCATTGACGGGGAGCCGGCTTGGACTGTGCGCCGGCTCCTGGACGTCCGTCGGAAGGGCCGGGGGTTCCAGTACTTGGTGGTACCTGAACCCGGCCCTCCTGGCCGACTTCTACACCCGGCACCCGGACAAGCCTGGTCGGGCGCCAGGAGGCACCCGTTGAGGGGGGGGTCCTGTTGTGTGGGCCGCTGAAGAGGATGTACTGCTGGCCCACCACCACCAGATGGCGCCCTGCTTGAAGTGCTGGCTTCAAGCACGAGAGGGCGTCGAAGCCACTGGGAGTGACAGCTGTCACTTATCATCAGCACCAGCTGTCACTCATCCAACTCATCACCATCACCATAAAGGCCGGACTGCAACTCTACCTCCTCGCCGAGAAATCAGTTACCAGAAGAGGTCATTTCTCTGCTCAACTTAACACTGACTTATAGTCTGAACTTCTTTGCAGCCGTTTTCCTGTGGTGTTGCCTTATCTGTGGGACTGGCGTTTGGTGTGATCATCGATGGCTTCGCGTCACACCCCAACCAGATAAGTGGTTAGACAGGAGCTGCACGAGTGTGTGATTGGAGGTGGGGGTGCTCCCTCCCAAAGGAACACAGACTGTGGAATTACTGAGTGTGCGAACTCACACTCATCTAAACTGTTTCTGTTCTCTGCCAGCAGTACCAGGTCTGACAGCTGGAGACGGTGGCCACCTGGGGATCCAGGACTTAGCGGCTCCGGTGTTCTTCAGGTCCGTTGGCGGTGAAGGCCGTGTGGGATCCGGCCCGGTTCTGGACGGATGTCTCCTATCCTCAAGCCTGCCCACACGTCACTCAACATATAATTGTCTGTACTACCAAAACTGTATTTGTCTGTATTCCGTTGTGCACTTCACAACATTAAATTGTTACTGTTTGGCTTATCCATTGCCCGTTCATTTTACACCCCCTTTTGTGGGTCGGTGTTCCTACACTTTCACAACATATATACTGTAATGTTTCTTTATATTTTATTTAAGAAATATTTTTATTTGTCCCAATCAGGAACATTTGCTGTGCAGACAACGTAAATACAGATGATGAGCTGAACACCATGAAGTCCAGTTGGAAGAAAACTCTCTGCTCTTCAAAATAGGAGAAAAGTGTCTTCAACACCACCAGAGGTCAAAGCTGCAGAAGAGACCTTCATCTGGTCCCGAGAATCCAACATAACATCACCTGCTTCTAAATTAAAGGCTCTTTAAACAGCAACTATTTTATTATTTTTTAAAAAGCTTTTTCATTTTATATTTTAACAATAAATGAATGGATCATTAAAAATGTCCATGAAATCAAAGTCAAAAGACATTTGCACAGGTTATTGTGCACAATTTTAAAACATTCACAGTCACTAGTCAGATTCATATTTAAGAAATGGCTGTCCTGATCACATTAAAGGCAGTCACAGATTTTGATGTAATTACAAGTTGAAATGACTCAATTAAAAAATAATCATGAGGTTTATTTCACAGAAATACTACTTTACAATCACACTGCAGTCGTTCTTAAATTATCTCCTGTTGCATTTATAATAAACATTTGTATTTATTTACAGTGTCTGTTTTTCTGGTTATAATGAGATATGAATAATCTACCAGACTTAAAAAAATGTACAAATTTCCATATTGTTTTATTTGTCAAAAATAAATGTCCAAGGTTACAGGTGGTTTTAATTTTCAAATGAAGAAAGGTTTCAAAAGAACCTTTTATTTATTTATTTAGCTATTTTAATTACAAATGTACTAAACTCTTTTCTTAACAGTAATCATAAATTTTGAGGTAAAACAAATTTGCAAGGATTTTTCATCAGAAAACTGCTCTATAAATGAGCAGTCCTGTGACACGTTTCTGTTTTGTGTAGATCAGTGGGTTCTGCACTGATCTGTTTTGTACAGTGCCACGAGTCTTCCGTGTTTTGGTCTGACGCATCGTTCCTATTGGACAGCACAAAGCTACATCACAGCTCAGAGTGGTGAAAGTTGGATTGGATTGATCTTTGACGGCGTCAGCCTGTCGACAAGTAGCAATGCATGCTCCTGTCAGAAGCGTTTCTTTAGCTCAGCTTTTGACGCAACGCTTCTGACGCCTTTAAAAAGCAATGCGTCTCAATGAAAATTATGCTTTTTAGACCGATTCGTGATGCCTCTGATGCTTCCAACACGTCCGGTGTGAAAGACCCTTAACTATTGACGTGTGTGGATGAGGGATGGTCATTTCGGTCACGGGGTCATGGTGGTGGTTGGAATGGGAGCCTGTAGGTTTGGTGATATGTTGTGGATGGATGTGGTGTCTGGATGAGGGGTGGTCGTGTCTGTCACAGGAGATGTGGTGGTAGTCAGAGTGGGAAAGTGATTGAAGGGAGTGTTTGAGGTCAAGAAAAATGGTACAGCGTCATGTGGGTCTGGGAAATACAAAAAAATCCATCAGGACATCTATATATGGCAGGATTCATCCTTGCAGTGGTGGGTACAGTTCAGCTAATCCGATAACAGATAATTATCGAAGCTAATGTTTTATTTGTGGATTAGCTTTACACACAAGTTGTAAAACTATCATCACACCAATTATCTTTCAATAAATTTAGTTCTAACTTTCAGTCCAATAACATTTTTTGCTGGTAAAGTGAGCAAAGTTTACAAACGTCTCTAAACCCTAAAATCAAACATTTCAGTCCGTCTGTCATGTGTTTGTAGCAGACTGGCTGCCTGTCGCTTGCTGATGACATCATCATTAAGCGCAAGACGTGATTGGCCTGTTGACGCAGGGGCTATTGTGGGTAGTGTAGTTGAGGTTCACTTTGGACGTTACACTGTTACTGTCCACTTGACACAAGCTAAACAGACTAATTTTAACATTATTTTATTTTATTTCTTTATGGCTGACGGGATAATTTAATCACCAAGACTCGGTGGGGGAGAGGAGCTCTCACGGTGCAGCTGTGTAGAGACTTTTCTTCACCGTTTCGACACTGTTTTGGACAAAAAAGGGCACTTTTTTCTTCAGATATTCGCACTGAAACTAACAGATAAGAATTAATATTATACTACGTGTGTCTTTTACTCTGCCAATCAATGCATTGATGGATGTATTTCAGTTGTTTAAACCACAGGGTTCAAAGCGTGTGAAAAAAGTAGCAGCTGTATACAATATTGAGATAAACTGTGACTTCTAACACTGTTTTTACTGCTTTTGAAAGATGATGACAGTGTTTGGGGTTTTATTCTTTTATTAATTCATTTTTCGTGCGTTCTTATGTGTTTGTGATCCTTGAATTTACCCAGCAGTGAAAAGTGAAAGTGAAACTGGTTTATCAAAAGCAGACAGTGTAATCTGATGTGGCCGCGTCCAAATCAATACTAAAAGTTATCGGTTATCAGTAATAAAGATATATATTGTTTTAGCAGTTTATCGGTTTAGCGTCATAAAAGATAACTTTTCAGTTAGCGAATTAATGGTTATCAAAACTAACTTTTTGGTTAACTGTGCCCACCACTGTGTCCTTGAATATAGAGGTTCTGGATGTTACATAGGTCTGGGTATGCTGTGGTAAAGTCGTGTTCAGTGTGTGTGTGATGTTTTCGACTGTGTCTAAGATAGCGTCCTTCTTACATTTATCTGAACTGTCTAGGCAATCTAAATATAGGTCTCAGATCTGAAAAAAAAAAAACCAACCACCTCGGCCATGTTGTGTAATTCCAGGGCGTCTGAGCCCTCTACTGGATCAAACATGCAATCCTTCTTCGCGTTGGGCAGAAAACCATCCTTAGCATCTGAACAGTTGTAATTGATTTCTGGCTGTGTGGGCTTTGCCGGCAGGTAGTCCTTCAGACTCCACACCTACTCTGGGAGCATACCTACCTTAAACATGGTGGTCACGTTGTACAACTCAGGGAACCAGTCAAACACCAAGTGATTGTCTTTGACTAAATCCCATGCCTGATTCAGCTACCCATATTGTCCATCGGGGTTGCAGCTGCTGTGGAAGCTGTTCAAAAGCACATTCAGTCATGAAAGAATGACTTTGAGAGCCCTGAGGTCCTGATTATTGCCTGCTGGGTTCATGGTATGGTCGGTTCCTTCTGTTATGATTCACAACATCAGGTTGAACCCAAATATGCAGGCAGTAATCAAGCAGATGGTAAGATGCAACAACAAGATGGTTTATTTCTCCAGAAACAAACCGCAATCCCAAACCAGCAAACAGTGAGATGATCGGGGGGTGTGATGGTCTAGTGGTTAAGTGTTGGGCTTGAGACCAGAAGATCCTTGGTTCAAATCCCAGGCTGACCAGTCCTTAATCCCTAGTTGCTCCCGGTGTGTAGTGAGTACCCTGAGTGGCAGCACCCTGACACTGGGGTGAATGTAAGGCATTATTGTAAAGCGCTTTGAGCATCTGATGCAGATGGAAAAGCACTATATAAATGCAGTCCATTTATGAAACAATGAGATGATAATGTGGGGAAAGACAAGTCCAGCAAAACACAGAAAAAAAAATCCAACGAAGAAACAAATGACAGATTCTCAATCTACTTACGAGTTCCAAACACAGAGGGACAAAATGAAGGAACTGGAAATCAAACAGGGAAAAGGTGAGGGCTAAAATGCAAAATGAACTAATGAACAAGAGGTGTGTGAATTAGGGGAGACTGGAACAAAGACTCACATGACAAGTAAATGAACACAGGTGACTACAAACTAAACAGACAAATGAGGGTGAAACAAAACCTAATGATAGCAAAACATAACTAATAAGAAGAACTCAAAAACCTAAATACAAAACCAATTACACAAAAGCAAAAACAATCATGGAACACAAAGGTCTGCAAAGTAGCAACAGGGAAACAAAAGATAAACCGAGGAACAAATAATGAGAACATATGGAATAATCAAGCAACCAAGGAAACCGTAACCAAACCAAAAACCAAACCAGGGAAACACAAGCAGAAAACTGGCATGGAACTCACAAGGGACTGAGTGCAAACAGGGGAACAAAACGTGATAAACTAAAGAGACACATGAGGATGACTAATGACAACGAACACAGAGACACGGACAGGGAGTACGCCAAAGGATGACAACCATGGATAAATGAGGAGAGAGAGAGAGCACACAGACTACTGACAGAAGACAAAGACAATTAACACCTGAATCAAGACAAAGGATTAACCACAGAGACAGACGGGGGCAGGACACTGAGGACACAAACGCAGACATGGACAGAGCACAGCACAACAGTTTGACAAGTTGCAATCTAAGTATGTGGATTGTCAATGGGAGCAAATAAGCAATCTGCATGCCAACTTTGAGCTGCCTGGAGTGTGTAACAGCTGAAGTAACTGTGGCCGCAGAAACCTTAACAGGTTTATATGTACAGATATACATAGACAATGTGACATATCACATAATTTATTCAGTTAATGATGTCATACAGTTGTAGCTTGTGAGTAGCATGTACAAATAGCAACAACTGCTAAGAAAAGTTATAATTCCATAAATTTAGCAGATTTCTGTATTATAAAGGCATTTCAAAGCCATTTACGAACCATCGCTATATTTCCATCAGAGGTTCAGGAATCGTGGGGGGCCATTGATATTTGCTCCAAAATGAGATCCTCTGCTGAAACCACCCCTCCAAAATAAATAAATAAAAATAAAAATAAAATAATCCAGCAGATGAAGTCTGCATATATTAAGTTTTCCTGAGGATTTAAGAGGAAGAGGATGTGCAATCTTACTTTTCAATCAAGGCACATTCAAATAACTAAGCACATGGCAGCTCATAAGGTCACTGGGACCCATACATATTTGTGGGTAAGTCTATAATAACAATCCAGTTGGCACTTCCAGCACTTCAGAAAGGCCTACATAAATAAAAAGAGCAGATGAGAACAATCACTCTCCATTAACCATATTTGACACTAATGCACGACAGTACAATTTGATAGTATCTACCTGCATGTAATGTGGAATCCAGACAGAAACATGTTGCTTCAAACCTGGCTGCTGGGCATGCCACTTTGGCTGAAGTGGGTATAGGTGCCATAGGTTAGAGTTCAGAGGTTTGAATCTCACCATAGGCAAAAAAAAAAAAGGTCTCTTAGCTACATGAGTTTTAACATTAAGAAATGCTCTGTCTCTCTCTCTCTCCCTCCCTCGGCCTCTTTTATTTATAATCTATTTGAATGGAATAAGATGCTTTTTTCTTCTTCTGACCCTGGGCCTTGTTTCATAAAGCAATCTAATCTTTCAGTATACTAAATTTTCGTAGTCAACTACAGTCAGTCGTGCAACATTATCCGTCTAATCACCGTTTCACATCGATGGCTAAACTTGTAGATTGGCCATCTTACGTTAGTCAATGGTTTTCATGGGCATAACGACCTCGCACATGCCATTGCCAAGAGATGGCTCCAATGTTTTTTTTTTTACTTCCAGGTTTGCTATTGTCATGTACTCTGCAGCCTTTTTTTCATTAATTGGCTTTATTTACATTTACGGACACATACAAACTGCAGAATGGCATGCTTAGCTCTTAACCAAGCAGTTTCACTCTTCAGTTTCCTTTTCTACCCTTCCATCATTTTGTGCACACAACACTGCTCAGCGTAACAGCGACATCTGGTGGCTAATGTGAGAACTGTCACAAACACATCAAACGGTTATCGTCTGCTTTAACCATGGCCAAAAGCGGAGGAAGCTCTCCTTTTGGAAGAATATGAGCGACGTAGGTGCTTTTGAGTCTTCCATCAAGTGTTGGTACATGATAGCTGCCATTTTTAGAAGTAAGACACTGAAGTTTTGTAGTCTAAAATAAGATTAGTCTCCTCTGCACCAGGCAAAAAACTTTAGCCGGATAACATGAAACTTTAGCTGACTAAGTGATTTTTGTAATGACTAATGTCAAAAAATTAGTCAACTAAGTGAGTTTATTCGACTTAACAAGATTAGACTGTTTTGAGAAGCCAGGCCCCTGTGTGTCATAGGGTATTACTCTCACTGATATGTGTGTGTGTGTGTGTGTGTGTGTGTGTGTGTGTGTGTGTGTGTGTGTGTGTGTGTGTGTGTGTGTGTGTGTGTGTGTGTGTGTGTGTGTGTGGACAAGACAACTCAAAAACAGCTGGATGGATCTGCGGGGGACGGGGGGGTGGGGTGTTGGATTTTGGAGTAGTTTGGTCAAAGGTCATGGAAAACATTGTCTGAAAACACCTTTTTGCTGTATATCTCCACAACCAAGAAGCCTAGTTGGATGATCTGAAGCAAATATTAATAAGCAAAATATTTGTGATTGATTAGTATGAATGGCTTCATATTTGAATCACGTGTGATTACATCAGACATGCTTGAACCCTCGTGGGCATGCAAGAGTTTTTTACACGCCTGTCGGTTATGTCATTCGCCTGTGGGCAGTCTCTGAGTGAGGAGTGGCCCACCCCTCGTCGTTTTTTCATTGTTTAGGAATGGCTCAGAGACTGCTGCTTTGTTTGATAAAAAATTTTTCAAAAACTGTAAGGCACAACTTGTTGTGTGGGCCGCTGAAGAGGAGGTACTGCTGGCCCACCACCACCAGATGGCGCCCTGCTTGGAGTGCGGGCTTCAAGCACGAGAGGGCGCCGGAGCCACTGGGAGTGACAGCTGTCACTCATCATCAGCACCAGCTGTCACTCATTCAACTCATCACCATCACCATAAAGGCCGGACTGCAACTCCACCTCCTCGCCAAGAAATCAGCTACCTTGGAGGTAATTTTCTCTGCTAAACCGAAAACACTGACTAATAGTCTGAACTTCTTTGCAGCCGTTTTCCTGTGGGTGTTGCCTTATCTGTGGGATTGGCGTTTGGTGTGATCAGCGACGGCTTCGCTTCACACCCCAACCAGATAAGTGGTTAGACAGGAGCTGCACGAGTGTGTGACTGGAGGTGGAGGTGCTCCCTCCCAAAAGAACACAGACTGTGGGATTACTGAGTGTGCGTACTCACACTCACCTGTACTGTTTCTGTTCTCTGCCAGCAGTACCAGGTCTGACAGCTGGAGACGGTGACCACCTGGGGACCCAGGACTTGGCGGCTCCGATGTTCTTCAGATCCGTTAGCGGTGAGGGCCGTGTGGGATCCGGCTCGGTTCTGGACGGGCGTCTCCTATCCTCAAGCCTGCCCACACGTCACCCAACGTAATTGACTGTAGTTCCAAACTGGTTGTTGTCTGTATTCCGTTGTGCACAATTTACAACATTAAATTGTTACTGTTTGGCTTATCCATTGCCCGTTCTTTTACGCCGCCTGTTGTGGGTCCGTGTTCCTACACTTTCACAACAGGATTTCTCGGCCAGCGTCATGGATCCCAAGAGGGGCGTCAACCATCACTTGAACAGCCAATGGAAGAGCGAGGTGCACAGGCGCCAGCAGGAGGCGTGTTAGGTGAGCTGCAGCACATCTTAACCGCTTTTACTGCTCGGTTGGACTTAGTTACCGAGCAGAGCGTTGTTCTCAATCGAAGGATGGAGGCTCTCACCGCCCAGGTGGAAGCGCATGCTCAGGGCACTGCTGCAGCACCTCCTCCTGCTGACCGAATGCCAGAAACAGAAATTCCACTGGTCGTTCAACGAACCCCCCCACCTTCCCCTGAGGCATACATAAGCCCTCCGGAGCCGTACGGAGGCTGTGTGGAGACGTGCACGGACTTCTTGATGCAGTGCTCGCTCGTCTTTTCACAGTGTCCCGTCATGTACGCGTCAGACGCTAGCCGGGTGACTTACGTTATAAATTTGCTTCGAGGAGAGGCTCGCGCCTGGGCTATGGCGCTCTGGGAGCAGAATTCACAGCTCCTAATGATTTACACTGAGTTTGTGAGGGAGTTCCGACAGCTGTTCGACCACCCTCATAGAGGCGAGACCGCTTCAAGCGTGCTGCTGTCGATAAGACAGGGGTGTCGGAGTGCAGCGAAGTATGCAGTCGACTTCCGCATCGAGCCAGCTGGAATGCTGTTGCGCTCCGTGCCGCCTTTGTAAACGGACTGTCTCTGGTCCTTAAGGAGCACCTGGTGGCGAAGGACGAGCCGCGGGATTTAGACGGGCTTATCGACCTGGTTATATGGTTAGACAGCCGATTAACAGAACACCGACGGGAGCGAGACGAAGGGCATGGTCAGGCACAAGCCATCCTTCTTCCTCCCGGGTCTGAAAGGGAGCCGTCTTCCCCACGCTCCACAGCCAGGGCACTCCACGTGACGACAGCTCCCCCTGCTGACGTTGCTATGGAAACAAGCAGGGCCAAAAGGCGATCAGATCAGAGACAAAGGAGGCTGATCCGTGGGGAGTGTTTTCTCTGCAGCTCAACCGAGCACAGACAGAGAGAATGCCCCAAACGGTCAAAACAGCAGCACTCGTCCTTAGAGACTGGGCTAAGGGTGGGTCACAATACCCACGCGGGGAGACCCCAAAAATCTGCACGTATCCCAGTCACGATCCTGAGTGGGGATCTAACCCTTCACGCCCCAGGCCTGGTGGACACGGGGTCGGAGGGGAATCTGCTGGATAGCAGATGGGCAAAGGAGGTTGGGCTCCCTCTAGTGGCCTTACCATCACCATTGTCGGTGTGGCCACTAGATGGCACCCTTCTTCCACTAATCACACACCAGACACAGCCAGTGACATTGGTTGCATCTGAAAATCACAGGGAGGAGATTGTGTTTTATGTAACACCGTCTACCTCCCGAGTGATTTTGGGTTTCCCATGGGTGTTAAAACACAATCCCCGGATTGATTGGCCATCTGGGGTGTGGTTCAGTGGAGCGAAACCTGCCACCGGGAGTGTTTAGGATCCTCGGTTCCACCCGGTGTGACAGCTAAGGAGGAGGTTATAGTTCCCCCCAATCTGGCGGCGGTGCCAGCCGAGTACCATGACCTTGCTGACGTCTTCAGCAAAGATCTGGCACTCACGCTGCCCCCGCACCGTCCGTACGATTGTGCCATTGATTTAATACCGGGCGCTGAGTACCCGTCCAGCAGGCTGTACAACCTCTCACGTCTGGAATGCGAATCAATGGAGACCTACATCCGGGACTTGTTAGCTGCCGGGTTGATCCAGAACTCCACCTCCCCGATGGGTGCTGGTTTCTTTTTTGTGGGCAAGAAGGACGGCGGACTCTGTCCATGCATTGATTACAGAGGGCTGAACGAGATCACGGTTCGCAACCGATACCCATTACCTCTGTTGGATTCAGTGTTCACGCCCTTGCATGGAGCCCAAATTTTCACAAAATTGGATCTTAGGAATGCTTATCACCTGGTTCGGATCCGGGAGGGAGACGAGTGGAAGACGGCATTTAACACCCCGTTAGGTCACTTTGAGTACCTGGTCATGCCGTTCGGCCTCACCAATGCGCCCGCGACGTTCCAAGCATTGGTTAATGACGTCTTGCGGGACTTCCTGCATCGGTTTGTCTTCGTATATCTAGACGATATACTCATCTTTTCTCCGGATCCTGAGACCCATGTCAAGCATGTACGTCAGGTCCTACAGCAGTTGTTGGAGAACCGGCTGTTTGTGAAGGGCGAGGTGCGAGTTCCACCGCACTTCTTTGTCCTTCCTGGGGTTCATAATCTCCTCCAACTCCGTCGCCCCTGATCCGGCCAAGGTTGCGGCGATGAGAGATTGGCCCCAACCAACAAACTGTAGGAAACTGCAACAGTTCCTCGGTTTTGCAAATTTCTACCCGAGGTTCATCAAGGGCTACAGTCAGGTAGTTAGCCCCCTGACAGCCCTGACCTCCACTAAAGTCCCCTTCACCTGGTCGGATCGGTGCGAAGCCGCATTTAGGGAGTTGAAACGCCGGTTCTCGACTGCACCGGTTCTGGTGCAGCCCGATCCCAATCGCCAGTTTGTACTTGAAGTGGATGCCTCTGACTCGGGGATAGGAGCCGTGCTATCCCAGAGCAGGGAGTCCGACAAGGTTCTCCATCCATGTGCCTACTTTTCCCGCAGGTTTACCCCGGCTGAAAGGAACTATGACGTCGGCAATCGGGAACTTCTTGCGGTGAAGGAGGCTCTTGAGGAGTGGAGACACCTGTTGGAGGGAGCATCGGTACCATTTACGGTTTTCACGGACCATCGGAACCTGGAGTACATTCGTACCGCCAGGCGTCTGAACCCCAGGCAAGCCCGCTGGTCACTGTTCTTCGGGCGTTTTGACTTTCGGATCACCTACCGCCCCGGGACGAAGAAGCAACGATCTGACGCCCTGTCCCGCGTGCATGAAGAGGAGGTCAAGACCGAGCTGTCAGACCCGACGGAAACCATCATCCCCGAGTCCACTGTCGTGGCCACCCTCACCTGGGACGTGGAGAAGACCGTCCGGGAGGCCCTGACATGGAGCCCGGACCCGGGGACAGGTCCGAAGGACAAATTGTACGTCCCACCAGAGGCCAGGGCTGCAGTCCTAGACTTCTGTCATGGTTCCAAGCTCTCCTGTCATCCAGGGGTGCGAAGGACCATGGCAGTGGTCCGGCAGCACTTCTGGTGGGCGTCTATGGAAGCCGACGTCCGGGAGTATGTCCAGGCCTGCACCACCTGTGCCAGGGGAAAAGCCGACCACCACAAGGCCCAAGGCCTCCTCCAGCCTCTGCCTGTGCCTCATCGCCCCTGGTCTCACATAGGCCTGGACTTTGTCACGGGCCTCCCGCTGTCCCAGGGCATGACTACCATCCTCACGATAGTGGACCGGTTCTCCAAGGCGGCCCACTTCGTGGCCCTCCCAAAGCTCCCGACGGCCCAGGAGACTGCAGACCTCCTGGTCCACCATGTCGTGCGTCTGCATGGGATTCCATCCGACATTGTCTCAGACCGTGGTCCTCAGTTCTCCTCTCAGGTCTGGAGGAGTTTCTGCAGGTAACTGGGGGCCACCGTGAGTCTCTCGTCCGGGTACCATCCTCAGACGAATGGACAGGCAGAGCGGGCGAAACAGGAATTGGAGCAGGCCCTCCGCTGCGTGACCTCCGCGCACCCGACGGCCTGGAGCAACCATCTGGCCTGGATCGAGTACGCTCATAATAGCCAATTATCATCTGCTACCGGCCTCTCCCCGTTTGAGGTGTGTTTGGGGTACCAGCCCCCATTGTTCCCGCTAGTGGAGGGAGAGGTCGGGGTGCCCTCGGTCCAGGCCCATCTGAGAAGGTGCCGTCGGGTGTGGCGTACCGCCCGTTCTGCCCTGCTCAAAGCCCGGACGAGGGCCAAGAACCATGCAGACCGCCGGCGTGCCCCGGCCCCTACGTATCAGCCTGGGCAGGAGGTTTGGCTTTCCACAAAAGACATTCCCTTGCAAGTGGCATCCCAGAAATTAAAGGTCAGATACATTGGACCATTCACCATACTCAAGATCCTCAGTCCAGCCGCAGTGAAGCTGAAGCTGCCAGCTTCGCTGCGGATCCACCCGGTTTTCCATGTGTCATGCATCAAACCTCACCACGTTTCACCCCTCTGTACCCCCGGACCGGCGCCGCCTCCTGCCCGGATCATCAACGGGGAGCCGGCTTGGACCGTGCGCCGGCTCCTGGACGTCCGTCGGAAGGGCCGGGGGTTCCAGTATTTGGTGGACTGGGAGGGGTATGGACCCGAAGAACGCTCCTGGGTGAAGAGGAGCTTCATCCTGGACCCGGCCCTCCTGGCTGACTTCTACCGGCAGCACCCGGACAAGCCTGGTCGGGCGCCAGGAGGCGCCCGTTGAGGGGTAGGTCCTGTTGTGTGGGCCGCTGAAGAGGAGGTACTGCTGGCCCACCACCACCAGATGGCGCGCTGCTTGGAGTGCGGGCTTCAAGCACGAGAGGGCGCCGGAGCCACTGGGAGTGACAGCTGTCACTCATCATCAGCACCAGCTGTCACTCATTCAACTCATCACCATCACCATAAAGGCCGGACTGCAACTCCACCTCCTCGCCGAGAAATCAGCTACCTTGGAGGTAATTTTCTCTGCTAAACCGAAAACACTGACTAATAGTCTGAACTTCTTTGCAGCCGTTTTCCTGTGGGTGTTGCCTTATCTGTGGGATTGGCGTTTGGTGTGATCAGCGACGGCTTCGCTTCACACCCCAACCAGATAAGTGGTTAGACAGGAGCTGCACGAGTGTGTGACTGGAGGTGGAGGTGCTCCCTCCCAAAAGAACACAGACTGTGGGATTACTGAGTGTGCGTACTCACACTCACCTGTACTGTTTCTGTTCTCTGCCAGCAGTACCAGGTTTGACAGCTGGAGACGGTGACCACCTGGGGACCCAGGACTTGGCGGCTCCGGTGTTCTTCAGATCCGTTGGCGGTGAGGGCCATGTGGGATCCAGCTCGGTTCTGGACGGGCGTCTCCTATCCTCAAGCCTGCCCACACGTCACCCAATGTAATTGACTGTAGTTCCAAACTGGTTGTTGTCTGTATTCCGTTGTGCACAATTTACAACATTAAATTGTTACTGTTTGGCTTATCCATTGCCCGTTCTTTTACACCGTCTGTTGTGGGTCCGTGTTCCTACACTTTCACAACACAACTGAGTGGACACCATTCGATAAATTCAGCTAGTTTTCGGTAAAAACTTTAACGGCTGATGAGAGATTTTGGTCTGGTAGTGTCGCTTTAAGGACGGCCCACGGCACCTGATGGCGATCTGCGCTTCGAGGCGGCAGCGTCTCACCATTTCAAATTGAAAACTTCCACATTTCAGGCTCTGTTAACCCAATAAGTCGTCAGAGAACAGAGAACTTTCAGAAGAAGTCGGCATCAGGAGTTTATTCGGACATTCTATTGTTAACGGACATTTTGTAATGAAAGAACGTGCGGGCAGAGTCGCATGTCAGGCCGACCCGACCGCGGGGAGTCGCGACAGGAAAAACACCTCCGTTGGAAACCTTAACGGGCAAGCTGGAACATGCCCAAGCTTTCTCAGTTACTCACTTGTTGAAAGCCATCAAAAGCCGCCTGAATTTTACAAATGGTTTTCAACACGGAGGTGTGTTTCCTGTCGCGGCGCACACAGATTTGCGCGCACGTCTTTCATTACA
Organism: Thalassophryne amazonica; assembly: GCF_902500255.1. Taxonomy (NCBI): domain Eukaryota; kingdom Metazoa; phylum Chordata; class Actinopteri; order Batrachoidiformes; family Batrachoididae; genus Thalassophryne; species Thalassophryne amazonica. Next base: position 117,819,066 of record NC_047105.1, read on the forward strand.
AAATGTCCTTAAACAGTGGAATGTCCGCATAAAGTCCTCATGCCGGCCTCTTCTGAATCTTCTCTGTTCTCTCACAACGTCCTGGGTGAATTAAGCCTTAAATTAGGATGTTTTCAGGTCGAAACAGGCCGACGACGGCGCCTGGAAGCGCTGCGCGACGTCCCGCTCAGTGGGAAGTCCTTACAGCGACAGAAACACCCCATAATCTCTCATCAGCCATTAAACTTTTCACAGAAAACCAGCAAAATTTCTCGAATAGTGTCCACTCGGATATTCCTCACAGGTCCAGAAAAATTTTGACAAAGCAACGCATGCCGTCTCGAGCAGCGTGTGAAACAAAGGAATTCAGCCAAGAGGGCTGAACCACATCTCACTCAAGGCGTGCCCACAGGGAAATGACGTCACCGACACGCGTGAAAAAACTCACGCATGCGCACGAGGGTTCAAGCATGATTGGTGTAATCGCACGTCATTCAAATCCATATACGAGGTCTGTCCGTAAAGTATAGGTCCTTTTTATTTTTTTCAAAAACTATATGGATTTCATTCATATGTTTTTACGTCAGACATGCTTGAACCCTCGTGCGCATGCGTGAGTTTTTCCACGCCTGTCGGTGAAGTCATTCGCCTGTGAGTACTCCTTGTGGGAGGAGTCTTCCAGCCCCTCGTCGGAATTCCTTTGTCTGAGAAGTTGCTGAGAGACTGGCGCTTTGTTTGATCAAAATTTTTTCTAAACCTGTGAGACACATCGAAGTGGACATGGTTTGAAAAATTAAGCTGGTCTTCAGTGAAAATTTTAACAGCTGATGAGAGATTTTGAGGTGATTCTGTCGCTTTAAGGACTTTTCACGGTGCGAGACGTCGCGCAGCGCTCTCAGGCAGCGTCATCAGCCTGTTTCAAGCTTAAAACCTCCACATTTCAGGCTCTGTTGATCCAGGACGTCGTGAGAGAACAGAGAAGTTTCAGACGAAGTCGGTTTCAGCATTTTATCCAGATATTCCACTGTTAAAGGAGATTTTTTTAATGAAAGACGTGCGGGCGGATTGCAGCGTCGGCTCGCAGCCGCCGCGACGCTCCGCCACAGGAAAAACACCTCTGTTGGAAGCCTTGAGGACAAGTTGGAACATCTCCAGCTGATAAACAATTTCTCATATACTCACTCCACTGAAAGCCATCAAAAGCCAACTGGATTTTAACAAATGGTTATCAACACGGAGGTGTTTTTCCTGTGCCGCCGCGCCGCGTCGGCTGCGTCCCGACGCGCGGACCCGTCCGCACGTCTTTCATTAAAAAAATCTCCTTTAACAGTGGAATATCCGGATAAAATGCTGAAACCGACTTCTTCTGAAACGTCTCTGTTCTCTCACGACGTCCTGGATCAATAGAGCCTGAAATGTGGAGGTTTTAAGCTTGAAACAGGCTGATGACGCTGCCTGAGAGCGCTGCACGACGTCTCGCACCGTGAAAAGTCCTTAAAGCGACAGAATCACCTCAAAATCTCTCATCAGCTGTTAAAATTTTCACTGAAAACCAGCTTAATTTTTCGAACCATGTCCACTTCGATGTGTCTCACAGGTTTAGAAAAAATTTTGATCAAACAAAGCGCCAGTCTCTCAGCAACTTCTCAGACAAAGGAATTCCGACGAGGGGCTGGACGACTCCTCCCACAAGGAGTGCTCACAGGCGAATGACGTCACCGACAGGCATGGAAAAACTCATGCATGCGCATGAGGGTTCAAGCATGTCTGACGTAAAAACATATGAATGAAATCCATATAGTTTTTGAAAAAAAATAAAAGGACCTATACTTTACGGACAGCCCTCGTAGTTAAAAAAAATATATAAAAGTGTCGGTTTCTTATCTAATAGACCTCGTACATAAATGGCTACTTTTGTCTTTCTGTCTGTCCGGAATAGGCTCTAAAACTACAAAAGGTGAACTCCCCAAAGTTACATATTCTGAACCACCATGACATGGGCTACAACCTGGTACTATTTTCAAACAAAAAAATTAATATTAAGACAACAATATTAACAATAATCTGATACATACAGTTTTGTCTTTCTGTCTGTCCGGAATAGGCTCTAAAACTACAAAAGGTGAACTCCCCAAAGTTACATATTCTGAACCACCATGACATGGGCTACAACCTGGTACTATTTTCAAACAAAAAAATTAATATTAAGACAACAATATTAACAATAATCTGATACATACAGTTGAACCCCAAAGTTCCATATTCTGAATCACCATGACATAGGCTACAACCTGGTACTATTTTCAAACAAAAAAATTAATATTAAGACAACAATATTAACAATAATCTGATACATACAGTTGAACCATATGTACCTCAGTGGCAGTTGTACTCCAGCACAAATCTCTCAGCTTTAATAGCTGGCCGCTGGCCCTATGCATATATGCAGGAGCTCAGTAGCCTGCCTACTGCTATAAACAGAGCCCAGACTCCTGGGCTATCTGCTGCTGGCTGCTGGCTAGCACACAATAGCGTGGGTTTGCATGCCAGCTTGTTTGTATAACCAAGCAGATTCAAATATCCCCCTTGATATGAATGCATCCTTTCTCTGCACATGCTGCACGTGGGTTCTACAAACCTGTTTGACTCTCCTTGAAAAGATTTGAACAACTCTACAAACTTTAGTGTTTTCAGACCTGTTTATAGCAAAAACAAATGTGAGTATTCTGTCATTTACTGACTAATCATATACTGAACATTTTGATTGTAAGAATATAAATACACAATTCAATAAAAGTAACTTTCTTCCATGCGCTTTGTTATCCCCATACTCCCCTCTACCAATATTACACCCATGATATTTGACACCATGTGTGGATGAGTAGATATGCCATCCTACTTAAAAATAGTCCTTAAATCTGGTTTAATCATTATGGCAATATGCACCCTCAAACTGAGATTTTTCTGTACCTAATGGCCAATACTGTGTTATGTTTATCAACTTCAAAATAAATACAGGGTAATACAATAAATACGGGGGGTCAATCCACATGAATTTTGATAAAACATACACAATCACTATGATATAATACTCATCAGAATACAGCCTATTCCTTCTTGGAATGAAGGTTTTCACTCTTAGCAGAGAGCTTTCAAGCACAGACTGTAAATTAAACTTTAAAAGTTTACTGGAAGGCTGTAAATTAAACTTTAAATGTTTACTGGATAAAATATCAAGCTTTGTCTTTTCTTGCAATTTGTATATGTATTTTTAAACATTTGCACATTTTCTAAAAATAAAGGTGTCGAGTATACATGATGTGTATCACTTGCCTAGCGTTGATCATAATGTATCAGGCAAATACATGTTTTCTGTATCACAATGGCACTCTGCAGATCATTTGAAAAAGTGATGTAGTTCTAACTGCTGATGTGGCAGCACCCTTTCAATCAGCCAGTAAGCGGGCATAGAGCCTGTGTTCTCCAATGGTGTGTTGTATATAGGCTGCTCATTATGATGTAAATATCATAAATTAAATTTTGTTATTTATCAACTCTTCACAACCTGCTGTCCTATTATAATAGTGCACTAGCTTTGGGGTTGATCTAATAGTTTTGGTATGTTGATGTTTCATGGCTCAAACTGTTTTTAGTGGTCAAACCTCTTTTTTTACAATTGAAAAGATTGTTTGTTCTCTAAATATACCAATGAATGCATAAGTTTAAGAAATATGCAAGGCAACAGTTACACCATTTAAAGATGGAATGCCTCAAAGTGTGCAAAAAGAAACAACTACTTTTGCTGATAATGTGGCTGGCCTGAATATGGCAGAACCTGTGATCTTCCACAGTTAGTTAGTCAGATGCTCCAGAGTTGGTAACCCCAATCAGCTGTATATCCGCTTTCCTGACAGAAGGACAAGGAACATTGTCTACCAAGAGGCTCTTCAGAACTATTGGTTAGTAAAAGCTACATTTAAATATATATTCAACATCTCAAATCCAAAATTAACATTTGCTTAAAAGCCATTTTATTTTTGTAGCATTCTTATAAACTAGATTTGCAATGTATCAACAATTATAAAGGTCATAACATCAATTCTGATTAATGATTATGAGCATACTTGATCTGCAATATAAAGTCTGAAGAACTTCATTGTTGTTTCTTGCATGCAGCAAAATTCAGTTTTCTCTCTTGGTTTGGGGATTCCACCTATTTTGGGCTTTTAGTTCAAACCTTTGCCTATTAGGACTACATATATACTTATAAGATATCTACAATTATGACAAAATATAAACTTTGGAATATTTTGTAGATTATATCTTAAACAGGTTAACCTGGGCAACTCCGGGTACCCCAGCTAGTATATATATATATATATATATATATATATATATGTGTGTGTGTGTGTGTGTGTAAGATATTTGTTCAGACATTTTTGAATAGGCAGAGCACAGCACTTTATTGAAGATATGTTAATTGCAGAAAACAACTAAGAACAGAAATCATAATACGTAATGCATGGGGGTAGGGTTGGGGGTGGTCAATGGGAGTGCGGAGAAGCCTGGGCGGTTGGTGCAAACAGCAGGGCCAACATCCAGCCATGACTACGGGGTTGGAGGGGTGCCTCGAGGATGACTGTTGGCTCTGGGGCATTGCCAGAGATCACTGGACAAGCCCCATGCACCATGAGCCACAGGTGTATGCGGCATGGGCTCTCAGTGGGCTGTTGCTTAGTGGTTCTGCCATTGCCCTGTGTCCTTGTGGGTGTGAACATAGTCGTAGGACTTGTTGGGTTTTTTGGCGATGGCGGTGGGGGTAGTGTGCCTTGGTGGGCTGTCATGGGTGGCCTGTTCTGCTCTCTTTGTGAGTTTTCAGGCCTCTTCTGGTGTTGGGGTTGCGGATCTGTGTTCTATATCACACACTCACAGGGCTACCTCAGGCTTGCCTATGTGGTGGCTGGGTGAGCTCTCTTATTTAGTGTCTTCTCTGTGGTCCCTAGGCCGCTTGTCACCTACTGGTTACAGATGATATTTATCCACTTTGCATGCCCTCTACCACTGGAGTTGGAGTGTTCTGTTGCATGTTGTGTTGCTATGGCTGTGGGCTCCCCCGTGTACCTGTGGGACTGTACCAATAATTTTGGGGCTATGGGACACTGATGCAATGCTTCACAGTCACTCATGACTCACAATATTAGATCTCATTATATCAGTAGTAATGTGAACATACACACGTGCTTTCATGTAACTCACATTCACTCAGTGTTAGACATGGGCCATATTGTATCATAATTAATATACCGTGGCTCCCCACGGCTGGAATTGTTGTCTGCAATATAAACAATTCACATCCACAATTAAAGGAAAAATTGGGGCGATATGGAAAATTCCTAAAAAAAAAGAAAGCATTGATTCTTACAATTACTTTGAGTTCTATTTTGTGCAGACGGTATTACCCCAAGATGTTTCATGTTTTGTGTGGCTGTCATTTCATTTTTACCCAAGGCCATCAAATATGGCCATCAGGCATTGCTAAGACTTTGCGTCTGTCTGTCCATCCCTTGGTCTTTCCCTCCATCCGTCTGTCTGTGCTCAGCATAAGTCCAGTCCTATTAAAGACAGAGTAATCAAATTCACAGCGAACATTCTTGGAACACAGACCTTGGACAAGTTCAGAGATGGCTAAGCTTGACCTGTTTAAAGAGGTATTTTAAGAGGTTTCTGTTCCATTTTAATGGACTAATATTTGAACTGTAATGGCAGGGACAGTCACACGGCCTTTCCTAAAAGTAAAAACATAACACAATGCCAAAATACCCTTGGCCGTATGAGCATTGTTTTCTTTATACAAGGTCTGTTAGAAAAGTATCCGACCTTCTTATTTTTTTCAAAAAACATATGGATTAGAATCACGTGTGATTGCGTCAGCCAAGCTTGAACCCTTGTGCGCATGCGTGAGTTTTTTCATGCCTGTCGGTTGCTTCATTCGCCTGTGAGCAGGCTTTGAGTGAGGTGTGGTCTACCCCTCTCGTGTATTTTTTATTGCAAATAAATATCTGAATGATTTGGATCTTTGCTGCATCAATTTTTTTCCAGAAACTGTAAGAGACCTCCAGGTGGACACTGTTCGAAAATTAACATGGCTTTCATGGACGATTTTATGGGGATTAAACAGATTAAGGAGTGTTACTGCCCCTTTAAGGACGGCCCACAACTGCTGCAGTGCGCTCCCAGCGCCGATGGACAGGCCGACACCCCGCACAAACAACCAGATCATTTCCAACGTGAAAGCTTTGTTGATCCGGGACCTCATCTGACTTTCACAAAAAGGCAGAAGATGTGGACATCAGCACTTTTTCCGGCACATTCCACCGTTACAGGAGTTTTTTTTCATGGAAAAAGAAGCCAAGGGACGCGCCACGGAGCCGTTCATTACGCGGGACAAAACCACCTCGGTGTTGGTCTCACAGGACGGCTTAAAGGTGGATTTCAGACGGATTCCGGTTGCTTTCCAGTCGTGTGAATATCCGATTGTGATTGTGCATGAGCTGAACATGCCAGAACATGTCCTGTGAGGCTTCATCACGGCGTTTCTTTTCGCCATGCAGCTCCGCCGCGACGCGCGGAATTCCTCTGCCTTTGTTTCTCTTTCCATGACAAAAACACCTGTAACAGTGAAATGTGCCATTCATTTCTAAACTGGACGCTGTCTTGATCCGGTATGTCCTCTGACTAGCACAGGAATTGTGATAAGACGTGGACATCAGCACTTTTTCGGCACATTAAGACAGACGTGCGGAGGAGTTCGGCGCGTCGTGGTGCAGCCGCCCGGCGCAAAGAAACGCCGTGATGAAGCCTCACAGGACATGTTGGGGCTTGTCCAGCTCAAGCTCAATTTCTCGGATATTCACACAACAGAAAAGCAACCGGAATCCGTCTGAAAGCGGTCCTGAGAGACCAACACCGAGGTGGTTTTGTGCCGCATCAAGAGCGCCACGGTGGCGCGTCCCTCAGCTTCTTTTTCGATGAAAAAAAAACTCCTGTAACGGTGGAATGTGCCTTATATCTAGTAATGTTGAATAATGCACTAATTCTGAGGTTTTGTAACAAACACAGACATATCGCAATGGATTCTGGCTAAAAGTGCCTCTGCTAAACACTGATTGGTTCAGTTATTCATTATGTAAACCAACACGTTAATGTGACGTCTGTCGTGTGTTGGTGTTTACAGATAAATGTGCTTTTGTAAAATATTCCAATTTTTTTATTTGTAAATACAGACATTTTTACGGAGCCCTGCAAGTGTCATCGCAAAATGTTTTGCATGTGGAGAGAATGTGCGCATGTTTTGTGATGTTGTAAAACATGCTTTACACTGTGCAAGATAATTTTTCATGCAGGAATTTTTTTGGACCGAGTTTCAGGTTAATCGCGCGTCCTGTATCGTGTAGTGTACATGGAGTAACAAGCTGCGTTTAACATCTCAGGACCACCTCCTGATCGCCGATCGTATGGTCCAATGAAAATCAAACCTGTTTGATATTATTCTGGTCGGCTGTTGTGAAGGTATCCTGCTGCTGAAAAGCTACAAGCATCTAACCGCTCGCACTGTGCCTGTGCAAACACCGCAGAGCTGTCTTGTAATGTTATTTTATTTTATTTTTTGCTGTTGTTTTGTTTTGTTTTTAAAATTAATTTGTAAAAAAAAAAAAAAAAAAGCCATTTGCAAAGCCAAAAAGGTGATTTGACAATCATCTGATATAACCGGGGTCAAAATAAAAAGAACACTGCCATCTACTGGTGCCCAGACGCTTAGTACTTAGGGCGAATACTGCCATGAACACTACTGGCCAGTAGATGGCAGTAGAGGCCCTGAAAACAAAATTCCAGATAATCCCTGTCTGCTACATTTAAAATCCGTGGAATTTAACAATCGCAAGTACAATAACAACATCTATAAACCCAGAGAATATATTCACAAGAGTTTTAGGCACTAGAGTATAATGCTGTTGTCCGTGGAGCCTGAACAGAGTGTCTGAAATGCAATTGTCCTGTCGTGAACGTACTGAGATTACATCATCTTACCCATAATGCACTGCTGGGCACAGCATGTGCTCACAAAACCTTACAAATTAGCACATTACTTTAATACTAAAACATATATCTGATATTTTCACTTTATAAAACTTCAGACATGACAGTAGTTTTAAATAACTTGGTGATATTGCCAGCATATCGGTATGGTGTTAAAGGAAATGATTTTTTTTTTTTGGCCATTTCTCCTTTGTCTACAGAGGCTAGAGATGCTTTTCATAGAAGCAGCTCTCTTCTGTTAGCACAGGGTATAACTGTGCATCTGTTACAAAACTTTTAACAGGTAGGTGCTGAACTAATTTTAAAAATGCTTGTCGCTGTTCAGCTTTGTTTACTTTGTTTATCGTTCTAAAAGTTATCGGACAAAAATTAATCGGAAGATAATTGGTCCGATAATGGTTTTTAAAGTTATCTAAAAAGATAATCCGATAATGAAAACATTATCTTCGATAGAACGTCTTTTCAATTGGGACCCGGGACTTTCATCCCGCTACACATTGACTTCGTCCTGAAGTCACAGGTGCATGTTAGCATACTCTGTGATCCACATCCTGTTCGTGACGTCAGATTGAAGCAGCAGGACCTTCGTGGCCAGGATGAAAGTGGGGATCGAACCCACGTGGCTCGCACAAAAGACCGTTCCAGCGCTCTGAGCTGCGATGACGCGGCACAAGCCACTGGACCATTTCTAAACGGATGGCTCTGTGGATACGAGACCATCATGTGCTCTTTCTCTGGTTATCACAAGAGCTGGACATCAGCAATTTTCCGGCAGATTTCACTTTTAACAAGAGATTTTGTCATGGAAAGCCACGCGGAGGCTTCGCGCGTAAAGGCCGATTCGCTTTGGAAGCGAGACAAAGGAACGAACACCTCCGTTTCCGCATGTCAGACAAGTTTGGACATGTCCAGCTCTCCACAATTTCTCTTATACTTACTGGACTGGTAAGCATTGAAAGCCGAGATAGGCATGTCCAAACTTGTCCTCTATGGGTAAAGCCAGAGTCCTGACTTGAAAATCTAACTTGAGAGTCAATATCAATTTGTGAAACTGATTTAATTGTTGCACTTTCTTGCACTATGATGAGAATAGAGCAATACACATAAAACTTACAGGGCTTCAGTTGCTGCCCTGTTGGTGTGAAGTTCTAATTATTCTCACTCAAACAATGCCTCTCAGTTGACTGCGTGCTCAGGCTGATGTCACCATCATCTGATTTCATCCAGTCAGTGATCTCATGAAACAGCGTCTTTGTGGCGGTTTAACATCCTGACACTATTGTGTTGTGGTTGTGGACCACTATTGTGGTCAATCTATCTTTATTAGTTGGCTATGTACCACAGGCTTTTAAGGTGGCAGTAATTAAACCATTACTTAAAAAGCCATCACTTGACCCAGCTATCTTAGCTAATTATAGGCCAATCTCCAGCCTTCCTTTTCTCTCAAAAATTCTTGAAAGGGTAGTTGTAAAACAGCTAACTGATCATCTGCAGAGGAATGGTCTATTTGAAGAGTTTCAGTCAGGTTTTAGAATTCATCATAGTACAGAAACAGCATTAGTGAAGGTTACGAATGATCTTCTTATGGCCTCAGACAGTGGACTCATCTCTGTGCTTGTTCTGTTAGACCTCAGTGCTGCTTTTGATACTGTTGACCATAAAATTTTATTACAGAGATTAGAGCATGCCATAGGTATTAAAGGCACTGCGCTGCGGTGGTTTGAATCATATTTATCTAATAGATTACAATTTGTTCATGTAAATGGGGAATCTTCTTCACAGACTAAGGTTAATTATGGAGTTCCACACGGTTCTGTGCTAGGACCAATTTTATTCACTTTATACATGCTTCCCTTAGGCAGTATTATTAGACGGCATTGCTTAAATTTTCATTGTTACGCAGATGATACCCAGCTTTATCTATCCATGAAGCCAGAGGACACACACCAATTAGCTAAACTGCAGGATTGTCTTACAGACATAAGGACATGGATGACCTCTAATTTCCTGCTTTTAAACTCAGATAAAACTGAAGTTATTGTACTTGGCCCCACAAATCTTAGAAACATGGTGTCTAACCAGATCCTTACTCTGGATGGCATTACCCTGACCTCTAGTAATACTGTGAGAAATGTTGGAGTCATTTTTGATCAGGATATGTCATTCAAAGCGCATATTAAACAAATATGTAAGACTGCTTTTTTGCATTTATGCAATATCTCTAAAATTAGAAAGGTCTTGTCTCAGAGTGATGCTGAAAAACTAATTCATGCATTTATTTCCTCTAGGCTGGACTATTGTAATTCATTATTATCAGGTTGTCCTAAAAGTTCCCTGAAAAGCCTTCAGTTAATTCAAAATGCTGCAGCTAGAGTACTGACGGGGACTAGAAGGAGAGAGCATATCTCACCCATATTGGCCTCTCTTCATTGGCTTCCTGTTAATTCTAGAATAGAATTTAAAATTCTTCTTCTTACTTATAAGGATTTGAATAATCAGGTCCCTTCTTATCTTAGGGACCTCATAGTACCATATCACCCCAATAGAGCGCTTCGCTCTCAGACGGCAGGCTTACTTGTAGTTCCTAGGGTTTGTAAGAGTAGAATGGGAGGCAGAGCCTTCAGCTTTCAGGCTCCTCTCCTGTGGAACCAGCTCCCAATTCGGATCAGGGAGACAGACACCCTCTCTACTTTTAAGATTAGGCTTAAAACTTTCCTTTTTGCTAAAGCTTATAGTTAGGGCTGGATCAGGTGACCCTGAACCATCCCTTAGTTATGCTGCTATAGACTTAGACTGCTGGGGGGTTCCCATAATGCACTGAGTGTTTCTTTCTCTTTTTGCTCTGTATGCACCACTCTGCATTTAATCATTAGTGACTGATCTCTGCTCCCCTCCACAGCATGTCTTTTTCCTGGTTCTCTCCCTCAGCCCCAACCAGTCCCAGCAGAAGACTGTCCCTCCCTGAGCCTGGTTCTGCTGGAGGTTTCTTCCTGTTAAAAGGGAGTTTTTCCTTCCCACTGTCGCCAAGTGCTTGCTCACAGGGGGTCTTTTGACCTTTGGGGTTTTTACGTAATTATTGTATGGCCTTGCCTTACAATATAAAGCTGTTTGTTGTGATTTGGCGCTATATAAATAAAATTGAATTGAATTGAATTGAATTGAATTGGTTCAACCTCGTGCACTGGATAGATCATAACAGCGGATACTCTCCCTCAACTTCAGTCTTACTTTTTCTTCCTGAAGCCTGCAGGAAAATCTGCATCAACTGTACAACTCCTATACAGTAGTGTTCAGAATAATAGTAGTGCTATGTGACTAAAAAGATTAATCCAGGTTTTGAGTATATTTCTTATTGTTACATGGGAAACAAGGTACCAGTAGATTCAGTAGATTCTCACAAATCCAACAAGACCAAGCATTCATGATATGCACACTCTTAAGGCCATGAAATTGGGCTATTAGTAAAAAAAGTAGAAAAGGGGGTGTTCACAATAATAGTAGCATCTGCTGTTGACGCTACAAACTCAAAACTATTATGTTCAAACTGCTTTTTTCGCAATCCTGTGAATCGCTAAACTAGTATTTAGTTGTATAACCACAGTTTTTCATGATTTCTTCACATCTGCGAGGCATTAATTTTGTTGGTTTGGAACCAGGATTTTGCTCATTTACTAGTGTGCTTGGGGTCATTGTCTTGTTGAAAGACCCATTTCAAGGGCATGTCCTCTTCAGCATAAGGCAACATGACCTCTTCAAGTATTTTCACATATCCAAACTGATCCATGATACCTGGTATGCGATATACGAGGTCTGTGAGAAAAGTAACGGACCTTATTATTTTTTTCAAAAACTATATGGATTTGAATCACGTGTGATTACATCAGACATGCTTGAACCCTCGTGGGCATGCAAGAGTTTTTTCACGCCTGTCGGTTACGTCATTCGCCTGTGGGCAGTCTTTGAGTGAGGAGTGGCCCACCCTCTCGTTGATTTTTTCATTGTTTAGGAATGGCTCAGAGACTGCTGCTTTGTTTGATCAAAATTTTTTCAAAACCTGTAAGGCACAACTGAGTGGACACCATTCGATAAATTCAGCTGGTTTTCGGTGAAAATTTTAACGGCTGATGAGAGATTTTGGAGTTTTACTGTCGCCGTAAGGATGGCCCATGGCACCTGATGGCGATCTGCGCTCCGAGGCGTCGTCGTCTCGCTGTTTCAAGCTGAAAACTTCCTAATTTCAGGCTCTGTGGACCCAAGACATCATGAGATAACAGAGAACTTTAAGAAGAATTCGGGATCAGGAGTTTATCCAGACATTCCACTGTTAAAGGAGATTTTGTAATGAAAGAACGTGCGGGCAGATTCTCATGTCGGGCCGGACCCGACCGCGGGGGTCGCCACAGGAAAAACACCTCTGTTGGAAACCTTAACGGACAAGTTGGAACATGCCCAAGCTGTTAAACAATTTCTCAGATACTCACTTGTTGAAAGCCATCAAAAGTCGCCTGAATTTTACAAATGGTTTTCAACACGGAGCAGACGGATTTGCCACGTTGTCACGGATCCGACTTGGCAAATTCGTCCGCATGTTCTTTCATTACAAAATCTCCTTTAACAGTGGAATGTCCGGGTAAACTCCTGATGCCGGCTTCTTCTGAAACGCCTTTGTTCTCTGACGATGTCCTGGGTGAACAGAGCTTTAAATTAGGATGTTTTCAGCTCGAAACAGCCAGACGGACGCCACCTCCGACCGCGCCGCGCCGATCCGCTTTGTGGGCTGTGCTTAAAGTGAAAGAAACTCCACAATCTCTCATCAGCCGTTAAACTTTACACTAAAAACCAGCTGAATTTCTCGAATAGTGTCCACACAGATATCCCTCATCGGTACTGAAAAAATTTGATAAAGCAACGCGCGCCGTCTCCCTGCAGCATCTCAGACAAAGAGATTCCAACGGGAGGGGGAGTCCACACCTCACTCAAAGCCTGCTCACAGGCAAATGACGTCACCGACAGGCATGACAAAACTCACGCATGCGCATGAGGGTTCAAGCTTGTCTAACGTAAAAACATATGAATCAAATCCATTTATTTTTTGAAAAAAATAAAAAGGACCGCTTTTTTAATCACAGACCTCGTATAGTCCCAACACCATAGTAGGAGAAACATGCCCATATCATGATGCTTGCACCACCATGCTTCACTGTCTTCACTGTGAACTGTGGCTTGAATTCAGAGTTTGGGGGTCGTCTCACAAACTGTCTGCAGCCCTTGGACCCAAAAAGAACAATTTTACTCTCATCAGTCCACAAAATATTTCCATTTCTCTTTAGGCCAGTTGATGTGTTCTTTGGCAAATTGTAACCTCTTCTGCACGTCTTTTATTTAACAGAGGGACTTTGCGGGGGATTCTTGCAAATAAATTAGCTTCACACAGGTGTCTTCTAACTGTCACAGCACTTACAGGTAACTCCAGACTGTCTTTGATCATCCTGGAGCTGATCAATGGGTGAGCCTTTGCCATTCTGGTTATTCTTCTATCCATTTTGATGGTTGTTTTCCATTTTCTTCCATGTGTCTCTGGTTTTTTGTCCATTTGAAAGCATTGGAGATCATTGTAGATGAACAGCCTATAATTTTTTGCACCTGCGTATAAGTTTCCCCCTCTCCAATCAACTTTTTAATCAAACTACGCTGTTCTTCTGAAAAATGTCTTGAATGTCCCATTTTCCTCAAGCTTTCAAAGAGAAAAGCATGTTCAACAGGTGCTGGCTTTATCCTTAAATAGGGGACACCTGAGTCACACCAGTTTGTTCCACAAAACTGACGAACTCACTGACTGTATGCTCCACTGTTATTATTGTGAACACCCCCTTTTCTACTTTTTTTTTTTACTAATAGCCCAATTTTATAACCTTAAGAGTGTGCATATCATGAATGCTTGGTCTTCTTGGATTTGTGAGAATCTACTGAATCTACTGGTACCTTGTTTCCCATGTAATAATAAGAAATATACTCAAAACCTGGATTAATCTTTTTAGTCACATAGCACTACTATTATTCTGAACACTACTGCATGTATGGCTCTATATGGATGTGCCCATAATGGCGTTCTGTGTGCATAAGCACCCACCTCACTAGATGGAAAAAAAAAAAAAAAAAAAAAATCAGACATGATCCATTCTGCCAATTAACTGTACAACAAGCCATATTATTTCAGATATTTGGAATAAAACTCTCACTAAGCCATTTGATGAGGCTAACATTAGCTGTTACCATTGCACTGTGTGAATGTGATGCAAGTGACTTCTAAAAGATGATGTCATTTAAGACGTGAATGTTTCAGTCCATCATGATTCACTGCTTTAAGACCCTTGCCTTAAAGTCTTAATTGTTCTTGTTCTTGATTTTGTTGATTGACAGGATTTCAAGGCACAGGGACTGGAGGGTGTCCAGTTTGGTGACATCAGGCAGTGGCCTCCAATGTGTAGTGAGCAGGTTTGAGGTGACAAGGGTGAGAGTCAGCACCTCCAAATCTGAGACATTGGTCCTCTGTTGGAAAAGTTTTGATTGTCTCCTCTGGGTTAGGAGACAGTAATTGCCCCAAGTGAAGGGGTTGAAGTATCTCAGAGACTTGTTAACGAGGAAGGGTAAGTTTGAGCATGAGATCAATAGATGGATTGGGGTGGTGTTTTAAGGGTGTTTTAGGGTTGCTGCTGTGCATGGTGAAGAAAGAGCTGAGCCAGAAGGCGAGAATCTCAATTTACCTTACTTTACTTTACTTTACTTTGCGAGTGATGGGAGAATTGTTCAACTGCTGTTTTTTTAAAGGTTTTTGTGGTTGCCGATGCAACTCCAACATGGCGATGGCTCAGCTTTCTCAGGAAAAAAGTCAGAGTGAAAATCTCTGCCCCCTTGACACATATGACGTGATGTGGCAACATGTTGGGAGAAGTTGCCTGAAGCGTATAAAGCGTGCAATGTGAAAGGCCTTTTACACAGAGCAGACCGGCTGCTCAGAACACCAACCAAGCATGAAGTCAAAAGAATTGTCTGTAGACCTCCGAGACAGGATTGTCTTGAGGCACAAATCTGGGGAATGGTACAGAAATATTTCTGCTGCTTTGACTGTCCCAATGAGCAAAGTGGTCTCCATCATCCATTTATGGAAGAAGTTTGGATCCACCAGGACTCCTCCTAGAGCTGGCTACCCGTCTAAAGTGAGTGATCGGTGGAGAAGGGCATTTGTCAGGGAGGGGACCAAGAACCCAATGGTCACTCTGTTACAGCTCCAGCATTTTTCTGAAGAGGGAAGAGAACCTTCCAGAAGGACAACCACCTCTGCAGCAATCCACCAATCAAGCCTGTATGGTAGAGTGCCCAGACGGAAGCCACTCCTTTGTTTAAAAAAAAAAAAAAGGCACATGGCAGCCTGCCTGGAGTTTGCCAAAAGGCACCTGAAGGACTCTTAGACCATGAGAAACAAAATTCCTGGGGTCACCACAGCGGATACAGCCAGATCTGCATTAGTATTTGGCACAAGTTTTACACCAGATGCCCTTTCTGACTCAACTCCAGTTTTACCTGGAGAAACACACACAGCCACTGGTGTTCCAAAGAGGTCTCCCATCCAAGTACTAACCAGATGCTGCACTGCTTAGTTTGAGATCTGACGGGATCAGGCTAAGACAGAGCAGACCAGCTTCGTTGACTCATAATATATATATATATATATATATATATATATATATATATATATATATATATATATATATATATATATATATATATATATATTTGACCTCGTGTGTGTGTATATATATATATATATATATATATATATATATATATATATATATATATATATATATATATATATACGAGGTCTGTTAGAAAAGTATCCGACCTTATTATTTTTTTTAAAAACCATATGGATTTGAATCACGTGTGATTGCGTCAGACAAGCTAGAACCCTCGTGCGCATGCTTGAGTTTTTTCATGCATGTCGGTTGCGTCATTCGCCTGTGAACAGGCTTTGAGTGAGGTGTGGTCCACCCCTCTCATCTATTTTTTATTGCGAATAAATGTCTGAACGATTTGGAGCTTTGCTGCATCAATTTTTTTCCAGAAACGGTAAGAGACCTCCAGGTGGACACCGTTCGAAAAATTAATATGGCTTTCAGGGACGATTTTATGGGGATCAAACAGATTACGGGGTGTTACTGCTGCTTTAAGGACAGCCCACAACTGCTGAGAGCGCGGTGCACTCCCAGCCACCATCGACAGGCTGACACCCCGCTGGAACAACCAGATCATTTCCAACGTGAAAGCTTTGTTGATCCAGGACCTCGTCTGACTTTCACAAAAAGGCAGAAGATGTGGACATCAGCACTTTTTCTGGCACATTCCACCGTTACAGGAGTTTTTTTCATGGAAAGAAAAGCGGAGGGACAGGAACTGTGAAAAGACGTGGACATCAGCACTTTTCCGGCACATTAAGACAGACGTGCGGAGTAGTTCCGCGCGTCGCGGTGCAGCCGCTCGGCGCAAAGCAATGCCGTGATGAAGCCTCATGGGACATGTTCTGGCATGTCCAGCTCATGCACAATCACAATCGGATATTCACACGACTGGAAAGCAACCGGAATCTGTCTGAAATCCACCTGAAAGCTGTCCTGAGAGACCAACACCGAGGTGGTTTTGTCCCGCGTAATGAACGGCTCCGTGGCGCATCCATCCGCTTTTCGTTCCATGAAAAAACTCCTGTAACGGTGGAATGTGCCAGGAAAAGTGCTGATGTCCACGTCTTTTCACAATTCCTGTGCTTGTTAGATGACATACCGGATCAAGACAGCGTCCAGTTTAAAAATGAACGGCACATTTCACTGTTACAGGAGTTTTTGTCATGGAAAGAGAAGCTGCTCCACTGCGCGTCGCGGTGCAGCCGCTCGGCGCAAAGCAACGCCGTGATGAAGCCTCACGGGACATGTTCTGGCATGTCCAGCTCATGCACAATCACAATCAGATATTCACACGACTAGAAAGCAACCGGAATCCGTCTGAAATCCACCTGAAAGCTGTCCTGAGAGACCAACACCGAGGTGGTTTAGTCCCGCGTAATGAACGGAGCCGTGGCGCGTCCCTCCACTTTTCTTTCCATGAAAAAAACTCCTGCAACGGTGGAATGTGCCGGAAAAAGTGCTGATGTCCACATCTTCTGCCTTTTTGTGAAAGTCAGATGAGGTCCCGGATCAACAAAGCTTTCACGTTGGAAATGATCTGGTTGTTCCAGCGGGGTGTCAGCCTGTCGATGGGGGCTGGGAGCGCGCCACGCTCTCAGCAGTTGTGGGCCATCCTTAAAGCGGCAGTAACACCCCGTGATCTGTTTAAGCCCCATAAAATCGTCCCTGAAAGTCATATTAATTTTTCGAATGGTGTCCACCTGGAGGTCTCTCACAGTTTCTGGAAAAAACTAGATGCAGCAAAGCTCCAAATCATTCAGACATTTATTCGCAATAAAAAATAGACGAGAGGGGTGGACCACACCTCACTCAAAGCCTGCTCACAGGCGAATGACGCAACCGACAGGCATGAAAAAACTCAAGCATGCGCACGAGGGTTCAAGCTTGTCTGATGCAATCACACGTGATTCAAATCCATATGGTTTTTTAAAAAAATAATAAGATACTTTTCTAACAGACCTCGTATATACATACATATATATATATATATATATATATATATATATATAAAGGGCTACGTCTGTCTGTCTGTCCGGGATAAATTCCCAAACTATAATATGTAGCCCTAAAAACTATATATATTCTGAATCATGACATGGGGAACAAACTGGTACCATTTTTTAAAAAGTTGAACTGAAAATTACCCCCAAAATAGCCATTTATGTTAGACCATACAGTGTTGTACCATGTTCAATAAACTCCCAAACTATAATATGTAGGCCTAAAAACTATATACGAGGGCTGTCAATAAAGAAGCGGTCCTTTTTATTTTTTTCAAAAACTATATGGATTTCATTCATATGTTTTTACGTCAGACATGCTTGAACCCTCGTACACATGCGTGAGTTTTTTCACGCCTGTCGGTGACGTCATTCGCCTGTGAGCACTCCTTGTGGGAGGAGTCGTCCAGCCCCTCGTCGGAATTCCTTTGTCTGAGAAGTTGCTGAGAGACTGGCGCGTTGTTTGATCAAAATTTTTTCTAAACCTGTGAGACACATCGAAGTGGACACGGTTCGAAAAATTAAGCTGGTTTTCAGTGAAAATTTTAACGGCTGATGAGAGATTTTGAGGTGATACTGTCGCTTTAAGGACTTTTCACGGTGCGAGACGTCGCGCAGCGCTCTCAGGCGGCGTCATCAGCCTGTTCAAGCTGAAAACCTCCACATTTCAGGCTCTATTGATCCAGGACGTCGTGAGAGAACAGAGAAGTTTCAGAAGAAGTCGGTTTCAGCATTTTATCCGGATATTCCACTGTTAAAGGAGATTTTTTTAATGAAAGACGTGTGGACGGGTCCGCGCGTCGGGACGCAGCCGCCGCGACGCTCCGCCACAGGAAAAACACCTCTGTTGAAAGCCTTAAGGACAAGTTGGAACATGTCCTGCCTGTTAAACAATTTCTCATATACTCACTCCACTGAAAGCTATCAAAAGCCGCCTGGATTTTACAAATGGTTATCAACACGGAGGTGTTTTTCCTGTGCCGGCGCACCGCGTTGGCTGTGTCCCGACGCGCGGATCCGTCCGCACGTCTTTCATTAAAAAAATCTCCTTTAACAGTGGAATATCCGAATAAAATGCTGAAACCGACTTCTTCTGAAACTTCTCTGTTCTCTCACGACGTCCTGGATCAATAGAGCCTGAAATGTGGAGGTTTTCAGCTTGAACAGGCTGATGACGCTGCCTGAGAGCGCTGCGCGACGTCTCGCACCGTGAAAAGTCCTTAAAGCGACAGTATCACCTCAAAATCTCTCATCAGCCGTTAAAATTTTCACTGAAAACCAGCTTAATTTTTCGAAGCGTGTCCACTTCGATGTGTCTCACAGGTTTAGAAAAAATTTTGATCAAACAACGCGCCAGTCTCTCAGCAACTTCTCAGACAAAGGAATTCCGACGAGGGGCTGGATGACTCCTCCCACAAGGAGTGCTCACAGGCGAATGACGTCACCGACAGGCGTGGAAAAACTCACGCATGCGCACGAGGGTTCAAGCATGTCTGACGTAAAAACATATGAATGAAATCCATATAGTTTTTGAAAAAAATAAAAAGGACCGTTACTTTATTGACAGCCCTCGTATATTCTAAATCATGACATGGGGAACAAACTGGTACCATTTTTAAAAAGTTGAACTGAAAATTACCCCCAATATAGCCATTTATGTAAAACCATACAGTGTTGTACCATGTGCTTTTCATGCTGCCACTTCTCTCTGTCTTTCTGTCTCTCCAGGATAAACTCCCAAACTCTAATATGTAACCCTAACAACTATATATATTCTAAATCCTCATGACATGGGGAACAAACTGGTACCATTTTTTAAAAAGTTGAACTGAAAATTACCCCCAAAATAGCCGGCTGTGGGCATGACCAGGCAGATTCAAATTTCCAGCCCTGTATATGTGTTGGTCATCTGTGTTTATTTAATCCCTTTCTACAGCACACTCAGCATAGCACAGCCACAGCACACTCAGCAAAACAACTACATGCTTAGGCTGAGGCTGTGGGTATGACCAGGCAAATTCAAATTTCCAGCCCTGTATATGTGTTGGCCATCTCTGTTTATTTAACCCCTTTCTTCAGCTACTTTATGTCCCTAACTGTTAAGTACCTGACTGTCCTGTACAACCCAGTTTGCCTTCCTGTCTGAATACATTCATTTTATGTTTGTAAAATTGCAATGTAAAAACAGTGAAATACACCACTACCTCAATTTTGATTCATTGATATTTATATTTACTGTTACCTACCTTTTGTGTGTAATTTTGTTATAAATTTGATTGCAAAACAAACTCTGCATGAAGGACTTCAAATGTGTTTGTCTTTTAACCAAGTATTTCCACTTAGTTTGAGGAGTCCACCCCTTATAGTTCTGCTGGACAAACTTTAGCCCATTAACTAAGACATCAGCATTACAAAAACAAATGTTGGGCAATTGTTTTAATTAAAATGATTTGTTGTGTGTTGCGGGGTTTGGCTGGACATTTTGGTGTTGTTTTCTTTTCTTTGCTCTCCAGGTGGTATGCAAACTGGTTTTTTTGTCTGGGGAGAAGCTGCTGGCAGAAGAGTCCTTCACCCTCATCAGCATTATTAGCTGCACCTGTGGAGGATGTTCACGCGCAGGCCTACTGACTCGCAGCACCTGTGGATGATGCTCACGTGTAAACTTAAAGACTTTCAGCTGAAGCAGATAATGAGATGGCGTTCTGCATTTAAGCCATGAGTGGTTCAAGCAGAATTGCCGGGAACTCGACCTTGTGACGTTCGTTTGTGAGATGCTGAGGACCGCGCCAGGGTTTGACACATCATGCCTGTGAAGGAGGACCGGTGAGGGACACATGCTGTCAGCACACATCAGAGGTGATTATTGTCTGAATGATCGTTAATAGTAATTTGGCATTTTGTTACGCAGTATATTTGAACATTGATGAGAATTGTGCAGCTTGCTTCTCACTGCCGTGGCGTACGGAATGATGATCCTCCACCTGTTGTGAGAAGCTGCTCATTTACATAAAGCTTAAATTCAGACCTGAATGTGTTGCTGATAGTGTGTGCCTCTGAAAGATATTTGCTGTAGCTCTGTTGACTTACCTCACCTTTTCCATCCTTCACAGAGTCAGTTTGTCGTGTCCACCTGGGGGGTGTTTGGCGGTGAATCTGAGTCCAGAAGCGCCGAGGCTTCGATCCTTTTGGGCGCTGGAGAGCGCACCGTCCTTCACTCCGCCAGACAAACCAAATATTTATGTTGTACACTAATTATTGCACTGGAGGGGAAATAAAATCATTTTGTTTGTGGAACCGCTTTCTGGTTATTTAGCGCTGGGTTCGGTCAGGCGTTGGTCAGCTCCTCAACCTGCGTCTGCACATAACATGATTGGCATTTGGCTTATGTCTAAAACAGGTTAACCCGGGCAGCGCCGGGTACCCCAGCTAGTATAAATATAACAACAAGCAGCCGACAGGAGGCACTGCTACCTCATCATTCTGTTCTCTGGAAAATAACATGGAGCTACTCGCACAAATATCCAAGCAGTGGTTTGTATGGGAGAATTTTTTTTATATGAAATGTGGCGGGGAGAAAAGACACTGAGCGAGCCCATAACACCGGAAGGTTACACTATCGTCAGGGTAGACTGCGATGCGGAGGAGAACGACAAGACCTGCGGAAGAGGTATGAATGAATGGTACGACCATTCTCTTCCTGGTGCACGGACTGTAAAGTCATTTATCACTTCTGCTCTGAGGATGTGAAATATCTGACTTTAAGGTGTAGACCATTTTATTTACCCAGAGAGCTGCAATGCATCATTGTCAGTGTTGTGTACATCTCCCCCTCAGCCAAGGAAGAGGCTGCACTGAATGAACAGCATAACATGATCAATGAGTATGAGCACACGTATCCTGACAGTGTTTTCATCATTGTGGGAGATTTTAATCACTGCAATCTGAGGCAACATATACAAAAACTGTATCAGTTTGTGACTTTACCTACTTGATGAAACAATATGTGTAAATGGGTGAGTCCAAACCCCATTTTGGCAAATTTGATCACATGGCATCCTGCTAAAGCCTACTTTCATCAAATGGCTGAAGGCTGACCCATTACCATCAGAATTATAAACACCTAGACTGACAAAACTGCAAGCCTAGAGGTCACAAATTTGAACGTATTCAAAGAGGCCATAGGAACTATAATTTACTGTATAGAAACTGTCAGTAATTATATCAGCCGGTGTACAACAATTCCCCTCCAGAATTGTTTCTGTTTTCACAAACCAAAAACTCTGGTTCAATGTTGATGTTTGCATGAAAATCAAAGAAGGATTTCCAATGTGTCGATAACAAGGAGTACAAGTGGGTTGGATATGAGCTACGTAAATCAATCAGGCCTGCCAAAATGGCACATTTTCAGAAACATGAAAACCTCTGTCTGCAAAACAATACACGGGGTATGTGGCACGGTGTTCATTTACTCACAAATTACAAGAAGAACATAGACTTTGAGGTTCAAGACACCACTCTACCAGACTGTCTTAACAGTTCCTATGCCAGGTTTGACCGACTCAACTCAGACATCCCAGAAAAACTCCACAGTGACCCTGAGGACGTTGCTGTCCAGGTGACACATGCACAGGTCTTGATGGCTCTGAAGCAGGTGAAAGGCAGCCAGTCCGGATGGTCTCTCATCTAGAGTCCGACAGGCTCATGCAAAACAATTACAACAATTATGGATGTATAAAAACTCTAATGTTTTTCGAAAATTTCATTACATAACTAAAAAAAACATTGAAAAAAATCATATACAACAAATTATTTTCTTGTTTAATACACACTGATTTATTTCGAATTAAGCACAAAGTTTATTTACCACTTAAATATTTCGAATTAAATAACAGTGAAAATCCACTACTTCATTATACCCAAACAATTAATCAAAATAAACATTTATTGAATATACAATATAAGTGAATAATTGTATTAGCATATCACCTTATACCAGTCTGAAATACTCATGTACATTTCTCACAAGTATCCCCAACCCAAAATGCGTTTTAAACACACTGTGCACCTTATCCACGGATAGGCTGTTACCTAGCTAGCCGGGCATCATCATTCCTGGTGTTCCTGAGATGAGGATCTCAGGAACATCTCACCGATCATCATGTGACCTATGAACGGCATGCTCCGATTGAATGTAGCCGATGAGCCAAGCAGGTTTTCGGTACCACAAAGGGGAATAAACAACACTTTGAATCCAGCCTCAGTGTATCATGGCCTACACAAAAATGTATGATAGCCATCCCATGGTGGTAGCTGTAGCCAGGTAAGGGTCAGTAAAGAATTACACAGAGGTCAAACTTTAAAAATGCTCCAATCATGTTGAAAACTATATCACATTGCTTGTCTGGTCATAATGATTCCAAAAAGGTATCTGTGATGTAATGTTTTGGAGTTATGGGGTAAAAACAGCAAAAATGGTGACAAAGGTCAGTTTCAGTTTGTACAGGGGTCAAACGTTAAAGTTGCTCCAATTTCAGTACAAAATGCAAATTATTGGTTGAAATAAAAGGATTTATAAATGGATTAGTTTTGACTGTGTTGAATGTTTGGTCTCCAAGGTAAAGGTCAAACAAGTTTAACATCTATTGGATTCCATGACATGTGACATATATTGCCCTGTAACATGATAACTAAGCATGACAGATGGTGCAAACTATTCCTTATTAGAACCCTATTAGCCCAAACAATAATTTGCATCATTTTTACTGAATTTTAGCAACTTTAACTTTTGACCCCTATACAAAGTGAAACTGACCTTTGTCACCATTTTTGCTGTTTTTACCCCATAACTCCAGACCATTCCATCACAGATAGTCCAAACTATACCTTTTTGGAATTGTTATGATCAGACAAGTAATGAGATATAGTTTTCAGCATGATTGGAGCACTTTTAAGGTTTGACTTCTGTGTAATTCTTCATTGACCCCTACCTGGCTAGAGCTACCACCCTGGGATGGCAATCATGCATTTTTGTGTAGGCCATGATACACTGAGGCTGGATTCAAAGTGTTGTTTATTCCCCTTAAATGGTACCGATTTGGTCAAAATTGATGAGTGGCTCATGGACTAATGGTGTTAATATCGATTACCCATGAACTTGTCATGCCGAGCGTTCTCTCTAAAGTACTTGGGGTATTTTTTAGGTAACCTTTCCTCACCATTTCAGAGTGCAGAGCGTCAATGGAAATCAAGCTTTTTCATTTTCCTTGCATTGGTATGTACATATCATTCCTCGACCAAAAATAAATCTTGTGAGTGAGTAGAAATATTTGTACTTAATGAAACATTTTGTTAAACCTTTATTTAACCAGATAATAAAAACCCATTGAGATCGAGACCTCTTCCACAAGGGCACCAGCACACTTCATAATCAACAAGATAAACAACGACAAGACAACCATTAAAATATATAAAATTCAAGCAATTAAGAAATAATATACAATTGTTTCAGTCACTGTAACAATATACGTGTAAAAAAATGACAATTTATGATTTAAAACACAAGCACTGTTCAAAAGATTTCCATTGTCGGTTTCTTAAAATGGACTGGAAAGCCTTCACAAAAATCAACCCTGACAGTTTCAGTTCAGATTGGAGGACATTCTACAGTAATCTGCAGATTTCTTGAAAAAAGTTCCCATTTTTGTAAGTATTGGTCAGTCCAATATGTACTATCAAACAGACCATTTTTGTGCTGGCAAATACCAGTTGTAGTCAGTCATAATCACTATCAAGGAGTTAATAGGCCTTGGTCTTGTCACATTAAAATGCATTGTAGAACCTTCAATACCACATACTAAAAGATTTAATGTATGTATATATTTGAGCCTGCATGTATAATTTTGAGCCTGTGTGGATTGGAGAACATTCAAGACGAATTCCAACTTCTGCACCCAATTCTTGTTTTTTAAAGTCATTCATGATGTATGCTGTACGATCATTCCACCATGCCAAAAGAACACTTCAAAGACATCATTAAAAGCCTAAAATGACCATGACTTCATGCCCATGATGAGTGTATGTAAACTTCAGACCACAGCTGCGGCTTTTCTTTTTAAAGACTTTTACAAAAAAAAAAAAAAAAACAGCAACAAACAAATAATACCTGTGCTTATGGTTATTGTGGAGGGTTTCCTGCTCTACACCTACGAACCTTTGATCAATATGCTGGACCAATGTTACTTTATTTCCATCCCGTATGAAGAATGCAAAAAGATGAAGTGTGCTAGGAACTACACGGTGCCAGACCCTCCCCGCCTGTTTGATGGCCCATGTATCTGAAACACAAAAAATAATTTTTGAGATTAAGATTGTTTTTAGGAGTGATGTGTTACTAGTTGGCCCGTTTGAATAGCTCCTTGGCTGCTCCAGTGTGCCCTGCGCCATTACACACAGCGAAAGTGAAAGTGAGCAGACGGAGAGCTTCTCATACAATCTCATGTGCTCAAACAGTGTGTAAGTATCAGGATTGCTCGACTAGTTTCCTGTGAATGTTACTGTATAACGCTGGGCATACACTGTATGATATTTTCAATCATTGTACTTGGCTCCAGCTCAAACTGTGCAACAAAACCGCAGGGATTAAAAGTTCAGAGAGCACGATTCATGGTCTTACACTGTACGGCCCGATGCTCTGATGCGATCTGACTGCTCACATTGGGCCTCATGTATCAACGTTGCGCACTTGTGGCGTAAATTTACGGTGTAAATTTGAAGTACACCAAAGTTGCCGTGACATGTATCAAGCAGTGCGCACCTGCCCATTTCCGGCATACGCCTGACGTGACCTTGATAAATGCGGCGGGTGAAAACAATCGTAATTATAATAAACACGCCCATAAATATTCAGACTCCGCTTCAGACACACCCTCATTTTACGACATGGAAGCCAGGAAGATGGCAAAGAAAAAGAACTCCACTAATCACGATGCGTGCCAATAGAGCGTCAAAGGCGGCCGTCATATTAATTGTTTTGTAGTATAATCAAAAAAGTGTTACAGTGGTCCCTCGTTTATCGCGGGAGTTACGTTCTAAAAATAGCCCGTAATACACGAAACCGCGACGTAGTCAGCATTATTTTTTACAATTATTATAGACGTTTCAAAGCTGTAAAACCACTGTAAAACCACTTTATACACTTTCTCAATCAGGCATGAACATTTTCTCACTTTTCTCTCGTGTGTAAACACTCTCAAAGTTCAAACAGTAGAAAAATAAGACCAAACTGTTTTCAGGCCCAAACATTTGTTTGAGAAATAAAAATAGAATGTTTTCCTATAAATAATTATGATGGCTTTTAGAACTAACAAATTTAATTTTAACGATCAACGTACGAGGTTGGACACATAAGAAATTATTAATAGTGACTGACCAGTATTTCACAGTTCCTCTGATCGCGCCTCTGCGTCCTTACGCCGCGCCTTTTTCCACTCACACCTCGCTGCAGGTGTCTGTTTCCGAGTGACAAACACAGTTATGAGTAGTTGTTGGCGCTCTTTTTTCTTCTGGGCGAGAAGATTCTTATAAACAGACACGGAGAACACAGAACACTGTAAAAAAAAAGGCATGCAAAATTGGACTAAAAACTCCGTGAAACGACGAGTCCGCGAAAGGTCAACCGCGTTATAGCGAGGGACCACTGTATTCTCTTTTCACTTCAATAATTCTTGACATGTGGATATTTGCTCGCTCAATTAATAAGACACGCCTAATTTTTCAGATTTCTTTATTTTTAAAATGTATTTCTTTATTTATTTTATTGTAACAAACGAATGGAGAAAACAAAACCTGATTGCAGCACGGGCGAAGGGAATGACAACACTACAGTTGTAATTATCAATTTCATTGTCACACCACATAAAGTTAAGCTCAGCGCTGCTCTGGCCCAAGGCTCTGGAGAAAAAGGTGAGCAGTGCTTTCTTTGCAGTCAGCGCTGTGGCCACGGATCGTGCTCGATAGACCAGCAATCCCGCAAAAGTGGGATTTGTATTGATTATTATGTAGTATAATCAGGAAAGTGTTATTTATGTAACATATGCATTGATTTGTATAATGGCACTGTTTATCATGTTGATAATTTTCTTTTTTATGTGGATTCCAGCGCTGGTTCATTTTGGTGTATAATTTACGCCACCTCTCGACATGGTGTATATTTTCAATGCAGCGTACGCCAACGACCACATTGATAAATGCCAAGTAGCGCAGCCGTTTTGGCGTACACCCCATATACGCTCAAATATCGCTGTATGCACATTGATACATGAGGCCCATTATACGTTCAAAAACCACATGTCGGAAGCTTTTTTTCTTTTTAAAAAAAAATTATTTCATGCCTATCAGCGCACACAGTAAGTGGAATCAGGTGGGGGAGACTGAACGTATATGCGCACACGCTCACATACAGTAGACAGCAACATGATTCACAAGAGGATGGTAAAAAAAGAAAACATAAACATTCATAACAGGTGTTGCTACTTACACTGTTCTATAAATAAACTATATTTCATACGGAGTCATACAGCTGTGCAAGGTGTAGCAACTTACTCCCTCATCTGTCATAAATCCTGTTATTGTCTGCTGTGTGTGTGTGTGTGTGAGTGTGTGCATGCGCGCGCATATACGTTCAGTCTCCCCCACCTGATTCCACTCACTGTGCACGCTGATAGGCATGAACTTTAATATGATATTAGGTTATTGCAAGGGAATCCAAACAAAAAAAACAAAAACAAAACAAACACACAAGACTTTACATGAGATCACTGTTTGCTCTCTCCGGTGTTTGGTCATGGACAGTGCATGAGGTAATCAGCGCGTAGACGCTTGTAGCACTGCTTCAACAGCATGGAACCCTCATGAGCCACGACGGCCGACCAAAATATCAAACAGGTTTGATTTTCATCTGACCATACGATTCTCGATCGGGAGGTTGTCGTGAGATGTTAAACGCAGACTGCATGATGCAGGACGCACGATTAAGCTGAAACTCGGCGCGATCCAAAAAATTCTCGCACGAGTGAAAAATCGGCTGAAAAAGGGCCAAAACTCGCACAGTGTAAGCCCGCCTTAAGCCTGTGGCAACCTCTCATGCTCTGGCGTAAAGCACTGTTTACCATATCAATGGAGTGAGGGGGAGGGGCTGCTCCTCAAACTGAATGAGCCTCGAAGTGTGAATGTTGCTTTCAGAGCAAGAGAGAACAAACACACAACTTCATAGTAGAAGTTTGTGATGTGACCTTTGTGTAATTGTTGGGGAAAGTGTAATGCACGGACCCACAACAGGGGGCGTAAATGAACGGTCAATAGATAAGGCAATAAATACAATTTATTGCAGCAAATGTGCACAACAGGTCAAATACTGCTTTTAGTTAGTCAATCACAAAATACAGCAGGTGACGTGTGGGCAGGCCCGAGGGTAGGAGACGCCTATCCAGAGAAGAGCCGGGACCCACAAGGTTCCTCCGCCAATGGAGACCTGCAGTACGCCGAAGCCGCCAAGTCCTGAGTCCTCAGGTGGCCTCTGCTTCCAGCTGTCAGATCCGGTACTGCTGGCAGGAACAGAAACAGGTTAATGGTGGGTGTGTGGACACCCAGTAAGCAGTCAGCAAAAAATCACAGTTCCTTCCTGAGGGAAAATCCACCACTCCCAGAAACATGAACGCTGAGAATGTGCAGGACCAATAGTATACTTAGTGATCAGGAAAGTGAGGAGTGGGGAAACGCCAACTCCCTACAACTTACACAAACCCAGCTCCAAGCTGCGAGTATACAAAGGTTACGACTACAAAAACTCAGTAGCAAGTAATGTGCGAACGGCACAAAAACTGCTGAGAAAGATTACCTGCGTGGTAAGCTGATATCTCAGCAGAGATGTGGTGTCTCCTCCAGGCTTTTATGGGGATGATGATGTTGATTGCTGACAGCTGTCAGTCCTGGCTCCTGGATGGCAACTGTGCCCTCTGGTGCCTGAAACCCGACAACAGGCAGGGCGCCCTCTGGCATTGGCCAGCAGTACCTCCTCTTTGGGCGGCCCACAAAACAGGACGCCTCCTCGCGCCCGACCAGGCTTGTCGGGGTGTCGCTGGTAAAACTCGGCCAGGAGGGCCGGATCCAGGATGAAGCTCCTCTTCACCCAGGAGCGTAACCCTCCCAGTCCACCAGATACTGGAGACCCCAACCCCATCCAGGAGCTTGCGGACTGTCCACACAGGCTCGCCGTCGATGATGCGGGCAGGAGGCGGCGCTGGTCCGGGGGTGCAAAGGTCCGAGGTGTGGTATGCTTTGAGTTTGGAGACGTGGAAAACTGGATGGATCCGCAGTGAAGCTGAAACTCCCAGCTTCACTGCGGCTGGACTGATGATTTTGGCGATCTTGAATGGTCCGATATACCTGTCCATCAGTTTTGGTGACTCCGTGTTAAGCGGGATGTTCTTTGTTGACAGCCAAACCTCCTGCCCGGGCTGATATTCTGGGGCCGGGGCACGTCGGCGGTCTGCATGGCTCTTTGCCCTCGTCCAGGCTTTCAGCAGGGCAGAGTGGGCTGTTCGCCACACCCGATGGCACCTCCTGAGGTGGGCCTGGACCGAGGGAACCCCGACCTCTCCCTCCACAGCCGGAAACAATGGGGGCTGGTATCCCAAACACGCTTCGAACGGGGAGAGGCCGGTTGCAGACGAGACTTGGCTGTTATGAGCGTACTCGATCCAGGCCAGATGTTGACTCCAGGCCATCGGGTGCGCGGAGGTCACACATCGCAAGGCCTGTTCCAGCTCTTGATTGGCCCGCTCTGCTTGTCCGTTGGTTTGTGGGTAGTACCCGGACGAAAGTCTCATGGTGACGATGTTCCCAGGGATACCATGCAGACATACGACGTGGTGGACCAGGAGGTCTGTAGTCTCAGATGCTGAACCCCAGGAAGGACAAAGAAGTACGGTGGAACTCGCACTTCTCGCCCTTCACAAACAGCCGGTTCTCCAACAACCGCTGCAGGACCTGACGTACATGCTTCACATGAGTCTCAGGATCCAGGGAGAAGATGAGAATATCGTCTAGGTATACGAAGACGAACCGATGCAGGAAGTCCCACAAGATGTCGTTTACCAATGCTTGGAACGTTGCAGGGGCATTAGTGAGGCCGAACAGCATGACCAGGTACTCAAAGTGACCTAACGGGGTGATAAATGCCGTCTTCTATTCGTCTCCCTTCTGGATCCGAACCAGGTGATACGCATTTCTAAGAACCAACTTTGTAAAGATTTTGGCTCCATGCAGGGGCGTGAACACTGAATCCAACAGAGGCAACGGGTATCGATTGCGAACCGTAATCTTGTTCAGCCGTCTGTAATCAATGCATGGACAGAGTCTGCCGTCCTTCTTGCCCACAAAAAAGAAACCTGCACCTAATGGGGAGGAAGAGTTCCGGATCAACCCGGCAGCTAAAGAGTCCCGGATGTAGGTTTCCATTGATTCGCGCTTGGGTCGTGAGAGGTTGTACAGCTTGCTGGACGGATACTCAGCGCCGGGATCAAATCAATGGCACAATCATACGGTCGATGCGGGGGAAGCGTGAGTGCCAGATCTTTGCTGAAAACGTCAGCAAGATCATGGTACTCAGCCGGCACCGCTGTGAGATTGGGAGGGACTCGAACCTCCTCTTTAGCAGTCGCACCGGGTGGGACCGAGGATCTTAAACACTCCCGGTGGCAGGTTTTGCTCCACTGAGCCACAACCCCAGTCGGCCAATCGATCTGGGGATTGTGCTTACTCATCCATGGATAGCCCAAAATAATCCTGGAGGTAGAAGGTGTTACAAAAAACACAATCTCCTCCCTGTGATACCCAGACACAACCAGTGTTAAGGGCTGTGTCTGGTGTGTGATTAATGGAAGAAGGGTGCCATCTAGTGCCCGTACCTTCACTGGAGAAGGAAGGGCCACTAGAGGGAGCCCTACCTCCTTAGCCCATCTGCTGTCCAGCATATTCCCCTCTGACCCCGTGTTGATAAGTGCTGGGGCATGAAGGGTTAAATCCCCACTGAGGATCATGACTGGGACTCGTGCAGATTTACATGCACTCCCCGCGTGTGTGTTATGGCCCACCCTTAGCCCAGTCTCTAAGGGCGAGTGTTGGCATTTTGACCGTTTGGGGCAGTTTTTCTGTGTGTGCTCCTTCGAGCCGCAGTGAAAACACTCCCCACTGACCTGCCTCCTTTGTCTGTTTTCTGATTTTATTTTGGCCCTGCTCGTTTCCATAGCAACGTCAGCAGGGGGAGCTGTCGTCACGCGGAGCGCTCTGGCTTTGGAGCGTGGGGAAGGCGGCGCCTTTTCGGACCCAGAAGGAAGAGGGAAGGCTCGTGCCCGGCCACGCCCCTCGTCTCGTTCCCGTCGACGTTCCTCTAATCGGCTGTCTAACCGTATAACGAGGTCGATAAGCCCGTCTAATTCCCGCGGCTCATCCTTAGCCACCAGGTGGTCCTTAAGGACCGGAGACAGTCCATTTACAAAGGCGGCGTGGAGCGCTACCGTATTCCAGTCGGGTCTCGCTGCCGCGATGCGGAAGCCGACTGCATACTCAGCGGCCCTCCGACGCCCCTGTTGTATTGACAGCAGCACGTCTGAAGCAGTTTCGCCTCGATTCGGGTTATCAAACACCTGTCTGAACTCCCTCACAAACCCAGTGTATGTCGCTAGAAGCCGTGAACTCTGTTCCCAAAGCGCCGTAGCCCAGGCGCGTGCCTCACCTCGAAGCAAATTAACGACATAAGCCACCCGGCTGGAGTCTGACGCGTACATGATGGGACGTTGTGCGAAGACGAGCGAGCACTGCATTAAGAAGTCCGCGCACGTCTCAACACAACCTCCGTATGGCTCCGGGGGGCTAATGTAGGCTTCAGAGGACGGGGAGGGGGGGGGTTCGTTGAACGACCACTGGAGGGTCTCTGTTCAGCAACAGGTCTGCAGGAGGAGGATCAGCAGCCGCGCCCTGTGCGCGCGCTTCCACCTGAGCGGTGAGAGCCTCCATCCTACGATCGAGCAGTATGTTCTGCTCGGTCACCAAATCCAGCCGAGCAGTGAGGGTG
This sequence comes from Thalassophryne amazonica, assembly GCF_902500255.1. NCBI lineage: Eukaryota > Metazoa > Chordata > Actinopteri > Batrachoidiformes > Batrachoididae > Thalassophryne > Thalassophryne amazonica. The sequence continues at coordinate 117,851,012 of NC_047105.1, forward strand.
GTTAATATTTGCTGCAACTCACCCAATCTGCCTCCTGCTGGAGCCTGTGCATCTTGCGTCTCCATTGATCATTCAACAGATGGTATGTGCCCCACGGAGTCCATGATGCTGGCCGAGATATCCTGTTGGGGAAAGTGTAATGCACGGACCCACAACAGGGTGCGTAAATGAACGGTCAATAGATAAGCCAATAAATTTCAGCAAATGTGCACAACAGGTCAAATACTGCTTTTAGTTAGTCAATCACAAAATACAGCAGGTGACGTGCGGGCAGGCCCGAGGGTAGGAGACGCCTATCCAGAGAAGAGCCGGGACCCACAAGGTTCCACCGCCAACGGAAACCTGCAGTACACTGAAGCCGCCAAGTCCTGAGTCCCCAGGTGGCCTCTGCTTCCAGCTGTCAGATCCGGTACTGCTGGCAGGAACAAAAACAGGTTAATGGTGGGTGTGTGGACACACAGTAAGCAGTCAGCAAAAATTCACAGTTCCTTCCTGAGGGAAAATCCACCACTCCCAGAAACAGGAATGCTGAGAACGTGCAGGACCAATAGTATACTTAGTGATCAGGAAAGTGAGGAGTGGGAAACGCCAACTCCCTCCAACTTCCACAAACCCAGCTCCAAGCTGTGAGTATACAAAGGTTACGACTGCAAAAACTCAGTAGCAAGTAATGTGCGAACGGCACAAAAACGGCTGAGAAAGATTACCTGCGTGGTAAGCTGATATCTCGGCAGAGATGTGGTGTCTCCTCCAGGCTTTTATGTGGATGATGATGTTGACTGCTGACAGCTGTCAGTCCTGGCTCCTGGATGGCAACTGTGCCCTCTGGTGCCTGAAACCTGACAACAGGCAGGGCGCCATGTGGCGTTGGCCAGCAGTACCTCCTCTTCGGGCGGCCCACACAACAGTAATAGCAGACAGAAATTGCTTTGAGATGAAGACAAACAAAACGTATAGACCATTTTGTATATATTGTGCAAAATGTGCATTTGTGTTTATTGTTTGAACCTTTTTGTTGTACAGTCTTTCACACAAGAGCCCGAAGTGTCAAAACAGTTGTTTATTATAGCTTGCTGTGTGTTTTGAATAAATGTGTGTGGAAAATTATTTACCACTTTACTTTTTCCTTTCTTTTTTCTGATTGTAAACCTTTATTACACTTATAAAACACAACACAAACATATATATTCTGAAAGCACAGGTTGTCCTGAAAAAAAGAGACATAAAACTTGATTGTGGGATGCAGGGAGAGCTGTTAAAGCAATAATAAAACATTTATGCCAGGCGAGTGAACTGTCCAAAAAATGCCCTCAGACCCCAGAGGGTTAACCACTGAATCTGAAACATGATGGTAGATGAGTGAAACAATGTGGAATAAGTTTCTCTCTCTCTGCCAAAGGGTAATCCATGTGACGTCAGCAACCCTATGGCCTTGACGGAGGTTTGCGCTCTCCGAGTGCTTCTAGTTACAGATGTATTTATGTTCCATGAAGTCAAGAAAGGGTGACTATAAAGTGAGTACTGGCAAAACAGGTTATTATTTTCATGTTGAGGTGCTCCCTGCTCCCTTTTGCCATCAGCCTCAAGCGGCCAGTGAAGGAACTGCAACTTTTTCCTTCTTCCAGGTGGACCACACATCTGAGGTGATTGAAGCTTACTACTTCCTTGGAACACAAAGGCCATGGTGGTGTACCAATATTTTTTTCTGGCCAGAGTGATGGTGGTTGACCAAAACCCTTGCACTGAGCATGAGTGATTTGTCCATTGTCCAGTAAAATTTGATATGAAATGAGTCACATTTTCACAATGCATTTTATTTTATTTTACTGTTTCTAACCCTACCCCTTCACCTAACACTAACCATAACCCTCCCCCACCCCCAGATGCCCACATCATACCGCATGTTATGCTCCTGTCATGAAATGAATTTGTGCTCCCTTCATGAAAATCTGGCTGTTTTCATAGATTAATTTACTTTTCGTGATGCATCACAAAATGGTGTGAGATTAGGTTGGCTGAATTGAACATGGACTGGCGGTGAAAGTAGGGCCAAGAATCACGAGTCGTCCACATACCTATTGCGTAAGTGCTGCTCAAACGCAATGTGGCACTCGAGTGCAGCCTTCGCAGGTGCAAGGCTCTCTCTGATTTGTGAGCGAATGCCATGTGCCACTCTCGCAGATGTTGTTTGTGAACAATGTGCGCAGGATGGCTGTGGTCTGCTATTATGCTGTTATGTGAAAAGAGGCTGTGGTAATAATAATAATAATAATAATAATAATAAATATAATAATAATAATAATAATAGCCTTGCATAGATCCATGGGGGGGGGGGCAGTAATAAAACTGTGGACAACGCACTCAATGACTTGCTGAATGATGTCCCCATTGGATCCACTGTCCTTTTCTCCTGGGAGTGACCAGTATACAATCCCTCACTTATACAATCCTTTTCTCGTTGCGCTCTGACATCCATGAGTTGTGCTCCTCGATGTACTGGAACAGCCACTTCTCCATGACATGGTAATGTCCAGCTGAATGACCCCACAGGAAAGGCAGCTGTGTCTCGAAAATTCATTCATTCATTCATCTTCTACCACTTAGTCCAATTAAGGGTCGCGGGGTGCTGGAGCCTATCCCAGTAGTCATAGGGCATGAGGCGGGGTACACCCAGGACAGGACGCCAGTCTGTCGCAGGGCTACAAACAGAAAAACAAATACAGACACACCCACACACACACACCTACGGAAATTGTTTTAAAGATTCCAATCCACCTAACCCGCATGTCTTTGGATGTGGGAGGAAACCAGAGCACCCGGAGAAAACCCACGCAAACACGGGGGGGGGGGGGGGGGGGCATGCAAACTCCACACAGAAAGGCCAGGGGAATTGAACCCATGACCTTCTTGCTGTGAGGCAACAGTGCTAACCACTAAGCCACTGTGCTGCCCTGTCTCGAAAATATTATTTATAATATTGATGTCCTTCTCACTTCTCAGGGATGACCAATATGTGCTCCTGCATGTGAATGAGCGCCACAATCCAAGCAGTTCTCCACATGTAGGGGCTGAGGGATCCAGAAGCGCACCTCACGATCCATGAATTGCTGAGGATAAAACAATAAGATATGTTATTTCCATTATGTTTCTCAATAAAAACAAAATGAAAAGCAGAAGTCCAGATCACGGAGACAGAAGTCCTACAGCCCAGTGCGTGCACGGCCAGGCCGGCCATAGAGCCTGGGCTGCTGAACTTGCTTGGCCACTTCCAGAATCACTGTTCCTCTCTGATCATCTCTGCTATTTTGGGGTGCTCCCAAACACCTGCATGTCTCCCACAAGGAATGTCAGATCCTCATTTTGTCTCCAATCACTCACGATGAAGTTTCATCTATTGTCAACCTCTCACAAAGTTCTTTCACATTTCGTGCACATTATAAGTTGCTGAGAAGGTGAATAAGAAGTCTGCGGGTCACAGAGCTTTCTCTTATCATGCCCCTGTTCTGTGTAATGATCTCCCTGCATCAATAAAACAGTCAGATTCTGTGGAGACTTTCAAGTCCAGACTTAAGACGCTCTTATTTTCCCTTTCATATGGCTAGCATACTGGTACAGTTTTGTTTTACACTTTTTACTCTTTTATTCATTTATTAGTAATTGGAGCAGGCTGCGGCCTCAACTTTACTTAAATTCTGGGTCTTATAGTGAACTTTAGGGCTAGTGGCTGGCAATCACCTTAGTATTTCTTCTGTTTTTCTTGTTGATTAATGCTGGCAAATTATACAGCATTTTTTGTCTTTCTGATGCTTGATTCTGTTTTTTCTATCTGTTTAAGGTGCAGCTCCATCCAGAGATGGGAGTTGTATTCGTGTTGGCGACCCTCCTGTCCTGTGCACCAATAGCATTTCTTGTATATTCATCCGTGAATTGTTCTGTGAATTGTTCTGTAATTTATGTTTGTACCATGGCCCAAGCAGAGGGTCACCCCTTTGAGTCTGGTCTGCTTGAGGTTTCTTCCTCAGAGAGAGTTTTTCCTTACCACTGTTGCTCTGGGGGTTGGTAAGGTTAGACCTTACCTGTGTGAAGCACTTTGAGGCAACTCTGTTGTGATTTGGCGCTATATAAATGAAAATAAATTGAAAAAAAATAAATAAATAAATTGAGACTACATTGAGAGGGCTCCGCAATACCCGCAATGGCTCTGTGCGTATTTGCGCATCACAATTTTTCAGTTGTTCAAAATTCAAGCTACACGCGAGCAACGTCCTGTGACTTACTCAAGGGGATAGCAACACCCTGTGAACATCTCACGAAATCTCACAAAATTCCTTACAAATGCCTTTTGCAATCCCAGCCCAGTGAGATACGAGCGAGTGAGATATGTATCACCCTAAGTGTGATGTGCTGTTATTATTTGTGATAGCAGGACATGGCAGTGTCATCTGAATGGCCATTCAGTTGCTTTTCAGCTCCAACATAAAATAGGCCTGTTGCTTTTAAAGGATATAATTCTGATTTAAAATGAACATTCCTTTGCCTTTCCAACTTGCTGCTGCTGCTCTTTCTGGCATATTTGATCACCTTCACTTGCCCACCTTGTTAACTTGGCAATTGCTTGTGGACACACGTAAGGTTCTCTTTGATGTTCTGGGTGTACAAGCTGAACTCCTTACTAACACACAGCACTGATCCACACATCAACACTGTTCATTTCTGGTGAATGTGTGACACACAGGATAAAGATGGATTTTGTCTGTTTTGAGTAAATGGACACATATAACCAAGCTGTATTACTGGCCTTTTCCTGTGCTGTGTTGGAACTGGAACACTAGATTACATTAGCTACAGACTTCTCAACACAGCGACAGATCAGATGTTCATGAATTTCCTTCAGCTAATTCAACTGACACAGAAATCTGTTGTGTGCTGGGTTGTTTGGCTGGCTTGGTTTTTGTTTTTCTGTTTCTCCCACCAGGTGGTATGCATTCAGGACTGAGTGGCTGAGCATTAGGACCTCACCCTGAACACCTGAGGCTTGTTTTCACGTGAAGGTCATCAGGGCTCACAGCTGTGGTGTATTCTGTCTTGATCAGAGATTGCTGCATTTAAACCTTGAATGCACAGTGTGTGATTGCCAGAGACTCGACCTTGTGAGCAGATGTGTGAGATCGACGTCAGGAGAACAATCTCACCATTACGGACGCAGAGACTGCTCCAGGTTTGACGCCACAGTCTGTGAAGGAGGATTGGGTGAGGTCTCACGCTCTTCAGCACACTTCCTGAGGTAATTTGGTTTTGGTGACTTTTATGAAGTAATGACAGTGGATTTGGTGTCCCTCACACCTTGAGTTATTGAGCTGTCACGTTATGCTAATTGTCTAATCAGCTTCTGCTGCAGTGGAGATTTGAACTAAGTTGTTCCGTGCCTGCAGGGTGAGAAGCTGATATATATTTAAGCCAGGAAGTGTTTGCTGATTGTGTGCACCTTTTGAGCTGTGTCTCTCTGGGTGGAGAGTGTTGGACTCACCTCATGTTTTCTTTCTTCACAGACTCGGTTTGTCGCGGCCACCTGGGGGGTGTCGGTGGGGTCCCTGGGTCCGAACTGCTGTGGCTCCGGACCGTTTGCGCTGCTGAGAGCGCGCCGTGTTTTCACCTCACCAGACCACGGACATTTTTGGTTGTTTATCACTGCACTTATTATGATTATTATTAAATTCTGTTATCTTTTGAACCGTGCTCTGCTTATTTCATGCTGGGTCCTGTCAAACGCTGGGTCGGTGGTCCGACCGTGTCCGACACATAACAAAATCATTGTTACAGGGTCACATCTCATTACTTGACAAATACTGACATCTTCAATGCATCTGTCACACTGTATTAAGCCTGAAGAAAGAAATTTTGATGTTTTATTTGATTGCACTTTAAATTCTGAGCATCATGCAGCAGCCCTCATCCAGTGTTCTTATGGACTCAGACATATTTCTAAAATGTGATCTGTTTCGCATTTGATACAAAGACCATTTCACATGCTTCATTTCCTCACGCCTGAATTCTTGCAACTGCCTTTTTACTTGTCCAAATATAAAAAGCATGAACCCAGATGCACGGCTTTGAACCGGAATGAAGTATAAGGACATCATTCTTCTTCATGCCTCTTTACATGGGCTCAAAGTGGCTCCTAGAATTCATTTGAAATGACTGATTATCTTCACCATTTAACTCGATGTGAGCCATTGCATGAGTGGACATCATGTCCTGGTCCTCTGTCCCCTGATTTTAAACTACAGGGGACACAGCATCAACTCCTGTCCTTTCATCAGAAATACATTGTACTTTATTAATATTTTTAAGTGATTTCGACTTCATTTACAATGTAATTTTAAATGGTGTCATTGCAGTCTTCTAGTATTCAGCAGTAAACACATTGATTTTTTTGAAGTAATTTCCTTTAGTTGACATATGAATCTGCCTATCAATCACCCAGTGTTATGAACATAATCCAACCTGGTCTCACAGCAAGTCATGCTTCAGCAGCACAAAATATACATTAATCTGTTGGTTTGTGATATTTTGATAAAAAGTGCCTCATTTTTGTCACGGCAGCACAAATTCATTCTCATTCATTCCGTGATGGCTGCACGAAACTAAAAGTGAAGCAGGGGGGTCGGGTGGTTATGGTTAGGGTGGGGGGGAAGGAGTAAGATTATGTTATGGTTACGGTTAGGGTTGGGGGTGGGAGTAGGGTTAGGAATAGTGAGTTAAAAAAAACTCCATCACGAAAATTTGACTCCTTTCGTCACAGGAGCACGAAATGTAGGCTGAGAAGTGTGATTCATCTGTAAATGGAACACACTCTTCTGTTCCAATTTTTTAAAAATGGGAACCATCACCTCAGTTTGCCAATTGAGAGGTACTGTCACAGGCTTCTATACAACATTATATAACTGTGTCAGCCATTACAGCCCAACAACATACAGACACTTCAGCATCTCAGGACAAATGTCATTCACTCCAGGCACCTTGCCAGTGCAGACTTTTTTGACAACTACAGTGACTTCTGCCAGATCTGCCCGCATCTTCCACCCCAGCCTCCTCTTCAGAGTATGTGAATGAGTGAATCCATCCCAACCAGCTTGTCAATCAATCAATCAATCAATCAATTTTTTTTTATATAGCGCCAAATCACAACAAACAGTTGCCCCAAGGCGCTTTATATTGTAAGGCAAGGCCATACAATAATTATGTAAAACCCCAACGGTCAAAACAACCCCCTGTGAGCAAGCACTTGGCTACAGTGGGAAGGAAAAACTCCCTTTTAACAGGAAGAAACCTCCAGCAGAACCAGGCTCAGGGAGGGGCAGTCTTCTGCTGGGACTGGTTGGGGCTGAGGGAGAGAACCGGGAAAAAGACATGCTGTGGAGGGGAGCAGAGATCGATCACTAATGATTAAATGCAGAGTGGTGCATACAGAGCAAAAAGAGAAAGAAACAGTGCATCATGGGAACCCCCCAGCAGTCTACGTCTATAGCAGCATAACTAAGGGATGGTTCAGGGTCACCTGATCCAGCCCTAACTATAAGCTTTAGCAAAAAGGAAAGTTTTAAGCCTAAGCTTAAAAGTAGAGAGGGTGTCTGTCTCCCTGATCTGAATTGGGAGCTGGTTCCACAGGAGAGGAGCCTGAAAGCTGAAGGCTCTGCCTCCCATTCTACTCTTACAAACCCTAGGAACTACAAGTAAGCCTGCAGTCTGAGAGCGAAGCGCTCTATTGGGGTGATATGGTACTACGAGGTCCCTAAGATAAGATGGGACCTGATTATTCAAAACCTTATAAGTAAGAAGAAGAATTTTAAATTCTATTCTAGAATTAACAGGAAGCCAATGAAGAGAGGCCAATATGGGTGAGATATGCTCTCTCCTTCTAGTCTAGTTCTAGTCTAGTTTTTCAGCATCACTCTGAGACAAGACCTTTCTAATTTTAGAGCTATTGCGTAAATGCAAAAAAGCAGTCCTACATATTTGTTTAATATGCGCTTTGAATGACATATCCTGATCAAAAATGACTCCAAGATTTCTCACAGTATTACTAGAGGTCAGGGTAATGCCATCCAGAGTAAGGATCTGGTTAGACGCCATGTTTCTAAGATTTGTGGGGCCAAGTACAATAACTTCAGTTTTATCTGAGTTTAAAAGCAGGAAATTAGAGGTCATCCATGTCTTTATGTCTGTAAGACAATCCTGCAGTTTAGCTAATTGGTGTGTGTCCTCTGGCTTCATGGATAGATAAAGCTGGGTATCATCTGCGTAACAATGAAAATTTAAGCAATACCGTCTAATAATACTGCCTAAGGGAAGCATGTATAAAGTGAATAAAATTGGTCCTAGCACAGAACCTTGTGGAACTCCATAATTAACTTTAGTCTGTGAAGAAGATTCCCCATTTACATGAACAAATTGTAATCTATTAGACAAATATGATTCAAACCACCGCAGCGCAGTGCCTTTAATACCTATGGCATGCTCTAATCTCTGTAATAAAATTTTATGGTCAACAGTATCAAAAGCAGCACTGAGGTCTAACAGAACAAGCACAGAGATGAGTCCACTGTCCGAGGCCATAAGAAGATCATTTGTAACCTTCACTAATAACATGTCATGAGTGCAAACTCTGTCTTGCATGTGGTGAACTCTGATGCAGCAGTGGAAGAAGCAACTTTCCATTGCTGATGTAATATCCCTTAGATGTGTCTATCACCAGCTGGATGGTGAGCAGATGCCACATCAAAAATTAGTAACAGGTGTGGTTGAATTAGCATGCACGATGTGTTCTTTCCACTTGGAGGAAGCGAACTCACAATCGCCAACCTGGGAGACAGGCAGTCTAACCAGGAGGCTAAAACACATGGCCATTGTCATATGTGGCCAGAGCATCTTTTGGCATCGGCGAGTGATGTTTACTGACATATGCACAGTGACTCCTGCTGGCCACCATCACGTGTGCTCATTCATCTCTGTTTTCCACCAATCTAACATGTAGCAACAGCAGGGAGAGGCATGAAGTTTTAAAATTCATCTGGAAATTCATCAAACCTTTGAAACCCCTGTGTTTCAAGACATTGTTGGCAGAGTCCATCTTAGAAGGAAGACATCACATTCTGTCCTAAATTCAGCCTCATGATGTCACCAACTGTTTGGAAAAAGTGGCTCATTTGATTTGCATCCTCTAATATTGGAATGTAATTAAACAAGTGGATAAACAGGGATTGCTCTAATTTTGAATTTCATATTTCAAGGCTACAGTCAGCAGAGGGTCTGTGCGTGCACTAGTGTGTACGCTGTTTGTGGTAAAATGTAATTAAGGAAATGTTTGTGCTCATTCTGGGTGCAGCTTAAAGGCTTTAAGTCTAGCCTTTATATCCAGAAGCAAACATTTTGAGAGCGAGCACGTAAATGGATTTGTGGGAGATAAATGAGACCAAAATATTGAAAAGCAATGACTTTCAATGTCGCCAGAGATTACATATAAAGCATCCAGATACAAATGAAATCAAATAAGAAAATTATGACGGTGTGTTGAAAGATTCATTATATCATCACAAAATGCACAGTTACACTGCTTATCTGCTCCACTATTAATATGTATATGTCACAGACATTAATGAGCGAAGCTCTTTGGCATTTCGCCATGTCCTTGAGGTCCTTCAGACTTTTTTTTCAGTAAATGTTTCTGGGGAGCATTTGCAGGGATAAAACCATTCCGCTTCTGGGGGGCTTTGCCCCTCAGATCATCCCAAATACAGCCATCATGGCCCCTGCCACTTTAAGCATTTTTCTTTCTTTGCCTCTCACATGCCTGCAAGGTCCTCAATATCGCATTTAGGTCATTTATACTTTATGTTTTGTACGTAAATGGTTCTGGGGACCTTTGGCATGACCAAAAATTTCAGCTATGATCCCCTTCAACTATAGCCCCCTTATCCCCCCAACCATTATAACCTTCTGGGGCCGACGCCGTCGTATATGACAGCTGAGACCAAGCTTTACTAAATTATAAATAACTCTTTAATGATATGAGATAGAAACTTACCTTTTTTTTTTTTGCTGAAAAGTTAACTCCGTGGACCTTCGAGCCACTGTCCACCATCTTTGTACTCCTCATAGAAGCTGTGTGATGATGTGAGCAATGTGAGTGTCGAATCGGAATTGGTTCACCATCACATGGTTTTCCAAAATCCAATCGTAGGGCAGATTAACCTAATGTGACACACCAAAGATTATTTTTAGGAGTGACGTGTTACTAGTTGGCCCATTTGAATAGCCCCCTGTCTGTTCCAATGCACCTTGCGCCATTACGCACAGCGAAAGTGAAAGTGAGCAGACGGAGCAGACGGAGCAGACGGAGAGCCTCTCACAATCTCATGTGCTCAACAGTGTGTGAGTATAAGGATTGCTCGACTAGTTTTCCTGTGAATGTTACTGGATAAGCCTGTGGCAAGCTCTCTCGCTCTGGTGTAAAGCACTGTTACCATATCAATGGAGCAAAGGGGAGAGGGGCCACTCCTCAAACTGAATGAGCCTCGAAGTGTGAATGTTCCTTTCAGAGCAGGAGAGAACAAACACACAGTCATCTTCATAGTAGAAGTTTGTGATGTGACCTGAAGACAAACAAAATGCATAGACCATTTTGTATATATTGTTCAAAATGTGCATTTGTGTTTATTGTTTGAACCTTTTTGTTGTACAGTCTTTCACACAAGAGCCCAAATTACCTTTATAAAGTGTCAAAACAGTTGTTTATTATAGTTTGCTGTGTGTTTTGAATAAATGTGTGTGGAAAATTATTTCTGCTTTATTTTTTTCCTTTCTCATTTCTTATTGTAAACCTTTATTACACTTATAAAACACAACTATAGCATATATATTTGAAAGTACAGATTGTCCTGAAAAAAGAGACATAAAACTTGATTGTGGGATGCAGGGAGAGCTGTTAACAGCAATAATAAAACATTTATGCCAGGCCAGTGAAATGTCCAAAAAATGCCCTCGGACCCCAGAGGGTTAAGCATTTTTCTTTATTTGCCTCTCACATCCCTAGAAAGTCCTCACCATTTCATTTAGGTCCTTCACACTTGATTTTGCAGCAAATGCTTCTAGGAGGCATTAGCATGGCTAAAAACCTTGAGTTTCTGAGGGTGTCGCCCCCCAGACCACCCAGCTATATCCCTCTTAACCCTCTGCCATTTTAAGCATTTTTCTTTATTTGCCTTTCACATACCTGGAAAGTCCTCACCATCTCATTTACTTTTCAGTAAATGCTTCTGGGGAGCATTAGCTTGGCTAAAAACCCTTCAGCACCCCCCCCCCACCCCAGAAACCCCAATTATGGCTCTCTTAACCCGCACCATTTTAAGCATTTTGCTTCTCACATGCTTGGAAAGTCCTCACACTCTATTGATGTCATTTAGCTCCTTCTGAGTTTTTTTTTTCAATAAATGGTTCTGAGGAGCATTAGCATGGGCAAAACTCTTCAGCGTCTGGGGGCAAAGCCCCCCAGCTCCCACACCAGCTACAGCCATCTTAACCCCCCACGAGGGTTGAGCCGGATACTCATTTCAGACAAGTATCTGGTACTGATAAAGCATTTTTGACGAGTACGAGCATGATACAAATAAAACTCATTAATATCTGTGCTCGTGCTGAATGAAAATTCTCATTGGCTAACTGACTGTCTTCACGCTCTGTGATTGGCCAGTCACACACAGTGCCCACCCCTCCCTACACAGACACGTCTGTCTGCAGCTTCTCTCACACACACAGACAGGACCTGCTCTCTGTACTTGGCTTAATTCTACCTAAGTTTTCTTCAGCTCTCCTCTTTTTCAGTTTGTATGATATTTAAAGTTACTTGGTGAACTTGTTTCGTATCGTGCGCAGTGCATTTGACAAGGTCATGTTTTTTTTTTTTCTTTTTTTTTTTTTTTACCATTTCTTTGCTCTTCGTTTTGTTGGTGATATAAAGTCAGTTGGAAAACTTTGCTCGTACTGAACGCGGTGCTTTTGAGAAGAATACAGTGAACAAGGCTGACATATTATTTCCCTGTTTGCCATCATGGGATGTTTGCATGAATCACCAAGTTCACACAGATCATTCAAAAATAAACAGCCTTACAGACCACTTACACACATACACACATATAGCTGAACACACAAAGTAGCCTATATTAATATTTTTATTGAATATGACTGCATGCAGTATCTGACACTTTCTCACTGCAGTTGATAAAAATAAATTGGTCAGTTGAACAACCTCTCTCCCTCTCACACAGCCACTCAGTGACACACAGACACACAAAGACACACCTTAATCAGTATTGTTTAACTTTGTGCGGGAAAAAAATGCCAAGAATGTTAGGTAGTAAAAATAAATAAATAATTGGAAAAAAAAAAAATCAGTTTGATCATAAAATAAAAAATAAAAAAGTTGTGTTGAGTATAGCTCTTGTTCATGCAGACTTAGTAGCTCATAATTTCCTACTAGATTGAACGTCAATTCTGAGGCTGTTCTGTTATTCATTCATACACTTAATAATATTCATGTTCTGAGTTTATTAAAAAAAACTTGTTCTGTAAATAGCTCCTTTACTATTGTGATCAAAAACATATTCATGTTCTGAGTTATAAAAATAAAACTTGTTCTATAAATAGCTCCTTTACTATTGTGATAAAAAAACACTGAATCTCAATTTTGAGGCTGTTCTGTAAATAGTTTCCAAATAAACAATAAATATAGCAACTTCTGATCAATCCACATCAATTTCAGGCTTAAAATAATGTACTGATGTACACAGCAATGTAATAATGTACTTTTCAGTAAATGCTTATGGGGAGCATTAATATGCCTAAAAACCTCCATGCAATTTACACACTAAATAGTCACTGACTGCCCTCATGTGCTTCAAGGTGCATGCCCCCTCTCACTTTAACTTTCCTGGATTCAATGTCGTCTCAACATTTGGCATTTTATGTTTCAATGTCCACTGTGCACTGAATTCCCCTGAGATCCCCTCTATTCACGCAAGATCTCCTCTTTCTTTTTTTTTTAAATTATGTGTTCTTTTTTTAATTGAGGCAAACAAAAAGTTACACAAAAACCTTACAGAGGATAAACACATCAGTGCAAAAACAACATAATGAAAAACAGGTGAATATCCTCTGCTGTAGCTCCAGGAAGTGTTCAATATTTGACATTTCCTCCTTCACTGTGGACTCAAAATTTGGCACTTCCTGTTCAAGTGTCAACTTGTCACTGAATTCCCACAAAATCTCCTCTATTACCAATCCAGGTATTGTCGATCCAGGAAGTGTTCAACATTTGACATTTCCTGTTTCACTATGGACTCAAAATTCGGCACTTTCTGTTTGGGACTCCCTGTACCATGAGCGAGTTTACGCCACTTGCATGTTGCTTCACTTACGAGGGCTGTCAATAAAGTATAGGTCCTTTTTATTTTTTTCAAAAACTATATGGATTTCATTCATATGTTTTTTACGTCAGACATGCTTGAACCCTCGTGCGCATGCGTGAGTTTTTCCACGCCTGTCGGTGACGTCATTCGCCTGTGAGCACTCCTTGTGGGAGGAGTCGTCCAGCCCCTCGTCGGAATTCTTTTGTCTGAAAAGTTGCTGAGAGACTGGCGCTTTGTTTGATCAAAATTTTTTCTAAACCTGTGAGACACATCGAAGTGGACACGGTTCGAAAAATTAAGCTGGTTTTCAGTGAAAATTTTAACGGCTGATGAGAGATTTTGAGGTGATACTGTCGCTTTAAGGACTTCCCACGGTCAGCCTGTTTCAAGCTGAAAACCTTCACATTTCAGGCTCTATTGATCCAGGACGTCGTGAGAGAACAGAGAAGTTTCAGAAGAAGTCGGTTTCAGCATTTTATCCGGATATTCCACTGTTGAAGGAGATTTTTTTAATGAAAGACGTGCAGACGGGTCCGCGCGTCGGGACGCAGCCGACGCGGTGCGGCGGCACAGGAAAAACACCTCCGTGTTGATAACCATTTGTAAAATCCAGGCGGCTTTTGATGGCTTTCAGTGGAGTGAGTATATGAGAAATTGTTTAACAGCTGGACATGTTCCAACTGTCCTTAAGGCTTCCAACAGAGGTGTTTTTCCTGTGGCGGAGCATCGCGGCGGCTGCGAGCCGACGCTGCAATCCGTCCGCACGTCTTTCATTAAAAAAATCTCCTTTAACAGTGGAATATCCGGATAAAATGCTGAAACCGACTTCTTCTGAAACTTCTCTGTTCTCTCACGACGTCCTGGATCAATAGAGCCTGAAATGTGGAGGTTTTCAGCTTGAAACAGGCTGACGACGGCGCTGAGAGCGCTGCACGACATCTCGCACCGTGGGAAGTCCTTAAAGCGACAGTATCACCTCAAAATCTCTCATCAGCCGTTAAAATTTTCACTGAAAACCAGCTTAATTTTTCGAACCGTGTCCACTTCGATGTGTCTCACAGGTTTAGAAAAAATTTTGATCAAACAAAGCGCCAGTCTCTCAGCAACTTCTCAGACAAAGGAATTCCGACGAGGGGCTGGATGACTCCTCCACAAGGAGTGCTCACAGGCGAATGATGTCACCGACAGGCATGGAAAAACTCATGCATGCGCACGAGGGTTCAAGCATGTCTGACGTAAAAACATATGAATGAAATCCATATAGTTTTTGAAAAAAATAAAAAGGACCTATACTTTATTGACAGACCTCGTATAGATATGAACTGTGCTTAAATGTTTCAGAGGACACTAAAATATTTTGACATTATGATGATAATCTGATTTATTAAATAATATGCAGGGATCCAGAAAGCATTCACAGCACTTTTTTTTTCACATTTGTTAAGTTACAACCTTATTCCAAATGGCTGAAATTCATTTTTTTTCCTCAACATTCTACACACAAGACCCCATAATGACAGTGTGAAAAAGTTTTTTTTTTAGATTTTTGCAAATTTATCTCTGCAGCAATCCACCATACAGGCCATATAGCAGAGTCCCAGACAGAAGCCACTCCTTAGTGAAGTGTTGTGAATACTTGCACCGTACAGTGAGGATATCAGGATGCCATTTGGATTACATAAGTGTGGCCGAATGGTGGCAAAGAGAAGGAAGGTGATCTGGATTGAAGAGGTGAAGTTGCCCGAAGGCAGGATAACAAGCATACGGGACAGCTAAAAGTATCTAGGAATTCTACAAGCAAATGGGAAGCATGTTGAAGATGCAACACTGGCAGTGGAGATAATTCAGATTTTCAGGCTCCTTCACAAATAACACAAAAGACGCAGAAACCAGAAGAAAATACGCAAAATCAAAAATGAAATGGGGAACCACAAAACATTCTACCTGTCAAACTGTTTTGTGCATGTTCATTTCCACACGCAGGAACATAGTGCGAAAGTCACGCACACAGCAGGGGAGAGAAAAATAAAAATACACCACAATTTATAATACAACCCCAATTCCAATGAAGTTGGAACATTGTGTAAAATGTAAATAAAAACAGAATACAATAATTTCCAAATCCTCTTCAACCTATATTCAATCGAATACACCACAAAGATAAGATATTTAATGTTTAAACTGATAAACTTTGTTGTTTTTGTGCAAATATTTGCTCATTTTGAAATGGATGCATGCAACACGTTTCAAAAAAGCTGGGGACAGTGGTATGTTTTACCACTGTGTTATATCACCTTTCCTTCTAACAACACTCAATAAGTGTTTGGGAAATGAGGACACTCATG
Source organism: Thalassophryne amazonica (assembly GCF_902500255.1). Taxonomy (NCBI): domain Eukaryota; kingdom Metazoa; phylum Chordata; class Actinopteri; order Batrachoidiformes; family Batrachoididae; genus Thalassophryne; species Thalassophryne amazonica. The sequence continues at coordinate 117,866,820 of NC_047105.1, forward strand.
ATTGGGTATAAAAGGAGCATCCCAAAAGTCTCAGCCATTCACAAGCAAAGATGGGGCGAGGATCACCACTTTATGAACAAAGCTTCAACAATTAGTGTCATCAGTTCCCAAATGCTTATTGATTGTTGTTAGAAGGAAATTTGATGTAACACAGTGGTAAACATACCACTGCCCAGCTTTTTTGAAACGTGTTGCACGCATCCATTTCAAATTAGCTAATATTGCACAAAAAGAATAAAGTTTTATCAGTTTGAACATTAAATATGTTATCTTTGTGGTGTACTCAATTAAATATAGGTTGAAGAGGATTTCCAAATAATTATATTCTGTCTTTATTACATTTATACAACGTCCAAACTTCATTGGAATTGGGGTTGTAATTATTACAATGTGGGGAAATCTCGCAGTGACATGTGCCTCGCAGGGGCATCCCATGGGGTGATTTCCTGCATGGCACGATATTCTGCAGCTTTGCAGTGCGCTGATTGCAACGGTCAGCTGAAGCAGTTATATGTTTAATTTATTGCCACGACGAGGGAACAGCATGCCATTGTCCACGCTTCACGCTTGTACTTATGTGACTTCATATCCTACAAGCCAGTACAGGTGTTCTCCAGCTGTGACTTCTGAGCACCAGATATCTGACCAGCTGCACGTCGCAGGGGGACAACCCCACATCTGTCAGCGGACCTCGGCAGACCTCAGAAAAAAAGTCTCACTATCTCTTGCTTTGTTCTGTGATTTAAATTTTATGTGGTATTATTATGTGTTTTTCCTGCATCTGTCTGATGTCTGTGTTGTAATGTGACACCTTGTGTGCACAGTCACATCCAGCTGTTAGTCAATCAGCAGTCAGCTGGTCCAGCACCGGAGTCCTGGGATCTTCAGCTGTGTGTGTGTGTGTGTGTTGGTGGGGGGAGAGATGACACACACCACAAGTCATTTGTTTTTGTTTTGGGTTTTTTTTTGGGGGGGGGGAGACAATGACGCACTCCCCACGATATTTGTATGTGTTGTGGGGGTTCGGCACAATTACACCCATGTGTGTTGCTAGGTGACGCCACACTTGTGTTGCAATTAACAACTTTCACAGACAGATCTAATATGATCGCCTGCTCTCTGCTATCGTACCAGGGTGTGAATTGCGCTGGCTTTTCTAAGTGTGCAGCGAGCGGTGTTTCGATGTTTGTGTGCGACACCTGGATTTGGCCACACCTGCCCAGAGAGAAATCAAATGAGCACGTGAAGGGCATTCGCTGTCTTTTGCCCGCTTGTGTGTGTGAATGGTTGTAGCGACAGGTGTACGAGGCGTTTGAGGCGGCTCCGATTTTCACGAATGGCATGCATTTCTCCTTTGTGCGCTAGTCAGCTTCAATCGTGTTATGTGCGTAGGGGCCCCTCGTGTTTAACTGGAACATCACACAATGCTGAAATTGTAAGTGCAACTCCTCCTAAACTGCCTTATGGATTTAAATGCAACATCACACAGTTGTAGCACATCATATGAAGATGGACGTGAAGGGAAAAGAATTCTCGTCCAACATCTTCAAGGGGTGGACAATTGGACTTTTGTTATTTTTAAAATATACATCATATAAATTAATTACTGTCAGTTACATTTACAGAGATTGAAATGGGTTTTTAATTTAGTTTCATCACAAAAGATTTACTGCCACTGTGGGTGGGGGGGAGGTGGGTGTGTGTTTACATTTGTTAATTGTTGACAGTTTGGCCCTCAGGGAAACTGCCAATTAAGTAGGTCAAGTAAGCCTACTGTATGCATAGTTCAATGTAAACTAAAATGGCATTCATAGTGGAACATAGTCTGCAATATTCTACAAAAAAAGAACGATGGAGATACTGAGTGAACATTGCAGCAAAATCAGATGGCCATACAAGAAAAAATACTCAAGCGCAGGAGCCAGAATGAAAAATGCACTTGTTTTTAAAGAAAGGGCATGGAAACACCCACTAAAATCTTATTTTCTTTCAGTCAGATTGTGCCAACAAATACTGCCCAAATTTTAGAAAGTGGTTTCACAGTTAAATTTGGTGGAAGTAGCTGCACTATTTAGGGGAGTGACTCATTGGAAGATCTGACAAAGAAAGCATTGAGCATTGAGAATTCTACAGAGACCCAATCCCCTGCATTATCACACACTGGCATTATATTCTGTGTACACAGTTTGTAGAAAGTCTAAAGTCTATCTGTGAGGTTTAATTGGCACTCCACATTAGAGCACTCAGACTGTGCCTCCATGTGGATAATGAGCCATTTGTGATATCTGCCAGAGGAAACCTCAATATTAAGCACCCTACATACACCACCTGAATAGCTTGATCCGTCAGATTGTTTCTTTTTTTATTGTTGACATCTTTGCTGTGAGTGTGTCTGTGTGAATGGTGAATGCAAGGCATAATTGTAAAAGCACTTTGAGCTTCTGACGACAAAAGCGCGATATAAATGCAGTTCCATTTACCATTTGTTTTACCTTACCCAACCCACCTCTTCAAATGGTGACAACTAGAAATGAAGTTTGCTTAGGATGTTGTGTTCCAGCCAACATGCATAACAGACAACTGAAATAATCATCACACCAAGGGTGAAGCCAATCGCAAACTGACAGTATCTTAGTGGCACAACAATTGGAAAGGATGTGCAGGTTATAGTAATAAAAGGTGCAGATGGAAATGTGCTGTCAGTAAGGAGAATGTGTATTGTAAGGGAGGGAGTACTATGAAGGGCGAATGAATGAAGAAAATGACAATAAGAGAAGGCTGAAAGATGTGAATGAGAGCAATCAGGAACTCACTCACTGACCCATTTTTCAACCACTTACTCCAATTAAGGATCACAGGGGGCTGAATCCTATCCCAGCAGTCATAGGGCGTGAGGTAGGGTACACCCTGGACAGGATGCCAGTCGTCTCAGGGCCATATATAGACAAACAACACAATTCATACCCACACACACACCTATGGACAATTTAAATTTGCCAATCTGCCTAACGTGCACGTACGTCTTGGATGTGGGAAGACCATGCAAACCTCCAACAAACAGGCCACAGGTGGGAATCAAAGTCATGACTTTCTTGCTGTGAGACAACAGTGTGAACCTAAGGCACCATGCTGCCCCAATCAGGCAAATGTGATGGATCATTGAGGATGAAGTGAGCAGAGCTATGAAGAGGATGAAGAGCAGAAACAGGTTTCCAAAGAGATTCCAAAACAGTGGAGGCATGGACATGTTTCAGAGAGATTGCAATGATTTTATTTAATTATTTTAAGCAGATTGTTGAATTAGATCTTGGAAAGTGAGAGGATCCCTGATGAGTGGAGAAATGAATTGGTAAAGACTTTTTTTTAAAAATGAGGTGACATGCAGAGCTATAGCAACGACAGTGGTAGAATGTTGTGCTGCAGCATGACATTATGAGAAAGAGGAATGGAACCGAGGCTGAGAGGAGAGGTGACAATGTGAATAGGAAAATGGTTTCAAGAAGGAGCACCACATACGCAATGTTTGCTCTGAGAGTGTTGATCAACAAGCATAGAAGGAATAATGTGTGTGTGTGTGTGTGTTTCAAGAAAGCCTATGAGAGTTGTGCTATTGTATTATATATTGTAAGGCTGGGGGTGGTAGGAGAAGTATGTGAGGGTGTTGCAGGATATGCGCATGGACAGAGTGACATCAGTGATGTGGAAGTGGAACCACAACCACATAAGTCTATAACTTTTTCGGAGTTGTCAGGGGTTCATGCTGGATTCCCTCACTAGTCTCAGTCCAGCATGGTCATTCAACTTTTGAGAAACTGCCTACTTGACACAGATTTACCATACAGTACCATTAATGGAAAGAAGTCCAAGATACATCCAGTAACTTGGAAATGTTCATGTATCCATCCTCTCCCTTGACTCAAGAAAACTGGCTGTAGTGAAAGACAGAGGGGTGATGCTTACCCTTTGTGTTTGACACACGACAATATTAAAGTACATGAAAATATACCTATGGGTGTATCCGGAAAGTATCACAGCGCTTTGGTTTTCTACATTTTTGTTATGTCACAGCCTTATTCCAAATTGGATTAATTTTTTTTCCTGAAAATTCTACTCACAACACCCCTTAATGACAATGTGAAAAAGTTTTTTTTTTTTTAGATTTTTTGCAAATGTGTTAAAAAATTAAAATCCTAACTAATTGCATGTGCTTATAGACCAAAAACAAATAAGAGACAAAATTCAATTTATTATTCAACTAAACTGCAAATATATGAATTTTTTAACATTTATGAAACACTTCTCTAAACAAGGCCATAGGGTCACTGACCCTAAAGAGATTCCCTCCTTGGCACAGTGATCTATTCAACAATTCAGTGTTACACCAAAACTATAATACATACACTTTCTTTCCTTATATTTGACATCGCTTGATGATGAAAACATACCACTAGAACTTGGAATCACTTTATGTCTTTATTAGTTCAAAGTTATCGTATAAAACAATTTTCAGTAATGGCGGTTTTCTTCTGGATTCTAGCTCCATAATATTTGAAGCTACATCAAATCTGATGACACCTTACTGAATCAGTACAGATTCAGCTACCAATTGGTGTTAGTTGTGCAATCTATAGCTTCATTTGTCACCTTACACTGACACATTTTCTATTTTCCCCTAATTTTTGCATATTCTGGATCACCAGATCTGGAATCCAGATCCGATCATCACCAAACTTTGTTGTTGATAGCACATTTGACTATGTTACACCCTAATTTTGTTCAAGCCTTTCTGCCTTGTTTTTTGTGGAGTTAGAAACTAGAATGTCAAAATTCCCCCTGTCCCGCAATGGTGAAGAATCCTTTAAAAAATTCCTGGATCCGGATCGTGATCCAGATCACCACTAAAATTTAATCACTTGTTCCTCTTGTCATTTCCAACCACTCCACAAAATTTCATCAAATCCGTTCAAAACGTTTGAGTTATCCTGCTGACAAACAGACAGACAAACAAACAAATGCGACCACAAACATAACCTCCTTGGCGGAGATAATAAATCACATACATAAGGGTTCATAGGCTTTGCCATGAAGGTCAAAATTGAGCTCAGGTGCTGTCTGTTTCCACTGATCATCCTTGAGATGTTTCTGCAGCTGGGGTAATTTCAGTTGACTGGACATGATTTGGAAAGGCACACATGTGCCTTTCCATGCACATGTGCCTTTCCATGGGACAAGGGCCCACAGGTGACAGTGCATGTCAGATCACAAATCAAGCATGAAGTCAAAGGAATTGTCTGTAGACCTCCGAGACAGGATTGTCTTGAGGCACAAATCTGGGGAAGGGTACAGAAACATTTCTGCTGCTTTGAAGGTCCCAATGAACACAGTGGTCTCCATCTGTACATTGAAGAGGTTTGGATTCAACAGGACTCTTCCCAGAGCTGGCTGCCTGTCTAAACTGAGTGATCAGGGGAGAAAGGCCTTACTCAGGGAAGTGACCAACAGTGTTGGGGAAAGTAACTTTGGAAAGTTACTTCATTAGTTAATTTATACAGTTATATTTTACAGTTACTTCTTACATTTACTTCATCAGCAGCTGCCGACAAGGTGTCCGCAGCTGCTGAATGTAATTAATAAAGTTACTCATAATCTAATTTGGTTATTTTAAGATTTAGTACTCAGAAAAGTAACTATTAGTTACTTTGCTGATTAGTTACTTTTCTGATTGCTCAATCTTACGAGTAACCAAGTTAGATTACTCGTTACCTTATTAGTTACATTACTTATTAGTTGCAAGTTTTCTGCAGATTCTAATAAAGTAATTGCATAAAGCTGCTAATGAAGTAACTGCATAAAGCACCTGTATAAAACAACTAAAAAAGTAACTAAAAAAGTAACTTGTCAAAGTTACTTTCCACAACACTGGTGACCAAGAACCCAATGGTCACTCTGTCAGAGCGCTAGCATCCCTCTGTGGAGAGAGGAGGACCTTCCAGAAGGACAACCATCTCTGCAGCAATCCACCATACATGCCTGGATGGTAGAGTGGCCAGAAGGAAGCCAGTCCTTAGTAAAAGTCACATGGCAGCCCAACTGGAGTCTGCCAAAAGGCATCTGAAGGACTCTCAGACCATAAGAAACTAAATTCTCTGGTCTAATGAGACAAATATTGAACTCTTTGGCGTGATGTTTTTCAGCGGCAAGAACTAGGAGACTAGTCAGGATTGAGAGAAAGATGAAAGCAGCAAAGTACAGAGACATCCTGGATGAAAAACTGCTCCAGAGCACTCTTGACCTCAGACTGAGACAGTGGTTCATCTTTCAGCAGGACAATGACCCTAAGCACACAGCCAATATTAAAGGAGTGTCTTCAGGACAACTCTGTGAATGTTCTTGAGTGGTCCAGCAAGAGCCCAGACCTGAATCCAGTTGAACATCTCTGGAGAGATCTAAAAATGGCTGTGCACCGACGCTCCCCATCCAACCTGATGGAGACTACCCAAACAATCTTTCATACAAACTGTTTAAAAGGACATTACAGTGTTGTGGTGGAAATTACGGCGGTAGTGTGGGACAACTACATTTGTTTAAAAAAATCACAACAGTTGTACGACATTGAATACCCCAATTATGTTTGATTATTTTACTGATATTTATTCAGAGATATTTTAAAACATTAGAAAAAAACGTTTCTTTACCATTCATTTTTATCATTGAAGATCAAAAGTCTGGGTGTGGGACAAGCATAAAACGGCATATTTGCATATAATGATGCTGAAAAAGGTGAAAAAGTCATCATAGACTACTAGAACAAATTTCTTAAACACTTTCATTGTAAAGATAACTATAAAAGTGTGAAATTTCCCCTTTTTTTTCTGTTTCATACAATATGATCAAAGGACATAATAAGTGCCCGTAGTCTAAGAATCACCCACATGCCAATAACTGCTGGTAATCTTATTCACATAAAATCCTTAGAAGATTGCCTTGCAGCAGTGAGAAGTTGGATGGCTAGAAATGTACTTTTAAACTCTGATAAGACTGAAATGATGGCTCTTTGTCCAGTGAGACATCGGCATCAATTTGATCAGTTAACGCTCAGCCTCGGCTCGTGTCATACATCACACTGACAAAGTGAGGAACCTTGGGGTAATTTTTGATCCTTCGTTGTCCTTTGGCCTCCACATTAGAAATATTACTAGGACTGCTTTCTTTCACCTGCGAAATATAGCGAAGATTTGGCCCATCCTGTCTATGGCTGTTGCTGAGACCCTGATCCTGGTTTATATCTTCTAGATTGGACTACTGCAATGTTCTATTTTCTGGTTTACCGCAGTCTAGCATTAGGGCTCCCCAATTGGTTCAAAATGCTGCAGCCAGACTTTTGACACGAAGCAGAAAGTTTGACCACATTACACCCATTTTGGCATCCCTTCACTGGCTTCCTGTCCCAGTGAGATCAGATTTTAAGGTTCTGCTACTAGTCTATAAAATTGTTCACTGACTGGCACCTCTCTACCTAGCTGACCTAATTAAACCTTACATACCGGCCCAGGCTTTGCGTTCTCAGGGTGCAGGACTACTTTGTGTCCCTTGGGTGACTAAGTCTGCAGGTCATAGAGCTTTCTCTTATCGTGCCCCTGTTCTGTGGAATGATCTCCTTGTCTCAATTAAACAGTCTGATTCTGTGGAGACTTTCAAGACCAGACTTAAGATGCACTTATTTTCCCTTTCGTATGGCTAGCATACTGGTATAGCTTTGTTTTATGCTTTTTACTCTTTTAATTCATTTTATTAGGAAACAGAGCATGCCGTTGTTATGTGCAGACGCGAGTTGAGGAGCGGACCAGCGTCTGACTGAACCCAGCGCTAAATAACCAGAAAGCGGTTCCAAAAACAAAACATTTATTTCCCTTTTGTGCAATAATTGTGTACAACATAAATGTGCGGTTGTCTGGCAGTAGTGAAGGACGGGCGCTCTCCAGCGCCCAAAATGGATCGAAAGGCCCGGCGCTTCTGGACTCAGATTCACCGCCGAACACCCCCCAGGTGGATACGACAAAACTAACTCTATGAAGGACGGAAAAGGTGAGGTAAGTCAACAGCTACAACAAATACCTTCAAAGGCACACACTATCAGCAACACATCAGGTCTGAATTTAAGCTTCTATGTAAATGAGCAGCTTCTCACAACAGGTGGAGGATCATCAGTCCGTACGCCACGGCAGTGAGAAGCGAGCTGCACAATTCTCATCAATGTTCAAATATACTGCGTAACAAAATACTAAATTACTATAACACTTATTCAGACAATCACCTCTGATGTGTTGCTGACAGCATGTGTCCCCTCACCCTTCCTCCTTCCACAGGCACGATGTGTCAAACACCTGGCGCGGTCCCTCAGCGTCTCACAAACGAACGTCACAAGGTCGAGTTCCCGGCCATTCTGCTGAATCAGCTCATGGCTTAAATGCAGAACGCCATCTCATTATCTGCTTCAGCTGAAAGTCTTTAAGTTTGCACGTGAGCATCATCCACAGGTGCTGCGAGTCATTAGGCACTGCACGTGGAACATCTCCAAAGGTGCAGCTAATAATGCTGATTGAGGGTGAAGGATTCTTCTGCCCGCACCCTTCTCCACAGACAAAAACCCAGTTTTGCACACCACTGGAGAGCAAGAAAAGACAAACAACACAAAAATGTTCCAGCCCAACCCCCAACACACAACAGCCCGTTGGCCTCAACATTACCTAAATTCTGGGTCTTTATTGAAGCTTAGGGCTAGTGGCCCGGCGATGCCCTTTATATTCTTCTGTTTTTCTTGTTGATTAATGCTGGCAAATTATACAGTATTTCTTGTCTTTCTGATGCCTGATTCTGTTTTTCTCTCTGTTTAAGGTGCAGCTCCATCCAGAGATGGGAGTTGTATTTGTGCTGGCGAACCTCCTGTCCTGTGCACCAACAGCATTTCCTGGTATATTTGTTTTGTGAATTGTTCTGTAATTTATGTCTGTAGCATGGCCCAAGCAGAGGGTCACCCCTTTGAGTCTGGTCTGCTTGAGATTTCTTCCTCAGAGGGAGTTTTTCCTTACCACTGTTGCTCTGTGGGTTAGTAAGGTTAGACCTCACTTGTGTGAAGCGCCTTAGGGCAACTCTGTTGTGATTTGGTGCTATATAAATGCAAATAAATTGAAGTGAATTGAATTATACCACAAAAAGTTCTAATCCACCTTAGTAGAAGAAGAAAAATGTTTGCTTCAGATTTGAAATTGAACACGTCGTTTGAACTATGGACTTCTAATGACACCAAACTTATATGGTTGAGTAAACGACCATATTTTATGCCAGAAATGAGGTCCAGGTTGTTAAAAGCAGCATTTCTCCTTTAATTCAGGTTGCCTTATATACACATGTTTAAGCTAACAGACAGCAGTGGTTCATGCTTTGTTTGGCTTCTTAGTGCAGCAGATACCTGAAACAATCCTTCAAATGGTGATACAAGCATTAACTTCAGCACAAATACAGCTGGATCAAAATTAATGGAGCAACTTTAAACTTTGACAACTGTACAAACTGAAACTGACCTTGGTATTTCACACATTTTAATTTGTTTATTCCATTTCAAATACATTTTCTTTCTAAAAATATCTTCCTTAACTCAAACTGAAAACAAGTCTCTACAACTTGATATAAATTAATTAAACATATAAAATCCAGCTTCTTGATGATTTTCTAAAAGAAGACCTGAAACTTCAGCTACAATTTGACAGAAAGTACATTGAGATGAAAGCCTAGATTTGATGTTTTGGTGAAAGAATTTTTTGTATTTCTTCATAATTGATGTAAATAAAGTCCAAGACATATTCATTGACTTGGAAATGTTCATGTTTCCATCCCCTGACTTGTCTAAAGAAAACTGGCAATAAACTGATTATTATTTACAGGTTTTACCAGGTTTTAGAGATTTGCTTTCAGTCTGAGTTTGAGGAAGATCATTTAGAAATTTTTATTCTTTATTTTTTGTATTCTTGTATTTAACATGGCATATAAACAAATTAAAATGGTGAAATTCCAAGTGGTCAATACTTCTGGAGGGCACTGTATCCTACCTTATGATGAGTGCAAAATGAGTGTGGTATTATTACCTTTTTGTTTTAAGAATGTTTAGTTTTCACTGTTGCTGCACTTTGTGTCAAATCATAGTCATATCGTATATCATATTGATATGAAAACTGAGTAAGATATATCTTCTATTATACATTCCAAATCTAAGGTGGAACTCTACTAGTGTTTACTAAGGTACACCTAAATATCTTAAAAAGAGAGAGAGAGAGAGAGAGAGATGGAGAGAGACGAGATAGAGAGAGAGAGAGAGAGAGAGAGAGAGAGAGAGAGAGAGAGAGAGATAGAGCCACTTAGGTGCCTGATCTTGAGAACCAGGGATGGTAGGTTGAAAGCTTTTTTATCCCATGGGAACTCTCCCATGGGATATTCTTGAGCAACCTATGTGGCTCAAGAATATGGACAGCATGTATATTAGTGACATTTCCATGACAATTTATATGACAATATTGAAATACGCTAATTTGCCCGTATCCTACAGCCCTACTGTCAACTAGCTGAAAACTTTGAATATTAATTTACATCTACATTAAAAAAAAACTGGTTAAAGTGGCAGGGGGTTAAGCGGGCTGTAATGGGGGGGGGGGGGGGGGGTCAGCTGAAAAGCAAAAAAAGAAAAATAATTAAAAAGGGGGGGGGTAGGGGGGGCAGAGCTCCTCCAGAAGCTGTAAGGCTAAATAAGGAAAATGTTTAAAAAGGTGGGGTGTCTGGGGTGGTGTAACCCCCTAGAAGCTGAAAGGTTTTAGTCATGCTCATGCTCCCAAGAACCATCCTCCTGAAAAAAGTCTGAAGGACCTAAAGGACATTACTAATGGAGGAGTTAGTTAATTACTACTACTACTTTACTACTTACTACTACTTTACTAATTACTACTACAGGAGTTACTAATTAAGACACCTACTAATTAACAACCAATTAACATTTTAATTTTGTGACTCCAGACACCACATCCACAACTTAAGACATGATTTTTTTTTCCTGGGGTTTGCAGATAAGATGCATGCTTATTAAGAACCAATTAATGATTTGTTTCCAATTTTAACTACAGGTATACAGACACCTACTTTTCATAGTTCAGGGACTGCCTGGATGGTGGATACACTCCTAGGTACTGGGGATTCCCTGTTGTTGGGGCTTCCCAGTGATCAGATTCATTGAAACAATATGAACACAGACCAGCACAGCACAAATTCCTTCTAAATTATTGCAATGCTTTTCCTTCCATCCTATCCATCTTATTGAAATACAACCCCAATTCCATTGAAGTTGGAATGTTGTGTAAAATGTAAATAAAAACAGAATACAATGATTTGCAAATCCTCTTCAACCTAATTTAACTGAATACACCACAAAGACAATATATTTAATGTTCAAACTGATAACCTTTATTATTTTTGTGCAAATATTTGGTCATTTTGAAATGGATGCCTGCAACACATTTCAAAAAAGCTGGGACAGTGGTATGTTTACCACTGTGTTACATCACCTTTCCTTCTAACAACACTCAATAAGTGTTTGTGCCACCCACGAACATCCAACACCACTCGCAGGGCACTTAGAAAAGGCGGGGCCATTTATGCTACCAGCACAAGAGTAGAGAGCAGCTGACCACTTTCAACCTGGAATTGCGAATGGCAGCACATTTTACAAGTGTGCTGTTACCAAGAAAACACATCATGCAAGGCTCCTCCCAACACATGTGACATGTGAGTGTATCGCCCCCCCAACACATGTGGCGCGCAAGTGTGAGATGTCATGAGGAGTGTGTCATCCCGCTCCCCCCAACGCCACGATCAAACATTGTCAGGTGCTGCTGACATGGCTGCAGTGTGATCGCTGTCCAGTGCAGTGCGGACCGCTGTGTACTCACAACTCAGCTGGAGGACATGCCATCAACAACATGAACAACACTCCAGCAATGCACATTTGTGGGCAGGCTGTCATGCTCATCAGTTCCAGCTGAACGCAGCTCAGTGCACATGAAGTGTTAAATTAAAAGCATAGAGAACACAGCCAGAACAAGTATATAAATACATACTACAATAACTACTATATAATTACATAACAATCACAGAACAAAGGAAAAGAGAGTGACACTTTGTTCTGTGAGCTGATCAAAAAGGTGAGCATGTCTTTGCGAGCAGCAGGTCTTGAGATCTGTGGACCCGCAAGTCACAGCTGGAGAACACGTACCGTGTTATGACGGACTTCACCTTACAACACTTCACCGTGAGGTGCATGCGTCAACATGCAGTCCTCACATGGAAATACATAAAACATTTCGCCTTTGCAACACGGTGGAGCGACCGCGCAGTGAGCACATCGGCAGGGCTGTAAAAAGAACCATCTGATCATGTGTACACTTAGCTGGTAATCTGAATGTTGCATCACCCACATCATCTATGGTCCACATGACGCGGTGTCTTTTGGTGCACCACTCGCTGGACAGCCGGGGCCAGCAGATGTGGACATGATACGAGCGCACAGCTTCATTCATGTCATTTCATGACTGTACATCTATGACCATATACAGAGGAACAGAAGGATCATACTTGTATTGTCCACTCGATGCGGGATTAAATATTAGAAATTGCAGTGGTTTTTTTCTTTTGTGTGTTTTCTTCCCCACAGCAGTGGCACGATGTGGTGTCACATGTTCCAGGTGCTCGCACTGAGTTCGTGTATGCCCATGAGTGTGTACAAAACCGTCACCGCGGTATCGTGCACGTCTGTCCGACCTTGTGTCCCTCCCGGTAGCAGGTGGAAAGTTTTGCTGCTCCCCATTTCGTTTTTGTTTTTTTTGTGGTGCGGCTGGTTTCTATTTCTTTCGCCCAGTTTCGTGTTATGTGTGAAGGGGCCATAAAGATTCATTTAAAGCCACAAGGTCATTTTGTTTCAGCCACACTTCACATAAGCTCATCATATCTAAGCACTGTTCAAATAATTAGGTCATTAATTAGCAACTAGCATGTTAGCTAAAATTGCTAATTTCTCCAGAAGTATTTGTCCTATCAACTTTACGTTTTTGCAGCATTCATCCTTGACCCAAAATGCATAAGCATACTAAATGGCAAATGTCAGCTCTCCCCGGTTTTTTCATGATCAAAGCCATACTCATACGCACACACTTTCACACAGAGACCGCTTGGCTATTATAATATAGATGATTTAGAAGAGACCAATTATATTAACAAAGCCTAGATTAAGACTCTTACTCAATTATGTAGATGACACATTTGATCTAGGGAGTGAATTGCAAAAATCCAAAAAAACCAATCCATATGGGCCAATGGTGATATTGTTGGAATTTTCTGATGTGCTGCAAGATTAGCTGGCACAGCATAACCACTTCTATACGAATCAAAATCCTCATGCTAAACACAAACCTCTAAATTATTATGGATACAGGACACAGTCTCGATATGAAAACTTTCCTTCCCTTTCACATAATCTACACTATCACTATAGGGTTTCCAGCCTTAATTCCCTCACTGAGCTAGTGGATTCCACACTCACTGTAAGACTAGGCCCTGCAGGCTCCCTTTAAAATTCTTTATTCATAGATAAGGTGGTGGTAGGCATCATGGTGACTCCAGAAAAAGGGCCAGTTATTGACAAAAGTAAATCCCTGTTCTTTGCTGCCAACTCAAAACCTTATCATTTACCTTGGAGAGAAGTGGACCAGAGAGTATTAATCAATACAGTTATGTTTCTGGCAAGGTCACAAGTCCTCTCTCTATCCATCTTTGTGACCTCAGACTGTCGGATCCGAACATCACTGGTGCCACCATGAATGGCTATGTTACTATAACTGGTGTTATGTTCCTGAGCGGCCTGTCGGAACTTGCCTGATGTCAGCAACCTAAGGTGAGAAGCAATGTCAGATGCTCTGGCCCAAGGTAAACATTTAAAATTGGCTGGGGACTCCAATGTTAACTTTGCGAGTGATACAGTCTGCTATCACTAACGTAAGGTGTTTCGGCCAAGAGTCAAAGGTAGAAGTCTCCCTTAAGCCAGGAGAGCTATCAGTAGGCTTCACAGAGGCACAGAAATGGTTCACAGTAAACTACAATAGTGATGGGCATGTTATCCACACCAACAGCAAGCTCATCTGGAGTGCATGTAACATCTAACTTAACTGAGATAAGCTGTTCTAGCTTAAGGACACAACTCTCTAAGACAGCCACCCTGTCTGCCAAGTGCCAACCATTAAAGTAAATGAAAGGATCACTACTTTTTTATTTGTGACTCTCTGTGTGCCTAGTTTGTTTAGTTTGAGTCTAAGGGTCTTGTAGACAGAGTATAGGGGAGAGATGAATGGATGCATGGATGAATGGAAGATTCTTTTGACTATATCCTCTGCTGATGCTTTGTGTAGTCAGATGGGAGATGATAACACTAAATCATACCAAATCCTCAAGGCAAGCAGTTCTAAGAGTCATGTGGTCTAGTCTGATGTTTGCACAGTGGGAAGTAATCATGTGAAAACATCATAGTGTGTTTGACATGGAGAAAGAGAGAACAATCTGATCAACATCAGATGAAATTTGTGCAGATCTACTATATGTACTGATCATACAAACAATAATCAACAAGGTGGATGCTTTATACTGCAGCAAGGAGTTGGTATTGCTCAAAATAATCAATAATGTCTTCCAGCGTTGTGGTAGAAAGCCCTCGCCTTCATTCATCACTCACTGGCCATTTTGTGCAGCCCGCGTTGTGATTGATTGTGTTTATGTGTTGCTCCAGCTTTGTGAATGATGAACTGAAATGTGTGTAACATTCTAAAGATGAATGCCATGTTCACTCTGTGCATGTCATCACACACAATGAGCTGTCCAGTCAGAGCTGCACTAAGCCAGGCGTCTAAAGAAAATCATCAATCTTGCCAGCCCAAATCACAAAACGTGATCAATCAAAAAAAAAAAAAAAAAAACCTGAAACATTAATTGAAACATTGGGATCGAAATGGTGGCTTCTACAATGCAAATATATTATTGTAAATTTATGAGCCCCGTCACACTTTGCACGACTGAGCGTGAATGAGGCTGAATCAGCCCGAATGGGAAAAGCAACCAGAATTCAAGCCGCAGTTGTAAGGGACAGAAATTCACACAGCCGTGTATGAATACTATACGAATACCCAGAATGTGTGTCGAAGCCACCTCGAATGATTTGCGCACATTTGGAATGCAGCAGCTCCCGAATCCAGTTGTTGGTCGAATGCGGGACGCTCTTTCTCTCTCTCGCTCTCTCTCTCTCGTATCCACCAGAGAATCAGCTGTCTGGCGCGGGCACATGTGCAGGAAAGCGATCAGTTTATTAGTGCACAAATGCACCTGAGCACACGTATGTTCCAGCCTCACTCGCACGGCAATTAAATCAGCTGTCCTGACCACACACACACACACACACAGCACACACACACACACACACACACACACACACACACACACACACACACAACACACACACACACACACACACACACACACACACACACACACACACACACACACACACATACAGGTGTGTGGATGAACCAGGAATATGCACGTGCAGCGCTTCAATCAGCTGCTATCCTGCTTGAGTGAAAGGTGCAGGAGGGGCACAGGAGGTCATGAGATATATACGTGACACATGCCCTCCACCAAAGTGCCACATAGAACCCAAACCCTACAAAGAGAGAGACAGCAGGCCAGTGCCTCACCTGGGTCTGCCCAACACACTGCAAGCTAGAGGGACCCCCAGGCATTGCTATACCACATAGTCCTGAGGCCCCTGCACCAGAGCAAAGAAAGATGACCTCCAACCACTGACAGTAGACACACACTAACTCCAGGAGTACAGGAGGGGACTCACACCCCCAGAGGAGGACCTCAACAGGTCCACAGCACACTGTACCTACCACCACCCCAGCCAGCTCAAGACCACCCTAAGCATGACAACAGTGCCACCAAATGACACCTGTCAAGAGCCCATGTACACACCACAATCAACTGCCTGGGGGAGATGGATCACGGGGTACCAAAGAACCACAACCAACATCCAAGACATATGCCTCAAGTTCCCCATTTAGGCTATGGGCACCCCCCAAATCCCCTGGTCATGGGAAGAATAAAAACCTCAGTAAAGCCACCGACCAGCAACCACCCCCAACCCCAACACCAAATCCTATTATTACATTCTTGTAAATTATCCATTACTTGTGTGAGATTTTTTCAAGGACAGCAGATTGAAAGATTACAGCAAGACATGAAACAACAGCAGGCCATTGGTGCAGAGACCAGTGAATCATGTAGCATTTGTTGTGTGGGCTGCGGAAGAGAGGAGGTACTGCTGGCCCCACCACCAGAGGGCACCCTGCCTGGAGTGCGGGCTCCAGGCACCAGAGGGCGCTGCCGCCTCACAGGAGCAGCCGGGGTGACAGCTGACACTCATCACCTGTGACAGCTGTCACCACTCATCTGATCTGCCGGTATATCAGCAAGACGTCATCTCCACCTCTTTGCCGAGATATCGTTCTACCTGGAAGGTAATATTCTCAGCTGACTGCTTGACAGTAACCTTTTGTGATTTTGTGAGTGATAACAGACCTTTTCCAACGAGAGGTGGAGGTAGCTTTCCTGCCGTGCGGATTACTGGGTGCAAACGCGCCCACCTTTAATTGTGTTTTTGTTCCTCGCCAGCAGTACCAGGTCCGACACGCGGAGGCAGTGGCCACCTGGGAATCGGGACTTGGCGGCTCCAGTATTCCCGGGGTCTGGTGGCAGAGGAAATCGTGTGGTTCCGGTTTGCTTTGGACAGGTGTCTCCTATCTTCGAGCCTGCCCACACGAACCTTTGTGAATGATTCTGATCTATTGTTGTAATCTGTTGTATTGTTGTGCACATTCACAACAGTAAAGTGTTGTTATTTGACTACTCCATTGTCCGTTCCTTTGCGCCCCTGTTGTGGGTCCGTGTACCGACACTTTCCCAACAGCATTTGTTCATCGTTTGTTTTAATTAAGAGTAGAAGCCACTGTTTACATAATATTGCGTAAAGTTGGCAACAAGGTTCAAGGCCAAATAATCAGATCAAGTGTGGCTCCAGGCTAATCACACATGGCAGACTAATTTTTCACATATTGTCTGAGGTTTGCAGGAAAGGACAAAAAAAAAAAAAAGAAAAAAAAAAAAAAAAAAAAAAAAAAAAAAGCAAACAGACCTGCAATTCTGAAAAAAAAAAAAATAATAAAAAAACCCCACAAGCTTTACCTTAGAGGATTTGAATCTCCTGTTTCAAGAGTCTATTTTTTTGTGTGTGTTTAATTAAAAAAGTTACTTGATTGTTTCCAAAGAGTGTCTGCCCACTTCTGCTGCAGCTCTCTTACGTTGTGGCCCGGGGCTCCAGTCACAATTCTCATTCATCTGCTGTGCAGTGCATTCACACTCAAATGATCCAAATTTAGTTTTTTTTTCTCCCCATGCATGTTACTATGTGCTTTTTCATAATAATGTTTCTTAATGTCATGAGGTATTATAGTGTCTGAAACACTACATTATATAAACTGTAAAGTGACTCCTTTTTCTACTACCAAAAAATATACTAAGAGGGGGGAGTACCAAAACAGAAGAGTGAGAGACAACATGAAAGCATACACGCTTCTCATCAGAAAAAATAATGACAGCAATGCATTACAAATTGTCTTAATGTACAGTCAAAGGGCAAATTTTTATTTGTTGGAATTCCTATATTTAGAATGTGGTTAAAATTTGATTGAAAATGAAATTTTTCCACAGTCATGCTTTTGTATGTGGCAGAATGTGGTTTGCATTGTTGAAAAATGAATGGAAGTCCCTGAAAAAGATGTCATAAAGGCAGCATACAGTTGTGCTCAAAGGTTTAATACACTAGCAGAAGTTTTGTGTTTTGGCCATTTTTTCAGAGAATATGAATAACACAAATGTTTTTTCACCCATGTTGTGGTTGGGTGAAGCATATTATTTTAAACAATGTTTACTATGTTGAATCAAACTGCTGGAGCCTGTGCATCTTGCGTCTCCATTGATCATTCAACAGATGGTATGTGCCCCACGGAGTCCATGATGCTGGCCGAGATATCCTGTTGGGGAAAGTGTAATGCACGGACCCACAACAGGGTGCGTAAATGAACGGTCAATAGATAAGCCAATAAATTTCAGCAAATGTGCACAACAGGTCAAATACTGCTTTTAGTTAGTCAATCACAAAATACAGCAGGTGACGTGCGGGCAGGCCCAAGGGTAGGAGACGCCTATCCAGAGAAGAGCCGGGACCCACAAGGTTCCACCGCCAACGGAAACCTGCAGTACACTGAAGCCGCCAAGTCCTGAGTCCCCAGGTGGCCTCTGCTTCCAGCTGTCAGATCCGGTACTGCTGGCAGGAACAAAAACAGGTTAATGGTGGGTGTGTGGACACACAGTAAGCAGTCAGCAAAAATTCACAGTTCCTTCCTGAGGGAAAATCCACCACTCCAGAAACAGGAATGCTGAGAACGTGCAGGACCAATAGTATACTTAGTGATCAGGAAAGTGAGGAGTGGGAAACGCCAACTCCCTCCAACTTCCACAAACCCAGCTCCAAGCTGTGAGTATACAAAGGTTACGACTGCAAAAACTCAGTAGCAAGTAATGTGCGAACGGCACAAAAACGGCTGAGAAAGATTACCTGCGTGGTAAGCTGATATCTCGGCAGAGATGTGGTGTCTCCTCCAGGCTTTTATGTGGATGATGATGTTGACTGCTGACAGCTGTCAGTCCTGGCTCCTGGATGGCAACTGTGCCCTCTGGTGCCTGAAACCTGACAACAGGCAGGGCGCCCTGTGGCGTTGGCCAGCAGTACCTCCTCTTCGGGCGGCCCACACAACAGTAATAGCAGACAGAAATTGCTTTGAGATGAAGAAAAAAACGTATAGACCATTTTGTATATATTGTGCAAAATGTGCATTTGTGTTTATTGTTTGAACCTTTTTGTTGTACAGTCTTTCACACAAGAGCCCGAAGTGTCAAAACAGTTGTTTATTATAGCTTGCTGTGTGTTTTGAATAAATGTGTGTGGAAAATTATTTACCACTTTACTTTTTCCTTTCTTTTTTCTGATTGTAAACCTTTATTACACTTATAAAACACAACACAAACATATATATTCTGAAAGCACAGGTTGTCCTGAAAAAAAGAGACATAAAACTTGATTGTGGGATGCAGGGAGAGCTGTTAAAGCAATAATAAAACATTTATGCCAGGCGAGTGAACTGTCCAAAAAATGCCCTCAGACCCCAGAGGGTTAACCACTGAATCTGAAACATGATGGTAGATGAGTGAAACAATGTGGAATAAGTTTCTCTCTCTCTGCCAAAGGGTAATCCATGTGACGTCAGCAACCCTATGGCCTTGACGGAGGTTTGCGCTCTCCGAGTGCTTCTAGTTACAGATGTATTTATGTTCCATGAAGTCAAGAAAGGGTGACTATAAAGTGAGTACTGGCAAAACAGGTTATTATTTTCATGTTGAGGTGCTCCCTGCTCCCTTTTGCCATCAGCCTCAAGCGGCCAGTGAAGGAACTGCAACTTTTTCCTTCTTCCAGGTGGACCACACATCTGAGGTGATTGAAGCTTACTACTTCCTTGGAACACAAAGGCCATGGTGGTGTACCAATATTTTTTTCTGGCCAGAGTGATGGTGGTTGACCAAAACCCTTGCACTGAGCATGAGTGATTTGTCCATTGTCCAGTAAAATTTGATATGAAATGAGTCACATTTTCACAATGCATTTTATTTTATTTTACTGTTTCTAACCCTACCCCTTCACCTAACACTAACCATAACCCTCCCCCACCCCCAGATGCCCACATCATACCGCATGTTATGCTCCTGTCATGAAATGAATTTGTGCTCCCTTCATGAAAATCTGGCTGTTTTCATAGATTAATTTACTTTTCGTGATGCATCACAAAATGGTGTGAGATTAGGTTGGCTGAATTGAACATGGACTGGCGGTGAAAGTAGGGCCAAGAATCACGAGTCGTCCACATACCTATTGCGTAAGTGCTGCTCAAACGCAATGTGGCACTCGAGTGCAGCCTTCGCAGGTGCAAGGCTCTCTCTGATTTGTGAGCGAATGCCATGTGCCACTCTCGCAGATGTTGTTTGTGAACAATGTGCGCAGGATGGCTGTGGTCTGCTATTATGCTGTTATGTGAAAAGAGGCTGTGGTAATAATAATAATAATAATAATAATAATAAATATAATAATAATAATAATAATAGCCTTGCATAGATCCATGGGGGGGGGGCAGTAATAAAACTGTGGACAACGCACTCAATGACTTGCTGAATGATGTCCCCATTGGATCCACTGTCCTTTTCTCCTGGGAGTGACCAGTATACAATCCCTCACTTATACAATCCTTTTCTCGTTGCGCTCTGACATCCATGAGTTGTGCTCCTCGATGTACTGGAACAGCCACTTCTCCATGACATGGTAATGTCCAGCTGAATGACCCCACAGGAAAGGCAGCTGTGTCTCGAAAATTCATTCATTCATTCATCTTCTACCACTTAGTCCAATTAAGGGTCGCGGGGTGCTGGAGCCTATCCCAGTAGTCATAGGGCATGAGGCGGGGTACACCCAGGACAGGACGCCAGTCTGTCGCAGGGCTACAAACAGAAAAACAAATACAGACACACCCACACACACACCTACGGAAATTGTTTTAAAGATTCCAATCCACCTAACCCGCATGTCTTTGGATGTGGGAGGAAACCAGAGCACCCGGAGAAAACCCACGCAAACACGGGGGGGGGGGGGGGGCATGCAAACTCCACACAGAAAGGCCAGGGGAATTGAACCCATGACCTTCTTGCTGTGAGGCAACAGTGCTAACCACTAAGCCACTGTGCTGCCCTGTCTCGAAAATATTATTTATAATATTGATGTCCTTCTCACTTCTCAGGGATGACCAATATGTGCTCCTGCATGTGAATGAGCGCCACAATCCAAGCAGTTCTCCACATGTAGGGGCTGAGGGATCCAGAAGCGCACCTCACGATCCATGAATTGCTGAGGATAAAACAATAAGATATGTTATTTCCATTATGTTTCTCAATAAAAAAAATGAAAAGCAGAAGTCCAGATCACGGAGACAGAAGTCCTACAGCCCAGTGCGTGCACGGCCAGGCCGGCCATAGAGCCTGGGCTGCTGAACTTGCTTGGCCACTTCCAGAATCACTGTTCCTCTCTGATCATCTCTGCTATTTTGGGGTGCTCCCAAACACCTGCATGTCTCCCACAAGGAATGTCAGATCCTCATTTTGTCTCCAATCACTCACGATGAAGTTTCATCTATTGTCAACCTCTCACAAAGTTCTTTCACATTTCGTGCACATTATAAGTTGCTGAGAAGGTGAATAAGAAGTCTGCGGGTCACAGAGCTTTCTCTTATCATGCCCCTGTTCTGTGTAATGATCTCCCTGCATCAATAAAACAGTCAGATTCTGTGGAGACTTTCAAGTCCAGACTTAAGACGCTCTTATTTTCCCTTTCATATGGCTAGCATACTGGTACAGTTTTGTTTTACACTTTTTACTCTTTTATTCATTTATTAGTAATTGGAGCAGGCTGCGGCCTCAACTTTACTTAAATTCTGGGTCTTATAGTGAACTTTAGGGCTAGTGGCTGGCAATCACCTTAGTATTTCTTCTGTTTTTCTTGTTGATTATGCTGGCAAATTATACAGCCTTTTTGTCTTTCTGATGCTTGATTTCTGTTTTTTCTATCTGTTTAAGGTGCAGCTCCATCCAGAGATGGGAGTTGTATTCGTGTTGGCGACCCTCCTGTCCTGTGCACCAATAGCATTTCTCTGTATATTCATCCGTGAATTGTTCTGTGAATTGTTCTGTAATTTATGTTTGTACCATGGCCCAAGCAGAGGGTCACCCCTTGAGTCTGGTCTGCTTGAGGTTTCTTCCTCAGAGAGAGTTTTTCCTTCACCACTGTTGCTCTGGGGTTGGTAAGTTAGACCTTACCTGTGTGAAGCACTTTGAGGCAACTCTGTTGTGATCTTGGCGCTATATAAATGAAAATAAATTGAAAAACAATAAATAAATAAATTGAGACTCATTGAGAGGGTCCGCAATACCCGCCAAGGGCTCTGTGCGTATTTGGCATCACAATTTTTCAGTTGTTCAAAATCAAGCAACACGCGAGCAACGTCCTGTGACTTACTCACAGGGGATAGCAACACCTGTGAACATCATCACGAAATCTCACAAAATTCCTTACAATGCCTTTTGCAATCCCAGCCAGTGAGAACGAGCGACGTGAGATATGTATCACCCTAAGTGTGATGTGCTGTTATTATTTGGTGATAGCAGGACATGGCAGTGTCATCTGAATGGCCATTCAGTTGCTTTTCAGCTCCAACATAAAATAGGCCTGTTGCTTTAAAGGATATAATTCTGATTAAAATGAAACATTCCTTTGCTTTCCAACTGCTGCTGCCTGCTCTTTCTGGCATATTGATCACCTTCACTTGCCCACCTTGTTAACTTGGCAATTGCTTGTGGACCACCGTAGGTTCTCTTTGATGTTCTGGGTGTACAAGCGGAACTCCTTACTAACACACAGCACTGATCCACACATCAACCCTGTTCATTTCTGGTGAATGTGTGACACACAGGATAAAGATGGATTTTGTCTGTTTTGAGTAAATGGACACATATAACCAAGCTGTATTACTGGCCTTTTCCTGTGCTGTGTTGGAACTGGAACACTAGATTACATTAGCTACAGACTTCTCAACACAGCGACAGATCAGATGTTCATGAATTTCCTTCAGCTAATTCAACTGACACAGAAATCTGTTGTGTGCTGGGTTGTTTGGCTGGCTTGGTTTTTTGTTTTCTGTTTCTCCCACCAGGTGGTATGCATTCAGGACTGATGGATGAGCATTAGGACCTCACCCTGAACACCTGAGGCTTGTTTTCACGTGAAGGTCATCAGGGCTCACAGCTGTGGTGTATTCTGTCCTTGATCAGAGGATTGCTGCATTTAAACCTTGAATGCACAGTGTGTGATTGCCAGAGACTCGACCTTGTGAGCAGATGTTGTGAGAATCGACGTCAGGAGAACAATCTCACCATTACGGACGCAGGAGACCTGCTCCAGGTTTGACGCCACAGTCTGTGAAGGAGGATTGGGTGAGGTCTCCGCTCTTCAGCACACTTCCTGAGGTAATTTGGTTTGGTGACTTTTATGAAGTAATGACAGTGGAATTTGGTGTCCCTCACACCTTGAGTTATTGAGCTGTCACGTTATGCTAATTGTCTAATCAGCTTCTGCTGCAGTGGAGATTTGAACTAAGTTGTTCCGTGCCTGCAGGGTGAGAAGCTGATATATATTTAAGCCAGGAAGTGTTTGCTGATTGTGTGCACCTTTGAGCTGTGTCTCTCTGGGTGGAGAGTGTTGGACTCAACCTCATGTTTTCTTTCTTCACAGACTCGGTTTGTCGCGGCCACCTGGGGGGTGTCGGTGGGGTCCCTGGGTCCGAACTGCTGTGGCTCCGGACCGTTTGCGCTGCTGAGGAGCGCGCCGTGTTTTCACCTCACCAGACCACGGACATTTTTGGTTGTTTATCACTGCACTTATTATGATTATTATTAAATTCTGTTATCTTTTGAAACCGTGCTCTGCTTATTTCATGCTGGGTCCTGTCAAACGCTGGGTCGGTGGTCCGACCGTGTCCGACACATAACAAAATCATTGTTACAGGGTCACATCTCATTACTTGACAAATACTGACATCTTCAATGCATCTGTCACACTGTATAAGCCTGAAGAAAGAAATTTTGATGTTTTATTTGATTGCACTTTAAATTCTGAGCATCATGCAGCAGCCCTCATCCAGTGGTTCTTATGGACTCAGACATATTTCTAAAATGTGATCTGTTTCGCATTTGATACAAAGACCATTTCACATGCTTCATTTCCTCACGCCTGAATTCTTGCAACTGCCTTTTTACTTGTCCAAATATAAAAAGCATGAACCCAGATGCACGGCTTTGAACCGGAATGAAGTATAAGGACATCATTCTTCTTCATGCCTCTTTACATGGGCTCAAAGTGGCTCCTAGAATTCATTTGAAATGACTGATTATCTTCACCATTTAACTCGATGTGAGCCATGCATGAGTGGACATCATGTCCTGGTCCTCTGTCCCCTGATTTTAAACTACAGGGGACACAGCATCAACTCCTGTCCTTTCATCAGAAATACATTGTACTTTATTAATATTTTTTAAGTGATTTCGACTTCATTACAATGTAATTTTAAATGGTGTCATTGCAGTCTTCTAGTATTCAGCAGTAAACACATTGATTTTTTGAAGTAATTTCCTTTAGTGACATATGAATCTGCCTATCAATCACCCAGTGTTATGAACATAATCCAACCTGGTCTCACAGCAAGTCATGCTTCAGCAGCACAAAATATACATAATCTGTTGGTTTGTGATATTTTGATTAAAAGTGCCTCATTTTGTCCCGGCAGCACAAATTCATTCTCATTCATTCCGTGATGGCTGCACGAAACTAAAAGTGAAGCAGGGGGGTCGGGTGGTTATGGTTAGGGTGGGGGGAAGGAGTAAGATTATGTTATGGTTACGGTTAGGGTGGGGGGTGGGAGTAGGGTAGGAATAGTGAGTTAAAAAAAACTCCATCACGAAATTTGACTCCTTTCGTCACAGGAGCACGAAATGTAGGCTGAGAAGTGTGATTCATCTGTAATGGAACACACTCTTCTGTTCCAATTTTTTAAAAATGGGAACCATCACCTCAGTTTGCCAATTGAGAGGTACTGTCACAGGCTTCTATACAACATTATATAACTGTGTCAGCCATTACAGCCCCAACAACATACAGACCTTCAGCATCTCAGGACAAAGTCATTCACTCCAGGCACCTTGCCAGTGCAGACTTTTTTTGACAACTACAGTGACTTCTGCCAGATCTGCCCGCATCTTCCACCCCAGCCTCCTCTTCAGAGTATGTGAATGAGTGAATCCATCCCAACCAGCTTGTCAATCAATCAATCAATCAATCAATTTTTTTTTTATATAGCGCCAAATCACAACAAACAGTTGCCCCAAGGCGCTTTATATTGTAAGGCAAGGCCATACAATCATTATGTAAAACCCCAACGGTCAAAACAACCCCCTGTGAGCAAGCACTTGGCTACAGTGGGAAGGAAAAACTCCCTTTTAAACCGGAAAGAAACCTCCAGCAGAACCAGGCTCAGGGAGGGGCAGTCTTCTGCTGGGACTGGTGGGGCTGAGGGAGAGAAAGCGGGAAAAAGACATGCTGTGGAGGGGAGCAGAGATCGATCACTAATGATTAAATGCAGAGTGGTGCATACAGAGCAAAAAGAGAAAGAAACAGTGCATCATGGGAACCCCCCCAGCAGTCTACGTCTATAGCAGCATAACTAAGGGATGGTTCAGGGTCACCTGATCCAGCCCTAACTATAAGCTTTAGCAAAAAGGAAAGTTTTTAAGCCTAAGCTTAAAAGTAGAGAGGGTGTCTGTCTCCCTGATCTGAATTGGGAGCTGGTTCCACAGGAGAGGAGCCTGAAAGCTGAAGGCTCTGCCTCCCATTCTACTCTTACAAACCCTAGGAACTACAAGTAAGCCTGCAGTCTGAGAGCGAAGCGCTCTATTGGGGTGATATGGTACTATGAGGTCCCTAAGATAAGATGGGACCTGATTATTCAAAACCTTATAAGTAAGAAGAAGAATTTTAATTCTATTCTAGAATTAACAGGAAGCCAATGAAGAGAGGCCAATATGGGTGAGATATGCTCTCTCCTTCTAGTCTAGTTCTAGTCTAGTTTTTCAGCATCACTCTGAGACAAGACCTTTCTAATTTTAGAGCTATTGCGTAAATGCAAAAAAGCAGTCCTACATATTTGTTTAATATGCGCTTTGAATGACATATCCTGATCAAAAATGACTCCAAGATTTCTCACAGTATTACTAGAGGTCAGGGTAATGCCATCCAGAGTAAGGATCTGGTTAGACGCCATGTTTCTAAGATTGTGGGGCCAAGTACAATAACTTCAGTTTTATCTGAGTTTAAAAGCAGGAAATTAGAGGTCATCCATGTCTTTATGTCTGTAAGACAATCCTGCAGTTTAGCTAATTGGTGTGTGTCCTCTGGCTTCATGGATAGATAAAGCTGGGTATCATCTGCGTAACAATGAAAATTTAAGCAATACCGTCTAATAATACTGCCTAAGGGAAGCATGTATAAAGTGAATAAAATTGGTCCTAGCACAGAACCTTGTGGAACTCCATAATTAACTTTAGTCTGTGAAGAAGATTCCCCATTTACATGAACAAATTGTAATCTATTAGACAAATATGATTCAAACCACCGCAGCGCAGTGCCTTTAATACCTATGGCATGCTCTAATCTCTGTAATAAAATTTTATGGTCAACAGTATCAAAAGCAGCACTGAGGTCTAACAGAACAAGCACAGAGATGAGTCCACTGTCCGAGGCCATAAGAAGATCATTTGTAACCTTCACTAATAACATGTCATGAGTGCAAACTCTGTCTTGCATGTGGTGAACTCTGATGCAGCAGTGGAAGAAGCAACTTTCCATTGCTGATGTAATATCCCTTAGATGTGTCTATCACCAGCTGGATGGTGAGCAGATGCCACATCAAAAATTAGTAACAGGTGTGGTTGAATTAGCATGCACGATGTGTTCTTTCCACTTGGAGGAAGCGAACTCACAATCGCCACCTGGGAGACAGGCAGTCTAACCAGGAGGCTAAAACACATGGCCATTGTCATATGTGGCCAGAGCATCTTTTGGCATCGGCGAGTGATGTTTACTGACATATGCACAGTGACTCCTGCTGGCCACCATCACGTGTGCTCATTCATCTCTGTTTTCCACCAATCTACATGTAGCAACAGCAGGGAGAGGCATGAAGTTTTAAAATTCATCTGGAAATTCATCAAACCTTTGAAACCCCTGTGTTTCAAGACATTGTTGGCAGAGTCCATCTTAGAAGGAAGACATCACATTCTGTCCTAAATTCAGCCTCATGATGTCACCAACTGTTTGGAAAAAGTGGCTCATTTGATTTGCATCCTCTAATATTGGAATGTAATTAAACAAGTGGATAAACAGGGATTGCTCTAATTTTGAATTTCATATTTCAAGGCTACAGTCAGCAGAGGGTCTGTGCGTGCACTAGTGTGTACGCTGTTTGTGGTAAAATGTAATTAAGGAAATGTTTGTGCTCATTCTGGGTGCAGCTTAAAGGCTTTAAGTCTAGCCTTTATATCCAGAAGCAAACATTTTGAGAGAGAGCACGTAAATGGATTTGTGGGAGATAAATGAGACCAAAATATTGAAAAGCAATGACTTTCAATGTCGCCAGAGATTACATATAAAGCATCCAGATACAAATGAAATCAAATAAGAAAATTATGACGGTGTGTTGAAAGATTCATTATATCATCACAAAATGCACAGTTACACTGCTTATCTGCTCCACTATTAATATGTATATGTCACAGACATTAATGAGCGAAGCTCTTTGGCATTTCGCCATGTCCTTGAGGTCCTTCAGACTTTTTTTTCAGTAAATGTTTCTGGGGAGCATTTGCAGGGATAAAACCATTCCGCTTCTGGGGGGCTTTGCCCCTCAGATCATCCCAAATACAGCCATCATGGCCCCTGCCACTTTAAGCATTTTTCTTTCTTTGCCTCTCACATGCCTGCAAGGTCCTCACTATCGCATTTAGGTCATTTATACTTTATGTTTTGTACGTAAATGGTTCTGGGGACCTTTGGCATGACCAAAAATTTCAGCTATGATCCCCTTCAACTATAGCCCCCTTATCCCCCCAACCATTATAACCTTCTGGGGCCGACGCCGTCGTATATGACAGCTGAGACCAAGCTTTACTAAATTATAAATAACTCTTTAATGATATGAGATAGAAACTTACCTTTTTTTTTTTTTTGCTGAAAAGTTAACTCCGTGGACCTTCGAGCCACTGTCCACCATCTTTGTACTCCTCATAGAAGCTGTGTGATGATGTGAGCAATGTGAGTGTCGAATCGGAATTGGTTCACCATCACATGGTTTTCCAAAATCCAATCGTAGGGCAGATTAACCTAATGTGACACACCAAAGATTATTTTTAGGAGTGACGTGTTACTAGTTGGCCCATTTGAATAGCCCCCTGTCTGTTCCAATGCACCTTGCGCCATTACGCACAGCGAAAGTGAAAGTGAGCAGACGGAGCAGACGGAGCAGACGGAGAGCCTCTCACAATCTCATGTGCTCAAACAGTGTGTGAGTATAAGGATTGCTCGACTAGTTTTCCTGTGAATGTTACTGGATAAGCCTGTGGCAAGCTCTCTCGCTCTGGTGTAAAGCACTGTTTACCATATCAATGGAGCAAAGGGGAGAGGGGCCACTCCTCAAACTGAATGAGCCTCGAAGTGTGAATGTTCCTTTCAGAGCAGGAGAGAACAAACACACAGTCATCTTCATAGTAGAAGTTTGTGATGTGACCTGAAGACAAACAAAATGCATAGACCATTTTGTATATATTGTTCAAAATGTGCATTTGTGTTTATTGTTTGAACCTTTTTGTTGTACAGTCTTTCACACAAGAGCCCAAATTACCTTTATAAAGTGTCAAAACAGTTGTTTATTATAGTTTGCTGTGTGTTTTGAATAAATGTGTGTGGAAAATTATTTCTGCTTTATTTTTTCCTTTCTCATTTCTTATTGTAAACCTTTATTACACTTATAAAACACAACTATAGCATATATATTTTGAAAGTACAGATTGTCCTGAAAAAAGAGACATAAAACTTGATTGTGGGATGCAGGGAGAGCTGTTAACAGCAATAATAAAACATTTATGCCAGGCCAGTGAAATGTCCAAAAAATGCCCTCGGACCCCAGAGGGTTAAGCATTTTTCTTTATTTGCCTCTCACATCCCTAGAAAGTCCTCACCATTTCATTTAGGTCCTTCACACTTGATTTTGCAGCAAATGCTTCTAGGAGGCATTAGCATGGCTAAAAACCTTGAGTTTCTGAGGGTGTCGCCCCCCAGACCACCCAGCTATATCCCTCTTAACCCTCTGCCATTTTAAGCATTTTTCTTTATTTGCCTTTCACATACCTGGAAAGTCCTCACCATCTCATTTACTTTTCAGTAAATGCTTCTGGGGAGCATTAGCTTGGCTAAAAACCCTTCAGCACCCCCCCCCCCACCCCAGAAACCCCAATTATGGCTCTCTTAACCCGCACCATTTTAAGCATTTTTGCTTCTCACATGCTTGGAAAGTCCTCACACTCTATTGATGTCATTTAGCTCCTTCTGAGTTTTTTTTTTCAATAAATGGTTCTGAGGAGCATTAGCATGGGCAAAACTCTTCAGCGTCTGGGGGCAAAGCCCCCCAGCTCCCACACCAGCTACAGCCATCTTAACCCCCCACGAGGGTTGAGCCGGATACTCATTTCAGACAAGTATCTGGTACTGATAAAGCATTTTTGACGAGTACGAGCATGATACAAATAAAACTCATTAATATCTGTGCTCGTGCTGAATGAAAATTCTCATTGGCTAACTGACTGTCTTCACGCTCTGTGATTGGCCAGTCACACACAGTGCCCACCCCTCCCTACACAGACACGTCTGTCTGCAGCTTCTCTCACACACACAGACAGGACCTGCTCTCTGTACTTGGCTTAATTCTACCTAAGTTTTCTTCAGCTCTCCTCTTTTTCAGTTTGTATGATATTTAAAGTTACTTGGTGAACTTGTTTCGTATCGTGCGCAGTGCATTTGACAAGGTCATGTTTTTTTTTTTTCTTTTTTTTTTTTTTTACCATTTCTTTGCTCTTCGTTTTGTTGGTGATATAAAGTCAGTTGGAAAACTTTGCTCGTACTGAACGCGGTGCTTTTGAGAAGAATACAGTGAACAAGGCTGACATATTATTTCCCTGTTTGCCATCATGGGATGTTTGCATGAATCACCAAGTTCACACAGATCATTCAAAAATAAACAGCCTTACAGACCACTTACACACATACACACATATAGCTGAACACACAAAGTAGCCTATATTAATATTTTTATTGAATATGACTGCATGCAGTATCTGACACTTTCTCACTGCAGTTGATAAAAATAAATTGGTCAGTTGAACAACCTCTCTCCCTCTCACACAGCCACTCAGTGACACACAGACACACAAAGACACACCTTAATCAGTATTGTTTAACTTTGTGCGGGAAAAAAAATGCCAAGAATGTTAGGTAGTAAAAATAAATAAATAATTGGAAAAAAAAAAAATCAGTTTGATCATAAAATAAAAAATAAAAAAGTTGTGTTGAGTATAGCTCTTGTTCATGCAGACTTAGTAGCTCATAATTTCCTACTAGATTGAACGTCAATTCTGAGGCTGTTCTGTTATTCATTCATACACTTAATAATATTCATGTTCTGAGTTTATTAAAAAAAACTTGTTCTGTAAATAGCTCCTTTACTATTGTGATCAAAAACATATTCATGTTCTGAGTTATAAAAATAAAACTTGTTCTATAAATAGCTCCTTTACTATTGTGATAAAAAAAACACTGAATCTCAATTTTGAGGCTGTTCTGTAAATAGTTTCCAAATAAACAATAAATATAGCAACTTCTGATCAATCCACATCAATTTCAGGCTTAAAATAATGTACTGATGTACACAGCAATGTAATAATGTACTTTTCAGTAAATGCTTATGGGGAGCATTAATATGCCTAAAAACCTCCATGCAATTTACACACTAAATAGTCACTGACTGCCCTCATGTGCTTCAAGGTGCATGCCCCCTCTCACTTTAACTTTCCTGGATTCAATGTCGTCTCAACATTTGGCATTTTATGTTTCAATGTCCACTGTGCACTGAATTCCCCTGAGATCCCCTCTATTCACGCAAGATCTCCTCTTTCTTTTTTTTTAAATTATGTGTTCTTTTTTTAATTGAGGCAAACAAAAAGTTACACAAAAACCTTACAGAGGATAAACACATCAGTGCAAAAACAACATAATGAAAAACAGGTGAATATCCTCTGCTGTAGCTCCAGGAAGTGTTCAATATTTGACATTTCCTCCTTCACTGTGGACTCAAAATTTGGCACTTCCTGTTCAAGTGTCAACTTGTCACTGAATTCCCACAAAATCTCCTCTATTACCAATCCAGGTATTGTCGATCCAGGAAGTGTTCAACATTTGACATTTCCTGTTTCACTATGGACTCAAAATTCGGCACTTTCTGTTTGGGACTCCCTGTACCATGAGCGAGTTTACGCCACTTGCATGTTGCTTCACTTACGAGGGCTGTCAATAAAGTATAGGTCCTTTTTATTTTTTTCAAAAACTATATGGATTTCATTCATATGTTTTTTACGTCAGACATGCTTGAACCCTCGTGCGCATGCGTGAGTTTTTCCACGCCTGTCGGTGACGTCATTCGCCTGTGAGCACTCCTTGTGGGAGGAGTCGTCCAGCCCCTCGTCGGAATTCTTTTGTCTGAAAAGTTGCTGAGAGACTGGCGCTTTGTTTGATCAAAATTTTTTCTAAACCTGTGAGACACATCGAAGTGGACACGGTTCGAAAAATTAAGCTGGTTTTCAGTGAAAATTTTAACGGCTGATGAGAGATTTTGAGGTGATACTGTCGCTTTAAGGACTTCCCACGGTCAGCCTGTTTCAAGCTGAAAACCTTCACATTTCAGGCTCTATTGATCCAGGACGTCGTGAGAGAACAGAGAAGTTTCAGAAGAAGTCGGTTTCAGCATTTTATCCGGATATTCCACTGTTGAAGGAGATTTTTTTAATGAAAGACGTGCAGACGGGTCCGCGCGTCGGGACGCAGCCGACGCGGTGCGGCGGCACAGGAAAAACACCTCCGTGTTGATAACCATTTGTAAAATCCAGGCGGCTTTTGATGGCTTTCAGTGGAGTGAGTATATGAGAAATTGTTTAACAGCTGGACATGTTCCAACTTGTCCTTAAGGCTTCCAACAGAGGTGTTTTTCCTGTGGCGGAGCATCGCGGCGGCTGCGAGCCGACGCTGCAATCCGTCCGCACGTCTTTCATTAAAAAAATCTCCTTTAACAGTGGAATATCCGGATAAAATGCTGAAACCGACTTCTTCTGAAACTTCTCTGTTCTCTCACGACGTCCTGGATCAATAGAGCCTGAAATGTGGAGGTTTTCAGCTTGAAACAGGCTGACGACGGCGCTGAGAGCGCTGCACGACATCTCGCACCGTGGGAAGTCCTTAAAGCGACAGTATCACCTCAAAATCTCTCATCAGCCGTTAAAATTTTCACTGAAAACCAGCTTAATTTTTCGAACCGTGTCCACTTCGATGTGTCTCACAGGTTTAGAAAAAATTTTGATCAAACAAAGCGCCAGTCTCTCAGCAACTTCTCAGACAAAGGAATTCCGACGAGGGGCTGGATGACTCCTCCCACAAGGAGTGCTCACAGGCGAATGATGTCACCGACAGGCATGGAAAAACTCATGCATGCGCACGAGGGTTCAAGCATGTCTGACGTAAAAACATATGAATGAAATCCATATAGTTTTTGAAAAAAATAAAAAGGACCTATACTTTATTGACAGACCTCGTATATGATATGAACTGTGCTTAAATGTTTCAGAGGACACTAAAATATTTTGACATTATGATGATAATCTGATTTATTAAATAATATGCAGTGGATCCAGAAAGCATTCACAGCACTTTTTTTTTCACATTTTGTTAAGTTACAACCTTATTCCAAAATGGCTGAAATTCATTTTTTTTCCTCAACATTCTACACACAAGACCCCATAATGACAGTGTGAAAAAGTTTTTTTTTTTAGATTTTTGCAAATTTATCTCTGCAGCAATCCACCATACAGGCCATATAGCAGAGTCCCAGACAGAAGCCACTCCTTAGTGAAGTGTTGTGAATACTTGCACCGTACAGTGAGGATATCAGGATGCCATTTGGATTACATAAGTGTGGCCGAATGGTGGCAAAGAGA
Organism: Thalassophryne amazonica; assembly: GCF_902500255.1. Classification (NCBI taxonomy): domain Eukaryota; kingdom Metazoa; phylum Chordata; class Actinopteri; order Batrachoidiformes; family Batrachoididae; genus Thalassophryne; species Thalassophryne amazonica. The sequence goes on from NC_047105.1 coordinate 117,900,090, forward strand.
AGGAAGGTGATCTGGATTGAAGAGGTGAAGTTGCCCGAAGGCAGGATAACAAGCATACGGGACAGCTAAAAGTATCTAGGAATTCTACAAGCAAATGGGAAGCATGTTGAAGATGCAACACTGGCAGTGGAGATAATTCAGATTTTCAGGCTCCTTCACAAATAACACAAAAGACGCAGAAACCAGAAGAAAATACGCAAATCAAAAATGAAATGGGGAACCACAAAACATTCTACCTGTCAAACTGTTTTGTGCATGTTCATTTCCACACGCAGGAACATAGTGCGAAAGTCACGCACACAGCAGGGGAGAGAAAAATAAAAATACACCACAATTTATAATACAACCCCAATTCCAATGAAGTTGGAACATTGTGTAAAATGTAAATAAAAACAGAATACAATAATTTCCAAATCCTCTTCAACCTATATTCAATCGAATACACCACAAAGATAAGATATTTAATGTTTAAACTGATAAACTTTGTTGTTTTTGTGCAAATATTTGCTCATTTTGAAATGGATGCATGCAACACGTTTCAAAAAAGCTGGGACAGTGGTATGTTTACCACTGTGTTATATCACCTTTCCTTCTAACAACACTCAATAAGTGTTTGGGAAATGAGGACACTCATGATTGGGTATAAAAGGAGCATCCCCAAAAGTCTCAGCCATTCACAAGCAAAGATGGGGCGAGGATCACCACTTTATGAACAAAGCTTCAACAATTAGTGTCATCAGTTCCCAAATGCTTATTGAGTGTTGTTAGAAGGAAATTTGATGTAACACAGTGGTAAACATACCACTGTCCCAGCTTTTTTGAAACGTGTTGCACGCATCCATTTCAAAATTAGCTAATATTTGCACAAAAAGAATAAAGTTTATCAGTTTGAACATTAAATATGTTATCTTTGTGGTGTACTCAATTAAATATAGGTTGAAGAGGATTTCCAAATAATTATATTCTGTCTTTATTTACATTTTATACAACGTCCAAACTTCATTGGAATTGGGGTTGTAATTATTACAATGTGGGGAAATCTCGCAGTGACATGTGCCTCGCAGGGGCATCCCATGGGGTGATTTCCTGCATGGCACGATATTCTGCAGCTTTGCAGTGCGCTGATGCAACGGTCAGCTGAAGCAGTTATATGTTTAATTTATTGCCACGCGAGGACAGCATGCCATTGTCCACGCTTCACGCTGTACTTATGTGACTTCATATCCTACAAGCCAGTACAGGTGTTCTCCAGCTGTGACTTCTGAGCACAGATATCTGACCAGCTGCACGTCGCAGGGGGACAACCCCACATCTGTCAGCGGACCTCGGCAGACCTCAGAAAAAAAGTCTCACTATCTCTTGCTTTGTTCTGTGATTTAAATTTTATGTATGTATTATTATGTGTTTTTCCTGCATCTGTCTGATGTCTGTGTTGTAATGTGACACCTTGTGTGCACAGTCACATCCAGCTGTTAGTCAATCAGCAGTCAGCTGGTCCAGCACCGGAGTCTGGGATCTTCAGCTGTGTGTGTGTGTGTGTGTTGGTGGGGGGAGAGATGACACACACCACAAGTCATTTGTTTTTGTTTTGGGTTTTTTTTGGGGGGGGGAGACAATGACGCACTCCACACGATATTTGTATGTGTTGTGGGGGTTCGGCACAATTACACCCATGTGTGTTGCTAGGTGACGCCACACTTGTGTTGCAATTTAACAACTTTCACAGACAGATCTAATATGATCGCCTGCTCTCTGCTATCGTACCAGGTGTGTGAATTGCGCTGGCTTTTCTAAGTGTGCAGCGAGCGGTGTTCGATGTTTGTGTGCGACACCTGGAATTTGGCCAACACCTGCCCAGAGAGAAATCAAATGAGCACGTGAAGGGCATTCGCTGTCTTTTGCCCGCTTGTGTGTGTGAATGGTTGTAGCGACAGGTGTACGAGGCGTTTGAGGCGGCTCCGATTTTTCACGAATGGCATGCAATTTCTCCTTTGTGCGCTAGTCAGCTTCAATCGTGTTATGTGCGTAGGGGCCCCTCGTGTTTAACTGGAACATCACACAATGCTGAAATTGTAAGTGCAACTCCTCCTAAACTGCCTTATGGATTTAAATGCAACATCACACAGTTGTAGCACATCATATGAAGATGGACGTGAAGGAAAAGAATTCTCGTCCAACATCTTCAAGGGGTGACAATTGGACTTTTGTTATTTTTTAAATATACATCATATAAATTAATTACTGTCAGTTACATTTACAGAGATTGAATGGGTTTTTAATTTAGTTTCATCACAAAAGATTTACTGCCACTGTGGGTGGGGGGAGGTGGGTGTGTGTTTACATTTGTTAATTGTTGACAGTTTGGCCTCAGGGAAAACTGCCAATTAAGTAGGTCAAGTAAGCCTACTGTATGCATAGTTCAATGTAAACTAAAATGGCATTCATAGTGGAACATAGTCTGCAATATTCTACAAAAAAAGAACAGATGGAGATACTGAGTGAACATTCAGCAAAATCAGATGGCCATACAAAGAAAAATACTCAAGCAGCAGGAGCCAGAATGAAAAATGCACTTGTTTTTAAAGAAAGGGCATGGAAACACCACTAAAATCTTTATTTTCTTTCAGTCAGATTGTGCCAACAAATAACTGCCCAAATTTTAGAAAGTGGTTTCACAGTTAAATTTGGTGGAAGTAGCTGCACTATTTAGGGGAGTGACTCATTGGAAGATCTGACAAAGAAAGCATTGAGCATTGAGAATTCTACAGAGACCCAATCCCCTGCATTATCAACACACTGGCAGTTATATTCTGTGTACACAGTTTGTAGAAAGTCTAAAGTCTATCTGTGAGGTTTTAATTGGCACGCCACATTAGAGCACTCAGACTGTGCCTCCATGGTGGATAATGAGGCCATTTGTGATATCTGCCAGAGGAACCTCAATATTAAGCACCCTACATACACCAACCTGAATAGCTTGATCCGTCAGATTGTTTCTTTTTTTATTGTTGACATCTTTGTGTGAGTGTGTCTGTGTGAATGGGTGAATGCAAGGCATAATTGTAAAGCACTTTGAGCTTCTGACGACAAAAGCGCGATATAAATGCAGTCCATTTACCATTTGTTTTACCTTACCCATACCCACCTCTTCAAATGGTGACAACTATGAAATGAAGTTTGCTTAGGATGTTGTGTTCCAGCCAACATGCATAACAGCAACTGGAAATAATCATCACACCAAGGTGAAGCCAATCGCACAACTGACAGTATCTTAGTGGCACAACATATTGGAAAGGATGGTTATAGTATAGTATAGGTTATAGTAATAAAAGGTGCAGATGGAAATGTGCTGTCAAGTAAGGAGAATGTGTTATTGTAAGGGGGAGGGAGTACTATGAAGTGCGAATGAATGAAGAAAATGACAATAAGAGAAGGCTGAAAGATGTGAAGAGAGCAAATCAGGAACTCACTCACTGACCCATTTTCAACCACTTACTCCAATTAAGGATCACAGGGGGCTGAATCCTATCCCAGCAGTCATAGGGCGTGAGGTAGGGTACACCCTGGACAGGATGCCAGTCTGTCTCAGGGCCATATATAGACAAACAAACACATTCATACCCACACACACACCTATGGACAATTTAAATTTGCCAATCTGCCTAACGTGCACGTACGTCTTTGGATGTGGGAAGACCATGCAAACTCCACACAAACAGGCCACAGGTGGGAATCAAAGTCATGACTTTCTTGCTGTGAGACAACAGTGTGAAACACTAAGGCACCATGCTGCCCCAAATCAGGAAATGTGATGGATCATTGAGGATGAAGTGAGCAGAGCTATGAAGAGGATGAAGAGCAGAAACAGGTTCCAAAGAGATTCCAAAACAGTGGAGGCATGGACATGTTTCAGAGAGATTGCAATGATTTTATTTAATTATTTTAAGCAGATTGTTGAATTAGATCTTGGAAAGTGAGAGGATCCCTGATGAGTGGAGAAATGAATTGGTAAAGACTTTTTTTTAAAAATGAGGTGACATGCAGAGCTATAGCAACGACAGTGGTAGAATGTTGTGCTGCAGCATGACATTATGAGAAAGAGGAATGGAACCGAGGCTGAGAGGAGAGGTGACAATGTGAATAGGAAAATGGTTTCAAAGAAGGAGCACCACATACGCAATGTTTGCTCTGAGAGTGTTGATCAACAAGCATAGAAGGAATAATGTGTGTGTGTGTGTGTGTTTCAAGAAAGCCTATGAAGAGTTGTGCTATTGTATTATATATTGTAAGGCTGGGGTGGTAGAGAAGTATGTGAGGGTGTTGCAGGATATGCGCATGGACAGAGTGACATCAGTGATGTGGAAGTGGAACCACAACCACATAAGTCTATAACTTTTTCGGAGTTGTCAGGGGTTCATGCTGGATTCCCTCACTAGTCTCAGTCCAGCATGGTCATTCAACTTTTGAGAACTGCCTACTTGACACAGATTTACCATACAGTACCATTAATGGAAAAGAAGTCCAAGATACATCCAGTAACTTGGAAATGTTCATGTATCCATCCTCTCCCTTGACTCAAGAAAACTGGCTGTAGTGAAAGACAGAGGGGTGATGCTTACCCTTTGTGTTTGACACACGACAATATTAAAGTACATGAAAATATACCTATGGTGTATCCGGAAAGTATTCACAGCGCTTTGTTTTCTACATTTTGTTATGTCACAGCCTTATTCCAAATTGGATTAATTTTTTTCCTGAAAATTCTACTCACAACACCCCTTAATGACAATGTGAAAAAGTTTTTTTTTTTTTAGATTTTTGCAAATGTGTTAAAAAATTAAAATCCTAACTAATTGCATGTGCTTATAGACAAAAACAAATAAGAGACAAAATTCAATTTATTATTCAACTAAACTGCAAATATATGAATTTTTTAACATTTATGAAACACTTCTCTAAACAAGGCCATAGGGTCACTGACCCTAAAGAGATTCCCTCCTTGGCACAGTGATCTATTCAACAATTCAGTGTTACAACCAAAACTATAATACATACACTTTTCTTTCCTTATATTTGACATCCTTGATGATGAAAACATACCACTAGAACTTGGAATCACTTTTATGTCTTTATTAGTTCAAAAGTTATCGTATAAAAACAATTTTTCAGTAATGGCGGTTTTCTTCTGGATCTAGCTCCATAATATTTGAAGCTACATCAAATCTGATGACACCTTACTGAATCAGTACAGATTCAGCTACAATTTGGTGTTAGTTGTGCATCTCTAGCTTCATTTGTCACCTTACACTGACACATTTTCTATTTTCCCTATATTTTTGCATATTCTGGATCACCAGATCTGGAATCCAGATCCGATCATCACCAAACTTTGTTGTTTGATAGAACATTTGACTATGTTACACCCTAATTTTTTTCAAGCCTTTCTGCCTTGTTTTTGTGGAGTTAGAAACTAGAATGTCAAAATTCCCCCTGTCCCGCAATGGTGAAGAATCCTTTAAAAAATTCCTGGATCCGGATCGTGATCCAGATCACCACTAAAATTTAATCACTTGTTCCTCTTGTCATTTCCAACCACTCCACAAAATTTCATCAAAATCCGTTCAAAACGTTTTGAGTTATCCTGCTGACAAACAGACAGACAAACAAACAAATGCGACCACAAACATAACCTCCTTGGCGGAGATAATAAATCACATACATAAGGGTTCATAGGCTTTGCCATGAAGGTCAAAATTGAGCTCAGGTGCTGTCTGTTTCCACTGATCATCCTTGAGATGTTTCTGCAGCTGGGGTAATTTCAGTTGACTGGACATGATTTGGAAAGGCACACATGTGCCTTTCCATGCACATGTGCCTTTCCATGGGACAAGGGCCCACAGGTGACAGTGCATGTCAGATCACAAATCAAGCATGAAGTCAAAGGAATTGTCTGTAGACCTCCGAGACAGGATTGTCTTGAGGCACAAATCTGGGGAAGGGTACAGAAACATTTCTGCTGCTTTGAAGGTCCCAATGAACACAGTGGTCTCCATCTGTACATTGAAGAGGTTTGGATTCAACAGGACTCTTCCCAGAGCTGGCTGCCTGTCTAAACTGAGTGATCAGGGGAGAAAGGCCTTACTCAGGGAAGTGACCAACAGTGTTGGGGAAAGTAACTTTGGAAAGTTACTTCATTAGTTAATTTATACAGTTATATTTTACAGTTACTTCTTACATTTACTTCATCAGCAGCTGCGGACACCTTGTCGGCAGCTGCTGAATGTAATTAATAAAGTTACTCATAATCTCATTTGGTTATTTTTAAGATTTAGTACTCAGAAAAGTAACTATTAGTTACTTTGCTGATTAGTTACTTTTCTGATTGCTCAATCTTACGAGTAACCAAGTTAGATTACTCGTTACCTTATTAGTTACATTACTTATTAGTTGCAAGTTTTCTGCAGATTCTAATAAAGTAATTGCATAAAGCTGCTAATGAAGTAACTGCATAAAGCACCTGTATAAAACAACTAAAAAAGTAACTAAAAAAGTAACTTGTCAAAGTTACTTTCCACAACACTGGTGACCAAGAACCCAATGGTCACTCTGTCAGAGCGCTAGCATCCCTCTGTGGAGAGAGGAGGACCTTCCAGAAGGACAACCATCTCTGCAGCAATCCACCATACATGCCTGGATGGTAGAGTGGCCAGAAGGAAGCCAGTCCTTAGTAAAAGTCACATGGCAGCCCAACTGGAGTCTGCCAAAAGGCATCTGAAGGACTCTCAGACCATAAGAAACTAAATTCTCTGGTCTAATGAGACAAATATTGAACTCTTTGGCGTGATGTTTTTCAGCGGCAAGAACTAGGAGACTAGTCAGGATTGAGAGAAAGATGAAAGCAGCAAAGTACAGAGACATCCTGGATGAAAAACTGCTCCAGAGCACTCTTGACCTCAGACTGAGACAGTGGTTCATCTTTCAGCAGGACAATGACCCTAAGCACACAGCCAATATATTAAAGGAGTGTCTTCAGGACAACTCTGTGAATGTTCTTGAGTGGTCCAGCAAGAGCCCAGACCTGAATCCAGTTGAACATCTCTGGAGAGATCTAAAAATGGCTGTGCACCGACGCTCCCCATCCAACCTGATGGAGACTACCCAAACAATCTTTCATACAAACTGTTTAAAAGGACATTACAGTGTTGTGGTGGAAATTACGGCGGTAGTGTGGGACAACTACATTTTGTTTAAAAAAATCACAACAGTTGTACGACATTGAATACCCCAATTATGTTTGATTATTTTACTGATATTTTATTCAGAGATATTTTAAAACATTAGAAAAAAACGTTTCTTTACCATTCATTTTTATCATTGAAGATCAAAAGTCTGGGTGTGGGACAAGCATAAAACGGCAATATTTGCATATAATGATGCTGAAAAAAGGTGAAAAAGTCATCATAGACTACTAGAACAAATTTCTTAACACACTTTCATTGTAAAGATAACTATAAAAGTGTGAAATTTCCCCTTTTTTTTCTGTTTTCATACAATATGATCAAAGGACATAATAAGTGCCCGTAGTCTAAGAATCACCCACATGCCAATAACTGCTGGTAATCTTATTCACATAAAATCCTTAGAAGATTGCCTTGCAGCAGTGAGAAGTTGGATGGCTAGAAATGTCCTACTTTTAAACTCTGATAAGACTGAAATGATGGCTCTTTGTCCAGTGAGACATCGGCATCAATTTGATCAGTTAACGCTCAGCCTCGGCTCGTGTGTCATACATCACACTGACAAAGTGAGGAACCTTGGGGTAATTTTTGATCCTTCGTTGTCCTTTGGCCTCCACATTAGAAATATTACTAGGACTGCTTTCTTTCACCTGCGAAATATAGCGAAGATTTGGCCCATCCTGTCTATGGCTGTTGCTGAGACCCTGATCCTGGTTTATATCTTCTAGATTGGACTACTGCAATGTTCTATTTTCTGGTTTACCGCAGTCTAGCATTAGGGCTCCCCAATTGGTTCAAAATGCTGCAGCCAGACTTTTGACACGAAGCAGAAAGTTTGACCACATTACACCCATTTTGGCATCCCTTCACTGGCTTCCTGTCCCAGTGAGATCAGATTTTAAGGTTCTGCTACTAGTCTATAAAATTGTTCACTGACTGGCACCTCTCTACCTAGCTGACCTAATTAAACCTTACATACCGGCCCAGGCTTTGCGTTCTCAGGGTGCAGGACTACTTTGTGTCCCTTGGGTGACTAAGTCTGCAGGTCATAGAGCTTTCTCTTATCGTGCCCCTGTTCTGTGGAATGATCTCCTTGTCTCAATTAAACAGTCTGATTCTGTGGAGACTTTCAAGACCAGACTTAAGATGCACTTATTTTCCCTTTCGTATGGCTAGCATACTGGTATAGCTTTGTTTTATGCTTTTTACTCTTTTAATTCATTTTATTAGGAAACAGAGCATGCCGTTGTTATGTGCAGACGCGAGTTGAGGAGCGGACCAGCGTCTGACTGAACCCAGCGCTAAATAACCAGAAAGCGGTTCCAAAAACAAAACATTTATTTCCCTTTTGTGCAATAATTGTGTACAACATAAATGTGCGGTTTGTCTGGCAGAGTGAAGGACGGCGCGCTCTCCAGCGCCCAAATGGATCGAAGCCCGGCGCTTCTGGACTCAGATTCACCGCCGAACACCCCCCAGGTGGATACGACAAACTAACTCTATGAAGGACGGAAAAGGTGAGGTAAGTCAACAGCTACAACAAATATCCTTCAAAGGCACACACTATCAGCAACACATTCAGGTCTGAATTTAAGCTTTATGTAAATGAGCAGCTTCTCACAACAGGTGGAGGATCATCAGTCCGTACGCCACGGCAGTGAGAAGCGAGCTGCACAATTCTCATCAATGTTCAAATATACTGCGTAACAAAATACTAAATTACTATTAACACTTATTCAGACAATCACCTCTGATGTGTGCTGACAGCATGTGTCCCTCACCCTTCCTCCTTCACAGGCACGATGTGTCAAACCCTGGCGCGGTCCTCAGCGTCTCACAAACGAACGTCACAAGGTCGAGTTCCCGGCAATTCTGCTTGAATCACTCATGGCTTAAATGCAGAACGCCATCTCATTATCTGCTTCAGCTGAAAGTCTTTAAGTTTGCACGTGAGCATCATCCACAGGTGCTGCGAGTCATTAGGCCTGCACGTGAACATCCTCCACAGGTGCAGCTAATAATGCTGATGAGGGTGAAGGATTCTTCTGCCAGCACCTTCTCCACAGACAAAAACCCAGTTTGCACACCACCTGGAGAGCAAAGAAAAGAAAACAACACAAAAATGTCCAGCCAAACCCCCCAACACACAACAGCCGTGGCCTCAACATTACCTAAATTCTGGGTCTTTTATTGAAGCTTAGGGCTAGTGGCCCGGCGATCGCCTTTATATTTCTTCTGTTTTTCTTGTTGATTAATGCTGGCAAATTATACAGTATTTCTTGTCTTTCTGATGCCTGATTCTGTTTTTCTCTCTGTTTAAGGTGCAGCTCCATCCAGAGATGGGAGTTGTATTTGTGCTGGCGAACCTCCTGTCCTGTGCACCAACAGCATTTCCTGTATATTTGTTTTGTGAATTGTTCTGTAATTTATGTCTGTAGCATGGCCCAAGCAGAGGGTCACCCCTTTGAGTCTGGTCTGCTTGAGATTTCTTCCTCAGAGGGAGTTTTTCCTTACCACTGTTGCTCTGTGGGTTAGTAAGGTTAGACCTCACTTGTGTGAAGCGCCTTGAGGCAACTCTGTTGTGATTTGGTGCTATATAAATGCAAATAAATTGAAGTGAATTGAAATTATACCACAAAAAGTTCTAATCCACCTTAGTAGAAGAAGAAAAATGTTTGCTTCAGATTTGAATTGAACACGTCGTTTGAACTATGGACTTCTAATGACACCAAACTTATATGGTTGAGTAAACGACCATATTTTATGCCAGAAATGAGGTCCAGGTTGTTAAAAGCAGCATTTCTCCTTTAATTCAGGTTGCCTTATATACACATGTTTAAGCTAACAGACAGCAGCTGGTTCATGCTTTGTTGGCTTCTTAGTGCAGCAGATAACTGAAACAATCCTTCAAATGGTGATACAAGCATTAACTTCAGCACAAATACAGCTGGATCAAAATTAATGGAGCAACTTTAACTTTTGACAACTGTACAAACTGAAACTGACCTTGGTATTTCACACATTTTAATTTGTTTATTCCATTTCAAATACATTTTCTTTCTAAAAATATCTTCCTTAACTCAAACTGAAAACAAGTCTCTACAACTTGATATAAATTAATTAAACATATAAAATCCAGCTTCTTGATGATTTTCTTAAAAAGAAGACCTGAAACTTCAGCTACAATTTGACAGAAAGTACATTTGAGATGAAAGCCTAGATTTGATGTTTTGGTGAAAGAATTTTTTGTATTTCTTCATAATTGATGTAAATAAAGTCCAAGACATATTCATTGACTTGGAAATGTTCATGTTTCCATCCCCTGACTTGTCTAAAGAAAACTGGCAATAAAACTGATTATTATTTACAGGTTTTACCAGGTTTTAGAGATTTGCTTTCAGTCTGAGTTTGAGGAAGATCATTTTAGAAATTTTTATTCTTTATTTTTTGTATTTCTTGTATTTAACATGGCATAAACAAATTAAAATGTGTGAAATTCCAAGTGGTCCAATACTTCTGGAGGGCACTGTATCCTAACCTTATGATGAGTGCAAAATGAGTGTGGTATTATTACCTTTTTGTTTAAGAATGTTTAGTTTTCACTGTTGCTGCACTTTGTGTCAAATCATAGTCATATCGTATATCATATTGATATGAAAACTGAGTAAGATATATCTTCTATTATACATTCCAAATCTAAGGTGGAACTCTACTAGTGTTTACTAAGGTACACCTAAATATCTTAAAAGAGAGAGAGAGAGAGAGAGAGAGAGAGAGAGAGAGAGAGAGAGAGAGAGAGAGAGAGAGAGAGAGAGAGAGAGAGAGTAGAGCCACTTAGGTGCCTGATCTTGAGAACCAGGGATGGTAGGTTGAAAGCTTTTTTATCCCATGGGAACTCTCCCATGGGATATTCTTGAGCAACCTATGTGGCTCAAGAATATGGACAGCATGTATATTAGTGACATTTCCATGACAATTTATATGACAATATTGAAATACGCTAATTTGCCCGTATCCTACAGCCCTACTGTCAACTAGCTGAAAACTTTGAATATTAATTTACATCTACATTAAAAAAAAAACTGGTTAAAGTGGCAGGGGGTTAAGCGGGCTGTAATGGGGGGGGGGGGGGGGGGGTCAGCTGAAAAGCAAATAAAGAAAAATACTTAAAAAGGTGGGGAGTATGGGGGGCAGAGCTCCTCCAGAAGCTGTAAGGCTAAATAAGGAAAATGTTTAAAAAGGTGGGGTGTCTGGGGTGGTGTAACCCCCCTAGAAGCTGAAAGGTTTTAGTCATGCTCATGCTCCCAAGAACCATCCTCCTGAAAAAAGTCTGAAGGACCTAAAGGACATTACTAATGGAGGAGTTAGTTAATTACTACTACTACTTTACTACTTACTACTACTTTACTAATTACTACTACAGGAGTTACTAATTAAGACACCTACTAATTAACAACCAATTAACATTTTAATTTTGTGACTCCAGACACCACATCCACAACTTAAGACATGATTTTTTTTTTCCTGGGGTTTGCAGATAAGATGCATGCTTATTAAGAACCAATTAATGATTTGTTTCCAATTTTAACTACAGGTATACAGACACCTACTTTTCATAGTTCAGGGACTGCCTGGATGGTGGATACACTCCTAGGTACTGGGGATTCCCTGTTGTTGGGGCTTCCCAGTGATCAGATTCATTGAAACAATATGAACACAGACCAGCACAGCACAAATTCCTTCTAAATTATTGCAATGCTTTTCCTTCCATCCTATCCATCTTATTGAAATACAACCCCAATTCCATTGAAGTTGGAATGTTGTGTAAAATGTAAATAAAAACAGAATACAATGATTTGCAAATCCTCTTCAACCTATATTTAACTGAATACACCACAAAGACAATATATTTAATGTTCAAACTGATAACCTTTATTATTTTTGTGCAAATATTTGGTCATTTTGAAATGGATGCCTGCAACACATTTCAAAAAAGCTGGGACAGTGGTATGTTTACCACTGTGTTACATCACCTTTCCTTCTAACAACACTCAATAAGTGTTTGTGCCACCCACGAACATCCAACACCACTCGCAGGGCACTTAGAAAAGGCGGGGCCATTTATGCTACCAGCACAAGAGTAGAGAGCAGCTGACCACTTTCAACCTGGAATTGCGAATGGCAGCACATTTTACAAGTGTGCTGTTACCAAGCAAAACACATCATGCAAGGCTCCTCCCAACACATGTGACATGTGAGTGTATCGCCCCCCCAACACATGTGGCGCGCAAGTGTGAGATGTCATGAGGAGTGTGTCATCCCGCTCCCCCCAACGCCACGATCAAACATTGTCAGGTGCTGCTGACATGGCTGCAGTGTGATCGCTGTCCAGTGCAGTGCGGACCGCTGTGTACTCACAACTCAGCTGGAGGACATGCCATCAACAACATGAACAACACTCCAGCAATGCACATTTGTGGGCAGGCTGTCATGCTCTCATCAGTTCCAGCTGAACGCAGCTCAGTGCACATGAAGTGTTAAATTAAAAGCATAGAGAACACAGCCAGAACAAGTATATAAATACATACTACAATAACTACATATATAATTACATAACAATCACAGAACAAAGGAAAAGAGAGTGACACTTTGTTCTGTGAGCTGATCAAAAAGGTGAGCATGTCTTTGCGAGCAGCAGGTCTTGAGATCTGTGGACCCGCAAGTCACAGCTGGAGAACACGTACCGTGTTATGACGGACTTCACCTTACAACACTTCACCGTGAGGTGCATGCGTCAACATGCAGTCCTCACATGGAAATACATAAAACATTTCGCCTTTGCAACACGGTGGAGCGACCGCGCAGTGAGCACATCGGCAGGCTGTACCATGTAAAAAGAACCATCTGATCATGTGTACACTTAGCTGGTAATCTGAATGTTGCATCACCCACATCATCTATGGTCCACATGACGCGGTGTCTTTTGGTGCACCACTCGCTGGACAGCCGGGGCCAGCAGATGTGGACATGATACGAGCGCACAGCTTCATTCATGTCATTTCATGACTGTACATCTATGACCATATACAGAGGAACAGAAGGATCATACTTGTATTGTCCACTCGATGCGGGATTAAATATTAGAAATTGCAGTGGTTTTTTTCTTTTGTGTGTTTTTCTTCCCCACAGCAGTGGCACGATGTGGTGTCACATGTTCCAGGTGCTCGCACTGAGTTCGTGTATGCCCATGAGTGTGTACAAAACCGTCACCGCGGTATCGTGCACGTCTGTCCGACCTTGTGTCCCTCCCGGTAGCAGGTGGAAAGTTTTGCTGCTCCCCATTTCGTTTTTTGTTTGTGGTTTGTCGGCTGGTTTCTATTTCTTTCGCCCAGTTTCGTGTTATGTGTGAAGGGGCCATAAAGATTCATTTAAAGCCACAAGGTCATTTTGTTTCAGCCACACTTCACATAAGCTCATCATATCTAAGCACTGTTCAAATAATTAGGTCATTAATTAGCAACTAGCATGTTAGCTAAAATTGCTAATTTCTCCAGAAGTATTTGTCCTATCAACTTTACGTTTTTGCAGCATTCATCCTTGACCCAAAATGCATAAGCATACTAAATGGCAAATGTCAGCTCTCCCCGGTTTTTTCATGATCAAAGCCATACTCATACGCACACACTTTCACACAGAGACCGCTTGGCTATTATAATATAGATGATTTAGAAGAGACCAATTATATATTAACAAAGCCTAGATTAAGACTCTTACTCAATTATGTAGATGACACATTTGATCTAGGGAGTGAATTGCAAAAATCCAAAAACCAATCCATATGGGCCAATGGTGATATTGTTGGAATTTTCTGATGTGCTGCAAGATTAGCTGGCACAGCATAACCACTTCTATACGAATCAAAATCCTCATGCTAAACACAAACCTCTAAATTATTTATGGATACAGGACACAGTCTCGATATGAAAACTTTCCTTCCCTTTCACATAATCTACACTATCACTATAGGGTTTCCAGCCTTAATTCCCCTCACTGAGCTAGTGGATTCCACACTCACTGTAAGACTAGGCCCTGCAGGCTCCCTTTAAAATTCTTTATTCATAGATAAGGTGGTGGTAGGCATCATGGTGACTCCAGAAAAAGGGCCAGTTATTGACAAAAGTAAATCCCTGTTCTTTGCTGCCAACTCAAAACCTTATCATTTACCTTGGAGAGAAGTGGACCAGAGAGTATTAATCAATACAGTTATGTTTCTGGCAAGGTCACAAGTCCTCTCTCTATCCATCTTTGTGACCTCAGACTGTCGGATCCGAACATCACTGGTGCCACCATGAATGGCTATGTTACTATAACTGGTGTTATGTTCCTGAGCGGCCTGTCGGAACTTGCCTGATGTCAGCAACCTAAGGTGAGAAGCAATGTCAGATGCTCTGGCCCAAGGTAAACATTTAAAATTGGCTGGGGACTCCAATGTTAACTTTGCGAGTGATACAGTCTGCTATCACTAACGTAAGGTGTTTCGGCCAAGAGTCAAAGGTAGAAGTCTCCCTTAAGCCAGGAGAGCTATCAGTAGGCTTCACAGAGGCACAGAAATGGTTCACAGTAAACTACAATAGTGATGGGCATGTTATCCACACCAACAGCAAGCTCATCTGGAGTGCATGTAACATCTAACTTAACTGAGATAAGCTGTTCTAGCTTAAGGACACAACTCTCTAAGACAGCCACCCTGTCTGCCAAGTGCCAACCATTAAAGTAAATGAAAGGATCACTACTTTTTTATTTGTGACTCTCTGTGTGCCTAGTTTGTTTAGTTTGAGTCTAAGGGTCTTGTAGACAGAGTATAGGGGAGAGATGAATGGATGCATGGATGAATGGAAGATTCTTTTGACTATATCCTCTGCTGATGCTTTGTGTAGTCAGATGGGAGATGATAACACTAAATCATACCAAATCCTCAAGGCAAGCAGTTCTAAGAGTCATGTGGTCTAGTCTGATGTTTGCACAGTGGGAAGTAATCATGTGAAAACATATCATAGTGTGTTTGACATGGAGAAAGAGAGAACAATCTGATCAACATCAGATGAAATTTGTGCAGATCTACTATATGTACTGATCATACAAACAATAATCAACAAGGTGGATGCTTTATACTGCAGCAAGGAGTTGGTATTGCTCAAAATAATCAATAATGTCTTCCAGCGTTGTGGTAGAAAGCCCTCGCCTTCATTCATCACTCACTGGCCATTTTGTGCAGCCCGCGTTGTGATTGATTGTGTTTATGTGTTGCTCCAGCTTTGTGAATGATGAACTGAAATGTGTGTAACATTCTAAAGATGAATGCCATGTTCACTCTGTGCATGTCATCACACACAATGAGCTGTCCAGTCAGAGCTGCACTAAGCCAGGCGTCTAAAGAAAATCATCAATCTTGCCAGCCCAAATCACAAAACGTGATCAATCAAAAAAAAAAAAAAAAAAACCTGAAACATTAATTGAAACATTGGGATCGAAATGGTGGCTTCTACAATGCAAATATATTATTGTAAATTTATGAGCCCCGTCACACTTTGCACGACTGAGCGTGAATGAGGCTGAATCAGCCCGAATGGGAAAAGCAACCAGAATTCAAGCCGCAGTTGTAAGGGACAGAAATTCACACAGCCGTGTATGAATACTATACGAATACCCAGAATGTGTGTCGAAGCCACCTCGAATGATTTGCGCACATTTGGAATGCAGCAGCTCCCGAATCCAGTTGTTGGTCGAATGCGGGACGCTCTTTCTCTCTCTCGCTCTCTCTCTCTCGTATCCACCAGAGAATCAGCTGTCTGGCGCGGGCACATGTGCAGGAAAGCGATCAGCTGTTTATTAGTGCACAAATGCACCTGAGCACACGTATGTTCCAGCCTCACTCGCACGGCAATTAAATCAGCTGTCCTGACCACACACTCACACACACACAGACACACACACATGCACATGCACACACACACACACACACACACACACACACACACACACACACACACACACACACACACACACACACACACACACACACACACACACACACACACACACACACACACATACAGCGTGGTGTGTGGATGAACCAGGAATATGCACGTGCAGCGCTTCAATCAGCTGCTATCCTGGCTTGAGTGAAAGGTGCAGGAGGGGCACAGGAGGTCATGAGATATATACGTGACACATGCCCTCCACCAAAGTGCCACATAGAACCCAAACCCTACAAAGAGAGAGACAGCAGGCCAGTGCCTCACCTGGGTCTGCCCAACACACTGCAAGCTAGAGGGACCCCCAGGCATTGCTATACCACATAGTCCTGAGGCCCCTGCACCAGAGCAAAGAAAGATGACCTCCAACCACTGACAGTAGACACACACTAACTCCAGGAGTACAGGAGGGGACTCACACCTCCCAGAGGAGGACCTCAACAGGTCCACAGCACACTGTACCTACCACCACCCCAGCCAGCTCAAGACCACCCTTAAGCATGACAACAGTGCCACCAAATGACACCTGTCAAGAGCCCATGTACACACCACAATCAACTGCCTGGGGGAGATGGATCACGGGGTACCAAAGAACCACAACCAACATCCAAGACATATGCCTCAAGTTCCCCATTTAGGCTATGGGCACCCCCCAAATCCCCTGGTCATGGGAAGAAATAAAACCTCAGTAAAGCCACCGACCAGCAACCACCCTCCCCCTCAACCCCCAACACCAAAATCCTATTATTACATTCTTGTAAATTACCATTCCATTACTTGTGTGAGATTTTTTCAAGGACAGCAGATTGAAAGATTACAGCAAGACATGAAACAACAGCAGGCCATTGGTGCAGAGACCAGTGAATCATGTAGCATTTGTTGTGTGGGCTGCTGAAGAGGAGGTACTGCTGGCCCACCACCACCAGAGGGCACCCTGCCTGGAGTGCGGGCTCCAGGCACCAGAGGGCGCTGCCGCCTCACAGGAGCAGCCGGGGTGACAGCTGACACTCATCACCTGTGACAGCTGTCACCACTCATCTGATCTGCATCGGTATATCAGCAAGACGTCATCTCCACCTCTTTGCCGAGATATCGTTCTACCTGGAAGGTAATATTCTCAGCTGACTGCTTGACAGTAACCTTTTGTGATTTTGTGAGTGATAACAGACCTTTTTCCAACGAGAGGTGGAGGTAGCTTTCCTGCCGTGCGGATTACTGGGTGCAAACGCGCCCACCTTTAATTGTGTTTTTGTTCCTCGCCAGCAGTACCAGGTCCGACACGCGGAGGCAGTGGCCACCTGGGAATTCGGGACTTGGCGGCTCCAGTATTCCCGGGGTCTGGTGGCAGAGGAAATCGTGTGGTTCCGGTTCTGCTTTGGACAGGTGTCTCCTATCTTCGAGCCTGCCCACACGACACCTTTGTGAATTGATTCTGATCTATTGTTGTAATCTGTTGTATTTGTTGTGCACATTCACAACAGTAAAGTGTTGTTATTTGACCTACTCCATTGTCCGTTCCTTTGCGCCCCCTGTTGTGGGTCCGTGTACCGACACTTTCCCAACAGCATTTTGTTCATCGTTTGTTTTAATTAAGAGTAGAAGCCACTGTTTACATAATTTATTGCGTAAAGTTGGCAACAAGGTTCAAGGCCAAATAATCAGATCAAGTGTGGCTCCAGGCTAATCACACATGGCAGACTAATTTATTTCACATAATTGTCTGGTGAGGTTTGCAGGAAAGGACAAAAAAAAAAAAAAGAAAAAAAAAAAAAAAAAAAAGCAGAACAGACCTGCAATTCTGAAAAAATAAAATAATAATAAAAAAACCCCACAAGCTTTACCTTAGAGGATTTGAATCTCCTGTTTCAAGAGTCTATTTTTTTTGTGTGTGTTTAATTAAAAAAGTTACTTGATTGTTTTCCAAAGAGTGTCTGCCCCACTTCTGCTGCAGCTCTCTTACGTTGTGCCCGGGGCTCCAGTCACAATTCTCCATTCACTCCTGCTGTTGCAGTGCATTCACACTCAAATGATCCAAATTTAGTTTTTTTTTTCTCCCCATGCATGTTACTATGTGCTTTTTCATTAATAATGTTTCTTAATGATCATGAGTGTATTATAGTGTCTGAAACACTACATTAATAAACTGTAAAGTTGACTCCTTTTTCTACTACCAAAAAATATACTAAGAGGGGGGAGTACAAAACAGAAGAGTGAGAGACAACACATGAAAGCATACACGCTTCTTCATCAGAAAAAATAATGACAGCAATGCATTACAAATATTGCTATTTATATGTACAGTCAAAGGGCAAATTTATTATTTTGTTGGAATTCCTATATTTAGAATGTGGTTAAAATTTGATTTGAAAATGAAATTTTTCCACAGTCATGCTTTTGTAATGTGTGCAGAATGTGGTTTTGCATTGTTGAAAAATGAATGGAAGTCCCTGAAAAAGATGTCATAAAGGCAGCATACAGTTGTGCTCAAAGGTTTACATACACTAGCAGAAGTTTTGTGTTTTTGGCCATTTTTTCAGAGAATATGAATAACACAAAATGTTTTTTTTCACCCATGTTTGTGGCTGGGTGAAGCCATTTATTTTCAAACAATGTTTTACTATTGTTGAATCAAAATGACAAAATATCCAAGTGATCCTGATCAAAAGTTTACATACCCCTGTTCTTAAATGGTAGGTGACACATAATGCCATGTTTTCATTAAGATTTAAGACTAAAATTAAACAACAGTTTGAAATGTATCCTTTGTCCTCTCTGGAACCACTATCTTAATTGTCCCATTAATTTATGGATTAATTTATGGATTTTTACAGGCTACTGACGGCCCCGTGATTCGGGTCGGAGCAGCACCATGTTTTTGGTATAATTAGAACAGTTACTTTTCGCCGGCAGAATGGCAGATGGAACACTTATATTGACGAGCACGCACTTGCATGGAGTTCCTGGCTTCTCCACTCCACACTGAAACAAAACTGAGGATCTTCAGATTATTTTATTGTTTTCCAGATCATGGGATAATGTCGTTGCATGCAGACTGAGAAGTTACGAGGCGCTGGGAATCTTATTCTTGCAGTGCAAAGCCGCTCTGTTAACAAGAGACAATTATTTTTCAGATGTGGTTTTGTAAAGGTGGATAAGTTTAAAGATGAGCTCACTGAAACAGACAAGTAAGACTTTATATTTACTTCTTGTGTGAATGGTTTTAATATTCAATACAAAACACTGCATGCCAAGGAACCAGCCCACTACAGACCAGTTGCTCTGACCTCCCACCTCATGAAGACCATGGAACGGCTCATCCTGTCTCACCTCCGCACCATGGTGAGCAACATCCTGGACCCACTGCAGTTCGCCAACAGGCCCAACATTGGGGTAGGTGACACTGTCATCTACCTACTGCAGCAAGTGCTCACCCACCGGGAGACCAGTGGGAGTGCTATGAGAGTCATGTTCTTTGATTTCTCCAGCGCTTTCAACACCATCAGACCGGCACTGCTGTGGGGGAAGCTGGAGGATGCAGGTGTGGATGGGCATCTCGCCGCCTGGACCATCGACTACCTCACTGACCGCCTGCAGTACGTGCAGCTGCACGGCTGTCACTCTGAGGTGGTAAGGTGCAGCACTGGGGCCCCCCAGGGCACTGTCCTCTCACCTTTCCTCTTCACCCTCTACACATTGGACTTCACCTACAACACAGACAGCTGCCACCTCCAGAAGTTCTCTGATGACTCCACCGTTGTGGGTCGTGTGTCTGAGGGGGGCGAGCTGGAGTACCGGTCGGTCATCACAGACTTCGTGGACTGGTGTGTGTGCAACCACTTGTGTCTCAACACCAGTAAGACGAAGGAGATGGTGATCGACTTCACGAGGAAACCACCACCTCACCCACCGGTGAACATCCAGGGGAAGGACATAAAGACTGTGGACAGTTTCAAATACCTGGGTGTTCATCTCAACAGCAACCTGGACTGGACGCACAACACCGACGCCCTGTACAAGAAAGGACAGAGTCGCCTCCACCTCCTGAGGAGACTGACATCCTTTGGAGTGAGCAGGCCTCTGCTTAAGACCTTCTACGACTCTGTTGTAGCCTCTGCTCTCCTCTATGCTGTCGTCTGTTGGGCCCTGGGCAGCACAGAGCGGGAGATCTTGTCTCCGAAGAGGAGTGTCTATAACTTATTTAGCAGGAGTAGGTGTTGGGAAAGTGTAGTGACACGGACCCACAACAGGGGGCGCAAATGAACGGTCAATAGATGAGCCAAAAAGTAAGAATTTAATGTTGTGAATGTGCACAACGAACATACAGACAATCACAGAATATCATAACAGTCAATACACAGAGGTGACGTGTGGGCAGGCTCGAGGATAGAAGACGTCTGTCCTGAGAAGAGCCGGAACCACACAATTTCCGCCGCCCCAGAACCTGGTGAATACTGGAGCCGCCAAGTCCCGAATTCCCAGGTGATCACCGTCCCCGACTGTCGGATCTGGTACTGCTGGCGAAGAACAAAGACAGTCAAGTGTGGGTGTGTGTACACCCAGTAACAACAACGGTGGGAATGCCACCTCCACCTCTCACTCAATACTTGCAGCGCGTCCTCAGAGGAAAAAGAGTGCCGTATTGCACAGCCTCCACAAAAGGACCGGAACTCCTGCAAACACTCACAATAAACAGATTCTCAATATATCCACAAAGGCTGAGGATATTACCTCCTATGAAGTATGATATCTCGGCAACGAGGTGGAGATGACGTCTGGTCTTTATGGAGTGAGATGATGTTGAGTAGATGGGTGACAGCTGTCAAGAGGCAATGAGCGACAGCTGTCACCCCCGGCTGTGTCCATGGCGGCAGCGCCCTCTCGTGCCTGAAGCCCGCACTTCAGGCAGGGCGCCCTCTGGTGGTGGGCCAGCAGTACCTCCTCTTCTGGCGGCCCACACAACAGTAGGGGAAAAACTACAGAGGATCTTCAGACAGCACAAAATCCCAGTTTACTTTAAACTGGTTAACACCTTGAGACAGAAATTAGTTCACCCTAAGGACAGGATCCCTAGTTACAGAGCAATGTAGCGTATTCTATCAGATGTCAGGAAAACTGTAACGAACACTACATAGGTGAGACTAAGCAACCTTTACACAAAAGGCTATACCAGCACCGTAGAGAGGGCGCCAGTGGACCTCAGTCTGCAGTTCATCTCCACCTTAAAAACACTAACCACACGTTTGAGGACAAGGAAGTTAAAATCTTAGCCAGAGAGAAGAAATGGTTTGAGAGAGGGGTCAAGGAGGCATTCTATGTGAAACAGTTGAAACCCTGCCTTAACCGGGGGGTCAGAGACACGCTTTGTCCCCTGTTTACAATGGGGTACTCAGATCAAAGCAGTTTCAGTCTTTTGTTCATGGTAATGAGTCATTCACATCATCAGGAGAGGCGTCAGTCCTATCGTTAGGAGGGACAGCTACCCTGTCATTAGGAGGGTGCAAACTAGAGTGCAATAGGTGCAAATTAAAGTGACTGTTTATTCACTAGCCAAAACAGTCTACCTCTCGGTAGGAGGCATCTGGTTAGGTTTAAAACTCCAGCTTTTGTGGCTTCTGTTTGTTCTTCTCGTCAGACAGAAGTCAGACTACCAGAGCAAGAATTTTAGCCAAGGAAGCAAAATGTCCTGGTGTCAAGTAACCCAGTCCAGTTGAAGATTCAAGCTACTCTACTATGGAAACCACCTGGACAACTGAGAGCCTACACAAAAACACTGAAGAGGTTACAATTTACCAAAGAACACATTGACTGGCCTAAAGAGAAATAGGGCAACATTTTGTGGACTGATTGTTCTTTTTAAGTCTTGAGGTCACAGACAGTTTGTCAGATGACCCCAAAAACTGAATTCAAGCCACTTTACATTGAAGACAGTGAAGCATGGTGGAACAAGCATCATGATATGGGGATGTTTCTTATGCTATGGTGTCGAGCCTATTTATTGCATAGCAGGGATCATTAATCAGTTTGACAACATTAAAATACTTGCCTTATGCCAAAGAAGAAATTCCCTTGAAATGTGTGTTTCAACAAGACAATAGCCCCAAACACACCAGCAAGCAAACAGCATCTTGGTACCAGACCAACAAGATTAACATTATGGAGTGGCCAGGACCTTAATTAAAAAAAAAAAAAAAAAAAAAAAAAAACTTGTGGGGTGACATCAAAAATGCTGTTTCTGAGGCAAAACCAAGAAATGTAGAGGAAATGTGGAACATAGTCCAATCATCCTGGACTGGAATACCTGTTCACAGTTGCCAGAAGTTGGTTGACTCCATGTAACACAGATGTGAAGGAACAGTGGTTAAACAACTAAATACACTTTTTCCATTTTATGCAGTAAATGTTTGAGTTTGTAAAGAAAATGCAGACGCTGCAATTTTTTTTTTTTTTTTTATTATTTTTTTGGAACAGCCTAATACGACCTTTTCTTCACTTTGTGTCAAGTAATAACAAATTTGACAAATTTTCATGCTTTGATTGGAATAGAATAGAATGTGCGGTGTTCCCAAAGCATTTGCATGTATGGACATAAAGGCTATTATAAGGATTTTGAGCTTTATTCACTTTTTTAAACACACTGATATTATTTTGAATACAACTGTATACACCCAGAGTCTTGCCACCTGTGTCACATTCGCTGCATGCATGCCATACACAGGAGTGGAAAGTGAGATCTACTTCCGTCTTGTGGGCTGCACAAATAGTAAGTGTAGAGTACTTGCAGTACGTCACCTGTACAATGACCGTCCATCACCAGTGTGTCTTACTGTCGCTGCAAAGACCTCTTGACTTACTTCAGCTGTACAACAGCAGTATGGGTCCTGTACCTACTGTATACATTTTTTATTTTTTTGCAAAACCCATAGAATTTGCATGTGCAGGATGAAAAGCTTTAACCTGTGAACGTCTACGCCATTGCACACACAAGTGATGCGTATGTCTCAAGCACAGGTTTGCAAAATTTTTCCCCATAGACTGTCATTGAAACACATACAACAGATGGCAAGTGAGGTTTGACAATATTTTCAAGACTGCAGTCATCCTTGTTGCTTGTGCATCTTTTCCTACCACACTCCCTTCCAACATATCATGAGTATGCTTTGATCCAGCACTCTGTGAACAGCTAGGCCTTTCAGTAATGACCTTTTGTAGCTTGTCTTCCCAATAAATGAGGTCAATGAGTGTCTTCTGGACAGCTTTCAAGTCAGCAGTCTTCCCCATGCTGTGTGTACTGAACTAGACTGGGATTCATGGCGTTACTCAAATTTAAGGAAATATTGTAATATTTTGACATACATTTTAAATTTTTCTTTGCAATAAGCTGGAATAATTAAATTTAAAACGTGCTTGACACATTTGAGTTTATATGTAATGATTCCAGAATATATATATAATAAAGCACAGAGGAAGAATTACACAACATTAGAAAGACACCGATAAAAACAGTAGAAAGTTTACTTTCCACTTCAGAATTACAACTTTAGGAGGTGTTTCCTGACGGACTGTCACTCTTTTCTTCTTACTGAGATGAACAGCACACACATTTTCAGGCATTACATAACCTACTCTGATAAACAGTGCAGCTCAAGGTCTCAGTCAGGTTTGTGGCCTCGTGCGCACATGCACAGTTACACAGCTGTGGAGCAGAATCTTAATGAGGAGCCAGAAACGGAAGCTTAATTAATTCATTTTGCTCTGTACTGCGTGAGAATATTGAATGTTTCCCCTCTCCCTGGCTGCATTTAATTGTTGCACGTCAAGCTACACTAAAGGCTTTGGTGAACATTTAAAAGAGCGTCCCAATTTCCAGTTAGGGTCCTTGCATAAGACCTCAGTGTCATAAATTTCAGAAGTCAGGTCAGAGAGCACAGCACGCAGTCATGCATATCATTAAGAGTCTGTACAAAGGTGCATTTTTAGGTTCAAGTTTGGGTGACCCACTAAATGTCAAATGCACAACCAACTGAATCACAAATGTAAAAAAGTTTGACCTGATTTAAAAAAAGACAAGAATAAAAAAAAAATCATACTTATTTTGTTTGATGCCATGTTATTTCCTCTGCGAAAGCCTAAAGGATTTTAATTTTGTCACCCCTTTGCTGATCAATGTATTAGGTGCAATAAAATAATACCCTTGTTAGTGATATGGATTCAGTTGTTCATCATTGTGACATAAAGTATTTTTGTCCTTTTTTTCTGGATAATTCAAAGCCAAATAGGCCTCCTTCTTCTTTGCTTATTTGTGTTTATTGGTTTCTTTTGAAATGATGCAAGTCATTTAAAAACTCATTCAGCATGTGTTTTTATTTTAAATAGGCAATGACTTTCAAGAGGTTTTGCTATTAATATTTTGTGCTCTTCGGAGGTTTTATCTCATTTATTATATTTTACAATTGCAAAACACCAAATAATGAACTGCAAAATTATTCACCACATTTAATAGAGTGGTACAGCATGAAAATACAAAAATCTGACAAACAACCCCACAGTGATTCTTACATTCATTTTAGTTGCTTACTTTAGTTATTTCAATGTAGACAGTATTAACTCCAGACACTTCAGGCTTTTTTTCTGGTCAGCTTCATTTTATTTATTAATATGCATCCAATCCTGCCTTTAAGGCTTGCAACACATTACAAAAAATGTTGGAACACTCAAGCATTCACCACATTTGTTTTCAAAACGCATTTTGGCATTCAAGACGCCATGCAGTGAAATGTTTCAGAGATTATTTTGCCCAATTCTTACTGAAAACGTCTTCATTTGTTCAACAGTACAGGGGTCATCATTGATGCATTTTTGGGGGACAGGTCAGGACTGTAGGTGTGATTGGTTAGAAGGGTAGCACGCCTTTAAAACTATGCTCAGTACCAATAAATAGTGATTAGCTCTCTGCCAATAAATAATGATAACTCATAAGGTGATGTCATATTAAAAACAGTAGGGAATAGAAATAGTTAAAAATAGTAAAGTGCTTAAAATGTTAAAAAAAAAGGTTTGTAATAAATATACATTTACATAAAAGCCTTCAGAACAATATAAATACAGTTAAGAGTTGGTTAAAAGTACGTTATTCTTTATTTTTTCTAAATGTTTTGTAATTCTATTCAAAGGAATTGTGACCGCATTCTCGGAAATCGTCTAGTAATCGTGGGATCCTTTGCAACTTGTAATGTCTTCCCACACCACTGGAGGGATTTTGCAGGGTTTCTCCTCATTGCAATAAACCTCTGCGTGAGAGAAACAACCAGAAATAACTCTCGTGATTATTTCCTCATATTTTCAGGTAAACGTTTCCCAGTGTTATAAAAATGCATTATATGCATTGTTAAGCTATTTTTCTGTTTATATTGCATGTTACAGTGAAGCTAAAGAAACATTTTCATGCATGTTTTAAGAATTTAAAGTACGTTTTTCTGCATGTGAATTTAGCTTGAGTCTGCCATTTTATGTTAAAAAAAAGATAAGGGAAATAACAATTGGTCATATTGGATTGCAATAAACCTCTGCGTGAGAGAAACAACCAGAAATAACTCTCATGATTATTTCCTCATATTTTCAAAGGTACTGCACCACATTACCCCATATTCAGGGGTACAACACAGGCAGTGCAGTATCCATATTATCTTCTTCCCCAGCCATGCCTTTGAAATGTGTGCAGAATTTGGTTTTGCAATACTGTGTTGAAAATGCATGGATGTCCCTGAAAAATGTTGTCTGGAAGGAAACATATGTTTGTCTAAAATATACTTTTCTGCATTCATGCTGCCATTACAGATGTATAAATTACCTTTACCAAGGACACAACCGTATACCATGGCAGACCATGGCTTCTGGACTTGCAAATCCAACAGATTTTTTCTCTTTTTTTAAAATATGGTAACACTTTATATTAACTGCACACTATAAAACATTAGTAAAGCATTTATAAAGTGTAAGAAAATGCTTAAGTAACTACTTGAAAAACATTTACAAAGCTTTTTTTCATTAGCAACTCATCGGTAAGAACATAAATAGATGGCTTAATAATTATTAATAACAAAATGTAATGTCTTTATAAAACATTTATGAATTATTTTTTAATTCTCTATAAACCATTTATGAAAAGTTGATCATTATTAGTTCATCATTTACAAACGTAAAATCGGTCACTATTCATTAGTGATAAAAAAATACTTTACAAATCATATTTTTATTGTCTTTACATTTTTTTCCTCACAAATTATTAAGCCTTAACTAACCATTAATAAACCATTACTGAAGGCTCAATGTATCAGTTATAACATTTGTAAAGATTGCATTAACTACTTATCCTTATTCCTCAACACTTTATGGATCATTTGTTAATAATGTACAAAGCTCAAGTCTCTTTCCCAGAACTATAAGTATGCAGTTTTAAAGACTTTATCTATGTACGAATTTGTTTTATAACTCATTTGTATATGCTTAATATATATTTTAATTACAATCTCAAACAGTTGACCAATTCACTTTTATATGTCCATTTATAAATGCTTATCAACATGTTAGTAAACTTAAAAATACTATTATAAAGCCTTTACAAGCTATTAGTAAAGTATTTGGTGTGAGCTTAACTAAAGTGAAGGTTAAATTTACATTACATTTGTAGATGCTATTTATATGTGTTACACAGTCACCAACAGTTGGCAAATTCACTTTTATATATCCATTCATAACTACTTATCAATGCATATTTTGTTTTGAGGAATTGGTACAGCGGTATTAGTCGAGGAGCACGGGTTCATTCGTTGCGAAATGTTAAAGTGATGTTCGATTAGGAGGTGGTGTCGATCTGCGAGTAATTGTGCCATTAGTTGCTAACCGATAGCTAAATGTGGGTTCAGAATGGTTTGACATTAGCCGCTAAGTGATAGTGGCTAATCGGCTAACTGGTATTAAAAAACACGCGTAGCTGATTAACCATCGTTTTCATTGAAGTGTCCGTTGGATTGTGTGTGAGAACGCCAGTAATTAAGCAACATTAGTCCATACGGTCCAAAAAAAATGGTTAAAACCAGTTTTTTATTTTAATCTTTCTCCTCGAACGTTCGTCAACAATGAGAACAGAAACAAGAAGTGTCATAGGACATCTTCCTCGCCATTTTAATTTGTTGAACAATTGTGTGAGCTGTTGCCATCTGTCGGCGATATAGTATCATTTGCACTTGGTGCTGCAGCCATTTGTCGGCAAGGTAACTAATATCACATCTTATTTGATTTGAAAAAACAATAGGTTTATATTCCTTGAAACGATTGGGTGCTTAAAATTAAGAAGTTTAATTAATAAAACATAAAATAAATAAACGTTTAGGTGCTAAAAATTAAGAAATTGAATGAAATAAAATAAAAATGAGGACTAACTAATAATAAATAAATAAATAAATAAATAAATAAATAAAACAATAAAAAAGATGGTACTGGGAAAAAGCTCAATATGGGGACCTCCTTAACCGGAGGTACAGTATTTGAGAGAGCTAAAAAGGAAAAGCGGAAAGAATTAGAGAGCAGTGAGCAGGTAGCAGCTAAAAGAACAGAAGAGAAATGTGATGAACAAATAGTAGGTGCAGAGAGAAGTTGTTATTGTGGGATTCTTAAATGGTTTATAGAGAATTAAAAAATCATTTAGAAATGTTTCATAAATACATTACATATTTTGTTTTTAATAATTATTAAGACATCTATTTATGTTCTTACCAATGAGTAGCTAATAAAAAAGAATGCTTAATAATTTGTTAGGAAAAAATGTAAAGACAGTAAAAATAATGATTTGTAAAGTATTTTTAGCACTAATGAATAGTCTCTGATTTTACATTTGCAAATGGTAAACTATTAATGATCAACTTTTCTTGAATGGTTTATAGAGAATTACAAAAGCATTTATAAATGTTTTTTAAAGACATTACGTATTTCGTTATTAATAATTATGAAGCCATCTCTTTATGTTCTTAGCAATGAGTAGCTAATAAAAAAGAATGCTTTGTAAATGTTTTACAAGTAGTTACTTAAGCATTTACTTACACTTTATAAATGCTTTACTAATGCTTCATAGCGTGCAGTTAATATAAAGTGTTACTAATGATTTAAATATGTACTTCAGTACATATTCAAGTCATGTTTTGGGTGAGAAAGGACCAGGGTGGAAGCAAACTTAGGACCTTCTCCCTGTAAGGTAGCAGTACTAACCACTAAGCCACTGTGTTGCCCTGAGACAACGCCCTTTTTAATTTATTTATTATTTTTAACTTCATTACTCATCCTCAATTGCAATGGAAGTACATTTACAAATTAAATGAAGGTGACCAAGCAAAATATGAAGTACAGTGCCTTGCAAAAGTATTCTGCTCCCTGGTATTTCACATATTTTAATTTATTTGTCATTTCAAATAGAAAAGGTAAATCAGGCTCCTTGTTATAAAAATTTATAAAATGATCTCCCCTAAATGCAAACTCAAAATGTCTACAACTTGATGTAAATTAATTAAAACTTAATGAATTATCTCTGTTAATGAATTATCTTCATCCACCGCTCCTGCCCTGCCATTTTAATGCAAACACTTTATTTCTACACATTTAGTAAACACATTCACTAATTTAGAGTCGGGGTCACTCGGCGGTAGTGGGTTTGCAGAGCAGGCTGTGGTGCAGCGGTGTGCCGCGGCCTTGCAAGTCTGTCAGCTGCTGTCTCCTGCCCTGCTTTTAATGCAACACTTTATCTTTGCTCACTTAGGGAGTCACACACATCAAAGGAGATTAATTATAACAACTATGGTGGGGTTGGTAGGCAGGGTGAGTGTAGCATGTGGGGTTGGTCCCGGGTCCCTGGAAATGTCTGGTGTAGGTGGGGGGTCTGCCTTGCCGGTTTTGCCATGGTCTCGGGGCCCTACTCTAGGGCTTGTGGGGCCCAGGGTCACGCAGGCTGTTGGGGGGGTGGTTGCGGTGGGGTGCGGGTGTTGGCAATGGGGGGTGGAGAGCAGCTGGGGGGTTGGGGGCTATGGTCTCCGTGGGGTGGGGTGTTGCCCCGCCTCACTTGGGCAGTCTCCCGATTTGGAGCTTTGGTGTTTGGAGTGGGGTCCAGGGTGGGGCGGGTGGGGGGGGGGTGTGTGTGTGGAATGTGAGCTGGGAGAGATTTGGGGTGTCCAGCTGGCTGTGCTGGGTGAAGTCTTGGGTGTTGGGGAGCCTCGAGTGCTTCCTGGCCTGGGGGGATTGGATCTCGCCTCTTGTCTGAGGGCCGGACACCAGCCTCATATGGCTTGGTGGTACCAACCCGCGCTTTGGGTTTGATTGCAATGGCTCCTTTGCCGCGCCTCTGTGGGGTGGGGTGGTGTGTGTGGGGGGGGTGTTCCCGAGCCGCTGGGCCATTTCCCTGGTGGTTCGTCGGGCTGCCCCGGTGGCTCTGGTGGCTGCCCTTCCTGGTCCCTGTTCCCTTCCACTGCCCTTTTTTCCTGTTTTCTCCTGGGGCCCTGCATCCTGGACCCATTTCTGTCTGTTGCATGCAGTCGGCCGTATGGCGTCTGACGTGCCAGAGTGGGCCACGTCATATGGTAAGGTTCTCTAATTTTTGAAAACCATTATCACACTAATTATCTTCCAGTAGGTTTTGGTCCGATAATTTTTTAGACCACTAACATATGTGGTCAACAAAGCTCAATAAGTACAAACATTTCTAAAATTTAAAATCAGTTGAGCACCTACCTGTTAAATGTTTTGTAGCAGATGTGTAGTTCAACCCTTCATAAACAGAGGAGAACTGGTTCCAGAAAAAAAACACTCTATCCTCTGCAGACAAAGGAGAACTGGTCAAAAAAAAAGAAAAAAGAAAACTCATTTCATTTAACCCCATACTGTTATGCTGGCAAGTCACCCACGTCATACAGGTTTAACTTATGGTTAAAATTTTATCCAAACTAATTTCAGACAAGTTATTTAAATTAACATCACGTCTGAGGTTCATAAATTGAAAATATCAGATATAGATAGATAGATAGATAGATAGATAGATAGATAGCTTTTATTGTCATTGTCATTACAACAACGAGATTTCCGCACTCACGTTCCACGTGTTTACCATAATAATGGCACACATCAGAATTAGGACAAGAGATATACATTTGACATTGTTTATGTGCACTAAACTTGAAACAGTCCGTTTTCCGATTGAGGCAATGTGAGTGTGTCGGTGGCCGCTGCAACTGTCAAGTCACACTGCCTGCCAGCTTGGGAAGAACGGAGGCCTGCCATGGGGGGGAGTGACAGGAACAGAGGTAAAAGGAGAAACTGGAGCATGCTTCAGTCCATGTGTAAGTCAGTTATTGTCTTTGTGGGTTGAGATAAGAATGGAGCTGAATAATCTCACCAAGGACTGAATAAATTCCTCTGGAGGGCAGTGGGCAGTGGGCAGTTGACCTTGAGGGTAGATAGCCTGTAGTGTTGCAGCTGAGCAGTGAAAAACACTTTTTAACAGTTCCACTTGAACAGCCAAATCCCAATTATGAATTAAGAATATTCCCAATTATGAATTAAGAATATTCACTGGCCTCCGAAACCTTCAGCTTCAACTGCAAGGCACGCATCAGCTCCAAGGTGTCATCCAATTTGCGTCTGAGTTCAAGACTCAACGCAGTCTGAGAATGCACTGCCTTGCCAACCTCGTTAATCATGACGGACAAGCGAGGGCCCGTGGCTCTTGATGCCACTGTCTTGCCAATTTTCCGGTAGATCAGGGCAGCACATAAGCCAAAAAGTACCAGCCCTGCTGCCATGAGACCAAAAATGAATAAATCCTTGACGTCCTCAACGGAGAAAGGTGCCAAGCATGCCACACGCCAGGAACTCCAGGAGTTGAGGACATAGCCCGCAGGATACGTTCCATCTGGGCAGGCAGGATCCCCCAGTCCTGACCTTCTTGTAAAAAAAAAAATGGTGTCAGTAGCGTTCAGAGACCAGCTGATCAATTCCATGGTTAATCCAATAGTAGTCCAATAGATCCAGAATCCAATATAGTTTTTGAGGAATTCACAGCCTGGTGAAGTAGGGACTTGAAGGTTAAAAGCAGAGAGATAAGGGAGAGTGGAGGAGATGCGACTGCCCTCGTCGGAGTCCCAAGCTCTGTATACGAGGGCTGTCAATAAAGTAACGGTCCTTTTTATTTTTTTCAAAAACTATATGGATTTCATTCATATGTTTTTACGTCAGACATGCTTGAACCCTCGTGCGCATGCGTGAGTTTTTCCATGCCTGTCGGTGACGTCATTCGCCTGTGAGCACTCCTTGTGGGAGGAGTCGTCCAGCCCCTCGTCGGAATTCCTTTGTCTGAGAAGTTGCTGAGAGACTGGCGCGTTGTTTGATCAAAATTTTTTCCAAACCTGTGAGACACATCGAAGTGGACACGGTTCGAAAAATTAAGCTGGTTTTCAGTGAAAATTTTAACGGCTGATGAGAGATTTTGAGGTGATTCTGTCGCTTTAAGGACTTCCCACGGTGCGAGACGTCGCTCAGCGCTCTCAGCCGCCGTCATCATTCTGTTCAAGCTGAAAACCTTCACATTTCAGGTTCTATTGATCCAGGACGTCGTGAGAGAACAGAGAAGTTTCAGAAGAAGTCGGTTTCAGCATTTTATCCGGATATTCCACTGTTAAAGGAGATTTTTTTAATGAAAGACGTGCGGACGGGTCCGCGCGTCGGGACGCAGCCGCCGTGACGCTCCGCCACAGGAAAAACACCTCTGTTGAAAGCCTTAAGGACAAGTTGGAACATGTCCTGCCTGTTAAACAATTTCTCATATACTCACTCCACTGAAAGCCATCAAAAGCCGCCTGGATTTTACAAATGGTTATCAACACGGAGGTGTTTTTCCTGTGCCGCCGCACCACGTCGGCTGCGTCCCGACGCGCGGATCCGTCCGCACGTCTTTCATTAAAAAAATCTCCTTTAACAGTGGAATATCTGGATAAAATGCTGAAACCGACTTCTTCTGAAACTTCTGTTCTCTCACGACGTCCTGGATCAATAGAACCTGAAATGTGGAGGTTTTCAGCTTGAACAGGCTGACAACAGCGGCTGAGAGCGCTGAGCGACGTCTCGCACCGTGGGAAGTCCTTAAAGCGACAGAATCACCTCAAAATCTCTCATCAGCCGTTAAAATTTTCACTGAAAACCAGCTTAATTTTTCGAACCGTGTCCACTTCGATGTGTCTCACAGGTTTAGAAAAAATTTTGATCAAACAATGCGCCAGTCTCTCAGCAACTTCTCAGACAAAGGAATTCCGACGAGGGGCTGGACGACTCCTCCCACAAGGAGTGCTCACAGGCGAATGATGTCACCGACAGGCGTGGAAAAACTCACGCATGCGCACGAGGGTTCAAGCATGTCTGATGTAAAAACATATGAATGAAATCCATATAGTTTTTGAAAAAAATAAAAAGGACCCTTACTTTATTGACAGCCCTCGTATGTTTTAGTTTTAAAGTAATGCGCTAATTTTGAAGGTTTTAGTGTGGAGATGCTGTGCCCAGCAGCAGTGCATTATGGGTATCTGAGTACATTCACGACAGAAGAAATGCATTTGAGACGCTCTGTTCAGGCTCCACACGGACAACGGCATTAAACTCTTTGTATATTGTGCCTAAAACGCTTGTGAATATATTCTCTGAGTTTATAGATGTTGTTATTGCATTTGTGTTTGCGTTTATTAAATTCCACGCATCTTAAACGTAGCAGACACAGATTATCTGGAATTTTGTTTTGGCAAGTTTTCACAGTCTCTTCTGCCACACTGCACAATATTTGCAATCACTGTACTCGGCTACAGCTCAAACTGTATGACAAAACCACATGGTGTAAAAGTTCAGAGTGCGCAATTTATGTTCTCACACGCATTGTAAGTTCAAAAACCACATGTCAGACTCGTGTTTCCAGAAGCAAAATGTAAACAGAAGCTTTTGTTTTCAAACTTTATTTACATTTCTTATTTTTAGAAAAACTCTCGATGGGAGACATCAAAGTTTAAAAAAAATTACAAGACTTTACATGAGTTGAAGAAAGGGGGTGGAGGGGTGGAGAAAGAAGCTGCTCTCCCAAAGAGATGATCACTGTTTATGTTCTCTCTGGTGTTTGCACATGGACAGTGCGAGAGGTTGGACGCTTGTAGCGCTTCAGCAGCGGGATACCCTCACGACGCTCGGCCAGAATATGAAACAGTTTTGATTTTCATCTGACCATATGATTGCCAATCAGGAGGTGGTTGTGAGAGGTTAAATGCAGCTCGTTACTCCATGTATACTACATGATGCAGGACACAGGATTAACCTGAAACTCACTGTGATCTAAAACATTCTCGCACGAGTGAAAAATCTTCTGAAAAGGGCCAAAACTCACACAGTGTAAACCCAACTTGTACTGACTGAGCGTCCTGCACCAGTAGATCATGGCAGTGTTCTGTAAGATATATGTTATATTTTAACTTTGTACAAATGACAGAATTGACATTAATGGAGTTATTCTATCAGTATTAATTTTATTTATACACCAAACCATAAGTCAGCACTGCTTTATTTTCCAAGACCTCCGCGTGCCGGCAGCGCTGTTAATGGGTAGAGAGTTGAGCCTCACTGCTCCTCTCAAGTGCTTTGCTGCTGGAAGCCATGTACTAAGCAGGAGCTTCCAGCAGTGGACAGAGCGCTCAAAGACACAAGTGCTGACTCATTGTTTGGGACTGTCGTTGCCTTTGATGCTCACAGAAACGATTGTGGTGTTAAAACTCTAAATCAGCTTGTTAGTAGTTGCAAGTGTACTGGTGACAATACTGGAAGTTATCGATTATCTGTAGCTTCTGATACAGTTTTGGGTGGTTTATCAGTTTAGCGTTATAAAAGATAACTTTTCAGTTAGCTGATTATCTGCTAGTGAAGCTAATTTTTTGGTTAGCTGTGCCCACCACTGTGCCAGTGTGGCATTTACAATTACTATATATTCAGACAGGGGAAAAAATAATGAAATAAAAAATATAAAAGCCAGGATGATGGTTTGCATAAGTAATGGGCCCCTTTGGTATAATACATGTAAATAATCGGATATATTGCCAGTTTTCTTCACACAGGCCAGGGGATGGACACACCCAGACAACCGGGAAGAAGTTGTAGGCTTCTGTGGCTGTGATCGGAGAAATAGTGTATGTTGCATGTTTTGCATTAATACAGCTTAATGATGAATTGGTATAGAGGAGTATGTCGGACAAAAGAAATGTTCATGTATCCATCCCCTAACTTTTCTGAAGAAAACTGGCAATAAAACGGATTAGTTGAAAAACATCAAATACAATAGATGGCATATACAGTTGTGCTCAAATGTTTGCATACATTGGCAGAATTTTTTTTTTTTTTTTGGCTTTTTTCAGAGAATATGAATGATAACAAAAAACTTTTTTTCACTCATGGTTATTGGTTGGATGAAGCCATTTATTGTCAAACAACTGCGTTTACTCTTTTTAAATCATAATGACAACAGAAACTACCCAAATGACTCTCATCAAAAGTTTCCATACCCCTGTTCTTAATACAGTGTGTTGCCCCTTTAACATCAATGACAGCTTGGAGACTTTTGTGGTAGTTGTGGATGAGGCTCTGATGGTAAATCTCCCTCTGAATATGTTTTGGACTTTATTTACATCAGTTATAAAGAAATACAAACAATAAGACACTCGATGGTAAATCTGAATGGAGTAGACAGTTCTCAAAAACTGAGTGACTGTGCAAGAAGGAGAAGAGTGACGAAAGTCACCAAGAACCGTATACTGTGAAAAAGCTATATTCACGTATTGATGGGTCTGTGTCCTTCCAAAAGGGGGCTCTGTGTTCCCATCCTAATGTTGGTCGTTGTATGACCTCTGATTTTTGGCCACCTGGCTGGTTTGAGTGGGCTGCTTTTGTGATAACCCATGAACAAGAATAAGTGCTGTTGAGATCTGTGCTCCTGGATGTCCATGTTTTGAAGGACATGAACTTACAACTTTCCTCCGTGAGGCGCATGTCTCTGTCTGCTGTCCTCATGTGGAAATACATAAAACATCTTTCACCTTTGCGCCGGGCTGCAGTGGCCGCACACAGCGCAACTCAGCAGGCTGTGGGCCGGCCCAACACGTGTTCATACATCATCTAATTTTTTGTCTTTTTTAAAAACTTAGATTTATCTCCTTGTTGATTTTAAGTATTTCCTGTTATAAGACTGATTGGAGTGCAGTGGTAAAATTTCCATCTGTTAATCATAGCTTTTGTAAGTTGCAGGTTTGAATCCCGCGAGTGGCATTTATTTTTATATTTTTTTAGCTCCATTCCACATGATGCAGTGCCTGTCCTGTGACAAACCGCCCACAGGACACACGTGTCAGGCTGGACACGTGCATGGGGCCGACTGGACATGCCGGGCTAGCAGATATGGACATGATAAGCACGCACTGCTTCATTCATGTAAAGTCATGATTGTATGATTCTATTACCATGGGTCATCTACAGAGGAACATACGGTTCATACTTGTATTGTCCGCTTGATAAGAGGGATTCAATAAGATGCTGTGTTTTTTTATGGTGTGTGGTTTTTATTTTTTCCCCACAGCAGAGGCACGATGTGGTGCAACATATTCCAGCTGCTTGCACTGCATTTGTGCACGCA
Organism: Thalassophryne amazonica; assembly: GCF_902500255.1. NCBI lineage: Eukaryota > Metazoa > Chordata > Actinopteri > Batrachoidiformes > Batrachoididae > Thalassophryne > Thalassophryne amazonica. The sequence goes on from NC_047105.1 coordinate 117,936,104, forward strand.
CATGCGTTTGCATGAAACCGTTGCCGGTGTGTCGTGCACACCTTGTTGTGGGCTGGGGTGTTTGGCTGGCTTGGTTTTTGTTTTCTGTTTCTCCCACCAGGTGGTATGCATTCAGGACTGAGTGGCTGAGCATTAGGACCTCACCCTGAACACCTGAGGCTTGTTTTCACATGCAGGTCATCAGGACTCACAGCTGTGGTGTATTTTGTCTTAATCAGAGATTGCTGCATTTAAACCTTGAATGCACAGTGTGTGATTGCCAGAGACTCGACCTTGTGAGCAGACGTGTGAGATCGATGTCAGGAGAACAATCTCACCATCACGGACGCAGAGACCGCTCCAGGTTTGACGCCACAGTCTGTGAAGGAGGATTGGGTGAGGTCTCACGCTCTTCAGCACACTTCCTGAGGTAATTTGGTTTTGGTGACTTTTATGAAGTAATGACAGTGGATTTGGTGTCCCTCACACCTTGTGTTATTGAGCTGTCACATTATGCTAATTGTCTAATCAGCTTCTGCTGCAGTGGAGATTTGAACTGAGTTGTTCCGTGCCTGCAGGGTGAGAAGCTGATGTATAGATTTAAGCCAGGAAGTGTTTGCTGATTGCGTGCACCTTTGAGTTGTGTCTCTCTGTGTGGAGTTGGACCCACCTCATGTTTTCTTTCTTCACAGACTCGGTTTGTCGCGGCCACCTGGGGGGTGTCGGCGGGGTCCCTGGGTCCGAACTGCTGTGGCTCCGGACCATTTGCGCTGTTAAGAGCGCGCCGTGTTTCCACCTCACCAGACCGCGGACTTTTTTAGTTGTTTAGCACTGCATCTCACTGTTATGTTTATTAAATTCTGTTATCCTTTGAACCGTGCTTTGCTTATTTTATGCTGGGTCCTTTCAAACGCTGGGTCAGTGCTCCGACCGCGTCCGAAACATAACACACCTGTGCAACTGTGCATCCCTCACAACAGCAGGTGGAATGTTTTGTGGTTCCCCATTTTATGTTTGATTCACAGATTTTCTTCCAGTTTCTGCATCTTTCGTGTTATGTGTGAAAGGACCCTAAGATAAAATCAACTTCATTTATCCCAAAGGAAATTATTTTGCTAGAGTACCAAACAGTGAACAATGTGTTTTTTGTTGTTGTTGTTGTTTTTTTTTTTTTTTACAATAAGTACTACAAATTTATATGAAATCACTGGAAGACATTTGCACAAGATGCTTGATAATATTGCATATAACTCTTAGTAACTGACTAACTTTGTTCATTATGTATTCATCCTGCAGAAGGGGGAGGAATTATACAGTCTGATTGCCACAGGTAGGAAAGTCCTCCTGTGGCATTCTATGGTGCACCTCAGTGGTCTCAGTCTATAGCCCCGTTTACACATAGACGGTTTTGTCGGTGGGTAGTATGTAGACTGAAGTTCGCGGTAGTTCCAGCTGTTTTTGCGGTGGAAAGGGGTGGAGCATTTCACCGGCGTTTTGACCGCTGTACTATCCGCAAATAGGCGGATAAAACACCAGATTTAGCGGTGTTTTGACGCCGTAGCATCCGGCACACATCAGGCAACTGGGGTTAATACCCAGTTCTATCCTTTACAATCGCAGGTTAAGACGCGCGTGAGAACGGCGGTGTTCTGCTGCCACTGATAATGCCCTGTGTACCGCTGGTTAATACCCAGGTTTTTATCCAGGCAAATCCTGCGTTACTCCAGGATCATTTGCATATAGGCACCGCCCCCAGAGTATGATAGGCTGAAGCAGCAGGAATACATGCCTCTGTCACTGCAGGGGGAGGGAGATCATCCTCAGCCTTTTCTTCTCCTTCCTTTCCCCCTCCTCAACGTGTTGCTCCTTCTCCACCACAGGCCTCCCCTCTGCTTCTGAACCAGAACTCTTGGTTTCCTTCTTCTTTAAGTCCTTGCCGCTGCCAACTTTCTTTTAAGAGGCATACTGGAGCTGGCCGGGAGTGAGAGGCCTGCATGCAGCGCGCTAGCGTTTTTATACTGACCGCCGCCTATCGGCCGTTTGGAACGCCATTTTAACCGGGAGGTGGCGTTTAGAACGGCGTACTGTCCGCTAGCGCCGCCGTTTTGTCTGCCTCTGTTGCCGGTTAAAACGCTGTTGTGTATGCCGATGTGGGCTCTATCTCCATTTTATACGCCGTTGATTAGGGATACAACGTCGGCTGCTGAATAACGGCGGTGTAAACTGCGGCACTACAGGAAGGAGGAAATGGCGATTAAAAAGTATCAAACGCCTTTGTTCACGTTGTCTCTGTCGTCACGCGAATTCTCCGGGAGCGCTCCCAGAATTATTTGACATGTTGAATAATTTTTTCGACGATTCCCGGTGAAGCCGGAACTAAGCCACGGCCCCTAGCACCGGCGTTAACAACGGCGTTTGATCCCTAAGATGGCCGGAGGAGCCAAAAACTGTTCCGGGATGCTTCCAGGAGCTCTTACCGTCTATGTGTAAACGGGGCTTATGGCTGAAGGTGCTCTGAAAGGATGTCAGTGTGGCATGCAGGGGGTGGGAAGTTTTTTCCAGGATGTTGAGCAGTTTCTTCAACATCTGCTGATGAATTATACCTTTGGTATAGTTTTTCTGGCAAACTGATTCTGCTCTTTTTCCCTCTGTCTGAGGTACAGATAGTGGGATGGCTACTGAAGACAGGGTGCAAGACTGATAGACTGCACATTGCCACGAGAACATTGCCACGAGAACAGACCCACTGATGGCATCAAGACTGTTGGATGACCCCTGCCTGTGGCATAACCATCTGCACTGACTTCTCAACAAATACATATTCTTTTATTATTATGTCATGTTGTTTTGATTTCCTGTTTTCTTTTTCTTCACTCTTGTAAAACTTTGTAAAAACCTTGTAACCATTACAATGGCTGAAGTAGTGGGTCAACCCTGTGAATCTGGTCTGCTTGAGGTTTCTTCCTCAATATCATTAGAGGGAGTTTTTCCTTACCACGGTGCCCCCGTGCTGCTCCTCGGATATAATGTCCTGAAGCCTCATATACTGTGGGTGGCCTGTGAGGTAGTTGGTAATCCAGGCCACCAATGGACCCTCTGCCTTCATGTCACATAGCTTATCACTGAGCAAGTCAGGCCAGATGGTGTTGAACACACTGGAGAAGTCAAAGAATGACTCTCTCAGTGCTGCCTGCCTCCTCCAGGTGAGAGTAAGCTCTGTGCAGCATGAAGATGATGGTATCCTCCACTCCCCTGTTGGGCTGTTATGCAAACTGCAGAGGGTCCAGCGATGATTCAATGGCTGTACAGAGGTGCCTCAGGACAAGCCTCTCCAGTTACTTCATAGAGATGTTAAGGCAACAGTTGTGTAGTCATTTAGTATGTTGGGGTTATTCTTCTTGGGCACAAGGGCCAGACATGAGACATGGATTCTTTCAGGGTCCCTTCTGGAGATGTGGGATGCTGTAACTTAATTAAAGAGTACCTGAGTACATTTCTTGGCACCAGCTTAGCTTAGCAAAACAGCTTGATGCCACTTTGAAATGTTCAAAGTTTACGAGGATTTTGGTGCAGGATCATAACACAGAGTCAGCTTAAGACATTCCAGCCTTTGGAATGTCTGGAGAGTCAGTTCTTTGTTAAAAGTGGAAATTGAAGTTTGGTCATATTTGCTGTATTGCACATATTTTGTGACTGTTGAATGATGATTTGGCCAGGTTTTCTGTGGGACAGGATTCATGGGTTGCGTAACTGACTGGCTCTCACTGGAAAGTTACTCATTGGAGTTTCACTACTGAAGAACTGTTTCTGAAAGGTCTTCTGTACCAACAATTCAGGACAAGACCATTGTTTCCGTTCTTCTGAACTGCAATATTATAAAAAGAATCTTTTTTCAGGGTTTTGCTGTAACACACGTAGAAAAACCTGTGGATTATTCCTCTTCCTTCAAGGACCTGGAACCTTTGGACTGGACATACACTGACTGTGAAAAGATTGTCCTTTTATTTAATGTGGAAACATGGAACTGTTTGATCTTGAGTAACTGTAACTTGGATACATAGAACTGTTTTGGTCTTGATATACTGTGACTTTTGTTGGGTTGCGTAATGAAAATCCAAGTGTACTACTGAAATCATCCAAACAATTGACTAACAAACTGAACATGGGAAGTAAAATTTATATAGGTCTAAATGAGATAAATTGAGAGCTAATAGAGGAACTAAATCAACTTAGATTAAAAAGAAACCTTAAGAGTTAGATTAAAAGAAACGCTACACAGAATAAAAGAGAACTTAGACTTGATAAAATAAACCTAGATTTCAATTGATTCAACTAAAGTAAGGCTGAACCCAGTCCTCTAAACCATGTTGTATGGTTGGAGCTTACGCATTGTTACTGGCAATTTTAAATATTGTACATATGTTTTCTTTTTTCAACTATAAAGATGTGAGCAGTTTGACATTATTTCACTCTGTGGTCTGGTTTATTCTTTTATTTTATCTATTAAAGCTGGTCATTGACTTTGGGAAGTCCAGACCAGTTCTGATTGAGGGAGCTGAGGTGGATGCTGTGGATTCCTACAAGTACCTCAGGTTGTGGCTGGACAGCAACCTGGACTAGACAACCTACACCAACCAGCTGTACAGAAAGGGACAGAGCAGGCTGTACTTTCTGAGGAGGCTGCAGTCATATAACGTCTGCAGGAAACTCCTGCAGATGTTCTACCAGTCCATAGTAGCCGGCATCCTCTTTTACACTGTGGTGTGCTGGGGGGGCAGCACGTCCAAGAAGGACCCATCCAGGCCGGACAAACTGATCAGGTGGGCTGTCTCTGTGGTTGGCATAAAGCTGAACTCTCTGGTGATGCTGGCAGAGAAGAGAACACTGGACAAACTGCTGGACATTATGGACAATGCCAGTCACCCTCTGCACACCATCATCAGCAACCAAAGGCGCCTCTTCAGCCACAGACTGCTCCTTCCCAAGTGCAGGACCAACAGACTGAAAAACATCTTTGTCCCTCAGGCCATCAGACTGCACAACTCCTCACTCAGGAAGAGGAGGAGTAACAGGAAGAAAGAGGACGGGAACGAGAGGAACAATAGTAGCCAGTAAACCAGTATTGATCGGTATGTCTGGTATTTATATTTGTGTATTTATGTTTGCAAACCGTTTTTGCTTTCACTTTTGATACTGCATGTGCTTCTTACGAGGGTTAAGCCAGATATTCATTTCAGACAAGTATCCAGTATAGTCATGATACGATTAAACTCGTCAATATCTGTGCTTGTGCTGAAGGAAAACCCTGATTGGCTAACTGACTGTCTTCGTGCTCTGTGATTGGCCAGTCACTCACAGCGCCCGCCCCTCCCTACACAAACACGTCTCTGCAGCCTCTGGCACACACACAGACAGGATCTCTCTCTCTGTGCTTCTACCTCACGTTGCTCTCTCAGTACTCATTATGGCCCAGTCACACGATGATTCCTGAACCAAGGGAAAAAAGTAAAAAACTCACAGTTCGTTGAGAAAAGGTGGATGAACAAGCTTTATCACAGAACAGCCTGTGAATCAGGAGCGCAAAAGGGATTAAAGAGAAATGAAACCAAAGCGAACGTTGATCTTGATGCTTTAAATTAAATGTGCCTGGAGCCACTGCTGGAGCAGTGTGTGTCTGCATCTCTGCGTTCTAGGACTCAGCGCTGGGACCAAGCTCACCTGCAAACAGAAGCACATGATCTAACCTTTACAACTGCACACAAGAAGGAAAGAACATGCAGCTGAGCACACCATGACAATAAACCCCTTTCACACCGGGCTTGCTTCAAGTTGCTTCATGTGGTATCATGATGACACAGGGATGTCTGCGTGCAGCAGGGGGGCAGACAGAAGGTGAGAACACAGAGGAGGATCTGCAGGCAGTCTGGCTGCAGTCTGATTTCTTTTCTAGTTTGTATTTGTTCTTCTGCAGGACTGCAGGTCTGCGCTCTGATTTCTCTTATAGTTTATCTTTCTTCCTTTGACCATGAGCTGTGTGCAGCTGTCCATGAGTAAATGTTGAGATGTTAGAGTTATACTTGATGTGAACATGTCCTGTCTCTGGCAATCAGTCTGTGAGCAGGACTTATGTCCTTTTTTGTCCTTTATTTAACACAATGATGAGAGAGTTTGAGGGGAGACAACTGCCTGCAACCAGCCAGTTTTTTCTTTTAATTTTTCTTTTAATTTTTCACGTGTGTGTGCGAACGAATCATCTGTGAGTGGACTGGAGATATCTGGACTTTTAACTGGAGGTGGACATGTCCTGTCTCTGGCAATCAGTCTGTGAAGAGGACTTTTATGGAGTTTATTTAAACACAGTTGTAAGAGAATTTAAGAGTGAGGAGCTGCAGTTCTTTGAGTGTGTAGTTTTACTGCATTGTGTACATTGTATAAAAACAGTCCTGCGTGATTTATACTTGGGGAACAACGGAACACAGCAAGAATCATAAATTGGCGTTGGGTAATGTTGTATTGTGAGGGTGTGGCTTCCAGTCATGTTGAGTACCGTTACTTTGCCCTGACTTGTGTTGAAACCACTTCCTTTCTGCGTCCTGTGCTCTACGCAGAAAAACTATAACATGTTTAATTTTTGGCGGCCGATTAATCGGCCATAAAATAATTATTTTATATATGCAGCATCCAGCACAGAGCATGTGGCTGCAGGTGGAACAAAAAACAGCGTCTAGCTGGGATCACAGCGGGTGGGATCATCATGACGACATGCGTGCAAGTGCGTGGATCAAAGCCGTGCAATACGTAATGATTAACGATCACTTTCTCAAAATTTTTCGACTGTCAAACACTGAAAGGGGCAGCAGGCTCTTCTTTCTGCAGAGGCTGGAGGACAGCAAGCCCTTCAGAGCTCATGGGCAGAATCCTGCAGCTCCGGCCGGACTTTTTGTGTAGCAAATCTCTCCTCATGTGCGCAGCACTGGCCAACACCATGGTCATGGCAGGCCAGTGATCTTCGTGGCCGGACAGCATCACGGGATGACTGGCAGCTCACACTATAGGCACACAGCAGCACCGGTGCGGAGGAGCTGCAGCTCCTCCACAAAAGCACTCAAAAACCAGCTTTTATACTGTGTGAAAACATTCAGCTGGTTGAACAGCCCAGTCTCACATTTTTTTGTGTGTGTTCCCGTGTGACAGGGTTTGTTAAACTCACTATTACTAACCCTACTCAACCCCCAACCCTAACCTTAACCATAACCTAATCCTACTCTTTCCCCCACCCTAAACATAACCACCTTCACTTTTAATTTCGTGCAGCCATCACAGAATGAATTAGAATGAATTTGTGCTGCCTGGATGAAAATGAGGTGCTTTTCATCACAATAGCACGAACCAATAGATTAATGTATATTTCGTGCTGCTGAATCATGACTTGCTGTGAGACTGGGTTGGGTTGAACAAAGTCAAACAATAGGCTAAAACTAAACTAAGCAAACGATAAGAAACCACCAAGGATGACAGCAAAACAAAATACGGGCGGAGGTTTTCGTTGCCCTTTGTTTACATTTTTTGACAGTTTAAAAATCCTGACGAAGCGACCACTGCAGGAAGCTGAGTGAAGGCTAAACGATACCAACGAAAGTCAACGAAAGTCCAGATTTCTTTTTTCGTCTGGGCTTCGTTGCCCTTCGTTAAGTGCCATGTGACTGGGTCATTAGGTTTTCTTCAATTCACCTCTATTTTGGTTTGCATGGTATTTAAAGTTACTTGGTGAACGTGTTTCATAACTTATATGGTGCATTTGACAAGCCAGAGCAGAAAACGGCTCATGTTGTGTTGGTCACTGCCTTCACTCTGGTGTTTTTTTTTTTTTTTTTTAACCGATTGTTTGCTCTTAGTTTGCCTGGTGATATGAAGTCAGTTGGAAACCTTTGCTTGTACTGAACACGGTGCTTTTGAGAAGAATACAGTGAACAAGGGTGACATATTATTTCCCTGTTGGCCATCACTGGATGTTTGCATGAATCACCAAGTTCACACAGATCATTAAAAAATAAACAGTCTTAGAACAACTCTCTCTGTCCCTCTGAGACACATGCACACAGACACACATGTACAGATACCTTAATCAACATTGTTTAACTTTGTGTGGAAAAAAAATGTCAAGAATGTTAGGTAGTAAATATAAATAAATAATTCCTAAAATAATAATAATAATAACAATAATAATAATAATAATAACAACAACAATAATAATAATAATAACAACAGAAATACACTCAACAAAAATATAAATGCAACACTTTTGGTTTTGCTCCCATTTTGTATAAGATGAACTCAAAGATCTAAAACCTTTTCCACATACACAATATGACCATTTCCCTCAAATATTGTTCACAAACCAGTCTAAATCTGTGATAGTGAGCACTTCTCCTTTGCTGAGATAATCCATCCCACCTCACAGGTGTGCCATATCAAGATGCTGATTAGACACCATGATTAGTGCACAGGTGTGCCTTAGACTGCCCACAATAAAAGGCCACTCTGAAAGGTGCAGTTTTGTTTTATTGGGGGGGATACCAGTCAGTATCTGGTGTGACCACCATTTGCCTCATGCAGTACAACACATCTCCTTCGCATAGAGTTGATCAGGTTGTCAATTGTGGCCTGTGGAATGTTGGTCCACTCCTCTTCAATGGCTGTGCGAAGTTGCTGGATATTGGCAGGAACTGGTACACGCTGTCGTATACGCCAGAGCATCCCAAACATGCTCAATGGGTGACATGTCCGGTGAGTATGCCGGCCATGCAAGAACTGGGACATTTTCAGCTTCCAAGAATTGTGTACAGATCCTTGCAACAGATCCTTGCAACATGGGGCCGTGCATTATCCTGCTGCAACAGGAGGTGATGTTCTTGGATGTATGGCACAACAATGGGCCTCAGGATCTCGTCACGGTATCTCTGTGCATTCAAAATGCCATCAATAAAATGCACCTGTGTTCTTCGTCCATAACAGACGCCTGCCCATACCATAACCCCACCGCCACCATGGGCCACTCGATCCACAACATTGACATCAGAAAACCGCTCACCCACACGATGCCACACACGCTGTCTGCCATCTGCCCTGGACAGTGTGAACCGGGATTCATCCGTGAAGAGAACACCTCTCCAACGTGCCAAACGCCAGTGAATGTGAGCATTTGCCCACTCAAGTCGGTTATGACGACGAACTGGAGTCAGGTCGAGACCCTGATGAGGACGACGAGCATGCAGATGAGCTTCCCTGAGACGGTTTCTGACAGTTTGTGCAGAAATTCTTTGGTTATGCAAACTGATTGTTTCAGCAGCTGTCCGAGTGACTGGTCTCAGACGATCTTGTAGGTGAACATGCTGGATGTGGAGGTCCTGGGCTGGTGTGGTTACACGTGGTCTGCGGTTGTGAGGCTGGTTGGATGTACTGCCAAATTCTCTGAAACGCCTTTGGAGACGGCTTATGGTAGAGAAATGAACATTCAATACACGAGCAACAGCTCTGGTTGACATTCCTGCTGTCAGCATGCCAATTGCACGCTCCCTCAAATCTTGCGACATCTGTGGCCTTGTGCTGTGTGATAAAACTGCACCTTTCAGAGTGGCCTTTTATTGTGGACAGTCTAAGGCACACCTGTGCACTAATCATGGTGTCTAATCAGCATCTTGATATGGCACACCTGTGAGGTGGGATGGATTATCTCAGCAAAGGAGAAGTGCTCACTATCACAGATTTAAACTGGTTTGTGAACAATACTTGAGGGAAATGGTGATATTGTGTATGTGGAAAAAGTTTTAGATCTTTGAGTTCATCTCATACAAAATGGGAGCAAAACCAAAAGTGTTGCGTTTATATTTTTGTTGAGTGTAATAATGAAGTTGTGTTGAGTATGACAACTATTGTTCATGCATACTTAGTTCATAATTTCCTACTACATTGAATGTCAATTCTGAGGCTGTTCTGTTATTCATTCATACCCTTAAAAATATTCATGTTCTGAGTTTATAAAAAAAAAAACTTGTTCTATAAATAGTCCCTTTACTATTGTGAACAAAAACATTGAACCTCAATTCTGAGGTTGTTCTGTAAATATTATCAGTTATCAACTTGTTCACCAATGAATATGGCTTTATAGGGTGTAAAAAGCCATATTCATTTGGTGAACAACTTGATAACGATTTTATCATATACCTATAAATGAGAAATGTACGCAGAACACAATGCACGTGCTCTCCCTTCGCTCACTGCCTCCGGGGGTACAGATGCGGGACCCACAAAGAATCCAAGTCATGGCCACGGAGCTCTGCGGCTGTGGTTACCGAGACCATGCAGCGGGCGCTGCGCATCAAAACAGCGAGCGTAGTCTCTGGACCTGTTGCTGGAGTTGGATGCAGCTCGGCACACCAGAGAGGGGGCGGTGTGAGTGGCCCGCTGTGGCACTTACCGAGCCCGCAGACTCAGTAAGCGCATCGGAGGCAGTGAGAGCAATCGTGGTGATGCCGATCGGTGCCGCAACCTGTCCGCCTGATAAGGACGCAGAACACAATGCACTGTAAAAAAAAAAAGAAGAAGCATGCAAAACTGCACAAAAAAAAATCAGACAAACTGCAAGGCCGCGAAAGGTGAACCGCGATATAGCGAGGGACCACTGTATTAAATTACACATTGACAATATCTAGGATCGCACGTGCCATGACGTCACAACATATGTATGGATTAGCTGATTACCAAGGCGACATTCACTTACTCGGGTGGTATGAAAAATATTAACCGTCCACGAAAAATATCACAAGGTTGTATTGCTATTTATTGTTTAGTGTTTTATCCAATCATATTGGCATGTCATTTATAGGTATATGATAATCATTAATACACTTAAGAATATTCATGTTCTGAGTTCATATAAACTTGTTCTGTAAATGGTTCTCTTATTTTTGTGATCAAAATCATTGATTTGAATCTCAGTTTTTGAGGATGTTCTGTAAATAGTTTCTTTACTATTGTGATCAAAAACACTGAATCGAAATTCTGAGGCTGTTCTGTAAATATTAATTCATGCACTTAAGAATATTCACGTTCTGAGTTCATAAAAAAACTTGTTCTGTAAATAGTTCTCTTATTTTTGTGATCAAAATCATTGATTTGAATCTAAATTTTTGAGTCTGTTCTGTAAATATTCATTCATACACTTAAGAATATTCACGTTCTGAGTTCATAAAAAACTTGTACTGTGAATCTCTTACTTTTGTGATCAAAATCATTGATTTGAATCTCAAATTTGAGGCTGTTCTGCAAATAGTTTTCAAATAAACAATAAATATAGCAACTTCTGATCAATCCTTATCAATTTCAGTCTTAAAATAATGTACTGATTTCAGCTCCGCCCATATCTGTTAAACCACGCCCACTTCCTGTTTTGGCCCCACCCACTCCGAGTACAGATACAGATCATTTATATGGTTCAACAGATGGTGTACTCACTCATCCCTACTTCTTACCCTGTGTGCTGCTACACAATGCTGCTGGAACCTCAATTTCCCTGAGGGAGTCTTCTCAAGGGATCAAAAAAGTTCTATCTAATCTAATCTAATCACCCTTACTTGCTAACTGCTCCTACGGACCTAGCACTGGTCCAAGCCACTTGTGCGTCTCTCACCGCTAGTGCTAAATGTGGGCACACCATAAAACTCCTTAGCTTTCCAGGTTCTTGCACATGACAGACCACGAAGACTTCTGGGCAAAAACAATATGCTTTCTACAACTGAGATTGGATATAACTTTAATCATTTCATGTAATCGTTAATGCCTGCAGTTTACTCTCAGTCATCAGGGTTTGGGTCTGGAGGTCCATTCCTGCTGGATGGCCCCCTTTTACAATCCATCTGATCTCGTTTTCTTTTATCTTCTCTCAGAACAATTCTGACAGGAAAGTGGTTATCTGTGAGTTTACTGCACTTTCAGCAGGCTTCAGGGTGACAAATGACATGATGAATTATTAGGCCACTGTGAATCAAAAGACAAAGGAAGTAAAACCAGAAATAATTAAAGGCAGTCGAACTGTGAATAAAAGGAAAAGTAGGTAACAGTAAGAATGTAGTTTAAAAAAAGGGTTTGATTATTACATGATTCAAAAATAAAGGTTACATTGGTCAACTGATTTGAGAACTGATTTAGGGTAATTTTTGCTAAATCTGAGCTTGGATTTCCTCTTTCACATCACTTTTTTTTTTTTTTTTTCAATTTGCAGTTTGCATCTTCCATATTGATGGAACATGCAAAAGTTTCTCATTTACTCCCAAGTTTGATGCCGCTAATTATGCACAAAATTAAGAAAAAACAGCTTTTCAGTGGTGCTTTACCTGTGACCAGCATAATGCTCCAGATTGTATTTTATCAATATATTTTGGCTATTTAGTATTTGTATACTGTGCTCAGTAATGCTCAAAAAGGGTGCAAAAATAAAAGTAGTTTCATAATAAAAGTAGTTTAATAATATAAGTGGCATTCTTAAGGGCCCCTTCATACATATCACAAAATTGGGCAAAAGAAGCAGAAACTGGCCAAAAATCTGCAAACAAAAAATTAAATGGGGAACCGCAAAACAATTCATCTGCTGTTTATAGGGACACAAGGGTGGACAGGCGTGCACGTTAGCACAGTGACGGTTTCATGCATGCTCATGTTCGCACGCATGAACGCAGTGCAAGGACGTAGAAAGTTGTGCACACAGCAGCGGAGAAAAAAATAAATAAACACCACAGTTTATAATACTTAATTCCTGTTATAAAGAGCAGAATTAGCCTCCACCTAGACGTACACCAGTAAGCAATGAAATGACTAATTTATTCATTTATATAGCACCAAATCACAACAAATTTGCCTCAAGGCGCTTAACATAAGTAAAGTCGAACCTTGCCAACCCCCAGAGCAAGCACACAGGCAACAGTGGTAAACAAAAATTCCCTCTGATGATTTGAGGAAGAAACCTCAAGCAGACCATACTCAAAGGAGTGACCCTCTGCTTGGGCGATGCTACAGACACAATTTATAAAACAATTTACAAAATTAATATACAGGAAATTTTGCCGATGCACAGGACGGGAGAGTTGCAGAAGTAGACACCACTCCCATTTCTGGATGGAGCCGCACCTTAAACAGAGAGACAAAACTTGAGCCTGACTGATATGGATTTTTTGAGCCCAATGTCGATAACGATATTTGGATGAAAAAAAATGCCGATAATCGATAAATCGGCTTATTTGCCGATAGCCGATAAATCAGCCGATATTATAATTTTTTTTAAATGAATAAAATGTTCTTTTTTGGACCCTTAACAAAAAAGGTATGAACTAAAAGCTGAAGCTTTGTCCTCATATTGATTAACTTTATAACAGAGAAGACTTTTCATGTTCAAAAAATGCAATCAAGAATTAAACCTTTGTGAAATTAGTAAATAAGAGTTGTGAAATACATCTGATCTTGTACCTCTTGTTGCTGCAACTTAGATATAGGTTCAGTATAAGGATATACACTCAACAAAAATATAAACGCAACACTTTTGGTTTTGCTCCCATTTTGTATGAGATGAACTCAAAGATCTAAAACTTTTTCCACTTACAAAATAAAACCATTTCTCTCCAATATTGTTCACAAACCAGTCTAAATCTGTGATAGTGAGCACTTCTCCTTTGCTGAGATAATCCATCCCACCTCACAGGTGTGCCATACCAAGATGCTGATTAGACACCATGATTAGTGCACAGGTGTGCCTTAGACTGCCCACAATAAAAGGCCACTCTGAAAGGTGCAGTTTTATCACACAGCACAATGCCACAGATGTCGCAAGATTTGAGGGAGCGTGCAATTGGCATGCTGACAGCAGGAATGTCAACCAGAGCTGTTGCTCGTGTATTGAATGTTCATGTCTCTACCATAAGCCGTCTCCAAAGTCATTTCAGAGAATTTGGCAGTACATCCAACCGGCCTCACAACCGCAGACCACGTGTAACCACACCAGCCCAGGACCTCCACATCCAGCATGTTCACCTCCAAGATCGTCTGAGACCAGCCACTCGGACAGCTGCTGAAACAATCGGTTTGCATAACCAAAGAATTTCTGCACAAACTGTCAGAAACCGTCTCAGGGAAGCTCATCTGCATGCTAGGCGTCCTCATCGGGGTCTCGACCTGACTCCAGTTCGTCGTCATAACCAACTTGAGTGGGCAAATGCTCACATTCGCTGGCATTTGGCACGTTGGAGAGGTGTTCTCTTCACGGATGATGCGAAGGAGATGTGTTGCACTGCATGAGGCAAATGGTGGTCACACCAGATACTGACTGGTATCCCCCCCCAATAAAACTAAACTGCACCTTTCAGAGTGGCCTTTTATTGTGGACAGTCTAAGGCACACCTGTGCACTAATCATGGTGTCTAATCAGCATCTTGGTATGGCACACCTGTGAGGTGGGATGGATTATCTCAGCAAAGGAGAAGTGCTCACTATCACAGATTTCGACTTGTTTGTGAACAATATTTGAGGGAAATGGTGATATTGTGTATGTGGAAAAAGTTTTAGATCTTTGAGTTCATCTCATACAAAATGGGAGCAAAACCAAAAGTGTTGCGTTTATATTTTTGTTGAGTATAGATCCTTATAAACATACTTGTATGCTTTTGTCAGCCGATCAGTGCAGTGTGACGGCAAACTACGGGGACTGGTGATGAACACATTTAAGCAGGGGTGTAAGCAGCTCTCAGTTGAATGGAGTCAGTGCTCCATCTACTGGACAAACGGTGCAAGGACATTTTACATTGCCGACACAAACGTTATTTCAGAAACTGTTCTGTTTTTGATAAACTATCGGCGTTCCATCGGCAAAATTTTGGCCGATAGTGAGTTAAGCCCGACCAATATGGATTTTTTTTAGGCCGATGCCGATAATGAGATTTGGATGAAAAAAATGCAGATAACTGAAAAATCGGTTGATTTGCCGATAGCCGATAAAATCAGCTGATATTATTATTATTTTTTTTTTTTAATGAATAAAATGTTCTTTTTTGGACCCTTAACAAAAAAGGTATGAGCTAAAAGCTGAAGCTTTGTCCTCATATTGATTAACTTTATAACAGAGAAGATTTTTCAAGTTAAAAAAATGCTAAAATGCAATTGGAGCAGATAGGGGGCTATTCAAATGGGCCAACTAGTAAGATATCACTCCTGAAAATGATCTTTGCCATATCACGTGAGGTAAATCTGCTGTACAATTGGAATTTGGAAAACAATGTGACGGAGAACCAATTCCGATTGGACACTCACATTGCGCATGTCATCACACATCTTTTATGAGGAGTACCAAGATGGCTGATGGTGGATCGAAAGTCTGTGGAGTTAACTTTTCAGCAAAAAAAAAAAAAAAGAGTAAGTTTCTATCTCATATCATTAAAAAGGTATTTACAATTTAGTAAAGCTTGGTCCCAGTCATCATATACGACGGCGTCAGCCCCAGAGTGTTAATGGCGAATGGCAATAATTCCCAGAACCCTTCCGGTCGACCAGTGAATCTGAATGTTTCAACCTCTCAGCAGTAAACAAAGGTTTTTCATGCTAGAAATAAAGTCTACACAACGTGGGCTTAATAAAAAGCATGACCGACGCAATGAAGCACATTTGACACATTACTGCATAAACGGAGTTAATCAAACTGAGTTGAACTGAAACGGGAGAAATGTGGGGGGAATGTAATCACAAAGTTATTACAAACAACATCCTTATAAATGTACTTGTATGCTTTTGTCAACCGATCAGTGCAGTGTGACGGTGAACTACGGGGGCCGGTGATGAACACATTTAAGCAGGGGTGTAAGCAGCTCTTAGTTGAATGGAGTCACAGCTCCATCTACTGGACAAATGGTGCAAGGGCATTTTACACTGCCGACACAAACATTATTTCAGTAACTGTTGTGTTTATGAGAAATTATCGACGTACTTTGAAAAGGGCTTATATCGGCCGATAATATTGGCCAGCCGATATATCGGTCGGGCTCTAGACAAAACAGAATCAGGCATCGGAAAGACAACAAATACAGTATAATTTGTCAGCATTAAGCAACACGAAAAACAGCAGAAATATTAAGGTGATCGTCGACCACTAGCCCTAAGCTTCACTAAAAGACCCAGACTTTAGATAAAGTTGAGGCCGCGGCATGCTCCATTTCCTAATACAATCTGATTGTTTTATTGGTGCAGGGAGATCATTCCACAAAGCAGGTGCATGATAAGAGAAAGCTCTGTGACTTGCAGACTTTTTATTCACCCTAGGGACACAAAGTAGCCCTGCACCCTGCGAACGCAAAGCCTGTGTCGGTACATAGGGTTTAATTAGGTCAGTTAAGCAGGGAGGTGCCAGTTCGTGAATGATTTTATAGTTTAGTAGAATCAGTGAATTGTTGGTGGAAATGAAGAGTGTTGTTAGAAGGAAAGGTGATGTAACACAGTGGTAAACATACCGCTGTCCCAGCTTTTTTGAAACGTGTTGCAGGCATCCATTTCAAAAGGAGCAAATATTTGCACAAAAACAATAAAGTCTATCAGTTTGAACATTAAATTGCTTGTCTTTGTGGTGTATTCAATTGAATATAGGTTGAAGAGGATTTGCAAATCCTATTCTGTTTTTATTTACATTTTACACAATGTCCCAACTTCATTGGAATTGGGGTTGTATTTGTTTTTTTTTTTTTCTTGTGTGTGTGTGTGTGTGTGTGTGTGTGTGTGTATGTGTGTGTGTGTGTGTGTGGTGTGGTGTGGTTGTGTGAATCTTGTGAAGAAGATAGTATTGTGTGATAGGAAAAATGTGTGATATGTTTTGTAGAAATGGGATAGGGTAATATAAGTTTCTACTTCTGCCTACTCCTTTTCAAACATGTCAATGTGACAGTGTAAATAGAAATATAGTGAACTTTGCTAACGACGGGACATGTTTGAAATGATTGAATAAAAAAAGTAGGGAAGTGTCCGACAAGTAGTTGAAATCATTGACTGAAGCCACCTCCATGTGAAGGCTCTAATCTTATACCCCCTTCACACATAACACGATTGAAAATGACTGGCACACGAAGGAGGAATTGCATGCCACTCGTGAAAAATCAGAGTCACCTCAAACGCCTCGTACAACTGTCGCCACAACCATTCACTGACACAAGTGGCTGAAAGACAGTGACTACCCTGAGAGTGGACATTCGACCCCTCTCTCTGCAGGTGTCAGCCAAATTCCAGGTGCTACACACAAAGATCCAACACCTCTTGCTGGACTCTTAGAAAAAGCTATTCGCACTCCTGCCGCGAGAGCAGAGAGCAGCTGACCACATTCTAACTGTCTGTGAAAATTGTCTAAGTGCAACACGAATGTGGCGTAACCTAGCAACACGTGGGTGTGACTGTGCTGAACCCCCCCCCCCCCACACACACACACACAAATGGCTTGTGTAGTGTGTCGTCGTCATCCCCAGCACACTTGGCTTGTAGAGTTTCCAACATTGTCAGCTGTGGCTGATGGTCCCGGAGTCCGGTCACTGACCACTGTGCACTGCAGCTCAGCTGTTGAAAACCCAATACACATGTGTGGGTGGCTGCTCATGCCCTCATGATATGCTGATAATTTCGTACAGACACAATCACGAGGCCAGCGTCTGAGTGTGCGGCACGGTGTGAAGCTGGCCCTGGCAAACTAAGGTTGCTCCCACCACATACATTGTAGTTTACATGACAGACAGAAAGAGTGGAAATTAAATAAAACAAATAAGAGTAAAGGTGTAAACTCATTCATGTGCTGTCGCATTGCTCATACACTTTGCTGTGGACATACGGTGCATGTCAGCTGACCACCGACTGACTGACAGCTGGACCTGACCATGCAAGCAAGGTGGTAAATTAAAAACACAGACATCAGACAGATGCAGGGACAATATATATATATATATATATATAATACATAAAATAAAAATCACAGAATAGCAGAACAGAGAGTGACCTTTTTCAGTGAGCTGACGAAGTCCACAGACAAAGGTGATCATGTCCCAGTGACAGATATCTGTGCTCACAAGTAACAGCCAGAGGACACAGTAGTGGCTTGTAGAATATGACCTTGCATAACTTCACTGTGGGCTGCGGACATCAGCTTGCTGCCCTCATGTGGAAATAAATTAAAACACATATCCCTTCAGCTGACCATCGTGTCACCGCATCGCAATGCTGGTGAATATTCTGACATGCAGAAAATCACCTCAGACGAGCACATCAGGTAATTCATGTAAAACATAAAAGGGAGAACACTAATCCATGTCATTTCATTACTTCCTGGTGTATGTCTAGGTGGAGGCTTTATAACAGGAATTAAGTATTAGAAATTGTGGTGTTTTTTAAACTTTTTGCTCTGCTGCTGTGTGCGCAACTTGCCATGTGTTTGCACTGTGTTTGTGTGCGCGAACACAAGCGTGCGTAGAACCGTCGCCACAGTATTGTGCACACCTGTCTGACCGTGTGTCTCTCCCGACAGCAGGTGGAATGTTTTGCGGTTCCCCATTTAATTTTTTGTTTGTGGATTTTCTTACGGTTTCTGCATATTTCGCCGAACATCATGTTATGTGTGAAAGGGCCCTTAGACGGACACCCAAATAGCACATAAGTTTCTGCCACCCCCCTTAAAGTCAGGTATTTCTGTGATGTAGGAGGTGAACTACCAACTTGCAAACCGGGATTTGACTCGAGGCATGACTTCTTGATGCTGCCTGTCTGTGTCCTTGGACAAGATGCTTTATCTCCATTGTCCAAATGTAAAAGCATACCAAACTAGGCTGGGGAGTAACCTGTGATGGACTAGTGTCCTGTCCAGTGGACGTCACAGCTTGTCATCCTCTTCATGTCAGAGAAACCAGAGTTAAGCACTGACCCCATGGGACTCATGGCCTGGAAAAGTTTACTTACTCTTCCTGAAAGCCCAGGATTGTGTCTCTAAATATGCCCCCATCCCATTGTGATGCATCAACATGCTATTCAAAAAAACTCCACAAAACTGCCTTGATGTAGCATGTCCTCACCAGCTCAGCAATAGAAAGCTGTCATAATAACAATAATAATGATAGTCAGGGTTTATGCTTCCTAATGTGGTTTTAGCTGGTTGCATCAGTCTGATGCAGACATACTTCCTGTCTCTTTGGCGTGTCAAGACAACATTGTGTTTTCTGGGAATACTCCTAATGAGCAGGAAAGAAGCAAAATATTTGGCCTAAGAGTGACATATTCATTGAAAAGTAATGGTTTGTTGGTGGAGAACAGTTCTGCAAATTCCATGTTGGATTTTATGAGCTAAAATTAATTTTCTGTCAAGATTCTGATGAGGACAACGAGCATGTCCAGGTGGCTAGTCTCAGATGATCTTGGAGGTGAACATGCTGGATGTGGAATTCTTGGGTTTGTGTGGCTACACATCATCTGTGGTTGTGAGGCCAGTTGGATGTACTGTCAAATTCTGTGAAATGTCTTTGGAGACAGCTTATGGTAGAGAAATGAACATTGAATTCACAGGCAACAGCTCTGGTGGAGATTCCTGTAGTAAGCATGCCAATTGCACACTCCCTCACAACTTGTGACATCTGTGGCATTGTGCTGTGTGTTAAAACTGAACATTTCAGAGTGAACATTTAACATTTCAGAGTGGCCTTTAATTGTGGCCAGCCTAAGACACACTTGTGCAATAATCATGCTGTCGAATCAGCATCTTGATATGCCACACCTGTGAGGTGGGATGGATTATCTCAACAAATGAGAAGTGCTCACTAACACAGATTTAGATTTGTGAACAATAGTTGAGAGAAATAGGTATTTTGTGTATATAGAAAAATGTTTTAGATCTGTGAGTTCAGCTCATAAAAATGAGAGCAAAAACAAAAGAGTTGCATTTATATTTTTGTTTGTTCTGTGTACACATGCACACACACACACACACACACACACACACACACACACACACACACACACACACACACACACACATATATATATATATATATATATACTTTTCCATCTGCATCAGAAGCTCAACATGCTTTTCAATGATGCCTCACATTCACCCATTCACATGTGTGAATGGGTGAGCTGTCAGGGTGCTACCATGCAAGGTGCTCACCAAACACCAGAAGCAACTCAGGGATTAAGAACCTTGCTCAAGGGCCTTTAGTGATTGTTTGGCTGGGGTTTGAACTGAGGATCCTCCGGTCTCAAGCCCAATGCTTAACCCCGAAATTAGAGAATCCCACCATGTCCTCATATGTATAGCAAGGTCGATGTACTAAATGTTCAATCTTCAGAGTGTCCAACGTGAAGAAACTACTGGAAAATGTATGTCTTTTAACCTCCTAGGTCCTGGCATCCACATATGTGGACATGACATTTTTGGTTGTCAAGACCATAATACTAAGTTTTGTTTCATGAGAACCTCCGGGTCTTAGGAGGTTAAAAATTGTGCAGGCAACATGTTGCAGATATTGAATTGGGTTTCAAGTGAAGCACTTATGTGTTTTGTTATGTTTGGTTTCTGTGTAAGTCCAGAGCCCACTGTCGTACTTTATTTTATTCTATTTTATTCCCTCAATTTATTTCGATATTTGACTGCCAAATTTTACAGCCGTGTTTCTGTAGGTTTTAGAATCTTTTGCATGACATCTGCCCATTCTAAATGTTTTTTTTTTTTTAACTTGTGTTTTTGGGCATCAAATTGTGAAATTTTCCAGTCTGCTCACACTAGTCATTGAAGGACTAAAATGCAAGTGCTGCATGAACCCCACTAATTGTGTCTTGTGTGTCAACAAACTTCCCAGGCTACACATTTTTGGTACCAGAATTGGGGTCCCGCAGTGAAGAAGATTTTTTTGGCTATTGGCAATGGAGTGTTTTTGTTTTGGAAATTAAGACCTTTTTATACTGGACCTTTTTTATGCTAATGTGGAGGACGTTTGCACCTCCGCCCCCCTCTCCCCGCTTGGACGCTAGGATCACAATCTCATCTACCTGCTCCCCCAATACACACACAGGGTGAGAAGAGAGACAGTGCAGAAAAGGTCAGTGAAACTCTGGACTGAAGAGGCCACTGAGAGGCTGAGGGACTGTTTCAGAACCACAGCCTGGAGGATGTTTCAAAACTCTGACGGTGAAGACATCAACGGCCTGACCCAGTGTGTTACTGACTACATGAACTTCTGTGTGGAGAGCACTGTGCCTACCCGGAGGGTACGGTGCTTTCCCAACAACCACCCCTGTGTGACCCCTGAGCTGAAGGTCCAGATGAACCAGAAGAAGAGGGCTTTCAACTCGGGAGACAGAGAGGAGCAGCGTAGAGTCCAACAGGAGCTCCAGTGGAGGATCTGGGCAGCCAAGAAAGGAGTATGGAAGGAAGATGGAGGAGCAGTTGGCCCAGAACAACATCAGGGACATGTAGAGAGGCCTCAAGACCGCCTCCTGATTTGGGCAGGGTGCCAGCAGGAAAGCAGATGGAGATTCTCGGTTTGCAGAGGAGCTAAAGAGTTACTTTAACCTTTTTGGCTCCTCCACACCTGAACCCCCCCCCCCCCCCCCCCCCCCCCCCGCCTGCTCCACATGTCTCCAGCAGCCAGCCCTCCAGTCCCTCTGACCACACACCTTCTTCCCCCTGGTCACCTCCACTGCACCGGGGACTTTGTCCCTCCTTCCCCCTGACTGTATTCAGCACCAGCCAACCACAGCTCACACCTATGCTCTGCCCTCCCTCCCCCCTCACTATGACTCAGACTGATGTGAGAGGCCAGCTCCTGCAGGTGAAGCAGAGGAAAGCAGCAGGACCTGATGGGATCTCTCCGAGGGTGCTGAGGACCTGTGCAGATGAACTCTGTGAGGTCCTCAGCCACATCTTTAACAAGATCCTCAGCCTGGGGGTGGTCCTCACCCTGTGGAGGACCTCCTCTGTGGTCTCGGTTCCCAAAACACCGCACGCCAAGGCACAGGCCCACTACAGACCAGTTGCCCTGACCTCCCACCTCATGAAGACCATGGAATGGCTTGTCCTGTCTCACCTCCACACCGTGGTGAGCGACATCCTGGGTCCGCTGCACTTCGCTTACAAGCCCAACATCGGGGTAGATGATGCTGTCATCTACCTGCTGCACTGGGCGCTCACCCACCTGGAGACTGTTGGGAGCACTGTGAGAGTCATGTTCTTTGATTTCTCCAGTGCTTTCAACACCATCAGACTGGTGCTGCTGCGGGGGAAGCTGGAGGACGCAGGTGTGGATGGACATCTCGCCACCTGGGCCATCGACTACCTCACTGACCGCCCGCAGTACATGCGGCTGCGCGGCTGTCAGTCTAAGGTGTTAAGGTGCAGCACCGAGGCCCCCAGGGCACCGTCCTCGCCCCTTTCCTCTTCACCCTTTACACTTTGGACTTCACCTATAACACGGACAACTGCCATCTCCAGAAGTTCTCTGATGACTCCGCCATTGTGGGTCGTGTGTCTGAGGGGAACGATTTGGTGTACTGGTCGGTCATCACAGACTTTGTGGACTGGTGAGTGCAACCAATTGTGTCTCAACACCAGTAAGATGAAGGAGATGGTGATCGACTTCAGGAGGAAACCACCACCTCACCCACCGGTTAACATCCAGGGGGAGGACATAGAGAGTGTGGACAGTTTGAAATACCTGGGTGTTCACCTCAACAACAAACTGGACTGGACTCACAACACTGACGCCATGTACAAGAAAGGCCAGAGTCGCCTCCACCTCCTGAGGAGACTGAGTTCCTTTGGAGTGAGCAGGCCTCTGCTTAAGACCTTCTATGACTCTGTTGGAGCCTCCGCTCTCCTCTATGCTGTCGTCTGTTGGGCCCCGGGCAGCACAGAGTGGGAGAGAAAGAGACTGAATAAGCTGGTCAGGAAGTCCAGCTCTGTCCTGGGCTGTCCTCTGGACTCTCTGGAGGAGGTGGCTGAGAGGAGGGTGTTAGCCAAGTTCAAATCCATCATGGACAACTCCTGTCACCCTCTGCACTGGACTGTAGTGGAGTTGAGCAGCTCCTTCAGCGACAGACTGAGGCAAACTCAGTGCAAGAAGGAACGATAGCACAGGTCGTTCCTCCCTGCTGCTGTCAGACTGTACAATAACACTGTGAAATAACCACATGCAATAATATGTCCACAAATCATGTGCAATAACATCTTGTTTACAAATCCCAGCACTCGTGTCACCTTATCACATCTAAATTCCACTTCACATATTGTAAATAAGATGCTTCTATTTTTTAAATTCCAATCATGTTTATATATATATATATATATATATATATATATATATATATATATATATATATATATATATATATACACCTCATTTTCTTATTTTATTGTATTGTTACAAGTATTATTATTATTGTTTATCCTTGTACATGCTGTTTGATTTACATCTTCCTCCACTCGCACCCATCTTGTGTGTCTTTTTAAGAGTGAATTTCTCCACTGTGAGATCAATAAAGTCTTATCTTATCTTAAAATACGGTAGTGGTGAAGGTTTCAGCTGATGCCTACGGATGGTGGGGTGTGAGGTGCTCCAGGAGGTTCTGTACTTCTGGCTGAATGTGACCCTTCTGGACCTACTCAGAGGATCCTGGTACCTCGAACTTGAAAGCTACAAGTCAGTGGTGCTACAAGCAAAGGACTGTCATCTCAATATCCATGATAAATGCTTTGGACTGAGCGCTTACATTGAAAGGGAACTGATTGGCCATCTTAATAAATCATGTCTTGCGAATCTGGTGACAAAGTGATTTCGGGTAATGTTAATGTTGGGCTGAGCCAGGTTACAGGTGTGGGCACAGGGATAAACAGGCAACTTAATGAAAAAATGCAGAGTCAAACACAACCGCTTACCAGCTTGAGAGATGATCTTGTTAGGTTAAGTGATGAAAAAAGGGCTCAGAGAGAAAATATTAATCATGTTACCCATGTTCATACATCTACATATGTTCCAAGAGATTGCAAAAAATTCACTGGGGAGTGTGATAAAGATGGGAGGTCTGTGGAGGAGTTTACTGAAGATGTTGAAAGGGTTTTAAGATCCAGAGAAGAGCCAACTGAAGAACAGTGTAATTTCATATTATCGTTGTTGCATGGTCCAGCACTAGAAGAAGTGAGCTAAGTATGAGGGGTCAGTTGGTTGTGCCCAATGACATGCACACTTACCTGAGAAATGTATTTGGGGACACATGTAGCATTGGTCAGCTTTTACAGTTCTTATACAACAATAAACAGAGAGAAGGAGAAGACCTCAGTGATTACTCGCATGCGTTGTCACAGATCTTGAACTCTGCAGTGAAACAGTCTTCAATATCTGATGAGAAAATTGTTCTTTGAGACCAGTTCATTGAAAGTTTGATAGATGTGGCTCTCAGATGTGAAATTGAGAAAGTGGTTAGGGATAAGACAGACTGTAGCCTACTAGAGGGAAGGACTGAAGGCCTCCTTTGGGAGATAGAGGATGGCAAGTCTTATTGTTCCAGAGTTGTAAGGAATCATCAGGTTCAGTCTGACAACTGCAAGTGAAATGTGTAGACTCAGCACCTCACAGTCAATTCAAGAGCCCAAATCCTGAGCTCGGCCACCACCTAAGTTAATGCCTGATGGCCAACCCATCTGTTTCAAGTGTAGTGGCATAGCGCAGCAAGTGTCCATTGACCAAATAGATCCAAAACGATACAGCAACTGATTATTCTGTGGTGCAGGAAAATTGCCACCCTCAGTTGTCATGAGGCAAAAACTCGAGGGGAAGTAGCTGGCTCAACAAATGCAACACTGGACAGAAGCACAATTTCACAGTAGGAGAATGTAAAAGTGTTGAGGTGAAACTTCAGGGTGTTACTATCACATGCCTACATGACACTGGCAGCCAGGTCAGTAGAATCTTAGAGAGTTTCTTCAGGAAGCACTGGTCATTGGAAGATAAGAGCATTCATCCCACCTTTGAGCGGTTAATCATCACTGCAGCTAATGGACTAGACATACCCTTTTTGGGCTATGTAGAGCCTTAGGTGCAGTATCCTCAAGTGGGGTTTTCTCATTATTAAAGATTTAGCACACTCGTCCTCTGTTCCAGCCTTCATATGCAAAAATGTGATCAAACAATGCAGAGAACTAGTGCACACTGAGTTTGACACCATTTTAAAGGGTGAGGTTGACTTAAGTTGGAGAGAGGCTTTCCATCAAGTGCAGAATGTGAATGTATCAGACAGGCTCTCATTTGTTAGGGTGGCTGGTAAGGATGTTGTTCATATACCTGCCTCGGCAGCTGCTGCAGTCATGGTGAAGGCTCCTTAAGACTGTGGGTGACAATGGCCCTTTGCTCTTATTAGAGACCCTAAGTGCACCTTTCCTTGGAGGGTTAGTAGTCGTGTCAACCTTGATAACATCTAAGAGCCACCCTTTCCCTGTCCAAGTCATGAACCTGTCTAATGAAGATATCTGGTTGAAACGAAGAACTAGGCTAGGGTTGCTGGCTCAAGCAGAGCGAGTGAAAGTGATGAGCTCTGTGAGGTACAATTCCAGAGAATTTCGGCAGACACAGAACAAGTGAAGATCAGCGACCATCCAAACCCACATACAGATGATGTTCAGTCCCTTTCTGACCAGCTTAATGTGGGTGGTACTCCAAAACAGAAAGCTCACCTGGCTTTATTGCTGGAAACGTACTCATTTGTGTTGAGGATTTGGGTTACACTGACCAGGTGCAACATGAGATACACCTTACAGATGACACACCTGTGACACAGCCATACAGATAAATCCCACCCACACAGCACAATGAAGTCAAGGAACACATTGGCAAGGTGTTGAATAAAGGAGTCATCAAGCATAGTTCCAG
This sequence comes from Thalassophryne amazonica, assembly GCF_902500255.1. Taxonomy (NCBI): domain Eukaryota; kingdom Metazoa; phylum Chordata; class Actinopteri; order Batrachoidiformes; family Batrachoididae; genus Thalassophryne; species Thalassophryne amazonica. The sequence continues at coordinate 117,962,050 of NC_047105.1, forward strand.
TCTGTATGCTTCACCCATAGTGTTAGTGAGGAAAGCTGATGGAAGACACACCCACTTTCAGGGCTTTGGTCCAAGACCTAATACAAAAACTAAAGGTTTCTAGTTTAATTCGTCACAGTATATGACTCAAGATTGAAACCATTTGGCAAGTTGGCAGACAAATAAAGTGGTTTGCAGTTTGATGCCCAACACAAAACAAGCAAATTACCAAGTTCATAAACACGGACCATTGATAGACAAAAAAACAAAAAAACAAGAGCATTCATAGACACAATGTGCAAAACTCATAGACAAAAAAGATCATTCATAGACACCAAATCTAGAAAATTAAAATTATTTACTGAACGAATGTGTCAAAGGAAGTGTGAAGATGTCAACTCATACTTCTGAGAGATCACACCTGTGTTAACGGAAGTGTCACATATAAAAAGTGGAGGTATCTACCAAGCATTGAGACACCCAAAAGCAAGACTCACAACAACATTGTTTACTGGATCTGCAGTGTGAAAAACCATGACATCAAGATCTTAACTACTGCCCTGTCACAACCATTCCACTCTGCACAGCAAATTATTGAAGAGACCATCAGAGACAACTCAACTCAACCCAACTCATCTTTCAAGATACGCCATCAGAACATCAGTAAGGGCCCCTTCACACATAACACGATTGAGGCAGAATGGAACACCAAGGAGGAGTCAAATGACACTCGTGAAAAATCAAAGCCACCTCAAATGTGTTGTGTGGGCCGCTGAAGAGGAGGTACTGCTGGCTCACCACCACAAGATGGCGCCCTGCTTGAAGTGCGGGCTTCAAGCACGAGAGGGCGTCGGAGCGACCAGGAGTGACAGCTGTCACTCATCATCCGTACCAGCTGTCACTCATCCACTACTCATCACCACCACCATAAAGGCCGGACTGCAACTCCACCTCCCTGCCGAGAAATCAGCTACCATTCAGGTAATTTTCTCTGCTAAACCGAAAACACTGACTAATAGTCTGAACTTCTTTGCAGCCGTTTTCCTGTGGTGATTGCCTTATCTGTGGGATTGGCGTTTGGTGTGATCAGCGACGGCTTCGCTTCACACCCCAACCAGATAAGTGATTAGACAGGAGCTGCACGAGTGTGTGATTGGAGGTGGAGGTGCTCCCTCCTTACTGAACACAGACTGTGGGATTACTGAGTGTGCGACCTCACACTCATCTGGACTGTCTCTGTTCTCTGCCAGCAGTACCGGATCTGACTGCTGAAGACAGCGGCCATCTGGGGCGCAGGGCTTGGCGGCTCCGGTGTTCTTCAGCTCCGTTGGCGGTGGAAGCTGTGTGGGGATCCAGCTCTTCTCTCTCCAGGCGTCTTCTATCGTCGAGCCTGCCCACACGTCACCTGGTGTATGATTGACAGTCCACCATATTGTTATTGTCTGTACGTTGTTGTGCGATTCACAACATTAAATTGTTACTTTTTGGCTTATCCATTGTCCGTTCATTAACGCCCCCTGTTGTGGGTCCGTGTCACGACACTTTCACAACAGGATTTCTCGGCCAGCGTCATGGACCCCGAGGGGCGTCAACCATCCCTTGAACAGCCAATGGAAGAGCGAGGTGCACAGGCGCCAGCAGGAGACGTGTTGGGTGAGCTGCAACACATCTTAACCGCCTTTGCCGCTCGGTTGGACTTAGTTACCGAGCAGAGCAGTGTTCTCAATCGCAGGATAGAGGCTCTCACCACCCAGGTGGAAGCGCATGATCAGGGCGCTGCTGCAGCACCTCCTCCTGCTGACCGTGTGCCAAAAACAGACATTCCGCTGGTCGTTCAACGACCCCCCCACCTTCCCCTGAAGCATACATAAGCCCTCCGGAGCCGTACGGAGGCTGTGTGGAGACGTGCGCGGACTTCTTGATGCAGTGCTCGCTCGTCTTTTCACAGCGTCCCATCATGTACGCGTCAGACACCAGCCGGGTGGCTTACGTTATAAACTTGCTTCGAGGAGATGCACGCGCCTGGGCTACGGCGCTTTGGGAGCAGAATTCACGGCTCCTAACGGTTTATACTGAGTTTGTGAGGGAGTTCCGACAGGTGTTCGACCACCCTCATAGAGGCGAGACCGCTTCAAGTGTGCTGCTGTCGATAAGACAGGGGTGTCGGAGCGCAGCAAAGTATGCAGTCGACTTCCGCATCGCGGCAGCGCGAGCCGGCTGGAATGTTGTTGCACTCCGCGCCGCCTTTGTAAATGGACTGTCTCTGGTCCTCAAGGAGCACCTGGTGGCGAAGGACGAGCCGCGGGATTTAGATGGGCTTATCGACCTGGTTATACGGTTAGACAACCGATTAACAGAACACCGACGGGAGCGAGACGAAGGGCGTGGTCAGGCACAAGCCGTCCCTCTTCCTCCCGGGTCTGAAAGGGAGCTGACTTCCCCACGCTCCACTGCCAGGGCTCTCCACGTGACAACAGCTCCCCCTGCTGACGTTGCTATGGAAACGAGCAGGGCCAAAAAACGATCAGATCAGAGACAAAGGAGGCTGATCCGTGGAGAGTGTTTTCTCTGTAGCTCTACTGAGCACACACAGAGAGAATGCCCCAAACGATCAAAACAGCAGCACTCGTCCTTACAGACTGGGCTAAGGGTGGATCACAATACCCACGCGGGGAGACCCCGTAAATCTGCACGAATCCCAGTCACGATCCTGAGTGATGATTTAACCCTTCACGCCCCAGCACTGGTGGACACGGGGTCGGAGGGAAATCTGCTGGATAGCAGATGGGCAAAGGAGGTTGGGCTCCCTCTAGTGGCCTTACCGTCACCATTGTTGGTGCGGGCACTAGATGGAACCCTTCTTCCACTAATCACACACCAGACTCAGCCAGTGACATTGGTGGTGTCTGGGAATCACAGGGAGGAGATTGTGTTTTATGTAACACCTTCTACCTCCCGAGTGATATTGGGTTTTCCGTGGGTGTTAAAACACAATCCCCGGATTGATTGGCCATCTGGGGTTGTGGTTCAGTGGAGCGAAACCTGCCACCGGGAGTGTTTAGGATCCTCGGTTCCACCCGGTGTGACAGCTAAGGAGGAGGTTTTAGTCCCCCCCAATCTGGCGGCGGTGCCAGCCGAGTACTACGACCTTGCTGACGTCTTCAGCAAGGATCTGGCACTCACGCTGCCCCCGCACTGTCCGTACGATTGTGCCATTGATTTGATACCGGGCGCTGAGTACCCGTCCAGCAGGCTGTACAACCTCTCACGTCCGGAACGCGAATCAATGGAGACCTACATCCGGGACTCGTTAGCTGCCGGGTTGATCGGAACTCCACCTCCCCGATGGGTGCTGGTTTCTTTTTTGTGGGCAAGAAGGACGGCGGACTCCGTCCATGCATTGATTACAGAGGGCTGAACGAGATCACGGTTCGTAACCGATACCCGTTACCTCTGTTGGATTCAGTGTTCACGCCCCTGCATGGAGCCCAAATTTTCACGAAATTGGATCTTAGCAATGCTTATCACCTGGTTCGGATCCAGGAGGGAGACGAGTGGAAGACGGCATTTAACACCCCGTTAGGTCACTTTGAGTACCTGGTCATGCCGTTCGGCCTCACCAATGCGCCCGCGACGTTCCAAGCATTGGTTAATGACGTCTTGCGGGACTTCCTGCATCGGTTTGTCTTCGTATATCTAGACGATATACTCATTTTTTCTCCGGATCCTGAGACCCATGTTAAGCATGTACGTCAGGTCCTACAGCGGTTGTTGGAGAACCGGCTGTTTGTGAAGGGCGAGAAGTGTGAGTTCCACCGCTCTTCTTTGTCCTTCTTGGGGTTCATCATCTCCTCCAACTCCGTCGCCCCTGATCCGGCCAAGGTTGCGGCGGTGAGAGATTGGCCCCAACCAACGAACCGTAGGAAACTACAACAGTTCCTCGGTTTTGCAAATTTCTACCGGAGGTTCATCAAGGGCTACAGTCAGGTAGTTAGCCCCATGACAGCCCTGACCTCCACAAAAGTCCCCTTCACCTGGTCGGATCGGTGTGAAGCCGCGTTTAGGGAGTTGAAACGCCGGTTCTCAACTGCACCAGTTCTGGTGCAGCCCGATCCCAAGCGCCAGTTTGTTGTTGAAGTGGATGCCTCTGACTCAGGGATAGGAGCCGTGCTATCCCAGAGCGGGGACTCCGACAAGGTTCTCCATCCATGTGCCTACTTTTCCAGCAGGTTGACCCCAGCTGAACGGAACTATGACGTCGGCAATTGGGAACTTCTTGCGGTGAAGGAGGCTCTTGAAGAGTGGAGACACCTGTTGGAGGGAGCGTCGGTACCATTTACAGTTTTCACGGACCATCGGAACCTGGAGTACATCCGGACCGCGAAGCGTCTGAACCCCAGGCAAGCCCGCTGGTCGCTGTTCTTCGGGCGTTTTGACTTCCGGATCACCTACCGCCCCGGGACAAAGAACCAACGATCTGATGCCCTGTCCCGGGTGCACGAAGAGGAGGTCAAGACTGAGCTGTCAGACCCCCCTGACACCATCATCCCCGAGTCCACTGTCGTGGCCTCCCTTACCTGGGACGTGGAGAAGACCGTCCGGGAGGCCCTGACACAGAGCCCGAACCCGGGGACCGGTCCGAAGAACAAACTGTACGTCCCACCAGAGGCCAGGGCTGCGGTCCTTGACTTCTGTCACGGTTCCAAGCTCTCCTGTCACCCAGGGGTGCGAAGAACCGTGGCAGTGGTCCGGCAGTGCTTCTGGTGGGCGTCTATGGAAGCCGACGTCCGGGAGTATGTCCAGGCCTGCACCACCTGCGCCAGGGGCAAAGCTGACCATCATAAGGCCCAAGGCCTCCTCCAGCCTCTGCCAGTGCCTCGTCGCCCCTGGTCTCATATCGGCCTGGACTTTGTCACGGGCCTCCCGCCGTCCCAGGGAAACACCACCATCCTAACGATAGTGGACCGGTTTTCCAAGGCGGCCCACTTCGTGGCCCTCCCGAAGCTCCCGACAGCCCAGGAGACTGCAGACCTCCTGGTCCACCACGTCGTGCGTCTGCATGGGATTCCATCAGACATTGTCTTGGATCGTGGTCCTCAGTTCTCCTCCCAGGTCTGGAGGAGTTTCTGTAGGGAACTGGGGGCTACCGTCAGTCTCTCGTCTGCGTACCATCCCCAGACGAACGGCAGGCAGAGCGGACAAACCAGGAACTGGAGCAGGCCCTCCGTTGCGTGACCTCCACGCACCAGACGGCTGGAGTGACCATCTGGCCTGGATCGAGTACGCTCATAATAGCCAAGTCTCGTCTGCCACCGGCCTCTCCCCATTTGAAGTGTGTTTGGGGTACCAGCCCCCATTGTTCCCGCTAGTGGAGGGAGAGGTCGGGGTGCCCTCGGTCCAGGCCAAACTGAGAAGGTGCCGTCGGGTGTGGCGTACCGCCCACTCTGCCCTGCTCAAAGCCCGGACGAGGGCCAAGAACCATGCAGACCGCCGGCGTGCCCCGGCCCCTGCGTACCAGCCTGGGCAGGAGGTTTGGCTTTCTACAAAGGACATTCCCCTGCAAGTGGAATCCCAAAAGTTGAAGGACAGATACATCGGACCTTTCCCTATCCTCAAGGTCCTCAGTCCAGCCGCAGTGAAGCTGAAGCTGCCAGCTTCACTGCGGATCCACCCGGTTTTCCATGTGTCCCACATCAAACGTCACCACGTGTCACCCCTCTGTGCCCCCGGACCGGCGCCGCCTCCTGCCCGGATCATCGACGGGGAGCCGGCTTGGACCGTGCGCCGGCTCCTGGACGTCCGTCGGAAGGGCCGGGGGTTCCAGTATTTGGTGGACTGGGAGGGGTATGGACCCGAAGAACGCTCCTGGGTGAAGAGGAGCTTCATCCTGGACCCGGCCCTCCTACCGGCGGCACCCGGACAAGCCTGGTCGGGCGCCAGGAGGCGCCCGTTGAGGGGGGGTCCTGTTGTGTGGGCCGCTGAAGAGGAGTTACTGCTGGCCCACCACCACAAGATGGCGCCCTGCTTGAAGTGCGGGCTTCAAGCACGAGAGGGCGTCAGCTTTGCTGGAGGTGACAGCTGTCATCAATCAACACATGCTGTCACCCATCACCACCACTACAAAGACCGGACTGCAACTCCACCTCCTCGCCGAGAAATCAACTACCATTCAGGTAATTTCTCTGCTGACTGACACTTTGTGTGTAATAACCTGAACTTCTGTTGCAGCCGTTTTCCTGGAGTGTGTCCTTATCTGAGGGATTGGCGTTTGGTGTGACAGCGACGGCTTCGCCTCACACCCCAACCCAGATAAGTGGTTGACCAGGAGCTGCACGAGTGTGTGTGATTGGAGGTGGAGGTTTTCCCTCCTTTACTTAATACAGACTGTGGGATTACTGAGTGTGCGAACTCACACTCATCTGGACTGTCTCTGTTCTCTGCCAGCAGTACCGGGTCTGACTGCTGAAGACAGCGGCCACCTGGGGCGCAGGGCTTGGCGGCTCCGGTGTTCTTCAGCTCCGTTGGTGTTGGAAGCTGTGTGGGGATCCAGCTCTTCTCTCTCCAGGCGTCTTCTATCGTCGAGCCTGCCCACACGTCACCTGGTGTATGATTGACAGTCCACCATATTGTTATTGTCTGTACGTTGTTGTGCGATTCACAACATTAAATTGTTACTTTTTGGCTTATCCATTGTCCGTTCATTAACGCCCCCTGTTGTGGGTCTGTGTCACGACACTTTCACAACATCATATTTTTAATGTCTTTAGAAATCATTTATAAATGATTTTTTAAATTCTCTATAAACCATTTAAGAATCCCACAATAATGTCGTCTCTCTGCACCTATTAATTGTTCATCACATTCCACTTCTGTTCTTTTAGCTGCTACCTGCTCTCTGCTCTCTAATTCTTTCATCGTTTCCTTTTTAGCTCTCTCAAGTACTGTACCTCCAGTTAAGGAGGCTGTCATATTGAGCATTTTCCCAGTGCCATCTTTTAATTTTATTATTAATATTAATATTTTATTTTTATTTATTTCTTATTATTATTTATTAGTCCTTATTTTTATTTTATTTTATTAAATTTTTGTATTTTAATTTTAGCACCCAATCGTTTCTAGGAATATAAACCTGTTGCTTTTTCCAAACCAAATAAGATGTGATTTTACTTACCTCGCCGACAAATAGCTGCAACACCAAGTGCAAATGATACTATATCACTGACAGATGGCAGCAGCTCACACAATTGTCCAACAAATTAAAATAGCGAGGAAGATGTCCTACGACACTTCCTGTTTTTATTCTCAATGACGACGAACATCCAAGGAGAAAGCTTAAAATGAAAAACCGGTTTTAACCGTTTTTGGACCATATGGATTAATGTTGCTTAATCACTTGCGTTCTCACGCACACTTCCAGTGGACACCTCACTGAAGACGATGGTTAATCGGCTATACACCTAAGTGTTAGCAAAAGCTAGGCTAAAGATGCATTGGCTACCACTGACATACCAAATCTAACTGCTTAATGTATTCTAAGGTTGAAAATCATCAAGAGGACATGTTGTTTCCGTCCGAGAGGCTGTTCGCTTGATCGAAGTGAATTTATATCGTCAGATGTGAAACCTCATTAATTTTTTAAGACCAGTTAGTCAATTAGCCGCTATCGCTTAGCAGCTAATGGTGGCTTGTTCTGAACCCATGATTAGCTATCGGTAATGGAGGCACAATTACTCGCAAATCAACACCACCTCCTAACCAAACATCACTTTAAAATTTCATGATGAATGAACTCACACTCCTTATCTAATACGGCCTTACCAATTCCTCAAAACAAAATATGCATTGATAAGTACAACCCCAATTCCAATGAAGTTGGAACATTGTGTAAAATGTAAATAAAAACAGAATACAATGATTTGCAAATCCTCTTCAACCTATATTCAATTGAATACACCACAAGGACAAGATATTTAATGTTCAAACTGATAAATTTTATTGTTTTTGTGCAAATATTTGCTCATTTTGAAATGGATGCCTGCAACACGTTTCAAAAAAGCTGGGACTGTGGTATGTTTACCACTGTGTTACATCACCTTTCCTTCTAATAACACTCAGTAAGCATTTGGGAACTGATGACACTAATTGTTGAAGCTTTGTAGGTGGAATTCTTTCCCATTCTTGCTTGATGTACAACTTCAGTTGTTCAACAGTCCGGGGTCTCCGTTGTCTTATTTTGTGCTTCATAATGCACCACACATTTTTAATGGGCGACAGGTCTGGACTGCAGGCAGGCCAGTCTAGTACCCGCACTCTTTTACTATGAAGCCACGCTGTTGTAACACGTGCAAAATGTGGCTTGGCATTGTTTTGCTGAAATAAGCAGGGATGTCCCTGAAAAAGATATTGCTTGAATGGCAGCATGTGTTACTCCAAAACCTGAATGTACCTTTCAGCATTGATGGTGCCATCGCAGATGTGTAAGTTGCCCATGCCATGGGCACTAACACACCCCCATACCATCACAGATGCTGGCTTTTGAACTTAGCACTGGTAACAATCTGGATGGTCCTTTTCCTCTTTCGTCCGGAGGACACAACGGCCATGATTTCTATAAACATTGTGAAATGTGGACTCATCAGGCCACAGCACACTTTTCCACTTTGCGTTTATCCATTTCAAATGAGCTCAGGCCCAGAGAAGGAGGCGGCGTTTCTGGATTTTGTTGATGTATGGCTTTCGCTTTTCATGGTAGAGTTTTAACTTGCACTTGCAGATGTAGTGACAAACTGTGTTAACTGACAGTGGTTTTCTGAGGTGTTCCTGAGCCCACACATTGAGATCCTTTACATAATAATGTCGGTTTTTAATGCAGTATCGCCTGAGAGATTGAAGGTCACGGGCATTCAGTGTTGGTTTTTGGCCTTGTCACTTACGTGTCGAAAGTTCTCCAGATTCTTCTTCTTCTTCTGATTATATTATGGACTGTAGATGATGGCATCCCTAAATTCCTTGCAACTGAATGTTGAGAAACATTGTTTTTAAACTGTTGGACCATTTTTTCATGCAGTTGTTTAACAAAGTGGTGATCCTTGTCCCATCTTTGCCTGCGAACAACTGAGCCTTTTGGGGATGCTCCTTTTATACCAAATCATGACATTCACCTGTTTCCACTTAACCTGTTCACGTGTGGAATGTTCCAAACAGTTGTTCTTTGAGCATTCACTAGTCTTTTGTTGCCACTGTCCCAGCTTTTTTGAAACATGTTGCAGGCATCCATTTAAAAAATGAGCAAATATTTGCACAAAAACAACAAAGTTTATCAGTTTGAACATTAAATATCTTGTCTTTGTGGCATATTCAATTGAATATAGGTCAAAGAGGATTTGCAAATCATTATATTCTGTTTTTATTTACATTTTACACAGCATCCCAACTTCATTGGAATTGGGGTTGTATTTATGAATGGATATATAAAAGTGAATTGGCCAACTGTTGATGGCTCTGCATAACACATATTAACAGCATCTACAAATGAGTTATAATGCAAATTTACCCATCACTTTAGTTGAGCTCACACCAAATACTTTCCTAACAGCTTGTAAAGACTTTATAATAGTATTTTAAGTTTACTAACGTGCTGATAAGCATTTATAAATGGACATATAAAAGTGAAGTGGTCAACTATTGGTGACTGTGTGTAACACATATAAATAGCATCTACAAATGAGTTATAATGCAAATTTATCCATCACTTTAGTTAATCTCGCACCCAGTGGTGTCAAAAGTACACACATCTGTTACTTAAGTACAAGTATAGATACTGCAGTTTAAAAACACTCTGGTAAAAGTTGAAGTATCAACTTGACCTCTTTACTCAAGTAAAAGTGAAAAAGTATGTGCTAGAAAACCTACTTAAAGTATAAAAGTATAAAGTAACCTTTAAAAAAAAAAAGAAGGTAGATGCCACTATATGAATTGAAAGCTTAATTTAAAAACTGATTCGTTCTACATGTGGCCCAAGACCCAAAACCCAAAATTACCCCCCCCCCCAACACCACCTGCACGAAAATGTTTCAATTCTAGAAGGTCTGAAATGCAATCTGGGACTATTCCAGACAATAAACTGCAGTGAGTGCAGCATCCATTTAGTGAAGGAAAAAAAAAAACAACTTTCCTTATTCAAATTCATTCCAGTAGTATTCTGCTCTTACTAGGATGCAGCAGTTTTCTAGTTTGGCAGATAGTTCTGGAGGAAATCACTGAAGAAATTAGCACATTGAAAATATGGTTTGACCAAAACAAACTGTCATTAAACTTAAATAAAACAGGGATGAAATGGAGGTGTAAGAGTCACTAGGTGTGCACAGGAAACACTTATTTATGTATGTATGTATGTATGTATTTATGTATGTTCATTGTTAGTTGCTTTTATATTTTATTTTCTGTTGTGTTTCTATTCAGGTTCTTTTAGTCTCTTTCTCTGAAATTGTATATAATAATCATTAGATTATTAATATATAAACAAAAATAAATTTAAGAAATATTACAATTTGAAAACAAATGCACCCGAACGTGAAGACAGCTGGAACTGCTTCATGCTAACTTTTAACATTGAAAATGCCATAGACATGCTAACGCATTAGCGTCGCTCCCGTTTTTAAGTTATAAAATACATCTATTAACTGTTTCAGAAGACCATAACAGGTCGGTTTAACATAGAAAAGGTAAATAATACTCACAGAAGTATGCTCTTTAGGGTTTTAGCGGGGGAAAATTAAGCGAAAGAAAGAAAGAAAGAATAAACGAAACAATAGGTCGAAGCATTGCTTCAATCTGCGAACCACTGCTTCGATTGGTTCAAAATCCATTCCTTTATCTTCATTGATCCATGTTTCTGATATAGCAATTATGTTAAATATTTTTTTAAATTGACTTAAATATTCTTTAATGTTGTTAAAGTTTGCATACAGACTTCTGCTGTTGAAATGGATTATTGATCATTTGTTATCCGTTTTAATGATCCGATTAAACTGTTCATCTGTATAATAGCAACAACTGTCATTGAGATTTGAGAATAAATTATTGTCCGGGTCTATATCGTGCTCCAAGTCCAGTACATTGTGGTCTGTGTATTTAAATGTTCTCAGTTCTAGTTTTCCATGATCAGCAATCCTGTGAGTTATATCCTTCTTGTCTCCAGATGTAGATGATGTAGTAGATGAATAGGTTCCTCTGGTCTGTGTCATGGTGTTGTGATGTGTTTGTGTCCTCATACCTTATTGGTCATATTTGTCCAGTTCCTCGATGTTCCTGATTACCATAACCTTCACTTGTTCTGGTGTTCCGTTCAGTTTGATGAATGTTTTGCAGTTGGATGTCCATGTCTGTTGAATTTTTCCCTGCTTTTTTAAGAGACGAGCTTTCCTGGCGATGTCTGCGTTTCTTTTGGTCAGATGTTCATTGATGAATACGTTTGTTCCTTTAAGTTTCCGTCCCTGTTTTAACAATGCCATTTTATGTTTTCTGTTGACAAACCTCATTATAACAGCTCGCTTGTCTCCATCCTCTCTCCTGGGCAGGGGGTGGCACGCTTCAATGTTATTACAGTCCATTTGAATACCTTTAGATTGCAGGAAGTCAGCCACCTGTTGTTCCACTGAGCTGGCCTCCTGCTCACTGGCCTCCCCTCCGCTGTCTTCTGACACCGCCGTGCTTAGGATCGAGGTTTAACATGAATTCCTGTAATAATAACGTCGTTCATCCTTGTGTACTGTTCCAACTCCGCAACACGGTTCTCCAGGTACACCAGACGTCGGTCTTTCTCGGCATTCTGGATCCGGAGAGCCTTCACTTCTTCCACCAGCTCCATAACAGATTTCTGCTGCATTTTAACAACAGAGATTTCCTCAGACAAAAAGTCCAGGGACTTCTTGATATCGTCTCCCTCCTCCGCCATCAGTGCCTTCTTCGGACCCATGGTCAGATAACTCCGCGCTGGCGCATCGGTAAAGCCGTGCCGGTGGAACTGCGCTGGCGCCTCGGGCTTCAGGTGGAGCCGCGCTGGTAGATGTGCACTGGCGCCTCGGCCCTCGGTGAAGCCGCGCTGGTGGAACTGCGCTAGCGCCTCGGGCTTCAGGTGGAGCCGCGCCGGTGGATGTGCGCTGACACCTCAGTGCACATCCACCGGCGCTGAAGCCAAGAGTAACGAGGCTGTTTGTTTTAAAAATGTAAGGAATAGAAAGTACAGATACTTGTGTGAAAATGTAATGAGTAGAAGTCAGAAGTAGGCAGAAAAATAAGTAATGGAGTAAAGTATAGATACCTAAAAAGTGTACTTAAGTACAGTAACGAAGTATTTGTACTTCGTTACTTGACACCTCTGCTCGCACCAAATACTTTACTAACAGCTTGTAAAGGCTTTTTTTAAGTTTACTAACACGATAAGCAATTATAAATGAACATATAAAAGTGAATTGGTCAACTGTTTGAGGATGTGATTAAAATATATATTAAGCATATACAAATGCGGGGGAGGTGATGATCTAGTGGTTAAGGTGTTGGGCTTGAGTCCAGAAGATCATGGGTTCAAATCCCCGCCTGACTGGAAAATCACTAAGGGCCCTTTGGCAAGGCCTTTAATCCCCTATTGCTCCCGGTGTGTAGTGAGCGCCTTGTATGGCAGCACCCTGACATCAGGGTGAATGTGAGGCATAATGGAAAAGCGCTATATAAATGCAGTCTATTTACCATTTATACAAATGAGCTATGAAATAAATGTAATCACCACAACAATATTACAAATGCTTAACTAATGCTCAGTTAAGTCTAATTTGTACATTGAAAGAAGAATTTGTACATAGATAGTCTTTAAAACTGCATTCTTATAGCGATGGGGAAAGAGACGAGCTTTGTACATTATGAACAAATAATACATAAAGTATTGAGGAATAAAGAAAAGTAATTAATGCAATCTTTTCAAATGTTATAGCTGATACATTGATCATCAACTAATGGTTTATTAGTGCTTAGTAAAGCCTTCATAATTTATAAGGAAAAAAATTTCAATACAATAAAAATATTTCTAAAGTATTTTTCATCACTAATGAATAGTGTCTGATTTTACGTTTGTAAATGATTTTCTTAAATGTTTATAGGGAATTAAAAAATAATTTATAAATGTTTTATAAAGTCATTACATATTTTGTTAATAATAATTATTAAGCCATCTATTTATGTTCTTACCAATGAGTAGCTAATAAAAAAGAATGTTTTGTAAATGTTTTACAAGTAGTTATTTAAGTATTTACTTACACTTTCTAAATGCTTTACTAATGCTTTATCACATGCAGTTTATATAAATTGTTACTGGCTGTGCTGAACCCCCCCCCCCCCCCCCCCCGCCTCCCCACTGCCAACAAATATGGCCTGCATGTGTGTCACTACCCCACCCCCGCTCCCTCCCCCAATACATGTGGCGTGTCTGTGTGTTGGCTCCCCCTCAACACATGTGGTGTGCAGGGGGAGGGGGGGTGTGCACACTTGCATGACATGCTGATATTTATGTATAGACAAGATCACATGGGGACCAGCCAGCTGTGTCTGAGCGCACACAACACGGCAAGGTGCCTCCCAGCTGATCCCCAGCCAGCCATGCCATGGAAATTACGGCTCAGTACACACAACGTGTTACATTAAAAACACAGAGAACACAGCCAGGACAGGTATATAAATAAATACTCCAACAACTACATACACAATTACATAACAAATAACTAAAATAAATAATCACAGAACACAGAAACAGAGAGTGACACTTTGTTCTGTGTGCTGAACGAACAGGTGGGTGTGACCGCAAGCAGCAGCAGCTGTTGAGATCTCTGGACCCAAGAGTCACAGCTTCCTCACGTGAAATTACATAAATACATATATTGCCTTTGCCACAGGCTGGAACGGATGCTAATTGTGCACACCAGCAGGCTGCTCTATGTGAAAAGGGCCATCTGATCATGTGAATCTGAATTCACGGGCGATCTGAATGTCACATCACCCAGGTGAGTTATGGTCCACATGACGCAGTGTCTCTCCTTCAGTGCGCTGCCCCCTGGACATGCGCGCCGCTTGTTGGACACACATGCAGGACCTGTGGGACACGCCGGGCCAGCAGATGTGGACATGATGGGAGCGCACTGCTTCATTCATGTCATTTCATGATTTGACATCTACTATGACCATGGGTCATCTACAGAGGAACAGAAGGTTCATACTTGTATTGTCCGCTCGATAAGAGGGATTCAATAAATTGCGGTGTTTTTTATGGTGTGTGGTTTGTACTTTTTTCTCCACAGCAGCGGCACAATGTGGTACCACATGTTCCAGCTACTCACACTGTCTTCTGGCACTACTGTATCGTGCATGCCTGTCCGACCGTGTGTCCCTCCCTGCAGCAGGTGGAATGTTTTGCGGTTCCACATTTCGTTTTTTGTTCATGTATTTTATTCCAGTTTCTGCTTCTTTTGCCCAACATTGTGTTATATGTGAAGGGGCCTAAAATCGGTTATCTAAAGGCTAATTTTGAGTAATAAAGTGCCGTATTTTAATCAAATGCTATATTTTGGTTTTGTTATCTGTTACATATGAAATAATTAGTGGTCCTTGGTATATCTATGAATGATCCTTGCCTATGAATGGTCTTTTTTTTTTTGTGTCTATGAATGGTCCATGTCTATGAATGGTCCATAAACCCCAGGTAGCAAGCATAGAAGATGGTGGGGAAACAGGGTCATCCACAAGTAGTAAAAACCAGCAGATAATGATTCTGGACCACAGGGAAATACAAAATTTGAATAAGACTGTATGCTATGAGCACGAAACCACAGTGCAAGTCTTTTATAAACAAGTGCCTATGTGACTGCAGGTCCCACATTTGGTATCACACTAGAAGCCTCAGGACTGTGAAGACTTGGAAAAACTAAGTTCTCTTCACAGAAATCTATCAACGTCACAAAAGCCTGCAAGACATTTCTAAATACATTTCTGTCATACAAAAGCGTTTCCACATGCAAGAATGAATATAGTGTTCACAGGGAATCCACATACAGCAGTTTAATCACATGCTGCTTTAACCATTAGCTGTTTGTGCTTTGTGCTGATGTTCAGTTCAAAACATTAAACAGGAACACCATGTTTGCAAATGCAGCGGGTGACTGTGCTCTGTGCTGAGGTTCACATAATGAATTAAATGAGCATGTATCAGCTGCAGAAGTAATGGCATATCAGAACAGCTCTCATGTCTGTTCTGCGTTGAAAGCCTACCTTTATTGGATTACTATGACTTTAATAATGGCTCTTAATGTGTCTCATACCATTGTAATTGGCCCTGATGAACACACAATACCTTCTTTACATGTAATCTGTCTGGATAACATGAAGAAAAATCACCATCTTCTTACTCAGTAACCCTTTTTAATATGCTCTTCGGCAAGGCACTTAATCTAGTTGCTCCATTGTTCAGTGGTCCAAAGTGAAAGGCAATAATTATACTGTCAGGAATGGCTGTGTTTAACTGAGTGCACTGAGGACACTATTCTGTGTGCTTAAGGACCTTTTCTTAGTAAGTGAAATCAAAAGGCCCCCTGACACTTGCACGACTTTGATGTACCCACTATGTCGTGCAGGAGAGTAAACTCATCATTAACGTGTATAGACTGAATGTGAGAGGGGCGCCAGTGCGTGCAATTGCGCAAAGAAAATTTTGAAATGTAAAAAAAAAATCAGCGTGAAGTGGTAGTGAATGTTGCACAATCTACTCACCAACACTACGTGCAGCTCGTCAAGTTGAGTAAAGAAGTGAACAGTGTGAGTAACTGCGTCAGCACACCGCATCACAGCGCAGCTCATACGAGGTCTGTTAGAAAAGTATCCGACCTGTTTTTTTTTTCAGAAACCTGATGGATTTGAATCACATGTGCTTGCATGAGCCAACCTTGAACCTTTGTGCACATGCGTGAATTTTTTCACGCCTGTCGATTGCGTCATTTGCTGGCAAGCAGCATTTGTGTGAGGACGTGTGTTGTGCTCTCGGTGGATTTTCATTTCAAAGAAAATGATGGAATGACTGGAGCAGCGCTACTGCATCAAATTTTGCCACAAACTGGGCGACAGCCAGGTGGAAACCATTCGGAAGATTTAGACAGCTTTCGGCGATGATCCTATGGGCATCACACAGATTAAGGAGCTGTACAACCGGTTTAAAGACGTCCGCACAATGGTGGAGAGCGAGCCACACTCCGGTCGGCCATCAACATGCTGAAGTGACCAGATCATTTCCAAAGTGAATGCTGTGGTGATGTGGGACCGTCGTGTGACTATCCGAGAAATTGCGGAAGAGGTGGACATCAGCACTTTTTTGGTACATTCCACTGTGACAGAAGATTTGGCCGTGAAAAGAGTGGCGGCGAAATTCATGCCGAAGCTGCTAACGGCGGAGCAAAAGCACCTTCGTGTTGAAGTCTCACAGGATATGCTGGACTCCGAAAAATGATACCTCTTCCACAATTTCTCAGATAGTCACACGACTGAAAAGCCGTCTGAATCTTCCAAATGGTTTCCACCTGGCTGTCGCCCAGTTTCTGGCAAAATTTGATGCAGTAGTGCTGCTCCAGTCATTCCGTCATTTTCCTTGCAATGAAACTCCGCAGAGAGCACTACACACCACCTCACACAAATGCTGCTTGCCAGCAACTGATGCAATCGACAGGCGTGAAAAAATTCACGCATGTGCAGGAAGGTTCAAGGTTGGCTCATGCAAGCACACGTGATTCAAATCCATCAGGTTTTTGCAAAAAAAAAGGTCTGATACTTTTCTAACAGACCTCGTATGAACCATTATAACGAGATGTAAAATCTATCACAAGCATACTTTTACAGCTGCACACAAGAAGGAAATAACATGCAACTGTTTTACCAATCCATTACAATATAAACATGACAAATAATTACCTTATGCTTTCTTGTCCACCTCATTCAGCGCGTGCATGCAAGAAAAGCAGCACCTGGAGCGCTCCTCTGTGATTATGGAAGCGATTAGAGGCATATTCAACAGCTAACTCGGACAGAAAATGACTAATCCGCTATAAAATAATTATTTTATATGTGCAGCATCCAGCGCACAACGCGGGGCAGCCAGTGGAACAAATTGCAGTGTCCAGCTGGGAACACAGCGGGTGGGATCCAGTGACGTGCGGTGAGGTCGATGGCTGATGAGGCACTAATTTCATCACAATCAGATTTAAATACATATGAACCCCTCAGAGTAGCTTATTCACTGTTTGATTGGCCGCAGTTAACAGGTTATGTTTAAAATCTTATATTGGCATTCTTTACACATACAAACTGTAGCACACAAAAAGCATGTTTATTTCAAAAAAATGTTATTATGGTCTTACCTTTACTTATAAATGAAGTCCATGTACCGTTCCTTCTGAACAAAAGCATTGATGACATGCTTGTGGAAGTTTTCCTTATCTTCCTTAAGTTTTAAAAGTTTCCCTGTTTCATTGGAGATCACTGCCAGGGAAGAAAGTCATCCTTCATGAGTCCTGTTCTGATTCCATGTTTTCTTCCTTTTCTGGCTTTGAATGGAAGTGGTCGACCGCTCGTCTGTGATGACACTTCTTTGTAAATTCAGGTCACAATATCGCATCTGAGTCCAGACATTGTCACAAGTTGAGAAAATAAGGCAGGAAAAGCCGAAAAAGGCAGTTCCTTGCTGGACATCCACACAGCCAGACTTTAGTTCGGTATGTGATAAAAAAAAAAAAAGTTAAAGTTAATGTAATAGAAATGGTGTGGTTGGAAAGACCTCATAGCGACCTTCAAAACTGTGTTTAAATATTTGTTCTATGTCACATATGAAGAAAGGTATGAGCATTTGAAGGTCAGAAGAGCTTGGTAATTTTTGTCTGTGTGCTTAAGGGAAAAGCTGTGACCGGTGTCTCATTCTTTACATTTCAAAATGATGGTACTCCGTCAAAACTAATTATTATCACCATCGTGAAAAACCAGCTATTTCGCCATGTCCCCTGTCTTGCTGGCTTGACATCGGTGCTGCGGATTGTAAAAATATACATTTAAACGCTTCGATCACCACCAAACTTCACAGCAAAGTACATAATCACATGAAGTAAATGTTCTATATTATTTGAAAACTGGCCTTACTCACCTTTACAAGCGAATGTTTCCGATGCAATTCTCCAATGAAAGTTTTCACGGAATTTCCGAATGTCTACTTGTCACAGGAATACTGTTTGAAAACGAGGTTGCGGGATGTGGGGGATTTCATCGACGTCATCAAATAGGGAGATTCCCGATTGTCAAACAGTAAACACATTCTTCAAAGCGTGAACTCAGCATGACTGCTTGGAAAGTCTCTCATATGTCCCAACAGTGGACACCATATTTAGGTCATACACGCGCACCTACTTTAGTGTGTCCCACTGCGTTTGAAAAGAGCGGCTCTTTTGTTGTCTGAAGCAAACCTTTTAGCTCTGGTCTTTGGTCATCCTTTAATTATTACCTCCTGCTTCGATTGAAAGTCCAGTTTTAAAAGTTGTTTCAGTTTGGATATGTAATCCTCTATTCTGAAAGTAAAGGTCAGGCCAGAGGAAAAAAAACAAATGAACGACTGCTCTTGTAGCTCACCCTGCTCAGCGTGCCGCTGTCGTTGGAGCAACATCTCTGCTATTTTGGAATTGTGGGATAGCTCGCACACAGACTGAGCTCGCCGGACTACTTTCGCTTGACCCAGTTTCTGGTTGTTGCTGGATGAGTGTGTGTACTGACCTACGATCATTTAGGTGTAAAAACACATGAAATACACAAGTTCTTGTGCCAGATATACTCCTGATGTTTTTGTTTCCCATGAAAGCATTCCAATCGTATCTTTCTGAAGTGTTCCGCATCAAACTCCATCGTGTCCATGTTTACAGTGTGCTTGAGTGATAACAGGCGAAGTTGCTGATAAACTTTAAGTTTCTTAAATATTTATTGCAGCTATTCTTCAGTTATCTTTATAATTTTATTACTGGTAAATTTTTGAATTAATTTAGATGAGATATACTCATTATCTCAGGAATTATCACAATTATCTGGAAACTACTTTTTACTCAGGAATTCATCAAGCACATCGGCCGAGGGCACGTACTAACACACAATACCCAGAAACTGGCTCGAAGTTCGGCCAAAACGAGAGCGTCCACTTTTAGCTTGCCATCAGCTAAGCTAGTGGTGCTCGTGAGAGTGTGCTTGTAGCTTGCTATCACTTATTCTGCAGCTGAGGAGTTGCTGCAAGAAGAATCCCTGGGATCACTAGTGCGCCTTAACATGAGGCAGGAGAACTGCGTGCCTCATTTGGTGCATTTTTGCAGCCGTTTTGTGATCGCTCAGCACACAAAACACGTTACACACACATACAGCTGTTGGCAAAAAACACTGTACATTATGTACATCAGCTAAACTGTGGAATTTAAGTTCATACAGCCAAAGTGTTTGGCCATTTTAATAGTGATAGAGAGACTGTGCAGTGAGACTGTCTCACTGCACAGCATGCCAGCAGTTTGCCCAGTGATTGTGCAATCCAAGGTGAGACACAGCTTGCTGCTGCCTCACCGCACATCTCTTGTCATTATTTGAATGGCAAATGTGAAAATTCTGCGATTTTGAATAAAAAATAATCTAAAACTGAAGTTAAAAGGATAATAAGTTTATATTACATACAACCATTTAATTTATTTTTTCATTTTACATTGTTTTCTTTCCATGATGACAGGTGAGGCACAGCCTCATCTGCCTCACCTGACTGCATGTCACTGGTGGGATCATCACGATGAAATGCATGGAAGTGCATGGATCAAAGTCGCGCAACTGTCAGGGCACTTTGATTTTGTGAGGATTAGATAATTAAAACATTAAATGATAAATACATTTACTATATTTATTTACAGTGCTTTTCTGTTTTTTAATACAGTTGTATATAAAGTTTTGTGCACCCCTGATGATTTCCATGATTTTCCTTTATACGTCATTGGTTGTTTGGATCAGCAATTTCAGTTAAATCTATCATAAAGTAGACAAACACAGTGATATTTGAGAAGTGAGAAATTAAGTGAAGTTTATAGGATTTGGGATTTTTAAAGTGTGCAATAATTCTTTAAATAAAATTAGGCAGGTGCATAAATTTGGGCACCCCAAGAGAAAAAAAAATCCATCAATATTTAGTAGATCCTCCTTTTGCAGAAATGATAGCTTCTAAACACTTCCTATAGCTTCCAGTGAGAGTCTGGATTCTGGATGAAGGTATTTGGGACCATTCTTCTTTACAAAACTCTCCAGTTCAGTCGTGTTTGTTGGTTTCCAAGCATGGACAGCCCGCTTACAATCACACCACAGATTTTCAATAATATTCAGGTCTGGGACTGAGATGGCCATTCCACAATGTTGTAGATTTTGAGCAGTGTTTAGGGTCGTCTTGTTGAAAGATCCAGCCCCAGCGCAACTTCAACTTTGTCACTGATTCATGAATATTGTTCTCAAGAATCTGCTGATATTGACTAGAATCCATATGACCACTAACTTTAACTAAAGATTCCCAGTACCTGCACTGGCCACTGGGAATCTTGTTAAAGTATGATGGAACCACCTCCAAATTTTACTGCAGGTAGCAAGTGTTTTTCTTGGAATGCTGTTCTTTTTCAGCCATGCATACCGCCCCTTGTTATGTCCAAATAACTCAATTTTAGTTTCATCAGCCTACAGCACCTTATTCCAAAATGAAGCTGGCTTATCCAAATGTGCTTTAGTATATCTCAAGCCACTCTGTTTGTGGTGTGTATGCAGAAAAGGCTTCCTCTGCATTACAGCATTATACAGCATCTCCTTGTGCAAAGTGCACTGTATAGTTGAAAGATGGACAGAGACACTATCTGCAGCAAGATCATGCTGTAGGTCTTTGGAGCAGGTCTGTGGGTTGTCCATGACTGTCCTCACCATCTTTCGCTGCAGCTTATCTGAGATATTTCTTGGGTTGACACTTCGAGCCTTAACCAGGACAGTGCCTGCAGCCTTCCATTTCCTCACTATGTTCCTCACAGTGGAAACTGACAGCTGAAATCTCTGAGATGGCTTTTTGTGTCCTTCCCCTAAACCACGATGTTGAACAGTCTTTATTTTCAGGTCATTTGAGAGTTGTTTAGAGGCTCCCATGTTGCCACTCATTAGAAGAGATGCAAAAAGGGGAAACATTTGTAAATGGCCACCTTAAATACCTTTTCTCATGATTGGATTCACCTGTGTAAGGAGGTCAAGGGTCAATGAGCTTACCAAATCAATTTTGTGTTCCAATAATTAGTGCTAAATGTATTCAAATCAATACAATGACAAGGGTGCCCAAATCTAAGCACCTGCCCAATTTTGTTTAAATAATTATTGCAGTTTCTGTAAATACTAGAAACTTCATTTCACTCCTCAAATATCAATGTGCTCGTCTGCTATATGATATATTTAACTGAAATTTCTGATCCAGACAACCTATAATTTATATAGGAAAATCATGGAAATTATCAGGGGTGCCCAAACCTTTGCATACAACTGTACATCTGTTTCTGATGGTATGTGCATTCCTCCCGGCCAGTCAGGTAGTGATTTCTACATAAATCTGATTTTCTCAACACATGTTTTCCTCCAATTTACAGAGAAAAATAAAAGTGCAGCCAAAGAGGTGATTTGAACAGTGCCCCCCAGTAATGGTCTACTATTGAGGATGGAAGACATATTTTTCCACAGACAACTACAAGAACAACAACAAAAATACTACTAATACTACCAATTATAATAATGTACAATTCTGCACTAATTAGAATTGCTGAGACATATACCCAGATGTCTATTTTTTATTAAACAAAAACGTGAATACAAATATGAAGAAGCTATATATATATATATATATATATATATTTCTGACTAGTCTCCCAGTTCCTGCTGCTGAAAAACATCCCCACAGCATGCTGCTGCCACCACCATGCTTCACTGTAGGGATGATGCCTGGTTTACTCCAAATATTACGCCTGACATTCATGCCAAAGTGTTCAATCTTTGTCTCATCAGACCGGATAATTTTGTTTCTTATGGTCTGAGAGTCATTCAGGTACTTTTTGCCAAATTCCAGGTTTGCTGCCTTTTACTTAGGAGTGGCTTCTGTCTGGTCAGTCTACCATACTGGTCTGATTGATGGTTGACTGCAGAGATGGTTGTCCTCCTGGAAAGTTCTCCTCTCCACAGAGGAATGCTGGAGCTCTGTCAGTGTGACCATCGGGACCTTGATCACCTCACTGACTCAGGCCCTTCTCCAGGCGGCCAAATCCAGGATGTTTGTATATATATATATATACACTCAACAAAAATATAAACGCAACACTTTTG
Source organism: Thalassophryne amazonica (assembly GCF_902500255.1). NCBI lineage: Eukaryota > Metazoa > Chordata > Actinopteri > Batrachoidiformes > Batrachoididae > Thalassophryne > Thalassophryne amazonica. Next base: position 117,984,502 of record NC_047105.1, read on the forward strand.
GTTTTGCTCCCATTTTGTATGAGATGGACTCAAAGATCTAAAACTTTTTCCACATACACAATATCACCATTTCTCTCAAATATTGTTCACAAACCAGTCTAAATCTGTGATAGTGAGCACTTCTCCTTTGCTGAGATAATCCATCCCACCTCACAGGTGTGCCATATCAAGATGCTGATTAGACACCATGATTAGTGCACAGGTGTGCCTTAGACTGCCCACAATAAAAGGCCACTCTGAAAGGTGCAGTTTTATCACACAGCACAATGCCACAGATGTCGCAAGATTTGAGGGAGTGTGCAATTGGCATGCTGACAGCAGGAATGTCAACCAGAGCTGTTGCTCGTGTATTGAATGTTCATGTCTTTACCATAAGCCGTCTCCAAAGGCGTTTCAGAGAATTTGGCAGTACATCCAACCAGCCTCACAACCACAGACCACGTGTAACCACACCAGCTCAGGACCTCCACATCCAGCATGTTCACCTCCAAGATCGTCTGAGACCAGCCACTCGGACAGCTGCTGAAACAATCGGTTTGCATAACCAAAGAATTTCTGCACAAACTGTCAGAAACGATCTCAGGGAAGCTCATCTGCATGCTCGTCGTCCTCATCGGGGTCTCGACCTGACTCCAGTTCGTCGTCGTAACCGACTTGAGTGGGCAAATACTCACATTCGCTGGCGTTTGGCACGTTGGAGAGGTGTTCTCTTCACGGATGATGCGAAGGAGATGTGTTGCACTGCATGAGGCAAATGATGGTCACACCAGATACTGACTGGTATCCCCCCCAATAAAACAAAACTGCACCTTTCAGAGTGGCCTTTTATTGTGGGCAGTCTAAGGCACACCTGTGCACTAATCATGGTTTCTAATCAGCATCTTGATATGGCACACCTGTGAGGTGGGATGGATTATCTCAGCAAAGGAGAAGTGCTCACTATCACAGATTTAGACTGGTTTGTGAACAATATTTGAGGGAAATGGTGATATTGTGTATGTGGAAAAAGTTTTAGATCTTTGAGTTCATCTCATACAAAATGGGAGCAAAACCAAAAGTGTTGCGTTTATATTTTTGTTGAGTATATATATATATATATATATATATATATATATATATATATATATATATATATATATTGTGTGTGTGTGTGTGTGAGAGAGAGTGTGTGCTTAAAATAAAGAGCTTTGAGCCAGCTGTGCCTCTGAATTGCTCCATATGGTAATTTTCTATTCTGTTTCTGCTTTGAGGCTCATCCCCACATATTTAGGTAGCCTCGTAGCTTCGATCTTAAATCAGAAGACTCATGAATTTTTTATGATGTAATTCTTCATAGAATCAGTTAACCTGGTTAAATGGAGGCTTTCAATGAACAAAGCTTTACAGAATAAATCATAAAGATTATTCCAGTTCAGCAGATTAATTTATTTTTCATTGAGATATATTACAGTAGAAAAGACCTTTCATTAATCAAACATCCAATCTCCATCTGCTCTGCCTTAATTCAAACTGTACTACCCGCACTTTGACATAAGTACTACCGTTTGTCTGTGTTCACTCACCAAAAAAAATTTATATCTTCTTTTTTGTCTTGCAGAATTTACACAAGTTGCAATGTCATTGTTACTCAGGCCTCAATCTATGTTTGTATACTTGGAAAGGTCAGGTCCAGGAGCATGTACTGCTGTCACACAACAAAGGGCACACATGGACAGTAACCATCTATGTGCTACAGCCTGATGAAACATGGGCATCCTCTTGGCATTTTTCAGCCACTCAGGCCCTCAACACTGAGGCACCTGCATATTGGATCATGCCAAAAGAAACATGCCACATGGGCAAAATATCCAAGCTGATGTTCTCTTACAATGCAAGGATGTCAGATGTGACCCTGATACAGAGAACAGACAGGATAGTTTGTCCATCGTACTTTATTCAAACCCCAGTTCACTACAAGGTCCAAAAAACAGCAGAGGTGAAATCACAGATGGATTAAATCGCGAAACGGCAAAAGGCCTCTGGCCTTTGTAACATACTAAAAGTAAATTTTGAATATTCCCAAATATATTGTTGGCACCCATACACTTGATGATGTGGAGGTTAGTGATGCTCCTTAACACATAGGACAAATCAGTACAAATCAGGGTGAATCGTGGCGAAACAGCTCGTATGAGCGAACCACGAAAACATCGAGCCGATGTTAGGAGGGATACGTGATCGTGCAGGTGTGCACGAAACTGTTGCAGCGGGAACACAGTGTGAGCAGCAGGAGTATATGTAACCACCTCACGCAGCTGCTATAAAAAACCAACGCATGCCACCCACGGGATTCAAACCTGCAAGTTACAAAAGCTCTATTTGCCAGCCAGAAACTTTACCACTGCACTACCATCGCTGTCCTGTAAAAGGTGTGGAAAAAAATAAAACAAAATAAAACCACACACCATAACCTTCACAGCGAATCGGCGTTTTAAATCAAATGACACCTCTTTCCAAATGTTATAATACAAACAATAAACTACAACCGACCAAATCTGTTTTTTTTCCCCCAAAATGAGACGTCCTGCATTTTTTATGAATTACATCCTGATGTGAGCTTAGCTCAGAGTCTATGGAGTTACATTTGTGTCAATATCTGAAAGGAAATGCTTTTGACAAAAGATACAGATTTTGTTTTTCTATTTATGTCCAGAGATCCAGGATCCAACATGTACATCAAGGATCCAGTGACCACGTACAGATTCTATTGATTTTATTTATGTCCAGAGATCAAGGATCCAGTGACCAATTTCATATTTATTTACTTTAAGACTCAGTAAAATCTTGTACACAAAAAATTCACAAGAAGTATTGATATGGGAATCGATAAAGAATCGGATCGATAAGCAGAATCGATAATGGCATCGATATTGACAAAATCTTATCAATACCCATCATGTCGCACCAAATCTTATCCTATCAAATTGTGAGGAATTGAATCATCAACAAATACATATCAAATCGCATCGAATCTGGAACAGGGGTGAACCGTATTGCATTGCATCATCAGTATTGTCATGTATTGCAATATGTATTGTATCGCTGGTACTGTATCGAGGTGTGTATCGAATCATTGTCAGTGATGAGATTCACATGCCTAATATATATATATATATATATATATATATATATATATACTGAAAAATGATACTTTGGATCAACTTAAAAAAATTGATGTAATTTGTTACAGCTATTTTTTTTAGTTTCTTACAAAGTATATTTATGATTTTGTAAAGTGATTCCAGCAGATTTAAACTGGAAACCACAATTTTCCATTAGACCAATGTAAATAAGTACTTTGAATGAAGTGTACTGTGTTTCATTTTTTCCAGTGTATATATACGAGGTCTGTTAGAAAAGTATCTGACCTTTTTATTTTTTTCGAAAACCATATGGATTTGAATCACGTGTGATTGCATCAGCCAAGCTTGAACCTTCGTGCGCATGCGTGAGTTTTTTCACGCCTGTTGGTTAAGTCATTCGCCTGTGAGCAGACTTTGTGTGAGCAGTGGTCCACCCCTCTCGTCGGATTTTTATTGCGAATAAATGTCTGAACGATTTGGAGCTTTGCTGCATCAATTTTTTCCAGAAACTGTGAGAGACCTCCAGATGGTAACCATTCGGAAAATTCAAATGGCTTTGAGGGACGATTTTATGGGGATTACACAGATTAAGGAGTGCTCCAGCCGGTTTAAAGACCGCCCACAGCTGCTGAGAGCGCGCCGCGCTCCGAGTGCCGATCGACAGGCTGAAACCCCGCTGAAACAACCAGATCATTTCCAACGTGAAGGCTTTGTTGAACCGGGACGTCGTCTGACTTACACAAAAATGGCAGGAGACGTGGACATCAGTACTTTTTCGGCACATTCCACTGTTACAGGAGTTTTTTTCATGGAAAGAAAAGCTAACTAACCAAGAAATTGTGGATGAGCCTGGACATGCCAGAACATGTCCTGTGAGGCTTCATCACGGCGTTGCTTTGCACCATGCGGCTGCACCACGACGCGCGGAATTCCTCTGCACGTCTGTCTCAGTGTGCAGAAAAAGTGCTGATGTCCACGTCTTCCACAATTCCTGTGCTAGTCAGAGGACGTCCTGGATAAAACACAGCGTCCAGTTTGGAAATGAACGGCACATTCCACTGTTACAGGAGTTTTTGTGATGGAAAGAGGAGCGGAGGAATTCCGAAATGGAATTGGAAAGCAACGCCGTGATGAAGCCTCACAGGACATGTTCTGGCATGTCCAGGCTCATCCACAATTTCTCGGTTAGTCACACGACTGAAAACCCACCGACAGCCATCTGAAAGCCATCTCAAAGCCGTCCTGTGAGACCAACACAGAGGTGGTTTTGTGCCGCGCCATGAGCTGCACGGTGGCGCATCCGTCCGCTTTTCTTTCCATGAAAAAAACTCCTGTAACAGTGGAATGTGCCGAAAAAGTACTGATGTCCACGTCTCCTGCCATTTTTGTGTAAGTCAGACGACGTCTCGGATCAACAAAGCCTTCACGTTGGAAATTATCTGGTTGTTTCAGCCTGTCGATTGGCGCTCGGAGCGCAGCGTGCTCTCAGCAGTTGTGGGTGGTCTTTAAACCAGCTGGAGCACTCCTTAATCTGTGTAATCCCCATAAAATCGTCCCTCAAAGCCATTTGAATTTTCCGAATGGTGCAGCAAAGCTCCAAATCGTTCACTCATTTATTCGCAATAAAAATCCGATGAGAGGGGTAGACCACTGCTCACACAAAGCCTGCTCACAGGCGAATGACGCAACCGACAGGCGTGAAAAAACTCACGCATGCGCACGAACGTTCAAGCTTGGCTGATGAAATCACGTGATTCAAATCCATATGGTTTTTGAAAAAAATAAAAAGGTTGGATACTTTTCTAACAGACCTCGTATATATATAGTGTTAAAAAGAAATTCATGCAGGGCCACCTTAATACATAAATAAATAAATCAATAAAAATGGTTACATTTTACAAGCTGGGGAAAACAAAGAACAGAAAGCCACAACCCATCGCCATTTCAGTAAAATGTCAAGACTTTGGCCTGACTTTGGCTGAGTTCCTGACACCAGGAAAGATCCAAAACTTGATGTAAAAAAACAACAAAGATGTGAAAAAATAATTACCCAGGAACACAGATATGTATATATATATATGTGTGTGTGTGTGTGTGTGTGGGTGTGTTAAAATAAATAGCAACTGTATCCATGTAGAAGTGTAGATGACAACAAATTTAGCACCAAGTTTCAGACAAGAAAAGAACAACAAATTTAGCACCAAGATTCAGACTAGAAAATAATGTACTAGAAGATAAGCTAGTCGTTTGGACCAGAAATCACATTCAAAAATAATTACAAATAAAGGGTTGAGTTCCTCTTGCCTTAGCTGACTGAATAAAATTGGCTTTAACTGTCTTTTAAAACTTGCCTTGTTGATAACAGACTGCAAGATCTATATTTTATATCAGGTATATTTGTGGGATACGTGGGTTATATCTTAATCTTTTAACATACCAGTTGTTGGCAAACCTTCACAGCAATAGCAGTGCAACACCAACGATGCATTTTCATTTTGACAGCAGGATGACTTTGTGAGCGATAATCAGAGCAGCTACAAAATACAAAGCTTGGCAAATTATTCAGATTAACTGATCAAAATATATGTTAATCTTTAACCTTATTTTGTGGTTTGGTACTGTTGATTCCTAGCAGAATACTGGAGTTTATAATACCTGAGAATGAAGCGCTGGCTGCAGAGCAAAAGACCAGAAGTAAAGAACACAAACTCCTCTCGCACATGTGCAGCACAACCTCAGCCCCCAAGATTAGAAATTGGCATTCCATTTCTCCACTTCTATATTCATGACAAGCCTTAGAATTATTTTTTTTTTGACAAAAATCTAGAAAAATTAAACTTTGTGTGATAAATTTATGAACTATGTAAATAATTTTGGATTCAGTATTGATTAAAAAACAGATAAAAAATAATTGACAAGTTCATAAATTAAAAGGGAAAACAAATCAACTGACAGTTAGAATTTTGATATGTTTTTGATAAAGAATGTTATTGATTGTATTGTTAAACCTTTAACTTATATTTCTAATTTGTAATTCATGACTGGGAAATTTCCTTCTAAAAATGAAAATAGCTAAAGTGATACCACTGTTAAAATCTGGTGACAAACATGTTTTTTTTGTTATGGTTTGGACGCGGATTGAGGAGCGATCCAGCGTCTGACTGAACCCAGCGTCAAATAACCAGAAGCAGTTCCAAAAGAAACAAGTTTTATTTTTTTCACCTAGTGCTGTACATGAAATACTAAACAAAACTGGTGAGGTGAAGAGGCGGCGCGCTTTCTCAGCGTCTCAATAGATCGGAGCCCGAACATTTTGGACTCAGGAATTCCGCCGACACCCCCCCAGGTGGGTTTTCCCAGGACTGTACTCTGTGAAGGAGGAACAGAGGTGAGGTTATTCAACACTGTTACCACAAAATATTATTTAGAGGCACACTTATCAGCTACACGTTCAGGTCTGCTTTCAGATTAAGTTCAAAAGGGCTGCTGCTCATAGCTAGTGGAGGATAATCAATCCGCGCGCCACTGCCGTGAGGAGCAAACCAGACAATTTTCACCAATATTTAATTATAGCTGCGCAAAAACGCCAAATTACAATTACAGATAAGCCTTGCAGAATAATCACCTCTGACGTGTGCTGACTGCGTTTGCCTCTCACCCTTGTCCTCCTTCACAGGCGGAATGTCAGAATCTGGAGCGGCCCTCAGCGTCCCCAAATGATCGTCACATGGTCGTATTCTCCGGCAATTCAGCCCTGATCATTGCTGGCTTAAATGCAGCTCTTCATTTCTTTATTGGCACCAGCTGAGAGTCCTTAGATCTGCACGTGAAAGCCACAGGTGTCGTAGATCGTCCTGATAGAGAGCTGCACGTGAGTGCAACAGGTGCAGCAGATCACCGTAACAGAGGTGAGAGACTCTTCTGCAGCACACTCTCCCCAGAGATCAGCCCCAAACCACCTGGGAGGAAAATAAACACAAAAACAGCAAAACAATGCCCAGCCAAACCCCCCAACACACAACATTTTTCAAATGATAGGCCAATCTCACTGTTACCACAATTTTCCAAAATAGTGGAAAAGGTATTTGAAGAGATTAAATGATTTCATAGCTAAACATCATATACTCAATGAACAGCAATATGGATTCAGAAAGAACCAAACTACCTCTTTGTCTTTAATTGACTTTGTTGAACAAATAACAAATGCAATTGAGGATAAGCAATTCACAGTTGGGTTTTTATTTCTTTTCTTTTTTTTATTTACAGAAAGCATTGACATCATAGATCATGGGGGTTGTGGCCAAGTGATTAATGCGCTTGGTTTCAGTTCAGAAGGCTCCGGGTTCAACTCCCACCCCTGCCACATTTCTCCATGTAATGTGGAGTTGCGTCAGGAAGGGAATAAAACCTGTGCCAATTCAACATGTAGATCCACCTTGGATTTGCTGTGGTGATCCCGAGTGCAAACAAGGGAGCAGCCGAAGGGACTTACTGTTGACACCATAGATCATACCTTACTATTGGATAAATTGCAGAAGTACAGTATCATGGGACTGGCACATTATTGGGTAACAAGCTATTTAAAAAATAGGTATCAGTGTGTATTGGTGTATATTGGTTGGATAAATTCTGAATTTTTGAAGATTAAATGTGGGGTGCCTCAGGGTTCAGTCCTTGGTCCATTTCTGTTTCTTTTATATGCCGAAGATATATGTTTCTTTTCTAAGTCCCTGAATTGTATTTTATTTGCTGATGATATGACTGTGTTCTGTAGTGGGGATCATTTGGGACAGCTTTTGGATATGGTGGAGAAGGAAATACAGAAAATAAACAATGGTTTGATTCAAATAAATTATCGCTTCATCTTGGTAAAATAAAGTGTATTATGTTTGGAAATAAGCCCAGGAATTTACATAGAAATGTAATATTATGTAATGCTGAAACTGAAATTGTAACTGAAACAAAATTTCTTGGAGTTATTATTGATGATAAATTAATGTGAAAAACACATATAAATTATGTTTAATGCAATATGTCAAAAGCCATTGCAATTCTGTATAAAGCACAAGATTACCTCTCCCAATATGCACAAATCACTTTATAATACTTGCTCCATATATGACATGTTGCATTAAGGTTTGGAGAAACACATATAAAACAAACACTAATTCAATATTTTTTATTGGAAAAGAAAGCCATAAGAATTATCAGTACTAAATCTTACCATAAGCCAACAAACCCACAATTTATCTGTTTAAATATTTTTGAAATTCTGGGACTTAGTTCATTATATTACAATACAATCTATGTACAAAGCAAAAAACAAAAAAACAAAAAACAAACAAACAAAAAAAACCTCTACCTCAACATGTCCAAAATCTGTTTAAAATGAAGGACTCTAATTATAATTTCAGAAGAATATTATTATTTGGTAAATTAAAGACTCAAAACTACTGTTTAAAAAACAGTGTTTCTGTAAAGGTTGTAAACATTTGAAATAACTCCTGATAACATTAAATTATACAGTACTCTAGCTGGCTTTAAAAGAATTTATCAAAATAATATAATTTCTCATTATCATATGAATAATTAAGTTTACCAGTTTTTGTTTTGTTGTGATGAGAAATTTTAGTTCATTGATTAATCTCAATTATCTGTGCTTTGTTCCTTTGGTATTTGTTGTTATGTGTGTATATATATATATATGTACACATATATACATGTTTTGTATTAATTTATGGTAAAAGGGATGAGTGCATATCAACTTTTACCTCTGCCTACACCCTTTCGGCCACAGGTGTTGATTGCTAAGAATATTTTTTTCAGCACATAGTTGTGCTGGAATTGTGTGTGTGTGTGTGTGTGTGTGTGCCAAATAAATTCATTCATTCATTCATAAAATTTATAGAAATGTGTTTGTGTGAAGCACCTTGAGGCAACTTTGTGGTGCTATATAAATGAAATAAACTGAAATTAAATTAAATTGAAATTGTGTTGCCATGATATTTGACAATTTGCCACACTGCAAATTAAATTTTCCAATTCCCCTCCCTGATCAGTGGCTGTTAACTGAGCCTAATTATTTTGGAACTGTACATTTACATTTTAACTCTCCCAATATCCTGTCAAAACAAGTTTTGCCCTGATATTGTTATTTTCACTGAAAAAGCTGTTTCTTTCTGAAAGAATCTCATTTGGTCTTGCACTTGGACTAATTATCTTACTAATCCTCAGAACATGCATGAAACTGATTATAATCATGTAAATTAACTTTTGGTTAATACTTTACTTCTCAACTAATTTGGTTTCTGTGTTCTAAATGGGCTTTTTGCACCAAGATGAGCTCATTTTGGTCATTCATTCGTTTTCTATACCCACTTACTCCAATAAAGGGCCCCAGGATGGCTGGAGCCAACCCCAGTAGCCACTGGACCAGAGGCGAGGTACCCCCTGAACAGGAGGCCAGTCTATCACCAGTGTTGGGGAAAGTAACTTTGGAAAGTTACTTCATTAGTTAGTCTATACAGTTGTATTTTACAGTTACTTCTTACATTTACTTCATTAGCAGCTGCGGACACCTTGTAGCCAGCTGCTGAATGTAATTAATAAAGTTACTCATAATCTAATTTGGTTATTTTTAAGATTTAGTACTCAGAAAAGTAACTATTAGTTACTTTGCTGATTAGTTACTTTTCTGATTGCTCAATTTTACGAGTAACCAAGTTAGATTACTCGTTACCTTATTAGTTACATTACTCATTAGTTGCAAGTTTTCTGCAGATTCTAATAAAGTAATTGCATAAAGCTGCTAATGAAGTAACTGCATAAAGCACCTGTATAATGCAACTAAAAAAGTAACTAAAAAAGTAACTTGTCAAAGTTACTTTCCACAACACTGTCTATCACAGGGTTACATATAGATAGAGAAACTCATTCACACTGCACGCACACCTATAGTCAATATAAAGGCTCTAATTCACTGAACCTGCATGTCTTTGGAAGGGGGAGGAAGCCAGAGTACCCATAGAGAACCCACATGAACACAGGGAGAACATGCAAACTCCACACAGAAAGGACCAGGTGTTGTGGACCTTCTTGGTGTGAGGCAACAGTGCAAACCACTATGCCACTGTGCTGCCCTCATTTTGGCAAATACTATGATATTCCTTTAAAAGAGGCCTCTCTGCCTGCCTTTCATAGGTTTTCTGGCCCCAAGATGACAGGCTAAGAGGATGGGTTGCTCATATTTATAGGTCAGGGTTTAATGTACTACCAAAATTGGTTTTTAAAGTTAGTACACTTGAGATTGTGGTTTTATATTCTCCTAATTGAGTTGAAAGGGGTCATGTTCAGATAAATGACAATGCTTCATTTCAGCTCATTGTATTTCACAGGTCCCCTGTGTGAAATTTGTGTGTGTTTTCTGCCAGGACTAGAGACATAACGGAAACAATTGAACAATAAATTATTCTGTCAAAAAAATTGATTTAATTTGCTTGCTGTCTTTTTTATTTGTGTCTGCTCAGCTAATGTTTGAAATACTCCGCTCAGTCACCGGAAGAACCCAGTTTCAGACAAGCACAACATTTACTGGAAATTAACTGATTCATTTATATAGAACTGGTGAAATTGCCAGGAGAATGACTGCAAACATGGGAGAAACAGAAAGGTAAGCAGACATGAAGACATGGATGAGCCATGGGAGGTTACAGAATGAATTTGTGGGCCTGGGTCTAAAAAAATGGGTGCACTGTTATGGTTAGAGGTCCAGTCAGGACCGGACCAGTACAGGCTATGGACCTAAATGCTGGGAGCAAGGAAACAGAGCTGGTTGTGAACGAAACGATATTTATTTACAAGAAGGAAAATCATAATGCTGCACTGGGGTGCCTGCAGAGTGGCGAGTCAGCCCGCTCGTAGCAGTGGAAAATAGGGAGCTGCAGGTTCCCGAGCCAGTCTTGAAAGTGAACTGAGATCTTGGAGTGAATGGATTGTAGAGCCAGGACCAGGTGGACCGTACAGAGCCGAGAACAGGAACTAAGGGGAACAGAGGAAAGAGATGGTGAGTGATTGCACTCGTAACACTGGAAGCCTTTAACAAGTAACAGTTCACTGAAATGTTCACAGTTCTGGGAATAATGTTCCCTGTTTAGGAAATAAGGTTTGCTGTTCAGGAATTGTTCACAGTTCATGAATTATCTTCAGAGGTCAAGTGCTGCGCGTCTGTGATGCAGTTCCAATTTAAGCAGGACTTGACTTTAGAAATTATTTGGAAAGTTCTTAGTAGTTCAACATCAGAGTTCATGCAGTTCTTAGAAAACAGTTCTTGGAAATAGTTCTTGGAATGGTTCTTGGATACAGTTCTTAGTCATGCACAGTCACAAACAGGAATGTGTGAAAACAGAATCTCACAGAAACATGAAGGAACTTAACTGGAGCGTTGCAGAGCTACGCGCTCTGAGCTAAGAGCTGGAGAGTTCCAAAGTGATGTTGCGCAGGTAGCTGTGGAACCAGGAGTCGATGCAGAGTTGAAGCCGCGCAGGATAGTGTCTGGGAACACCAGGAAAATCAATACGCTCTAATACGGGAATTAGAGTTGGCCAGGTTACCTTGAATATAATTGTGGAAATCTCCATTCTCTGAGCGCATGGAAGCGGCAGGAAAGACAAGGTCAAGGTTAGTGAATCTGATGACCGGTGATCATGTAGCGATCATGGCAAAGGATGAGCTGAAAGCCTGGGTTGATGCAGCCTGCTGCTGATCAGCCGCTCATGCATGGCAGGTGTGTGGCAGCGAGGAGCAGCAGGTGTTATGCAGCTTAGAGTGCGTCATCTGGGGGAAAACTCACAAAATGGATATAGTATCTGTTGAGCTACATGTGAATCAAGTTTCAAAAGGGGTGATGGGTCGACCCAGTCTCACACCAGTTCATGATGGCATCACAAAAAGTGATTTAATCTATTTGTTTGTGATGATTTTTGTGATGGTACAGCAAAATCTGGAGTTAGGCGGTGGGGGATGTTATGGTTAGGATCAGAACTAAAAATAGCGAACTAAACTTGATTGTGTCATGAAAATGCAATGCAATTTGTAACAGTATCACAAAAAAGAGTGTGAGACTGGGCTTGATGGCAGGCCCGGCGCCAGAAAAAAAATATTAAGGGGGCGATGAGTTTATCACAGGGGCGGGGTCGAGTCGCCCCCACCCCCACAAAAAAAGTGCGCACCGGAAGGTACCTGCCTCTGAGCATGCATAATGAATTGGGTGAGCTCCTAGAAAGCTCGTGTATTTAGGCTACACCGTTGTAAGAGACTGACTAAGAGTAAAGAGTGATGACAGTATTTTTTAATTATTATTTGAATGTATAGACCCTCGGTCAAGTGATCTCCTGCATACCACAAAACCAAACCAACAATTGATCTGAGAAATGACACGAGACAGTAGATTAACCCCACATAAACCTTTCATGTACAGTGGTCCCTTGTTTATCGCGGGAGTTACGTTCTAAAAATAGCCCGCAATAGGCGAAATCCGTGAAGTAGTCAATGTTATTTTTTACAATTATTATAGGCGTTTTAAGGCTGTAAAACCCCTCACTACTCACTATACACTTTTCTCAAACAGGCATTAACATTTTCTCACTTTTCTCTCGTGTGTAAACACTCTCAAAATTCAAACCTTAGTAGAAAAATAAGACCAACCTGTTTTCAGGCCCAAACATTTGTTTGACAAATAAAAATAGAACGTTTTCCTATAAATAATTATGATGGCTTTTAGAACTAACAAATTAAATTTTAACAATCAACCTCCGAGGGTTAGGGACACATAAGAAATTATTAATAGTGACTGACCAGTATTTCACAGTTCCTCTGGTCACGCCTCTTCGTCCTGGCGCAGCGCCACTGTCACGCCTTTTTCCACTCACACCTCACTGCAGGTGTCTTTTTCCGAGTGAAGAACACAATTATGGGTAGTTGTTGGTGCTCTTTTTTCTTCTGGGCGAGAAGAGTCTTATAAACAGACACGCAGAACACAATGCGCGTGCTCTCCCTTCGCGGTGCCGCAACATGTGTCCCGTCATCTCGACAGAACACTGGCCTGCTTGATGAGGACGCAGAGCACAATGCGCTGTTAAAAAAAAAAAAAGCATGCAAAATTGGACAAAAAAAAAATCCGCAAAACTGCGAGGCACTATATTTTCCAGTATTTCTTTTTCTTTCTTTTTCTTTTTATTTTTGATAACTCTCATATCCGAAGGGGGCAAGGCTGATGACGTGAGGGAGTGTCGCCCTCAAACGCCCCCTCGTGGTGCTGGGTCCGCTTGATCGTTACCTGCGGAATGCAGAAAGGGGGGAGCAGTCAGCAGCGTCTACACCCATGGACCTGTTGGAAGAGACTAGCAAACTGTGTGAGAGCAGGACACTGCAATAATATAAATGTGAGTGCATAATATACAGCTATGCAGATGCAGTTGGCAGCAAAACAACATGCCACATGCAGTAAGATGGATGACTATGGCGTCAGATCAGTGACAAAACCCCACTCGCGTAAAAAATGCGTTCAAAAATGCCTCAGTGTTGCTTCATGTTGCAGAGAGGAATCTGCCTACTGTTTGTGCATATGCACCCAACAGCAGTTCGGAGTTCCTTCTTAGAGACACTGAGGCAGATCCTGGAAAAGATTCCTGCTGGAGACTTGTTAGTTCTACTGATGGACTTCAATGCTCATGTGGGCAACAATAGAGAAACTTAGAGGGGATTGATTGGGAGGAATGTCCCCTCTGATCTGAATCCAATTGGTGTTTTGTTGTTGCTGGTAATAAATTGTCCATGACAAACACCTTGTTCAAGCACAATGGTGTTCAAAAGTACATGTGGTACCAAAACACCCTAGGTCATGGGGTACCAGATTCTCAGCATTATATTAGACCTGTTTCTGGTTGGTGTTCAATTAGGGAATAACCCTGTTGTGTCTGATGATTTGCGGATGTTCATGCTGGTTATACAGTCGCAAATTGAGCTTTACCGGCGACACAACCAGTTGGATGTGCATGGAAGACCTCCTTTGTGAGACAGCCAGGGGGCCTCCTTTCCAGGTGCTCAAACCACTTGTAGAAGAATTTTTAGGTCCTTATTTGAACTATGATGAACTATCAAGTGTCCTGATCCGAACTGTATGTCCTCTGGTTGAACTAGCAGGTGTTCAACCCAAAAAAAAGGGCTCTATTAGTCATTCAGTCTGTCAGGGGCTTTCCAAGGCCTTTTAGGTGCTTTCCCGCAGGCCACGTGCAGGGGCCTCAGGCCAGCTGCACGTGTGGCTGAGGCCACGTGCGGGGGGGGCCTCAGGCCAGCTGCACCTGTGGCTGAAGGTCTTTTAAAAAAATCAGTTGTAAATCCTTCACGTTTTAATGGGAGCGTTTGTCACATTGAAATAATGGCCTAACACCTGCTTAGGGTTCACTAGAGAACTCTTCCAATAGAAAACCATGTCTTGGGAATGAAATAAATAAAAAAGTCGAAGGAGGAGCGATGCCCACGGGTCTCCAATAAATAGATGAGCGCGGTTGTCATATTCAGTCTCTCTAGAGGACTCAGTTTGTCTAAGCTCTGTGTCAAAGGCTTAAATAAACTTAAAAACTCTGTGCATTTTATCTTGCTTAAGGCTGAATTATTCTAAAGTGTTGTGTCCTTTTCTAGCATATCACTTGCAATTAGTTTGTGTTATCTAAAAGACGACATCCCGAGAAGACTAAAGACGAACCACGACAGAACTTGGCGAGCCAGCTTCAGGAGGGTCCAGGGGCATTCCGGCAGCCTGGGGCGGTCCAGCTCATCCCTCCAGACCGTAAATAACAGTGATCACGACTAAAAGGTAAGCAGAAACCTTTTATAACTTCTGCACGATCTGGAGGAGTGAGTCGGGATTTCCGCCCAAGTTGACAGGTGATATTTTTTAATTGCCTCTTACCCAAAAGAACCTGGACTAAGAAAATTGATAAGAAACTAAAAAAAGATAAGATTGAAAATTATCAGGCCTTGTAGATAAAATGCTCAGAAGGTGTGTGTGTTCCCGGGAAAAAGAATGTCTGTGTGAGTGAAAGGTCAGGAATGTTCATGAACTCTGGTGCGGAAAAGAGTGCGTGGAGAACTAACCTGGATGCTTGGAGAATAATTGGTGTTGAAATTCGTTACTAACGTGCCGGCTGATAGCATGCGCTGTAGGGGTTAATTTAGGGGAGTATACTGACAAATAGATACAAGGTAATACAAGGTTATTTAAAGAGTTTAACAGAGACTGAAGTGAAATAAGTCAGAAAAAAGAGTTTAACAAGAGAATACGTGCAGAGAAAGCACAAGATAAGCGCCTGAGGGGGCGCAGTAGAAATACCGTACGTGATAAAGAGATTTAAAGAGAAAAGTGCAAAGTAGCACAGCTGACAGTAAGTAAAAGAGCTCAATAAAGGATGTCATTTTTTAAGAAAAGAGAAAAACTATAAAAAAAAAATAATAAAATAAATGAAGAGTTAGTGCAGAATACATGAGAGTTAATGAAGCAGAAAATAGTGCAGTAAGGCACCAAATACACGCTTGTGGGGTGTGGGAGAAGAATAAGTAATTAAGTACACAGTAATATGAGTTTTTTATAAGAAAAGAAAAAGAGAATATTTTCAGTGCAAAGGCACATTAAGCTCACGAGGAGTTCAGTAAGTGAAAAAAAAAGTAGAAGAAAGTGCAGAAAGGCACAGGATACGCACGCGAGGCGCGGTAAGGCGTAGAAATAAATGAAATATTGTATGCTCAGAGAGGAGCTGGTAAAAAATAATATATTAAGCACAGGATACGCACGCGAGGCGCGGTAAGGCGTAGAAGTAAATGAAATATTGTACGCTCAAAGAGGGCTTGTAAAAAAATAATATATGAAGTTGCTGGCAGCGCCGGAGAAGCTGTCTAACGTGAAGAAGAGATACATGCTTAAACAGAACACATTGGTGTTAAGTGAATAAAAAGGTTGTTTAAAGCCGCGGAGTGAAAAGTGGCAGAAGTCTAGATAGAGATATATAGAAAGTTGTTTTTAATAATTTTTGTGTATAAAGCTTTTGAAAATTGTGTGTGGGAGAGTGGAGAGTAAGCGGGGAGGTGCAAGCAAAGCTGTGAGGGCTTGCAGGCTGGCTGACATACAAGATTAATGTAAAGAGTACGAAAAGGAGGAGGCGTTTAGACCCAACAGGAGGACTTGGGAGGTGCATGACAGGCAGAGAGGAAAGTGTGAAACAGAGACAGTGAAGAAAAAGACAGGATAAGAAACTGCTATGTAAATACAGAGAAGGTAGATATTATTTCAAAGAAAGAAAACTAATAAACAAACATAGCAGAAAAAGACGAGAAGCAGAAAGTTAAAAAATTAGAAGGAAAATAGAAAGTCGGGAGCAAAGACATTAGGAAGTGTTAGGGTTGTAAGAGGAGTAAAGAAATAAAATTGGTTATAAATCAAAAGAGTTAAAGCTTAGATTATAGTGAAAAAGCTGACAGACTGATCAATGCTTGGGACAGTCATTGATGGGAGACTTAAGTGATAATGAAATAATACTCCCAGAACATTACTTGACTGACGGAGACATCGAAACCCAGGGAATCAGGACACATTTTTGGCTGGAAAGGACCTATTTTGACAGTGTAGGAGCAGAACATTGGCAGGACGAACAAGAGATCAATCAGAAATTATGGCAGATTACTAAGGTAGTCAATCTGAAGCAAAAGAAAGAACAATTCCCTCTAATTAATTGGGAGCTGCTGATAAGACGTCTGTGGCATCAGGGTTTAACCCCGTGGCTGGAGCTGCTTTGTGCTGATCCTAATAAAGAAATTAGCATACCATTAAATCATTTAATAACACTGCCAACCGATCCAGGTGAAGAACTGTTTCCTAGGTTGACTCTGACTGTGGTCCCAAAGAAGGTTCGGTGGGAAACAGGTAAATTTTCATATTTAGTTAAGGAAAAAGAAGACGGGCATAACAGTTGGAAATTTAATCCTTTTAAGGGTTTAAAATACAAAACAGGTGTTACAGCCGGCAAGTTATTGGTCTGGATCAGGACAGCCCCTGAGGGACTACCAGAACACCATAGAAACACCTCACATAGCGTTTGTCAGGGTTACATGGGTAACTCTCAAGGTCAAGGTCGGGAAAGTACCCCGCTAGACTTAGTACTAAGAAAATATCCAGGAAAACGCACTAAGGCCAACCAATGTATGAGAAAGTGCCACAAAAGGTCACATGGGGGCAGGCAATGGCCTTTGGAGGGATCATTTGATCCGGTGATGTGTGAAGCAGTTGCGGTAGAAATACAGAAAAAAGAAATTAAAGATCAGCAGAAGAACATAAATAACAACAAAAAACGCACTGAAGAAAAAGACGTTTTGGCCTTGTTCAAGCAGGAAGCACAGAGGCTACAGCAGAAAAGAGAAAAAATGACAGAGGAAAGATCCAAAGACACTAAAGCCAGTGCACCGAGCTGGGAAGCAGAACCACCCCCATATAAACGTCATGATATGGGAAAGACAGCTGGACAATTTGTATTAGGAACTCGTGAAGAGGACCAAGGCATGGATGTGGAGGGCAAATTCACACTGACACTAAAAGCTCAAGAGCCACAAGGAGACAGGTCCTCAGTCTGTCAAATGGATCATACAAGGTCTCCAAGTCCGAAAGTAGGTGGTCGCTCACCACGACCAGCAGGGGGGGCCACAAATAACAGTGACACGGAGGCAGACGAGGATAAAGAGAGAGACCTGAAGGCTCCGCCTGCACATCGAGGTCCACTGAAAACCGTCCCCTCCCACCATAAGTCAGCCGACTGGACCTTCACAGGCTATAGAGGCTCCGAAGAGTGGCACAAGAGCTTCTGTGACACACTGGATCTGGCCAGAAGAGATAATGAAGAACTAGCTGAGCAGCTTCGGCTAGCGAAGGAAAGAATACAAAGACATAGGGACGCCGAGGAAAGAAGAATATTACAACAATCGACGCCCAATCAAGGGAATCACATTATACAGCCACCCACCTGAAAAATTTCTGGTGAGATCGTCATTGAGAGTGCAAAAGAGGCCCGACTCAGGCAAAGACAACAATGTGTAGCCAAAGACATAGCGGCTTTAGAACAGAATATAACCGACTGGATGGACTGCCTGGAACCAGTCAGTCGCACTCGATCTGGAAGACAGTATGGAGCCCCCACAGAAGAAGAGGAGGACGAAGACCTCATATGCCCATTGGTGGTTAGAAATGGTCATCATGTGTATACCCCATGGAGCTGGACAGACATGGTGGGGCTGGCCAACAGGCTGCCAGACATCACCCAAGGAGCTGGGAGATGGATAACTGCCTTAGAAGAAGGCACTGCAGGGGTAACCTTGTCTTTAGGTGACATAAAAGCCTTGCTAATGCATGTCATGGGAAAACATGACACTGAAGAATTAGCAGGAAAGGTTGGACTAACACAAATGATGGGCACTAATCAACATGATGAAGTCCCCTTTAATCGCTATAGAAACTCCATGTGGGAAGGACTGAGAAGAAAGTACCCTGAGGTCTTGGATCCCTCTAAATTGGATGATGAGGAGTGGACACCTGAAGAGTGCCCAAAGAAGTTCCTGCACCGATTCCAGAAGAGATGGGCGGAGGAAACAGGAAATGCATGGAACCATTCTCCAGCAACTGAAATCCTGTTTAAAATAACTGTAAAAAAGGCTCTACCAGATGAGGTTCAGAAAGCCCTAGATGGAGTCGTGGGACTATCAAAAATGAATTGGGCTTTATACTCTGAGCATATTTGTCACCATCTTGAAATCTACAAGAAAGAAAAACAAAAAGAAGAAGATGCAGCAAAATCCCTGACGAAAAAATTGGTGCAGATGCAGTTGGGAGAGCTAACCAAAGTCAAGAAAGAAAAAACAAAGACCCAGGCACCAATGATGACCCTGTTCCTTCTGAGCCGGCAAGCCTAGGCCCTACGGCAAACACTGCTGCCACCATACAGGCACCTGTGGTAACAGCCACACAGAGCCCCCAGGGAGCAGCAGGGAGCACTGCTGCAGGAGAAGTCTCGGCACCAGTGGAGCATCACTATCACTACCATAGCACTGGCACACCCGGAAATGGACCCACCTACAGTCATGGGTGGAGAGGAGAGTCACGGAACTTTCAAGGTCAAAGAGGAGGGTGGAGAAGAGGATCTCGCCAACCTTCATTTGGAAGCAGATTCCAGAACTCAGCTCCCAGGAACAGTCAAGCGGGACCGCCTATGGGACCAACACCCCCAATAGGGGATCAACCCTCTAATGAGTGTTGGAGCTGTGGACAACCTGGACATCGAATGAGAAATTGTCCGGCCCGGCCTTGGGTTGGACCCTCTGCCTATTGGCAATAGGGGGGCCTAGAGAAGACAGAGGGGGAAACGGTGGCATTGGCTATTTCGATGATACCTAAGGAAGAGCCAACCGTCACCGTTAATATACAAAACAGAGATTTCCCTTTCATGGTGGATACAGGGGCAACATACTCTTGCATAGGGAAAATGGGCGCTCATCTCCCCCTCTCTGGGTCTGTAATTAAGACCATCGGCTTCTCTGGGAAGACTCAAATAATACCTTTTACACGCCCACTTCCTGTAACGATTGCAGGAAAAACAATTGAAGCACCCCTGTTATACTCACAAAATACACCTGTGAATTTGCTGGGAAGAGACATTTTATGTAAGCTACAAACCCAGATAGTGTGTACCCATCAAGGACTGCAAATACACTTTCCTGACGAAGCACTCGCCAACATTATGGTGCTTATGGACATGGAAAACAAGGTCCGACCTGTGCAACCCATGGTATACTGGCTGAAGTTACAACCAGAAAATTCAAATCTTCAACTGGAATGGGAAAAATGGAAGCCCTGGGCAGAACAACACTATGAAGCAGTATATACACCTAGTTTACCTTTACATGTCACTCTGATGTTCGATGCCAAACAAGAACAGGCTGACTATGCATGCTGCTGGGATGTATTGATGAATCAACGGCTGTTTCACATAACCACCACAGAAATGTATTTAGGCCCCCAAGGGGCCGCAGCTTCTGTCAAGCTAGCTTCAGCTGAACAACAATGGTATCAAGTGCCGAATGCCACGCCTCATGTGACCCTTTTAGTCTCAGAAAAGTACGAATCCCATGACCTAGGTCCAATGGTAAAGACAGCCTCAGAAGTTGAAGAATGGCCAAACATGGAAAGTCCACAAGTACATCTGTCAAAAGACCAGCAGTTTATACGAATTAATTTAAAAGTAAATGATGAGGCTATAGCTCAAAAAGTGGAGCTCAATCCTAGACCAGAGGGACAAATGGTGTTATCGACCCAACAAGAGAAATTGTTAGAGCAAATACCACCAGTGGTGTGGTCCAAAAGCAAAACAGATGTAGGACTAGTAAAAACAGCCTTACCAGTAAAAATAAAAGTAAAACCGGGAGCAAAACTGCCTCACCAAAGGCAGTATCCATTAAAACCTCAGGCTATTGAAGGCATAAAACCAGTAATTAAGGGACTAATGGCAGCTGGAGTTTTAATAAAAATTGCAAGCCCATGCAATACTCCTATCTACCCTATCCCTAAAACAATACCAAAGAGTATCGGCTGGTACATGATCTGCGTCCTATCAATGCAATAATAGAAATGGATGCACCTATAGTACCTGATCCGCATACTATACTATCAAGCATCCCTGCTGGAGCAAAATGGTACACAGTAATCGATCTGTGTTCAGCCTATTTCAGTGTGCCTGTGCACCCAGACTCACAACATTTGTTTGCATTCACATTTCTGGGACAACAGCTAACGTATACACGGCTACCTCAGGGACTGAACCTGTCCCCAGCCATCTTTAACAAAGTCCTGGCTGAAGATTTACAACACCTTGACATACCCAGTACATTGGTGCAATATATGGATGATCTCCTTATTGCATCAGAGACTCAAGAACAGTGTGAAAAAGATTCATTAATTGTATTGCATGCATTGGCAGATGGAGGTCATAAAGTAAGTAAGGACAAATTGCAGTTCTGCAAACAACAAGTAGAATACTTGGGAAGACAGTTGTGTGGGACCACGCGATGTATAGCCCCAAGCCAAGTGGAGGCTATAATCAAGGCTCCCAAACCCCAAACAGTGGGACAGATGCTTTCATTCCTTGGGATGGCAGGGTACAGTCGGCCGTGGATTTGTGATTATGCTATAAAAACTGCACCTTTGCGTGCCATGATTAGAGCAGTGGGGCAAACAAGCAATGCAGCTCTCCTCGTCTGGACAGATGAGGCAACGGGAGCTTTTGAGGCCCTAAAAACAGACATGCAATCTGCTCCCGCGTTAGGTAACCCAGATTATGGGAAACCTTTACATTTGTATGTTACTGAAAAAGCTGGTTATGCTTGTGCTGTACTAATGCAGGAAACAAATGAAGGAAAACAACCATTGGCCTATTATAGTACAAAGCTTGACAACATTGAAACAGGATTGCCACCATGCTATCAGGGTCTAGCAGCAGCTGCCTTTGCATTTCAAAAAGCATCATCCATAATCATGGGACATGCAGTAACGTTGTACACGTCGCATCAGTTACATGCCCTGCTAACCAGTCAACGTTTTGTCTTAACACAAGCTAGATGCACTGGATATGAAGTTGTGTTGTCCGCTCTAGAAATAACAATACAACGTTGTCACACGGTGAATCCCGCCACCAAATTGACCACACCGTTAGATGGTACTCCACATAACTGTGTGGCAGAGACAGATAAATTTTTGAGAGCCAGAGAACATTTGTATAATCACGCCATAGATGCAGATCTAACCCTGTTCGTGGACGGCTCATGCTTTCGGGATGCCGCAGGATTGCATGCGGGTATGGGGATTGTTAAACTAAACACGGATGGCGAGACCTTTGAATTACTGGAGTCCCAAGGAATTGATCAGCCTTGTTCAGCCCAACTGGCAGAAATCAAAGCCTTAACTATGGCTTGCCAGATAGCTAAAGATCAACGTGTTAATATCTACACAGACTCAGCCTACGCTTATGGCGTATGTCATGTACATGCAAACATTTGGAAACAAAGGGGATTCCTGAGAGCAGATGGCACCCCTGTCACTCATGGAGAGGCGATTTCCCAACTGTTACAAGCTCTCCAATTACCGTCTGAGGTAGCCATCATTAAATGTGCAGGTCATCAAAAGAATAATAACATCATAGCTCAAGGTAACAACCTAGCAGATGACGCAGCTCGCAAAGGAGCACAAGGAGAAAATATGTTTCCCCTGCTAACCATCCAAGATTGTGCCCCACTGGTTTCACTTGACGCACTGATAGTGGCTCAAAGTAGGGCCAGTGGAGAAGAAAAACGAATGTGGGTTAAACGAGGCGCTATTGAGACACGCAGTCAGGGGCCAGCGGACAAGCTGTGGCGCAGTAGTCATGGACATTTTGTGTTACCCACCAATTTATTACGACATGCAATCATTTGGGCCCACGGACCCGATCATTGTTCGCGAGTCCAAATTATGAACAAACTAAAAGCTGTCTGGTGGTCACCATATATGGCAGCAACAGTGGACCGTTTGTTGAATGAGTGTGAGGTATGTGCACAGTACAATGTCCGGAAATCATTCACAGCCCCTTTAGCCCACATTCCGGTCCCTGATGGGCCATTCAGACATCTTATGATGGATTTCATAGACATGGGAGCTGAAAACCGAGTTAAACGAATGAGATATGTTTTGGTAGTGATATGCAGATTCAGCCAATGGATTGAGGCAGTAGCCTCTGCAAATCAAGACCATAAAACGGTAGCCAAATTCTTGTGCCGAGATGTCTTTCCAAGATTTGGCATTCCAGATACTATCTCATCTGACAACGGTATGGCTTTTGTAGCCAAGGTTACACAAGAAACATTCAAACAATTGGGTATCAAACAGAAGTTTGGGTGTGTTTATCACCCCCAATCAAATGGGGCGGTGGAACGGGCTAATGGCATTTTAAAGAACAAACTAGCAAAAATCATAGCAGACAGCAATGGCAAACTAACCTGGCTGGATGCGTTGCCGCTTGCTTTATTGTCAATGCGCTCACAAACTAACCGACTAACCCATTTGACACCATTTGAAGCTCTTACAGGTCGGCCGATGCCTATTCCATACCTGAGAGGACCCTACGAAGGACCATCGCTGGAGCAGCTACAAGACGAATGGCATAATTATCTGAGACAGTTAACCCAAATACACAAAACTATCTTTTTGCAGGTCAAAGGTGCTACAGAAGACAGAGAAGCAGAGATTCCACTCGAAAATCAGAGCATCCAGCCTGGTGATCTGGTTTACGTCAAGGTGTTCAAAAAGAAGTGGGACAGGCCCCGCCGAGAAGGTCCTTTTAAAGTTATTCTTGCCTCACGTACAGCAGTCAAAGTAGACGGTAAGGACACTTGGTTTCATTTAAACCACTGCTGTAGGGTTGGTGGCCCAGCGCCCCTGCGGCCTCGGCAAGCTCGTCTTGGCAGAGCCGCCGGGCCAAAGGGGGAAGCAAGAGAAGCCAGAGACCCTACAGCAGCACCGAGGGATGGCCACGCCTCCCTGCAGCCAGAAGAAGCACCGAGGGAAGGCCACGCCTCCCTGCAGCCAGGCGAACACCGGCCAAGGCGCTCACAGAGACTGATTGAACAAAGACGACGCACAGCTTCAGAGAGTAGTGGATCCCTGCCAGATAGAGCAGTGACAGACTCAGATGCAGACTCAGAAACAACTGGAGACGCAGGCCAACAGACAGACAGAAATACAGACCGACAGATAGACAGGCCACAGGAGACATCAGACTCGGACAGCAACTTAGTAGATTTACCGACAGAAGAACCACAGGAAGTACAACCCAGACAAAGCACAGATACACCACACATCCCTAGTGACAGCTCATCTAGTGACGGCTCACTCAGTAGCACATCTAGTAGCACATCTCAACAGTCATCAGAGCAATGATTAAGGAATTATTCAAGGGATTGACAATACTACTGGTGGTCAGTATGGGAGAAAATAGACATCCAAAACATACAACGGACTGTGCCGTGGCCATGGCCGTAATAGCAGCTAAACAAGGCATTCTAAACACAGGAAAAACATATAATTTGGTATACATTAAATCAAAAGCCTACAAGAACATAGGAATACAGGGAAAGCTGGGGGATTACATATTAGGCGAAGCCATTAGCATCAAATGTGAAGAGGAGGGAACACTCAACATAGAGGTAATTTGTGATAAAAGAGGATGCAGGGAAACCAAGCAAGACGTAACTGTTACAGTACATGAAGCCACAAAATGGGTAAAAATCAAACCAAGGAAAAAGAGGACAATTAGAAGCCTAGAAACAAGCAGTCACTTAGGGAGATGGGATCCCAATACAGACCTAGCCCGCACACAAGGGTTGAAGACCAATTTATTTTACCAATGGTTGAAATTTTCGGCTAGGCAGATCAGTGAAAAGCCTTGCATAGCCTGTCACCGGAAAGGTGTGATACCTCAGGCTAAACCCCTACCTGATATCAACAACTGTTATAGGAGTCCCCAACATAACTCAGACCAAGCAGAATGCTATACACAATGTGTTATGAAAATGGCAGTAGGTGATGAAAAATATGCTGCCGACAGTAAACTTTGTCCAGTGCCTCTAAGTACAGAAGGAACCGTTCCACCTATGATTAAAATAGAGAAAGGGATGATACACCCATTCTGTATAGCTAAAGGCTTAGTAGCACAATACATAAGCGATTGGCAGGTAGGGACGACCCAGCCAAAACACCACATACAGTGTATGCAAAAGCAGCAAGAATACAAACCGGCCAAAACAGCATGGAACATTACCGTCTGTCACACCCTGCCAGCAGCAGGCATACAGTGTGAACAAATAGTACCGGCCACAGGGGGGTCTGTAATTGGACTGAATCTCACCCATGCTTCATGGGTATCTACTCCAAATTTAGCTAAGGGAACGGTACCCTTAGCTGACATCTTTTGGATATGCGGACAAAGAAGGAAACTCCTGTCATCGCTGTCCCCTAATTGGAAAGGCCTTTGTGCTCCTGTGATGCTCACAGGAGCTATAACAGTAATTGAAATGCCAAATTCAATACAACCCATGCCACAGAAACTTCGTAAGAAAAGAGGAATAATGACGTTTAAAACAGACTACAACATCACAGTAAGAAACGGGATACCAGAAGGGATACCCCGACAGTTAGAAGCCATAGACAGTAGCAGAGTTAAAGCAGATGAAGACGCGGATAAATGGGGATGGGCATTGGCTCTGTTCGGGGTTACTCCAAAAATCCGTTCTAGGTTCCAGGAGGTGCAGTGGATTAACTACTTGTGGTATAATCAGCAAAGATACCTGAACTGGACATTGGCAGCAGTAGGAGCCTTAACCGAACAACTGCACGCCACCTCGCTAATGACAATGCAAAATAGATTAGCTATCGAGATGATGATGGCTGATGAACAAGGAGTTTGTATTATGATCAAAGCCACCGAATGTTGCACAGCTATTCCCATGCGTACAGGGGAAGACGGAAATTTGACAGAGCTCTTAATCACACTTGAAGAGATGCAACAGGAACTGTTAAGTAACTCCATAGGAGGGAGAAATGAAACTGACGATTCTGGATACATTGTAGGGAATGGAATGAATATTGGCCCACTATTTTCACTGTTTGGGACTCTAAGGAGAGGGTGGATATCATGGAAAGACTGGTTATACCAGATAGGTGTAGTCTTGGCACTAACAGGGGTGGCGGTCTTGCTGGTAATATGTTGTGGTATTCCCTTGATAAAATTTCTGGTCAATAAATTGATTTCATCCACAGTAGGACAGCTCCCACTGTTAGCCATCTGAGCCCTAGAAGAAAGCACAAACGAAACAGACAGAGAACCAGAATATATGGAAATGGATGAAATACCAATTATCCTCCCCGACAGCCCCCAGCTCCCTAATATTGTGGCGTACACCCCAGATAGGGAGGACTGGGATGGACCGTGCTTGGTGATATTGTAGACGAGGAAGAAGACATGCACGCACATTTACATTCACACACATGCACCCACAAAAATGAGGGATAGGATAGACAATATCTGAAAGAATGACATGGAGCTGTAATAATGAACGTATATGTATATTACTAGGACACAGGAGTATGGCTGAGAGACCAGACTCCCCTGATCAGGGACCTATGCCTGATCTGCCTCTATCAAGTCTGATTGGACTCTCAGAACTGTTTGGAGAAGAGGATATACAGGAGGGATGGTCGAGCCATGATTGGTCGCCACAGCCGCCATCCATCCAGCAGCTAAACCAGTTGGCAACAGAAGGATCTTCATTGTTCCAGCACCTGGCGATGACGGCTTCACAGAATCTGCCTGCAGCAAGAGTCGGCCCAAGGACTCCACCATCACCTGAAGGACCCTTTGGACTCAGGAACACACCCCTTCCGCAGATGCCATGGAGACAGTCACATGTGCCAGTGGCAACGATACCCTCCAGGGGAGGCAGCCAAGGTCGGCCATATGCAGCAACTGCCCGAGTGCATCCTAGACCCAATTCACTGCTAGGACCTGTCCCCAGCTTTCCACCCCCAAGGCAGGAGAGATATTCCGATCAGCCCAGTACCTCTGGAGGAGGATCAGCAGGGGTGGACCTTAGTCAAACTCACCCACCAGGACAGAGGGGAGCTTTGTACAGGCTGCTAAATGCCCAGAGTGTCCCAACCACTTGCCTGTGCGACATCAACAATACTCCCCCCACACACGAAATGCCTTCCCCCTTGTACTTCCTGTCCCCTGGACTGCACAACCTTAATCTGGTCATGGTCACCCCACTGGACATGGCAATCTTGGTTCGAGAGCTTCGTCTTCCACAAGAGTCTGTTCCAAAACCTTGGAGCAGCTCCTGCCCCTCACAAATCACATTCCCCATGAGCTATTTGAGGAAATCATGCCACAACTGAGTCAGACAGCTGCATACCTGTTAAGGATACACCGTGACAATGCCAACATCTCTTGTGCTCAGGAGGGCCTCCATACTCAACTGTGTGGTCTTCAGTCTAGTATGGACATGCTAGCCAGCATGATGGAGCATATGGAAAGGGAACAGCTAGGGCTGGCCACCACCACCCTGAATGTGGGCAAGAATTCTCTGGGGGCCCTGTACAACCTGGCCAAGCAGCACAAGGAGCTGGAAAGATCCATCAGAGAACTGCACGACTGTCTGAAAGCCAGAATTCCTGATCCTTCCCCCACTACCACTGAAAGGCCAACCTCCCCATATTCCCCAACTTCTCCCAAAACTTCAGATGCTGAGTAAATGCTGAGGAGCGCGGACTGACGTAATGGCACTGAACACGGACTATGATCTTGGTTCTTGAGTTTGAATTGCGGACTGGTTTCAGAAATCTGAGTGTAAATAAAAACAAAGAAGGATATATGTTAGTAACAAAGGTCGGGTAAATGTCTGTCCTTACCATCATCTGCGTAACACAGATAAAGCTAAATGCGTACACATAGATATCACATTGCAAAGTTATAAAAGGGGACCCTTACACGGCGTGTTTGTAGATTTAGTAGTAAAGAGCACCATAGGGACCCCTTTTTCTTAAATTATAGCATGCCTCAAGAGACATGCATCGCCTAAATTTGGCGTCTGGCCAAAAAGGGCATTAGAAAACAAGCTGAAAAAGAAGAAAAACAAAGTGGAAAATGTTGAGAAATGGCCTATAATGAAAACCATTATATGATTGACTAAGGCAAATGACTTAAGGACGGACATGAAGGGAAACCATTTATTGTGTTTATCATTTAACTAGACATAGCTGCGCTAACCTTAGAATAGTTTCTTGATTGGTCGACTAAATACTGGTAACGTAGGGGTTATTTGATGCATTTAAGTAATAAATGTGTGACTCTTTAACAAAATAATATGTAGAACCAAGTATAATGGCTTGGAGCCTCTGGTTGAGTGAGACAATAGATGCCAGAAGATGATTGGTTGCACTGATGTCAATGTAAAGCCTTTACTTTGCCATGATTAAGAGGTTGCTGTAACTTGTTTTATGTGGCCATTTTAAGTGCCTTGAATTACACCAAAACTCAATGTTTGAATGTCACCTTGTGTTGATATAATCCAGCTAATTGATCACCTTGTGCCTTAGTATGTAGGTTCACCTGCACTTCAATATATTTACCGCGTGAAGTATCACTGATATTCCTATCCGCACCAGAGTTATCAGTAAGTCGAGTGATGTGTTTTTCTTTTTTACTGCAATGCACAAATGAAGATGTCTTGTCAGTAAACAACCCAAGAGTATAGTTGATGTAATGGGACTCTTTTGAGTCCCAGAGGAGGGACTGTAGAAGAATTTTTAGGTCCTTATTTGAACTATGATGAACTATCAAGTGTCCTGATCCGAACTGTATGTCCTCTGGTTGAACTAGCAGGTGTTCAACCCAAAAAAAAGGGCTCTATTAGTCATTCAGTCTGTCAGGGGCTTTCCAAGGCCTTTTAGGTGCTTTCCCGCAGGCCACGTGCAGGGGCCTCAGGCCAGCTGCACGTGTGGCCGAGGCCACGTGCGGGGGGGGGCCTCAGGCCAGCTGCCACCTGTGGCTGAAGGTCTTTTAAAAAAATCAGTTGTAAATCCTTCACGTTTTAATGGAGTGTTTGTCACATTGAAATAATGGCCTAACACCTGCTTAGGGTTCACTAGAGGACGCTTCCAATAGAAAACCATGTCTTGGGAATGAAATAAATAAAAAGTCGAAGGAGGAGCGATGCCCGCGGGTCTCCAATAAATAGATGAGCGCGGTTGTCATATTCAGTCTCTCTAGAGGACTCAGTTGTCTAAGCTCTGTGTCAAAGGCTTAAATAAATTAAAACTCTGTGCATTTTATCTTGCTTAAGGCTGAATTATTCTAAAGTGTTGTGTCCTTTTCTAGCATATCACTTGCAATTAGTTTGTGTTATCTAAAAGACGACATCCCGAGAAGACTAAAGACGAACCACGACACACTTCAGCTGGCTCCTTTCGATGTGAAGAAGTAGGGGCTGTACTTAGAATCCCTCCTGGATAGTTGAGCTTCTCACCCTGTCCAGTAAGCCAGATACCTGACAGAGCAATCACATTTCTGCTGCTTGTGTCCACAAAATTATTTTTCAGAGTCATTATCCAAAGCTCAGGAATATAGGTGAGGATAGGGCATAAATCGACAAGAAATTGAGAGCCTCCCTTCCAGTTCAGCTCCTTTTATCACGATGGACCGGTACAATGTCCATAAAATTTCAATTGCCGCCCGAATCCAACTATCGATCTCCTGCTCCAATTTACCCCCACCTGTAAACAAGACCCGTGAAACTCAAACTCCTCCCACTCGGGGCAGTACCTCTCCCTTAACCAAGAGGGACAATCTGCCATTTTCCAACAGAGGACCATGATCTCAGATTGGAGGTGCTGATTCTCATCCCAGCCACTTCACACTCTGCCTCAAACCTGCCTCAGTGTGCATTGGCAACACCTGATGAAGCCAACAGAATGACATTATCTGCATGTCAGAGTTGTTCGGAGTTGGACCTGGAAAGAACAACCCAGTTTACACACCACACAGAAAATGGTCATGCAAGAGACACTGAATTTCTTATTCCTGATCAGGAGAGGTCAAACGAGAAGCTCCTTCAGCAAGAACTGTCTTCCGTCCTGAAGGCCCTGCCCATTGCTTCTCCTTTTTATTGAATATAGTTACATACAGCATATAGGAGTGACACATCACAAACAATGGAAAGACACAAAGTTGGTCTCACATTGATATGAAAACTGTTATGGCTTTGAGCCTCAGTCTCCTAATCTTCCCATAATAATGGATAATAATGAGCGGTTGTTCTGGTTACAAATGCTCTTCCTCAAGCTGAACCATTAATTAAAGGTACACATCTAATGTCCCACATCTAAACAATAAACCCAGTTTTTCCTGTTTCCTCCATACATTTTCTGAGCTTACTTTTAATTGTTCCATTGCTCTTCCACATAAACCTGCAACTTTGAGGGTGATAAGCACAATGTGTTTTTTCATTTATTTTCAAATGTTCTGTCAAATATTGGATGATTTTACTTTACAAAATGACGTACCTTATCACTGTACATTGTTTTCAGGTAGTCCCATGTACATTGGAATTATATACTCTACAAAGTATCTTTTGCCACTGTTAGAGCATCTGCATGTTTAACAGGGAACACCTCTACCCATTCTCTATATGCATCAATTAATACTAGGCAATATTTCATCCCTTCACATTGGTTCAGTTCAATAAAATCCATATGGATCATTTGAAACGGCTAATGAGGGGTTGGAAATGTCCCTCGTTTTGGTCTCCTCATTACCCTGCGAGTTGTGCTTCGCACAGATTAAACATGTTCTGCAGTAATGCTTTGCATATGCCCGAATCCAACCATCACAAAATGAGCAGAACCAGTCCAACCTATCCAGCCGTAGAAGTGTGACATGGTCCATGACGGGGTAGGACTGGTTTGTTTGAGGATCAGGCATATACACCATCGGCGGTTTGGGTGGACATTGTGACGCATTAATTTGCAAAAACTGATTGATTGGATGAATGATAAGCATTGATTAATATCGATTAGTACGTGCAGGCCAATCTCAATAGACAGTTCAATTCCCGACACTGCCTATCATGTAAGCATACAGACAAAATCTGACCCCACCACAGTACCCCAGTGCCATCTCCTCATGTCCTAGTGAGTCAGAACGTCACATAGACAAGGTCGAGTAATCGTGACTGGGCCTGTCTTAGGTTGTCCCCAGGGTTTAAGATAGGGATCTTACCCGTCATGGGCTTGCAGCCTTCCATACTGGGCAGGGTTCCAATGGGGTGGGGGAACACCCTTTAAGAGGTGTCATGTCAAAACAGTTTTTAATTGCACAGAACATCAAAACATGCAGGATCACTGAAAGTGAACTAAAGTATCCTTTAGCAATTTATCCCAGAATAGAACTGTTGGATTAATCAATGCTTAAACACACAATAATAAATAGAAATAATGACAGAATCTGATACATAAACAATGCTTGGTTTGCAGGAATAAATATGGGTCAGGATGGACAATAATCATGCGAAAAGCTGTCCAACAATCTCTATCCTTTAAGACCTAACTTAATCTGCATACATCAACTAATAAGTAATAAGCAATTGTTTGCTTGCAGCAGGGGTTAGCTGCATCTCATGAGAGTTCACATTATTTAAATCAAAACACAGGATAATCAAAATATCTTCAGTTCATATTATTTGTTGCTTCTACGTTGCTGTCAATTCCACCCTCACCAACATTAATGCTTTCAAACAGGCGCTCTATAAACATGTTACATAGTCAACATAGTTTACTGTTCACACACTGTACAACCTTCTGCTCTGTGGTCTTCAGCTGGAGTGATAAATTACACTTTGTTCCCAAAACAAACCACGCTTCAAAAAATAGAACATTGAATGCATTTGGTAAAGTCAATGCAGCGTAATGCAAAACAACATTAAAGTTGGAATTGATTACTTCAAATAAACAATATCTCTCTAAGTGTAACACTAGAAACACTTTTAAAAACACTAGTATGAATTACATGTAAGCGATTACATGTAAATGATACTAGCGTTTTTAAGTGTAAACACTAAGAAACACTTTTAAAACACTAGTATCAATTACATGTAAGCGATTACATGTAAAACCCTTGTGTTTCATGTGTTATAGCACAACAAAATATTGCTGCAGTGTTTCTCAAATCCTCACTCAATTTGTGGGGGTGTAGAGTGGCAGGGAGAGGAGGAGGAGAGTGAGCATTAAGCCCTGTTTACACATAGACAGTAAGAGCTCCGGAAGCGTCCCGGAAGAGTTTTTGGCCGTCTTAAAGCCCCGTTTACACATAGACGGTAAGAGCTCCCAGAAGCGTCCCGAAGAATTTTTGGCAGTCTTAAGGATCACACGCACTTGTTAACGCTGGCACTGAGGGGCGGGGCTTAGTTCCAGCTTATCGGGAATCGTCGAAAAATTATTCAACATGTCGAATAATTCGCGTGACGACGGAGACAACGCGATCAAGGCGTTTGACACTTTTTAATCGCTGTTTATCCTGCCCTTCCCTGTAGTGCCACAGTTTTACGCCGCCGTAATTGGTGGCCGGGCGTTGTATCCCTAATCAATGGCATGTAAAACGGCGATAGAGCCCACATCGGCATCCTCAAAGGCGTTTTAACCGGCGACAGAGGAAGACAAAACGGAGGCGCTAGCGGACAGTACGCCGTTCTAAATGCCACCTCCCGGTTAACGGCATTCCAAATGGCCGATAGGCGGCGGTCAGTATAAAAACGCTAGCGCGCTGCATGCAGGCCTCTCACTCGCGGCCAGCTCCAGATATTTTTGCAGAGAAGCTCCAGTATGCCTCCTAAAAGAAAATTGGCAGCGGCAAGGACTTACCAAGAGGTCTGGTTCAGAAGCAGAGGGTAGCCTTGTGGTGGAGACGAGCAACACGTTGAGGAGGGGAAAAGGAAAGGAGAATAAAAGGCTGAGAGGATGAGCTCCCTCCCCCTGCAGTGACAGCTGCTTCAGCCTATTGTACTCCGGGGGCGGTGCCTATATGCAAAAGTTCCTGGAGTAACACAGGATTTGCCTGGATAAATCCTGCGGTACACAGGGCATTATTGGCGGCAGCAGAACACCGCCGTTCTCACGCACGTCTTAACCTGCGATTGTAAAGGATAGAACTGAGTATTAACCCCCGTTGCCTGACGTGTGCCGGATGCTACGGCGTCAAAACGCCGCTTTATTTGGCGGATTTAGCCGCGTTTTATCCACGTATTTGTGGCTAGTATGGCGCTCAAAACGCCGGCGAAATGCTCCGCCCCTTTCCACCGCGAAAACAGCCGGAACTACCACGAACTTCGACAACAATACCGCCGACAAAACCGTCTGTGTGTAACCTGGGCTTTAGAACTTCCCTCAGCAGCTGTGTGTGTACACGCTCCTCCTCCAACACCCCAGACCAGGAACAGAATACCACAACTGCTACAACAAACAGGCAAAATACCCCAACTCTTCTCAAATAAAAATCCAAAAAACATCCACAGGTCCAAAGAAGACCTGTGTTACATTACACGCAACATATATACATACATTTAGACCTGTAGGCCTCAACAGAACCATTAATTCAGTGAACAAATAAGAGATTTTTTTTTCTTTTCTCTTTCGCCAACCTTCTGTCAGGCTGTTAGGGGCACGGAGGTCAAGAACCGGGTATGCATCACAGTCTCACAAGCAGTTTTTGTTTTTAATAGTCCCCAGAGAATCTACCACAACCACTGCTCCCTTCTGTCTGTTAAATGCCATCAAAAGATTAGTGGATCAGTCAATCATAATTTTTCAATATTTTAGCAGTATTTAATATGTATACTGGGGAACTGATTCATAGAAATGTTTTATAACTCAAAGTCTTCATTGCCTAGATGAGCCTGTTTCCAGCAAGTTCATGAATACCCGCTGGAACTCATTGATCAAAGTGGTCAGTTCCACAGTAGCTCATTCATGATTACTGAGGCAAGGTTGGCCAAATACTGTAATGTCCAATTGAAGCAGTCAATCTGAATTTTCTTCTTTTTTCCCAGACAGAAAAGAATCACCTCACACAAATTTCAAACCAACACCACACAAAAATATATCACGCAACAATAAATCCAATATTAATCACTCCACTGAAATATAATCTTGATTAGCTTTACTTAAAATCTGTTAATTAGGCGAAACTAACCAACTTTACACCTTATCCAGTGTACAAAAATCAACCATATTTTAACCACTTCATCCCAGTTACATGATCATTCAGAATCAGAATCAGAAGAAGTTTATTGCCATTGCCAGTGAACAGGATTCACAGACTAGGAATTTGCTTCGGTACAATGGTGCAAATTAAGAAGAGATAAAATGCTAAGATAAATATAACATATGTGTCAAAATAAGATAAAATATAAGATAAAAAAAGAAATATGAAATATGAAAGGCTGTGTGCAACAGAAAAACAGAGAACAGAAAAAACAGTGCAGTGGGAGGAGTGCAATTAAAAACCAAAGTACATTGTCTAAAGTGACCCGTGATAAAATGATAAACTGACAGAGTTAAGCTTAAGGTGACTGAGTTATGAGGAGTTCATGAGTCTAATGGCAGAGGGGAAGAAACTGTTCTTATGGCGGGAGGTTCTGGTCCGGATGGACCGTAACCTCCTGCCCGAGGGGAGTGGATTGAACAGACCGTGTGCAGGGTGAGAAGGGTCAGATGTGATCCGACCTGCTCGGCCCAGAGTCCTGGAGATGTGCAGGTCGTGGAGAGATGGAAGGCTACAGCCGATCACCTTCTCAGCAGAGGCCACAATGCGCTGCAGTCTGTCTGTCCCTGGCTGTGGCCCCGGCGTACCACACCGTGATGGAGGAGCAGAGGATGGACTCGATGATGGCCGTGTAGAACTGCACCATCAGCTGGACCGGCAGCTTGGCCTTCTTCAGCTGCGCAGGAAGTACATCCTGCTGGGCCTTCTTGATGAGGGAGCTGATGGTTGACTCCCACTTGAGGTCCTGGGTGATGGTGGTGCCGAGGAAGCGGTGACAGACCACAGTGGTGATGGGGCTGTTGGTGAGGGCGAGGGAGGCTTTGGGGCTGTGGCTTTCCTGAAGTCCACGATCATCTCCACTGTTTTCTGGGCGTTGAGCTCCAAGTTGTTGCTGCTGCACCAGGTCACCAGCCGGTCCACCTCCCTCCTGTAGGCAGACTCATCCCCTTCCGAAATGAGTCCGATGAGGGTGGTGTCGTCCGCAAATTTGATGAGCTTTACAGAGTCGTGGCTGGAGGTGCAGCAGTTAGTGTAGAGGGAAAAGAGCAGAGGGGAAAGGACACAGCCCTGTGAAGATCCTGTGCTGAGAGCCCTTTCAATATGGAAAGTAGGAAGATGATAGTATTTATTGTCTTTGAGTTATCATCTTAACAAGCTGAAAAGTTTTATTTCATCAACAGATCTATTTCAGAATTATCCCTCTAAATACTCTATCTTTTACCCTGGACACCAACTCACACTCATATACACGTACAAAATTGATTAATGTGCACTTAATTCTCAGTATCTTAACTCCACACTTTAAAATGTTGGAGCGCCAACAACCGTGACCTTGACAGTTTTATCTAAAACAAGTCAAACAATATAATTACACACAATCTGTCTATATAGCGACAACAGAACAAAAGGAAGGAAAAACTGACAACTATAATCTGCTAGAAAAGAAACCTTTGTGCAACCTCATGTGTACATAAACAAAAGTAATGTTGAAAATGGAGAACTCCTTATCTTTGCGAGTGTGTACAATCACACGCAAAGTGTCCATTCTTCCCACACTTCCAACATGTCAATTTCCTCTTTATCTCACGCTCACGGGCTTTACCTCTGGCCACTCTGCAGTGCTGACCTTTGCCCTTTCCTGCAAAATACACTTCTTCCTCACACATCATTAAGACTGCTCCGGCAGGTTTAAAAACTGCTGTGTTTGGTAGAAAAGCATGGTCTGGTGTATTTTTCACTCCACGTCTCTCTTGCCTTTTTATAAAATCACTGGTGTTCTCGTTTGTGACATCAAATGACTTTGTTGTGGAGTTTAACTGTAATTTTCCAGAGAAGTTAACTGTCTCTCGCCACATTTTTAAGTGTTCAGGTGATGCTGGATCTTTTGTCTCCATGTACCTAACATCATTTGACTGTGTGTCATGTTGGCTGTGAGAACAAAAGCAGTTACCCATTTTAGCTGTTCGTGGGGTTATCTCATAGGGCGATCTAAACGAACAGGCTGTTGTTCTTTTTTCACTGTTTGGTCACCGATCAGTCTGAAAAGTGTCACCACTTCGATCTCTGAGAGGTGGGCGACCTTGCTTATGGCTTCTTTCCAGACTCGTAGGTTCACAAACAGGTGTGGTGTGTATAGAACGCTTACAACCTACTTCACAGACAGGGCTTCGTTTCTGCCAGTGGGTTAAAACTGGTGACAGGCCCCTGCGATTCAGTTGTGTACGTCCTCAGTCATAAAAGCACAGTCACACAAACACATTTACACCGCTGCGCTTCAGTTGTTATCACTTTTAGCTCTGCTGTTATCACGCTTCTGCTCCAACAGGTTTTTATATCAGAATTTATCTAATATATTTTACATAATACATTGGAATTTTACGGCTCGCCCACCGAAGGTTTCACCGGCCTAACTCTGTACAGTTTTTTACGCGCTGTTCTGGACCAGAAAATGGTCTTTCAGTTGTCTCTTGCTTTAGTTATTGCCAATTGTAACCGCTGCAGGCTCAATCTGGAGCCAATAGCCACATCAGGTTGACACAGCGGGAAATGCAGCGCGAGCACGCGGCTCCGTAACAAATGGTCTTTAACCGCGGTGCCACCTGACTTTTCTCTTTCTCTCTCAGAGAGTAAAATTTAACGCTTTATAGCCAGGCCTTAGCCTCACACCTTACAGTGTTTAAGCCAAGAGACGAACCAAGAAAGCCATTACGGGTTTTTTTTTTTCCCTCCGCGGTGGTCCCAGCCACACGCACACACGTGCACGTAAAGAAATTCAGTTCTCACCCGTGATCAGACTTTGCAGCTGAATTCGAATGCCTTCACCCTGGTAAGCGTCGACCCATTAGGGAGGAGACCCATCCCCCAGAAAAGGGTCTGCAAGAACTGGTTCCCATGCCACGGCCGCAGACTTCCACAGGCGTTCTCCATCACGGGCCGACGACTTTCCAGTCTATTGGCATCCGGCTCAAAGGACCAAGATGTCAGAGTTGTTCGGAGTTGGACCTGCAAAGAACAACCCAGTTTACACACAAACAGAAAATGGTCATGCAAGAGACACTGAATTTCTTTTTCCTGATCAGGAGAGGTCAAACGAGAAGCTCCTTCAGCAAGAACTGTCATCTGTCCTGAAGGCCCTGCCCATTTGTTTCTCCTTTTATTGAATATAGTTACATACAGCATATAGGAGTGACAACATCACAAAACAATGGAAAGACACAAAGTCTGGTCTCACATTGATATGAAAACTGTTATGGCTTTGAGCCCTCAGTCTCCTAAGCTTCCCATAATGATAATAATGACCGGTGTTCTGGTTACAATGCTCTTCCTCAAGGCTGAACCATTAATTAAAGGTACACATCTGCGCTTAGCAAATACATGACCCTAGCAAAACAGTCTGCACATTCTGGCAAAACAGTCTGCATGTTGACTGGTAAAAGATCATCTGCTCACTTTCTCGTTTGACAGTTTTAATGATCACTTGAGCCGTTCAGTGTATATGATTGCTTTTGACACTAAGTAATTATTTAAAGGAATAATGGTACATGAACTTTCACACATGCATATATGTATATATGAAAAATAGAGAACAGAATCAAAGACATGATCACAGAGAGTACATCAAAGTAAAGACATTAATATTTGATAATATATTGATAATACAATGTATAGAGATGGGCAGCACAGTGGATTAGTGGTTAGCACTGTTGCCTCACAGCGAGAAGTTTGTGGGTTCAATTCCCGTGGCCTTTCTGTGTGCATGTTCTCCCCGTGTTTGCGTGGGTTTCCTCCGGGTGCTCCGGTTTCCTCCCACATCCAAAGACATGCGGGTTAGGTGGATTCGAATCTTTAAAAATTGTCCTTAGGTTGGGTGTGTGTGTGTGTGTTGTTTGTGGCCCTGCGACAGACTGGCGTCCTGTCCTGGGTGTACCCCGCCTCGCGCCCTGTGACTGCTGGGATAGGCTCAAGCCCCCCGCGACCCTTGATTGGACTAAGCAGTTGATGATGAATGAATGAATGTATAGAGAAAACCCTGTCACTGCAAAAAGCAAAGATGCAATTCTGTGGTCACCAAACTGGTCACCCTCCAATCCCTTACTTGCCCTTGAAATCCCATCCATGAACATCACAAACAGGATTGGTGGCAAGGGGCACCAATATCTGTTTTCCATTATTCAAAATGGATTATGTCAATCTGCTCTAAATTTGTGAGCCAGTGATCACCACACAATGAATTTCACAATCCACGTAAAGTGGTTTTAACACTTATAATTTGCACAACCATAAATAGTTTTTTGTTTTTCTCCATGCTTTCTCTACACTTGTGTATATGCTACAAAAGGCCAGTTGACGTGATAATCAGTTTTTCGAATTGCCACTAATGAACCTGTCAGGACTTAAAATGGGCTGAGATATATTTGAAAAAATGACTGTTCGAAAATGCAAAGTAAAGCAAGCCCATGCAGAAAGAGACTAAAAAATTAGTTGAAGACAATTTAGCCACATGTTATGCACTGATGCACGGCCCACATGAGCATGCTGCATCAGCACCAGCCTTACCTTTCCAAGGGCCCCTTCACAGCATCTTTGTGCAAATGTACTTCTGAATCCTTGTCTATATCAAATCGTGATAAATATCACGTTATAACATGAAACTTTTCACGTAATTGCATGATACTGAGCCAAAATATATTAGGGCTTGGCAGCTCAGAGCTTCATACGTAAGAAAGAGAGCGACGTCCAGCACGTCAGACTGGGCTTTCCGCCGGAACAATCCCAAGGACTTGAGATGCCTGCAGTGTTGACATACTAAATATATCATCCTCATTTTTAAGAAATATCAGTATTTCCCAGTGTCTCAGACCGAGAAGGTGGTAACAGCAGATTAATTGCGACAGCGCCATCATGCCCGCTGATCATTGAGGAAGCGCGCATACGGGGAAGCTGGAGACACCTGATCTCGTAATTACGAGATCTTTTCTCGTAATTACGAGATCAGGAGGCACCTGATCTCGTAATTACGAGATCCCGATGTCATAATTACGAGAAAAGATCTCATAATTACGAGAAAAGATCTCGTAATTACGAGAAAAGATCTCGGAATTATGAGAAAAGATCTCGTAATTATGAGATCTTATCTCGAAATTACGAGATCAGTGGTCTATTTTTTTTAATCCAGTGAATGCAATACGCTTCTACACTGGATAAAAACATTTTTGACCACTGATCTCGTAATTACGAGATTTTTCTGACAAGAAATATTCTCTTCTATTTGGGATATAATTTGAAAATACAGTAAAATCTGGCAATAATGAAGTTGTGTATATACTAACTTTCCTTATTTAAAGAAATAATTTACAGGCCCTGTTACTTAATAAACATGTTTATTTATTGCTGATATAAAGTTACAGAATTCCTTTTATAAAAACTCAATTTCTATGTCCCTTGCATAATGTTTCATTTGCATAGTGTGTGCATACTGTCTATGGTACCATACACTGGAAACAGAAGACTTCTATGCTATACTGAGGTTTACCACCTTATCTGGGGTGGAAAAAGTGATGATTTATTTTTTTTTTTTTGTTTTGGGAGATTCTTTTGGTCGGTAAATAGACCTGAGAAAGCACCAGAATTAGGGCTGAAACGATGAGTCGAGTAACTCAAATAATTCGATTACAAAAATGTTTGAGGCAAATTCTGTGCCTCAAAGCGTCGCTTAACATTGTAGTACATATGCTAGGCCTGTGTGTGGCACTGCAACGTCCGCAGAAAAAAATAAAAAGGCGAGCATAACAGCTAATCAAATTAGCAACGATAGGTACTGCTTTCCAACATGAGAGTAAAATAAAGCCTTTAAAGAGAAAGATGGTTCACACTGATCATCTGAAATAGACTTACTGTGCATTTAAAGCAAAGCAGTGTGTTTGTCTATTTTTAAAAAACACACGGTCTGCTCTACATGGGGAGGGACTATTGACCTGGCGGCTGGCTGCTGTCTCTCTGCTCAGTGTGAGGAGCTCTCAGACCGGGCAAGTCACAGCTCTGTCCCCGCAAACAGCAGAAGTCCACTCTTTCTTCTGTGTTTCCCTCAGACTCACAATGAGTGTGTGACTTTTTAATTTTTGCGTTTTTGGGCAACACACAACACTTCACAAACACGGTAACTTAAATAAAATAATAATAATAAAAAAACTGACTGCAATGCTTGCATGTTCAACCTCCAGCTGAAATGCATCTGCTGAAGAGAAAGAGGGATAAAAAAAATCACGCAGGGACCCAGTCCATCAACCTTTATTAAAAAAAACCCAAAAAAACCTTAAATGGTTAATTTTTACAAATTGGAGAAAACAAAATAGAAGGCACATCCCATTGCCATGTCAGCAAATTGCCAACACTTGGGCGCAGTGACATTGTGCCATTGCTTATGGACAGCCCTGGTATTGATGTTGTTTAAAACGCAAAAGTACTTTTTATCGATTAATTGCCAGAATAATCGATAGAATACTTGACTACTAAAATAATCGATAGCTACAGCCCTAACCAGAATACATTTGAGATTTCACATTTTTCTGGGGGACAACCACCAGACCCCGGTACGGCCTTGCCAAGATCTTTCAGGTTTTTATTTTTTTATTTTTTGTTTTTTTCATGGCCCACTTTCATCACTCAGAGACAGGGGTGGTGGCCAAGTGGTTAATGCGCTTGGTTTCAGTGCAGAAGGTTCCGGGTTCAAATACCACCCCTGCCACATTTCTCCACGTACTGTAGAGTTGCGTCACGAAGGGCATCGGCATAAAACCTGTGCCAATTCAACATGCAGATCCACCTCAGATTTGCTGTGGTGACCCCGAGTGCAAACAAGGGAGCAGCCGAAGGGACTTACTTACCTGGATCATTTGGGACAGCTTTTGGATATGGTGGAGAAGGAAATACAGAAAATAAACAATGGTTTGATTCAAATAAATTATCGCTTCATCTTGGTAAAATAAAGTGTATTATGTTTGGAAATAAGCCCAGGAATTTACATAGAAATGTAATATTATGTAATGCTGAAACTGAAATTGTAACTGAAACAAAATTTCTTGGAGTTATTATTGATGATAAATTAATGTGAAAAACACATAAATTATGTTTAATGCAATATGTCAAAAGCCATTGCAATTCTGTATAAAGCACAAGATTACCTCTCCCAATATGCACAAATCACTTTATAATACTTGCTCCATATATGACATGTTGCATTAAGGTTTGGAGAAACACATATAAAACAAACACTAATTCAATATTTTTATTGGAAAAGAAAGCCATAAGAATTATCAGTACTAAATCTTACCATAAGCCAACAAACCCACAATTTATCTGTTTAATATTTTTGAAATTCTGGGACTTATTCATTATATTACAATACAATCTATGTACAAAGCAAAAACAAAAAAACAAAAAAAAACAAACAAAAAAAACCTCTACCTCAACATGTCCAAAATCTGTTTAAAATGAAGGACTCTAATTATAATTTCAGAAGAATATTATTATTTGGTAAATTAAAGACTCAAAACTACTGTTTAAAAAACAGTGTTTCTGTAAAGGTTGTAAACATTTGAAATAACTCCTGATAACATTAAATTATACAGTACTCTAGCTGGCTTTAAAAGAATTTATCAAAATAATCTTTCTCATATGAATAATTAAGTTTACCAGTTTTTGTTTGTTGTGATGAGAAATTTAGTTCATTGATTAATCTCAATTATCTGTGCTTTGTTCCTTTGGTATTTGTTGTTATGTGTATATATATATATATGTACACATATATACATGTTTTGTATTAATTTATGGTAAAAGGGATGAGTGCATATCAACTTTTACCTCTGCCTACACCCTTTCGGCCACAGGTTGATTGCTAAGAATATTTTTTCAGCACATAGTTGTGCTGGAATTGTGTGTGTGTGTGTGTGTGTGTGCCAAATAAATTCATTCATTCATTCATAAAATTTATAGAAATGTGTTTGTGTGAAGCACCTTGAGGCAACTTTGTGGTGCTATATAAATGAAATAAACTGAAATTAAATTAAATTGAAATTGTGTTGCCATGATATTTGACAATTTGCCACACTGCAAATTAAATTTTCCAATTCCCCTCCCTGATCAGTGGCTGTTAACTGAGCCTAATTATTTTGGAACTGTACATTTACATTTTAACTCTCCCAATATCCTGTCAAAACAAGTTTTGCCCTGATATTGTTATTTTCACTGAAAAAGCTGTTTCTTTCTGAAAGAATCTCATTTGGTCTTGCACTTGGACTAATTATCTTACTAATCCTCAGAACATGCATGAAACTGATTATAATCATGTAAATTAACTTTTGGTTAATACTTTACTTCTCAACTAATTTGGTTTCTGTGTTCTAAATGGGCTTTTTGCACCAAGATGAGCTCATTTTGGTCATTCATTCGTTTTCTATACCCACTTACTCCAATAAAGGGCCCCAGGATGGCTGGAGCCAACCCCAGTAGCCACTGGACCAGAGGCGAGGTACCCCCTGAACAGGAGGCCAGTCTATCACCAGTGTTGGGGAAAGTAACTTTGGAAAGTTACTTCATTAGTTAGTCTATACAGTTGTATTTTACAGTTACTTCTTACATTTACTTCATTAGCAGCTGCGGACACCTTGTAGCCAGCTGCTGAATGTAATTAATAAAGTTACTCATAATCTAATTTGGTTATTTTTAAGATTTAGTACTCAGAAAAGTAACTATTAGTTACTTTGCTGATTAGTTACTTTTCTGATTGCTCAATTTTACGAGTAACCAAGTTAGATTACTCGTTACCTTATTAGTTACATTACTCATTAGTTGCAAGTTTTCTGCAGATTCTAATAAAGTAATGCATAAAGCTGCTAATGAAGTAACTGCATAAAGCACCTGTATAATGCAACTAAAAAAGTAACTAAAAAAGTAACTTGTCAAAGTTACTTTCCACAACACTGTCTATCACAGGGTTACATATAGATAGAGAAACTCATTCACACTGCACGCACACCTATAGTCAATATAAAGGCTCTAATTCACTGAACCTGCA
Source organism: Thalassophryne amazonica (assembly GCF_902500255.1). Taxonomy (NCBI): domain Eukaryota; kingdom Metazoa; phylum Chordata; class Actinopteri; order Batrachoidiformes; family Batrachoididae; genus Thalassophryne; species Thalassophryne amazonica. The sequence continues at coordinate 118,027,683 of NC_047105.1, forward strand.
TGTCTTTGGAAGGGGGAGGAAGCCAGTACCCATAGAGAACCCACATGAACACAGGGAGAACATGCAAACTCACACAGAAAGGACCAGGTGTTGTGGACCTTCTTGGTGTGAGGCAACAGTGCAAACCACTATGCCACTGTGCTGCCCTCATTTTGGCAAATACTATGATATTCCTTTAAAAGAGGCCTCTCTGCCTGCCTTTCATAGGTTTTCTGGCCCCAAGATGACAGGCTAAGAGGATGGGTTGCTCATATTTATAGGTCAGGGTTAATGTACTACCAAAATTGGTTTTTAAAGTTAGTACACTTGAGATTGTGGTTTTATATTCTCCTAATTGAGTTGAAAGGGGTCATGTTCAGATAAATGACAATGCTTCATTTCAGCTCATTGTATTTCACAGGTCCCTGTGTGAAATTTGTGTGTGTTTTCTGCCAGGACTAGAGACATAACGGAAACAATTGAACAATAAATTATTCTGTCAAAAAAATTGATTTAATTTGCTTGCTGTCTTTTTTATTTGTGTCTGCTCAGCTAATGTTTGAAATACTCCGCTCAGTCACCGGAAGAACCCAGTTTCAGACAAGCACAACATTTACTGGAAATTAACTGATTCATTTATATAGAACTGGAAATTGCCAGGAGAATGACTGCAAACATGGGAGAAACAGAAAGGTAAGCAGACATGAAGACATGGATGAGCCATGGGAGGTTACAGAATGAATTTGTGGGCCTGGGTCTAAAAAAATGGGTGCACTGTTATGGTTAGAGGTCCAGTCAGGACCGGACCAGTACAGGCTATGGACCTAAATGCTGGAGCAAGGAAACAGAGCTGGTTGTGAACGAAACGATATTTATTTACAAGAAGGAAAATCATAATGCTGCACTGGGGTGCCTGCAGAGTGGCGAGTCAGCCCGCTCGTAGCAGTGGAAAATAGGGAGCTGCAGGTTCCCGAGCCAGTCTTGAAAGTGAACTGAGATCTTGGAGTGAATGGATTGTAGAGCCAGGACCAGGTGGACCGTACAGAGCCGAGAACAGGAACTAAGGGGAACAGAGGAAAGAGATGGTGAGTGATTGCACTCGTAACACTGGAAGCCTTTAACAAGTAACAGTTCACTGAAATGTTCACAGTTCTGGGAATAATGTTCCCTGTTTAGGAAATAAGGTTTGCTGTTCAGGAATTGTTCACAGTTCATGAATTATCTTCAGAGGTCAAGTGCTGCGCGTCTGTGATGCAGTTCCAATTTAAGCAGGACTTGACTTTAGAAATTATTTGGAAAGTTCTTAGTAGTTCAACATCAGAGTTCATGCAGTTCTTAGAAAACAGTTCTTGGAAATAGTTCTTGGAATGGTTCTTGGATACAGTTCTTAGTCATGCACAGTCACAAACAGGAATGTGTGAAAACAGAATCTCACAGAAACATGAAGGAACTTAACTGGAGCGTTGCAGAGCTACGCGCTCTGAGCTAAGAGCTGGAGAGTTCCAAAGTGATGTTGCGCAGGTAGCTGTGGAACCAGGAGTCGATGCAGAGTTGAAGCCGCGCAGGATAGTGTCTGGGAACACCAGGAAAATCAATACGCTCTAATACGGGAATTAGAGTTGGCCAGGTTACCTTGAATATAATTGTGGAAATCTCCATTCTCTGAGCGCATGGAAGCGGCAGGAAAGACAAGGTCAAGGTTAGTGAATCTGATGACCGGTGATCATGTAGCGATCATGGCAAAGGATGAGCTGAAAGCCTGGGTTGATGCAGCCTGCTGCTGATCAGCCGCTCATGCATGGCAGGTGTGTGGCAGCGAGGAGCAGCAGGTGTTATGCAGCTTAGAGTGCGTCATCTGGGGGAAAACTCACAAAATGGATATAGTATCTGTTGAGCTACATGTGAATCAAGTTTCAAAGGGGTGATGGGTCGACCCAGTCTCACACCAGTTCATGATGGCATCACAAAAAGTGATTTAATATTTGTTTGTGATGATTTTTGTGATGGTACAGCAAAATCTGGAGTTAGGCGGTGGGGGATGTTATGGTTAGGATCAGAACTAAAAATAGCGAACTAAACTTGATTGTGTCATGAAAATGCAATGCAATTTGTAACAGTATCACAAAAAAAGAGTGTGAGACTGGGCTTGATGGCAGGCCCGGCGCCAGAAAAAAATATTAAGGGGGCGATGAGTTTATCACAGGGGCGGGGTCGAGTCGCCCCCACCCCCACAAAAAAAGTGCGCACCGGAAGGTACCTGCCTCTGAGCATGCATAATGAATTGGGTGAGCTCCTAGAAAGCTCGTGTATTTAGGCTACACCGTTGTAAGAGACTGACTAAGAGTAAAGAGTGATGACAGTATTTTTAATTATTATTTGAATGTATAGACCCTCGGTCAAGTGATCTCCTGCATACCACAAAACCAAACCAACAATTGATCTGAGAAATGACACGAGACAGTAGATTAACCCCACATAAACCTTTCATGTACAGTGGTCCCTTGTTTATCGCGGGAGTTACGTTCTAAAAATAGCCCGCAATAGGCGAAATCCGTGAAGTAGTCAATGTTATTTTTTACAATTATTATAGGCGTTTTAAGGCTTGTAAAACCCACTACTAATTACCTTTTCTCAAACAGGCTTAACATTTTCTCACTTTTCTCTCGTGTGTAAACACTCTCAAAATTCAAACCTTAGTAGAAAAATAAGACCAACCTGTTTTCAGGCCCAAACATTTGTTTGACAAATAAAAATAGAACGTTTTCCTATAAATAATTATGATGGCTTTTAGAACTAACAAATTAAATTTTAACAATCAACCTCCGAGGGTTAGGGAACATAAGAAATTATATAATAGTGACTGACCAGTATTTCACAGTTCCTCGGTCACGCCTCTTCGTCCTGGCGCAGCGCCACTGTCACGCCTTTTTCCACTCACACCTCACTGCAGGTGTCTTTTTCCGAGTGAAGAACACAATTATGGGTAGTTGTTGGTGCTCTTTTTTCTTCTGGGCGAGAAGAGTCTTATAAACAGACACGCAGAACACAATGCGCGTGCTCTCCCTTCGCGGTGCCGCAACATGTGTCCCGTCATCTCGACAGAACACTGGCCTGCTTGATGAGGACGCAGAGCACAATGCGCTGTTAAAAAAAAAAAAAGCATGCAAAATTGGACAAAAAAAAAATCCGCAAAACTGCGAGGCACTATATTTTCCAGTATTTCTTTTTCTTTCTTTTTCTTTTTTTTTTGATAACTCTCATATCCGAAGGGGGCAAGGCTGATGACGTGAGGGAGTGTCGCCCTCAAACGCCCCCTCGTGGTGCTGGGTCCGCTTGATCGTTACCTGCGGAATGCAGAAAGGGGGGAGCAGTCAGCAGCGTCTACACCCATGGACCTGTTGGAAGAGACTAGCAAACTGTGTGAGAGCAGGACACTGCAATAATATAAATGTGAGTGCATAATATACAGCTATGCAGATGCAGTTGGCAGCAAAACAACATGCCACATGCAGTAAGATGGATGACTATGGCGTCAGATCAGTGACAAAACCCCACTCGCGTAAAAAATGCGTTCAAAAATGCCTCAGTGTTGCTTCATGTTGCAGAGAGGAATCTGCCTACTGTTTGTGCATATGCACCCAACAGCAGTTCGGAGTTCCTTCTTAGAGACACTGAGGCAGATCCTGGAAAAGATTCCTGCTGGAGACTTGTTAGTTCTACTGATGGACTTCAATGCTCATGTGGGCAACAATAGAGAAACTTAGAGGGGATTGATTGGGAGGAATGTCCCCTCTGATCTGAATCCAATTGGTGTTTGTGTTGTGCTGGTAATAAATTGTCCATGACAAACACCTTGTTCAAGCACATGGTGTTCAAAAGTACATGTGGTACCAAAACACCCTAGGTCATGGGGTACCAGATTCTCAGCATTATATTAGACCTGTTTCTGGTTGGTGTTCAATTAGGGAATAACCCTGTTGTGTCTGATGATTTGCGGATGTTCATGCTGGTTATACAGTCGCAAATTGAGCTTTACCGGCGACACAACCAGTTGGATGTGCATGGAAGACCTCCTTTGTGAGACAGCCAGGGGGCCTCCTTTCCAGGTGCTCAAACCACTTGTAGAAGAATTTTTAGGTCCTTATTTGAACTATGATGAACTATCAAGTGTCCTGATCCGAACTGTATGTCCTCTGGTTGAACTAGCAGGTGTTCAACCCAAAAAAAGGGCTCTATTAGTCATTCAGTCTGTCAGGGGCTTTCCAAGGCCTTTTAGGTGCTTTCCCGCAGGCCACGTGCAGGGGCCTCAGGCCAGCTGCACGTGTGGCTGAGGCCACGTGCGGAGGGGGCCTCAGGCCAGCTGCACCTGTGGCTGAAGGTCTTTTAAAAAAATCAGTTGTAAATCCTTCACGTTTTAATGGGAGCGTTTGTCACATTGAAATAATGGCCTAACACCTGCTTAGGGTTCACTAGGAACTCTTCCATAGAAAACCATGTCTTGGGAATGAAATAAATAAAAAAGTCGAAGGAGGAGCGATGCCCACGGGTCTCCAATAAATAGATAGAGCGCGGTTGTCATATTCAGTCTCTCTAGAGGACTCAGTTTGTCTAAGCTCTGTGTCAAAGGCTTAAATAAACTTAAAAACTCTGTGCATTTTATCTTGCTTAAGGCTGAATTATTCTAAAGTGTGTCCTTTTCTAGCATATCACTTGCAATTAGTTTGTGTTATCTAAAAGACGACATCCCGAGAAGACTAAAGACGAACCACGACAGAACTTGGCGAGCCAGCTTCAGGAGGGTCCAGGGGCATTCCGGCAGCCTGGGGCGGTCCAGCTCATCCCTCCAGACCGTAAATAACAGTGATCACGACTAAAAGGTAAGCAGAAACCTTTTATAACTTCTGCACGATCTGGAGGAGTGAGTCGGGATTTCCGCCCAAGTTGACAGGTGATATTTTTAATTGCCTCTTACCCAAAAGAACCTGGACTAAGAAAATTGATAAGAAACTAAAAAAAGATAAGATTGAAAATTATCAGGCCTTGTAGATAAAATGCTCAGAAGGTGGTGTGTTCCCGGGAAAAAGAATGTCTGTGTGAGTGAAAGGTCAGGAATGTTCATGAACTCTGGTGCGGAAAAGAGTGCGTGGAGAACTAACCTGGATGCTTGGAGAATAATTGGTGTTGAAATTCGTTACTAACGTGCCGGCTGATAGCATGCGCTGTAGGGGTTAATTTAGGGGAGTATACTGACAAATAGATACAAGGTAATACAAGGTTATTTAAAGAGTTTAACAGAGACTGAAGTGAAATAAGTCAGAAAAAAGAGTTTAACAAGAGAATACGTGCAGAGAAAGCACAAGATAAGCGCCTGAGGGGGCGCAGTAGAAATACCGTACGTGATAAAGAGATTTAAAGAGAAAAGTGCAAAGTAGCACAGCTGACAGTAAGTAAAAGAGCTCAATAAAGGATGTCATTTTTTAAGAAAAGAGAAAAACTATAAAAAAAAAATAATAATAAATGAAGAGTTAGTGCAGAATACATGAGAGTTAATGAAGCAGAAAATAGTGCAGTAAGGCACCAAATACACGCTTGTGGGGTGGGGAGAAGAATAAGTAATTAAGTACACAGTAATATGAGTTTTTTATAAGAAAAGAAAAGAGAATATTTTCAGTGCAAAGGCACATTAAGCTCACGAGGAGTTCAGTAAGTGAAAAAAAAAGTAGAAGAAAGTGCAGAAAGGCACAGGATACGCACGCGAGGCGCGGTAAGGCGTAGAAATAAATGAAATATGTATGCTCAGAGAGGAGCTGGTAAAAATAATATATTAAGCACAGGATACGCACGCGAGGCGCGGTAAGGCGTAGAAGTAAATGAAATATTGTACGCTCAAAGAGGGCTTGTAAAAAAATAATATATGAAGTTGCTGGCAGCGCCGGAGAAGCTGTCTAACGTGAAGAAGAGATACATGCTTAAACAGAACACATTGGTGTTAAGTGAATAAAAAGGTTGTTTAAAGCCGCGGAGTGAAAAGTGGCAGAAGTCTAGATAGAGTATATAGAAAGTTGTTTTTAAATTTTTTGTGTATAAAGCTTTTGAAAATTGTGTGTGGGAGAGTGGAGAGTAAGCGGGGAGGTGCAAGCAAAGCTGTGAGGGCTTGCAGGCTGGCTGACATACAAGATTAATGTAAAGAGTACGAAAAGGAGGAGGCGTTTAGACCCAACAGGAGGACTTGGGAGGTGCATGACAGGCAGAGAGGAAAGTGTGAACAGACAGTGAAGAAAAAGACAGGATAAGAAACTGCTATGTAAATACAGAGAAGGTAGATATTATTTCAAAGAAAGAAAACTAATAAACAAACATAGCAGAAAAAGACGAGAAGCAGAAAGTTAAAAAATTAGAAGGAAAATAGAAAGGGAGCAAAGACATTAGGAAGTGTTAGGGTTGTAAGAGGAGTAAAGAATAAAATTGGTTATAAATCAAAAGAGTTAAAGCTTAGATTATAGTGAAAAAGCTGACAGACTGATCAATGCGGGACAGTCATTGATGGGAGACTTAAGTGATAATGAAATAATACTCCCAGAACATTACTTGACTGACGGAGACATCGAAACCCAGGGAATCAGGACACATTTTTGGCTGGAAAGGACCTATTTTGACAGTGTAGGAGCAGAACATTGGCAGGACGAACAAGAGATCAATCAGAAATTATGGCAGATTACTAAGGTAGTCAATCTGAAGCAAAAGAAAGAACAATTCCCTCTAATTACTTGGGAGCTGCTGATAAGACGTCTGTGGCATCAGGGTTTAACCCCGTGGCTGGAGCTGCTTTGTGCTGATCCTAATAAAGAAATTAGCATACCATTAAATCATTTAATAACACTGCCAACCGATCCAGGTGAAGAACTGTTTCCTAGGTTGACTCTGACTGTGGTCCCAAAGAAGGTTCGGTGGGAAACAGGTAAATTTTCATATTTAGTTAAGGAAAAAGAAGACGGGCATAACAGTTGGAAATTTAATCCTTTAAGGGTTTAAAATACAAAACAGGTGTTACAGCCGGCAAGTATTGGTCTGGATCAGGACAGCCCCTGAGGGACTACCAGAACACCATAGAAACACCTCACATAGCGTTTGTCAGGGTTACATGGGTAACTCTCAAGGTCAAGGTCGGGAAAGTACCCCGCTAGACTTAGTACTAAGAAAATATCCAGGAAACCGCACTAAGGCCAACCAATGTATGAGAACGTGCCACAAAAGGTCACATGGGGGCAGGCAATGGCCTTTGGAGGGATCATTTGATCCGGTGATGTGTGAAGCAGTTGCGGTAGAAATACAAAAAAGAAATTAAGATCAGCAGAAGAACATAAATAACAACAAAAAACGCACTGAAGAAAAAGAAGTTTTGGCCTTGTTCAAGCAGGAGCACAGAGGCTACAGCAGAAAGAGAGAAAAAATGACAGAGGAAAGATCCAAAGACACTAAAGCCAGTGCACCGAGCTGGGAAGCAGAACCACCCCCATATAAACGTCATGATATGGGAAAGACAGCTGGACAATTTGTATTAGGAACTCGTGAAGGACCAAGGCATGGATGTGGAGGGCAAATTCACACTGACACTAAAAGCTCAAGAGCCACAAGGAGACAGGTCCTCAGTCTGTCAAATGGATCATACAAGGTCTCCAAGTCCGAAAGTAGGTGGTCGCTCACCACGACCAGCAGGGGGGGCCACAAATAACAGTGACACGGAGGCAGACGAGGATAAAGAGAGAGACCTGAAGGCTCCGCCTGCACATCGAGGTCCACTGAAAACCGTCCCCTCCCACCATAAGTCAGCCGACTGGACCTTCACAGGCTATAGAGGCTCCGAAGAGTGGCACAAGAGCTTCTGTGACACACTGGATCTGGCCAGAAGAGATAATGAAGAACTAGCTGAGCAGCTTCGGCTAGCGAAGGAAAGAATACAAAGACATAGGGACGCCGAGGAAAGAAGAATATTACAACAATCGACGCCCAATCAAGGGAATCACATTATACAGCCACCCACCTGAAAAATTTCTGGTGAGATCGTCATTGAGAGTGCAAAAGAGGCCCGACTCAGGCAAAGACAACAATGTGTAGCCAAAGACTAGCGGCTTTAGAACAGAATATAACCGACTGGATGGACTGCCTGGAACCAGTCAGTCGCACTCGATCTGGAAGACAGTATGGAGCCCCCACAGAAGAGGGAGGACGAAGACCTCATATGCCCATTGGTGGTTAGAAATGGTCATCATGTGTATACCCCATGGAGCTGGACAGACATGGTGGGGCTGGCCAACAGGCTGCCAGACATCACCCAAGGAGCTGGGAGATGGATAACTGCCTTAGAAGAAGGCACTGCAGGGGTAACCTTGTCTTTAGGTGACATAAAAGCCTTGCTAATGCATGTCATGGGAAAACATGACACTGAAGAATTAGCAGGAAAGGTTGGACTAACACAAATGATGGGCACTAATCAACATGATGAAGTCCCCTTTAATCGCTATAGAAACTCCATGTGGGAAGGACTGAGAAGAAGTACCCTGAGGTCTTGGATCCCTCTAAATTGGATGATGAGGAGTGGACACCTGAAGAGTGCCCAAAGAAGTTCCTGCACCGATTCCAGAAGAGATGGGCGGAGGAAACAGGAAATGCATGGAACCATTCTCCAGCAACTGAAATCCTGTTTAAAATAACTGTAAAAAAGGCTCTACCAGATGAGGTTCAGAAAGCCCTAGATGGAGTCGTGGGACTATCAAAAATGAATTGGGCTTTATACTCTGAGCATATTTGTCACCATCTTGAAATCTACAAGAAAGAAAAACAAAAAGAAGAAGATGCAGCAAAATCCCTGACGAAAAAATTGGTGCAGATGCAGTTGGGAGAGCTAACCAAAGTCAAGAAAGAAAAAACAAAGACCCAGGCACCAATGATGACCCCTGTTCCTTCTGAGCCGGCAAGCCTAGGCCCTACGGCAAACACTGCTGCCACCATACAGGCACCTGTGGTAACAGCCACACAGAGCCCCCAGGGAGCAGCAGGGAGCACTGCTGCAGGAGAAGTCTCGGCACCAGTGGAGCATCACTATCACTACCATAGCACTGGCACACCCGGAAATGGACCCACCTACAGTCATGGGTGGAGAGGAGAGTCACGGAACTTTCAAGGTCAAAGAGGAGGGTGGAGAAGAGGATCTCGCCAACCTTCATTTGGAAGCAGATTCCAGAACTCAGCTCCCAGGAACAGTCAAGCGGGACCGCCTATGGGACCAACACCCCCAATAGGGGATCAACCCTCTAATGAGTGTTGGAGCTGTGGACAACCTGGACATCGAATGAGAAATTGTCCGGCCCGGCCTTGGGTTGGACCTCTGCCTATTGGCAATAGGGGGGCCTAGAGAAGACAGGGGGAAACGGTGCATTGGCTATTTCGATGATACCTAAGGAAGAGCCAACCGTCACCGTTAATATACAAAACAGAGATTTCCCTTTCATGGTGGATACAGGGGCAACATACTTGCATAGGGAAAATGGGCGCTCATCTCCCCCTCTCTGGGTCTGTAATTAAGACCATCGGCTTCTCTGGGAAGACTCAAATAATACCTTTTACACGCCCACTTCCTGTAACGATTGCAGGAAAAACAATTGAGCACCCCTGTTATACTCACAAAATACACCTGTGAATTTGCTGGGAAGAGACATTTTATGTAAGCTGACAAACCCAGATAGTGTGTACCCATCAAGGACTGCAAATACACTTTCCTGACGAAGCACTCGCCAACATTATGGTGCTTATGGACATGGAAAACAAGTCGACCTGTGCAACCCATGGTATCCTGGCTGAAGTTACACCAGAAAATTCAAATCTTCAACTGGAATGGGGAAAACCATGGAGCCCTGGGCCAGCACAACACTATGAAGCAGTATATACACCTAGTTTACCTTGTACATGTCACTTCTGATGTTCGATGCAAACAAGAAACGGCTGACTATGCAATGCGCTGGGATGTATGTGATGAATCAACGGGCGTTTCACATAACCACCACAGAAATGTATTTAGGGCCCCCAAGGGGCCGCAGCTTCTGTCAAGCTAGCTTCAGCTGAACAACATGGTATCAAGTGGCCGAATGCCACGCCTCATGTGACCCTTTAGTCTCAGAAAAGTACGAATCCCATGACCTAGGTCCAATGGTAAGACAGCCTCAGAAGTGAAGAATGGCCAAACATGGAAAGTCCACAAGTACATCTGTCAAAGACCAGCAGTTTATACGAATAATTTAAAAGTAAATGATGAGGCTATAGCTCAAAAAGTGGAGCTCAATCCTAGACAGAGGGACAAATGGTGTTATCGACCCCACAAGAGAAATTGTTAGAGCAAATACCACCAGTGGTGTGGTCCAAAAGCAAAACAGATGTAGGACTAGTAAAAACAGCCTTACAGTAAAAATAAAAGTAAAACCGGGAGCAAAAACTGCCTCACCAAGGCAGTACCATTAAAACCTCAGGCTATTGAAGGCATAAAACCAGTAATTAAGGGACTAATGGCAGCTGGAGTTTTAATAAAAATTGCAAGCCCATGCAATACTCCTATCTACCCTATCCCTAAAAACAATACCAAAGAGTATCGGCTGGTACATGATCTGCGTCCTATCAATGCAATAATAGAAATGGATGCACCTATAGTACCTGATCCGCATACTATACTATCAAGCATCCCTGCTGGAGCAAACTGGTACACAGTAATCGATCTGTGTTCAGCCTATTTCAGTGTGCCTGTGCACCCAGACTCACAACATTTGTTTGCATTCACATTTCTGGGACAACAGCTAACGTATACACGGCTACCTCAGGGACTGAACCTGTCCCCAGCCATCTTTAACAAAGTCCTGGCTGAAGATTTACAACACCTTGACATACCCAGTACATTGGTGCAATATATGGATGATCTCCTTATTGCATCAGAGACTCAAGAACAGTGTGAAAAAGATTCATTAATTGTATTGCATGCATTGGCAGATGGAGGTCATAAAGTAAGTAAGGACAAATTGCAGTTCTGCAAACAAGTAGAATACTTGGGAAGACAGTTGTGTGGGACCACGCGATGTAAGCCCCAAGCCAAGTGGAGGCTATAATCAAGGCTCCCAAACCCCAAACAGTGGGACAGATGCTTTCATTCCTTGGGATGGCAGGGTACAGTCGGCCGTGGATTTGTGATTATGCTATAAAACTGCACCTTTGCGTGCCATGATTAGAGCAGTGGGGCAAACAAGCAATGCAGCTCTCCTCGTCTGGACAGATGAGGCAACGGGAGCTTTTGAGGCCCTAAAAACAGACATGCAATCTGCTCCCGCGTTAGGTAACCCAGATTATGGGAAACCTTTACATTTGTATGTTACTGAAAAAGCTGGTTATGCTTGTGCTGTACTAATGCAGGAAACAATGAAGGAAAACAACCATTGGCCTATTATAGTACAAGCTTGACAAACATTGAAACAGGATTGCCACCATGCTATCAGGGTCTAGCAGCAGCTGCCTTTGCATTTCAAAAGCATCATCCATAATCATGGGACATGCAGTAACGTTGTACAAGTCGCATCAGTTACATGCCCTGCTAACCAGTCAACGTTTTTGTCTTAACACAGCTAGATGCACTGGATATGAAGTTGTGTTGTCCGCTCTAGAAATAACAATACAACGTTGTCACACGGTGAATCCCGCACCAAATTGACCACACCGTTTAGATGGTACTCCACATAACTGTGTGGCAGAGACAGATAAATTTTGAGAGCCAGAGAACATTTGTATAATCACGCCATAGATGCAGATCTAACCCTGTTCGTGGACGGCTCATGCTTTCGGGATGCCGCAGGATTGCATGCGGGTATGGGGATTGTTAAACTAAACACGGATGGCGAGACCTTGAAATTACTGGAGTCCCAGGAATTGATCAGCCTTGTTCAGCCCAACTGGCAGAAATCAAAGCCTTAACTATGGCTTGCCAGATCGCGAAAGATCAACGTGTTAATATCTACACAGACTCAGCCTACGCTTATGGCGTATGTCATGTACATGCAAACATTTGGAAACAAAGGGGATTCCTGAGAGCAGATGGCACCCTGTCACTCATGGAGAGGCGATTTCCCAACTGTTACAAGCTCTCCAATTAACCGTCTGAGGTAGCCATCATTAATGTGCAGGTCATCAAAAGAATAATAAACATCATAGCTCAAGGTAACAACCTAGCAGATGACGCAGCTCGCAAAGGAGCACAAGGAGAAAATATGTTTCCCCTGCTAACCATCCAAGATTGTGCCCCACTGGTTTCACTTGACGCACTGATAGTGGCTCAAAGTAGGGCCAGTGGAGAAGAAAAACGAATGTGGGTTAAACGAGGCGCTATTGAGACACGCAGTCAGGGGCCAGCGGACAAGCTGTGGCGCAGTAGTCATGGACATTTTGTGTTACCACCAATTTATACGACATGCAATCATTTGGGCCCACGGACCCGATCATTGTTCGCGAGTCCAAATTATGAACAAACTAAAGCTGTCTGGGTGGTCACCATATATGGCAGCAACAGTGGACCGTTTGTTGAATGAGTGTGAGGTATGTGCACAGTACAATGTCCGGAAATCATTCACAGCCCCTTTAGCCACATTCCGGTCCCTGATGGGCCATTCAGACATCTTATGATGGATTTCATAGACCTGGGAGCTGAAAAACCGAGTTAACGAATGAGATATGTTTTTGGTAGTGATATGCGATTCAGCCAATGGATTGAGGCAGTAGCCTCTGCAAATCCAGACCATAAAACGGTAGCCACATTCTGTGTTCGAGATGTCTTTTCCAAGATTTTGGCCATTCCAGATACTATCTCATATGACACCGGTTATGGCTTTGTAGCCAAGGTTACACAAGAAACATTCAAACATTGGGTATCAAACAGAAGTTTGGGTGTGTTATCACCCCCCAATCAAATGGGGCGGTGGAACGGGCTAATGGCATTTTTAAAGAACAAACTAGCAAAAATCATAGCAGAAAGCAATGGCAAATAACCTGGCTGGATGCTGTTGCCGCTTGCTTTATTGTCAATGCGCTCACAAACTAACCGACCTAACCCATTGACACATTTGAAGCTCTTACAGGTCGGCCGATGCCTATTCCATACCTGAGAGGACCCTACGAAGGACCATCGCTGGAGCAGCTACAAGACGAATTGCATAAGTTTCTGAGACAGTTACCCAAATACACCAAACTATCTTTTTGCAGGTCAACGGGCTACAGAAGACAGAGAAGCAGAGATTCCACTCGAAAATCAGGCATCCAGCCTGGTGATCTGGTTTACGTCAAGGTGTTCAAAAAGAAGTGGGACAGGCCCCGCCGAGAAGGTCCTTTTAAAGTTATTCTTGCCTCACGTACAGCAGTCAAATAGACGGTAAGGACACTTGGTTTTCATTTAAACCACTGCTGTAGGGTTGGTGGCCCAGCGCCCCTGCGGCCTCGGCAAGCTCGTCTTGGCAGAGCCGCCGGGCCAAAGGGGAAGCAAGAGAAGCAGAGACCCTACAGCAGCACCGAGGGATGGCCACGCCTCCTGCAGCCAGAGAAGCACCGAGGGTAAGGCCACGCCTCCCTGCAGCCAGGCGAACACCGGCCAAGGCGCTCACGAGACTGATTGAACAAAGACGACGCACAGCTTCAGAGAGTAGTGGATCCCTGCCAGATAGAGCAGTGACAGACTCAGATGCAGACTCAGAAACAACTGGAGACGCAGGCCAACAGACAGACAGAAATACAGACCGACAGATAGACAGGCCACAGGAGACATCAGACTCGGACAGCAACTTAGTAGATTTACCGACAGAAGAACCACAGGAAGTACAACCCAGACAAAGCACAGATACACCACACATCCCTAGTGACAGCTCATCTAGTGACGGCTCACTCAGTAGCACATCTAGTAGCACATCTCAACAGTCATCAGAGCAATGATTAAGGAATTATTCAAGGGATTGACACTACTACTGGTGGTCAGTATGGGAGAAAATAGACATCCAAAACATACAACGGACTGTGCCGTGGCCATGGCCGTAATAGCAGCTAAACAAGGCATTCTAAACACAGGAAAACATATAATTTGGTATACATTAAATCAAAGCCTACAAGAACATAGGAATACAGGGAAAGCTGGGGGATTACATATTAGGCGAAGCCATTAGCATCAAATGTGAAGAGGAGGGAACACTCAACATAGAGGTAATTTGTGATAAAAGAGGATGCAGGGAAACCAAGCAAGACGTAACTGTTACAGTACATGAAGCCACAAAATGGGTAAAAATCAACCAAGGAAAAAGAGGACAATTAGAAGCCTAGAAACAAGCAGTCACTTAGGGAGATGGGATCCCAATACAGACCTAGCCCGCACACAAGGGTTGAAGACCAATTTATTTTACCAATGGTTGAAATTTTCGGCTAGCAGATCAGTGAAAAGCCTTGCATAGCCTGTCACCGGAAGGTGTGATACCTCAGGCTAAACCCCTACCTGATATCAACAACTGTTATAGGAGTCCCCAACATAACTCAGACCAAGCAGAATGCTATACACAATGTGTTATGAAAATGGCAGTAGGTGATGAAAATATGCTGCCGGACAGTAAACTTTGTCCAGTGCCTCTAAGTACAGAAGGACCGTTCCACCTATGATTAAAATAGAGAAGGGATGATACACCCATTCTGTATAGCTAAAGGCTTAGTAGCACAATACATAAGCGATTGGCAGGTAGGGACGACCCAGCCAAAACACCACATACAGTGTATGCAAAAGCAGCAAGAATACAAACCGGCCAAAACAGCATGGAACATTACCGTCTGTCACACCCTGCCAGCAGCAGGCATACAGTGTGACAAATAGTACCGGCCACAGGGGGGTCTGTAATTGGACTGAATCTCACCCATGCTTCATGGGTATCTACTCCAAATTTAGCTAAGGGAACGGTACCCTTAGCTGACATCTTTTGGATATGCGGACAAAGAAGGAAACTCCTGTCATCGCTGTCCCTAATTGGAAAGGCCTTTGTGCTCCTGTGATGCTCACAGGAGCTATAACAGTAATTGAAATGCCAAATTCAATACAACCCATGCCACAGAAACTTCGTAAGAAAAGAGGAATAATGACGTTTAAAACAGACTACAACATCACAGTAAGAAACGGGATACCAGAAGGGATACCCCGACAGTTAGAAGCCATAGACAGTAGCAGAGTTAAAGCAGATGAAGACGCGGATAAATGGGGATGGGCATTGGCTCTGTTCTGGGTTACTCCAAAAATCCGTTCTAGGTTCCAGGAGGTGCAGTGGATTAACTACTTGTGGTATAATCAGCAAAGATACCTGAACTGGACATTGGCAGCAGTAGGAGCCTTAACCGAACAACTGCACGCCACCTCGCTAATGACAATGCAAAATAGATTAGCTATCGAGATGATGATGGCTGATGAACAAGGAGTTTGTATTATGATCAAAGCCACCGAATGTTGCACAGCTATTCCCATGCGTACAGGGGAAGACGGAAATTTGACAGAGCTCTTAATCACACTTGAAGAGATGCAACAGGAACTGTTAAGTAACTCCATAGGAGGGAGAAATGAAACTGACGATTCTGGATACATTGTAGGGAATGGAATGAATATTGGCCCACTATTTTCACTGTTGGGACTCTAAGGAGAGGGTGGATATCATGGAAAGACTGGTTATACCAGATAGGTGTAGTCTTGGCACTAACAGGGGTGGCGGTCTTGCTGGTAATATGTTGTGGTATTCCCTTGATAAATTTCTGGTCAATAAATTGATTTCATCCACAGTAGGACAGCTCCCACTGTTAGCCATCTGAGCCCTAGAAGAAAGCACAAACGAAACAGACAGAGAACCAGAATATATGGAAATGGATGAAATACCAATTATCCTCCCCGACAGCCCCCAGCTCCCTAATATTGTGGCGTACACCCCAGATAGGGAGGACTGGGATGGACCGTGCTTGGTGATATTGTAGACGAGGAAGAAGACATGCACGCACATTTTACATTCACACACATGCACCCACAAAAATGAGGGATAGGATAGACAATATCTGAAAGAATGACATGGAGCTGTAATAATGAACGTATATGTATATTACTAGGACACAGGAGTATGGCTGAGAGACCAGACTCCCCTGATCAGGGACCTATGCCTGATCTGCCTCTATCAAGTCTGATTGGACTCTCAGAACTGTTTGGAGAAGAGGATATACAGGAGGGATGGTCGAGCCATGATTGGTCGCCACAGCCGCCATCCATCCAGCAGCTAAACCAGTTGGCAACAGAAGGATCTTCATTGTTCCAGCACCTGGCGATGACGGCTTCACAGAATCTGCCTGCAGCAAGAGTCGGCCCAAGGACTCCACCCATCACCTGAAGGACCCTTTGGACTCAGGAACACACCCCTTCCGCAGATGCCATGGAGACAGTCACATGTGCCAGTGGCAACGATACCCTCCAGGGGAGGCAGCCAAGGTCGGCCATATGCAGCAACTGCCCGAGTGCATCCTAGACCCAATTCACTGCTAGGACCTGTCCCCAGCTTTCCACCCCCAAGGCAGGAGAGATATTCCGATCAGCCCAGTACCTCTGGAGGAGGATCAGCAGGGGTGGACCTTAGTCAAACTCACCCACCAGGACAGAGGGGAGCTTTGTACAGGCTGCTAAATGCCCAGAGTGTCCCAACCACTTGCCTGTGCGACATCAACAATACTCCCCCCACACACGAAATGCCTTCCCCCTTGTTACTTCCTGTCCCCTGGACTGCACAACCTTAATCTGGTCATGGTCACCCCACTGGACATGGCAATCTTGGTTCGAGAGCTTCGTCTTCCACAAGAGTCTGTTCCAAAAACCTTGGAGCAGCTCCTGCCCCTCACAAATCACATTCCCCATGAGCTATTTGAGGAAATCATGCCACAACTGAGTCAGACAGCTGCATACCTGTTAAGGATACACCGTGACAATGCCAACATCTCTTGTGCTCAGGAGGGCCTCCATACTCAACTGTGTGGTCTTCAGTCTAGTATGGACATGCTAGCCAGCATGATGGAGCATATGGAAAGGGAACAGCTAGGGCTGGCCACCACCACCCTGAATGTGGGCAAGAATTCTCTGGGGGCCCTGTACAACCTGGCCAAGCAGCACAAGGAGCTGGAAAGATCCATCAGAGAACTGCACGACTGTCTGAAAGCCAGAATTCCTGATCCTTCCCCCACTACCACTGAAAGGCCAACCTCCCCATATTCCCCAACTTCTCCCAAAACTTCAGATGCTGAGTAAATGCTGAGGAGCGCGGACTGACGTAATGGCACTGAACACGGACTATGATCTTGGTTCTTGAGTTTGAATTGCGGACTGGTTTCAGAAATCTGAGTGTAATAAAAACAAAGAAGGATATAGTTAGTAACAAAGGTCGGGTAAATGTCTGTCCTTACCATCATCTGCGTAACACAGATAAAGCTAAATGCGTACACATAGATATCACATTGCAAGTTATAAAAAGGGACCCTTACACGGCGTGTTTGTAGATTTAGTAGTAAAGATGCACCATAGGGACCCCTTTTTCTTAAATTATAGCATGCCTCAAGAGACATGCATCGCCTAAATTTGGCGTCTGGCCAAAAGGGCATTAGAAAACAAGCTGAAAAAGAAGAAAAACAAAGTGGAAAATGTTGAGAAATGGCCTATAATGAAAACCATTATATGATTGACTAAGGCAAATGACTTAAGGACGGACATGAAGGGAAACCATTTATTGTGTTTATCATTTAACTAGACATAGCTGCGCTAACCTTAGAATAGTTTCTTGATTGGTCGACTAAATACTGGTAACGTAGGGGTTATTTTGATGCATTTAAGTAATAAATGTGTGACTCTTTAACAAAATAATATGTAGAACCAAGTATAATGGCTTGGAGCCTCTGGTTGAGTGAGACAATAGATGCCAGAAGATGATTGGTTGCACTGATGTCAAAGTAAAGGCTTTACTTTGCCATGATTAAGAGGTTGCTGTAAACTTGTTTTATGTGGCCATTTAAGTGCCTTGAATTACACCAAAACTCAATGTTTGAATGTCACCTTGTGTTGATATAATCCAGCTAATTGATCACCTTGTGCCTTAGTATGTAGGTTCACCTGCACTTCAATATATTTACCGCGTGAAGTATCACTGATATTCCTATCCGCACCAGAGTTATCAGTAAGTCGAGTGATGTGTTTTTCTTTTTTACTGCAATGCACAAATGAAGATGTCTTGTCAGTAAACAACCCAAGAGTATAGTTGATGTAATGGGACTCTTTTGAGTCCCAGAGGAGGGACTGTAGAAGAATTTTTAGGTCCTTATTTGAACTATGATGAACTATCAAGTGTCCTGATCCGAACTGTATGTCCTCTGGTTGAACTAGCAGGTGTTCAACCCAAAAAAAAGGGCTCTATTAGTCATTCAGTCTGTCAGGGGCTTTCCAAGGCCTTTTAGGTGCTTTCCCGCAGGCCACGTGCAGGGGCCTCAGGCCAGCTGCACGTGTGGCTGAGGCCACGTGCGGGGGGGGGGCCTCAGGCCAGCTGCACCTGTGGCTGAAGGTCTTTTAAAAAAATCAGTTGTAAATCCTTCACGTTTTAATGGGAGTGTTTGTCACATTGAAATAATGGCCTAACACCTGCTTAGGGTTCACTAGAGGACGCTTCCAATAGAAAACCATGTCTTGGGAATGAAATAAATAAAAAAGTCGAAGGAGGAGCGATGCCCGCGGGTCTCCAATAAATAGATGAGCGCGGTTGTCATATTCAGTCTCTCTAGAGGACTCAGTTTGTCTAAGCTCTGTGTCAAAGGCTTAAATAAACTTAAAAACTCTGTGCATTTTATCTTGCTTAAGGCTGAATTATTCTAAAGTGTTGTGTCCTTTTCTAGCATATCACTTGCAATTAGTTTGTGTTATCTAAAAGACGACATCCCGAGAAGACTAAAGACGAACCACGACACACTTCAGCTGGCTCCTTTCGATGTGAAGAAGTAGGGGCTGTACTTAGAATCCCTCCTGGATAGTTGAGCTTCTCACCCTGTCCAGTAAGCCAAGATACCTGACAGAGCAATCACATTTCTGCTGCTTGTGTCCACAAAATTATTTTTCAGTCATTATCCAAAGCTCAGGAATATAGGTGAGGATAGAGGCATAAATCGACAAGAAAATTGAGAGCCTCACCTTCCAGTTCAGCTCCTTCTTTATCACGATGGACCGGTACAATGTCCATAAAATTTCAATTGCCGCCCGAATCCAACTATCGATCTCCTGCTCCAATTTACCCCCACCTGTAAACAAGACCCCGTGAAACTCAAACTCCTCCACTCGGGGCAGTAACTCTCCCTTAACCAAGAGGGGACAATCTGCCATTTTCCAACAGAGGACCATGATCTCAGATTTGGAGGTGCTGATTCTCATCCCAGCCACTTCACACTCTGCCTCAAACCTGCTCAGTGTGCATTGGCAACACCTGATGAAGCCAACAGAATGACATTATCTGCATGTCAGAGTTGTTCGGAGTTGGACCTGGAAAGAACAACCCAGTTTACACACACACAGAAAATGGTCATGCAAGAGACACTGAATTTCTTATTCCTGATCAGGAGAGGTCAAACGAGAAGCTCCTTCAGCAAGAACTGTCTTCCGTCCTGAAGGCCCTGCCCATTTGCTTCTCCTTTTTATTGAATATAGTTACATACAGCATATAGGAGTGACAACATCACAAAACAATGGAAAGACACAAAGTCTGGTCTCACATTGATATGAAAACTGTTATGGCTTTGAGCCCTCAGTCTCCTAATCTTCCCATAATAATGATAATAATGACCGGTGTTCTGGTTACAATGCTCTTCCTCAAGGCTGAACCATTAATTAAAGGTACACATCTAAATGTCCCACATCTAAACAATAAACCCAGTTTTTTCCTGTTTCCTCCATACATTTTCTGAGCTTACTTTTAATTGTTCCATTTGCTCTTTCCACTAAACCTGCACTTTGAGGGTGATAAGCACAATGTGTTTTTTCATTTATTTTCAAATGTTCTGTCAAATATTGGATGATTTTATTTACAAAATGAGTACCATTATCACTGTACATTGTTTCAGGTAGTCCATGTCTTGGAATTATATCTCTACAAAGTATCTTTGCCACTGTTAGAGCATCTGCATGTTTAACAGGGAACACCTCTACCCATTCTCTATATGCATCAATTAATACTAGGCAATATTTCATCCCTTCACATTGGTTCAGTTCAATAAAATCCATATGGATCATTTGAAACGGCTAATGAGGGGTTGGAAATGTCCCTCGTTTTGGTCTCTCATTACCCTGCGAGTTGTGCTTCGCACAGATTAAACATGTTCTGCAGTAATGCTTTGCATATGCCCGAAATCCAAACATCACAAAATGAGCATAACCAGTCCAACTATCCCAGCCGTAGAAGTGTGACATGGTCCATGACGGGGTAGGACTGGTTTGTTTGAGGATCAGGCATATACACCATCGGCGGTTTGGTGGACATTGTGACGCATTAATTTGCAAAAACTGATTGATTGGATGAATGATAAGCATTGATTAATATCGATTAGTACGTGCAGGCCAATCTCAATATGACAGTTCAATTCCCGACACTGCCTATCATGTAAGCATACAGACAAATCTGACCCCACCACAGTACCCCAGTGCCATCTCCTCATGTCCTAGTGAGTCAGAACGTCACATAGACAAGGTCGAGTAATCGTGACTGGGCCTGTCTTAGGTTGTCCCAGGGTTTAAGATAGGATCTTACCCGTCATGGGCTTGCAGCCTTCCATACTGGGCAGGGGTTCCAAGGGGTGGGGGAACACCCTTTAAGAGGTGTCATGTCAAAACAGTTTTAATTGCACAGAACATCAAACATGCAGGATCACTGAAAGTGAACTAAAGTATCCTTTAGCAATTTATCCCAGAATAGAACTGTTGGATTAATCAATGCTTAAACACCAATAATAAATAGAAATAATGACAGAATCTGATACATAAACAATGCTTGGTTTGCAGGAATAAATATGGGTCAGGATGGACAATAATCATGCGAAAAGCTGTCCAACAATCTCTATCCTTTAAGACCTAACTTAATCTGCATACATCAACTAATAAGTAATAAGCAATTGTTTGCTTTGCAGCAGGGGTTAGCTGCATCTCATGAGAGTTCACATTATTTAAATCAAAACACAGGATAATCAAAATATTCTTCAGTTCATATTATTTGTTGCTTCTACGTTGCTGTCAATTCACCCTCACCAACATTAATGCTTTCAACAGGCGCTCTATAAACATGTTACAATAGTCAACATAGTTTTACTGTTCACACACTGTACAACCTTCTGCTCTGGTCTTCAGCTGGAGTGATAAATTACACTTTGTTCCCAAAACAAACCACGCTTCAAAAAATAGAACATTGAATGCATTTGGTAAAGTCAATGCAGCGTAATGCAAAACAACATTAAAGTTGGAATTGATTACTTCAAATAAACAATATCTCTCTAAGTGTAACACTAAGAAACACTTTTAAAACACTAGTATGAATTACATGTAAGCGATTACATGTAAATGATACTAGCGTTTTAAGTGTAACACTAAGAAACACTTTTAAAACACTAGTATCAATTACATGTAAGCGATTACATGTAAAACCCTTGTGTTTCATGTGTTATAGCACAACAAAATATTGCTGCAGTGTTTCTCAAATCCTCACTCAATTTGTGGGGGTGTAGAGTGGCAGGGAGAGGAGGAGGAGAGTGAGCATTTAAGCCCTGTTTACACATAGACAGTAAGAGCTCCCGGAAGCGTCCCGGAAGAGTTTTTGGCCGTCTTAAAGCCCCGTTTACACATAGACGGTAAGAGCTCCCAGAAGCGTCCCGGAAGAATTTTTGGCAGTCTTAAGGATCACACGCACTTGTTAACGCTGGCACTGAGGGGCGTGGCTTAGTTCCAGCTTTATCGGGAATCGTCGAAAAAATTATTCAACATGTCGAATAATTCGCGTGACGACGGAGACAACGCGATCAAGGCGTTTGACACTTTTTAATCGCTGTTTCATCCTGCCCTTCCCTGTAGTGCCACAGTTTACGCCGCCGTAATTGGTGGCCGGCGTTGTATCCCTAATCAATGGCATGTAAAACGGCGATAGAGCCCACATCGGCATCCTCAAAGGCGTTTTAACCGGCGACAGAGGAAGACAAAACGGAGGCGCTAGCGGACAGTACGCCGTTCTAAATGCCACCTCCCGGTTAACGGCATTCCAAATGGCCGATAGGCGGCGGTCAGTATAAAAACGCTAGCGCGCTGCATGCAGGCCTCTCACTCGCGGCCAGCTCCAGATATTTTTGCAGAGAAGCTCCAGTATGCCTCCTAAAAGAAAATTGGCAGCGGCAAGGACTTACCAAGAGGTCTGGTTCAGAAGCAGAGGGTAGCCTTGTGGTGGAGACGAGCAACACGTTGAGGAGGGGAAAAGGAAAGGAGAATAAAAGGCTGAGAGGATGAGCTCCCTCCCCCTGCAGTGACAGCTGCTTCAGCCTATTGTACTCCGGGGGCGGTGCCTATATGCAAAAGTTCCTGGAGTAACACAGGATTTGCCTGGATAAATCCTGCGGTACACAGGGCATTATTGGCGGCAGCAGAACACCGCCGTTCTCACGCACGTCTTAACCTGCGATTGTAAAGGATAGAACTGAGTATTAACCCCCGTTGCCTGACGTGTGCCGGATGCTACGGCGTCAAAACGCCGCTTTATTCAGCGGATTTAGCCGCGTTTTATCCGCGTATTTGTGGCTAGTATGGCGCTCAAAACGCCGGCGAAATGCTCCGCCCCTTTCCACCGCGAAAACAGCCGGAACTACCACGAACTTCGACAACAATACCGCCGACAAAACCGTCTGTGTGTAACCTGGGCTTTAGAACTTCCCTCAGCAGCTGTGTGTGTACACGCTCCTCCTCCAACACCCCAGACCAGGAACAGAATACCACAACTGCTACAACAAACAGGCAAAATACCCCAACTCTTCTCAAATAAAAATCCAAAAAACATCCACAGGTCCAAAGAAGACCTGTGTTACATTACACGCAACATATATACATACATTTAGACCTGTAGGCCTCAACAGAACCATTAATTACAGTGAACAAATAAGAGATTTTTTTTTTCTTTTCTCTTTCGCCAACCTTCTGTCAGGCTGTTAGGGGCACGGAGGTCAAGAACCGGGTATGCAGTCACAGTCTCACAAGCAGTTTTTTGTTTTTAATAGTCCCCAGAGAATCTACCACAACCACTGCTCCCTTCTGTCTGTTAAATGCCATCAAAAGATTAGTGGATCAGTCAATCATAATTTTTCAATATTTTAGCAGTATTTAATATGTATACTGGGGAACTGATTCATAGAAATGTTTTATAACTCAAAGTCTTCATTGCCTAGATGAGCCTGTTTCCAGCAAGTTCATGAATACCCGCTGGAACTCATTGATCAAAGTGGTCAGTTCCACAGTAGCTCATTCATGATTACTGAGGCAAGGTTGGCCAAATACTGTAATGTCCAATTGAAGCAGTCAATCTGAATTTTCTTCTTTTTTCCCAGACAGAAAAGAATCACCTCACACAAATTTCAAACCAACACCACACAAAAATATATCACGCAACAATAAATCCAATATTAATCACTCCACTGAAATATAATCTTGATTAGCTTTACTTAAAATCTGTTAATTAGGCGAAACTAACCAACTTTTACACCTTATCCAGTGTACAAAAATCAACCATATTTTAACCACTTCATCCCAGTTACATGATCATTCAGAATCAGAATCAGAAGAAGTTTATTGCCATTGCCAGTGAACAGGATTCACAGACTAGGAATTTGCTTCGGTACAATGGTGCAAAATTAAGAAGAGATAAAATGCTAAGATAAAATATAACATATGTGTCAAAATAAGATAAAATATAAGATAAAAAAAGAAATATGAAATATGAAAGGCTGTGTGCAACAGAAAAACAGAGAAACAGAAAAAACAGTGCAGTGGGAGGAGTGCAATTAAAAACCAAAGTACATTGTCTAAAGTGACCCGTGATAAAATGATAAACTGACAGAGTTAAGCTTAAGGTGACTGAGTTATGAGGAGTTCATGAGTCTAATGGCAGAGGGGAAGAAACTGTTCTTATGGCGGGAGGTTCTGGTCCGGATGGACCGTAACCTCCTGCCCGAGGGGAGTGGATTGAACAGACCGTGTGCAGGGTGAGAAGGGTCAGATGTGATCCGACCTGCTCGGCCCAGAGTCCTGGAGATGTGCAGGTCGTGGAGAGATGGAAGGCTACAGCCGATCACCTTCTCAGCAGAGGCCACAATGCGCTGCAGTCTGTCTGTCCCTGGCTGTGGCCCCGGCGTACCACACCGTGATGGAGGAGCAGAGGATGGACTCGATGATGGCCGTGTAGAACTGCACCATCAGCTGGACCGGCAGCTTGGCCTTCTTCAGCTGCCGCAGGAAGTACATCCTGTGCTGGGCCTTCTTGATGAGGGAGCTGATGGTTGACTCCCACTTGAGGTCCTGGGTGATGGTGGTGCCGAGGAAGCGGTGACAGACCACAGTGGTGATGGGGCTGTTGGTGAGGGCGAGGGAGGGCTTTGGGGCTGTGGCTTTCCTGAAGTCCACGATCATCTCCACTGTTTTCTGGGCGTTGAGCTCCAAGTTGTTGCTGCTGCACCAGGTCACCAGCCGGTCCACCTCCCTCCTGTAGGCAGACTCATCCCCTTCCGAAATGAGTCCGATGAGGGTGGTGTCGTCCGCAAATTTGATGAGCTTTACAGAGTCGTGGCTGGAGGTGCAGCAGTTAGTGTAGAGGGAAAAGAGCAGAGGGGAAAGGACACAGCCCTGTGAAGATCCTGTGCTGAGAGCCCTTTCAATATGGAAAGTAGGAAGATGATAGTATTTATTGTCTTTGAGTTATCATCTTAACAAGCTGAAAAGTTTTATTTCATCAACAGATCTATTTCAGAATTATCCCTCTAAATACTCTATCTTTTACCCTGGACACCAACTCACACTCATATACACGTACAAAATTGATTAATGTGCACTTAATTCTCAGTATCTTAACTCCACACTTTAAAATGTTGGAGCGCCAACAACCGTGACCTTGACAGTTTTATCTAAAACAAGTCAAACAATATAATTACACACAATCTGTCTATATAGCGACAACAGAACAAAAGGAAGGAAAAACTGACAACTATAATCTGCTAGAAAAGAAACCTTATGTGCAACCTCATGTGTACATAAACAAAAGTAATGTTGAAAATGGAGAACTCCTTATCTTTGCGAGTGTGTACAATCACACGCAAAGTGTCCATTCTTCCCACACTTCCAACATGTCAATTTCCTCTTTATCTCACGCTCACGGGCTTTACCTCTGGCCACTCTGCAGTGCTGACCTTTGCCCTTTCCTGCAAAATACACTTCTTCCTCACACATCATTAAGACTGCTCCGGCAGGTTTAAAAACTGCTGTGTTTGGTAGAAAAGCATGGTCTGGTGTATTTTTCACTCCACGTCTCTCTTGCCTTTTTATAAAATCACTGGTGTTCTCGTTTGTGACATCAAATGACTTTGTTGTGGAGTTTAACTGTAATTTTCCAGAGAAGTTAACTGTCTCTCGCCACATTTTTAAGTGTTCAGGTGATGCTGGATCTTTTGTCTCCATGTACCTAACATCATTTGACTGTGTGTCATGTTGGCTGTGAGAACAAAAGCAGTTACCCATTTTAGCTGTTCGTGGGGTTATCTCATAGGGCGATCTAAACGAACAGGCTGTTGTTCTTTTTTCACTGTTTGGTCACCGATCAGTCTGAAAAGTGTCACCACTTCGATCTCTGAGAGGTGGGCGACCTTGCTTATGGCTTCTTTCCAGACTCGTAGGTTCACAAACAGGTGTGGTGTGTATAGAACGCTTACAACCTACTTCACAGACAGGGCTTCGTTTCTGCCAGTGGGTTAAAACTGGTGACAGGCCCCTGCGATTCAGTTGTGTACGTCCTCAGTCATAAAAGCACAGTCACACAAACACATTTACACCGCTGCGCTTCAGTTGTTATCACGTTTTAGCTCTGCTGTTATCACGCTTCTGCTCCAACAGGTTTTTATATCAGAATTTATCTAATATATTTATACATAATACATTGGAATTTTACGGCTCGCCCACCGAAGGTTTCACCGGCCTAACTCTGTACAGTTTTTTACGCGCTGTTCTGGACCAGAAAATGGTCTTTCAGTTGTCTCTTGCTTTAGTTATTGCCAATTGTAACCGCTGCAGGCTCAATCTGGAGCCAATAGCCACATCAGGTTGACACAGCGGGAAATGCAGCGCGAGCACGCGGCTCCGTAACAAATGGTCTTTAACCGCGGTGCCACCTGACTTTTCTCTTTCTCTCTCAGAGAGTAAAATTTAACGCTTTATAGCCAGGCCTTAGCCTCACACCTTACAGTGTTTAAGCCAAGAGACGAACCAAGAAAGCCATTACGGGTTTTTTTTTTTCCCTCCGCGGTGGTCCCAGCCACACGCACACACGTGCACGTAAAGAAATTCAGTTCTCACCCGTGATCAGACTTTGCAGCTGAATTCGAATGCCTTCACCCTGGTAAGCGTCGACCCATTAGGGAGGAGACCCATCCCCCAGAAAAGGGTCTGCAAGAACTGGTTCCCATGCCACGGCCGCAGACTTCCACAGGCGTTCTCCATCACGGGCCGACGACTTTCCAGTCTATTGGCATCCGGCTCAAAGGACCAAGATGTCAGAGTTGTTCGGAGTTGGACCTGCAAAGAACAACCCAGTTTACACACAAACAGAAAATGGTCATGCAAGAGACACTGAATTTCTTTTTCCTGATCAGGAGAGGTCAAACGAGAAGCTCCTTCAGCAAGAACTGTCATCTGTCCTGAAGGCCCTGCCCATTTGTTTCTCCTTTTTATTGAATATAGTTACATACAGCATATAGGAGTGACAACATCACAAAACAATGGAAAGACACAAAGTCTGGTCTCACATTGATATGAAAACTGTTATGGCTTTGAGCCCTCAGTCTCCTAAGCTTCCCATAATAATGATAATAATGACCGGTGTTCTGGTTACAATGCTCTTCCTCAAGGCTGAACCATTAATTAAAGGTACACATCTGCGCTTAGCAAATACATGACCCTAGCAAAACAGTCTGCACATTCTGGCAAAACAGTCTGCATGTTGACTGGTAAAAGATCATCTGCTCACTTTCTCGTTTGACAGTTTTAATGATCACTTGAGCCGTTCAGTGTATATGATTGCTTTTGACACTAAGTAATTATTTAAAGGAATAATGGTACATGAACTTTCACACATGCATATATGTATATATGAAAAATAGAGAACAGAATCAAAGACATGATCACAGAGAGTACATCAAAGTAAAGACATTAATATTTGATAATATATATTGATAATACAATGTATAGAGATGGGCAGCACAGTGGATTAGTGGTTAGCACTGTTGCCTCACAGCGAGAAGTTTGTGGGTTCAATTCCCGTGGCCTTTCTGTGTGCATGTTCTCCCCGTGTTTGCGTGGGTTTCCTCCGGGTGCTCCGGTTTCCTCCCACATCCAAAGACATGCGGGTTAGGTGGATTCGAATCTTTAAAAATTGTCCTTAGGTGTGTGTGTGTGTGTGTGTGTTTGTTTGTGGCCCTGCGACAGACTGGCGTCCTGTCCTGGGTGTACCCCGCCTCGCGCCCTGTGACTGCTGGGATAGGCTCAAGCCCCCCGCGACCCTTGATTGGACTAAGCAGTTGATGATGAATGAATGAATGTATAGAGAAAACCCTGTCACTGCAAAAAGCAAAGATGCAATTCTGTGGTCACCAAACTGGTCACCCTCCAATCCCTTACTTGCCCTTGAAATCCCATCCATGAACATCACAAACAGGATTGGTGGCAAGGGGCACCAATATCTGTTTTCCATTATTCAAAATGGATTATGTCAATCTGCTCTAAATTTGTGAGCCAGTGATCACCACACAATGAATTTCACAATCCACGTAAAGTGGTTTTAACACTTAATAATTTGCACAACCATAAATAGTTTTTTGTTTTTCTCCATGCTTTCTCTACACTTGTGTATATGCTACAAAAGGCCAGTTGACGTGATAATCAGTTTTTCGAATTGCCACTAATGAACCTGTCAGGACTTAAAATGGGCTGAGATATATTTGAAAAAATGACTGTTCGAAAATGCAAAGTAAAGCAAGCCCATGCAGAAAGAGACTAAAAAATTAGTTGAAGACAATTTAGCCACATGTTATGCACTGATGCACGGCCCACATGAGCATGCTGCATCAGCACCAGCCTTACCTTTCCAAGGGCCCCTTCACAGCATCTTTGTGCAAATGTACTTCTGAATCCTTGTCTATATCAAATCGTGATAAATATCACGTTATAACATGAAACTTTTCACGTAATTGCATGATACTGAGCCAAATATATATTAGGGCTTGGCAGCTCAGAGCTTCCATACGTAAGAAAGAGAGCGACGTCCAGCACGTCAGACTGGGCTTTCCGCCGGAACAATCCCAAGGACTTGAGATGCCTGCAGTGTTGACATACTAATATTAATATCATCCTCATTTTTAAGAAATATCAGTATTTCCCAGTGTCTCAGACCGAGAAGGTGGTAACAGCAGATTAATTGCGACAGCGCCATCATGCCCGCTGATCATTGAGGAAGCGCGCATACGGGGAAGCTGGAGACACCTGATCTCGTAATTACGAGATCTTTTCTCGTAATTACGAGATCAGGAGGCACCTGATCTCGTAATTACGAGATCCCGATGTCATAATTACGAGAAAAGATCTCATAATTACGAGAAAAGATCTCGTAATTACGAGAAAAGATCTCGGAATTATGAGAAAAGATCTCGTAATTATGAGATCTTATCTCGAAATTACGAGATCAGTGGTCTATTTTTTTTTAATCCAGTGAATGCAATACGCTTCTACACTGGATAAAAACATTTTTGACCACTGATCTCGTAATTACGAGATCTTTTCTGACAAGAAATATTCTCTTCTATTTGGGATATAATTTGAAAATACAGTAAAATCTGGCAATAATGAAGTTGTGTATATACTAACTTTCCTTATTTAAAGAAATAATTTACAGGCCCTGTTACTTAATAAACATGTTTATTTATTGCTGATATAAAGTTACAGAATTCCTTTTATAAAAACTCAATTTCTATGTCCCTTGCATAATGTTTCATTTGCATAGTGTGTGCATACTGTCTATGGTACCATACACTGGAAACAGAAGACTTCTATGCTATACTACTGAGGTTTACCACCTTATCTGGGGTGGAAAAAGTGATCTGATTTATTTTTTTTTTTTTTGTTTTGGGAGATTCTTTTGGTCGGTAAATAGACCTGAGAAAGCACCAGAATTAGGGCTGAAACGATGAGTCGAGTAACTCAAATAATTCGATTACAAAAAATGTTTGAGGCAAATTCTGTGCCTCAAAGCGTCGCTTAACATTGTAGTACATATGCTAGGCCTGTGTGTGGCACTGCAACGTCCGCAGAAAAAAAATAAAAAGGCGAGCATAACAGCTAATCAAATTAGCAACGATAGGTACTGCTTTCCAACATGAGAGTAAAATAAAGCCTTTAAAGAGAAAGATGGTTCACACTGATCATCTGAAATAGACTTACTGTGCATTTAAAGCAAAGCAGTGTGTTTGTCTATTTTTAAAAAACACACGGTCTGCTCTACATGGGGAGGGACTATTGACCTGGCGGCTGGCTGCTGTCTCTCTGCTCAGTGTGAGGAGCTCTCAGACCGGGCAAGTCACAGCTCTGTCCCCGCAAACAGCAGAAGTCCACTCTTTCTTCTGTGTTTCCCTCAGACTCACAATGAGTGTGTGACTTTTTAATTTTTGCGTTTTTGGGCAACACACAACACTTCACAAACACGGTAACTTAAATAAAAATAATAATAATAAAAAAACTGACTGCAATGCTTGCATGTTCAACCTCCAGCTGAAATGCATCTGCTGAAGAGAAAGAGGGATAAAAAAAATCACGCAGGGACCCAGTCCATCAACCTTTATTAAAAAAAACCCAAAAAAACCTTAAATGGTTAATTTTTACAAATTGGAGAAAACAAAATAGAAGGCACATCCCATTGCCATGTCAGCAAATTGCCAACACTTGGGCGCAGTGACATTGTGCCATTGCTTATGGACAGCCCTGGATTATTGATGTTGTTTAAAACGCAAAAGTACTTTTTATCGATTAATTGCCAGAATAATCGATAGAATACTTGACTACTAAAATAATCGATAGCTACAGCCCTAACCAGAATACATTTGAGATTTCACATTTTTCTGGGGGACAACCACCAGACCCCGGTACGGCCTTGCCAAGATCTTTCAGGTTTTTTATTTTTTTTATTTTTTGTTTTTTTTCATGGCCCACTTTCATCACTCAGAGACAGGGGTGGTGGCCAAGTGGTTAATGCGCTTGGTTTCAGTGCAGAAGGTTCCGGGTTCAAATACCACCCCTGCCACATTTCTCCACGTACTGTAGAGTTGCGTCACGAAGGGCATCGGCATAAAACCTGTGCCAATTCAACATGCAGATCCACCTCAGATTTGCTGTGGTGACCCCGAGTGCAAACAAGGGAGCAGCCGAAGGGACTTACTTACCTACTTACTTTCATCACAGATTTGTCCGTGCTCATGATGAAAGGTCAACAGCATTGGTTTAATCATTTGTGAAGCATAGGATTTGATGTAAAGTGAGAACTTTATTAAGGTTTTAACATATGGATATATATACATTTTGTGTTCCAGGAGAAGCAGAATGACATCATTCACAGTATCAAACAGCTGAATGAAAAAATTAATGCAGTGCATCCTTTGACCGTCCCTGAAAGTGTCGGTTCCCAGACATACCAGGAGAGAGAACAATGTGGACCCTGCTGAGACGATTATCCGAAGAATGGCCAGCTAAACCAGAAGTGTGGGCTTGAACCAATTACAAGCAGTGCCTGGAAGTAACGGGCCTACCAGTAAAGTCACTCGAAGAAGTGAGTTAATCTGTTTTCTGTTTGTTAGATCCTCATCGCTTTAAAGTTTTGCTGTTTCATTTTTTACACAGTATATTATGAAACATGCTGCATTCATGGAAATATGGTAACTAAAAGTCCTTTCACATTGCATGCTTTATACGCATCAGGCAACACGTCACGTCAACGCCTCCCACACCCCGACGTGTTGCATGCGGCAAGGAGGCGGAGACTTTCGCTCAGATTTTTTTTTTCTCCAGAGGAAAGCTGAGTGATCGCCATGTTGTATGTGCGTTGATGAACCACGAAAAAGCTTTAATACAGCAATCAAATTAATTTTGAGGTTTAAAAAAAACATTTGCAAGGATTTTTCTTCAGAAAACTGCTCTGTATAAATGAGCAGTCCTGTGACACATTTCTGCTTTGTAGAGATCAATGGTTTCTGCCGCTAGTCTTCCATGTTTGGACCCGACACGTTGTTTCTATTGGACAGTGTGAAGTTTTGTCACAGTTCAGAGCGGCAAAAGTTGGATTGGGTTGAACTTTGACCACATCAGCCTGTTGACAAGCAGGAATGCGCACACTCCCGGCAGAAGCATTGGTTTAACTCGGCTTTTGATGCGACGCCTCTAAAAAGCAACGCGTTTCATTGAAAATAATGCTTTTTAGACCGATTTGTGGTGCCTCTGATGCTTGCAAAGCATGCAGTGTGGAATGCCCTTGACACAAATAGCAATGGGTACAGAGGATTAATCATTTTTGTCTGATCTGCTTTCACCTGTGTGGTATACCTAATTGATAACTAAATTGAGAAAATTCTGGAAGCAATATAAAAAGCTTGTTAAAAATATAGGGCCTGTCCAATAAGGTGTTGAGTTGAATACCAGTTATGACCGTGCCACTCAAATTATACAGTATCTGAACAGAAAAATATATATAATTGCTTGTGACTAACAAAGGAAATTTTCAACTTGCAGCTCAAGAGTGCTAATGACAGACTTGATGGCGAGGACAAGGGAACCAGGCACCAGAGGAATGCTCTAATCAATACCTTAACTGCATACACCCCTGGAATGGAACAAGGGAAGGATACAGTAACAATCATTGTCAGGGGTTGCTTGAACGCTACGGCTCCTGTTTATCTTTGGCAGTCAGGACAAGTCAGGAACTGTCAAAGGCAGTCTTGCCAGGGATGTGCCACAAATTTAGAGTTGTCATGGCGGCTGCAATAAATATCACATCAATGGACAGTACTACCATCATTTCTACAATTGTGCCATAATCTGAAGATGTCCTGTCCGAGCAGAATCAAAGAAGTATAGACGGGACCATCCTGAACATTTTCCTGACCAAGATTACAGGTTTAAAAAACTATCAGTCTTGCAAATCAATTTTTTTTGGGGGGGTTGACAGCCAGTCACAGTAGAGAGGCAACGTGATGTCTGGTCTCTCTTTGGCTGCAAATCCAACATGGCAGAATCCGCTCCAAAACAGCTTCATTTCTGTGTAAATCTAACATGTCTATCATATATTATGCAAAAGCTACTCAAAAACACTTCAAAAACTGAAAACGCTGTTTTCACAACCTGATAACACCTCTGCAGTGATTTACAAGGAAAAGCCACCAAGATACCCAGACAACTCAGGAGAAGTTATAGGCTTATGTGGCTGTGATTGGAGAAATTGTGCACAGTGCAAGCTTTGCATTTTGCATCACTACTCTTAGCTTCATAGTGGAGTAGAGCACAGAAGGATTTTCTTTCACCAAAACAGATCAAATCCAGGCTTGCATCTCACATGTATCTTCTGGCAATTTGTAGCTAAAATTTCAGGTCTTCTTTTTAAGAAAATCCTCCTCTATACCACTTCATCATGAAGATGGATAACTGGTGATACAAAATGCAAAGCTTGCACTGTGCATAATTTCTCCAATCACAGCCACGTAAGCCTATAACTTCTTCTGGGTTGTGTGGGTGACTTGGTGGCTTTCCTCACTCTTCTTGCACAGTCACTCAGTTTTTCAGAACTGTTCATGCAGATTTAACATAGAGTGCCATATTGTTTGTATTTCTTCATAATTGATGTAAATAAAGTCCAAAACATTCAGTGGCAGCTTTACCCTCAGAGAGCCTCATCCACAACTACCACAAAAGACAGGCAGTACACGGTATTAAGAACAGGGGTATGTAAACTTTTGATCAGGTTCATTTGGGTAGTTTGTGTTGTCATGATTTGAAAAGAGTAAACACTGTTGTTTGCCAATAAATGGCTTCACCCAGCCACGAACCATGAGCAAAAAAGTTTTTGTGTTATCGTTCATATTCTCTGAAAAATGGCCAAAAAAACAAAACTTTTGCCAGGGTATGTAAACTTTTGGCCCCACCTGTGTGTATGTATATATATATATATATATATATGAGGTCTGTCAATAAAGTATAGGTCCTTTTTATTTTTTCAAAAACTATATGGATTTCATTCATATGTTTTTACGTCAGACATGCTTGAACCCTCGTGCGCATGCGTGACTTTTTCCACGCCTGTTGGTGACGTCATTCGCCTGTGAGCACTCCTTGTGGGAGGAGTCGTCCAGCCCCTCGTTGGAATTCCTTTGTCTGAGAAGTTGCTGAGAGACTGGCGCTTTGTTTGTTTCCTGTGCCGGCGCGGTGCGGCGGCACAGGAAAAATCCAGGCGGCTTTTGATGGCTTTCAGTGGAGTGAGTATCCCACATGCCTTCCACTCCACCGGACCTGAAGCAATCCTGGAGCCACCATGCGCTGGGTCCCCAGGTGGCCAATGCCTCCGGCTGTCAGATTGGGTACTGCTGGCAGGAAGAACAGACAGGTGATGGTGGGTGCGTGAACACCCAGCAAACAGTTCAATATAAAGGTGGGAAGCACCTCCACCACTCAATCACAATTCTCTCAGAGCTCGTGCAGATCCTGATGTCACACTAAACAGACACTGGAATGAGGAGCGGAGATACGCCAACTCCCCAAACACAGCCACGTACTCGTAGTGTACAAGAGGTATGTCTGCAAACTCAGAATTAATGTCAGTCAAGCACAGAAGTAAGGACGTTACAACGGTATGACACCAAAAAGGCTGAGACGTTTACCTGTTCGGTAGATGATTTCTCTGCAGTGAGGTGAAGATGCTGCCCGGCTCTTATGGACGTGTGGATGATGATGATGAGTGACAGCTGGCGTTGTTGATGAGTGACAGCTGCCACTCCCGGTTGCTCTGGCGCCCTCTCGTGCCTGAAGCCCGCACTTCAGGCAGGGCGCCCTCTGGTGGTGGGCCAGCAGTACCTCCTCTTCAGCGGCCCACACAACAGTAAGTACATAATACAATTGTAAATATGTTAAAAATACATTGATGACACAAGAAAGTGAAAACACTTATTTCCAATATGGCCCATTTAAAAATCAATTGACAAAAGAGAAGTAAAAAATAAAATATAATAATAATAATAATAATAATAATAATAACTACTCCCCCTCTAGTTGTCACCTTATCGTGGTGGGGGAGTTTGCTTACCCGGATGATCCTAGGAGCTATGTTGTCGGGGGCTTTGTGCTCCCTGTAGGGTTTCCCAAGGCAAACAGGTCCTAGGTGATGGGTCAGACTAAGGGCAGTTTAGGACCTCCATGACCAGTAAAAAATCAAGGACCGAGATGTCGCCTGGTATGGCGGAGCCGGGGCCCCACCCTGGAGCCAGGCCTGGGTTTGGGGCTCGTGCACGAGTGCCTGGTGGTCAGGCCTTAGCCCATGGGGCCTGGCCGGGCTCAGCCCAAAAGAGGGACATGGGCCTGCACTCCAGGCGGCTTTTGATGGCTTTCAGTGGAGTGAGTATATGAGAAATTGTTTAACAGCTGGACATGTTCCAACTTGTCCTTAAAGCTTCCAACAGAGGTGTTTTTCCTGTGGCGGAGTGTCGCAGCGGCTGCGAGCCGACGCTGCAATCCGTCCGCACGTCTTTCATTAAAAAAATCTCCTTTAACAGTGGAATATCCGGATAAAATGCTGAAACCGACTTCTTCTGAAACTTCGCTGTTCTCTCACGACGTTCTGGATCAATAGAGCCTGAAATGTGGAGGTTTTCAGCTTGAAACAGGCTGACGACGGCGCCTGAGAGCGCTGCAGGACATCTCACACCGTGGGAAGTCCTTAAAGCGACAGAATCACCTCAAAATCTGTCATCAGCCGTTAAAATTTTCACTGAAAACCAGCTTAATTTTTCGAACCGTGTCCACTTCGATGTGTCTCACAGATTTAGAAAAATTTTGATCAAACAAAGCGCCAGTCTCTCAGCAACTTCTCAGACAAAGGAATTCCGACGAGGGGCTGGACGACTCCTCCCACAAGGAGTGCTCACAGGCGAATGATGTCACCGACAGGCGTGGAAAAACTCATGCATGCGCACGAGGGTTCAAGCATGTCTGACGTAAAAACATATGAATGAAATCCATATAGTTTTTGAAAAAAAAAGGACCTATACTTTATTGACAGCCCTCGTATATTACACTTAGCACTGGAGTAATTATTAAGAAGACTGCTCATACGGCTGAGGGTATTTTATATGATATGAGGGTGTTCATATTCTATAATATCAAAGCTTATGGGCAGATTAGCAGCAGCTTTTAATTTGCATTGTACATGGAATATTTTTGATAAAATTTAATTTTACTTCCAGAGAAACCTTTTCTCTGGGGATCAAACATAATTTAAATGAATAATTTTGTATTTTTGTACATTTTTTTCATCATGTGAATTTCCTCAGGAAATTTATTGATTGTAATATGTTTGTGTTAAACTGTTCAGTTTCACTCTTAAAAATGGTGTATTCAATTGCATTTTCGTATCTGACTGTCATACTGAGTCTTCAAATCTATGTGATTAAAAACTTAGAATATTTTTTCATAGTAATTTTCTCAGGGAATTTATTGATAGTAATGTTTGTGTTAAAACTGTCTGCAGTTTTGCTCTTAAATATGATTTTTATTAATTGTATGTAGATGTCTAAAAGATTGTTGTAGTTTTTGTTTCAAGCGGTGACTTATGTTTAAGTTGAATTTATTTTTGCTCCTAAAATGTGTATTATCAGTTGTATGTAGATCAATAGATGATTTTTTTTAATTTTTTTTTTAGGTTTCATTATTTATTCTAGATTTATTCTTATGTCGAGTAGCGTCTGTGGTTTACCGCTTTTTGTAAAGTTGAAAATGTTTTGTGCTTTTTGAGCAATGATGTTTAATTCTGTAAAGATGAATTTCATTATTTAATCTATTATCAATTAAGTGATTTCAAAAGTTTCTGTAGTGTTGATTTTATATGTGAATTCCACATTGCAAGTCACTATTGGAATAAAACCTATTGAATTTTAAAACATTTATGAAGTTTGTTTTCATTTTCTTTTGTTCTCAATAGGAACAATTACAAAAATTGTAGGTAATTGAGCAAGAACATTGCATGAACATCATATGAACAAAGAATGAGGACAGGTAATGTTCACATTCGAACATTCTACAAATGTTCATTTAATGTTCTGCTGCAACTGTTCATATGGTGTTTGTGAACATTTGTGAATGTTTGCATAATGTTCATTGAATGTTCGCATGCAAACATTACCTGTCCTCATTCTTTGTTCATATGATGTTTGTGCAGTGTTCATGCCACGTTTGCAAATGTTCTCATGCAAACGTTCAATGAACATTCAAAGAACCTTCGGTTTCCGGGTGGGCCTACCTCCCTGGCCCATCTGTTGTCCAGCAGATTCCCTTCTGACCCCGTGTCCACCAGTGCTGGGGCGTGAAGGGTAAGATCCCCACAAAGGATCGTCACTGGGATGCGTGCTGATCTACGGGCTTTCCCCGCGTGGATGTTATGGCCCACCCTTAACCCAGTCTCTAAGGGCGGGCGTTGAAGTTTAACCGTTTGGGGCAGTTTCTTTGTATGTGCTCATCAGAGCCACAGAAAACACACTCCCCGCGAGCAAGCCTAAATTGTCTGTCATGTGATTTTACTTTGGCCCTGCTCGTGTCCATAGCTTCGTCAGCAGGGGGAGCTGTGGCTCCATGGAGCTCTCTGACTGTGGAGCGTGGGGACGGCGGCACCCTTTCGGACCCGGAAGGAAGAGGGACAGCTCGTGCCCGGCCACGCCCTTCGCCCTGCTCCCGACGGTGTTCTTCTAACCGGTTGTCCAACCGTATAACCAGATCGACAAGCCCGTCAAAATCCCGCGGCTCATCCTTAGCCAGCAGGTGCTCCTTCAGGACCGGAGACAGTCCATTTACGAAGGCGGCGCGGAGTGCAACGTTATTCCAGCTGGACCTCGCAGCCGCGATGCGGAAGTCGACATTCGTACTCGGCTGCACTCCGACGTCCCTGTCTCATAGACAGCAGCACAGTTGAAGCGGCCTCGCCTCTATTGGGATGATCAAACACTTGTTTAAACTCCCTCACAAACCCAGTATATGTCATTAGGAGCCGTGAATTTTGCTCCCAGAGCGCCGTAGCCCAGGCGCATGCCTCTCCTCGAAGCACATCGATGACATAAGCCACCCGGCTAGCATCTGACATGTACATGACGGGACGTTGTGCAAAGACGAGCGAACACTGCATTAAGAAGTCCATGCACGTCTCGACACAACCTCGGTACGGTTCCGGTGGGCTTATGTATGCTTCAGGGGATGGGGGGGGGGGTTCGTTGAATCACCACTGGAATGTCTGTATTTTGTGCTCGGCCGGCTGGAGGAGGTGCTGCAGCAGCGCCCGGAGTGCGCGCTTCCACCTGGGCGGTAAGAGCCTCCATCCTCCGATTGAGTATGACGTTCTGCTCGGTTACTAAATCCAACCGAGCAGTGAAGGCGGTTAAGATTTGCTGCAGCTCTCCTAACACGCCTCCTGCAGACGCCTGTGCACCCTGCGTTTCCATTGGTGGTTCAAGCGATGGTTGACACCCCTCGGGATCCATGACGCTGGCCGAGAAATCCTGTTGTGAAAAGTGTAGGAACACGGACCCACAACAGGGGGTGCAAATGAACGGACAATGGAATAAGCCAAATATAACAATTTAATGTTGTGAATGTGCACAACAGAGCAACAGACAACACAATTGAGATCAACAGTCAAATTAGTTACAGTGATGTGAGCAGGCTCGAGGATAGAAGACGCCTGTCCAGAAAAGAGCCGGATCCCACATGCCTTCCACTCCACCGGACCTGAAGCAATCCTGGAGCCACCATGCGCTGGGTCCCCAGGTGGCCAATGCCTCCGGCTGTCAGATTGGGTACTGCTGGCAGGAAGAACAGACAGGTGATGGTGGGTGCGTGAACACCCAGCAAACAGTTCAATATAAAGGTGGGAAGCACCTCCACCACTCAATCACAATTCTCTCAGAGCTCGTGCAGATCCTGATGTCACACTAAACAGACACTGGAATGAGGAGCGGAGATACGCCAACTCCCCAAACACAGCCACGTACTCGTAGTGTACAAGAGGTATGTCTGCAAACTCAGAATTAATGTCAGTCAAGCACAGA
This sequence comes from Thalassophryne amazonica, assembly GCF_902500255.1. Classification (NCBI taxonomy): domain Eukaryota; kingdom Metazoa; phylum Chordata; class Actinopteri; order Batrachoidiformes; family Batrachoididae; genus Thalassophryne; species Thalassophryne amazonica. The sequence continues at coordinate 118,066,422 of NC_047105.1, forward strand.
AGTAAGGACGTTACAATGGTATGACACCAAAAAGGCTGAGACGTTTACCTGTTCGGTAGATGATTTCTCTGCAGTGAGGTGAAGATGCTGCCCGGCTCTTATGGACGTGTGGATGATGATGATGAGTGACAGCTGGCGTTGTTGATGAGTGACAGCTGCCACTCCCGGTTGCTCTGGCGCCCTCTCGTGCCTGAAGCCCGCACTTCAGGCAGGGCGCCCTCTGGTGGTGGGCCAGCAGTACCTCCTCTTCAGCGGCCCACACAACAGTAAGTACATAATACAATTGTAAATATGTTAAAAATACATTGATGACACAAGAAAGTGAAAACACTTATTTCCAATATGGCCCATTTAAAAATCAATTGACAAAAGAGAAGTAAAAAATAAAATATAATAATAATAATAATAATAATAACTACTCCCCCTCTAGTTGCCACCTTATCGTGGTGGGGGAGTTTGCTTACCCGGATGATCCTAGGAGCTATGTTGTCGGGGGCTTTGTGCTCCCTGTAGGGTTTCCCAAGGCAAACAGGTCCTAGGTGATGGGTCAGACTAAGGGCAGTTTAGGACCTCCATGACCAGTAAAAAATCAAGGACCGAGATGTCGCCTGGTATGGCGGAGCCGGGGCCCCACCCTGGAGCCAGGCCTGGGTTTGGGGCTCGTGCACGAGTGCCTGGTGGTCAGGCCTTAGCCCATGGGGCCTGGCCGGGCTCAGCCCAAAAGAGGGACATGGGCCTGCACTCCTGTGGGTTCACCACCTGCAGAGGGGGCCATGGGGGTCGGGTGCAGAGAGGATTGTGTGGCGGTCGAGGGCGGGTGGCCCGGTGGCCATGCTCCTCACCGGGGGGGAAGGAGCCTGAGCTTGTGCGGGAGGTTGAGAGATACCGACTAGAGATAGTCGGGCTCACCTCCAAGCACAGCTTGGGCTCTGGTACCCAACTCCTGGAGAGGGGCTGGACGCTTTCATTTTTCTGGCGTTGCTCACGGGGAGAGGCGGAGAGTTGGGGTCGCATTGCTTATTGCTCCCCAGCTCAGTCGGCATGTGTTGGAGTTCACTCCGGTGAACGAGAGGGTCATATCCCTACGCCTTCGGGTCGGGGACAGGTCTCTCACCGTTGTCTCGGCCTATGGGCCGAGCAGCAGTGCAGAGTACCCGACCTTCCTGGAGTCCATGGGAGGGGTACTAGATAGCGCTCCGATTGGGGTCTCCATTGTTCTCCTGGGGGATTTCAATGCCCACGTGGGCGGCGACAGTGAGACTTGGAGGGGGGTGATCGGGAAGCATGGCTTCCCCGATCTGAACCCGAGTGGTGTTCAGTTGTTGGATTTCTGTGCTAGTCACAGTTTGTCCATCACGAACACCATGTTCGAGCACAAGGGTGTCCATAAGCGCACGTGGCACCAGGACACCCTGAGCCGGAGGTCGATGATTGACTTTGTAGTCGTATCATCTGACCTTCGGCCACGTGTCTCAGACACTCGAGTGAAGAGAGGGGCAGAGCTGTCAACCGATCACCACCTGGTGGTGAGCTGGATCCACTGGGAGGGGAGGAAGCCGGTCAGACCTGGCAGACCCAAACGTATCGTGAGGGTCTGCTGGGAATGACTGGCGGAACTCTGTGTCAGCGAGGTCTTCAACTCCCACCTCCGGGAGAGCTTCTCCCAGATCCCGGGGGAGGTTGGAGACATGGAGTCCGAGTGGACCATGTTCTCCACCTCCACTGTCGATGCAGCCATTTGTAGCTGTGGTCGCAAGGTCTCTGGTGCCTGTCGCAGCGGCAATCCCCAAACCTGGTGGTGGACACCGGCAGTAAGGGATGCCGTCAAGCTGAAGAAGGAGTCCTACTTATCTTTGTTGGTAGGTGGGACCCCAGAGGCAGCTGACAGGTACCGGCAGGCCAAGCATGCCGCAGCCCGTGCAGTCGCAGAGGCAAAAACTCTGGTCTGGGAGGAGTTCGGGGAGGCCATGGAGGAGGACTATCGGTCAGCCTCGAAGAGATTCTGGCAAACCGTCCGACGCCTCAGGAGGCGGAAGCAGCTCTCCACCAGTACTGTTTACGGTGCGGGAGGGGAGCTGTTGACCCTCACTGCGGATGTTGTCAGGCGGTGGAAGGAGTACTTTGAGGATCTCCTCAATCCCATCGTCACGTCTTCCGAAGAGGAAGCAGAGACTGGGGACTCAGAGGTGGACTCATCCATTACCCAGGCCAAAGTCACTGAGGTGGTTAGAAAGCTCCTCGGTGGCAAGGCTCCTGGGGTGGATCCGTCCGGAGTACCTTAAGTCTCTGGATGTTGTGGGACTGTCTTGGCTGACACTGCAACATGGCGTGGCGATCGGGGACAGTGCCTCTGGATTGGCAGACTGGGCTGGTGGTCCCTCTATTTAAGAAGGGGGACCAGAGGGTGTGTTCCAACTATAGGGGGATCACACTCCTCAGCCTCCCCGGTAAGGTCTATTCCAGAGTACTGGAGAGGAGAATTCGACCGATGGTCGAACCTCGGATTCAGGAGGAGCAGTGTGGTTTTCGTCCTGGTCGCGGCACACTGGACCAGCTCTACATGCTCCATCGGGTGCTCGAGGGTTCATGGGAGTTCGCCCAACTAGTCCACATGTGTTTTGTGACAGAATTTCTAGGCGCAGGCAGGGTGTAGAGGGGATCTGGTTTGGGAACCATCGAATCTCGTCTCTGCTGTTTGCGGACGATGTGGTTCTGTTGGCTTTGTCAAATCAGGACCTTCAGCGTGCACTGGGGCGGTTTGCAGCCGAGTGTGAAACGTCCGGGATGAAGATCAGCACCTCCAAATCCGAGGCCATGGTTCTTGACCCGAAAAAGGTGTTTTGCCCTCTTCAGGTCGGTGAAGTGTCCTTGCCTCAAGTGGAGGAGTTTAAGTATCTCGGGGTCTTGTTCACGAGTGAGGGACGGATGGAGCGTGAGATCGATAGACGGATCGTTGCAGCATCTGCAGTGATGCGGTCGCTGTATCGGACCGTCGTGGTGAAGAGAGAGCTGAGTAGGGGGGCAAAGCTCTCGATTTACGTTCCGATCCTCACCTATGGTCATGAGATTTGGCTCATGACCGAAAGAACGAGATCGCGAGTACAAGCGGCTGAGATGAGTTTCCTCCGCAGGGTGGCTGGGTGCTCCCTTAGAGATAGGGTGAGGAGCTCGGTCACTTGGGAGGAGCTCGGAGTCGAGCCGCTGCTCCTCCTCGTCGAAAGGAGTCAGTTGAGGTGGCTCGGGCATCTTTTCCGGATGCCCCCTGGACACCTCGCTGGAGAGGTGTTCTGGGCACGTCCCATTGGGAGACCCCGGGGAAAACCTAGGACACGCTGGAGGGACTACATCTCTCGGCTGGCTTGGGAACGCCTTGGGGTTCCCCCAGAGGAGCTGGGGGAGGTGTGTGTGGATCGGGAGGTCTGGGCGGCTTTGCTTGAGCTGCTGCTCCCGCGACCCGACTCCGGATAAAGCGGAAGAAAATAGATGGATGGATGGAATAATAACTATTATTATTATTATTGTTTTATTATTATTATTATTATAGTGTGTACAGTGGTCTCTCGCTATAACGCAGTTCACCTTTCGCGGCCTCGCAGTTTCACTGATTTCTTTTAGTGCAATTTTGCATGCTTTTTTAAAACAGTGCATTGTGTTCTGCATCCATATCAGGCGGGCCGGTCACGGCACCGGTCGGCATCACCGCAATTGCTCTCACTGCCTCCGATGCGCTTACTGAGTCTGCGGGCTCGGTAAACGCAGCAGCGGGCCACTCACACCGCCCTCCTGTCTGCTGTGCGGAGGTGCGCCAAATCTGGCAACAGGTCCAGAGACTACGCTTGCTGTTTTGATGCGGATGTTGACCGCAGCCGCAGAGCTCTGTGGCCACCGAGAGAGAACTTGGATTCTTTGCGGGTCCTGCATCCGTACCTCTGGAGGCAGTGAGCGAAGGGAGAGTTCTACATGTGTCTGTTAATAATCTTCTCGCCCAGAAGAAAAAAGAGAGTGTTAACACAGGAGAGAAAACTGAGAAAATGTAAATGCCTGTTTGAGAAAAGTGTATAAAGTGTGTAGTGAGGGGTTTTACAGCCTTAACACATCTATAATAATTGAAAAAAATAGTGCTGACTACTTTGCAGGATTTCGCTTATCACGGGTTATTTTTAGAACGTAACTCCTGCGATAAACGAGGGACCACTGTATATGATAACAAGAACCTAAGCAATTTATAAATACAACCCCAATTCTAATGAAGTTGGGATGTTGTGTAAAATGTAAATAAAAACAGAATACAATGATTTGTAAATCCTCTTCAACCTATATTCAATTGAATACACCACAGAGACAAGATATTTAATGTACAAACTGATAAACTTTATTGTTGTTGTGCAAATATTTGCTCATTTGAAATGGATGCCTGCAACACATTTCAAAAAAGCTGGGACAGTGGTATGTTTACCACTGTGTTACATCATCTTTCCTTCTAACAGCACTCAATAAGTGTTCAGGAACTAAGGACACTAATTGTTGAAGGTTTGTAGGTGGAGTTCTTTCTCATTCTTGCTTGATGTATGACTTAATTTGTTCAACAGTACGGGGTCTCCATTGTCATAGTTTGTCATATTTTGCGCTTCATTCATTCTTTCACCACATTTTCAATGGGCGACAGATCTGGACTGCAGCCAGGCTAGTCTAGTAGCCGCACTCTTTTACTACGAAGCTACACTGTTGTAACACGTGCAGAATCTGGCTTGGCATTGTCTTGCCGAAATAAGCAGGGACGTCCTTGAAAAAGAAGTTGCTTGGATGTACCTTTCAGCATTGATGGTGCCATCACAGATGTGTATGTTGCCCATGCCATTGGCACTAACACACCCCCATACCATCACAGATGCTGTCATTTGAACTTAGCGCTGGTGACAATGTGGATGGTCTTTTTCCTCTTTTGTCCGGAGGACACGATGTCCATGATTTCCAAAAACAATTTGAAATGTGGACTCATGAGACCACAGCACACTTTTCCATTTTGTGTCTGTCTTTCAAATGAGTTCAGACACAGAGAAGGTGGCTGTGTTTCTGGATGTTGATGTATGGCTTTCACTTTGCATGGTAGAGTTTTAACTTGCACTTGTAGATGTAGCGACAAACTGTATTAACTGATAATGGTTTTCTGAAGTGTCCCTGAGCCCACGTGGTAAGATCCTTTACACAATGATGTTGGTTTTTAATGCAGTGCCGCATGAGGGATTGAAGGCAAGGGCATGCAATGTTTGTTTTCGGCCTTGCTGCATTCATGTAGGAGGTTCTCCAGATTCTCTGAATCTTCTGATTATATTATAGACAGTAGATGATGGAATCCCTAAATTCCTCGCAATTGAATGTTGAGAAACATTGTTCTTAACCTGTTGGACAATTTTTTCATGCAGTTGTTCACAAAGTGGTGATCCTCACCCCATCTTTGCTTGTGAATGGCTGAGACTTTAGGGAATGCTCCCTTTATACCAAATCATGAGTGTCCTCAGTTCTCAAAGACTTATTGAGTGTTGTTAGAAGGAAAGGTGATGTAACACAGTGGTAAACATACCACTGTCCCAGCTTTTTTGAAACATGTTGCAGGCATCCATTTCGAAATGCGCAAATATATGTACAAAAACAATAACATTTATCAGTTTGAACATTAAATATCTTGTCTTTGTGGTGTATATAGGTTGAAGAGGATTTGCAAATCATTGTATTTTCTTTTTATTTACATTTCACACAATGTCCCAACTTCATTGGAATTGGGGTTGTACATTAAGACAGTAAATTAACATAAAAAAAAATACATAATCAACAGGAAATGAAATGGTTGAGTTCCTCTTCTAAAACCTGTTGAGGTCTAAGGTTGTAAAAACATTCTGGACTCACACCAGAGACAATTTCTCTAAGACTGCAAGGGAAGCTCAGCTTCACCTAAAATGTCAACAAATTAAATGTTCAAATATGTGTAGTTTGTTAACATTTCATTGACTATAAATGCCTTAGAACACGTTCATTTTAAAGATACATTTGTTCAGCATAAGCTATTTATCACAAATCAGTTGACTCAATTTTGTTAACTTCTCATAAAACTTTTTCTCATACAGTATGTGGTCAATACATTTTCCTGTAGAAGCCAAGAGTCCGTTCACTTCAATAGGACTGCCTGGAAAGGTTTTTGTCATTGCCTCAAAACTTGATGGTCATTGGATAAATGCCACAATTGTGTCCTGCCCCCAAATGTCGAGGATCTCTGGGGAGATTGGAGCTGTGGAAGGGCCTGGAAGCTGGACTTCTGCACAATGACTGAACAATCTGTCGAAAGGCAGAGTCCCATTTTGATTTACAGCTGTTTTGAGACATAGGTATGTGAGAATTCATTTGCACATTTTTGTGTATTTATGCATTTTTAAATGTATTCCAAAGTGTTTTGTGTGAGCTATAAATCAGTCAGTTCTAAAGGTGCCGTGAGCTATCATATGTTTCTGCAGTACTACCAAACTACAAAAAAAAACCCAAAAACTTTGTACTGCATCCAACCAAAATGAGTCAAACTCTTTGGAAAGACAATAGAAATGGATGGAAACTGGTGATTTTGATGCCAGGAACATTCACAGATCACAGGCACCAAGTACTGGATTAAACGTTATGTGAGATCCAGGTGAGTTGCTCGCTGCTTCGTACTTCAGTAAGTCAGAGTTTTAGGTCGTCGCACATTAATTAACATCCCAGTTCACAACACAACATCAAAGTATTCATGACTGTAAGTCTATTCTTGCACATTTGGCAATAGTTTGTGGTCGGTGATGTACTTTATTGATGGAAAGTAGTGACGGAGAAACCAGAGCGTTTTGAACCACTGAATCAATATGAAGCCATGGTTCAGTGTTTTGAAGCTTTTATACAATTAGGTATGGTGACATCTGCTGGCCAATCTTTAACATAACATTTGCATGGAACAATAAAGGGCGAGATGTCTTCAGTCAGGCTCTGTTATGTATGTTTGAAATGCTTGTGCAACTAGGGACTGTTATGACCATTTTATATATCAGTATTTGAATTTACACATAAATAAATTGACAAATTTTATGATGTAAGATGACAATGAGCTTCCCCTGTTTGACAGACCAGCAGCCACCACTGACTCACACGTCTTCCCAACTCATTATACAAGCTTTGAAAAATTTATTACCACCCTTGAGAAATGTCAGCTACCTATTTTATAAACACTACCCAGTCTAGAACCCTTGGATCCCTACGGGCATTCTTTAACACAAATTTATATTGGATGCACTTCCCAGTACATCTCCACATTGCATGGAGAATGGGCACATGTGGTCTTGAACAAGGAGGCTTCTGTTATGGAAGCTAGTGCACTAATGATTGGTATCACAGTGGCTTAGTGGTAAGCACTGATGCTTCACAGCAAGAAGGTAATGGGATCACTTACCACCTGCTCTTTTCTGTGTGGAGTTTGCATAGTCTCCCTGTGTTTGTGTGGGTTAAATTTGGGCACTTCAGTTTCCTCCCACAGTTAAAGGCATGCTTATTTAGGGTCTGTGCCTGAACATGGCAGCATCTTTACCAAGGATGGGTAGGAATACTTTGAAAGAATACATGTGAATTACATGTATGTATGTACATACATTTGGATTACTTCTAATCTGATTACTTCTGGATTACATTTCAAAGTAATCCTATCCAACCTTGATCTTTACACATGGAGTTAATCCCCGGTGCTGGACTATGGCTGCCCACTGCTCCTACTGGTTGCATTGTGTTTAACTGTAATTAGGATGGGTTAAATGCAGAGGACAGTATATACAATGACAGTGTAGTGCCATGGCCTCGATTTTCCATAATTAAATAAATACATTAATGCTGTCTCAACAAAAACCTGAGTTTTGAACTGCAGACAAAAGACTGTGTTTTCCCTCTCAGTTGAGAAATTCCTAAATCATCTGGAGATCTTAAGATAAGCTTGGAGACATCCCCCATGGGCCAACACTGGGATTCACAGCAAAACAAAACTGTAATTCAAAGTTCTTCAAAGGAGAGCCCTTGCTTTTTTATCAGTGAATTTTCGGTCACTATGAATTACATGACATTATAATGGCTTCATGTCAGAATCTGAAATTGCCCAGGCCCGAAGAATCCACCTTTATGGCCTCACGCTAAGGCCAGAACCTCTCAAGACTGCAAAACGTCCCCCACAACAAGATGTGGCCATAAATCTTTGAGTCTTCACAACCAGCTGTTATACTTAGGTCTAAGTAAAGGAAAATACATTATTTTAAAATAAAAAGAATTGCACCAGTATTCTTTGATTCACATACATAAAGACTTCTAATGGTGTTGGTATTGGTTAATCAAGCAAAATGCTTTGCATATAATCATTCCATTTAATTGACATGTGTTCCTTAACTGATGTGTGATCTTTCTACATTATCAATGTTGATGGTGAAATTTTCTGGTTTATCCAAAGGATGTGTCTGACTATTAATAATGTATCTCCATTCGAGTGTCTCAGAACAGATAATATGTCAGAATAGTTAATGTGTTTAAATAATTGAATCATTTATGTCTGTACTGTGACCACATGAAATGTTCTGTGAAACTACACACCCTAAATGGGTGGAGTTTGGTGACGTCAGTCCCCTTTAAAAGTTAGAACAGAGTCTTGCTGCTCTTTTATCTTGTTCTCTCTCTTGCCTCTCTCTTCCTTTCTTTGAAAAGCTTAATTTTTATTCTTGGGCCAAGGCCCCATTGCTAAGCTAAGCTAAGCTAAAGCTACCACGTAGCATTTGTTATTTTTTCATTTTTGATCATTTTAACAAAATTTTAACCTGACTCTTTAAGGTGCGTCGTCTTTTGAATTTTTAAGAGAACGTCTGAGCTGAACTTTTCAAATTAATAGCGAATTTACAGAAAAGCGACTCTCCTTTTCTGTCGGCTATTTTGTTTTTTCAACGCTTTTAAAGTTTCAACTTTTTCCTAAATTCACAAAGATTTTTAATTTGGCTCCAACAAACTTTTTAAAAGCTACCAGAAACCATTTTCAACAAATACCTTCTGCCTCTGGGTTCCTGCAAGCTGACGACGGTGCTGATTTCAAACCATCAGCCATCCTGTGGGTAAAGCTGACACAAGCCTTTGGGATTGCCCAGGGAGACTGCTGAGTTAACCTCTTGACTCAAGTGAGCACGACGGATGGATGGATCCCTCCAAACCACCATTTCAATGGACCAGCTAAGTGACCCAGTAAAGGTTCCAGAAAAAAAGGGTTTATTGTTAATGGATGATACAAAGTGGCTCCTCCTTATTATTATTCTTCCTTTTAAACATATTCATATGTTTGTTTAGTATTTTTCTTAATAATTGGCTTCAAATTTCATCATTAAATTCTAATCAGATTTATTCACTTAAAGTCTTTAATCTTTATCTCTCTCTCTCTCGCATTCAACATCTCATGAGTGAGTAATAAAATTGTTTCCATGAATAAACTTATTTAATCACTGTCCACGAAAATGCCAGTAAACTGTTCATTACTTGTAAATGTTGTTGTTGTCTATTCGCTGCTCCCGATTTTGTGTGGGGTCGCCACAGCGGATACAGCCAGATCCGCATTGGTAATTGGCACAAGTTTTACGCTGGATGCCCTTCATGACCCAACTCCTGTTTTATCTGGAGAAACACACACAGCCGCTGGTGTTCCAAAGAGGTCTCCCATCCAAGTACTAACCAGATCCTGCTCTGCTTAGCTTCTGAGATCTGAGGGGATCAGGCTTACACAGAGCAGATCAGCTGCTTCATTACTTGTAAATAAATTGTAAATATTTCTGCTGTTGTTCATTTTGTGTTCAGAAGGAAACCCTTGGTTAATCGTATCGTGAATTCAAACTTTCAGACCAGACTGATTAATTAATGAATGTTTAAATTAAAGTACCTATGCTATAAATAGGTGGTGCCCCAAGTAATAATTAAATAATAAGTATTAAGCCCTAAATTGTTAATTAGTTTGGTGACTCATCAGATGGGGCCTAATCTGATCTAATTCAATTTGGGAGTTTAACTGCCTATTCACTACCCTCTTATGGTACTCCGGTGTGAGCCGATCTAGATTTAACTAAATGGTTACATCTTTTGGTGGTTCCGTATGAGGCCTGAATATCTGTAAATTTGCTACATGTTACATCTTTATGGTCCCCCGTGTGGAGGCTCTAATAAATAAATACACTACATTCTTTTGGTGCCCACGTTTGACGTTTTATTCAATAATTTGCTACATTATTTTGGCGTCCCGTGTGAGCGCAATTCAGCATTGACCATTTGTTTCTGTGACTGACACAAATTAACCCCTCATGAGACTTTCTCAAAAACTTTTCTCTGAATGAAACAAAGCCACAAATTTAAATTTCTATGAATGAATTAAGCATTTATTTATGTTATTTAATGCATGCAAAGTTATCAAGGCCTTTGACAAAAGTATTTATTGTGCGACTTTTCCACATAATTGCTTTTGCTCCTGACCCAAGTTTATTTCTGCCACTCTCCAGAAATTAAATCACTGATCCCGATGGTACAGACTAACAGATTAACTGCGACTTTACTGTCCATTTACAGACTTTAAATTTACAACACGTTAAAATTTACAAGTTAGCACAACAGCACATGGGCTAAGCTAAGCCAAGCTAAGCTAATTCTGCTAACTCACTCGGAAAACCTCCAAAAGTCAGAAAATTCTGGTTGAAAAAGGGTGCAGTGCTTAAGCACAGCCCTAGACAAGACCCAAAGCAGCCAGAAAATAGTTTTCCAAAAATTATTTCTTCTTCAGCAGCGTCGATAAGGCCCGCTTGGAACCGCCAGCACAACTGTAAACGAGTGGGGGGAACCCCTCTCTCCTCCTTTCTCCTCCTTGACTCTCAAAGCCTTTTGAGCAGTGATCCCACCTACAGGTGGCAGAGTGCATTGCACCCTATTTGTCTCCAAAAAGATTAAGCCAAATTTGTAAATAGTTCACCAGCTTTTCTTTGGTGAATAACGGACACTGATCAATTAAACTTATCGCGTTGTTTAACGATTTTTAATTACTGTTAAACTGATTAAGCTGGTACAATCCTGATTCCAATTGGAAAAAATAAAAGTGTTAGGGATTAACTCCTTCACTTTAATAAATTGAGATAACACATCTCTAAAATCAAATTCATTTGTATTCTGATTCATGACAATTGTCTAATTTTGAATTTTTACTGTATGTGATTTTCTAAACTAATTCTTTGACTTAAACTAATTCTCCTTTCAGCATTGAAGTAATCATATGATCAAATTGGTTATTACCTAAAGCCAGTATTTTAATTGAAACAATTCAACAACGAATTAAATTCTTAATTTCTTAATAAAATTCAAAGAAACTTTAATTAACTAAAAACATAAATTATTCAAACTTTTAACTTAAGAGTTGATTTGCAGATACTACTAATCAAAGGAAACACTCCTTTTCCTTTTCAGATTTCAAAATTCTTTTTGAAACAAAATTGAGAATTGCTTACAGTGAATCAATTTCTCCGTACACAACTGTAACAAGTATATTTGTAAATAATTTTGTATCTTGTGTTAACCTGATAATCTTATCTCATCAAGAAATTGAAATGCCGTTGTCTTCCGCAATGAAGTCACGTGTGCCCAGTGGCTCTGAAAATTCTGGCCACACTGATTCAGACGATTCAATCAGGCAGGTGCTATTCAGTCTAACTGCAGAGTTATAACCTGGATTTGCCAACGACCTTCAATCTGCTACACAGAAGAAGGTGAGCACAGGAATGTCTGAATTCTACTGCCAAACTTTGAACAAAGCTCAAAAGGGAAACAACTTAGCTGAAATGCTAGGAAGATTAGCCTTCACTGCTTTTACCAAGCTGAAGCAAGCTGAATCTCTGTTGTCACAGTCTGTTTCTCAATTCCAGGAACAGAAGGAGGAGAACCAGCCACTGAAATAGAATAGATGAGAATGAAAAATCTTTGATCCTTGCTAAACAACACCTCAAGGACAAAAAGGTAACAGTCAGAGAACTCAGTGATGAGGTCCGCGCCCTGGAAGAAACCAGCGAACGTGACAAGACAATCACTGACTTACATGACAAACTTGAGCAGGCACATTGTGAAATCACAACCCTGCAAAACAAGACCAAAACATGCAGACAAGTTCTGGCTCTTGAAAAATCAAAGAACCAGGAATTTTGCAAACAACTTCTTGACACAGACCTTTGTCTGACAGAAACTCACCAACAGCTGGAGCTCAAGAGCGAAGAAGTGTTCTCACTAAAACGAGACCCGGAAAGTTCTTGCATGAAACACTTCAGACAGTTGCATGACTTTGACCGCAAATACCTGGAGAGTGAAAAACTCCAATCCCTCTCCACAAGTACAAACAGAGGACTTTTTCCACCTCCCTTCATGGAAACAGGCTCTTGTCCTCCAGAAAACTTTGACAGGTATTGTGAGACTCTTGAGAGGTCACCTCATGATCCCTCTCCACACATTCAGCCTCTCTCAGTTCTCACTGATCGAAAACTTGATAAGCTTGCACTACACATAACTCATTTTGAGCCAAGTCCTGATGGCTTCCTGGACACTGGTGCTTACTTGAATGACATCAAATACTCTCTCAGAAGATTTCCTCAAGCAACCAGTGACAACTTTATCTATCTTCTCAGATGAATTTCTAGCCGTGAAGTTAGCAGGTTCATCGAGCGCCAACCTGAAGTGGTAAGACAAGACATTCAAAAGCTTTGTATGGCACTGGAGAAAGAATTCTCCGACCACACAGCTTAGACAGGCTTAGCAGCTGCCTTGAAAGTCAAAAGAGGGGAGAAAAGAATCTCCTCACCTGTATTACAACCGTCTGCTGCATGCATACTTTGGTACACGCAGTGAGCCAGGCATGGATGAAAATCTCAACTTCAAAACCTTGTGCGTTGAAAACCATCATCCTGCCATCATCTGGGAATACTTGGGGACCCCAAGGAAGCTAACATTCAATATCTGCATGATCGTGCTTGGAAAGGTTTCACAAAGCAACAGAAAAGAGAATCTAAAGCCACTGAACAGCCTTCAGTCCTGAGTATTAACACTCGACTGTCCACCCTTGAGCACAAAGGCACCCCCTGTGGTCCACCTAAGCTCAACACAGGCTTTACACCAAGCTCTCCTAAACGGAAGCAGAAATCTACTCGATGCACACAAAGCATTCGAGGCAGACCACGTCCACAACAACCGCGGTCTCCCCAAAATGCTCACTTCTCTGGATCGAAGACTGATCCAAACCTGAAGACACGACATGGACAGTTTGCACCCAGATGTCAGGAGAAATCCACAAACTGGGAAAGACAAACTGATAACCAACACCAAAGCAGGACTTCCCCTGCAGATGAACATGAAAACTCTGCCTTGAGGCAGAAAAGTCTTAGCATCCTACGAGACATCCTCTACAGCCTGAAGGAAGAGGACTATCAACATAGGGCTGATGTGCTATCCATCACCTGTATGGTTCCACCTTCAAACGTAGCAACATCATTCCCTCAGTCTCACCCAAAGGAGGAAGGTCACAGCCTGACTCAGACACAAATCCTGAGTCCCAGACTCGAAGCTCAAGACCAAACACTGCAAAAAGGTCAACCTTACTCCTCCAGCAATGGTCTTGGAGACAAGGTCAATCTCAAGGAGAAAACGTGCTAACTCAGACGGGGTCAGCATAAATGAACCAGGCCAGCCAAAGTTTTTATGTAACCTGTCAGAAAATGACAGAACACGAAAGCTATACATGCCTGTAACACTTGAAAATTCCTTCCAGCAGGAAGCCCTCATTGACACTGCTGCCGATGTCACACTCATGTCAGCCAAACTGTTTAACAAACTGCAGGCTGAGACTAACAAAAACCTTACACACTCACCTTGCTCAGTTAAGATACAATCTTACACTGACCGAGACACAATGATGTCATCCATGGCCCACATCCACCTGACGGTGGGGCCCATGGGTTTTGTCCATCCAGTCTGTATATCACAACTGGATACTTTTCCACTTCTTCTCGGCAAAGACGTCTTTGACTGAATTGAACCTCTCATAGATTTCAAACGGCTGAAACGTTGGGCTCAGGTGCAGTAACCGCTTCCCCTGAAACCACTACAACCGACTGACAACTTGAGGTGCTACGCACCTAGACCACCTGACCAAAAAAAACAGTAGACCGACCTGGGCGTTCCTTCCCCGTAGGGCTGGATCTAACCTAGTGTGTGACAAACTCTCCACTGACGTGGACCAATTTAAGATCAGCAGAGATCAAAGAGAAACTCTCTCCAAACCAACACAGCACATTAAATGAAATTACTACTAAATACTGTGGTACACTTCAGGTACCACAGGCGTTGCCTAACTCAAACAAATTAAAATCAATCTTGTTGCGTCAAAGTGTCCCGCAAACCTCTGCAATATCTGTCGCACCTACAAAGCTATTAGTACCGCGAAAAATACAGTGGACAAACTATATTGGTAAATGTCTAAACTTGCAGAGCATCACAGATGTTACACTCTGACTCACTGCTTTTGAATATAAAATTAACAGTAAGAAACAGCTATGCTGACTTAATAAAAATAAAAAAAAACTTTGAATCAATTGTGTGTGAATATACAAAATTAAATGCTTAAAGTTTTATCAGGTAATTTCATCTTGACTTTACATTTCTTATTTGAATTTATTTCCTTGAAATAAATTAGCATGTACTTAACCAGTTGTATTTCTTTAAATATACTTAAATTGCGTAATAAAATGTCCTTCAAAATAGTCAGAAAAGACTAAATATGCCTATTGTTTTACTTAGATGCACCAAGATCATCAAGTATCTAAATTATTTCACAGCTTTTAATTTACCCAGTATTTTTAAGAGTAAAAATGTTTCTCCAAAACTGAGTAGGACGCATTAACAATTTTACACTGATAATTGAGCCACCCCAGCCAATCCAATGCGGGGTGAACACTATCTAATTCAAACTTTACTCAATTCTAATTTGATTTCAACCAGGATAACTCCACTAAAGTTGAGATCTTTTGTACCAGATAGACCCGGACCAATTTAAAATTTCAAATTCAACGAACTTGCATGTCCTTAATTGAGGGAGGAAGCCGTAACAACCAGACAGACCCAAACCAACACTAGGAGAACCTGCAAGCTCCAAATTCTACTAACTAATCTTAAAACCATTTAATTAACTTTTATGTTAAGAAATTTAAAACAATCGTCAATTGCAATTGAAACAAACAGTAGGATAAATGATGCAGACCTACAGGGTCTCCAAACTGCTGAAACAGGTCAAACCCTGAACAGCTTCCAAGAAAACACTCTTTGAAGCTTTCCCATCTAGAAACAAAATGCTTTGCTTTGTTTTGTTTATTTGAGCCACTTTGTGCCTCTGACATCAGCCTTTACAGCAAACATCACCTGAGAGGACCTCATCCACTATCAGCCAACGATAACTCTTCTCGGCCAGCTTCTTCCTTGTGATGAAGGAATCGGACATCATCCATTTCTCCACCAAATGGGGGGATATGTAGCACCACAGCCTTGATTCGCCCTAATTAAATAAATACATTAATGCTGTCTCAACAAAAACCTGAGTTTTGAACTGCAGACAAAAGACTGTGTTTTCCCTCTCAGTTGAGAAATTCCTAAATCATCTGGAGATCTTAAGATAAGCTTGGAGACATCCCCCATGGGCCAACACTGGGATTCACAGCAAAACAAAACTGTAATTCAAAGTTCTTCAGAGGAGAGCCCTTGCCTTTTTATCAGTGAATGTTTGGTCACTATGAATTACATGACATTATAATGGCTTCACGTCAGAATCTGAAATTGCCCAGGCTAGAAGAACACACCTTTATGGCCTCATGCTAAGGCCAGAACCTCTCAAGGCTGCAAAAACGTCCGCCATGACAAGACGTGGCCATATGAGCCTTCACAACCAGCTATTATACTTAGGTCTAAGCAAAGGAAAAGACATTCTTTTAAAATAAAATAATTACATCAGTATTATTTGATTCACATACATAAAGATTTGTAATGGTGTTGGTACTAATTAATCAAACAAAATACTTTGCATGTAATCATTCCATTTAATTGACATGTGTTCCTTAACTGACGTGTGATCTTTCTACATTATCAATGTTGATGGTGAAATATTCTGGTTTATTCAAAGGATGTGTCTGATTATTAATAATGTGTCTCCATTTGAGTGTCTCAAAACAGATAATATGTCAAAATAGTTAATGTGTTTAAATAATTGAATCATTTGTGTTTGCACTGTGACCACATGAAGTTTTCTGTGAAACTACATACCCTAAATGGGTTGAGTATGGTGACGTCAGTCCCCTTTAAAAGTTATAACAGAGTCTTGCTGCTCACTTCTCTTGTTCTCTCCACTCTCTTGCCTCTCTCTTCCTTTCTTTGAAAGGCTTTGAAAGGGTGAACACTATCTAATTCAAACTTTCTAATAATTGCTCCAACACTTTGCAATTGCCCCGTAGCCCTTTCCAGCCTTGTGGAGGTCTACAATTTTGTCTCTGGTGTCTTTGGACAGCTCCTTGGTCTTAGCCATGTTAGTAATTGGAGTCTTACTGATTGTGTGGGGTGGACAGGTGTCTTTATGCAGCTAACAACCTAAATAGGTGCTTCTAATTTGGAATAATAAGTGGAGTGGAGGTGGACTTTTTAGAGGCGGACTAACAGGTCTTTGAGGACCAGAATTTCTGCTGATTGGCAGGTGTTGAAATACTTATTTGCAGCAGTTACATGCAAATAAATTACTAAAAAAAATTATACATTGTGATTTCTGAATTTTTTTTTTTTTTTTTTTTTTGGATTATGTCTCTCACAGTGGACATGCACCTAAGATGATCACCATAGCTGCTGTGAGGAAGGGAGAGCAGCACCTGCACTTCCTGCAAGTCTTTAAGAAATCCCACCTGGGTGTCAAGCTGCTGTCCACCTTCTACTGCTCTGCCATAGAGTAGCCTGGCATACTCCCTCACCACATGATATGCCAACAAACAGACTCTTAAAGAGCTTCTACCCCAGACCATACAAACTCTGAACAAAAACCTCAAGTGAACAAGATGAACGCTCCACAGAGCAACAAGTTGCTGCTTTTTTTACAAACTAAGGGGATCGATCTGGATATAAACACTATTGAAGCAAGTCACCCGTTACCCAGGAAGAATTCATCCGACAAACCTACAGTCATCATGAGGTTTGTTAACAGGAAAGACAAAACAACTATGCTCAAACAAGGATATAAACTTAAAGGATCCAATGTTTACATAAATGAACATCTCACTAAACAACGCAGATATAGTAAAAAAGGCAAGATACTTGAGAAAACAAAAAATTCAAAACACATGGACTACAAACTGTAAAGTATTCATCAAATTGAATGGGTCCCAAGAAGAAGCCAAAGTGTTGCTGGATCAGAAGCATGGAGGAATTGGCAAAATATGAAGAAAACATGGTAAGAGAATGCAACCAACTTTCATAACGACTGACAAACATACAGACCATTCATCGGTGCTTCTGAACAGTAATAGTATAACTGAGATCATACATGGTTATGAGAATGTGGAATTACAACCTTTTAAGTACACTGAGCATCATATACAAGATCTGGAATATGAGATAGATCCGGACAATCATTTCTATTCCTTCACAGATAGTAAATGTCAGTATTACACAGATGAACAATACAATAACTGCATTTCAAGTGATGGGAAATTGTCAATAATCCACTTTAATAGCAGGAGTCTGTACAAACATTTTGGGAGTATCAAAGACTATTTAAAACAATTTTGTCAACCATTCAGTATAATTGCAGAGGGTGATGACTCAAACTATGAGCTGGAGGGTTATGAATTTAATCATCTGAATAGACGAAATAGAGGAGGAGGAGGAGTGGCTTTGTATGTTGACAAAAGGATTAACTACAAAATTAAAGATGAAATGACTGTGGCTGTGGAAAATCTTTTGGAATCCATCATAATTGAAATAGGTATGGAAAAAGGAAAAATATAATTATTAGCTGCATATATAGAGCTCCTGGCTCTAAAATTGAAGAATTTCAAAATTGGACAGAGATGGGTAATAAGCGAGTATTTGTTTGTGAAGTTATAAACATTGATCTCTTAAACCCACATCAGCATATAGTAACTGAGGGTTTTATTAACACTATGTACAGTCTAAATCTATATCCAAAATTTACTAGGCCTTCAAGAATCACTTCACATTCAGCTACTCTGATTGATAATATATTTATAAATGATATCAATACCAAAACACTAAGTGGCTTATTAATTAATGATATTAGTGACCATTTACCAATTTTTATAGTAACTGATTTGAAGTTTAATAAAAAATGTACAGAGAAAAAACAATATTGCAAGTGCCTGCAATCTGAAGAAGCTATCACTGCCTTAAAAAATGATTTACTTTTACAGGACTGGAATCCCATTTACAATAGGCAAGATGCGAATTTAGCATATTCCAAATTTGAAAACATATTTCTCAATATATATATAACAAAAATTGTCAAATTATACAGTATAATAAAAATAATAACTATAAAGCTAACCCATGGCTAACAAAAGGTCTTCAAAAGGCGTGTAAAAAGAAAAATAGGCTATACAGAGAATTCATTAAAAGTAAATCAAGAGAGGCAGAAGTTAAATATAAGGACTATAAAAATAAACTAACAACTATTATGCGGAACTGTAAAAAATTATACTTGGAAAAATACTAAACGATAATAAAAAACAATATAAAGGAAACATGGAAAATATTGAATAGTATTATAGCAAATAAACCCAAATCAAATAACTATCCAACATACTTTACTTATGACAACAAAGATGAATATAACATGAGCCAAGTAGTGAATAGTTTCAATAAATTTTTTGCTAATGTTGGGCCAGATCTGGCAGCTGAAATCCCACACAGTACATGGGGAAATCAGCAATTAATCGCCAGAAATCTGCACACGTTTGTCAGCCCAGTAAGATGAAAGGGAAATTATTACAGTTTTTCTCAAATGCTAAAACACATTTCACAAACATTTCCTCCATGTCCCCCAATGTCTAAACACAACACCCTTTTCTAAAGCTACACAAACACAGCCACACCTTCGCACTTCAAAACTCAAACTTTCACACCAAAAGAGCAGCTCGAAGTTTCCAAAATGTAAACACTATACACATCATTACACACTACAGCAAAACAATTGAAAACACAATGCTCAATTTGTGAGAAGGTTCTTTGTTTCATAACTGCCAATGCATATTTCTAGAAACTTTACAGTAATGGATCTTCTTAAATCTCTGTAGAGGCTTAGGCATTTAGATTTGTGAGTTTCATATGAAGAGTATAAATCTATAGAAAATACTGCATGTACACTACTGTAACACAACTCAATGCAAAAACAGAATCTATTGCACACAACAGTACCCTTGAAAACATTTTCAGGGTGTGAAGTTGTTTTATTTACTTTATTCACACCACACACACACCACAATCATTGTGCAGCATCATGTCGCTGAGCTGCATCGGGCCACATCGCAGGCTATATTCTCTCTTGCCAGACACCGCGGGAAAAACGCCCTGGAATGGCAAATCCATCCTTGGAAGGCCTCCACTGGGATGTCAACACAGGCCAGCTCCATTGCCCTTAGGAGGTTCTCTCTAGTGTATGGTTGTCTGTCATAAACCTTCCATCTCCACGATGAGAAGAACTCCTCTACAGGGTTCAGGAAAGGGGAGTAGAGTGGCAGACAGACATTTAAAACTGGTTACGTTGGTGGTGAACCACTCTCTGATTTGGTTTGTTCTGTGGAAGCTGACATTGTCCAAATGATCACATAACTGGATGTGCGGGCACAGGATGGAGTTGGTGGCGGTCCAGTAGGATGTCTCTTAGCTCCTCTAGGAAGGTGTGGAGACGTTGGGTGTTGTAAGACCCAAGGACCAGTGCCGGTGGACAAGCCCCTCCGAACTCATGGCCGCACTAAGAGTAATATTGGAACCAATAGACTACTTCACAGGCTTGTAAAACTGTATTGTGACAAAGAAAGTAATAGAGTACAATACCTGTTGTGTTGTCTGAATGCCCTGATAATGGTGGCCACGGTGAATCTACTCAGGTTTGGACGGACTCTTAGTCCTGCTTCAGCCATTGTCATGCCATGGACAATGACATGGTCAATGACTGTTGCTTGCATCCCGTCCATAAGGATGGTGCAGAGGTTGTTCTTGCTCTTCCTCCTTGGACCTTCTCCTCTCCCTCCTGGACCTTCTCCTCTCCCTTGTTGGCCTGCTCCTCTTCCTCCTCTGATTTGAACTCCTCTTCCTCGCTGGCCTGCTCCTCTTCCTCTTCTGATTTGAACTCCTCTTCCTCGTTGGCCTGCTCCTCTTCCTCCTCTGATTTGAACTCCTCTTCCTCGTTGGCCAGCTCCTCTCCCTCCTCTGACTCGAATTCCTCTTCCCCTGACTCTGCCTTCATCCATTGTGTTTGTTTGGAATCTTCAGCAAACTGTGCACCCTGAACTTGCTTTTATACATGTGGTCACAGCATTGGCAACATGTGTCTTCAATTTTGAGTCATTGTGTGTAATGAATGACGCCAGGTGTGTTCATTGTGTTCAAATATTGCCGACTGTGGCAAGCATTTTGCATCACATGAGCTTTCATTTGAGAATATGAGCAGAGTTCTTTTGCAACTTGTGTTTTAGCAAGGAAAAATGTGTTTAGATTTATGAGAACGGGGGATTGTGTTTTGTGAATTGTGTCTTCATGTGAAATGTGTTTATGATATTGGCAAATGATGGCTAGATTTAGTACATGTGTTTAGAGAACTGGTCATTTGGTTTAGAGGATTGGCTTTTGTGTTTTAGCATTTGAGAAAAACTGTAACATACTAGTTAGTACATGTAAAAGTAAAAGGTCAGCGGATCATAATCAGGTACATTATGTCCTTAGTAAATAATTACTGAAATCGCAAAGCCGTTATCATATATTTTTAACAAATCATTTCAAACTGGGATTGTTCCTAACAGTATGAAAGTGGCAAAAGTGATACCTTTATTCAAATCTGGCAGCAAGCATCTTTTTACTAACTACAGGCCTGTGTCTCTACGGTCACAATTTTCAAAGATACTGGAAAAACTTTACAACAGCAGACTGGATAAATTTATAGATCGACACAACTTGCTTGATGAAAGTCAGTATGGTTTTAGAGCACAAAGGTCCACAACACTGGCATTGCTCGATTCCATAGAAGAGATCAATAAACATGTGGACCAAGGGTAATAGTTGCAGGTTTATTTATTGACTTAAGAAAGGCTTTGACACAATTGATCACAATATACACTCAACAAAAATATAACGCAACACTTTTGGTTTTGCTCCCATTTTGTAGCAGATGAACTCAAAGATCTAAAACTTTTTCCACATACACAATATCACCATTTCCCTCAAATATTGTTCACAAACCAGTCTAAATCTGTGATAGCACTTCTCCTTTGCTGAGATAATCCATCCCACCTCACAGTGTGCCTTCAGATGCTGATTAGACACCATGATTAGTGCACAGGTGTGCCTTAGACTGTCCACAATAAAAGGCCCACTCTGAAATGTGCAGTTTTTGTTTTATTGGGGGGGGGGGATACAAGTCAGTATCTGGTGTGACCACCATTTGCCTCATGCAGTGCAACACATCTCCTTCGCATAGAGTTGATCAGGTTGTCAATTGTGGCCTGTGGAATGTTGGTCCACTCCTCTTCAATGGCTGTGCGAAGTTGCTGGATAATTGGCAGGAACTGGTACACGCTGTCGTATACGCGGTCCAGAGCATCCCAAACATGCTCAATGGGTGGACATGTCCGGTGAGCAAGAACTGAACATGAGGTGAGGTTCTTGGATGTATGGCACAACAATGGGCCTCAGGATCTCGTCACGGTATCTCTGTGCATTGAAAATGCCATCAATAAAATGCACCTGTGTCTTCTTCGTCCATAACAGACGCCTGCCATACCATAACCCCACCGGCCACCATGGGCCACTCGATCCACAACATTGACATCAGAAACCGCTCACCCACACGACGCCACACACGCTGTCTGCCATCTGCCCTGACAGTGTGAACGGGATTCATCCGTGAAGAGAACACCTCTCCAACGTGCTAAATGCCAGCGGAATGTGAGCATTTGCCCACTCAAAGTCGGTTACGACGACGAAATGGAGTCAGGTCGAGACCCCGATGAGGACGACAAGCATGCAGATGAGCTTCCTGAGACAGTTTCTGACAGTTTGTGCAGAAATTCTTTGGTTATGAAAACCGATTGTTTCAGCAGCTGTCCCGAGTGGCTGGTCTCAGACGATCTTGGAGGTGAACATGCTGGATGTGGAGGTCCTGGGCTGGTGTGGTTACACGTGGTCTGCGGTTGTGAGGCTGGTTGGATGTACTGCCAAACTTCTCTGAAACGCCTTGGAGACTGCTTATGGTAGAGAAATGGAACATTCAATACACGAGCACAGCTCTGGTTGACCATTCCTGCCTTTCAGCATCCAATTGCACGCTCCCTCAACATCTTGCAACATCTGTGGCATTGTGCTGTGTGATAAAACTGCACCTTTCAGAGTGGCCTTTTATTGTGGGCAGTCTAAGGCACACCTGTGCACTAATCATGGTGTCTAATCAGCATCTTGATATGGCACACCTGTGAGGTGGGATGGATTATCTCAGCAAAGAAGTGCTCACTATCACAGATTTAGACTGGTTTGTGAACAATATTTGAGGGAAATGGTGATATTGTGTATGTGGAAAAAGTTTTAGATCTTTGAGTTCATCTCATACAAAATGGGAGCAAAACCAAAAGTGTTGCATTTATATTTTTGTTGAGTGTATTATTTCAAAAGTTGGAACTGTATAGGATCAGAGGAGTTGCTCTGAGTTGGATTAAAAGCTACTTACAAAACCGAAAGCAGCTTGTTAAACTCGGGGAATACTGTTCTTTGTATCTGGACATCATTTGTGGGCTACCACAGGGTTCTGTGTTGGGCCCAAAATTATTTATTTTATACATTAATGATTTATGTAATGTCTCAGATATGGTTAAAACTGTGCTCTTTGCAGATGACACAAACCTGTTTTGCTCAGGGGAAAATCTGCAACAATTATTATCTGATTTAGGAACAGAAATGATAAAGTTAAAGAGATGGTTTGATATTAACAAATTATCATTAAATTTGTCTAAAACTAAATTGATGTTATTTGGAAGTTATAAAAAAGACATATAAATTCAGTTAAATATACATGGGGTAAACATAGAAAGTGTCAATCAATCAATCAATCAATCAATTTTTTTTATATAGCGCCAAATCACAACAAACAGTTGCCCCAAGGTGCTTTATATTGTAAGACAAGGCCATACAATAATTATGTAAAACCCCAACGGTCAAAACGACCCCCTGTGAGCAAGCACTTGGCTACAGTGGGAAGGAAAAACTCCCTTTTAACAGGAAGAAACCTCCAGCAGAACCAGGCTCAGGGAGGGGCAGTCTTCTGCTGGGACTGGTTGGGGCTGAGGGAGAGAACCAGGAAAAAGACATGCTGTGGAGGGGAGCAGAGATCGATCACTAATGATTAAATGCAGAGTGGTGCATACAGAGCAAAAAGAGAAAGAAACAGTGCATCATGGGAACCCCCCAGCAGTCTACGTCTATAGCAGCATAACTAAGGGATGGTTCAGGGTCACCTGATCCAGCCCTAACTATAAGCTTTAGCAAAAAGGAAAGTTTTAAGCCTAATCTTAAAAGTAGAGAGGGTGTCTGTCTCCCTGATCTGAATTAGGAGCTGGTTCCACAGGAGAGGAGCCTGAAAGCTGAAGGCTCTGCCTCCCATTCTACTCTTACAAACCCTAGGAACTACAAGTAAGCCTGCAGTCTGAGAGCGAAGCGCTCTATTGGGGTCATATGGTACTACGAGGTCCCTAAGATAAGATGGGACCTGATTATTCAAAACCTTATAAGTAAGAAGAATAATTTTAAATTCTATTCTAGAATTAACAGGAAGCCAATGAAGAGAGGCCAATATGGGTGAGATATGCTCTCTCCTTCTAGTCCCCGTCAGTACTCTAGCTGCAGCATTTTGAATTAACTGAAGGCTTTTTAGGGAACTTTTAGGACAACCTGATAATAATGAATTACAATAGTCCAGCCTAGAGGAAATAAATGCATGAATTAGTTTTTCAGCATCACTCTGAGACAAGACCTTTCTGATTTTAGAGATATTGCGTAAATGCAGAAAAGCAGTCCTACATATTTGTTTAATATGCGCTTTGAATGACATATCCTGATCAAAATGACTCCAAGATTTCTCACAGTATTACTAGAGGTCAGGGTAATGCCATCCAGAGTAAGGATCTGGTTAGACACCATGTTTCTAAGATTTGTGGGGCCAAGTACAATAACTTCAGTTTTATCTGAGTTTAAAAGCAGGAAATTAGAGGTCATCCATGTCTTTATGTCTGTAAGACAATCCTGCAGTTTAGCTAATTGGTGTGTGTCCTCTGGCTTCATGGATAGATAAAGCTGGGTATCATCTGCGTAACAATGAAAATTTAAGCAATACCGTCTAATAATACTGCCTAAGGGAAGCATGTATAAAGTGAATATAATTGGTCCTAGCACAGAACCTTGTGGAACTCCATAATTAACTTTAGTCTGTGAAGAAGATTCCCCATTTACATGAACAAATTGTAATCTATTAGACAAATATGATTCAAACCACCGCAGCGCAGTGCCTTTAATACTTATGTCAAAGAGAATAAGTTTTTAGGTGTCATTATTGATGAAAAAATTAATTGGAGAGCTCATATTCAGCATATTCAAATGAAGGTATCAAAAAGTATTGCAGTATTAAATAAAGTAAAGCATGTTCTTGATTGCAGAGCACAACATACTCTCTATTGTTCTTTGGTTGCACCCAACTTGACTTATTGTGCTGAAGTTTGGGTCAATAATTACAAAACTACATTGCAACCATTATTCATTCTTCATAAAAGAGCATTAAGGACAATTCATAATGCAGGTTATCGAGACCACACAACCCACTGTTCATTAAATCTCAAATATTAAAACTTAATGTTATGATTTTATTCAAGACTGTTCAATTAATGCACAAAGTGAAAAATAAGAAGTGACATTTAGAATTCAAGAATATTTTACTGAGAGAGAAGAAAAATATAATTTTACGGGGCTTGTATCATTTTAAAATTGCTGGCGCTCAGACGCCAGGAAAGGTTTCTGTGTCTCCATGTGTGGCCCTAGATTATGGAATAACCTGACGGATGAACTCAAACAATGTCCAAATATCAATCAGTTTAAAAATCAATCTAAAAAAATGATGTTTTCAAGATATGTATCTAATGAAGTACGATGAGTTTTGTGTTGTCAGTTGTAATTGTGAACTTGTACAGTAACATTCATTTGTGTATGTGCATGCATGTATATGTGTATGTATATCTATGTATATGTATTTATATGTATGTATGTATGTGTGTATATATGTGCATATATGTGTGTGTGTGTGTAATTATGTATGTATGTGTAGGTGTATGTTGATGTGTGTATACATATATACTGTATATGTATGTAAATATGTATGTAGACGAAGACACGGTGTTCACTTGATATGTTTATGATAATGGGATTTGAGTTTGTGTTGTTAAATGTGTTTGTAGCATGGCCCAAGCAGAGGGTCATGTTGTGTGGGCCGCCAGAAGAGGAGGTACTGCTGGCCCACCACCAGAGGGCGCCCTGCCTGAAGTGCGGGCTTCAGGCACGAGAGGGCGCTGCCGCCACGGACACAGCCATTATCTCCTGACAGCTGTCACTCATTCATGCTTCATCATCTCACTCCATAAAACCCGGACGTCATCTCCACCTCATCGCCGAGATATCGTCAAACCGTTCAGGTAGTATTCTCAGCCTTGAAAGGGAACTGTGTATCAGTCTGAACTCTTTTTTGCAGCTGCTTTCCTGTAGTGTTCCGTGTCTGTGTGACTGGCGTTCGGTGTGTCCAGCAACGGCTCCGCTGCACACCTCTACCAGATAAGTGGGTAGACAGGAGCTGCACGAGTGTGTGTTAGAGGTGGAGGTGACATTCCCACCGTTGTTGCTACTGGGTGTGCACACACCCATATCTTATTGTCTCTGCTCCCTGCCAGCAGTAAGGATGATTCTGAGAAAGCTCAGAACTACACAGGAGGACCTGGTCAATGACCTGAAGAGAGCTGGGACCACAGTCACAAGGATTACATTAATAACACATGATGCTGTCATGGTTTAAAATGTTACAGGGCAGCAAGGTCCCCTTGCTCAAGCCAGCACATGTCCAGGCCTGTTTGAAGTTCACCAGTGACCATCTGGATGATCCGGAGGAGGCATGGGAGAAGGTCATGTGGTCAAATGAGACCAGAATAGAGCTTTTTGGAATTAACTCCACTTACCATGTTTAGAGGATGAGAACAACCCCAAGAAAACCATCCCAACTGTGAAGCATGGGGGTGGAAACATTATACTCCATGGGTGCTCTTCTGCAAAGGGGACAGGGTGACTGCACCGTATTGAAGGGAGGAAGGATGGGGTCATGTATTACGACATTTTGGCAAACAACCTCCTTCCTTCAGTAAGAGCATTGAAGATGGGTCATGGCTGGGTCTTCCAGCATGACAATGACCCCAAACACACAGCCAGGGCAACTAAGGAGGGGCTCCGTAAGAAGCATTTCAAGGTCCTGGAGTGGCTAGTCTCCAGACCGGAACTCAAAAGAAAGTCTTTGGAGGGAGCTGAAACTTCAAACCTGAAAGATTTGGAGAAGATCTGTGTGGAGTAGTGGATCAAAATCCCTGCTGCAGTGTGTGAAAACCTTGTGAAAAACTACAGGAAACATTTGACCTCTGTAATTGCAAACATAGGCTACTGTACCAAATACACTCAACAAAAATATAAACGCAACACTTTCACACAGCACAATGCCACAGATGTCGCAAGATTTGAGGGAGCGTGCAATTGGCATGCTGACAGCAGGAATGTCAACCAGAGCGGTTGCTCGTGTATTGAATGTTCATTTCTCTACCATAAGCCGTCTCCAAAGGCGTTTCAGAGAATTTGGCGGTACATCCAACCAGCCTCACAACCGCAGACCACGTGTAACCACACCAGCCCAGGACCTCCACATCCAGTATGTTCACCTCCAAGATCGTCTGAGACCAGCCACGCGGACAGCTGCTGAAACAATCGGTTTGCATAACCAAAGAATTTCTGCACAAACTGTCAGAAACTGTCTCAGGGAAGCTCATCTGCATGCTCGTCGTCCTCATCGGGGTCTCGACCTGACTCCAGTTCGTCGTCGTACCCGACGTGAGTGGGCAAATGCTCACATTCGCTGGCGTTTGGCACGTTGGAGAGGTGTTCTCTTCACAGATGATGCGAAGGAGATGTGTTGCACTGAATGAGGCAAATGGTGGTCACACCAGATACTGACTGGTATCCCCCCCAATAAAACAAAACTGCACCTTTCAGAGTGGCCTTTTATTGTTGGCAGTCTAAGGCACACCTGTGCACTAATCATGGTGTCTAATCAGCATCTTGGTATGGCACACCTGCGAGGTGAGATTGATTATCTCAGCAAAGGAGAAGTGCTCACTATCACAGATTTCGACTGGTTTGTGAACAATATTTGAGGGAAATGGTGATATTGTGTATGTGGAAAAAGTTTTAGATCTTTGAGTTCATCTCATACAAAATGGGAGCAAAACCAAAAGTGTTGCGTTTATATTTTTGTTGAGTACATTGATTTTCACAGGTGTTGAAATACTTATTTGCAGCAGTAACATACAAATAAATTATTTAAAAAATCATACATTGTGATTTCCAGATTTATTTATTTTTTTTTAGATTATGTCTCTCACAGTGGACATGCACCTAAGATGAAAATTTCAGACCCCTCCATGATTTCTAAGTGGGAGAACTTGCAAAATTGCAGGGTGTTCAAATACTTATTTTCCTCACTGTAACACAGTGGTAACATACCATACCAAACATACCACCCAGCTTTTTTGAAACGTGTTGAAGGCATCCATTTCAAAATGAGCAAATATTTGCACAAAAACAATAAAGTTTATCAGTTTGAACATTAAATATCTTGTCTTTTGTGGTGTATTCAATTGAATATAAGGTAAAGATGATTTACAAATCATTGTATTCTGTTTTTATTTACATTTTACACAATGTCCCAACTTCATTGGAATTGGGGCTGTATGTACAGTAGTGTTCAGAATAATAGTAGTGCTATGTGACTAAAAAGATTAATCCAGGTTTTGAGTATATTTCTTATTGTTACATGGGAAACAAGGTACCAGTAGATTCAATAGATTCTCACAAATCCAACAAGACCAAGCATTCATGATATGCACACTCTTAAGGCTATGAAATTGGGCTATTAGTAAAAAAGTAGAAAAGGGGATGTTCACAATAATAGTAGCATCTGCTGTTGACGCTTCAAACTCAAAACTATTATGTTCAAACTGCTTTTTTTTTTAGCAATCCTGTGAATCACTAAACTAGTATTTAGTCGTGTAACCACAGTTTTTCATGATTTCTTCACATCTGTGAGGCATTCATTTTACTGGTTTGGAACCAAGATTTTGCTCAGTTACTAGTGTGCTTGGGGTCGGTGTTTTGTTGAAACACCCATTTCAAGGGCATGTCCTCTTCAGCATAAGGCAACATGACCTCTTTAAGTATTTTGACATATCCAAACTGATCCATGATACCTGGTATGCGATATATAGGCCCAACACCATAGTAGGAGAAACATGCCCATATCATGATGCTTACACTACCATGCTTCACTGTCTTCTGTCTTCTGTGAACTGTGGCTTGAATTCAGAGTTTGGGGGTCGTCTCACAAACTGTCTGCGGCCCTTGGACCCAAAAAGAACAATTTTACTCTCATCAGTCCACAAAATATTCCTCCATTTCTCAGTTGATGTGTTCTTTGGCAAATTGTAAACTCTTCTGCATGTCTTTTATTTAACAGAGGGACTTTGTGGGGGATTCTTGCAAATAAATTAGCTTCACACAGGCATCTTCTAACTGTCACAGCACTTACAGGTAACTCCAGATGGCTTTGATCATCCTGGAGCTGATCAATGGGTGAGCCTTTGCCATTCTGATTATTCTTCTATGCATTTTGATGGTGTTTTCCGTTTTCTTCCACGCAACTGACGAATTCACTGACTGAATGCCACACTACTATTATTGTGAACACCCCCTTTTCTACTTTTTTTTTAACTAATAGCCCAATTTCATAGCCTTAATAGTGTGCATATCATGAATGCTTGGTCTTGTTGGATTTGTGAGAATCTACTGAATCTACTGGTACCTTGTTTTCCATGTAACAATAAGAAATATACTCAAAACCTGGATTAATCTTTTTAGTCACATAGCACTACTATTCTGAACACTACTGTATATGCTGCAAAACAAACAGCTGCCACATGATGTGTTTTCTGTAGTTTTAATAGTGTCAGTAATTTTTAATTTAACTTCTATTTAACCAGATTAGTCCCATTGAGATTGAGATTTCTTCTGCAAGGGAGACCTGGACAATTCTAAAATTTCCATTTTACCTAACTTGCATGTCTTGATTGTGGCAGCAAAGCCACGCAAACATGGGAAGAACATCCACACAGAAAGGCCACAGTTGAGAATCGATCTTATGACATTCTTGCTGTGAGGCAACAGTGCTAACCACTAAAATACTGTGCCACCCCAAATCAGCAGGGCAACAAATTTTCACTATGATCTCAACACACATTGCTGGTTTAATTATTCTGACACAAGTACAAAGTGCATTAGTGTTTGGCTGGAGTGATAAAAGTCCGAAGTGGAGTCAGATAACAAACAGCAAAAGCAGGACAATCTACAGCACAAACTACTGACAACCATTTCATGGAAGAATTACATTTAAAATTCTACATATTTAACAGGCTGCACAGTTCTTCACTTTAAGTGACTTCTTCCTCATGCCAGAGCAATCCTGTGTGGGGTCATTGGTCTGTTTTAACTTTCATTATAGATATTTGCACCATATCTGCAGACAGAGAAAATAAGAGCAAACTGTCATTTTACAAATTAGTGTTTGACATAATTTGATGACTTCATCCCCATCCCTGATTAATTTGAACAATATGGATGTAAAATTGATGTGTTGGTTCAAATGCACAAGTCAACAGATGGATCACGATGACAAGGTTACAGAAGGCTACCAGGACGCCATCTGTTCAGCAGGACGTTCAAGCTTTCCTGAAATGGTCGTGTTGTGATGACTTAAGCGTTCAGGAAGACATCTCACTATGCTCCACTGCCCATGATGAAAAGTATATAAAGAGAAACTAATTGTAATGTAACTTTTTTTCAATACATTGTGAAAGTTGTTTCTCTAGCACAATACTTTGGACAGAGTTTGGCTAGCAACGTTGACTCAACGGTGATCTACAACTTCACTCTGCAGTTTGTTGACCATAGAATTAATGTTGATTGTCTAAAACTGATAAGAACATAAACTCAGACCATTTTTATCTTGAGCCATATGATGTTTTTGTGGCATCATAAAGCAGGTGGAATTAAACTCCGAATAAGTGCAGTAGTTTACTTCATAAAGCCAGTACTTGAAATACCTATCTAGCTTATTGTTGAATTAGATAAAGTCCCTCTGATGATATTGAGGACGAAACCTCAAGCAGACCAGACTCAAAGGGGTGACCCACTGCTTAGGCCATTCTAACAATTATAAGGTTTTGCAAAGTTTTGCAAAGCTGAAGAAACAGAAAACAGGAACTCAAACAACATAATAACATAAAGAAGATGAGAACTTCACGCAGGCACCAGCACCACATGCAGGGGTCATCCAGCATTCCTCCCACCATCAGTGGGCCTGTCCCCACAACAGGGTCTTGAACATCTTAAACGGACACCTCTTGAATTTTAAAAACATGTTGCAAATAGGTGAAACATGGATATCCCCTTGGCCTTCTCCAGGCATGGCCAAAATGCCATCGGTGATGTTACCTCACAGTGCAAGTGATACTCCCTTTGTCTCCCTAAGTAGCCATTTCATTGACACAGTTATTCCAGTGATATTCAAGGACTCTCCGAAGAAACCTAGGACAAAAGACATTGACATTAGTCTCTGCCTTAGGTCCCTGGTTTGTCACACAACCATATAGTCAGGCAGGGAGTATCAGGACACAAAAGACATGGACCTTCATTCTCCTTCAAAGACATCAGCATCACCAGACACTTCTAAGGATCTCATGACTCCATAGGCTCTTCCCAGGAGCCTTTTGATTGCAAAGGCCAAAGACTAACATGTTGATTTGTTAAAAAGAAAGAAAAAAACCCATTTAATTTACTTTGTTCAATTATTTATGGGTTCTGAAAATGGAGGCACTATGTATACAAATGGCGACCTAAGTGGTCAATGCAAAAAATTGTGAAACCCCTTGAAATAATGCTATCAGTCTGCCTTAAATCCATATCTTGATTATTTCATTTGAATTCCATTGTAGTTGTACACAGAAGCAATCTGACAAAATTCTCTTTCCAGTCACTTATGGATCTAATTGTACACAATACCTACAGTGGCCACCAAGACCCTGTAACCACCAACATGGCTTTTCAAGGAACTTAACTGGGCTGTCTGTCTTTATTTTTACTTCAAGTCATGTTTGCCCACAATCTCAGGGTTGAACTCTCACTAGGGATGGGTATTGATAAGATTTTATCGATATCGATACCATTATTGATTCTGCTTATCAATCTGATTCCTTATTGACTCCCTTATCGATACCTCTTGTGAATTTTCTGCTTACTCAAAGTAGGCTTTACAGGTTTTCTATGTGAACAACATTTTATTGAGTCTTAAAGTAAATAAATATGAAATTGGCCACTGGATCCTTAAACTCTGGACATAATAAACTCTACATGGTGGATCCTTGATCTCTGGACATAAATAGAAATAAACAAAATCTGTAGTTTTTGTCAAAAGCATTTCCTTTCAGACATTATTGGCATGAATGTCTTTACATATCTCTGAGCTGCGCTCTTGCAGCTGGCTGTGCTACACATCAGGATGTAATTCATAAAGAATGCAGGACATCTCATTTTGAGAGGAAAAAAGTTTTAGTTGATAGGAGTTTATTGTCTGTATTACAGCATTTGGAAAGAGGTGTTATTTTATTTAAAGCGATAATTCATTTTGAAGTTATTAATTCCGACCAGACTCTGTCTCGGCACAGAGCCACGCAGCGTTTGGAGCTAAGCCAATGGAACGGCGGACGATTCTTGTTTCTTGACTGCAACAAGACAAGAGTCCCAGTTCGTGACTTTAATCCACACAAAAGTGACTCACAATTGAGATATTTTAATGTCTTTGAGAGGGTTTAAGCAGTGGACTTGCCGCTTCTGAAGAGCAGTGAATCAAAGAGCCAACGAGCCAGCAGATCAAAGCACTGCTTCAATGGTTCACGCTTCAAAGTGGAGTCACGCTGCAGAAATGGTTGATTACAGAGCCACTGCAGGGTCTGCAGTCAATGTAGAGAAATGATCATTTTTCCGAGCTGAAATATTAAAAAAATCTTTCACGCATAAATGTTGTGCTACATGGCATGATCTAATCGCCAACATGATGTGCAGCTTGTCAAGTGTAGTAAAGAAGTGAACAGAGTGAGTGATGATGTCAGCAGTCGCATCAGAGTGCAGCTCGTCTGAACGATTATAACAAGAAGTTAAATCTGTTCTAAACATATTTAACAGCTGCACACAAGAAGGAAAGAACACATAACTGTTTTGCCAAGTCATGACAATGTAAACATGACAAATAATTACCTTTTTAGACTGCTCAAAATGCCTTCTGCATCTTGTTAGGCGCACGTGTGCACGCAAACAGCTGTAGCTGGAGCGGTCCTGTGTGATTCAGGGAGTGATTACAGCCATTTCCAATGGCACATTTGCTGAGAAAATGATGAATCCGACACAAAATAATTATTTTATATACACAGCATTCAGCGCAGAGCGTGTGGCAACCGGTAGAACAAAGAATGGTGTCCAGCTGGGATCACAGCGGATGGGATCATCATGATGACGTGCATGCTACTGCATGTCAGGGGCCTTCAGTTGGCTCTCCTATGCCCCGCTGAGTCCCACAGTCAGATGCGTGTTCAAGTTTGTGGGGTGTAGCTTTGGATGGAGCACTGACGGGGTTGGGGGGAGAGGCTGGAACCTAAAGGAGGTGCTACTTTCAAATCTTCCTAGCTCTCTTGCTAGCTCTCCAGGACTATGTCAATGTCAATTTTATTTATATAGCACATTTACAACAACAGCAGCTGCCCAAAGTGCTTCACAGTAAAAACAATATCAAAAACCATACCCCCAAAACAGCATTAAAATTCCAAAATATACAAAAACACATAAAACCAGACACACACAGCTTAAATTGTATTAAAAGCCAAAGCATAAAAATGAGTCTTAAGAACAGATTTAAAAGACTCTAGAGATGGAGCAGCTCTGATGTGCATAGGCAAACTGTTCCAGAGTTTAGGCGCAGCCACCGAAAAAGCCCGATCACCTCAAGTTTTTAATCGAGATCTGGGCACATTTAATAAAAGCTGGCTTTCTGACCTCACTGATCTGACCGGAACATAAGGAGTCAAAAGCTCAGAGAGGTATTCGGGAGCCAAACCATTTAAACACTTGAACACAAGCAACAGGATCTTAAAATCAATCCTAAATGAGACTGGGAGCCAATGGAGCGAGGCTAACACAGGGGTGATGTGCTCTCGCTTCCTCATCCCCGTGAGCAGTCGTGCAGCAGCGTTCTGAACCTGCTGCAGACGCTTTAGAGACAACTGGTCCAGTCCACAATAGAGTGAGTTACAATAATCTAAACGAGATGTTATAAGCAAATGAATAACTCACTCAAAATCACACGCTGGGAGGTAAGCCTTCATTTTTCTCAAAATTCTAAGTTGGTAGAAATTGGCCTTTACCACAGAATTAATTTGCTTGTCCATTTTGAAGGAGCTGTCAAAAATAACCCCCAAATTTCTGACAGAATCATGCACACAGGAAGACAAAGGACCAAGCACATCATATGAACCAGATGACCATGCAGGGCCAAAACTAACTATTTCAGTTTTATTCTCACTGAGAATTAGAAAGTTTTGAGCCAACCAAGTTTTCACTTCCTGCAGACAATTTACCAAAATAGTCAGAGAATTTGATGGGAGCTTAAGTGGCAGATAGATTTGCAGGTCATCAGCATAAAAATGAAAGGCCAAGTTGTATTTTCTGAATATGGTGCCAAGTGGCAGCATATACAGTGAAAAAAGAGCAGGACCCAAAACAGAGCCTTGTGGAACACCATAATTTAAGGGTGCTGAGCTGGACTGGTGTGGCCCAAGATGCACAGAGAAACTACGGTCTCTAAGATAAGATCTAAACCACTCCAGTGCTATGCCTTTAAAACCTGCATAATACTCCAGACGGGACAGTAAAATACAGTGATCAACCGTGTCAAAGGCTGCAGTCAAATCCAGCAAAACTAAAATCCCAGAGCAACCAGAGTCAACAATTAAAAGGAGATCATTAAAAACCTTCAACAGTGCTGTTTCAGTACTATGAAGTGATTTGAAGCCAGACTGGAATTTTTCAAAAATGCCATTAGAATCCAAATGAGACTGAAACTGATCATAGACAATTTTCTCAGGATTTTAGCTAAGAATGGCAACTTTGAAACGTGTCTATAATTGGCAAGAATATTAGGATCCAAGGTGGGCTTTTTGAGGAGAGGCTGAACTACAGCATGTTTTAAAACTCCTGGAACACAACCAGATAAAAGAGAAACATTCATAACATTTAAAATGTATGGCCCAAGGACAGAAATAACACTTTTTAAAAATCGTGCGGGAACAGA
This sequence comes from Thalassophryne amazonica, assembly GCF_902500255.1. Classification (NCBI taxonomy): domain Eukaryota; kingdom Metazoa; phylum Chordata; class Actinopteri; order Batrachoidiformes; family Batrachoididae; genus Thalassophryne; species Thalassophryne amazonica. The sequence goes on from NC_047105.1 coordinate 118,101,565, forward strand.
ATCAAAAAGACAATTGGAAGGTCTTAATTGCTGAACCACTTTGAGCAATTCAGTTAAAGTTAGAGGCTGAAACTCAGCAAAGGCCGAAGTGCACTCAGTGTTTAAATTAAAATCATCAGAGTAAGACACTGAGATCGAAGCCCTGATTTGTGACACTTTTTCAACAAAGAATGACAAAAAGCTGTCACACAGTGAGTCAGACAGCACAAGACCAAATTTAGATTCTTGGTTAATCAGACGATTCAGTACATTAAAAAGGACCTGAGGCCTGTGAGTGTTATTTGCAATAAAATTTGACACAAACTGGGCTTTTGCTGACTTAACAGCTTCTTGGTAATCCACAAGACAGTCTAGAAATATTCCCAGGGAAACATGCAAATGGTCCTTCTTCCATTTACGCTCCGCGCCTGCATTCGCGTCTGCGCGCACGAGCAGTCTCATGCCACGGCTCTGACGCAGACCTGGAGCGCTTGGTTACAAGTGGCGCAACAGAGTCTAGCGCTTCTGTGCTAAATAAAATAAGAAGCTCCTCACAGTTCAAAGCACTCGGGTCATGAAGTGAGGAGGGCACAGTGGCCAGAAACGCACTTGTAAATTGCTCCACAGACTGTGAGTTTAACGCGTGCTTTGTGCGCACAGAAAGGTCCCGTTTTTCCACTGAGCCTGGAAGAGCTAAGTTGAATAAAATCGGCAGATGATCCGAGATCTGACAGTCACATATCTCCTCGACTTGAACATTGAGGCCAAAAGAAAGAATAAGATCTAATGTATGCCCATTTTCATGCGTGGGACCACTAACCCACTGCGTAAGATTAAAAGAGTCAATCACATTAAAAAAGTCCTTGACCAGAGGCTTATTGTCACAACAAATATGAATATTAAAATCACCCACAATCAACAAACAGTCAGTGGTGGTTACAATTCCAGCCAGGAAATCTGAAAACTCTTGTATAAAGTGCTTGTTGAACTTAGGGGGGCAATAAATGAGCGCACAAAGGACAAGTGGGTTTGTCTGGAGTTTTAACAGTTGTATTTCAAAACTCGAGAAGAGTTCAGAAGGAGAGCTACAGCAGTGAAGACTGGATTTAAAAACTGTTGCAAGCCCTCACCTTTTCCAGAATTACGAGGCGCACTAAAATATGTGCAGCCCGGCGGAAGAAATTCAGAAAAGGCCGAGCACTCACCCACTTGCAGCCATGTCTCCGTCAGGAACATAAAATCCAGTTTTTTAGAGGCAAAAAAGTCATTAAGAAGGAAGGTTTTGTTGGTGACCGACCGGCAGTTTAACAGCGCCAAACAGAGTGCGGTGTGCTCGATGCGAGGAGTTTGAGCACGGGCGACCACGCGGATGTTTCCCCAGTCCACACCCCGCTTGCCAGCTCTCGACTGCCGGGGGAGGAGCCAACACACGGGCGAATGCAGGTGATCCATGGGGCCGCATTTATCCGGGGCCAATCTAGCTTTAAGAACCCTGCTGTAACAAGTCCTGCTTAATTGGAACTGAGCCACAACACACAGCACTTGACTCCTGAATACAATTTATGAACTGTGACCAATTCCTGAAGAATAAACCTTATTTCTTATGAAGAGAACATTATTTACTCAACTCCAAAGCAACCTGTGTTAAGCCTTTTGTGAACTGTGACTGTTTTGAGGCTCCAGCATTATGAGTGCATTCACTCTCCCTGTGTGTCTTTATTCCCCATAGTTCCTAGTTTCTGAGGTGAGCGTTCCACCTGGTCCTGGTCCTTGAACCTTAGTAATCGTTCTTCAAGACTGGCTCGGGATACTGCAGCTCCCTATTTTCACCACCTGAAGGCGGGCCATCTTTCCATACTGCAGGCACCCCAGCGCAGCACCTTTTATTTATTGTTTATAAATAAATATATTTTCCTTTATACTCTTTCCCATGTCCAGCTCTCTGCATTTGGGTCCATTGCCTGGAATGGTCCGGTTCTGTCTGGACCCTTAACTATAACAAGAAGTAGACCATTACTTTTCATCATGATACTGTTGCAATGTGGTCATAGGCTATTCAATTTTTAACAGTACTGGCAAACAAGACTGGTCAGTCAGTACTGTTTTGAAAAGTAAGAAATGTGCAGTTGAGTTACAGTATATCTAATTTTAAGTGGAAAAGAACTGAGGCAAGCATGAGCTTTACCCTGTTATTCTAATTGAACTGTATCTATCATCATTCAGGACAAACCTTTACACCAGTTTTCCTGAAGCTCACAAACAATCTCATAAATCAATAAAGTAAATCCTGTATAGGTCCTCATGCCCAACAGGCTGGTGCTTATCCCCAGACACTATTGTGTGAAGAGGATGAAAGACTGTGCTTCAGCCTGGGCTAAACACTAATCATTCACAGGTTACTTTACCAGCCATTTAGAATACCCTTTTGTTATGACCAGGCCTAGGGGTGAACCAAGACCAAACATAAAGGTAACTCCCCCACTCCCCAGTCCCAAGGATGCCCAAACTCCAAAGTCTGCAGTACAACATATAACATATTTATTATTTTTAAATAAAACTTCAGGGTGAGAAAAGGCCAAAATAACACACAAAAAACTTCTGCAACCTCTGCTCTTACCTCGTGCTAAAATAAAACAACCAAAAAACAGTGATCTTACCTAAACCCATAAGTAATAAGCAGGAGAAAACTTGTCAAAATAACATGGCTTCTCACCCCTACTAACAAATGGTGTTGGACTGCTTTACAAAAACAGTAAGTTACAAAAAAAAGAAAGCAAAAAGATTAACAAAAAAGACAAGTGTCCTCAGACACACATCAGTTGGGAGCAGGAAGAGGTTGGAACGCTGGCGGTTGGTTTCAGCATTCTTTGTAAAACTGAGGCCTTCATCGCTGGACCACTCAGCTGGTGCCATCTGTACAAGCTCCCCTAAAACAAAAGAGACTCACAGCGCATAAAGTGAGCAGTGTCTCACCTAGGTGGGGAGGGTAAATACACTCCTATGCCAAAAAAAACCCCACATATGACCTCAGGATCATAACACCTTTTATATGAATGCCTTGCTGTATTGCTTTTTATGATAAACTAAGCACTTGGGGCAGTTAAAATATTTATTAATATTTAGTTGATATATATATATATATATATATATATATATATATATATATATATATATATATATATATATATATATATATATATATAAATGAACTAATATTTTTATAGATCCTAATATATTTTTGAGTTTTGTGTGTTTTTCCACTGTAAAAGTGATAACCCACTTTATTTTTAATCTTTAATTGCAATGTTTAAAATAAATAAATAAAATAAATTCCAGTTGGGTTTGAAAGCAAAAGATGTGTACATGTGTGTTGGAGGGGGAGCTTGAAAAAGTTTGGGGAGCACAGATTTAAGTGTTTCAAGTTCTCCGACGGTAAAACACCATAAAACCCGTAAAATTCCACGCATGCTGATATGATGGTGCATACTGAAGATTGGATCTTTCAAATGCCTAAACTAGCACATATTGTCCATTTAACACATTTGCCTTCATTCATCCATTCATTATCTGCTGCTTATCCCATTCCGGGTTACAGTGGCAGGAAATCAAGCAACTCATCCCACATTCTTCCAGGGGGATCGAGAGGCATTCCCAAGCCAGCCATCTAGGACATCTAATCCCTTCAGCATGTTCTGATCTTCTATAGGGTTCCTCCTAGTTGGACGTGCCTGGAAGACCTCCCTCACGAGATGGCCAAGGGGCAGTCACCAGATGCCTCAACCACCTGAGATGGCTCCATTTGAACAGTGGTGGGCACAAATAACCAAAAAATTAACTTTGATAACAGATAATCAGATAACTGAAAAGTTATCTTTGATAAAGATAAACCAATAAACCACCCAAAAATGTATCGGAAGTTACAGATAACCGATAAATTCCAGTATTGTCTCTGGTACATTTGCAACTACTAACAAACTGAATTTGAGCTTTAACACAACAATCGCTTCTGGTAGCATCAAAAGCGACAACAGACCCAAACAATGAGCCCGCACTTCTGTCTTTGAATATCCTGCCCCTTACTGGAAGCTCTTGTGTATACATGGCTTCCAGAACAGCAGCAAGTTGCTATCAGTCACAAAGCTCAGCTCTCTAACCAATCACAACGCTCCGGTCAGGCGGCGGTCTTGGAAAATAAAGTTATGGTTTGGTGTATAAATAAAATGAATACTGATAGAATAACTCCATTAATGTCAATTCTGTCATTTGTACAAAGTTAAAATCTAACATATATCTTTTAATGTTGAATAATGCACTAATTCAGAAATTTTGTAACAAACACAGACAGATCGCAAAGGATTCTGGGTAAAACGTGCCTCTTCTGCTAAACACTGATTGGTTGAGTCATACATTATGTAAACCAACACGTTACTGTGACGTGTGTCGTGTGTTGGTGTTTACAGATAAATGTGCTTTTGTAAAATATTCCATTTTTTTATTTGTAAAAACAGGCATTTTTACGGAGCCCTGGAAGTGTCATCGCAAAATGTTTTGCATGTGGAGAGAATGTGCGCTCATTTTATTATATTGTGCGCACGTTTTATGATGTTTTATTATGTTGTAAAATGTGCACTCAATATTGTCTTGACACATAAATGTTGGCTATTTGCCCTATTGACGTTTCAAATCCTGGAAAACCTCGGAGAGGTCACCGCGCTGCAAGATCTCAGTAACACTGAGAACTGCATTAAGACGCTCTGATCACGCAGCACTTTAACCGCTGCACACAGACACCATTAACATTGCAACATAAAACTATTTTTATATTGTGCCTAAAACACTCGTGAATATATTCTCTGGGTTTTTAGACGTTGTTATTGCATTTATTTTATTTAAACATGCAAGAATCACAGGCTGTCTCTCCGTTATTTTCAGTGGGAGCTGCTGTGAGCTACGTTCGCTTCCTGATCATGTCGTTCTGGGGGAAAGTGAAGTTTGCTCTTTAACATCTTGATTATTGTTCTTTACAACACTGTTTGTCCTCTTTGTTCCAGACTAATATATATAATATGTCTGAAATTCGGTTTGCGTTTATTAAATTCCACGCAGATTAAATGTAACAGACACGGATTATTTGTTCTAATTGTTTTAGCAAGTTTTCAGGGTATCATGCAGCAGTCTCTTATTAACATGACGAAAAGCATAAAAAATTACATTTTTGTAGTATAATATTCATTTTCAACTGTCGTGTTGATTCTCTATATGTTGTTTGACTGCAACAACTCTCTGGCACGCAAGGGATTATCGGATATGTCAATAGGGCGAATGAACACTACTTGCCAGTTCTCCTTTGCCTGCAGAGGATAGAGAGGTTTCTTCTTAAAGCAGCTCTTCTCTGTTTTGTAGAGGGTAGAACTACACATCAGCTATGAAACATTTAACAGGTAGGTGCTCAACTCATTTTAAGTTTTATAAATATTTGTAGCTGTTCAGCTTTATTTACCATGTTATCGGTCTAAAAATTATCAGACAAAAATTTATCGCAAGATAATTAGTCTAATGGTTTTTAAAGTTACCTAACAAGATAATCTGATAATGAAAACATTATCTTTGATAATTATCTGTTATCGGATTATCGGAACTGTGCCCACCACTGCTTTTGAAGTGAAGAAGTGGCAGCTCTACTCGGTGTCCTCCCCAGATAATTGAGCTGCTGACACTGTCCTTGAATGTTGGCCCAGAGATCTGATGGAAAAATGGGATTTACACAACTTGTATCCACGATCTTGTGCTTTTGGTTATTACCCAACGGTCATAGCCATAGGTGAGGATAAGAGCATAAATCAACTGGTAAATCAAGAGTCTTGCCTTCTAGCTCTGCTCTTTCTTCACTATGATGGTTTGGTATAATATCCGCAGGACCTCAGATGCAGCATCAATCTATCTATCTATCTCATGCTCCCTTTACGCTTGCCGGACCTCAGATGTAGCGTCAATCTATCGATCGATCTCATTCTCCCTTTACGCTTGCCTTCATTTGGAGTGTGTCCACCCGAGTGCATAAAATTGTGGGTATTCAACATGCAAATGATTGCAGTGAGGCTTGCAAATGTAACACAATTTGTCATTTTTTCCTGATTTCGTAAATGTTCTGTGAATTACATATTTGTGTTGTTTGCCTATAAAGATTTCAAACAATCACATACACAGAGATAAATGGATGATGCTACATATACATTATTGAAATGCTCAGAACATGTCCAGATGCATTTATCGCAACAAAGTTGGCCTAAAACATTTAGAGAACACCATGTGCATGTGATAATTTTGAGATGACAGTGTTTAGTAGTGCCATAAAGCAGCCAATGTCCAAAATGTTTTAAATACCCACACTATTTAGCACTCATTCTAAGGGGTCTTTTGTAAGGAGCTCAGCCTGGTGCCTTTGCACACTCCAGGAATAAACCATGCCAATCTTTTAAGTTTCCTTAGGTTACCCCAAAAAACAATCAGAATGTTCCCAATAATCAAAAGTAGCTTCTAACCAGATATATAAGATGAAAACTTAAATATTTTGGGAACAGTAGCTAATCAGCCATTTTTACTGCCATATTTGAATTCAACATGCCAAAATCCAGAATAAATTGCACATTTTATTTCTGACACAGATAACTGATCAATCACTTCCTTTTGTTTCTAAATACTGACCTCCATGATCCTGATCTTTGTTCTTGATCACTCATGTTTGACTGATCTTTAATAATGACTTTTGATTCTTATTAGTGGCCTTTGACCCTGATCAGATGGTTTTATTTCTGATTGCTAACCTTTGACTCTGAACACACATATTTACTCTTGAACTTTGATGATGATCACAGATCTTTGATCCTGATTGCTGACAGAACCTTGCCAACATCATGATTTAGTCACTATTGTTCTGTTTGTTTTGCTTTGATCCTGATTGCTGACATTAGAACCTTGCCAACATCATGATTTAGTCACTATTGTTCTGTTTGTTTTGCTTTGATCCTGTGATCATGTGATCATGATCAAAGAAATCATGATTGAGCAGAGCTTGACTTTTGATCCTGATCAAACATCTTTAATTGGAATATTTTGTCCTGATCACTAATCTCTGATCTTCACTGCTGAACCTGGGGATCAAGATCAAAGATTATGGATCAAAGAAGGATGTGCCCCTTGATCAGGATGAAAGATATGCCATTGCAATGTTATGGCACGATAATTCCATTGTAATTCTTGTTTCAGTGTTCATTTTATGATACATAGGGTATATGTGATAGCATGTTAAATTCTGTTCAATAAGTTGTTGCATTTTGCTATGAAAAAAAAAGGTTTTCATGAAATAACATATAATGGAAAATCTGTTTATACTGTATCAAGACCAATATTTCTGACTATTAAAATTTTAGTGTCATGACATACCTGATGTGTGCACTATATATAAAAACAGACATATTTTTCACTTTTGAATCCTTGTTTTTATACCCACTATAGGTTATCAGACGTAAAGCTGTGCCCATTGCTGCCTTCCTGTACTCTTTAAATTGCTGCTATTGGTCCGATCACTCCTTTGATTTCTGTCAGCTGGGGGATAAAGCTGATTTATGGCACACATCGGGAGAGCACGTGTGTCATCTGTGGTGAGAGATGGCTAATCCTCCTCTACTTTCAGTGGTGGTGCAGCAGTACGAGCCTCTAGATTTGGTGTTGCAGCAGCTCCCAGTACAGTGGTGTTTCAGGCTTTTATAGTCTCCCGCATAATGAGAATGCATGAGCTTTGGGTGAGCCGTGCTCAGTCACTGTCTGTGCTCCAATCAGTTCCCTGATGCTGATGACACAGGTGAGGCAGCATCACACAATCCAGTCCCTCTGGGACTAAAAGCACTTGATGCACTAGCGGTGGTATGAATCCACTTTGGGTGGACAATGCTTATCGTTTGCATTTGTGTTCTGTTCTTTAAATGGACTGGAGTAGTATTTATTTATCACCAGTCAGAATGCATCAAATTTCTAACAGCGCTGACCTTAAAGCCTCCAAACACAATTTTAGTGAAACTATGATTGCATTTTGATTAAAGACTCAGTTTGATTCATTTTTAATTTTCCATCACAGAAAGATGTTTACAGAACTGAAAAGTGCCATTTTGCTGAAATGCCTCCCTTTAAATGTTAATTAATTTTTCCTCTCTCATTATCTGGGTCTCGGTCTGTTGGTTTGAAGAAGCAGTAAACAACGACTTTAATTGTGACTCTTGTTCTGGCCTTTGTGAAATGTGTCTTGAAACAGTTTTATGTCCACATTGTTTGGAGGAACATTTTTGCCCAACTGACATAACCAGCCATCTGTATTTCGCAAACAAGAGCTGTCATCGAAAGTAAACATGCAAAAACAGTTCCTTTTGGCCTCTTGTGTTTATGCTTGGGGTCACCACAGTGTGGGTCCGCATACTGATTTAGCAAAACTCTTACACCAGATGCCCTTCCTGACACATATCCAGATGTACATGGAGAATGGATGACTGTGAACCAAGAACCTTCTTGTTGGTAACAAATGTATACAACCTCTGGTGTCACCAAACATGCAAAACATTGTGAAACTCTCATTCCCAATCTGTCCCCTACGTTGAAATGCTCCAATCCATCAGTTAAGCATAGACTGGCCTCCAGAGACTGGAAGCATTGTGAAGAATGAAAATGCTATAGCTCCTGCACGTGCTCCTCCATGTGAGGACAGCAGGCACACACACGCACGTCATGGTGGACAGTTGTAAGGTCATGTCCTTCAGAACATGGTATGTGTTATACAGCTGTGACGTCCAGGTCAATCTCAATAGCAGTGGCTCGTGCAGATACACCCATCTGTTCTTTCAGCTCACAGAACAAAGTGTCACTCTCCTTTTTTTTCTCTGTGATTATTTGTTTTAGTAATTTGTTATGTAATTGTGTATGTAGTTATTGTAGTAATTATTTATATACCTGTCCTGGCTGTGGTCTCTGTGTTTTTAATGTAACACATCATGTGCACTGAGCCATCATTTCCAGCTGTCGGTGTGTAGCTGGGCAGCGATCAGCTGAGAGGTGCCTTGCTGTGCTGTGTGCTCTCAGACGTGGCCAGCTGGTCCCTATGTGATCATGACTGTACATACATATCAGCATTTCATGCAAGTGTGCCCCCTCCCCACATGCCACGTGTTGCGGGGGGGAGGGGGAGATTTAATTTAATAAATGAAATAATTTCATTTATATAGCGCCATCACAACAATGTTGCCTCAAGGCGCTTCACACAAGTAAAGTTGAATCTTACCAACCCCTAAAGCAAGCACACAGGCGACAGTGGTAAGGAACAACTTCCTCTGATGATATGAGGAAGAAACTTCAAGCAGACCAGACTCAAAAGGGTGACCCTCTACTTGGGCCATACTACTGACACAATTAACAAAACAAATATACAGGAAATTTTTGGAGTCCATGCACAGGATGGGAGGCTTGCAGAAGAAGACACCACTCCCACCTCAAACAGAGAGAGAGAGAAAAAAAAAACAGAATCAGGCATCAGAAAGACAGCAAATGCAGTATAATTTGTCAGCATTAAGCAACAAGAAAAACAGAAGAAATATTAAGGTGATTGCCGGCCACTAATCCTAAGCTTCACTAAAAGACCCAGACTTTAGATACAGTAAAGTTGAGGCCATGCCCCACTCTCTTTACTAAAAAATAAATTTAGAAGGTAGAAAGCATAGTAACATACTATGCCGGCATGCTAGCCATACAAAAGGGGTAACAAGTGTGTCTTAATTCTGGACTTGAAAGTCTCTACAGAATCTGACTGTTTTATTGATGCAGGGAGATCATTCCACAAAGCAGGTGCACAATAAGAGAAATGATTTGTGACCCACAGACTTTTATTTCAACCCTGGGACACAAAGTAGTCCGCACCCTGAGAACGCAGAGCCTGGGCCAGTACGTAGGGATTAATTAGGTGAGCTAAATAGGGAGGTGCTAATTAGGTTAACAGCAGAACCTTAAAATCTGATCTCAGAGACAGGAAGCCAGTGAAGAGATTCAAAATGGGTGTAATGTGGTCACAATTTCTGCTTCCTGTCAAAAGTCTGACAGCATCATTTGAACCAATTGGAGACCCCTAATGTTGGACTGCAGTAAACCAGAAAACAGAACATTGCAGTAGTTCCAATCTAGATGCAACAAATGCATGAATCAGGGTCTCAGCATGAGCCATAGACAGGATGGGAGTGAATATTTGCTATTTGCAGGTGGATGAAAGCAGTCCTTGTAATATCTCTAATGTGGACGTCAAGGACAATGTAGGATGAAAAAAATACCCAAGGGACTTTGTCAGTGTGATGTAGGACACACGAGCCTTGGCTAAATATTAGCTGGTCAAATTGATACCAATGTCTCACTGGACCAAGAAACCATCATTGTCAGTCTTATCAGAGTTTAAAAGTCGAAATTGCTGGACATCCATCTTTTTATCTTTTGCTCTCACTCGCTCCATTACAGTTGGCCACAATGGGGATACCAGAGACCCCATTGCACAGCCATGAATCTGCAATGGGGTCTCCGGTATCCCCCCATTGTGGCCAATCTGTACATGAAAGCGAGTGGAGAAGACAGCCTTGACGTCTTTCACGGGCATCTCTCCCAGTCACTGGTTCAGATATGTTGATGACACATGGGTTAAAATCAAGCAACAGGAAGTTGAGGACTTTACAGAACACATCAACTCGGTAGACGCCAATATCAAGTTCACATGTGAGGATGCCAGAAACAACCATTTAGCCTTCTTGGACTGTGATGTTACGATTGGAGAGAACAGGCAGCTCCAGACAGGGGTTTACAGAAAACCAACTCACACTGAATAATATCTGCTCTTTGGCTCAAACCATCCCCTTGAACACAAGCTCGGGGTGATCAGGACGCTTCAACACAGAGCCCTACAGGTGCCCACAACTGCAGAGGGAAGGGCTAAAGAACAACAACTTGTCCGGAAAGCCCTCACAGTATGTGGGTACCCACGATGGTCCCTGGACAAAGTGCAGAAGTCCCAGAGAACAAAGAGACCAGATAGACAGGAGACGGAGACAAGAAGAAGAGGAGTGTCTCTCCCTTATTTAGCAGGAGTAGGGGAAAAACTACAGAGGATCTTCAGACAGCACAAAATCCCAGTTTACTTTAAACCGTTTAACACCTTGAGACAGAAATTAGTTCACCCTAAGGACAGGATCCCTAGTTACAAAACAGAGCAATGTAGTGTATTCTTCAGATGTCAGGAAAACTGTAACGAACACTACATAGTGGAGACTAAGCAACCTTACACAAAAGGCTATACCAGCACCGCAGAGAGAGCGGTCAGTGGACCTCAGTCTGCAGTTCATCTCCACCTTAAGACACTAACCACACGTTTGAGGACAAGGAAGTTAAAATATGAGCTAGAGAGAAGAAATGGTTTGAGAGAGGGGTCAAGGAGGCATTCTTTGTGAAACGTTTGAAACCTAGCCTTAACCGGGGAGGGGGTCTGAGACACGCTTTATCCCCTGTTTACAATGGGGTACTCAGGTCAAAGCAGTTTCAATCTTTTGTTCATGGTAATTAGTCATTCACGTCATCAGCAGAGTCGTCAGGGAGCCATCAAGGAGAGGGACAGCTGCCCTGTCATTAGGAGGGTGTTAACTAGAGCACAATAGGTGCTAATTAGAGCTATTGTTTAGTCACCAGCCTATAGCAGTCTGCCTCTCGGTAGGAGGGGTCTGGTTAGGTTTAAAACTCCAGCTTTTGTGACTTCTTGATTATTCTTCTCTACAAGAGTCAAGACAGAAGTCAGACCACCAGAGCAAGAATTTAGCTGAGGAAGCTTCTGCGATTGAAGCGAAACGTCCTCACGTCAGCAACCCAGTCCAGTCGAAGATTCAAGCTCTCTACTTTGGAACCACCTGGACAACTGAGAGCCTACACAGAAACATCACAGATGCTGGCTTTTGAACTTTACGCTGGTAAGCCGATCTGGATGGTCTTTTCCTCTTTTCCTTTGGAGGATACAATTTCCAAAAACAATTTGAAATGTGGAGTCATCAGACCACAGCACACATTTCCACTTTGCATCTGTCCATTTCAAATGAGCTTGGGCCCAGAGAAGGCGGCGACGTTTCTGGATGTTGTTGATGTATTGCTTTCATTTTGCATGGTAGAGTTTTAACTTGCACTTGTAGATGTAGTGATGAACTGTGTTAAGTGACAATAGTTTCTGAAGTGGTTCCTGAGCCACATGGAAGATCCTTTACACAATGAAGTCGGTTTATAATGCAGTGCCGTCTGAGGGATCGAAGGGTCACGGGCATTCATGCTGGTTCTCGGCCCTAGCCGCTTATGTTGTAGAAAGTTCTCCAGAATCTCTGAATCTTATGATTATATTATGGAGTGTAGATGATGGAATCCTTGCAACTGAACATTGAGAAACATTGTTCTTAAACTGTTGGACTATTTTGTCAGGCAGTTGGTTCACAAAGTGGTGATCCCTCAGCACATCTTTGCTTGTGAATGGCTGAGCCTTTTGGGGATGCTCCTTTTTGTACCCATCATGACACTCACCTGTTTCCAGTTAACCTGTGGAATGTTCCAAACAGGTGTTCTTTGAGCATTCATCACTTTCCCAGTCTTTTGTTGCCACTGTCCCAGCTTTTTTGAAATGTATTGCAGGCATCCATTTCAAAATGAGCAAATATTTGAACAAAAACAATAAAGCTTATCAGTTTTAACATTACATATCTTGTTGTTGTGGTGTATTCAATTGAATATAAGTTGAAGACAATTTGCAAATCATTGTATTCTGTTTTTATTTACATTTCACACAACATCCCAATTCATTGGAATTGGGGTTGTATGATTTTTAGGGACATGTCTGCGGAAACAGGCCCCAGTCTCAAGTGGACAAATTTCCCTTCCTGCCACATAAACTGCACTGTCACCATAGTGGATTTTCTGCACTAATATTCCCTCTAAGCTAATGAATTCCACTCCCACATTCGTCATAAGCCTTGCACGGTCTCTAATTACCTGCTCTGTGGCCTGCTGTAAAGTTCTAATGTTCCCCTCCATGTAGAGCTCTATCTATGTTCACAGACAAGATGGTGGCACCTTCTCCATTAGGGTGATGGCCGTCCAGCATCAGCAAGCCATGGCGGCCCCAAAATGAAGGCCATTTATCAATAAAACTAAAGCCTTGCATTCTACAAAAGCCTTGCGAAACACATGCATGCCACATCTTGTGGGGAGAGCTGACATTCTGGCATAGCACATGTGAGCTGCTAAGTTACGCCACACTTGTGTGGCACTGAGAAACTTTTCACAGACAGTTCAAATGTGATCACTTGCTGTCTAGTATCGTGTCAGGAGCACGAATAGCCCCACCTTTTCTCAGTGTCTAGTAAGCGGTGTTAGATGTGTGTGGCACCTGGAATTTGGCTGACACCTGCCGAGACAGGGGTTGAATGGGCCCTCGCAGGGAATACGCTGTCTTTCATCTGCACTAATGGTTGTGGTGACAGCTGTACGAGGCGTTTGAGGCGGCTCCAATTTTTTACAAGTCGCATGCAATTCCTCCATGCGCCAGTTGGCTTCAACCGTGCTATGTGTGAAGGGGCCCTTAGATGCTGAAATATATTTTTTCCCCAGAAACATTGATATATGCTGCAGTTTTGCTTTGTTTTCCTAACATTGTTGTTATTGTGGTTTATTATTTTAAAATTATATTAGTAAGAGAAAGCAATGTTCAGATTAAAATATTGTTCAGAAAAAGGGACACATGCTTTGATGGCAGCATGTGTTGCTCCAAAACCTGGATGTACCTTTCAGCATTGATGGTGCCATCACAGATGTGTAAGTTGCCCATGCCATGGGCACGAACACACCCCCATACCATCACAGATGCTGGCTTTTGAACTTTGCACTGGTAACAATCCGGAGAGTCTCTTTCCTCTTTTGTCCGGAGGACACGACGTCCATGATTTCCAAAAACAATTTGAAATGTGGACTCATCAGACCACAGCACACTTTTCCACTTTGCGTCTGTCCATTTCAAATGAGCTTGGACCCAAAGAAGGCGGTGGCATTTCTGGATGTTGTTGATGTATTGCTTTCATTTTGCATGGTAGAGTTTTAACTTGCACTTGTAGATGTAGCGATGAACTGTGTTAACTGACAAAGGTTTTCTGAAGTGTTCCTGAGCCCACACGGTAAGGTCCTTTACACAATGATGTCAGTTTTTAATGCAATGCCGCCTGAGAGATCAACGGTCACAGGCATTCAATGTTGGAATTTGGCCTTGCCGCTTACACGTAGAAAGTTCTCCAGATTCTCTGAATCTTCTGATTATATTATGGACTGTAGATGATGGAATCCCTAAATTTCTTGCAATTGAACGTTGAGAAACATTGTTCTTAAACTGTTTTTTCAAGCAGTTGTTCACAAAGTGGTGATCCTCACCCCATCTTTGCTTGTGACTGGCTGTGCCTTTTGGGGATGCTCCTTTTATACCCAATCATGACACTCACAGTTAGTGTCCTCAGTTCCCAAACGCTTATTGAGTGCTGTTAGAAGGAAAGGTGATGTAACACATTGGTAAACATACCACTGTCCCAGCTTTTTTGAAATGTTGCAGGAATACATTTCAAAATGAGTAAATATTTGCACAAAAACAATAACTTTATCAGTTTGATCATTAAATATCTTGTATTTGTGGTGTATTCAATTAAATATAAGTTGAAGAGGATTTGTAGCAGCATTCATTCCGCAGAGTGTCCAGCATTTCCTCCATGCTCCTCTGAAAGGCTGCGGGAGCATTGGAGAGGACAAATGGTATCCTCACCCATTCATACAGGCCACAGGTTGTGACAAAAGCTGTCATGTGATGGGACCCCTCAGCAATGTAGCCCTAGTGGTAAGCCTTTTCTTGGTCTAAAATGATGAACCAGCTGTGACCTCCAAGAGTGTCTATGAGGTCTTGAATGTGAGGTAAGGGGTGTTTATCTGGTACAGTCTTTTTGTTGAGTAGCCTGTAGTCAATACACAATTGGAGAGTTCCATATTTCTTTCCCACACAGACCACTGATTGATTTTATGATCCATCCCTTAGCAAGCACATCCTGAATATATTCCTTGACTTCCTTGTAGAGCGACTTTGTGACACGTGTAGGTTCACTGGACAGGGATATCATCTTTAAGGTTGAAGGTCATTTGGAGACTGGGGATGCACCCTATGTCATCATCGTTCTGGGCAAAAGCTCCATATTCCTCATACAGCATTTGTTTGACTTCTCTCTGCTGTTCCTCTGTTAGATGGCTTAGGTCAACAGGGGGTGCCATAGTGTGGTTGAGCTGCCACCACTTGACTTAGCACAGGGGGTAGAGTCAGCATCATGTGCTGGAGTCTTTTGTTTTCTGTGATTCTGTGGCTTGTCTACTTCCATTATTTTCTCAATAGGCTCAATGCTGCCTATGATTGTCCTGCTGGGTAGTATAACATCCTGCTGTGTGTAGTTTCCTCTGGGTACCTCAACATAGGATCTGTCAGCTTCATGGAGTTCTGTTTGGCCCTCACCAATGTCTAGCTTCTCCAAAGGTAGGCTGTCAAACTTTGGTTTGAATAACACCAATGAGTTGGGGGAGCAAAAATCATCTGAGACTTGACATCTAATGTAAGCAACCTCACCAGGGCGGATGATGGCTCCTTTGCAAGCAGTCTTTACTGTGCTATATTCTTTGAGAGGTCTCTGGGTCTGCACAAAGCTCACTACAGCCTCACATTTGATGCTGTCAATTTCAATGGCCCCAGCAAGGAGATCAACAAGGATGGACAGGACTTTGGTGGCCCATGATGAGCTCTTGAATCACACTGAACCCGATCAATGGCCTTTCTAACTATAGACCGCTCACCAGAAATGACACTCGAATAGACAGCTCTGGATCCTCATTGCCTTGTAGATTAACTATAACCTCAACCCATCTATCGTAGGGTATTTCGTCCCCAGTGATGGCCAGAATATCCAACTCCTTGTCAATGAGCTCACTGAGAGGCCGGATGTCCTTGGTAGGGTAAGTATTTTTCTTTCCAGGTACGATCAAGGATACTCACATTGGCTCCAGTGTCTAACAGAACTGTGACAACACAGCCTGCAATGCTACATTTGAGCAAGGATTTGCGCCCAATGAGTGGAGCTACTTTGTGACTGGCTGACTTTTGGTGGATACGTGGGGATGAATGACTGAATCCACTTTGGCAGGCTGAGACACCAAAACATCACTACATTGGGACTGGGTCTTGAATGTGGTCACAGGTTGTCCCCCTGCCATGATCGAATCCCATTTCCCGACTGCTTTGACTTTTTTAGGCAACCCACTGCACGGTGACCTTCTTCTCCACAAACAAAACAGTGGATACAGTTAGGCAGACCATGTTCCACATACTGAGGGCACCCATAGGATCTTTGCTTCCTCTGTGACCTGGCTTTGTCACCGGGGTACTTACATACAGGTGAGTATGGCTGTTCATGTGCCTGAGTTTGTGTTCTTTGCTGTTTCAATGAGTCTATGGTCTGGGTTAAGGCCTCGACTTGGGTACTCAGCCTCTGGATTGTCTTGTCTTTACTTTCAGTTTCAATGTTCTTGTTTCCTTGTCTTTTCAGGGTCAGCTTGAGTACTGTGAGCATGAATGACTTTGCGGACAGAAATGCAACCCAGTCTGTGCTTCCTTTTAGTTTCTTCACTGGCAGTCTTAATTACTTGCCTCAGCAGTGATTCATCGGACACATTGGGATCAGACAGTAGAGGTCTTAGTTCTCGTCTTACATCCTCATGTTTCTCACTTAGACCTTGGTAGATTGTGTTCAAGAACACACACACTGTACTGCGGATGCATCATACTTAACTACAGAGCTGGTCTGTCTGGACTCAAAAGCTATTTTCTGCTTTAGTCCAATCATCTTGTACAGGTACTGCTGGGGTGTCTCATTTTCTTGTTGTTTTGCACACATCAGTTCTTGAACTAGATCTGTGCTGCTCTTTTCACCAAGGTGAGACTGAAGGAAACTTTTCAGCTCTGCAACAGTCATTTCCTCTTTGTTAGTCAGCATATCCCTGAAGTTTCCAGGTTATTATTATATGTAGAACCCCTCTGATGATGATGATCTCGTTCTCTGTGTATGCTTCTCTCAGACCTTCGTCCATTTGCTTGCAGATGCTGTTGTAGCTGATATCTGAGGCAGTGTCTCCCATCTGTCCTCCATTAATTTTAAACTCCCTATATTGTAGCAGTGGAAGATCTTTTAGGACTATCATAGTTTCACCTGCATGGATGGACTGTTCTGCGATGGACTGAGCTAAGTTGTGAGGTAGGTGATTAGCATGTGGTCTACAGGTTTGGGTGGGTATTTGCTAAACATTGGAGTGAGGTAAGTAGTAGGGTAGGTTGTCAGTGTTTTGCTTGTTAGGCTGAGTGGCTGTGTCCCAGTGTTAGGGTGAGGTAGGTATTGAGGTGAGCGGCCAGTGTTTATTATATTGGGCTGGTTACCATCCCCCAGGCGAGGCAGCTGCTTGTCTGTAGTGTGGGTGGTGAATGCTACATTAAACTGGCGGAGTTTGTCGTAAAGCTCCTCATAACTGGAAAGCAGTCTCTGCATCTCAGGTTCATGAGTATCAGTGTTAGCAGTGGCTGTATTAATTTCAATTTAATTCAATTTCTTTTCCTTTATATAGCGCCAAATCACAACAGAGTTGCCTCAAGGCACTTCACACAGGTAAGGTCCAACCTTACCAACCCCCAGAGCAACAGTGGTAAGGAAAAACTCCCTCTGAGGAAGAAACCTCAAGCAGACCAGACTCAAAGGGGTGACCCTCTGCTTGGGCCATGCTACAAACATAAATTTTAGAAACAATTCACAGAACAATTCATGGACGAATATACAAGAATTGCTGTTGGTTCACAGGACAGGAGGATCGTCAACACAAATACCACTCCCATCTCTGGACGGAGCTGCACCTTAAACAGAGAAAAAACAGAATCAGGCATCAGAAAGACAAAAAATACTGTATAATTTGCCAGCATTAATCAACAAGAAAAACAGAAGAAATACTAAGGTGTATTAGTTTGGGTGTGTGCCCCATATACTTCGGTGTTCACATTTGTCACTTCAATTAGCCTTGACCCAGTGTCACTACTAGCAGTAACTCTGCCAGTGGCCAAGGAATGCAACAAGACAGGGGCCAGTCTTTTCCTCAGTATTAACCTGCTGAGTCACTGGATTCTCACTGTGGCTTTCAATTATCCCCTCTATCTTATCGTTCAGGTACAGCAACCATGAAATACCTTCATCTTCTAAAGTCAATAAGGTACTGCTGGACATATATTCACACAGATAATCAAAACAACTTTCTTCATCCTTTTTGTCCAGTGTATTTGGGTCAAGCTCAGCAACCGGTCCAATGGTTTGGATAAGCCCCAATAACTCTTCCACTGTCAGGTTATGAAGTCCTTTCTTTATGGTGCAAACAAGTTGCTTTCTCTTGTTATCAGCCATACTGCATGCTGTCAACACACTGGGGAAGTTGAGTTTCAGTCTCTTGGCTTGGATCCCCTTTCACCGATTCCTATGCCACTGCTAAATGCCTCATCATTACCCCGGGATGGGAGGGGACCAGAGACTATTAATCAGTGCTGACGCATCTTTCTGGCAAGGTCACAGCTCCTCTCTATGCCCATTTTTGTGACCTCTGAGTACTTCATCCTGACATCATTGGCACCAATGTGAATAACTATGTGACTTTATCTCATGTCATGTTCCTCAGCACCATAAGATGGGAGGCAGTGTCGGGAGCTCTGGCCCCAGGAATACATTTAACGTCAGCTGGCATCAGTAACCTGACTTTGCGGGTGACAGAATCCCCTATCAGTAAAGCCCGGGATTTCAGCCTGGAGATAGGAGTGGAAGTCACCCATGGGCTCAAACAACTCACATCAGGCATATTCAAGGGAGAAAACCAGTTCACAGTGGCGAGTGTGATCGAGGTACCACACCTGGGCACCAAGCCCTATGTGACTTCCTCCACCTAATCACAGTCCAAAAGCCATCCTTCACAGCTGCCATTTCTAGGCTGATGCTAATAGGCATGCTAGCCACCCCAACACTGACCTCATTTGGAGTGCATGTAACATCTATCTCAACTAAGCTAAGAAGCTGTTGTATCTTATGGACATGGCTCTCTAAAAGAGCCACCCTAGCTGCCAGCATCACGCAGGATTTCCGTAAAGTGTAAAGTAGTGTACTTTGTGGACCAGAAAATTCAAGAGTATAGTCAAGCAAGTGCAAGCTAACCACTAACAAATATGCTAACCACTCCAAAGGTTCACACAGAAGTAAATTAATGAGCTCAATTTCACAGCAGTTACACTGAAAAAGTAACAAGTATTATACTGGTAGCAACAGTAATAAAAGGAGGGAGGGGGGGAAAAAAAAAAAAACTCCTAAGAGTAAACCACTCCTAAGGTTAACACAAGAGTAAAGTAATGAGCTAAAATTCACAGCAGTTACACTGAAAAACTAACAGAAATATTAGCCTGGTAAACACAGTAATAAAAGAAACGGTACAGGGGAGAGTCATCCTAGCTAACGCAAGCTAACCGCTAGTGAAAGCTAACCTCTTGCGAAAGCTAACAGCTTCCGAAAGCTAACTGCTAGCGATTCACAATAGGAGGACTGTAGTTAAATAAGATTCAGAGTAGATACACTTAAAAACCAAAAGAAGTGTTAAACAGAAATAAAAGAAATGAATACAATCTATAGGGATTGGTAGAGCATCACAACAGCAAACAATCCGTTGGAAGCAAGTTGCCAGATCTGTGAGCCATTGTCAGCGTTCTCTTGAGGTTTATAATCTCAAACAACATGTAGATTGTGAAATCAATTTAGGATAGCGTAAAAGCAAAGAAAAGGTGATAATGTGCAAAATAAAATACTAATACAGCACACATTGAAAGTATTAGAAATAGTTATATACCAACACCACACGCTACCATTTATGCAGGCATTTAAAGTAAAGCCATATAAGCAGTATGAAGCACATAAATATATTGATATTGTGATTTGGATAGAGTAGATCTCCAGTAATACCTATGTATCGTATTGTATTGTATTGAGTTTTGAAAAACTATATAGAGCTGTCATATTTTTATGACAAATATATAATAATAATAATATGACTTATTGTGCGATAATTGGCCCAATGAATCTTCTAAGAATCATGTGTGCCAATTTTTCCGTTGAGTGAAGTGATGGCTTCATACTCCAACAAGAGTGCCACTGTTGCTGCAAACACACATACAGTGCTCCACATGTGAGGCTGTTTATAGTGTAGATTACCATCAGGTTTTGTTTAACCTTCCCCTATGATTAAATTATTTTGGAAATTTCTCATGTTTGTGTTAAGTTGTACCGAGTCTGAATTCATGTACTTCCTTATCCGCTCTGTTTTGAACATAAAGCACAAACAGTAAGTGATAGTCAGTGCAATATGTTTTCAGTGAAAATAAGGCTGAATCTTTTTTTAACTCAATGGTTATTTTGCCTGCTCCAATTTGTCATCATCTCAGGAAAATGAAATCATATAACAGTTCTAGCAGTCTCCTCTCTGTCTTTTCAGAATTAACATACATATTCAGCAGTTACAGTGTAACCTGAGGTAATGTGGAATGTAGAAGTGAATTTTGACAACTTTGCAACAATTTAACCTCAGTGCCATCTGTGTGAAGTCTATCACTGTCTCCAGATGTCTGACAGAGAAGAAAAATGATTTCTTCGTGGACCTTTACATATTTTACATATTTTAAAGTCATATTATTGAAGGATTTAAAGATGTACATCTATAATAATTAGAAACACAGATAACATCTGCTGGACAACACAACCAGGCTGCTCAAATACCTGAGGTGGAACAGAACCGTGGCAGCTGTTTCACTGTTTTTTTTTTTTTTTTTTTTTTTTTTTTTTGAGGGGGAATGGGGTTAGAGCAGCCCATCACAGTCTATTGGCTCTCAACGTGTGCACATAAATGAGATTGCCAAATGTTAGGAAAATAACCTAAAAACTTTAACACAGACAGCAAATGACAATGATACACTAGAGGAATCAGGTTTCAGGTTCTAAGATCTTTTGTTATTTAAAGCTTTAAAGGAAGATGGCATACAGAATGTAGGTCTGAAGACAAATATGTTTTCAGTTTTCATGCCAATTATATACAGTCCCAAGGTGTTCCCTTCAATTAAATTATTTGATAGTATAAAACAGTCACTCTCAAAGTCCATTGCCGGTCGTCAATCATGCACTGATGAAAAATTGTCTCGCCTCATCATATAGTATAAGACAATCAGATGAATAGTCCTTTCCTTCTTGTTCATCATGCACTGATGAACGCCTCATCAATCTTATCTGTGTCCTTTGTACACTTCCTCTTCCATGGCATTATTCAATCAATTACTAAGACAGTTATAATGATAAATATATTTGACAGAGCATTAACAACATAAACTTTTATAAAATTTCTCTCCTGTTTAACCATTATAATTTCCTACATCGGAATTGTATAATTTCATGGAGATTTTCTGTATGCTCATCACATTTTAATCACAATCATCAAACAGTAGGACCAATATCATACACCTCAAACTCATCGTCATAGCTGGCAACATCGTCTCTTGGTTGCATCTGGACATTTTCTGTCACTTTTTCATAATTTAGCAGTGCCACATAAACATCACCATGGTGTTAGTTCAACCTGGTTGTTATTGTAATGCTGTCCCTCACAAAGTACAAAGTCAAACTATTTCCCAATTTTATATTTATTCAAAGTCACCGTGAAAAACAGGCCTGGGTCCCCAGAGATGTGTCCCACACAGGGGCTCCATCTTGTGAGAGCCCCCGAACTAAGTGGTTTTTATACAATATCTGACGTTTGTGCATGAATAATGGAAAAATCCTGGCTGACGTATGCAAGTTTCTACAACTACTGTGCATTCTCCGACATGTAGAGGTGACACGGGGAACCGTTAATAGTGTGAAAACAAGAAGTCATCAGAGTGATGTGCACATCAGGATCACACTGGTAAGCATTTAACATACCCATGTGTTTGCAATTATATGGATGATATAAAAGCATGTGCAAAGTGATGCATACAACACTAACAGTGGCGTTGTTAGAGGACCTTACAAATGGTACAATCTGACATGAGTATGTATTCAAAGAATTTGAGGATTTACTTCCAAATGAGCATAATTGGCTCACCGATTTCGTTTACCAAGGTCACTGTTACTGAAGGTGCGCACAGAACTGCGGCCGGCCCAGAGCGCAATACGGAGAAGAGCCAGGGGTTGTCTGTGCACACACAGGTGCTGACCATGCTGGGCTGGCTTCCTGGCAACAAGGGCATTCCAGCATGAGCTGGCTGATTGGTCAGGCATGTGCCAGTCAACCTTGCGCCGAGCCACAATCATTCAAATGTCATCAGGTACATGCCAACATTACAGCACATTTTGCAGCAAGAGCTGGTTTCCCAAATGTAATCGGAGCTATTAACTGCACACATTTTGCTATAAAGGTGCCATCACATGATGAATTTGTTTCTGTTAATAGGAAACATTTTCATTCCATCAATGTTCAAATCATATAGGATGTGCAAATGTGCATTAGGCTGCACGGTGTGAGATGGGGGGAGGGGGGGTACAGGTGTGTTTACATTTTTTATTTGTGTGATTGTTCCGGACGAAAACCAGAGCGGGCACATTTGGGGATGTGTGCATTCAAATATGTTTTTACAGTTGTATGTAAAAGTTTGGGCACCCCTGATCATTTCCAAGATTTTCCTTTATAAATTATTGATTGTCTGGATCAGCAATTTCAGTTGAATATATCATATAGCAGACAAACACACTGATATTTGAGAAGTGAAATGAAGTTTATAGGATTTACAGAAAGTGTGCAATAATTCTTTAAACAGAATTAGGGAGGTGCGTAAATTTGGGCACCCCAACAGAAAAAAAAAAAAAAATCAATATTTAATAGATCCTCCTTTTGCAGAAATAACAGCCTCTAAATGCTTCCTATAGCTTCCAATGAGAGTCTGGATTCTGGCTGAAGGTATTTTGGATCATTCTTCTTTACAAAACATCTCAGGTTTGTTGGTTTCTGAACATGGACAGGCCGCTTAAAATCACACCACAGATTTTCAATAATATTCAGGTCTGGGGACTGAGATGACCATTCCAGAACATTGTACTTGTTCCTTTGCATGAATGCCTTAGTAGATTTTGAGCACTGTTTAGGGTCATTGTCTTGTTGAAACATCCAGCCCCGGTGTAACTTCAACTTTGTCACTGATTCATGAACATTGTTCTCAAGAATCTGCTGATATTGACTGGAATCCATGTGACCGCAACTTTAACAAGATTCCCAGTACCTGCACTGGCCACACAGCCACACAGCATGATGGAACCACCTCCAAATTTTACTGTAGGTAGCAAGTGTTTTTCTTGGAATGCTGTGTTCTCCACCCCATGTTATTTCCAAATAACTCAATTTTAGTTTCATCAGTCCACAGCACCTTATTCCAAAATTAAGCTGGCTTGTCCAAATGTGCTTTAGCATACCTCAAGTGACTCTGTTTGTTGCATGTATGCAGGAAAGGCTTCCTCTGCATTACAACATCATACAGCATCTCTTTGTGCAAAGCGCACTGTACAGTTGACCGATGCACAGAGACATTATCTGCAGCAAGATCATGTTGTAGGTCTTTGGAGCAGGTTTGTGGGTTGACTAGGACTGTTCTCACCATCCTTCACTTCAGCTTCTCTGAGATTTTTCTTGGCCTGCCACTTTGGGCCCTAACTAGTACTGTGCCTTTCGTCTTCCATTTCCTCACTATGTTCCTCACAGTGGAAACTGACAGCTGAAATCTCTGAGATAGCTTTTTGTATCCTTCCCTTAAACCATGATGTTGAACAATCTTTGTTTTCAGGTCATTTAAGAGTTGTTTAGAGTATCCCATGTTGCCACTCATTAGAACAGCTGCAAAGCGGGGAAACATTTGCAAATGGCCACCTTAAATACCCTTTCACATGATTGGATTCACCTGTATAGGGAGATCAAGGGTCAATGAGTTACCAAACCAATTTTGTGTTCCAATAATTAGTGCTAAATGTATTCAAATCAGTAAAATGACAAGGGTGCCCAAATTCATGCACCTGGCCAATTTTGTTTAAATAAATATTGCACACTTTCTGTAAATACTAGAAACTTCCTTTCACTTCTCAAATATCAGTGTGTTTGTCTGCTATATGATATATTTAACTGAAATTTCTGATCCAGACAACCAATGATTTATAAATAAAAATCATGAAAACTATCAGGGGTGCCCAAACTTTTGCATACAACTGAATTATTATCATTATTATTATTTATTCCTATTATTGTCTTGTTTTATTTTTGCTTGATGGTGAGCTGCAGAGCTTCTTAACAGGCTTCCTGTGCTCCATATTTGTCAATAAATACATGTGAAAAATGCAAAATGCAAACTCTGTCAGCAGAGGCGCGCCTCACCTTTTTAGCATCAGTGTGTGCGCGCTGTTTTGAGTGTTGGCCTCACACACATGCTCCGTAGCTCCCACAAGCATTTTTTCAGTATCATGATTAATCCATTTAACAGCGTACCGAATAAACTATCACTGCATGTCTCCACATAATTTCCAGTCATCTACAACCCCTGGCAAAAATTATGGAATCACCAGCCTCGGAGGATATTCATTCTGTTGTTTAATTTTGTAGAAAAAAAGCAGATCACAGACATGACACAAAACTAAAGTCATTTCAAATGGCAACTTTCTGGCTTTAAGAAACACTATAAGAAATCAAGAAAAAAAGATTGTGGCAGTCAGTAACGGTTACTTTTTTAGACCAAGCAGAGGAAAAAAATATGAACTCACTCAATTCTGAGGAATAAATTATGGAATCACCCTGTAAATTTCCATCCCCCAAACTAACACCTGCATCAAATCACATCTGCTTGTTGACATTAACCCTATGTCATGAAATTGACCCTATGTGTCTTTTTGCAAGGAATGTTTTCACAGTTTTTGCTCTATGGCAAGATGCATTATCTTCTTGAAAAATGATTTCATCATCCTTAAACATCAGAAAAGTGTCCAAAATATCAACGTAAACTTGTGCATTTATTGATGATGTAATGACAGCCATCTCCCCAGTGCCTTTACATGACATGCAGCCCCATATCATCAATGACTGTGGAAATTTACATGTTGTCTTCAGGCAGTCATCTTTATAAATCTCATTGGAACGGCACCAAACAAAAGTTCCAGCATCATCACCTTGCCCAATGCAGATTCGAGATTCATCACTGAATATGACTTTCATCCAGTCATCCACAGTCCACGATTGCTTTTCCTTAGCCCATTGTAACCTTGTTTTTTTTCTGTTTAGGTGTTAATGATGGCTTTTGTTTAGCTTTTCTGTATGTAAATCCCATTTCCTTTAGGCGGTTTCTTACAGTTCGGTCACAGACGTTGACTCCAGTTTCCTCCCATTCGTTCCTCATTTGTTTTGTTGTGCATTTTCGATTTTTGAGACATATTGCTTTAAATTTTCTGTCTTGACGCTTTGATGTCTTCCTTGGTCTACCAGTATGTTTGCCTTTAACAACCTTCCCATGTTTGTATTTGGTCCAGAGTTTAGACACAGCTGACTGAGAACAACCAACATCTTTTGCAACATTGCGTGATGATTTACCCTCTTTTAAGAGTTTGATAATCCTCTCCTTTGTTTCAACTGACATCTCTCGTGTTGGAGCCATGATTCATGTCAGTCCACTTGGTGCAACAGCTCTCCAAGGTGTGATCACTCCTTTTTAGATGCAGACTAACAAGCAGATGTGATTTGATGCAGGTGTTAGTTTTGGAGATACACCTGGAGATACGTCATCACTATCTTTCTTGACGGGGTAATATGGTGGCTTCAGCTCGTCCGAGCTGCATGGGCTCATCCACAAGAGGAGCCAGAGGTCCCGTCAGAGGAGCCTCAGTGGGGCGAAGAAGAGGCAGCCCAGATCTGTGTCGGGGAAAACTGCGGTATTCCAACCGGACTGAGCAGAAAAAATTCAGAAATCCACGGAATAATCCGCTGCACTCCGCCTCCCCTGCCTGAGATTCAGCAACCGTTGGGCAACGGTATTTGTTTTCACTGGATGGTCAAAAACCAATCGGAACTCCCTGGAGAAATCCTTAAAGGATCCTAACAATGGAGAATTATTACTCCACAACGCAGTGACCCAAGCTAAGGCGTCACCTCGGAGCAAATTTGTCACATATGAGACACGGCTACCATCAGAAGAGAAGGAAGCCGGTCGCTGACCAAAAACCAGAGAACATTGCATCAAAAACGGAGCACAAGCTTCAACGTTTCCCGCATAAGGCTCCGGATGACAAATAATTGGTTCGGAAGCCGAATCTCTGGGTGACGGAGTTATCTGCACCGGTATCGATGGTGCCGCAGCTGGAGCAGCAGGAAGCGGAACGGCTTGCGCTGCAAGCTCTGTAACGCGGGCATCTGTTTGTTTAATTTGGTTTGCGAGATGCTGTAATTGCTCCCATATTTTCTCCAAGTGTTCTTGAACTCTTTCGGCAAATGGAACCGCTTCTGCCGCTGGGTCCATTTTAGAATGGCCGGGAACTGCTGTTATGTGCCGACGCGGGTTGAGGAGCGGACCTGCATCTGACTGAACCCAGCGCTAAATAACCAGAAAGCGGTTCCAAAAACAAAACATTTATTTCCCTTTCTGTGCAATAATTGTGTACAACATAATATATAGCTTGTCTGGCGGATCGAAGCCCGGCGCTTCTGGACTCAAATTCACCACCAAACACCCCCCAGGTGGACACGACAAACTGACTCTGTGAAGGATAGAAGAGGTGAGGTAAGTCAACAGCTACAACTAATGTCCTCCAAAGGCACACGCTGTCAGCAACACATTCAGGTCTGACTTTAAGCTTTATGTAAATGAGCAGCTTCTCACAACAGGTGGAGGATCATCAGTCCGCACGCCACGGCCGTGAGAAGCGAGCTGCACAATTCTCATCAATGTTCAAATATACTGCGTAACAAAATACCAAATTACTATTAACACTTATTCAGACAATCAATCACCTCTGATGTGTGCTGACAGCATGTGTCCCTCACCCGTCCTCCTTCACAGGCATGATGTGTCAAACCCAGGCGCGGTCCTCAGCGTCTCACAAACGAACGTCACAAGGTCGAATTCCCGGCAATTCTGCTTGAACCACTCATGGCTTAAATGCAGAACGCCATCTAATTATCTGCTTCAGCTGAAAGTCCTTAAGTCTGCACGTGAGCATCATCCACAGGTGGTGCGAGTCATTAGGCCTGCACGTGGACATCCTCCACAAGTGCAGCCAATAATGTTGATGAGGGTGAAGGATTCTTCTGCCAGCACCTTCTCCACAGACAAAAACCAGTTTGCATACCACCTGGAGAGCAAAGAAAAGAAAACAACACAAAAACATCCAGCCAAACCCCCCAACACACAACAATGTGGGTGATTCTTAGACTACGGGCACTTATTATGTCCTTTGATCATATTGTATGAAAACAGAAAAAAGGGGAAATTTCACACTTTTCTAGTTATCTTTACAATGAAAGTGTGTTAAGAAATTTGTTCTAGTAGTCTATGATGACTTTTTCACCTTTTTTCAGCATCATTATATGCAAATATTGCCATTTTGTGCTTGTCCCACACCCAGACTTTTGATCTTCAATGATAAAAATGAATGGTAAATAAACGTTTTTTCTAATGTTTTAAAATATCTCTGAATAAAATATAAGTAAAATAATCAAAACATAATTGGGGTATTCAATGTCGTACAACTGTTGTGATTTTTTTAAACAAAATGTAGTTGTCTCACACCATTGCCGTAATTTCCACCACAACACTGTAATGTCCCTAAACAGTTTGTATGAAAGACTGTTTGGGTAGTTTCTATGGAGATAAACAGTGACATCAGAGCACATGTATATAGCACCAAATCACAACAAACAGTTGCCCCAAGGCGCTTTATATTGTAAGGCAATGGTGTGGTGGAAATTACATTTACAAGGCCAATAGTGCCCGTAGTTAAAGAATCACCCATGTATAACTGAGTATCATCTGCATAGCAGTGAAAGGTAATCCCACAATGCCGCAATATGTGCCCAAGGGGTGCTATATAAAGGGAGAAAAGCAGAGTGCCTAAGACAGACCCCTGTGGAACCCCAAATTTCATGTCACTAAGGTTAGAGGTAGTGTTACTGTACAAAACACAGTGAGAACGACTGGTCAAGTATGACGTCAGCCATGCAAGGGCACTCACAGTAATCCCAAAATAATTTTCCAGCCTATCAAGTAGAATATGATGATCCACTGTATCAAATGCAGCACTGAGATCTATCAGCAACAGAACCGTAGTGGTGTCCGAATCCATTGTAAGCAGAAGATCATTCACCACTTTAGTGAGAGCCGTCTCTGTGGAATGATATTTTCTAAAAGCAGACTGCAGTGGCTCAAAGAGATTATTCTCAGTAAGATAGTCTATGAGCTGCCGTGACACCACTTTTTCCAGAATTTTAGAGAAAAATAATAGATTTGATATCGGCCGATAGTTTGTCAATACACTAGGGTCAAGATTAGGTTTCTTAAGTAATGGTTTAATCACTGCAGATTTGAAACATTTAGGAACAGATCCAGAAGTTAAAGAAAGATTAATAATTTCCAGCACAGTCAGACCAAGAGTGGGCCACAGGTCCTTAAACAGTTTTGTTGGTATAGGATCAAATAAACAGGTTGTGCTTTTTGTTGACATTACGAGTTTTGTCAGCATGCCTAGTGAGATACTGTCAAATTCTGTAAATCTAGGTAATACCTCAGTAGTGGCGCCCACATCAATAGCAGGGTGTAGTGGCTGGATTAAGGCATGCCAACAAAATTAATGCCTCGCAGATGTGAAGAAATCATGAAAAACTGTGTTTCTGTGTAGGCTCTCAGTTGTCCAGGTGATTTCCATAGTAGAGAAGCTTGAATCTTCGACTGGACTGGGTTGCTTGACGTGAGGACGTTTCGCTTCAAATCACAGAAGCTTCCTCAGCTAAAATTCTTGCTCTGGTAGTCTGACTTCTGTCTTGACTCTTGTAGAGAAGAAATTATCATTGTAGAGAAGAAATTATCAATCATTCTTCTCTACAAGAGTCAAGACAGAAGTCAGACTACCAGAGCAAGAATTTGCATCAATTAGCGTCATCGGTAACACTTTTTATCATATACCTATAAATGATACACCAATGTGATTGGATAAAACACTAAAGAATAAATAGCATTATCATATACCTATAAATGATACGCCAATATGATTGGATAAAACACGAAAGAATAAATAGCAATACACCCTTTTCGCGGACGGGTAATATTTTTCAAACCACCCGAGTAATCAGCCAATGCGGACAGCGGAGCGGCGCCACTACGAAGAGGTGCGGTCAGAGGAACTGTAAAATACTGGTGAGTCACTATTAATAATTTCTTACGTGTCCAACCTTGTAGGTTGATCGTTAAAATTAAATTTGTTAGTTCTAAAAGCCATCATAATTATTTATAGGAAAACGTTCTATTTTTTTCTACTAAGGTTTGAACTTTGAGAGTTTACATGGGAGAGAAAAGTGAGAAAATGTTAATGCCTGTTTGAGAAAAGTGTATAAAGTGTGTAGTGAGGGGTTTTACAGCCTTAAAACATGTATGTATGTAATGTCTTTATAAAACATTTATAAATTATTTTGTAATTCTCTATAAACCTTTTAAGAAAAGTTGATCATTAATCATTTTCATCATTTACAAATGTGAAATCAGACACTATTCATTAGTGATAAAAAAAACTTTACAAATCATATTTTTATTGTCTTTACATTTTTTCCTCAGAAATTATTAAGCATTATTTTTTATTAGGTACTCACTGGTAAGAACAAAAATGATGGCTTAATAATTATTAATAACAAATATGTAATGTCTTTATAAAACATTTATAAATGATATTTTTTTATTTCTCTATAAACCATTTAAAAATCCCACAATAATGACTTCTCTCTGCACCTATTATTTGTTCATCACATTCCTCTTCTGTTCTTTTTTCTGCTACCTGCTCTCTGCTCATTCTTTACTCTTCCTTTTTAGCTCTCTCAGATACTGTACCTCCAGTTAACTAGGTCCTCATATTGAGCTTTTTCCCAGTGCCTACTTTTTTAAATTTTTATTATTATTTAATTTTTATTTATTACTCCTTATTTTTATTTAATTGAATTTCTTAATTTTAATTTTTAACACCGAATCAGTTATTTATTTTATGCTTTGTTAATTAAATTTCTTAATTTTAAGCATCCAATTGTTTCTAGGAATATAAACCAATTGTTTTTTCAAACCAAATAAGGTGATTTTATTTACCTCGCCAACAAATGGCTGCAACACCAAGTGAAAAAAATGATACTATATCGCCGACAGATGGCAGCACCACACACAATTGTTCAAGAAATTAAAATGGCGAGGAAGATGTCCTACAAACACTTCCTCTTTTTTATTCTCACTGACGACGAGCGTCCGAGGAGAAAGATTAACGGTATGGACTAACATTGCTTAATCACTGGCGTTCTCACGCACGCTTCCAGCGGACACTTCACCGAAAAAGACGATTATCAGCTACGCACATAAGTGTTAGTGAAAGCTAGGCTAAAGCTGCATTGCTAACCATTGTCATACCAAATCTAAATGCTTAATGTATTCTAAGGTTGAACATCATCAAGCGGACACTTTGTTTCCATCCGAGAGGCTATCCACTTGATCGATGTGAATTTATATCGTCGAATGTAAAACCTCGTTAGTTTTTTAAGACCAGTAAGCCACTACTGCTTAGCAGCTAATGGCGACCCATTCTGAGCCCACATTCAGCTATCGGTTAGCAACTAATGGCGGTGCAATTGCTCGCAAATCAACACCACCTCTTAACCAAAGATCACTTTAACATTTTGCGACAAATGAGCCTGCACTCCTCGTCTAAAAAAAAAAAAAAAAAGTGTTGACAAGTATTTATGGATGGCCAACTGATGGTGAGTCTGCATAACACATATAAAAATACCATCTACAAATGAGTTATAATGTAAATTTATTCTTCACTTTAGTTGAGCTCACATCAAATACTTTACTACAAGCTTGTAAAGGCTTTATAATATTTTTAAGTTT
Organism: Thalassophryne amazonica; assembly: GCF_902500255.1. Lineage (NCBI taxonomy): Eukaryota > Metazoa > Chordata > Actinopteri > Batrachoidiformes > Batrachoididae > Thalassophryne > Thalassophryne amazonica. The sequence continues at coordinate 118,132,958 of NC_047105.1, forward strand.
ACCAATGCATTATAAGCATTTATAAATGGACATATAAAAGTGAATTGGTCAACTGTTTGAGATTGTGATTAAAATATATATTAAGCATATACAAATGAGTTATAAAACAAATTTAATCACCACAAGGATATTACAAATGCTTAACTAATGCTCAGTTAAGGCTTATTCATACATTGAAAGATGAATTTGTACATAGTCTTTAAAACTGCATACTTATCATGATGGGGAAAGAGACTTGAGCTTTGTACATTATTAACAAATGATACATGAAGTATTGAGGAATAAGGAAAAGTAGTTAATGCAATCTTTACAAATTTTATAACTGATACATTGAGCATCAACTAATGGTTTATTAATGTTTAGTAAAGGCTTAATAATTTGTAAGGAAAAAATGTATAGACAATAAAAATATGATTTGTAAAGTATTTTTATCACTAATGAATCGTGTCTGAGCTCTGGCTCACCTGGCTTCCTGCACCCGTGACCCGTCCTCCAGTGTCTTCACGTCTTGGTCTCCACCTCATCCACATCATCAGCATTATTGAAATAAATTTGTTACCTTTTTCCTTTAAACCTGTCTCATTGCATTTTGAGTCTGTTTTCAGTGTGTCACACAACAGTAACTGTCTACAACCCCGTCCATACGGGAACAGATTTAGGCCGAAAATGATCCCATTTGAAAACAAGCCCCAGAATAGGTAAATATGAAAACACCGGATTTGTGCCTTCATGTACACAAGCAATACAGAATGATCTAACCACAGTGGTTCATAATTAATCAATTGATGTTGTTGTTGTTAGCTTTTATTTCTTTATGTGGATCATGAAACAGATTTTTAACACTCTCTCTCTGTTTTTCAGCCATAGAAAGTCCAGTGAATGATAGAAAATTTATGCACGCATTTACACATGATAGAGTGCCACATACAGGCCTGGCATATTTACTACAACATTTTTGGAGAATTTGAGCATTTTAGTGTTTACGCAGATAATGATGGCCCTTTCATACATAACAAGGATGAGGCTAGGGAGGCTAAAACTCTCTCACCTTGATCAGACAGCTTGGTTGAATGAAATGATCTGGATCCTGTTTCAGGATCCTGCGCTTGTCACCGGGGTATGGGGTGTGTCATTGGTGTGGTGAGAAATGGGGACTCCTGACTGGATGAAAAGTGGGTGATACAAAGCCTGGTATATTCAATTTCTGTTTTTGTATTGCCCTGTTTTAAGATTTCTATCGCCCAGATTTTATTACCACAGTTTCCAGGGCAGTAAAATTGATAGGAAAAGTGTATGATTTATCAGCCCTATTTTTTCATATCTAATGAGAGCTGGTTTACGAGTGTAGGGCAGATTTTTGTTGTAATATGTAATAAGCATGTGTATGCAACATTTATAAATGAGACACAGGCTCCTTACAAACTGAGCAATTTGCTGTATCTATACATATGCACACACACATGTCAAATCTGGAAGCATGTGCTGATGCTATGCTTTGGACATCAACAACACCATGGAACCACCTTGGGTCCTGGACTGACCAACTGGTCCATTCTCACATCTCTAAAATAACCATCTGCTGCAGCCAGGGGAAATGTGGGGGTCCCTTTGGCCTTCTCCAGCCACTGGGATCCTCAACACTCAGTCATCTGCATGTTGGATCATGCACAGAGAAATGAACCACATGACCAAAATATCATAGCTGATGCGCCCTTATAATAAGTGATACTCCTTATCCTTGTCTCTCTTACTAACTGCTCATTTGATACAAAGTCATTCCAGTGGTACCCAAGGATCCTCCAAACAGATCTATCACCAAAGACAACATACAGCAAGACAGGCAGCACTAGGACCCTACAGACTTGGATCTGCAATCGCCTGCAAAGACATTGGCATCGCCAAACACCTCTGTCCAGTGACCTCATGACTCCACAAGCTCTTCCTAAGCATCTCTCGATCGCAAAGGTTGAGGACCCAGAGACATGTATAACTGTTCTCAAACATTTACATACCGTGGCAAATCTTTTTGTTTTTTGGCCCATGTTTCAGAGAATATGAATGATAACACAAAAACTTTTTTCCCACTCATGGGTAGTGTTTGGGTGAAGCCATTTATTGTCAAACAACTGTGTTTAATCTTGTCAGTGGCGGCGCCAGGAAATTTTTGTTGGGGGGGCTGAGGAGGGCTGGGGTAAAAGATGGAGGGGCTCCACAAAATGTCATCAAAATGAACAATATATAGTAAATTGCTTTATAAATACCAAGTTATATGTTTTAGTCACCCATGCTCCTCTAAAATGTGGTATCAATGCACACACACTTCACTTAGAATGATTGCAAGTTCAGTAAACTTACACATAGGTATACAAACTGAATTCATTGAAATGGTGCTCAAGACAATGCATGGAATCAACCTTACACAAATCATCTATATCAAAGATTTATTGCCAATTTAACACAGAGGTCATAACCATTCAATAAAAGTAAGTAAAAGATATAGCCTGAGAAACTTAGTTGTAAACAATACACAAAAAAGTGATTCTTTAGGAAGTTTGTATACAGTCTAGCCCAAGTGCAAAACTGCAGTTGAGATCCACAAATATGTCAGTCGCTATTCATTATTGGCAGAATTACTGGAGGGGCTGGGGGGGGGGCTCTTTGACCCCTGTTCTCAAAGACTGAGTGACTGTGCAAGGAGAAAAGTGAGGAAAGCCACCAAGACATCCAGACAACCCAGAAGAAATAGTAACACTTTACTTGAAGGTGTCATCATAATAGTGACATGACACTGTCATAAGTGTTACATGACACAGACATGAAAGTGTCATAAATGTTATGTCAATGTCATAAACATTTGACTGCTGTCATTAAGTGTCTTTCTGTTTTTGTAATGACAAGGTGACATTTTTGGGGTTGTCATGATTAGGATAACTTGACATTAATCAAAGTGACATTACCAGAAAATGCCTTTGTCATGACAACTTGACAGTACATTTGTTTGGGATGTCCTTATTATGACAACTTGACATTAGTGAAATTACCAGAAAATGTCTCTGTCATGACAACTTGTCATTACCAAAATATGCATCTATTTTTATGTTCATGGCAAGTTGATTATTAATGATTATTATATTAGATGTGCAAGGTTACAGACCAATTTGAATATCTTCATTGCACTGCCATAATGGCGTCATGACAGTCAGTCTATACATCTTGATATGTTCATGAATGATCAGAATGTTACCACTTTACTTGAGGTTAAAAAAATATCTTCATTACACTGTCATAATGGTGTCAATCCAGTCAATTTTGGTTATCCTGTCCGAATACCGTCAAACATCTGTGACCAAGTGCTAAAATTGGTCTGTGACTTTGCACATCTGATTGTAATTATCATTATGTCAACTTACCATAACCACAAAAATCAATACATATTGTGTTAATGTCAAGTTGTCATGACAAAGACATTTTCTGGTAATGTCACTATGATTAATGTTAACTTGTCACTGCAAAAAACTGAATGACACTTATTCATAGCAGTCATAAACATTCATGACATTGACATAATGTTTATGACACATTCATGACAGTGTCATGTCACTATTATGACCTTACCAAAGAAGTTATAGGCTTACGTGACTGTGATTGGAGAAACTGTGCACAGTGCAAGCTTTGCCTTTTGCATCACCAGTTATACAGCTTCATGATGAAGTGGTATAGAGAAGGATTTTTTTTTTTTTTTACAAAGATAATTTGAAAGTTTAGCTACAAATTGCTAGAAGGTACTTCTGAGATGTAAGCCTAGATTTGATCTTGTTTTGATGAAACAATGTCCTGAAACTAAGAGTAGTGATGCAAAATGCATAATATGCACTGTGCACAATTTCTCCAATCACAGCCACATTAGCCTATAACTTCTTCTGGGTTGTCTGGGTGTCTTGGTGGCTTTCCTCACTCTTCTCCTTCTTGCATAGTCACTCGGTTTTTGAGAACAGTCTACTCCATGCACATTTACCATAGAGTACGATGTTGTTTGTATTTCTTCATAATTGATGTAAATAAAGTCCAAGACATATTCAGTGGCAGCTTTACCATCAGAGAGCATCGTCCACAAACTACCACAAAAGACTCCAAGCTGTCACTGATGTTAAATGGGGCAATACACAGTATTAAGAACAGGGGTATGCAAACTTTTGATCAGAGTCATTTGGGTAGTTTATGTTGTCATTATGATTTAAAAAGAGTAAACACAATTGTTTGACAATAAATAGCTTCATCCATCCACTAACCATGAGTGAAAAAAAGTTTGTGTTATCATTCATATTCTCTGAAAAATGGCCACAAAAAAAAAAAAAAAAAAAAAAAAACGAAAATTCTGCCAGGGTATGTAAACCTATGAGCACAGTTGTATGTCACTGCTGAGGTAAGTGAATGTTTCTACAAGTTACACGCACACATACTGTGGTAATTACTGGGCTAAAGTGTATGTGCAAACCTTAACGTTTTCAATGATGACCTCCCACCCTCATCAGGATCAAGTTAGCTGCTTAATATTAAACTAAAATTACAGCAGGCTATGACACTAAGGAGAGTGTTCCTTCATGTGTTGAGGGGATACATTTGTAACCAGCTTTCACTGTCACACTCGAATCAGTGTGCTGTCACCCACCACTGAGACACTTTGTGAATTATTATTATTATTTTTTTTTTTCAATTTCAGCCGTGCTGCAGGCTGGTTATAGAGGTCATTTGAAGTTAGGTCAGTCTGACAAGAACCCAAAGCCTGAGAAAGTGCGACCACCTTCATATTAGCCTTCCACCGCAAATCCAGGACATTATCTTGAGTGTCACTGATGAGTGAGACGTTCCCTCTGTGCAGTTCCAAGAAATCTGAAATCAAGGCTCAGCCCCAAAGTGCAACATCATCACGGTTGTGCATACTGATGTGGTAGGTCAGCGCGGTGTCAAAATAGACCCGCAACACATTTGAAACCCTCAGACATGCTTCTTTATGACTCAAAATAATAATGAGTGGGAAGTCAGGTTAATTCTGACAATTCTGTTCCACACACAAAGCAGTGCTGGACCATACTGTAGGATTGATGTCAGTATTGAGTACCCAGGCAGGATGTGACTGTGGAAATTCAATGCATTCATGCTTTTTCAAATTGCTTTGTCAGCCGGACAAAGAACTAGACAGTACATGCATTTTTTTATGCATGCATAGGAATTGTATTCTCCAAGCCTCTTACCCATTGTGTATCAAACGATGGGCAAAAGCTATTGCAGAATCAATTTTCTAAGCTCACGTTCTGTTTCACAATTCTAACAGTCACATAGATGCAAAATGAGAGAGCAAATGCTTAGTGAGGTGTTTGATTCTGCACAGCATATGGGAAAACATGTTAAAATGTCTGTTACAGTGCCGTTGTAAGCAGCTTTTTCAGGTTCCTGCTCCAAGCTAAAAATATATCATTTAAATGTCCTGTCCATCATAGAATCAGAGGAGAAACGCTGCCGCAAAAAATGACCCAAGGACACATGGAAGATGCTGATCCCATTTATTCAAAATATATTGTGTAGCATTGCATTTCACAAAATTCAGCCTTTATTCAATTCAGCCACAAACATGGGACATGTAAACAAAAAATAATAATCATAAAGGTGGTTTGAGTTGCAAAAGATGACCTGTGCCAATGCACTGTGTATTGACAGCTGGTCACAGTGTTTCTGCAGGAAAACATCACAATGCTTTAAAATAATTTACTGTACATAATCCTGAAGGCAACAAAGTGGAGTTTAGTCATCAATGTGTCACACAATAAACTAAATTTAATCACACTCCATTATAGATGTGCACTCATAAAAAAATCACTCAAACAAAAGTATGTTTATATGTTAAAGTGTTATTTTAACACTGTGCTGTTATGCCTTGCACAATGCTGGGATTACTTCTCAGAGTTGTTCATACCCGTGTGCTATGATTCATTTTAAATGAAACCCAAATGGAGACAAGACAGCCAAACAGCAGATTAAAGAAAAAGTACTTAATTTAACCAAAGTGTTGTAACAGTCCAGGAATACGTCACAGTCCAAATCCGTCAGGTAAAAGGAGGTGTGTTAGTCTCTGGCAGGCGAGCAACATCATAGAATGAGGACTGTGAGGAAATAATCCAGCAACCAAACCAAAACAGTGACCAACTTAAATAGTGACCCCAAGACAAGTAGATAAGGGGCAATTGCTGTGACTGAAATATGGAACAGCTGCGAGGAACATCAAGTGACAACGCTGCGCCTATAAGCACACAGACTGAGAAATACAGTGGAACATCAGCCCACTAGGAGCCCAGAGTGAGTACGAGTATAAGTGAAACCCTAAATAAGATACTCAAAACCTGTGCATTAGCAAAAGCAGAACTCCACCAAATATCAGTGCCAGAAAACCAAGGCAGAACTCAAGAATGGCAAAAGTATAAAACTAAGCTAAAGTGACCAAAAGCAAAAACATTTAACAAACAGGACACCATACAGGGACAAGGGGTGGAACACAACACGGTGTTAACTCTCCACACATTAGTGATGTGCAGATGGATACTGAAATATTGATACCTGATCTGATACCAGATCTTTATGCTCTAAAATTTATTTTCAATTCAAAATATCAATACTTTTGATACTTCAGTCATTTGAGGTAATGTACGAGGTCTCTTAGATAATAAACCGACCCTTTTATTTTTTTTTTTAACTATATGGATTTGAATGACATGCGATTACACCAATCATGCTTGAACCCTCGTGCGCATGCGTGAGTTTTTTCACACGTGTCGGTGACGTCATTTCCCTGTGGGCAGGCCTTGAGTGAGATGTGGTCCCGCCCTCTCGGCTGAATTCCTTTGTTTCACACGCTGCTCGAGACGGCGCGCGTTGCTTTATCAAAATTTTTTCTGGACCTGTGAGGAATATCCGAGTGGACACTATTCGAGAAATTAAGCTGGTTTTCTGTGAAAAGTTTAACGGCTGATGAGAGATTATGGGGTGTTTCTGTCGGTGTAAGGACTTCCCACGGAGCGGGACGTCCTGCAGCGCTTCCGGGCGCTGTCGTCGGCCTGTTTCGAGCTGAAAACATCCTAATTTAAGGCTTAATTCACCCAGGACATCGTGAGAGAACAGAGAAGATTCAGAAGAGGCCGGCATGAGGAATTTATGCGGACATTCCACTATTTAAGGACATTTTTTTAATGAAAGACGTACGCGCAAATTCGCCGAGTCGTTTCCGTGACGACTCGGCAAATCTGTGTGCGCCGCGACAGGAAAAACACCTCCGTGTTGAAAACCATTTGTAGAATTCAGGCGGCTTTTAATGGCTTTCAACAAGTGAGTAACTGAGAAATTGTTTAACAGCTTGGGCATGTTCCAACTTGCCCGTTAAGATTTCCAACGGAGGTGTTTTTCCTGCCGCGACCCCCCGCGGTCGGGTCCAGCCCGACATGCGACTCTGCCCGCACGTTCTTTCATTACAAAATGACCGTTAACAATGGAATGTCCGAATAAACTCCTCATGCCGACTTCTTCTGAAAGTTCTCTGTTCTCTGACGACTTACTGCATCAACAGAGCCTGAAATGTGGAAGTTTTCAACTTGAAACGGCGAGACGCTGTCGCCTCGAAGCGCAGATCGCCGTCAGGCGCCGTGGACCGTCCTTAAAGCGACACTACCAGACCAAAATCTCTCATCAGCCGTTAAAATTTTTACCGAAAACCAGCTGAATTTATTGAATGGTGTCCACTCAGTTGTGCCTTACAGTTTTGAAAAAAATTTTATCAAACAAAGCAACAGTCTCTGAGCCATTCCTAAACAATGAAACAAATCGACGAGCGGGTGGACGACTCCTCACTCAAAGACTGCCCACAGGCGAATGACGTAACCGACAGGCGTGAAAAAACTCTCGCATGCCCACGAGGGTTCAAGCATGTCTGATGTAATCACACGTGATTCAAATCCATATGGTTTTTGAAAAAAATAATAAGGTCGGATACTTTTCTAATAGACCTCGTATATCATTAACAGGAACACACTGTCCATAGTAGAAGACCAAAGTTTCTAAGGATTTCTGATAGCCCTTGACCCAAAATATAAACTCCCAGGAAGAAAAAAACCTGACAGAGACTCATCTTGTAAAGATGTTTGGTGAATGCAAAGACAAAGTAATTCTTTATGAAGCTATGAAGTGAAATACACTACTTTTTTTTAGATTTACATACACATTAGGTGTATTTGCACAAAGTATCGGTATCGGATTGGTATCGCCCATATCAGCCTGAATTTTACTCAGTATCGGATCAGAAAGGAAATCGTTGGGTATCGAACTTCACTGCCACACATGCAGTTTACACACTCTGAACATGTCATTTTTGCTCTGTTCAGTTTTCAGTTGTGGTACTGTGGCAATGTTGTCACCTAATAGCCATTTTGGTTCAAATCCAAAATGAGCCTTTTGTCCACAAACTATTTCAAAACAATTATACTTTTGACTCAGAACTTTGTTAAAGTTCTCTGTATTTTTGAAAATACACTTTCATATGCCACAAAGTAACACTATGGGTGTCAGAAATGTAACACCTTTAAAGAGTTCATATTTTAACACTATATTATAACAGCCAAGTGGCCTCTGTGTGTATATGTGTGTGTGGATGTGCAGTTTATGCAGTATTAGCAATTTTGTGCAATACTGTATTGCTTTAAGCAGCATTCCTGCTGTGCAGGTTTCGTAAGGTGCATGGGTGCATAACTAATTAACAGACTATTCCAATATACACTTAGAGGATGATAGTAATAATGATGAGGACAAGAATAACAGTGAAATAACAGTTCATTCAGGTGGCAGAGGGGTCAGTGTGTAAGAGAGTTACTGAAAAGCCTAATGGCCTGTGGGTAGAAGCTGTTCGACAGCCTAGTAGTCCTGGACTTCAGACTCCTGCAGCATCTGCCTGATGGTAGGAGTGTGAAGAGTGCGTGTTGGGGGTGTGCACTGTCCCTGTTGAGGTTGTGTGTCCTGTGTCGGACTCTGGTTTGACAGATGTGCTGCAATGAAGGGAAGGCTGCCCCAGAGATGTACTGTGAGGTCTTCATCACACGTTGGAGAGCCTTCCTGTCTTGGACTGTGCAGTTACCATACCAGACTGTGATGGCAGTGATGAGGACACTCTCAATCGTACACCTGTAGAAGTTGCTGAGAATTTTGGCTGACATATCAACTTTTCTCAGTCTTCTCAGAACGTACAGTCTCTGTTGGGACTTCTTCATAATCTGTTGGGTGTTGTAAGACCAGGTGAGATCATCACTGATGTGAGTGCCGAGGATATGAAGGTTTTCACCCCTTCCAACTCAGTTTCATTAATGTATAGTAGTGTGTGCAGCTCCCCACTCCTCCTTGGATCAATAACCATCTCTTTGGTCTTGTCTGTATTGAGGTAAAGATTATTGTTGCGACACTGGGCCACCAGATTCGCCATCTCTCTTCTGTATGCTGTCTCACCCCCACCAGTGATCAGACTGATGACTGTAGTGTCATCCACAAATTTAATGATGCTGGTGTTGTTCTGGGAGGCTCCACAGTCATACGTGAAGAGTGTGTAGAGCAGGGGGCTCAGCACATAGTCCTGGTGTGTGCCCATGCTCACAGTTCTTGTGCTAGATGTGCGGTTATGAACTTTAACTGATTGGGGTCTGCTTGTTACAGAGGGAGGGTGTCAGTCCCAGTGTGAGGAGCTTATCTCTGAGTTTGCGGGGGATGACTGTGTTGAATGCTGAGCTGTAGCCGACGAAAAGCATTCTGACTTACATGCCCCTGCCCTCTAAGTGTGTGAGGGCTGTGTGGATAGTGGTGATAATTGCATCATCAGTGGATATGTGTATGTGTAAGGCTTCAATCATGCAAAAACTGGGGAGAGCTGACATTTGTCGTTTGGTATGCTTATGTATTTTGGTCCAAGGATGAACGCTGAAAAAATGGAAAGTTAATAGGGCTAAAATTTTTGGAGAAATTAGCGATATTATCTAACCAGTAAACAATGGACATTGTGCTGCAATGCACCATGGGAGTTCGGGGTTTTGGGCTTTTAAATGTTGTTATTGTGGTTCATGTTAGTTTAACAGTATTGTTAGTGTTATTGATTTATTGGGTTTTTGTAGTTCAAATGGTTTAGTCAGTTTAATTTAGTGTCATGTTGTCATTACAATGAGTGAAAAGAGTATTGCTTTTGATGTCTTCTCTCACCCACTGTGTTTGTGGGTACGTAAAAATTAAAAGCACGTACTTGCAGCAGAATGCAGAAAAAACAAAAAGCTCTGCGTGCAGTGACTGGGGACAACTGGTATTTGCCATTTGGCTTGTTTATGTGTTTTGTGTCAAGGATGAACTGCAGCAAATGGAGCATTGATCAGACTAATGTTTTTGGAGAAACTATGGTTATTAGCTAACAATGCTAACTACATTCTGGACTAGCATGCCATTCCAGCAGGGAGTGGTAAATCATCTTTATATTAAAAGTGTGCATGCATGCGTGCATGATTTTATTTAGTAAATCCAATGAAAGTAAATAATATCATTGTAAATACATAAAAAAAAAATACATGGATGGCACAAGAAAGTGAAAACACTTATTTCCAGGAAGGCACATTTAAAAATCTAATGACAAAATAGAAGTAAAAATAAACTATAATAATAATGATGATAATAATAATAATAATAATAATTATGTTAGCTGTGCGGTCTAGAGATATGGGGTAATACATATAAAACTAACACTCTTCCTATTTTTAGGATGCAAAAAAAAGCTATAAGAATTATTAATGGATCAAATTACAGGGAATCAATTAATGCTTTGTTTATTGACAGTAATGCGCTCAAATTTTATGATTTAGTGGAATTTAAAATGGCACAGATAATGTATAAAGTACCCAATAATTTACTTTGCTGCAATATTCAGAAGCTGTTTGAAATCAGAGAGAGTCTATATGATTTGAAGGGAACAAGTATTTACAAACAATCTAAGATATGAACAAATATAAAGCAAAGATGTGTTTCTGTAACAGGTGTTAATTTATGGAATAGCTGTGACAATGAATTAAAAAGGTGTACTTCATTTTCATTATTTAAAAACATGTTTAAAGCTAAAATATTACAGAAATATATAAATCAAGTATGAAGAATGATAATATAATTAATGTAACTTTTGGTTGTATTATTATTATGAAATTGTATTTATTTATGTATTAATTTTTCTAAAGTGCTTCAGGTTTTTTCTTTTTTGCTCTTATATTTCATATTACCTTGTTGAATTTGTCTTTGTAAAAAGGTTAGGCATAATAAGCATGAGCTTCAGCCTATACCTTTTTGATTAGCGTCATCCCTTGTTGAAATGTTTTTTTTTTTTTTTTATATGTGTATGTATGTACAGTAGTGTTCAGAATAATAGTAGTGCTATGTGACTAAAAAGATTAATCCAGGTTTTGAGTATATTTCTTATTGTTACATGGGAAACAAGGTACCAGTAGAGTCAGTAGATTCTCACAAATCCAACAAGACCAAGCATTCATGATATGCACACTCTTAAGGCTATGAAATTGGGCTATTAGTAAAAAAAAAAAAGTAGAAAAGGGGGTGTTCACAATAATAGTAGCATCTGCTGTTGATGCTACAAACTCAAAACTGTTATGTTCAAACTGTTTTTTTTTTAGCAATCCTGTGAATCACTAAACTAGTATTTAGTTGTATAACCACAGTTTTTCATGATTTCTTCACATCTGCGAGGCATTAATTTTATTGGTTTGGAACCAAAATTTTGCCCGTTTACTTGTGTGCTTGGGGTCATTGTCTTGTTGAAACACCCATTTCAAGGGCATGTCCTCTTCAGCATAAGGCAACATGACCTCTTCAAGTATTTTGACATATCCAAACTGATCCATGATACCTGGTATGCGATATATAGGCCCAACACCATAGTAGGAGAAACATGCCCATATCATGATGCTTGCACCACCATGCTTCACTGTCTTCACTGTGAACTGTGGCTTGAATTCAGAGTTTGGGGGTCGTCTCACAAACTGTCTGCGGCCCTTGGACCCAAAAAGAACAATTTTACTCTCATCAGTCCACAAAATATTCCTCCATTTCTCTTTAGGCCAGTTGATGTGTTCTTTGGCAAATTGTAACCTCTTCTGCACATCCAACCCGGAAACTGAACATTCTTTGAATGTTCATTGAATGTTTGCATGAGAACATTTGCAAACATGGCATGAACATTGGATGAACATCATATGAACAAAGAATGAGGACAGGTAATGTTTCCATGCAAACATTCAATGAACATTATACAAACATATGAACAGTTGAAGCAGAACATTAAATGAACATTTGTAGAATGTTTGCATGCAAACATTACTTGTCCTCATTCTTTGTTCATATGATGTTCGTGGAATGTTCCTGCTCAATATATCTACAATTTTGTGATTTTTTCCTATTGAGAACTAAAAATGACGTAAAACAAACTTTATAAATGTTTTAAAATTCAACAGGTTTTATTCAAATAGTAACTTGCAATGTATTCATGGAATTCACATATAAAATCAATAATGCAGAAACATTTGAAATCACTTACAGATTTAATGATGGAATTCATCTTTACAGAATTAAACATCATGCTCAAAAATAAAGCACATAAAATGAAAAATTTTCAACTTTACAGAAGATTTCTTACATGGCATACCACCGACACTATTCCAAAAGATGTTCAGACAAAAGAATAAATCTTCGAGAAATAATAATGAAACCTAAAAAAAAAAAAAATCATCTATTGATCTACAACCAACTACACATTTTAGGAACAAAAATAAATTCAGCTTACATCTACATACAGTTAATAATACTTTGATATTTAAGAGCAAAACTGTGGACAGTTTTAAAACAAACAATAAATTCCCTGAGAAAATTCTTATGAAAAAATATTAATAGAGTTTTTAATCACAGATTTGAAGACTCAGTATGACATTAGTCAGATACGACAATGCAACTTGCTGAACACACATTTTTAAGAGCGAAACTGAACTGTTTAACACAAACACATTACAATCAATAAATTTCCTGAGGAAATTCACATGACAAAACACTAAGTTTTTATCACATAGAAGTACAGTCAGATACGACAATATAATTGAACAATTTTTAAAGCAAAATTGAACAGTTTTAACACAAACACATTACAATAAAATTTCCTGAGGAAATTCATGATAACAAATATACAAAAATAATAAAACATTATTAATTTAAATGAATGTTTGATCACCAGAGAAAAAGTTTCTCCGGAAGGAAAATTAAATTTTATCAAAAATATTCCATGTACAAGGCAAATTAAATGCTGCTGCTAATCTGCTCATAATCTTTGATATTATGAAATATAAACACAATGCTAAAATACCCTCAGCCGTATGAGGACTGTCTTCTTAATAATTACTTAATTGGTATCGCAGTGCAAAGTGTGTATGTATGTATGTATGTATATATATATATACATACCATCGACTGCAGGATGTGTGCACACTGATGTCTGCGAGATGTCTTGTGTTATCAGGTTGTGAAAACAGCGTTTTCCATTTTCGAAGTGTTTTTCAGTAGCTTTACATAATATATGATAGACATGTTAGAGTTACACGGAAATTAATCTGTTTCGTAGCAGATTTTGCCATGTTGCATTAGCAGCCAGAGAGAGACCAGACGTCACGGTGTCTCTCTACTGTGACTGGGTGTCAGAAGAAGTCGGCATGAGGAGTTTATTTGGACATTCCATTGTTAACGGACATTTTGTAATGAAAGAACGTACGGACAGAGTCGCATGTCGGGCCGGACCCGACCGCGGGGGGTCGCGACAGGAAAAACACCTCCGTTGGAAACCTTAAAGGGCAAGTTGGAACATGCCCAAGCTGTTAATTTCTCAGTTACTCACTTGTTGAAAGCCATCAAAAGCCGCCTGAATTTTACAAATGGTTTTCAACACGGAGGTGTTTTTCCTGTCGCGGCGCACACAGATTCGCCGAGTCCTCACGGAAACGACTCGGCGAATTTGCACGCACGTCTTTCATTAAAAAATGTCCTTAAACAGTGGAATGTCCGCATAAAGTCCTCATGCCGGCCTCTTCTGAATCTTCTCTGTTCTCTCACGACGTCCTGGGTGAATTAAGCCTTAAATTAGGATGTTTTCAGGTCGAAAGAGGCCGACGACGGCGCCTGGAAGCGCTGCACGACGTCCCGCTCCATGGGAAGTCCATACAACGTCAGTAACGCCCCATAATCTCTCATCAGCCATTAAACTTTTCACCGAAAACCAGCTAAATTTCTCGAATAGTGTCCACTCGGATATTCCTCACAGGTCCAGAAAAAATTTTGATAAAGCAACGCGCGCCGTCTCGAGCAGCGTGTGAAACAAAGGAATTCAGCTGAGAGGGCTGAACCACATCTCACTCAAGGCCTGCCCACAGGGAAATGATGTCACCGACACGTGTGGAAAAAACTCACGCATGCGCACAAGGGTTCAAGCATGATTGGTGTAATCGCACGTCATTCAAATCCATATAGTTAAAAAAAATAAATAAGTGTCGGTTTCTTATCTAATAGACCTCGTATTTGCTTGCAGAATTTTTCTCAGGTTAGTTATCAGCGAGGTATACCACACAGGTGAAAGCAGATCAGACAAAAATGATTAATCCTCTGTACCCAACGCTATTTGTGTAAAGGGCCTTTCACACCGCATGCTTTGGAAGTGTCAGAGGCATCACAAATCGATCTAAAAAGCATTATTTTCAATGAAACACGTAGCTTTTTACAGGCGTTAGAAGTGTCGCGTCAAAAGCTGAGCTAAACAGATGCTTCTACCAGGAGTGTGCGCATTCCTGCTTGTCAACAGAATGACATTCAAAGTTCAACCCAATCCAACTTTTGGCACTCTGAACTGTGACAAAGCTTCGCACTGTCCAATAGAAACGTGTTGGGTCCAAACATGGAAGACTCCTGGCAGAAACCACTGATCTCTACAAAACAGAAACATGTCACAGGACTGCTCATTTATACAGAGCAGTTTTCTGAAGAAAAATCCTTGCAAATGTTTAACCCCAAAATTAATTTGATTGTGAAATCAAATTGCTATATTAAAGCTTTTTCTTGGTTCATCGACACATATACAACATGGCGATCATTCAGCTTTCCTCTGGGGGAAAAAAAAAAAAAATCAGAGCGAAAATCTCAGCCCCCCTGCTGCATGCGTCGCGTCAGGGCGTAGGGAGGCATTGACACAACGTGACTGACGACACATTGGGAGTTGTTGCCTGACGCGTATAAAGCATGCAATGTGAAAGGCCCTTTAGTTGCTAGTTTCCATAAATACAGCATGTCTATAATACAGTGTAAAAAAAAAAGAAAAAAAAAGACAAAACTTTATTGAAGTGAAGAGGACCTAACAAACAGAAAACATTAACTCACTTCTTTGAGTGACTTTACTGGAAGCCCCATTACTTCCAGGCACTGCTTGTAATTGGTTCAAGCCCACACTTATGGTTTAGCTGGCCAACCTTCGGATAATCGTGTCAGCAGCGTCCACATTGTTCTCTCTCCTGGTATGTCTGGGAACCGACACTTTCAGGGATGGTCCAAGGATGTAGTGCATCAACTTTGTCATTCAGCTGTTCGATACTGTGAATGATGTCATTCTGCTTCTCCTGGAACACAAAATGTATATAGATCCACATGTTACAACCTTAATACAGAAGTTCCCACTTTTTTTTTATTAAATCCTATGCTTCATAAATGATTAAGCCAATGCTGTTGACCTTTCATCATGAGCACGGACAAATCTGTGAATGAACCGAGTGATGAAAGTGAGCTATGGAAAAAAAAAAACTTGAAAGATCTTGACAAGGCCCTGGCGGGGTCTGGTGGTTGTCCCCCAGAAAAATGTGAAATCTCAAATGCATTCTGGTGCTTACTCAGGTCTATTCCAAAAGAATCTCCAAAAATTAATTTTTTTGTTGGCACAGGTCAGTTTTTCCACCCCAGATAAGGTGGTAAACCTCAGTAGTACAGCATAGAAGTCCTTATGTTTCAAGTGTATGGTACCATAGACAGTATGCACACACTATGCAAATGAAACATTATGCAAGGGACAATTTTTTATATAAGAAATTCTGAAACTTTATATTAGCAATAAATAAATGTTTATTGAGTAACAGGGCCTGTAAATTATTTCTTTAAGGAAGGAAAGTTAGCATATACAACTTCATTACTGACAGATTTTACTCCATTTTCAAATTATATCCCAAACAGAACAAAGTATTTCTTGCCAGAAATGTTTGAATATTTTGCTTGCTGAACATGAATTTTAGAATCTACTGGCACAAGACACTATACAATCTTATTTAACCATTATAGTACAAACCTCTTCATAATCGGGCTGATGTGAATCAACTGCAGGCACACGCTCAACCCACTGATCAGATGGAGGATTCACTGATTCAACAACTCTTATGGCAGCCGGCGTGGTTGCTGTTGGGGGGAAAACAAGCATCCAAAAATATTATCACAAGGTTATCTTCATAAAGTCTCTTTCTGGGCACTGACATGACTTAAACTTCAAATGCGTCAACACCTAATAAAAGAGTATATATTTTAGTCATGTTTTAGTCAAAATATTAATTAGGCCTGTGCCTCTCTGTGGCTAACGTTAGCTCCATGCTAGTCAAAAATGTGTTGGTTTGGTTCCCATTAATCCATGACTGGCATAATCAAGCTTCAAGGAAGTTTCGTTATTTCTGGCTAAAACTAATTTGTGCTCACATCAGGTTCCGTTACCTTCTTTTGATAGTCACAGCGTCGACATCACGGCACAAAGGCCCAGCCATTTGAAGCTAGCTGCTACCTCATGGGTAGCTATGTGGTGGTTCTTTGTGAGGAATCCCAGTCAAGAAGCGTCCAGCGTTAGTCTCCTCTTCTGCTCTCAGTGGTCTCTTAATCACAGTATAGAGACTGAACAGGTGAATTAACTTGTGGAACACAAACTTTTATTTGCTAAAACAGAACGGAGTTGAGTGCTATAACTCAGCTAAGTCTTCTTCTTCTGCTCTGTTAAACAGCGGGTTTTAACCCAACTCGGTGCACTACTGCCACCAACTGGTTCGTGAGCAGCACTGCAAGCAACTGTGAAGCAGCAAGCATATTGTTAACAAAATAATTTAATAGTAAATAGATCTATGTACAAAAACTACTTGAAATAAAATGAATTCATTTGAATTGTATCCTCTGATAATGTTGGTCAAACATGTTTTAAAATAAAGCACTATAGTGTTTCAGACGTTGTGACCCAATTATTACAGTAGTTTTGTGAGACACAGCATTTCTCTGAGCTGATAAACCTGCTCTGGCTTTACCTTTAACCACGAAGGAACCAAACACTTATGCTAGAAATTTGTTAACTTAATTGGCAATACTTGAATGTATAATGTGATTACAGGAAATTATACACAATGATCACTGATGCTTTTTTATTTATTTTTTTATTTTTACCAGAATGAGTATGTTGCATTTTACATACATAAATGATTGTATCCAGATGTTACAAATATATTGTGTACAATGTACATGTTTTACCCTGGATAATTATAATATCATGCCTCACTGCAAACATGAATTAAGCAGCTGATATTAAAGGAATCAGAAAGCAAGAAATATGTTGTAACAATTATGTGGTAACAATTCCCACCAAACACTGTTCGACTGTGACATGAAGTCATCCTCAAATGAGGCCTGAGTGAAACACTAAACCCTGGACAAATGTTCATTCTGGAAATGTGAAATCGAGTTGATTTCTGCCACTGTAACGTGTGTGACTGTTATATTCATCTCATGTTCAAACATGTTTGTTTAAAAACATGTTTGAACTGCAAGTTGTGAAGTGACCAGTAAAAAATATTATTTGTCTGTGAGCTGTTTTATTTAAATGTCAATGCTTCCTGCTCATGCATGTTGAAAACATTATTTTGTAAATCAATTTTTTTTTTTACTTTAATGTTTTTTTTTTTCCTTATTTTCAAAAATGCTAAAGATAGGGTTTTTTGGGTTTTTTTTGTTTTGTTTTTTTAATTTGGCAAAATGTATGTAACTCAGGTCTGTGGGACATCTGGATAATAAGCTGCTATTGCAATCTGTTTCCATAAAAAAACATATTTTGGTAGCTGACAATCACAGTCTGTAGTGATGTAAATTATTTTGCAAAAATTAATATTCCAATTAACAGAGTGCATGTTTATGCAAGTTGCACCAAGACATGTTTCGGAGTTAGCTCTGTCAGTTTATTACAATAATCTTGAAATTATACAGTATATTCATTAGGCCTGAATAAATCATAAATCGACAAATTCTTGGTTACCATGGTAGAGTGCTTAAATTATTTCCTATTGTTCATTCTACCTATGTTTGCACACATAATTTAAATGGAGTCCAACATTAACTTTCTGTATGCCGTAAATAATATTTAATGTTTTCCTATAATGTGAAATTTTACACACACACACACACACACACATATATATATATATATATATATATATATATATATATATATATATATATATATATATATATATATACACATACACACTTTTATTTAGAGGCAAGCTTTACACATACAACATGAACATTATGTGAATGTTGAACATTAAGCATACATTCTATGAACATTTGATTGATTTTTGCAAATGTTTCCTTACATGTTTGTCTAATGTTTGCGTCCATGCAAACATTAGACAAACATCACAAACATTATATGAACGTTTGCAAACTTGCTGAACAGTAAATGAACATTCTATGAACGTTCAGTTGATGTTTGCAAATTTTCGCCTCCATGCAAACATTAGACAAACATCACAAACATTACATGAACGTTCACAAACTTGCTGAACAGTAAACAAACATTCTATGAACATTTGTTTGATGCTTGCAAATGTTCCCTTCCGGGTGGGATGTCTTTTATTTAACAGAGGGACTTTGAGGGGAATTCTTGCAAATAAATTAGCTTCACACAGGTGTCTTCTGTCACAGCACTTACAGGTAAGTCCAGACTGTCTTTGATCATCCTGGAGCTCATCAATGGGCAGAGGTGTCAAGTAACGAAGTACAAATACTTTGTTACTGTACTTAAGTACACTTTTTAGGTATCTATACTTTACTCCATTACTTATTTTTCTGCCTACTTCCGACTTCTACTTATTACATTTTCACACAAGTATCTGTACTTTCTATTCCTTACATTTTTAAAACAAACAGCCTCGTTACTCTTGGCTTCAGTGCCGGTGGATGTGCGCTGACGCCTCAGCAGCGCACATCCACCGGCGCGGCTTTACCGAGGTGCCAGCGCACATCCACCGGCGCGGCTTTACCGAGGTGCCAGCGTGGATTTATCTGACCATGGGTCCGAAGAAGGCACTGACGGTGGAGGAGGGAGACGATATCAAGAAGTCCCTGGACTTTTTGTCTGAGGAAATCTCTGTTGTTAAAATGCAGCAGAAATCCATTATGGAGCTGGTGGAAGAAGTGAAGGCTCGCCAGATCCAGAATGCTGAGAAAGACCGGCGTCTGGTGCACCTGGAGAACCGTGTTGCAGAGTTGGAACAGTACACAAGGATGAACGACGTTATTATTACAGGAATTCATATTAAACCTCGATCCTACGCACGGGTGGTGTCAGAAGACAGCGGAGGGGAGGCCAGCGAGCAGGAGGCCAGCTCAGTGGAACAACAGGTGGCTGACTTCCTGCAATCTAAAGGTATTCAAATGGACTGTAATAACATTGAAGCGTGCCACCCCCTGCCCAGGAGAGAGGATGGAGACAAGCGAGCAGTTATAATGAGGTTTGTCAACAGAAAACATAAAATGGCATTGTTAAAACAGGGACGGAAACTCAAAGGAACAAACATATTCATCAATGAACATCTGACCAAAAGAAACGCAGACATTGCCAGGAAAGCTCGTCTCTTAAAAAAGCAGGGAAAAATTCAACAGACATGGACATCCAACTGCAAAACATTCATCAAACTGAATGGAACACCAGAACAAGCGAAGGTTATGGTAATCAGGAACATCAAGGAACTGGACAAATACGACCAATAAGGTATGAGGACACAAACACATCACAACACCATGACACAGACCAGAGGAACCTATTCATCTACTACATCATCTACATCTGGAGACAAGAAGGATATAACTCACAGGATTGCTGATCATGGAAAACTAGAATTGAGAACATTTAAATACACAGACCACAATGTACTGGACTTGGAGCACGATATAGACCCGGACAATAATTTCTTCTCAAATATCAATGACAGTTGTTGCTATTATACAGATGAACAGTTTAATCGGATCAATAAAACGGATAACAAATTATCAATAATCCATTTCAACAGCAGAAGTCTGTATGCAAACTTTAACAACATTAAAGAATATTTAAGTCAATTAAAAAAAAAATTAACATAATTGCTATATCAGAAACATGGATCAATGAAGATAAAGGAATGGATTTTGAACCAGTCGAGGCAGTGGTTCGCAGATTGAAGCAATGCTTCAACCTATTGTTTCATTTATTCTTTCTTTCTTTCGCTTAATTTTCCCCCGCTAAAACCCTAAAGAGCATACTTCTGTGAGTATTATTTACCTTTTCTATGTTAAACCGACCTGTTATGGTCTTCTGAAACAGTTGATAGATGTATTTTATAACTTAAAAACGGGAGCGACGCTAATGCGTTAGCATGTCTATGGCATTTTCAATGTTAAAAGTTAGCATGAAGCAGTTCCAGCTGTCTTCACGTTCGGGTGCATTTGTTTTCAAATTGTAATATTTCTTAAATTTATTTTTGTTTATATATTAATAATCTAATGATTATTATATACAATTTCAGAGAAAGAGACAAAAAGAACCTGAATAGAAACACAACAGAAAATAAAATATAAAAGCAACTAACAATGAACATACATAAATACATACATACATAAATAAGTGTTTCCTGTGAACACCTAGTGACTCTTCCACCTCCATTTCATCCCTGTTTTATTTAAGTTTAATGACAGTTTGTTTCGGTCAAACCATATTGTCAATGTGTTAATTTCTTCAGTGATTTCCTCCAGAACTTTCTGCCAAACTAGAAAACTGCTGCATCCTAGTAAGAGCAGAATACTACTGGAATGAATTTGAATAAGGAAAGCTGTTTTGTTTTTTTCTCACTAAATGGATGCTGCACTCACTGCAGTTTATTGTCTGGAATAGTCCCAGATTGCATTTCAGAGCTTCTAGAATTGAAACATTTTCATGTAGGTGGTGTTGGGGGGTAATTTTGGGTTTTGGGTCTTGGGCCACATGTAGAACAAATCAGTTTTTAAATTAAGCTTTCAATTCATATAGTGGCATCTACCTTTTTTTTTTTTTTTTTTTTTAAGGTTACTTTATACTTTTATACTTTAAGTAGGTTTTCTAGCACATACTTTTTCACTTTTACTTGAGTAAAGAGGTCAAGTTGATACTTCAACTTTTACCAGAGTGTTTTTAAACTGCAGTATCTATACTTCTACTTAAGTAACAAATGTGTGTACTTTTGACACCACTGTCAATGGGTGAGCCTTTGCCATTCTGGTTATTCTTCTATCCATTTTGATGGATGTTTTCCGTTTTCTTCCACGCGTCTTTTTTTTTTTTTTTTGTCCATTTTAAAGCATTGGAGATCATTGTAGATGAATAGCCTATAATTTTTTGCACCTGCGTATAAGTTTTCCCCTCTCCAATCAACTTTTTAATCAAACTACTCTGTTCTTCTGAACAATGTCTTGAGCGTCCCATTTTCCTCAGGCTTTCAAAAAGAAAAGCATGTTCAACAGGTGCTGGCATCATCCTTAAATAGGGGACACCTGATTCACACCTGTTTGTTCCACAAAACTGACGAACTCACTGACTGAATGCCACACTACTATTATTGTAAACACCCCCTTTTCTACTATTTTTTTTTTTTTTACAAATAGCCAAATTTCATAGCCTTAAGAGTGTGCATATCATGAAAGCTTGGTCTTGCTGGATTTGTGAGAATCTACTGAATCTACTGGTACCTTTTTTCCCATGTAACAATAAGAAATATACTCAAAACCTGGATTAATCTTTTTAGTCACATAGCACTACTATTATTCTGAACACTACTGTATATATGTAATTGCATTTCATTTGGGGGGTTAAATGCTAATCAAATAAAAAGTTTTCATCATCATCATCATCATCAACATCAACTAATAGTGTGTATATGATAAAAAAGAACCTAAACAATTTCTAAATACATTAAGACAGTAAATTAACATTTAAAATTACATAATTAACAGGAAATAAAAGGGTTGAATTTGTCTTCTAAAAACTGTTGAGATCTAAGGAACTAAAAACATTCTGGACTCACGCCATTCCAACTCATGATACAAGCTTTGTTTTATTACTACCCTTGAAAAATGTCACCTACCTGTATTATAAACACTACCCAATCTAGAGCCTGTGGATCCCCACAGGCAACATGCAAGTCAAAAGTGTAACTCTAAACTGACAAGAATTATTTGAGTTCTACGATATTGGAAATTTCTACACTATGCCAACTGAATTACCATATTTTACAGAGTATAAGTTGCCTCTTTTTTCTGTATGTGAAACTTAATGTTCAGCACAGCATTTCCCTGGGGGCACGTTAAACAACCAATAGGAACTCAGCGTAACGTGTGCACACCATAGTAAATGCTGTTGCTTAACCTAAGGACTTATACATTTCATAAATAAGCAAGATGGACAAATAAATATGCAGTGGACAACATATTGCAAGTTATTGGAAACAATATAAACAGCAGAAAACATCAGATGGATAAAAATGGAGAAGTAAACAGTAGAATTATGCAGTAAACACTCAGATTGATTGATTGATTTTTATTTGTATTAAATGTAAGCATGCATAAAATAATACAAAAATGTATTAACTAAACACATAAATACACAAAATATAAGGTAACACACACAAAAAAAAATCAAATAAATAAATAAATAAATAAAAATAATAATGCTTGTTTCCATTGTGGCCCAACAAATTAATCACAGACAAATGTAAAACCCATAACAATTAACATAGTAAAATTTTTATTTATTTATTTAAATTAATAATAAATAAATTGATTGTTCTCTTGTTGATCCAATTCTTGGAATAAAACATGTCTAACCCTGTTTTTAAAAAGAGACTTAGATTCACAAACTCTGATTTAACAAGGCAGACCATGAAATAGTTTAGCTCCAGAGTTCTTGAAGGACAAAGCCCCACAGGTCGTCACCTCAGGAATGACCAGAGACAGCTTGTGGTGTGTACCATAAGGACTTTCAATCCAAAAGTAAGCAAGATGGACAGATAAACCAGATCCGTAGAGGCAGGAATCTACCACACCCAACAGAATCCACGTTGTAGGCTGTGCATGATGACTATTGCTCCGACTGCACGGAACTACAACTTGATTATTTTTTGAGCATGTGTGGCATCATTTATTCTGTGATGTGAGCGGGATATCTGAGTACTCATCCCATATGTGTTTATGGTGCTTCGACCTGGAAGGAAGGGCCAACAGGGATGACTGCAACGCTGTATGGATGAGACGTCTTTCTGCAGTGCATGGAAAAAACATAGCCTATTTTAGCCTGAAGCATGTGTGATTGTGGAGTTGCCTGGGGTGTGTTCGTGCCACACTGATGATTTATTTTTCCTCTGTTAGCTGGGTGGAATTCTGGGCATTGGCTTCCGGAGGCACTGTGGATTCCCATTGCAGGGTAATCACCCCTACTAGCATGGAGGCGAACGGCAGCAGCTCCTTCCTTTGTGGAACTGAGCTGCTGCAGTGGTTTGTTGTCCTTGGCAGACGCTGTGAACTGGGTGGACTGACTTTTGGACTGTTTTAGATATGCTTGGAAGAACTATTACTTTTATAAAATTACTTGTCGTTTTTATTATTGTTATTAAATTGGACATGTTAAGAATATAGAAATAAAGAAGTTAAATTGACTTTTTCTTTGTGGTTCTTATTGTGCAGGTTATGATGGGGAATCTAGACATAAAGGTTTACCCAGTTTTTGGGGAAGCGGTGTGACATTTACACTGAGAGGCACAACCAAGCGTTGGGAATAATTTACAGGAACATCTGTATCTCATACTGATTAGAAGTCCCCAATGGGAGACACCACCATTGGTGGTTGAGAAAGACAGGACTAAAATCCTATGGGACTTCAAATTCCACATAGACAAGCAGCTGCTGGCCAACCAACCAGATGTAGTGGTGGTTAACAAGGGAAAGAAGACTGCAGTTATGAGCAATGTGACAATCCCAGCTGACAGCAACATCAGACAGAAGGAACAAGAGAAAACAGAGAAGTACCGAGAGCTGAAGAAGCAACTGGTGCAGATGTGGAAAGTAAAGCCCAAAGTGATCCCAGTGGTAAAGGAGCACTAGGATCTGTAAAACCTAAATTGGTAGAGTGGGTCCAGCAGATTTCAGACACAATATCACAGGTCTCTGTCCATAAGAGTGCAGTCCTAGGAACAGCTAATATCCTGCACCAAACCCTCAAACTCCCAGGCCTCTGGTGGAGGACCTGACCTTGAGGAACACACATACCATCCTCTCCGGTGTATAAGATGTATAAATGTTACCTGCAACTGACTGGTGGCCTGTCCAGAGTCTACCAAGCCTCTCACATACTGAACACAGTGATAGGCTCCATCTCCTTAAACCCTTGCCTCCCTTGTTTATGTTGTACCCAGGATATGGGGTAATATGCTGCAGTACCTCTGAAAATATGAGGGAAATAATCACGAGAGTTATTTCGGGTTGTTTCTCCCACGCAGAGGTTTACTGCAAAGCAACATGACCAATCATCATTTCCTTGTCCTTTCCCCAACACAAAATGGCAGACTCACGATAAGTTCGCGTGCAGAAAAACGTATTTTAAACCCTTAAAACATACATGAAAACATTTCTTTAACTTCACTCCAGCATGCAATACAAACAGAAAAATACCCTAACTATGCACTCAACATGTTCAGAACACTGGGAGACGTTTACCTGAAAATATGAGGGAAATAATCACGAGAGTTATTTCGGGTTGTTTCTCCCATGCAGAGGTTTATTGCAATGAGGAGAAACCCCGCGAAATCACTCCAGTGGTGTGGGAAGACATTACAAGTTGTAAAAATAAAGGATCCCCCAGGATTACTAGACAATTTCCGAAAATGCGGTCACAATTCCTTTGAATAGAATTACAAAACATTTAGAAAAAATAAAGAATAACATACTTTACATACTTTTAACCAACTCTTAACTGTATTTATATTGTCCTGAAGGCTTTTATGTAAATGTATATTTATTACAAACCCTTTTAACATTTTAAGAACTTTCCTATTTTTAACTATTTCTATTCCCTACTATTTTTAATATGACATCACCTTATGAGTTATCATTATTTATTGGCAGAGAGCTAACCACTATTTATTGGTGCTGTCCTGAACATAGTGTTTAAAGGCGTGCTACCCTTCTAACCTATCACATTTATATATGAAATTCCTCTCAAAAAATAAATTATGCTAAATAATAAAAATAATATAAATATTATAAATTATAATTAATATAAATAAGCAGCTGGTCTGCTCTGTGTTAGCCTGATCCCGCCAGATCTCAGAAGCTAAGCAGTGCAGGGCCTGGTTAGTACTTGGATGGGAGACCTCTTCGGAAAACCAGCGGCTGTGTGCTCTCCTCCAGGTAATACTGGAGTTGCGTCAGGAACAGCATCCGGCATAAATTTTGTGCCAAATATCAATATGGATCTGGCTGTATTCACTGTGGTGAACCCGAATAATGGACAACAACAACAACAAATATGAATAACAGAATTTTTTATCCAAAATATTTCCACGTCGCAAATCTATTGTTGATATTATATAAAGTTATATACACGACAATCATGTATAGAAACACTTTCCTATGAAAATAGAGGAATTGTGAATAAAAATGTCTGTAATTTCTAAATGGACAATGCAATATATTTGTTAAATCCTTGTTGATAAGCTGAAAGTCTGCACTAAAAGCACATCTCGATTGTTTCATGTCATGTCAGTACCACTTTGATGGTGTACAGAGGCACAAATATATATATATATATATAAATAATCACCCTCACTGTCTCACTGCTTATAGATCTGACTGTATACAGAGCTGCTGTCTCACCGCAGGGGGCAAAGGTGACTGTGACAACAATTTGAAAACATTTTCAAAGAGAACTGATACAAATATGTCTGTGAAACAGAAATACTTCTCCAGAGATGTGCAGGCAGCAGCCAGGAGGGTATAATTTAATGATGTTTCTCAGGGATAGCAGATAAAACAACAACTAATGGGGTTGATATTAAACTCTAACTAGCCGCTGGAGGTCAGAAAAATAAAATTAAGACTGTAAAAACTTCTGGACTCAACCATTATAGATACAAACAGCATTTTCAACAACAGCAACTTTGCTGTTACAGCGAGGGAAGGAAACAGTCCTTTGAGGTTTTATTAAAAAAAAAAAGGACACCACTGCATCTTCCAGCTTGAGATCTGATCTCAGAGCAGTCAGTCTGAAACCAGATTTGTGAGCTGGGAAGAATAACAGACACTCCCATGGGTGTTTTCTAATTCCACACTCATGGTTTGGCTTTATCGGCTCTGCGGTAGAGTGAGAGGAGAACACTTTCAGCCACTTCACTTGGTCTTTCTTTAATCTTGGGGATGTGAGATCAGCCAATCCCACTGCTGCGTCACTGTTACTGTAGCAACCTTTGATCTGTTGGTCTTTTGTGACAAATTTTCACATAAAGCTCCAGAGTCGATGTGACTTTATCCTCCACACATGCTCTCTGGATGGGCCGGATCCTTTGTTCTGGAATCGGTGGTGACGCGCACAGCAAAAATAACTACACAAGCATTTTCACACAGTACGCCAGTAAACGGGAAAGATGGAGCTCCTGTATCGGAATCGAAAAGTGTCTAAATATAGCTTCTGAAAAAGGAAGTGCTCTCTCTCTCTCTTTCTCTCTCTTCTTTGCCTCTTCAGTCTGACATTAACTTTGAAGATTTCTGCATGGAGTGCATCACAGAAGCTTTTCACTGAATCGTGCACATTATCTGTCCCACTTCCTCTCTGGACAAATGTGCAAGGCATCAAAGTGTTTGGCTGGTGATTGTGGTTAGGACACAGCGTGTCTCGTAGGACAGTGAGAATGAGCAAATTCTGTCTTCTGCAGACACGTTTGGTGCACTCTGTTTACCAAAGTGTTGCTTGATGTCACTGAATGCTCAGGTATTGAACAAGAAAATTGATTCAAAGCTGTGAAACTCCATCATGCATCCTGGAAGCCACTAGAAGGCGATCATCATGTGAGAGAAGCACGCACAACTAAAACATGTGAATCATGTGGTCAACTTTGTAACTAACCTCAACCAACCAGCAGAGGGCAGAGGTTCTGTTAGTGGTACTGTCTGTGTGTAGAATGTATCTTAAAATTATTGTAAATGTTGTAGCGAGACTGTCTGAAGGTTTCTATGATCTAATTTTGTGTCTGTTATGTCGCTGTTTATCACAGAAGGGGTTTCTTTAAAAGACGTGTAGCACCAAAATCATAACAATTTAGATTTAGGCTGTCAGTGACCATCCGATGATCCACCAGGATTACTTTGTGCACTTCTGTGACCGGTTTCAAAGTATATGGCATTTGCAACAAACAGCTACGGAGATGTCTGAAAACAAAGTAGCCTTGAGTATTTGGGTGTTTCCAACAAGTGACGTCGCTGCTAGAAGTGTCCCAGCATGCGCTTCAATAGAATTCAGGTGATTACGTTAAAAACTGAGGCACAGATTAATTCCAAAGTTTACATAAGTGTGATGCTGTGTTATGATGACTCGTTTTTAAGTGAGAACTGTTAATTAGTAATAGCTGCGGCTCCAAGAAGGTTTCTGTACACCTGTAGCCATGAGTCATAAACGCAGCCTGTCAATAACAGTCTCTGCTTGAGGATCAGTTTTGTGCATGATCAATTATGAGTGTTGTTATCAATAAAATCTAAAAAAAAAAAACAAAAAAACAAAAAAAAAGACATCTGCTGCCAGGGGAAAACGAGCGTCTCATTAGCTTACACACACACACACACACACACACACACACACACACACACACACACACACACACACACACACACACACACAGCGAGTTTCGCAACACACATACACACAGACATTCCAGCTCCAAATTCACTCTCTCAAAGTAAAAAAAGAGAGGGATTGCTGGCTGCAGCTCCACCTCGATTGTGGCACGTATAATAACGTTCATTAAGTCCTGGAAATAATGTATTCTGACTTTTTCCAATGTAACAAATCCATCTCTGTGTTCAGGCAGTCTGTTAAAAACAGTGACAGATGTCCCAATGTCTACGTCCACATTAGCTTCAGTAACCAGCATCCACACAAACAGAGTGTCACCACACTTTAGACTACAAAATCTGACACTCTGAAAAAGCTAAGCATTTCGGGGTGAAGTTTGTCCTCTCTTGTCTGTAAATTCGAAGCATCACTTTTGAACGGCAGCTCAGAAGCTTCGTTTTTGGATGGAGCAGATTTGCTTTCCTCTGTCTGTCAGTCATTGGGATGTTTCTGTTTTGCTAATAAGGATGTCACACACTGAAAAATGCTGAGAATTGCTGAGGGAGACATTTTCTGGAAATGCACCCACTAACGCTCAGAGTGAGAGGAATAAAATACATCAGCGATCACTAATTATTAGCACATGTGTGGAGACACTTACAATCATGAGTACTTTTATGTTGCCTTGCTAACTGGGTCATTAAAAAATGTAAGACATGTCCTTTAAGAATCCTTAATTTGACCGGTGATGCTCACTGAGCAGGTTTTCTGTCGGAAAAGGATGGAGTGATGGGCCTTTCACATCGGAAGCGTTGACGGTGTTAGGAGTGTAGTAAATCGGTCTAAAAAGCATTATTTTTAATGAGACGCTTCGTGTTTTTGATGCGACGTCAAGCGTCACGTCACAAAACGAGCTAAAGTAACGCTTTGCCGGGAGCACGTGTTGCCGCTTGTCGTCAAGCTGCCATGGTCAATGTTCAACCCAATCCAACTTTCACCACTGTGAGCTGTGATGTAGCTTTGCGCTGTCCAATAGAAATGAGATATCGGGCCAAAACACAGAAGACTGTAGTGCAGAAACCACTGACACTGATCGGTATAAAACACTGTGTTATATGTAGACCAGTGGCAGAAACATGTCACAGAACTGCTCATTTATACACAGCAGTTTTCTGATGAAAATCCTTACAAATGTTTTTTTTTTTTACCTCAAAATTCATTTCTGATCACTGTATAAAATGTTTCTTACATTAGAACACTTGTAATTAAAATAGTAAAAAATGAAAGATTCTTTAGAAACCTTTCTTCATCTGTAAAGTAAAACCATAACTTATCTGTTGTTTCAGATGAGATGATATCTTAACATAAGGCAGAACACGGAAGACTGCAGGTGCAGAACCCACTGATCTGTAGAAAACATTGTTATACACAGATCAGTGGCAGAAACATGTCACAGAACTGCTCATTGATACACAGCAGTTTTCTGAATCCTTACAAATGTCTTTTTTACCTCAAAATTAATTTCTGATTACTGTAAAAAATGTTTCTTACATTAGAAAACTTTTCATTAAAATAGTAAAAATTATAAGATTCTTTAAAAACTTTTCTTTATCTGTAAAGTAAAACCATAACTTACCTGTTGTTTCAGATGAGATGATTTCTTAACATAAGGAACCTTGAACATTTATTTTTTAGACAAATAAAATAGCATGTAAATGAATGTATACATTTTTAAGTCTGGAAGATTATTATCTGCATTTCAACCAGAATAAGAGACACTGTAAATAAACACAAATGTTTATTATAAATGCAACAGGAGATGATTTAACAATGACTGCAGTGCGATTGTAAAGTAGGATTTCTTAATATGACATAAACCTCATGATGAAATCATTTTTTATTTGAGTCATTTCAACTTGTAATAACGTCAGAATATGTGATTGCTTTTAATGTTGTGATCAGGACAGAGTAATTTCTAAAATATGAATTGACTAGTGATTGTGAATGTTTTAAAACTGTGCACAATAGGAGCAGGGTTTGTTTTATTTAGAGGCGTAGAAACAGGTGTTGGTTTCCTGGATTCTTGGGACATTTAACCATAGGAAGGTCTCTTCTGCAGCTTTGACCTCTGGTGGAGTTGTTGAAGACACTTTTCTCCCATTTTCAAGAGCAGAGATGTTTTCTTCCGACTTAGTATGTACATTTTAAGCACATTATAAATCCTGTTGTTCACGAAGCACTGAGCTCACGCTAACATTCATTGCAGTGTCAGTGCCTTAACATAGTGTACTACTGCCAAGCTAGGACAGTATATTATTACATAAAGACTGTAACTTTACTAAAACAAGCAAATAATTCTGCAACACTATTTAGCAGTTATTAACTGCAAATAATTTAAATACATTTAGATAACTTAGAAGGACCTTAGAACATGTTTCACAGTATTTCCAAGGAAAGATGAATGATCCAAACGATAAAAGCACAGTTTATTTGCTGTGATCATAAAAATAAAGTATATTTTAATTAAGGGCAAAACAGTGGCTTTGTGGTTACCATTGTTCACAGCGAATCCCGGTGCCATCATTTCGGAGTGTCAGTATCGTCATTTCTAAGCATGAGCTGCGATCCACCGATTATCACCTTGTTTCTGCTTAAAACTGCACTCCAGTCATCATCTATCTCAGCGACAGATATCTGAAGCTTTTGTACAACAATCATTTCCACATAAGTTCAGTATTATTTCATAATAAAAGATGGTGGACCGATCAGAGCGCAGCAGCGGCACGGCAGACGTCTTCCGTGCCGCTGCTGTTCCTCTGTCAATTCAGTGCATCAGTAGCGAAATGAGATGACTATTGCCTCATTTCTGCTTAAAACAGCCTTGTTTCTGCTTAAAACTGATTTTATAATGATTTAAGAGGTTTTACATTGTCATCTGATGGTTAATAATCACATTATTCCCTTTGATTGTTTTGGATGTAGAGAGTCAGTCTCAGCTGTGCTGCTGTGGTCCCAAATGACGCATGACACTGAAGGCAGGGCAGACTCAATTTTAGGGGGGCTGTTCTGTCAGCCACACTGGGTTTGTCCCAGTCCTTTCTGTACTGGTCCTTTCTGTATGGACTTTGCGTGTTCTCCTTCTGTTTGAGTCCTCTCTGGGTATTCTGGCATTCAACCATGCAGTTTAGGCTTATTCAAAACTTTAAATTGACCACAGGCGTTTATTTTGAGTGTGGACATGTTTGTCTATATCTGGCCGTGCAATGGACTGACGGTCTGGGCAGGGTCTACCCTACGTTTTGTCCAGTGACCATTGGGATAGGCTCCAGCGCCCATATGACCGTGAATTGGAATAAACCTTATAAAAAAATGAAGGAACAATCTCATGCTACACTCTAGAAAATGAAATGCTGCTGCCAGACTTTTGACACGAAGCACAAAGTTTGGCCACATTAAACCCATTTTGGCATCTCTTCGCTGGTTTCCAGTCCCGATTTTAAGGTTCTGCTATTAACTTATAAAATTATTCACAAACTGGCACCTCCCTACTTAGCTGAGCTAATTAAACCCTACGTACCGGCCCGGGCTTTGCTTTCTCAGGGTGCAGGACTACTTTCTGTCCCTAGGGTGAATAAAAAATCTGCGGGTCACAGAGCTTTCTCTTACCGTGCACCTGCTTTGTGGAATGATCTCCCTGTGTCAGATTCTGTAGAGACTTTCAAGTCCAGACTTAAGACTTTTTACCCTTTTAAATTCATTTTATAAGCATTGCATTAACTCACTTGAAAGTTGAAATAGTTAAGTTGAAATAACTTTTAAAAAATCTATACAAGTTATACGAGGGCTGTCAATAAAGTAACGGTCCTTTTTATTTTTTTCAAAACTATATGGATTTCATTCATATGTTTTTACGTCAGACATGCTTGAACCCTCGTGCGCATGCGTGAGTTTTTCCACGCCTGTCGGTGACGTCATTCGCCTGTGAGCACTCCTTGTGGGAGGAGTCGTCCAGCCCCTCGTCGGAATTCCTTTGTCTGAGAAGTTGCTGAGAGACTGGTGCGTTGTTTGATCAAAATTTTTTCTAAACCTGTGAGACACATCGAAGTGGACACGGTTCGAAAAATTAAGCTGGTTTTCAGTGAAAATTTTAACGGCTGATGAGAGATTTTGAGGTGATTCTGTCGCTTTAAGGACTTCCCACGGTGCGAGACGTCGTGCAGCGCTCTCAGGCAGCGTCATCAGCCTGTTTCAAGCTTAAAACCTCCACATTTCAGGCTCTGTTGATCCAGGACGTCGTGAGAGAACAGAGAAGTTTCAGAAGAAGTCGGTTTCAGCATTTTATCCGGATATTCCACTGTTAAAGGAGATTTTTTTAATGAAAGACGTGCGGACGGGTCCGCGCGCGACCCTCCGCCACAGGAAAAACACCTCTGTTGGAAGCCTTAAGGACAAGTTGGAACATGTCCTGCTGTTAAACAATTTCTCATATACTCACTCCACTGAAAGCCATCAAAAGCTGCCTGGATTTTACAAATGGTTATCAACACGGAGGTGTTTTTCCTGTGCCGCTGCACCGCGTCGGCTGCGTCCCGACACGCGGACCCGTCCGCACGTCTTTCATTAAAAAAATCTCCTTTAACAGTGGGATATCCGGATAAAATGCTGAAACCGACTTCTTCTGAAACTTCTCTGTTCTCTCACGACGTCCTGGATCAATAGAGCCTGAAATGTGGAGGTTTTCAGCTTGAACAGGCTGACGACGGCGGCTGAGAGCGCTGAGCGACGTCTCGCACCGTGGGAAGTCCTTAAAGCGACAGAATCACCTCAAAATCTCTCATCAGCCGTTAAAATTTTCACTGAAAGCCAGCTTAATTTTTCGAACCATGTCCACTTCGATGTGTCTCACAGGTTTAGAAAAAATTTTGATCAAACAACGCGCCAGTCTCTCAGCAACTTCTCAGACAAAGGAATTCCGACGAGGGGCTGGATGACTCCTCCCACAAGGAGTGCTCACAGGCGAATGACGTCACTGACAGGCGTGGAAAAACTCACGCATGCGCACGAGGGTTAAAGCATGTCTGACGTAAAAACATATGAATGAAATCCATATAGTTTTTGAAAAAAATAAAAAAGACCGTTGCTTTATTGACAGACCTCCTATATGATTTTTTTTCAATGAGACAGCTGTTCCTTTTTTAGAGTGTGAGTTTCTACTAATTATTTCTGTAGAATTTTGCAGCTGCATTTTCCCAAACAGAATATCTGCAAGTTCAAGGCTGCCTGCAGTCCATTCTCTGATTATTTTATTATTTTATTTTATAAATGACAGCAGTTTTACAAAACTAAATTTACAGTATTTTCTACAAAGATAGTTACATATTTTTTTTCTGTATTTTTTTTTTAATAGAATTATTCTGGCGACCACATTTGCTAGTTTTTCCCAGTAAAAACAACAGAACTGTTTTACTATGTGATTTGTAATCTTTCAGTGAAGAAAGTGAGTCAAAACGTTCAACACAACCACTGAAGATTAAAACAGGTGTCTGACAGCACATGAGACCTGCAGCTGTTAAAGTGGTGCTGCTGTAAATGTCCAATTTGTTCAAAAGTCGGAAGTGGTATTGACGTGTTTCTCGCAACTTCGGGATGGAGGAAACATTTTGGCTTCACTTTTAAACCCCAAAACTCTTTCTTGTGTATAAATGTGATTAATAGAACAGCCGTGAGTCTTTACTTTGCGGGATAATATAATCACAGATGTGCTCTTTGCGTGGTGGTACAAAGCGGTACGTGCGTAAAGATGGAGGTGAGTGCGCACCTGGCGCAACAGAGCCAACCTGTTGAGTTGATCGGCTTACGCAAAAAAATTGTAAAGTTTCTTTTTTAAAAAACAACGATCCCGATATGAGAGAAGGCAACTCTGGTCTCGAAAGAGTTAAGCGGTCTTCCCGTGCGCGGGGCGGCTGGCGGGGGCTTAGTGCGGTGGATGCAGAGCTCGTGGACGCAGCCGCGTGCAGCAGCGCACCAAATCGTGCAACCTGACAGTGACGCGGTCACCACAGTTCACTAAAAATAATCATATTTTCTTTAGAAAAAACAGCCACGCCAGGCATGTGGGGGCACAGGGACGTCGCTGGATGTGACCGCGTTCAGTTTGGGTCCTGCTGAGGGCGCGTGTGAGGAAGCAGAGCGCGGATAACGTCCTTCATGGACGGGCAGCGGAGCTTTTACGAGATGGAAAACCCGTCGGAGAACCCCAGCAAGGCGGCGGAGTATCTCAAAGAGCTGAACAAGATCATCGAGACCCAGCAGGGGTTGCTGGAGAAGCAGAGGATCCGGATCGAGGAGCTGGAGCTCCAGGTGACAGATCTTTGCACAGAGAACGCGTGTCTGAAAGATCAGCACCAGCGGCACCTGGTCACCTGCAGACTCCAGCAGGGCAACCATCCCGCGCTGGGAGCCATAAAGGAGAATGTCATGCAGGAAAAGTAAGTTAGTCACTCTTTTTTCTCTCTCTCTCTGTCTCTCACAGCGCCAAGCTGTCAAAGTTCCTCTGCGTACAGCGCGCACGTGTTCAATCTGTGTGTGTGTGTGTGTGTGTTTTCTTACGCCACGACGACACGGAACCAAATTAAAACGTGTATTTGGCTGCCACTTTGTCGTGGATCAATTTTTCATCACCCGTGTCATTCTCACTGGCACGCTGCGCGCGTGGCACGCGTGTTGCGTAATCCTGCACAGCGCGTGACAAACAATCTAAATAAATAATCGGAACAAGATTTAAAAGAAAAAGAACAAGATATAAAATCATCACAGACGGGTGTGCCTGTTTTTAAAATTATATCACAAGAAAGCACCGTGAAATTTTCAGTAAACATGTTTAGTTTGTTTTTCACACATTCTTTGTGAGTTTTATTATTTTTTTTAATAATCCTTATGTAAATGATAATCTGATGATTGTACAGGAGAGTTCCTTTTTTCCATCTGCTGGTTTTCAATTTGCATTCATTCCAGGGGTGCTTCAAGCTTTTGGAGATGGGGAGGGAGGGGTGGGGCAACCAGAGTTCAGTGTTGTGAGATGGAGTCAGTGCTGCCAGCTGTCGATTGTAAACCAGTTGGACCTCCCTTATTTTGTATAGTGTAGCAGATAAGAGAATATTTAGAGCGGAATCCTGCAAATGGTGATAAAAGCATCAAATTCGGCAGAAATACTCCTCATTCAAAAAACAAACAAACAAAAAAAAACCGATTGGCCACTTCAATTTTCAGTTGGCGTTCAGGTAGAGGACAATTGAAGTCAAAATTAAAAGATGCTCCAATCATATTGAAACCTATGCCACATTACTTGCCTGATCATAAATATTCTAAAAAGGTATGGTTTGGATGGTCTGTAACTGAATTCTATGGAGTTATGGGATAAAAACAGCAAGAATGGTGACAATGGACAGCATCAGTTTGTACAGGGGTCAAAAGTTAAAGTTGATCCAATTTTGGTAAAAAGTGATGCAAATTACTAGTTGAGTTAACACGGTTTTAAAAAGGAATAGTTTGGACCATGTATCATCCTTACTTATCACGTTACGGGGTAACATATGTCACGTATCTTAGAATCCAATAGACGTCGACCTTGTTTGACTTTTACTTTGGAGACCAAGCATTCAACACTGTCAAAACTATTCCATTTATTAATCCTATTAGCTCAACCAATAATTTGCATCACTTTTTACCAAAACTGGAGCAACTTTAACTTTTGACCCCTGTACAAAATGAAACTGACCTTTGTCACCATTCTTGCTGTTTTTATCCCGTAACTCCATAGAATTTAGTCACAGATCGTCCAAACTATACCTTTCTGGAATCTTTATGATCAGGCAAATAATGTGGAATATTTTTCAATATGATTGGAGCATCTTTAATTTTGACCTCTGTGTAATTCTTCAATTGACACCGACCTGACCACTGATTGAAAAGTCAAGTGGCCATTTGTTTTTTTTTTTTAAAGAGGAGTCTCTAAGGAGTATCTCTGCCAAATTTGATGCTTTTAGCACCATTTTCATGATTGTTTCAGTTATCGGCTGCACTAATAAAGATTACAAATAATGTTGGTCATTTTTATCTCCTAATAGGCACAAAGAGGGTGTGGCAGTACAGTTTCTGTCCACGTCCAGAGGAGGGGTGGAGTCTATGTGATCATTCCTTACTGGCTGTAGCTTTGTAAACCAGAACCATAACTTTGCGAAAGAGTTTGGTCCCCTTCTCTTTCACAGCTGTTTTCTCTCAGCCAAAAACAGGCTGGGCAAGCTGCAACTGTTGACAGGGCTATTCTACAGGACGCCGTCTTACTATGATTGGCCGCGATCTAAAAAAAAGTGCCACAAAGGGATGAAACAGCTTAATACAACTTGTCTCCTAACAGGCTGGTTTGTAAAGTGCAGATCTGGCAACCCACCCAAAAACAAAAGAATGCAGCGGCGCTCTCGGCCAGACATGAACAAAACCGCAACAAACACTGCTTTAGCTTCAAATTTTTACCCCGATCGAGCACAAGCAAACACATTTCAAGCTGTAGTCACTATGAGTACCCCATTAAAATAATTCTGAAGTCTAGGGTGACCATATTTTGACTACCGAAAAACCAGGACACTCGGCCCAGCAATGATGCTTGAAGTTTACTCAAAGATGCCTTATAATTTCAATACATTTAAAGTATGATTCCCCTGAGACACAAATTCAGATAGGCTTCTCAGGGAAACCAGGACATTTAGTCACCCTATAAGTCATTAAGACTATAAATTCCAGTAAGTTACCACATACTATCAATGATTTTGAGAATTGGGATGAAATTTTTAAACAGTTCAAAAGTTGGATCCTGATTTCAAATCTGGTGCCACTGATGTGGCCGTAGCTACTATGTATACGAGGGCCCGGTTTCATAAAGCAGTATAATCTTTTAGTCTATTACGGTTACTTAACCAACTAAGGTCTAATTAATCCATCTAATTTCTATTTCACATCGATGGCTAAACTTGTAGATTAGCTGTTTTATGTTAATCAATGATTTTCATGATTATAGCAACCTTGCAAGTGCCATTGTGAAGAAACGCCTCCAAAGGGCAACAGTTTTGTTTACTTCTGGGTTGGTCAATCTACTCCAAACATGGCCAAGTTTCCCGCAGCAGAGGAGAACCGTTCCCAACCTCAGTGTCCGTAAACGTCTCAAATGGATTATTTCAGTCCTGGAACGCTCCTGCTACAAATCTCCCCTTCCTTCCTCTTCCATCAAGTGGTGGCACATGATAGCTTCCTTTTTTAAGGTAATTCACTGAAGTTTTGTCAACTACAATAAGGCTAGCCTCCTCTGTACCAGGATAAAAACTTTAGTTGGGTAATGCAAAACTTTAGCTGACTAAGCACTTTGCGCAACAACTAACATCAAAAGATGAGTCGACTGAGTTTAGTCCACTAAACAAGATTAGACCACTTTATGAAACCAGGCCCAGGTTTGTTCAAGATTTACAAAGATGGATCAAGAAGCCACGATGACGCTTGACAACATATCCTGATTTACTCCAGGATTAAACGGGACGGAACGCCACTCTGTGGAATAGCCGCTTTCTTATTTGGGGCGGGCTTCATGCAATGACTCATTGAGTGGTACCAACATCAGCAAGTCTTTTGAAAACAGATTTTTGCTGCATGCTTTGCTCAGAATTGTGTTTTGACTGATTAAATACATTATGGACTTTCAGGGTTTTAATCGAAGAAACAGCAGTTCACCACCGCACCTACTCCACTGGATGCCATCTTGCATGCCAGTGCAAGCATGTATGGCAGTCGTCTGGTTGTCGGTGTGCCTATCTCACATGCTTCATTCCAATGATTCACTGGCTGTGGACATGATATCTAGAAACATAAACAATGGATTTGGTCACAATCTTGATGCTTGCATCTGGAAAGACTTGATTCACTTTTGAGACAGGTGGAATGTTCTTTCTATCTTATCTTTTTAGCCCTTGTTGTCATTCATGGAATTTCAGTACCTGGCTTTATTACACCATAAAGAACTATACATAGATGCACAAAAGACATAAACCCCTAAGATTAAAACCATCTTCTATTACCTTAAGGAGGAAATTATGGATGCCATTATCACCATAGGTACACTATGTGCTCTCTGAATGCTCCCCCCCCTCCAACCCCCGAGTTGTGTTTTTGTTCATTTGTCTCACTGGATGTCTGAAATGTGTCTCAGAAATTTTTGAATGGAATTTGATTTTTTTTTTTTTTTTTTTTTTTTGAGAAGTCATGTTTGGGTCAGCAAACAATTTGTCATATATTTGGTGATGTGCCTGCTCTGTGCCTTATGTTCGAAATAAAACCATTTGGCTTTTTAGCATCATAAAAAGAAATATTGCCTAAAACATTTCTTGATTGTGTCCATGTGATCCAGAGCCCGTAGCAGGATACTACGGCACATGCTGCTGTCACAAACTATTCAGAGATTGTTCAAATGACATACCAAAATGTAAAGGATTATTATTCTTTAACATAAAGGGGCGTTTTTGCTTCGTATCCGCTGACAGAAAACCTTTTAAATTTGTCACAAAAGGAGATGACATCAAGTTTAGAGGTTCTCATGTTCAGTAGTGTTGACAGCAACAATATGAATTAGGCAAAGGGATGACTGTATTTAAAATTATGCATTTTCTTTGTGGTTTTTTCAGGAACATGAGCTTTAGAGCACATTGGATGAACTTTTGTGATGGTAAATATATAAACTACTGCTGAAAGATTTAGAATCGTCTCCACGTATTAGAATGGTGTTCCTGCATGACGTGCGTGAAAAGGGGTTGGGCGGATGCACAAGCAAGGAGCCAATATTGCGTTTGTTGGAACGCCGACCCTGTCATATATTTCAATAATTTATTGCCAGATGGTGCCAGGTTCGTTCCACCTTGTGCACAACTCACGTACTGCAAATTCTCAAATTGACATCATTGTCATGTGACTACTACTGATTACAAAATGCAAAACAAAACATTGCATACATGTGTAGAATAACAATGAATTTTTGAAAAACCTAATTCCCCATGAAACAAAACTTACTGTGAGTCACCCAGTGCATTTACAGAACTTGGAAAAGACCAGTGCACACTGATGACACTGTCACAAGTAAGAAGCGGAACGATGACGAAAAACCTTGTGAAATTTTTTTTTTTTTTTTTTTGCTTTTTACAACATGTTTTGGTTAAAAAGGGACTGGGCGGATGGCCGAGGGTGGTATAGGTATGGTATAAAGAATGGTAAATGGGCCGCATTTATATAGCGCTTGTCCATCTGCATCAGATGCTCATAGCGCTTTACACATCAGTGCCTCACATTCACCCCAATGTCAGGCTGCTGCCATGCAAGGCTCTCACTACACACCAGGAGCAACTAGGGGATTAAGGACCTTGCCCAAGGGCCCTTAGTGATTTTCAAATCTGGCTTGAACCAAAGATCCTCTGGTCTCAAGCCCAACGCTTGACCACTAGACCATCACCTCCCCTAATGAAATGAAACCTATCACACATATGAGCAAGCTATTTGTTAAAATTTGTTAAATAGCATTTGTAATATTATGATTGTAACAGTAATGTTGGTGCCCACTAAGATTGTAGTTGAGTCAAGTCAAGGAAATTGGAGTGCTGAAGCCAATGAGACCTTCAAGTCATTCTGTCTGTGTCGGAGCTCATCATGTCCCACTTTCCAAGATGCCATGAAAGGAGCATTGGTGTATGGAACAAATTCAAGTTTCCCTGGCAAGTGTCATTTTGGATGAACTGTCATAGTCAAATAGATTTGCTGGAATTATTTTCTGAAGTTTACAGTAAAAGCTTGGCTGGGTTTGTACAACTGTTGATTTTTGGCATCTGGAAACCCTTCATGTGTATTGTTACTGTCACCCTGTCACACCTTTTTGAAACGTGTTGCAGGGCTGAAATGGCTGAATAGATATATATTATGAAATGAACTTATTATTTTTTTTATTTATTTATTTCCCCTACAGTCCAAACTCTGATTTGGGGTTGTAATATGTCTGTTACAAGATGACGG
The DNA here is from genome assembly GCF_902500255.1 of Thalassophryne amazonica. Taxonomy (NCBI): domain Eukaryota; kingdom Metazoa; phylum Chordata; class Actinopteri; order Batrachoidiformes; family Batrachoididae; genus Thalassophryne; species Thalassophryne amazonica. The sequence goes on from NC_047105.1 coordinate 118,173,369, forward strand.
TATATATTGGTTTTGACATATTGTCTGCATAACGTGGTTGGTGTGGAGTAACTCACTCAGCTTCATCTAAATTTTTGCTGTCCATGTCTAACAGTGTCTGCTACAAAAAAAAAAAAAAAATCTGGACCTCTCAATGTCACAAAATGTGTTATTTTAATCATTATTCACTTGCTTCATTTGGACAGAAAAGTTATCACATATATAGTTGTGGTTAGAAGTTTGTAGGCACTCATCGTGGGCATGAATGTCATGGTACTTCTGAGTTTTAATGATGTCCTTGAGCTATACTTTTTCCAGGGTGGAATGATTGTACAGCATAAATTATTAATGACTTTAAAAAACAAGAATTGGGTGCACAAGTTTTAATTTATTCTAGATCTTCTCTAATTCACACAGGGTTATAATTATACACACAGGCTATATATACATCCACTTCCAGTAATATTTGGTTAAATGTCCCTTAGTAAGCTGCACCTTGACCAGATGGTTTTGGTAGCCATAAACAAGCTTCTGGCATATGTCTGGCTATTTAGTTTCCCAGTCTTCTTATCAGAATAGGTAGAGTTCTTTTAGGTTGGTTGTGTTCCTGGAATGGTCCCAGATTTTTAAGCTTAGTCTACAAATTTTCTATAGGGTTGAGGTCAGGGCTTTGGGAAGGCCATTCCAGAAGCTTAATGTTAGGCTGCTTTATCCAACCCATAACCAGTTTTGATGGGTGTTTGGGATAATTCTCATGAGGGATCACCTAATTGTGGCCACGTTTGAACCATCTAACTGTTGATTTGAGGTAACGCTGAAGAATTTGGAGGTAGTCCTCCTATTTATTCCATCCACTTTGCGCAGTGCGCTGGTAAAACTGGCAGCAAACCAGCCCCAGAGCATGGTGCTACCACCACCATGCTTGACAGTTGGTACAGTGTTCTTAGGTTTGCAAGCCTCACTCCTCCAAACATACCTCTTGTCTTTGTAGCCAAATAACTCAGTCTTTGTTATGTCTGACCATAACATAAAATACCTTTCTCCAGAAAGCATTTAACTTGTCCAGTAGAGGTGGGCAATACTGTGAATTTTGGTATTCATCCGATACCAAGTAAATACAGGCCCAGTATCGTCGATATCGATACTGATACTTTTTCATATTTAAGCTTCATAGATCCAAAGGATCCAAAAGACCTAGGATAGAATTTCCCCAAACATTGTACGTGACAACAAAATACTTTATTATCACAACCAACATTTTTGTTGAAAAAAATATCACTCAACACAACTTAAAATCTCCTGAGGTAGAGGGCTGACAAACCTCAATACAAGGGTGCGCTGCTCCGTGTTGTGTGACACAGCGCATCGTTGCTCTTACAGACAGAGAGTAGACGTTGATGAATCTGCATGTGCAACAGTCAGTGTGTGCGGGAGAGAAAAAAAGCTTGAGTATCGATGTTTTTACACGAGGATCATTCAGTATCAATACCAGCGTTGGTATGGATATTATCGATATTAGGATTGATCCGCCCACCTCCATTGTTCATGTGGACATCTGCAAATTTCAGTCTAGCATGAAAGTTTCAGTTATGGAGCAGGGGCTTTTTTCTTGATTGGTACTCATGGTGATGTAAAACTGGTTTCATTGTGGACAGTGATGGTCCAGTTTCCAGTTCATAGCAGGCCTGAGTCTTGGTGGTTCCTAGTTTGTTCCCACAGAATGTAAAAGATTCACTATTTGTGTGATACAGCAGTGAAAATAGAACTACTTTTTTGTCAAAATAACAATGAAGGCCTGCTACATTTTGTTTTCTGTTATATTTAGCACAGTAAAATATTGACATCTTGTTTTTTGCAGACACCGTGTCCTGATTCTCTCTGAATGCTATCTCATTCTGTCTGATGTTACACAGCTTTTACGCTGGATGATGAGCTCTACGGTGCCATACACATTATGATGATCCACACTCCACCAGCATCTCTGTTCCTGTAAATAAACGCTTTGAAGAAAAGCTATTTTTACGTTAAAAGAAATGAATCTACAGCTGTAAGTGTGTTTGTGCAGAGAGCGACACTGTGGGGCTTTATATACGATGACATCATCATCACGTTTGCTTACTCACTGTTCATTGTCAGTACAGAGCACCAGATGACAGATCCTCCCCACAAATTTCCCTCCCTGCAATGACCTTTTAACATCGGAATGCCAAAGCGCAAAGCGAGCAGGGCAGAAGTGTTTGAATAGTCCCAACAGGCTTGATCTCTGAGGTTAAAATGGAGTGCACACACAAGACTTGGACAAATATTTTCAGTACAAAGCCCTGTGCCGGGGGAAAACGAGCGTCTTGTCAGCGCACACACACACACTCACACACATACAGAGCTGAGATGGAGTCTTGTCCCTGGTGATGTGTCACCAGTTCAGCCATGTCAGCTGTTCTTTTTGCCTTGTCCATAGTCAGCGGACAGTCCTGGACTTGACTGGCAGGCTGGCAAGCAGGGGAGGGGGGTTCCTAAGTCCCCATAACACACCACACAATGTTAGAATAAGATCACATGGAGACAGACCACTGTTACTGCAGGCCCAGTCCCCACAGTGAGCCACAAGAATGAGCTGGTGTCATGGGGATTTTTGGAACTGCTTTATTTATCTCTTCACACAACTCGCACAGCCCCATGAAGGTCAGATCTGCATTTTAATAGATACTGTATCAGGCCTTGTACCAGACAAGGTCTTTGCCAGTTTATTTCACAGTTACAACATCAGCTACAATCACACAAAGTGTTTCAACTGCAAATTTTATCTGTGTGATGAAGTGGAAAGCACGTGGGTGGAAGCTCTGTGGTCGTGCAGCTTATTAGCCAATTGATGTAGGACCTGGCATGGCCAGTGTTTTTCTGGTATGGAGAGTATACTGTACATATGTGTCACAAAAGCAAAGTTATATAATTTAATAAAAGCACTAACTGGTTTTCAGACCATTACGTAGTGAACACATTTGGCCAAATGCATGATTTGCTCACAAATGACCTCTGCAGGTTTGTTTTTGATCAAGCTAGCTCTTGTAGACTCATAGTAACTATCCAGATAATAAACTCATAATTGTTTGAAAATATTATGTTTATACTGATGGCAGCCGGTCTGCTCTGTGTTAGCTTAATCCTGTCAGATCTCAGAAGCTAAGTAACGTGGAGCTTGGTTCATACTTGGATGGGAGACCTCTTCGGAACACCAGGAGCTGTATGCGTTTCTCCGGGTAAAACTGCAGTTGCGTCAGGAAGGGCATCCGGTGTAAAACTTGTGCCACATACCAATGCGGATCTGGCTGTATCTGCTGTGGTGATCCCGAACTAACGGGAGCAGCTGAAAGATCAACAACAACAACATGTTTATACTGATGATGTGGTATATATTGTCTACAATCAATTTCAATTAATTTTTTCCAATTTATTGAGTTTATATAGCGCCAAATCAAAACAAAGCTGCCTCAAGATGCTTCACACAAGTAAGGTCTAACTTTACCAACCCCTAGAGCAAGCACACAGGCGACAGTGGTAAGGAAAAACTCCCTCTGATGATACTGAGGAAGAAATCTCAAGCAGACCAAAGGGGTGACCCTCTGCTTAGGCCATTAGACCAAAAAGGTTGACAACACAGAACATAATGCAACAACAATTGATGAGAGTCCATGCAGGTGTCCAGTCCACTGTCAAGGGAGGGATTGGGGAGGGGGGTCATCGAGACACTCTTTGGATCTCTTCCTGCAGCAGAGTCTGTTCCGCGTCCGTGCTAGAAATCATCTAATCCAGCACGTGGATCCAGCCACATCTCAGACAGAGAGAAAAAAGTAAACAGAATCAGTCTGCCAGAAAAAAAAAAAACACTTAAGGTGTAATTCATCAGCATGAAGCAACAGGAAAGCAGAAGAAACAATAAGGTGATCGCCAGGCCCTAGCCCTAAGTTTCACTATGATTGTAGTGACGCTACAGATTGTAGATCGCCAGCCCCTAGCCCTAAGTTTCACTATGATTGTAGTGACGCTACAGATTGTAGCGTCACTACAATCATATCTTAACAGGTGGTTAATTGATGTGTGAGCAGAACATTCACCTCGCATGATAACCGACTGCACGTCCGTGGTGAGAGTTCATTAGAATGTAGTAAGCATGTGCATCTGGTTACCACATCACAACTTAAGGTGCCTTAATTGCCTAACCCTATGGTCAGATTAGCTACAAGTGAGGGCGCCAAGCAATTGACATTTGTCACGTAGTGGGAATTCACAGGGTGCGGCCAGGTCATGATTACTTGGTGTTATTGTGCACAATGTTTCATGATGGAACAAGGAAATAAATATGAAGAATATCAAAAACTTTTGGAGTTAAATCTACACAATAAGCTTAAACCAGACAAGGTATCAGGCAGGAATGTTTGGCAGAATCATTCTGCAAAAAAAAAAAGGGTTCCTTATTACAAGAAATGCAACAAGACATAACAAACCCTGTCATTACGAGGTCACTTTGAGATGTTCAAACATACTGTTTAATGTCAGCAATGCACCTGTGATTTCAATGATTTTACAGTATTTTCCTTGAAGTATGTTATTTCATTAATATCATAGTCAGCATCAATTAATATCTTCTGCTTTAACAAACAAATCTGTAATTGGATGCAAAATATCATCAACTTATCATTATCAAGAAAATCCCAGAAGAGATATAGAGATATTATATCTCACAGGTGAGAACCAAAATGGTGCTGGTGTTGGCTTAACTTCTGCTGCTTTGGATTGTTTGGATGAGTATTATGTTATTACTGACCCACTGTGCCAGCTCACTTCCACTGTACATTCAATCAAGCTCTGCTTGCAATGATAGTAAATATTTGAATTTGTGTGTTCTGGGTACTCCATACTGTAATCCACCTCCATTGTTGGCCAATGTGTTGTTGGATCTGTGGTGGCAGCCTGCTCCTTGCGTAAGAGGAAGACATAGTCTTGTTAAAGGAAAGCAGAGCGGTGTGTGTATCTGAATGAGAGAGCTTTTCAAAGGGGTCAGCCCTGGTGGGGCTGCCTGTGGCTATTATCACATGACCTTTCTTTAAATTTGGGAGTCTGGTTATTAATGGATTAATGGATGATCAGCTTGTTTTATCTCAGTATTGACTGTGGACCCGGTAGCTGACAAGGATAATGAGCATCGCTAACATTGATTGTGCAAATCTGAGCTTCTTGGTTCATGCACTGCAACATAAAGAGAAAGTCTGCAAGATCTGACAGACATTAGGCATCAACAAACACCCAGTTTAAGATATAGCACTGGAATACTCACTAGAATCACTAGGAACACGAGAAGGCAGGATCTGCAATGATCTGGCAGAGGACATGAAAAGGAGTACATTTTAAAAGATTCTCATCATTCAGCTGTGGAAGTGGTGACACAAAGGCGATTGAATGACTAAACCCAGAATTAGTAGCACACACGGAATCCATAACAACAGATTACAACAAAAGTCCAGAATAATGCTGAACAAATAGAAAGTAAGATCACAGTATCCTTTCCCTCTGCACCTCTAGTGCTTCTTCTCACATTCCCTCTAATGCAGCAGAGCAACACAAAAATGATGGAGCACATCATCGCATTTGTTTTTGAAGCAAAACTGAGAATAAACCAGTACATTGCTCCAAACACTGAGGGGTACAAAAACTGAACACAGAGAGACCACAGGAGGAAATGGAACAAATTAGTGACTATACAGTATTCTGAGTAGAGACTAGAATGAGTTTGGGGGGGCTTTGGAATATTGAATATAGTCACCACTGTATGCCATTAGCCTGCTACCTAACTAGCCGACCAGCCTTCTTTAGGCACCTTCAGACGAATGGATTTTAGGAATAATGATCCATCCCCAAACAAATTGACTCAAAGAGCATGCTTCAAGGAGACCTATAGCATGGATGGAGGATGACTCAAAATACAACCCCTGGCAAAAATTATGGAATCACCGGCCTCGGAGGATGTTCATTCAGTTGTTTAATTTTGTAGAAAAAAAGCAGATCACAGACATGACACAAAACTTAAGTCATTTCAAATGGCAACTTTCTGGCTTTAAGAAACACTATAAGAAATCAAGAAAAAAGATTGTGGCAGTCAGTAACGGTTACTTTTTAGACCAAGCAGAGGAAAAAAATATGGACTCACTCAATTCTGAGGAATAAATTATGGAATCACCCTGTAAATTTCCATCCCCAAAACTAACACCTGCATCAAATCAGATCTGCTCGTTGACATTAACCCTATGTCATGAAATTGACCCTATATGTCTTTTTGCAAGGAATGTTTTCACAGTTTTTGCTCTATGGCAAGATGCATTATCTTCTTGAAAAATGATTTCATCATCCTCAAACATCAGAAAAGTGTCCAAAATATCAACGTAAACTTGTGCATTTATTGATGATGTAATGACAGCCATCTCCCCAGTGCCTTTACCTGACATGCAGCCCCATATCATCAATGACTGTGGAAATTTACATGTTCTCTTCAGGCAGTCATCTTTATAAATCTCATTGGAACGGCACCAAACAAAAGTTCCAGCATCATCACCTTGCCCAATGCAGATTCGAGATTCATCACTGAATATGACTTTCATCCAGTCATCCACAGTCCACGATTGCTTTTCCTTAGCCCATTGTAACCTTGTTTTTTTCTGTTTAGGTGTTAATGATGGCTTTCGTTTAGCTTTTCTGTATGTAAATCCCATTTCCTTTAGGCGGTTTCTTACAGTTCGGTCACAGACGTTGACTCCAGTTTCCTCCCATTCGTTCCTCATTTGTTGTGCATTTTCGATTTTTGAGACATATTGTTTTAAGTTTTCTGTCTTGACGCTTTGATGTCTTCTTGGCCTACCAGTATGTTTGCCTTTAACAACCTTCCCATGTTGTTTGTATTTGGTCCAGAGTTTAGACACAGCTGACTGTGAACAACCAACATCTTTTGCAACATTGCGTGATGATTTACCCTCTTTTAAGAGTTTGATAATCCTCTCCTTGTTTCAACTGACATCTCTCGTGTTGGAGCCATGATTCATGTCAGTCCACTTGGTGCAACAGCTCTCCAAGGTGTGATCACTCCTTTTTAGATGCAGACTAACAAGCAGATGTGATTTGATGCAGGTGTTAGTTTTGGGGATGAAAATTTACAGGGTGATTCCATAATTTATTCCTCAGAATTGAGTGAGTCCACATTTTTTTTCCTCTGCTTGGTCTAAAAAAGTAACCGTTACTGGACTGCCACAATCTTTTTTCTTGATTTCTTATAGTGTTTCTTAAAGCCAGAAAGTTGCCATTTGAAATTACTTTAGTTTTGTGTCATGTCTGTGATCTGCTTTTTTTCTACAAAATTAAACAACTGAATGAACATCCTCCGAGGCCGGTGATTCCATAATTTTTGCCAGGGGTTGTATTGACTGAACGCAATATTAACAGAATAAACATAAGCCAACAACATGCACATGCATGCTACTTGTGACAGAACAAAGTTTGATCATGGATTTTGGAAATACTTTTAAATGTTGACAGGATTTACTTGATTCTTTTGCAGTTTTGAGTTGCAGCTGTTTGAGCTAACCCCTGTACATTTTAGTTTGCAGTGATTTATTGTCTTCTTAAATTTAATAAGCATTGCATTTATGAGGAGGCAAAACAGCTCTTATGAGCGAACCACAAAAACATCACGCTGACCGGCAGGCGTGCATGATCCCAGTGCGACTGTTCGTGCACGCAATGGTGTCTTTTGAGCAGGAACACAGTGTGAACAGTTGCACGACATCATACCGCTGATGTGGAGAACAATAAAATAAAAAACAGCTGTATAAATAGTGAATGTCACTGGGTTGATATAAATATTACATAAAAGGGGACACAATACAGAACCCCGCAGTTGAATAACCCTGATTAAAAAAAGTCACTCTCGGGATTCGAACCCTCTGATTACCAGACGGAAACTTTAGCACTGTGCTGTCATTGCTGGCCTGTAATCAGTGTGGAAAAATGCCTGAAATCAACAAGGACATGAAGGACGTGCACTGTGTCCGACCGCTGCAGCCCAGTGCAAAGGCGAAAGATGTTTTATATAGTTCCACGTGAGGACAGCAGACACAGAGGAATGCTGTAAGTTCATGTCCTTCCAAACACCCAACGTGTTCTCAAGCTGGGACATCCAGGAGCAGAGATCTTTATAGCCTGTGAGCGGACACGCCCCAAGTTCGTTCAGCGCCCAGACCAACGTGTCACTCTGCGTTATGTGGTCATTCATTTTCATTATTTGTGTCAGATCCCGCTTTTTAGATACACGGCACATGCTCACCCTCTGATGAGTGTGTTTGTGTAAAAACCAGCTCTCCGTCTCTGGGGTCCGACCTTCATGTCTCCACGGGTATTACCCGGCAGGGCTGCACAAAGGCTGTTCAAGCTGGTGGCGAGGAGATTCGTCTAGCTGCTCACTGCCTCCGTCCACGCTGCTGAAGCTGATCTCGCACCCCAGTCGAATAGCCTTCTCAGGAACTAGGATACGAACCGGCCACGCCCGTTAATGGCAGCTCTCCTCTTATGGATCAGGGCTCTTGGAATGTTGCTAGATTTTGAATTTAGTGACTCGTACAGCGAGTCCCCAGGATGTGTTATTTTCATTAAAAAACCAGACTAACCTTTTAGAGCCTTTTTGATGTTGTACACCCAATAAATTTTAACTTTTACACCTTAAGAAGCATCAATAATCCAATGTCCGAGCCTTAACACTTTAACTGCATGCTTGGAAATTTATTGCAGGTTTTGCAAGTGCCAATAACATAATTAACATGGATTATATGGTGATAATTTCTCAACAGTAATTCAAGTATAATTAGAATAATGATTGGTAGAGATTTTATTTTTAATTCAATAATTCTGTCTGATCTTACTTTGACTGGGACTGGATTGACTTCTTAACAATTTTTCTAAGAGTGAGGGAAGGAGGTTTTTGAGGTTAGGGTCCCCAGCTCGATGAATTTGATTTCCTCTTCATCAGCTATTAATCATTAGCTGACCACGATCCTTGTGTGATGTTATAATCCTTCAGGAAGTTAATCCACATAAGAGTTTATTCCTTCTTCAATCAACCAAAAGTTGATCTAATCCATTCTGGCATGCTGTGATGTTCCTCGAGAGAGAAATCGTTGAACATTCCCCACTCAGACTTAAGGCCAGTGATTATTCTCCAATGTTCTGCTACTCTGTGACTGGACGGCCTGAGTGGGAGTTGAAAACTCTCTCAAACGATATTTATGGCTCCAATCCTCTCACTCCACGATTCCAATTGATGCTCACAAGATGGTCAAGTCTTGTGATCTCCTCGTAGCAGGGGAGAAGTGGCAACAGCACCTCTTCCTGGAAGAATAACCCCGTTTCCTGGTGTTTCACAGTTTATATATGTGCTTGACTCTTGTTGTCTTCAGATGATCTTGGTTAACATGGGGACGCTGTTGACTCAAAACCTCCTCCCTTCTCCTTCCACTTACTGGAAATTTCTGCAGCTCTTACCAGTAACTTATTTCTCAAGTTCCTCTTTTCTGTTAACACTTCAGCTTTTCTGAGAATTCATTCTTTTAAATCATTTCTTTAGAATCACATCAATCATATTCAGTCATTTCATTACAACTCTCTTTCACATAAAAACAATTCATATGATCATATACAAACATTTTCATTCCTTATTATTCATTTCATATTTTACCAACATCTTAATCATTTGATCAGTTGTTTAACATCAGCTTTTCTTGCCCTGCTTGCGACATCTTCTTCACTTCCTCTTTTTTCTCTGACTCTGCACTCTTTATGAAAAACAACTCATATAATCATTCATTTCACTTATTTGTAACATACTTTTTCTAATCAACTCTTAATTTTAACACATTAATACTTCATTTGATCATACTTGTCATGTTAGAATCATTCTTAGACATATTCCATCGTCTTCACCACTGAGTTCATTCCGTGGGCCTCCCCATTTGCAATGGAAAAGTCCGGTATGACCTCACTTACTTCTGTAAGGTACCAAACACTGTGCAGTTTAATCCAACAGCATGTATATTAATCCCATGGCACGTATTATATTCCAAGATGAAAACAAGCTGAAAGCAAGCTTAAAGTCATCTTTCCTGACACCCCCTCCATGACTTGAAGCTTTGCCGATCTCTCTATACTTCCATAAAAACATCCTCCTCGTCGTCGACAGGATGAAGGGTGAGCACTTCTTTTTCATCCACCATCGGAGACAGAACAGGAGGAGCTGGAGTTGAACGACACTCATCCAGCACCACGTACTCCTCTCCGCCCACCTATAGATTGCAGTCGCCGTCAGAAGGCTGCTCGTCCAGTAGTGGTGATTGTGATGGTAATCCCAATGGAGACGGAGTTGCCTCATATTCCTGGGATGATACTCCATCAGGGAACGATGGTGCGCATGGTGAAGTGGGGGTGACGGGTGTATAACACGATGTAACTGGTGTAGATGGTCGTGGTGATGTATCCTTTGTTTGAGGTGAAGCTTCAGCGAGAATATCCTCAGGCTCGGGCTGTTGAATGTGTTCATCCAGGAACACCTGTGTGAGGGCCTCCAAACACCAGTTCATGTCTTCGGTTTGCACCCCAACCTCTGCAGTGTGCTGTGGAGATGAACGTGGAACTGGTGGTAATGAAGGACCAATAGCCACGATCCGGCCATCGGCAAGATGAGCTGTGGAGAATCTTATTCCCGTAGGATACATCCACATTTTGGTAAATACGGGGCAATACATATATCCCTCTGGAGACACTACAGTGTCAGCTCATATTTGATCAACCAAAAGTGAATGCCAAATCACGTCTGCCTCGACCTCAATTTTTAGGTATGCTTCTGTTGGTACCTGGGGCAGAAAAGAAGTATCCTTCCGTCCCACTATTCCCCGTGCCACTTGAACAGGGAAGTTGTTGCCGTAACACGTCGGGCACCACAGAGTCGGTGTTATCTCCCAGAAGTAGAGCGCTTGTTCCAGGGTGGCTTGACAATGAATACATCTTATATCCCCCTATAGTGTAAGAGGAAACAGTCTTTTAACTATTATATTGTAAGCAAGCAAAAGTGTTCAGATGTACGCCAGAGACGCCTCATGATCACCGTAGGAGAGTGGGACTGTGGTGACGTTGATATTCCCGCTGTAGCTGAAGGAGCCGTACACGGGAAGCAAGCATCATAGGTCGTAAACCACAGCAGCAGGAGTAGTTGACTAACCATGGACAGCCAGAAATAAAGCTGATAAGATTCCCCATCCTAAGGCCCAAATTATGATAAGTCCAAGTTTGTAGAGCCAGGGTTTCTTGCGTTGTACGGCTCCAGTTAACGTAGCTATGTACGCCAATAGGGTCAAGGCCATCACAGCTTCGCACACAATGTCAGCTATCACTGCCGGGGCATAAAAGATTGCTGTCATATCTATCACCATCCAAATTGTAATTGATGTGTACTGCCATATTCCCCAACAGTCAAACTGGAGAGTAAAGCGACCGAGGACATGAGTGATGAATAAAGACAACCCTAAGTCACTCTGACCGTAGTCCAGATTGATAATTGCCAATCTGACACATCCATGTAGTAGCGTTACTATTCGCAGTGGTTGTCGTAAGTCCAACGGCCGACACAGCAGTATAGCAGCCATATCAACAGTAGTGCAATAAACTCCACTCTACTCACTTTGAAGATGGTGTCATTTATGCCGCCAGTATTGTTGGACATTGTGCTCTCTTATTCTTTTTACTTATCTCCTTAAGTTTGTACGCTGTTATGTAGATGCTTCCTCTTCCTTCACTCCCCCAAGTCAGAATGAACAGGGCGTGTCTCGGCGTCGGGCTTTGTAGGCTTCATCGCTCCTCCCCTAACGGAGGAGGGGCTCCATATCACTGCGTTGTGTGCTCCTCCCACACAAGCGCAGGGCGGCTGTGAAACTTCCTTTTAACAGAACATATGCAATCACTGCAGCAATAATAAGTCCTATTATGATTAACTGATAGGGCCAAAGATATCCAAACAAATGTCCAATCCAACCAGTCACTACTTCGAGACCTTCTTTAATGACTTCTCCGGTCTCTGCAGCGAAAGTGGTGATGATTCCTCCAGCTATTATTTGTGTTCTTTCCCACCAAGAACATTCATGCCGACCTTTTCCTTTTCCACAGCTCAACCAATGTTCTGCAGGCGATTCACATGTACCATTATTGTAAATCCGATTGGGTCCCAACCATTCGTAACCGACAATTTCTTGTCCTTCGCATAGACTTTTCTTGAAGGCGTATCCTTCCTCAAGCATTATCAAAGCATCACCAACAAATGGCACTATGTGGCCTAGGACCTGCTTCCTTTTCGACATTCCATGTCCCAGGACAGCCTTGGCACATCCAACGTTGGGTGGAAAAGCTCTTATCCATACGCCAGCACTATTCTTCTCCCAAACTGTTTGATGGCCGGAAGTGTCATACTCGCTGTCATAGTAAGCGTCACAATATTCTTCCCAGCCAGGAACATTTCTACAATTTTGGCGGGCAAGGCTTATCGTGCATGTGGTATTAAGTCTATTACAAATCATTTTCCAGGGCCGTGGCGTAACATAAGGGTTTGGTCTCCAAAGTACACTGGACCAAGTAGCTCTGTCTCTGGAGTAGACCGTGGCAATGTATTGATATTTAACCCAATAATTATTACTTTGATCCAAACAGGGGAATACCCAATCTTCAACTTCATATTTCTCCATTCCCCACCAGGTGACGTCCTTACTACGTCTAACTCCTTCCTGCCATGCTTGAAGGGTCCCCTTAATGGTTGGAATCTGTAACAACTGTGTACAGTTATATACCCATCTTAGCCAATTCCCTGTCTTAATTTGGTCTATGGGACATCGGGGGGATTTACCAGAACCTTCAGCCAAATTATTATGGTATTCTGTCTCATGTAAGCTTCCATAGATTCTATTCGCCACGCATTGATCAATTTTGCTAAAATCTTCCTTAGGTGTTCTCAAGCTGGGACATCCAGGAGCAGAGATCTTTATTAGCCTGTGAGCGGACACGCCCCAAGTCCGTTCAGCGCCCAGACCAACGTGTCACTCTGCGTTATGTGGTCATTCATTTTCATTATTTGTTATGTAATTGCGTATGTAGTTATTGTCGTAATTATTTATATAACCGTCCTGGCGGTGGTTTCTGTGTTTTTAATGTGTGCACTGAGGCCCCTCCCTGTGCTGTGTGCGATCAGACCCGGGGGGGGATGACGACACACATGCGAGACACATGCACCACGTGTGTGGCTTTTTGCAACTCCACAGTTGTGGGGCACTTAGACAAATTTCACATCCAGCTTGACAGTGATTGTCTGCTGACTGTTTTAGTGATGATACTGTGAATGGCCACACATTTTCTAAGTGCCAAACGAGCGGCGTTAAATGTTTGTGTGGGTCAGCTCGACTTTGGCCGACAACCTGCCGCAAGAGGGTTCGATGGACTTTCACAGTGCACACTCTGTCTTTCAGCTGCTGGTGTGCACAAATAGTTGTAGTAACAGGTGTACGAGGTGTTGGATGCAGCTATAATTTTACACATTTTTCATATGATTCCTGCTTCATGTGCAATTCGAACAAATTCGCACTACGTGTGAAGAGGCCCTAAAATATATCTTAAAGTGATGCAATTAATTGCAGAGTGCCCTGATAAATCCAGCTTATTAGTATTTTGATTTCTCAAAAAAAAAAAAAAAAAATACCCAAGCTTTGAGTAATTTCAGTTCAAGGTTTTATCTCAACTCATTGTTTTCACATATAACTGTTGCTCAGTAGAATTGATAAGCTCTTTAATCCACTTCACCCACATCAAAAAGTGATTTTTTTTTTTCAGCCCAAATTTTTGGAATGCACTCACGGCCTCGTCATTTCATTCACGTGTGTATGTTGCTGAAAGAAAGCTCATCGCTCGTTGGTCAGCGGCTTTGCATGCAAAATCATTTGGATGTCACAAAAGTGAACACTGTCAGAGGAGATATGAAAATTGCTTGCCAATGTAACAAAGTTTTGATTTTATGAGTAAGCACATATGCCACAGTTGCTGTGGGCAAGCTGTGAAGTAAGGCGTTGTTTGTGACATGATTTCAAGGCAAAGCAGAATTTCATTTCACAGAGAGAACTATGTGGATTTTGAAGCCAGAGGGGGGTCTGACAGCCTGCCATTTCCATGCGCAAGATGAAAAGACTAAATAAACTTTGCAAAGGAGAAGATATCTTCCAATGAAATATTCATTCTTGGTTTTGAAACGGGAAAAAAAACTGTTCTCTATGCTACATGATTCTGCTGTTTGTTTTGTTTTTTTTCTTAATATACAGTGTGCTTTATTTTCCAGATATTACTTTTTGTTCAGCCGTTTTTAATCCATGGAAAGTTCAAAGTTTCATATCAAATGTGCGCGTTATAAGGTTGCAAACTAAGATTTATATGGCCATTTGAAGGCAGATGGTGACAAATTGTTGTATTGCCATGTTCAAAGTCAAATTATATTCAGGTCAGCAAAACAAAATCCACATCTCCATGAAATTAAATCTGAGTAACAGATATGTAAGCATCTCAATTTATTTTCAAATGTATTGAACCTTCTCATTTATCACATATTACTCTGTATTTGTACCCTAGTGTGAGACCAAATTTATCAAGACATGAGTAGAATAGTTATCTGCTGATAACAAAATAATTGTCTTTTTAATACCATTATTATCATTTCAAATTAGCAGTTTGTTTAATTCTAGAATGGTAACAACAGAGCTGCTTCCTATAATGATTTCATGCAGCATATGGAGTGAGGCCAGCCTCTAAGCATAACTAGTCAGTCTGTCACTCACATGACAAATCCCAGTAATAATAATAATTATTGTTATAAGAATACAGTGCCAATAATTCAGGTATTTCAAAATACTTATCAACATAAAAGCACAAAAAATGTTAAAAACACTACATTTACAGTGCATCCAGAAAGGATTCATAGCGCTTCAGTTTTTCCACGTTACAGCCTTATAACAAAATTGAGTAAATTCATTTTTTCCTCAAAATTCTACTCACAACACCCCATAATGACAACATGAAAAAAGTTTTATTTTTAAATGTTTTCAAATAAAATAAAATAAATTGCACATACATAAGTATTCACAGCCTTTGCTCAATACTTTGTTGATGCACCTTTGGCAGCAATTATAGCCTCAAATCTTGAATAATGATGCCACAAGCTTGGTGCACCTATCTTCCTCTTTGCAGCACCTATCAAGCTCCATCAGGTTGGGTGGGGAGTGTCAGTGCACAGCCATTTTCAGATCTCTCCAGAGATGTTCAGTCGGATTAAGTTCTGGGCTCTGGCTGGGCCACTCAAGGCCATTCACAGAGTTGTGCTGAAGCCACTCCTTTGATATCTCGCCTGTGTACTTGGGGTCATTTTCCTGCTGAATATTGAACATTCGCCCCAGTCTGAGGTCAAAAGCACTCTGGAGCAGGTTTTCATCCAGGATGTCTGTATATTGCTGCATTCATCTTTCCCTCAAGCCTGACTAGTCTCTCAGTTCCTGCTGCTGAAATCATCCCCACAGCATGATGCTACCACCACCATGCTTCATTGTAGGGATGGTGCTTGGGTTTCTCCAAACATGACGCTTGGCATTCACACCAAAGAGTTCAATCTTTGTCTCATCAAACCAGATAAATTTGTTTCTCATGGTCTGAGAGTCCTTCAGGTGCCTTTTGGCAAACTCCATTCTTTCTGGATGCACTGCACAATGAGCATTTAAAAAGAACCACCAAACAAGAAAAGAACAATCATTCAATATAAACACAAGTTAAAACAAAAAAAACACATTGACACTATTTCTAAAAACAGACACCAGAGTAATATAATTGAATTTTCCACTTATGGTAAAAAAAACTCAATCACCCATATTTTGATTGATCCAAGACTTATACAAGTATTACAATATGGTCAAGCACAAAAACAAATTGTAGTTGTCAGCCATTGATGGGATCATTTTTGTTAAAGGTCATTCGTCGTCTTCACAGATTAATAGATTAGGGTGCATCATTTACCCCCTTTTTTCAAAAAAGTTTTGAAAATCACCTTGTCCCTAGCTTTATTTTCTTGTTACACTACCCAAGAAATTACAACAACACAAATTTCAGCAAAATCTAAATATATTTAAAGGGATCACCAAGGCTTTGAAATTCTTCAAAACCATAAAAAAGGAAACATTTATGATTTCAAATAATTATTAGTATACACTTTGTTTGTTTATATCTATATTGTAATACTCAAGTGGCCTCTGTGTGCCTGTATCTGTGCTTGTGAGTGTACATGTATATGGCTTCAATCATGGAGAAACTGGGGAGAGCTGTCATTTGTCGTTTGGTATGCTTATGTATTTTGGGTCAAGGATGAATGCTGAAAAAATGGAAAGTTGATAGGACAAACTTAAATTTGCGTAGACATTTACTGCAGTATTACTAGGGATTGGTATTGATAAGATTTTATCGATATCGATACCATTATCGATTCTGCTTATCGGTCTGGTTGCTTATCGATTCCCCTGTTGATACCTCTTGTGACTTTTCTGTGTACTAAAAGTAGGCTTTACAGGTTTTGTATGTCAACAACATTTTTTTAAACTAAATAAATATGAAATTGGTCACTGGATCCTTAAACTCGACATAATAAACTCTACATGGTGGATCCTTGATCTCTGGACATAAATAGAAATGCCAACGGAACGGAGGATGATTCTCGTTTCAAGGCAAGAGACAAGAGTCCCAGTTAGTGACTTTAATCCACACAAACGTGACTCATGATTGATATATTTTAATGGCTTTGAGAGGGGTTAAGAAGCAGACTTGCCGCTTCTGAAGAGCAGCGAATCATAGACCCAACGAGCCAGCAGATTGAAGCACTGCTTCACTGGTTCATGCTTCAAAGTGGAGTCGTGCTGCAGAAGCCGCTGATTACAGAGCCACTGCAGGGTCTCTAATCAACGTAGAGAAATGATAATTTTCCTGACAAACACCGTCAAAAACAACAGCTGCTCTGAAGGACAGATAAGATGAGAGTGAGACAGAGATGAGACTGGTGACAAGATGGCGCCGTTGTGTTTGGCTCACCATCCACGTTTGCTAAGTTTACTCTGGATTACAGTACTTATTTTGGTTGTCATTCATAATGCGTCATCTCTTTTGGTATACAATCGTCTGACAGTGTTGCAAATACGTGACAGTGTTTTTGATCTGCCTGGATGTGCTAAAAATGAACAGTATGAAACACCTCCACCACTCCTAGCGTCTGTACCACCCTTTCTCAGGCGTCCAGCTTGTGCATTGTATTGCAACAATAAGCGAAGGAAACGTGGAAAGAGAGCAGGAGTACAAGTTAAAATCAAAGCGTACCTGGCTTCCACCATTGACAGCGATCCTGGCTTCATCAGAATTTCCTCAAGACGCGGAGATGCCGAGCTGCGCTATTTTCTGGAATACAGCTACCACTGGCTCCAACCAGTCCAGCCAGACGCCGGGTGTCCGCTTCCATGTTGCCGGCCTGTAAGGATCCACCAGCGACGGGGCTGTGTAAAGGAGAATCTCCACCCGCTCAATCGTGCTGCTCCCTGGCAAACTGTGACTCTGGCACCGGTGCACGCATCTCTCTTGAACGCTCGCTCGGTAATGAACAAAACTTTTGTTCTGAACAACTTCATTTTAAGCAGCGAGTTGGATTTCCTCATGCTAATGGGGACCTGGATTAAACCAGGTGATAACAGTGCTTTTGTTGAGCTCCTCCCCCCTGGTTTCTCCTTCCTGAATACACCGCGAGTAACCAGTCGTGGAGGTGGGATTGCCACTGTATACAAATAGAGCATGAGCTGTCGCCCAATTCCATCAAAGGGCTACAGTAGCTTTGAATTACAATTATTTCAGCTACAAATGACATCCAACATCTTGTGTGCTGTGTTATATCGTCCTCCAAAATACCTGAAAGATTTTATTGCTGAATTTTCTGACTTGTTGGCTGATATTATGCAAAGATATGACAAAGTTCTAATCTGTGGTGATTTTAATATTCATATTTGCTGTTCTTCAAGTCAATTAGCCCATGAATTTCAAAGTCTTCTGTTTTCTTTTGACCTGTTGCAATCTGTGAATGCCCCAACACACAAGCACGGTCACATACTGGATCTCATACTCTCTCATTCTCTTCCTGTGTCCATTTTGGAAATCTGTGACACCTGCATTTCTGACCACCTATCTATAATTTTCACCTTTACATCTCCAGCTCCCATTGTTAAACCGCTTGCCTCAGCTTGTTGTCGCCGTACCATCACTTCCACTACAGCTGATGAATTTTCTGCAGCCTTCATGGACTCTGATTTTGCTGCTCAGAGAGGGTTAACTTTCTTGGGCCCAGAGGAATTTATTTCCTTTTTTAACTCCACCTGCTCTGGAATATTAGACTCTGTTGCACCATTTAAACAGAGGTCCATTAAGCCAAAACCAGATCCTTGGTTGAATGACACCACACGTGCCTTGAGAAGGTGCTGCAGGCAGGCTGAACGTAGATGGAAAAAAAATAAGTTGCATGTGTCACTAGACATTCTAAGAGGCTGTGTCTCAGATTATCAGAATGCTGTTAAAGAGGAGAAATGTAAATCTTTCAAGTGTCATCTCTGCCAACTGTAATCGCCCCCAAGTGTTAATACAATTCATTCAGTTATAAATCCATCGTATAAGGCATTTAAGAATGAAACAAAATCAACTTGTGATGATTTCCTCCATTATTTTGTTGAAAAGGTGGCCTTGGTTAGACAGAGCATAAGCAATTCACTAAATGCTCCAGACCTCCATCACGCCCCTGTTGCTCCTGCTGTGTTTAGTACATTTGATCCAGTGTCACTCTCACAGCTCTCCGATGTAGTACAGAAACTGAAACCTACGAGTTGTCCTTTGGACATTATTCCATCTAGGGTGCTTAAGCAGGTTTTTTGACACATTTGGACATCTCTTCTTCATTTTTTCAGTACCTGTCTAAGGCTAGGGTCTGTGCAAACTGTTTTTAAGCAGGCCGTGGTCAGGCCACTTATCAAAAAACCTAACCTAGACCCCGTTGTGCTGTCAAATTTCAGACCGGTGTCCCATCTGCCCTTTCTTTCGAAAGTTCTTGAAAAGCTTGTTTTCACTCAGTTAAACTCATTCCTGGTTCAGAATCAAATTTATGATAAATTTCAATCCGTATTCAGAGCACGCCATAGCACAGAGTCAGCACTTTTAAAAGTGCAGAATGACATTCTGTTGTCTCTGGACTCCAAGACACCTGCGCTATTGGTTATGCTGGATCTCACTGCAGCATTTGATACAGTGAACCATTCCATCCTGCTGACCCGCCTGGCCCAGCAGGTGGGTCTTCAGGGACCTGTACTGGAGTGGTTCAGGTCATAGCTTTCAAATAGGTATTTTACTGTTACGATTAATGACCTCTCCTCTTCACCAGCTCCTCTGACCTCCGGTGTGCCACAGGGCTCAATTCTTGGCCCTGCTCTTTTTTCCGTTGTACATTATGCCACTAGGTTCTGTTGTTGCCCATCATGATGTGTCCTTTCATATGTACGCGGATGACTTACAAATCTATCTGCCTGTGACTTCTTTTTCAGACACACAGTCCATTAATTCCTGTCTCACTGACATAAAGCGCTGGCTATCACAAAACTTTCTCTGTCTGAACGAGTCAAAAACTGAATTCATCCTCTTTGGATCTTCCAGCCATGTAAATTCAGATAAAAACATCACTTATTTAGGCTCTCAGCCTAACAACACTGTCAGGAATCTGGGTGTGATTTTTGACTCAGATTTAAAATTTAATAAACAAACTGACTCTGTGGTTAGAGCAAGCTTTTTCCAACTCAGACAGTTAGCTAAGGTCAGACCTTTACTAAACCGCAGAGATTTTGAGAAAACCATCCATGCTTTTGTCAGTTCACGTTTGGACTATTGTAGAGAAGCTTGAATCTTCGACTGGATTGGGTTGCTTGACGCGAGGACGTTTCGCTTCAAATCGCAGAAGCTTCCTCAGCTAAAATTGTTGCTCTGGTGGTCTGACGTCTGTCTTGACTCTTGTGGAGAAGAATAATCAAGAAGTCACAAAAGCTGGAGTTTTAAACCTAACCAGACCCCTCCTACTGAGAGACAGACTGCTATAGGCTAGTGACTAAACAATAGCTCTAAATAACACCTATTGTGCTCTAGTTAGCACCCTCCTAATGACAGGGCAGCTGTCCCTCCTAATGATGGGATGGACCCTCTCCTGATGGCTCCCTTGACGACTCTGCTGATGACGTGAATGACTCATTACCATGAACAAAAGACTGAAACTGCTTTGACCTGAGTACCCCATTGTAAACAGGGGATGAAGCGTGTCTCAGACCCCCTCCCCGCTTAAGGCTGGGTTTCAAATGTTTCACAAAGAATGCCTCCTTGACCCCTCTCTCAAACCATTTCTTCTCTCTGGCTAATATTTTAACTTCCTTGTCCTCAAACGCATGGTTAGTGTCTTTAAGGTGGAGATGAATTGCAGACTGAGGTCCACTGGCGCCCTCTCTTCAGTGCTGGTATAGCCTTTTGTGTAAAGGTTGCTTAGTCTCACCTATGTAGTGTTTGTTACAGTTTTCCTGGCATCTGATAGAATACACTACATTGCTCTGTTTGTAACTAGGGATCCTGTCCTTAGGGTGAACTAATTTCTGTCTCAAGGTGTTAACCGGTTTAAAGTAAACTGGAATTTTGTACTGTCTGAAGATCCTCTGTAGTTTTTCCCCTACTCCTGCTAAATAAGGGAGAGACACTCCTCTTCTTGTTGTCTCTGTCTCATGTCTATCTGGTCTCTTTGTTCTCTGGGACTTCTGCACTTTGTCCAGGGACCATCGTGGGTACCCCTCACAGTATGTGGGTATGTTTGAGGACAAGGAAGTTAAAATATTAGCCAGAGGGAAGAAATGGTTTGAGAGAGGGGTCAAGGAGGGATTCTTTGTGAAACGTTTGAAACCCAGCCTTAACCGGGGAGGGGGTCTGAGACACGCTTTATCCCCTGTTTACAATGGGGTACTCTGGTCAAAGCAGTTTCAGTCTTTTGTTCATGGTAATGAGTCATTCACATCATCAGCAGAGTCGTCAAGGGAGCCATCAGGAGAGGGTCCGTCCCATCATTAGGAGGGACAGCTGCCCTGTCATTAGAAGGGTGCTAACTAGGGCATAATAGGTGCTATTTAGAGCTATTGTTTAGTCACTAGCCTATAGCAGTCTGCCTCTCGGTAGGAGGGGTCTGGTTAGGTTTAAAACTCCAGCTTTTGTGACTTCTTGATTATTCTTCTCTACAAGAGTCAAGACAGAATTCAGACCACCAGAGCAAGAATTTTAGGTGAGGAAGCTTCTGCGATTTGAAGCGAAACGTCCTTGTGTCAAGCAACCCAGTCAGGTCGAAGATTCAAGCTTCTCTACTATGGAAAACACCTGGACAACTGAGAACCTACACAGAAACGTTTGGACTATTGTAATGCTCTATATACTGGACTTAGTCAAGCCTCTCTTCACCGTCTGCAACTGGTGCAGAATGTGGCTGCTCGCCTCCTCACCAGCACTCGCAAATACGACCATATCACACCAGTTCTTTACTCCCTCCATTGGCTCCCGGTTCAGTTCTGAATACAATTTAAACTGTTGTTGTTCATCTTTAGTTCAATCCATGGCCTCGCACCGACTTACCTCAGTGACATTTTGACCCCTCACCAGCCCAGCAGAGCCTTGCGCTCTTCAGACCAACACCTGCTGGGGGTTCCAAGGTCTAGGTACAGACAGTGGGGCGATCGTGCCTTTACCGTGGCAGGTCCTAGACTCTGGAACTCTCTTCCTCTGGAGTTACGCTCCATCTCATCCCTGCCCCTGTTCAAAGCCAGGCTGAAAATGCATTTGTTTCAATTGGCCTTTGACACATAGAGCTGTGAGTCCCTGGAAACCAACAACTGTAATATATTTTAGATGTATATGTTTTATCTTATGGTTGTTTTTAACTGTGTGCAGCATTTTGATCAACTTTGGTTGTTGTAAAGTGCTTTAGAAATAAAACTTGATTGACTGATTGATTGATTGATATGGGAATCGTTAAGCAAAAAGGTTATTGATGTCTGTGGATCAAATTAATTCTTAAAGATACCCGAAAAGAACTGGTTCTCGATATGCAACCCTAAGTATTACTGCAGACAAGCCTCTAGTTTTGTAACTTGCAACATTTTACTGTACCTACAAGAACAGGTATAACTATCTGCATATCATCATTATGAAGTAAAAGGGAATACAATGACTGTACATAATATGACTGAACTAATGCAACATAAAGAAAGAAGATATAGCAGTGAATTTAGAACTGACCCCTGAGGCACTCCAAACTTTACTGTGAAAAATGCAGTGTTGTTATAAAAAAGCACATTGCAACTGACTATACAGTAAATCCAACGATACTCAACACAAGACTATAATGCAATACAACCATTTCATAAACTTATCAATGAAACGCAAGCATTTTGCAGAATATTCACAGAATAACAGTATGTGATATGGTGTTTGGCCTGTAGTCTGCTCCATGCAGTGAAACAAGAGAGTGGGAGCTGCATAACAGGTTCATCTCAAAGAGAAAATGATGACAGGGCAAAAGTACAGAAAAGAAAACGTATATCAAAGTAATGATTTGCTATTTAGAGTGCTGCTTAAAATGCTTCTGCATGCACACATGACACAATTTCTTTACACTGTTGGATTAGGAAGTTGCCACATTTGATTAGACTGTACCAATTTAAGCAAGCTAAATTAACAGTGAATCCGAATGACAGACATTATTACTGTATGCTTATGTGGGTTATTGGATGTTTGTATGCATAATTGGAAAGACATAAATACAATAATTAACCAAAGGATAGATTTTTGGGATGGGGCATTTGAGACCTAGTGATGAGGTTTAAAGAATAAACAAATAATGTTCTTTCAAAAAGGTGATTTTAACAAATGATTGTAATCAAGATTTGGTACAAAAGTGGAGTATTTGAGGAGGAGCTAAGATGGGCAGAGTATCTTCAATTTGTCAACACGTGTGAGAAAAGTATTAAAATGTTTAAAAACAAAGGTATCTCAAAGAAAGATTGGAAGAAATTTGTATCTTTCTCCACCTACAGTGCATAATGTTATTAAATGATTCTAGATATCTGGAGGAATTTAACTGTGTAAAGGGCAAGGGTGCAAGCTTAAGCTGAACACCTGCGAGAATGGAACTGTATCAAGAACAGTTATTCATCAATATCTGATACAACCACATGGGCAAGGAGTTACTTTGGGAAAACTTTGTCAAGCACTAAAATATGGAGTTAAATTTACAAATACCACTTAAAACTTTACTGTGAAAAACAGAAGACTTATGGTAACCTTGTCCAGGAGTGGCATTGCTTCTGGAATCTATGAACATGTATTGTGGTCACACAAATAAGTATTGGCAATCTTTTTTGTGTGAAATTGAGTCTGTGTGCTCCAGACTAAAGATGAAAATAACCATCCAGACTATTATCAGCAACAACTCCAAGAGCCAGTGTCTGTGATGGTATAGAGTTGTGTCGGTGCCATTGGCAAAGGGGATTTACACTCATGATGGCAGCATTAACCCTCTGGGTCGGATGCCGTCGTGTACAACGGCTAAGACCACGCGTTACTAAATTATAAATAACTTTTCAATGATATGAGATAGAAACTTACTTTCTTTTGCTGAAAATTTAAGTCCGCGGACTTTCGATCCAGCCATCAGCCATTTTTGTACTCCTCATAGAAGCTGTGTGATGACATGCGCAATGTGAGTGTCCATTCAGAATTGGTTCACCGTCACATGGTTTTCCAAAATCCAATCGTAGGGCAGATTTACCTCACGTGAAAAGCTAAAAATCGTTTTCAGGAGTGATATGTTACTAGTTGGCCTGTTTGAATAGCCCCCTGGGTGCTCCAATATGTACATACTATTAGTACATACTCACTGCGCCCTGCGCCATTACGCACAGCGATCAGTAAAAGCAGGAGCAGGCGGAGAGCCTCTGATGACAATCTCACGTGCTCAAACAAAGAGTGTGTATCTATCAGGATTGCTCCACTATTTTGCATGTGAATGTTACTGGATAACTCTGTTGCTTTCTCTGCGTAAAGCACTGTTTACCATATCAATGAACAACAAAACGCATAGACCATTTTGTATATATTGTTCAAAATGTGCATTTGTGTTTATTGTTTGAACCTTTTTGTTATACAGTATTTCACACAACACCTCAAATTACCTTTATAAAGTGTTAAAACAGTTGTTTATTATAGTTTGCTGTGTGTTTTGAATAAATGTGTCTGGAAAATTATTTTTCGCTTTATTTTTTCCTTGCCTATTTTTGATTGTAAACCTTTATTACACTTATAAAACACAACAAAAACATATATATTCTGAAAGCACAGGTTGTCCTGAAAAAAAGAGATATAAATTTTGATTGTGGGATGCAGGGAGAGCTGTTAACAGCAATAATAAAACATTTATGCCAGGCGAGTGAACTGTCCAAAAAATGCTCTCGGACCCCCGAGGGTTAATGCAGAAAAGTACATTGATTTTTGAGAGCAAGATATACTGCCTTCAAGATGACATGTTTGAAGGAGGTCTGTGCATTTTTCAACAAGACAATGCAAAACAACATTCTGCACACATTACAAAGGCATAGCTGGTGTGTGTGTGTGTGTGGGGGGGTGGGGGGGGCGATGACACACTCACACACCAGTCGTGTTGCTATGGGGCGGACACAACACAGTGACTGCTCTTTGAGCTTTTGCCACTTGGACTGCAGCGCGAAAGTGGTGGTCTGCGCTCTACTTTTGTGCTGGCGGCATGAATGGCCCTGCATTTTCTAAGTGCCCCAGGAGTGGTGTTGGATGTTCATGGGCGGCACCTGCACTCCAGCCGAGAGTGGGTCAAGTGGGTACTCGCTTGCCATTCACTGTCATGGTGTGAAGGACAGACAGACAGACAGATACTTTATAAATATTAATTCCGAAGGAAATTATGTGGCAGTCTGTTGCTCCCATTCACACAGATAAAAACACACATATTAAAAATGCATAAATAAATATATATACATATAATACAGCACAATAAAATTCAAGTAAAAAAAGTAGAAGGAGTTTAAGGCCCTCCATGGGACATTTATGGCTCACATCTCTTGTTCCTGGCTGACGTGGCTGCACAGCCTGATAGTACGAGGGACAAACAAGTTCTTCAGTCTATCAGTGGAGCACCTCACTGAGAAGAATCTGTTGCCCATGGTGCTTCTCTGGTGAGAGAAGACCGCGTTCAATGGGTGGTTCTGATTGGACAGGATCGCCCTGATCTTGGAGAGTGTCCTGTGCTCCACCACCTTCTCCACAGAGTCCAGACCCAGTCCAACCACAGAGTCTGCCTTCTTAATGAGCCATTTCAGCCAGAGAGTTTTTTTCTTAAAACTGCTCCCCACAACACCATAAAAAAGGACACTGGACACAATGGACAGATAAAACATGTATAGAAGGTTCGTACTGACACTAAAAGAAGCCAGCCTTCTAAGAAAGTACATCCTGCTCTGCTCCTTCTTGTACACAGCATCCATGTTGGCTGTCCAGATCAGCCTGTTGTCCAGCTGCAGCCCCAGGTACTTGTAGGTGGAAACCACCTCCACCTCCAATCCATCAATAATGATGGGCTGCAGAGAGGTTGGCCTCCGTCGGAAATCGAGCACCACCTCCTTTGTCCTGGTGGTGTTCAGCAAGAGCTTATTCTGCTGACACCACCTCCAAAAATCCTCCACCAAGCCCCTGTACTCCCCTCCTCACCCTCCCTAATACATGCCACAATTGCATTGTCATCAGAGCACTTCTGCATGTGGCATTTACCTGAGTTGTACTGAAAATCAGCAGTATAGAGGGTGAAGAGAAGGGGCGAGAGCACCGTGCCCTGAGGAGCTCCAGTGCTGCAGATCAATGTGGAGGACCTACAGTTCCCAGGACAAACAAACAGTGGCCTGTAGGTCAAATAGTCCGAAATCTAGTGTACAAGGTGAGGGTCCACATCCATGATAAGATATGATATGACATCCATGTTAAGTTTGTCCTGCGGGAGACTGGGATGGATTGTATTAAAAGCACTGGAGAAGTCAAAGAACAACATCCTCACAATGCCCCCCCCCCCCCCCCCCGCCCCACACACACACACACACACACACACACACACACATCCAAGTATGTACGCAAGTGCACGGTGTAGGAGATAGAAAATTGCATCCTCAACACCCACCTTGTCCTGGTAGGTGAATTGGAGGGGGTCCCTCCCCATCTGTACCTGAGGTCGTACGTGCCACAGGACCAGACGCTCCAGTACTTTCATCACGTGTGACGTAAGCATGGCCAGCCTGTAGTCTTTCAGCTCCTGAGGCCGACCCTTCTTTTGGGACTGGAACAATACAAGATGTTTTCCACAGTGAGGGACTCTCCCCAACTGCAGGCTCAGGTTGAAAATGTGCTGTAGAGGGTCTCCCAACTCAGCAGCACAGGCCCTCAGAAGCCGTGGACTGACCCGGTCTGGACCTGCGGCCTTTCTAAGATGAAGATGTTGCAGCTCCTTAACCACCTGATCCGCCCTGATGGAGGGAGGAGTCGAGACGGGAGTGGCAGTCCCTTGTGAGAGAGAGAGAGGAACATGAAGGAGGACCAGGAGGACGATGATCAGAGGAGCCAGAGGGAGACTGTGGGGGCAAGCAGGTGGTCACGGGGAACTGAACCGGTTAAAAAAAGTGTTCAGCTCCTCAGCTCTCTGGATGTTCATACAGCCAACATTACCCTTGCTGCAACAGCCAGTAATGGTTTTCATACCATTCCAGACCTCCCTCATGTTGTTATCCCTCAGCTTCCTCTCCAGCTTTTTGCTGTATGACTCATTAGCTGCCTTCAGACAGACCTTTAGCACCTCCCTCATCATCTCACGGTATCCACTCCGAAATACCCTCTTCTTCTTATTCAAGACTTCCTTCACATCAGCGGTAATCCATGGTTTGTTGTTAGCATAGCACTTAACTATTTTTACAGGCACCACCTGATCCACACAAAAGTTCAAATAGTCAGTCATTCAACCCACCGCACCCTTAAGATCTTCACCATGTGACTTCACCAATACACTCCAATCAGAAGTGGCAAAGCAGTCTCTAAGTGCTTCCTCTGCATCAGGGGACCACCTTCTGACCTGTCTTGTTACAGTCTGCCTCTTCACAGGAGTGTATATTGGTTTCAAATGGAGAAGATTATGATCAGATTTCCCCAAAGGAGAACTGAGTAAGTGTCATTGATGTTTGCATACAGCAGATCTATTGTCCCATTCCTCCTTGTAGGACAACTTACATATTGGTGGAAAGAGGCAAGAGTAGTATCTGAGGTGAGATGATTAAAATAACCAGAAATGAGAAAAATGCATCTGGATACTGGATACTGGGACTGAAGCGCCATAGTGACGCTGTGTAGATGGACTCACACGTCGCCTCTCCCTCTGCACTCGGAGTAATGTAAACACAGAGCATGATCACGTGAGAGAACTCGTGGTACATAATACAGTCTGATGCTAACAGCTAGCAGCTCCACATCGCAGCTGCATTGCAGTTTTAACTGTCAGATGAGGTTGTTAGCATACAGGATGAGACCTCCACCTTTGCTTTTCCTGCTGGAATTGGGATCGCGATCTGCACGCACCATGGACAAGCCGGGCAAGCCCACATTAGCGTTCGGCATGTAGCTGGTTAGTCATGTCTCTGTAAAGATAAGCAGACTGCTCTCTCTGTAGCTCCGCCACAGAGAGAGCAGTCAATGTAAGTAAATGTAGGAATCACTGCAGTTGTTTCTGTTTTGACTTTACCATCCCAGTTTTTCCTGGTTTATGGTTGTATAGCACTGCTGTGCTTGGCAATGAGTGAGTCGTATTTTTATATCTGTTTCATCAAGTGCAGATGTGTTGAGTGTGTGTGGATGTTTGCCTACCTGTGTTTAGGCACCCCATTTGTGTGCCTCTCTGCCGGTAATAAAATGTATTTAACAACAACATGCACTATGATGTAATGCAGAAAATACAGTACATTCGCCTGGAAGAATTTCATGTTCCAAATGCTGCGATGCAGTCAGTTTTTTTTTTTTATTTTTTTTTTTTATCAAAATGTAACAAAATAAGTAAATGCATCATAAAACAGACATAACTGGAAAATAATTAACAAATGTACTGTCAAGGCAGGCGGCTGCCCAACCCCAGGAGCGGGTGGACCCACAATACAAACTCCCAAACCAGGCTTTGAGGTACAAGTCGTCATGTTTATTTTGGGCAGAGGTTTGGTACACAGGTTGTCAGAAAACGGAGCAGAGGCACAAGCAGGGTGAAGCAAAAACGCAGTTATCTCCAGGCAGGGGTCTGAGGCACGGGCAAACACTGGCATATAGGCTGAGGCAAAAAGGCGGTCAAAATACACAGAGCAAGGAACTGGTACACGGCAAGACTAATCAGGACAGAGAACAACAAAGGCTGGAGAGTGTGCTGGAAGTGACAACAATCTGGCGAGGGACTGTGAGACTGTGAGGGTTTATATGCATGTGGACAAATTAGGAACAGGTGGTGTTAACAAGATGCATGTGAGAGGAAGGTTTCCAGAAAGGGGGCGTGGCTAATGAACAAAGATACTATGTGTGCAAGACAGTGAGGGAAGAGAGTACAAGCTGGAGTGGAGAAAAGTCAAAGATATGTGAACAGGTGCACAAAGCGTGAGAGAAAGGAAATACAAAGCAGACAGAATTAAAGTGAGAGACGGGGACACATGACAGGTGCAGAGAGAACATAATCAGATGTAAGTGAGGGATGAAGACATGAAGGCAGGTGCAGGGTGTGGAGTGAAACAGAACTCAGAGGGGCGTGAGGAGAACCAGGGAACTATGAACAGAACATACTATGGCTGGAAGCAGACTAGACATGAGAACTGATCGGAAACAAATACAAGAGCAGACCTAGACAAGGAAAACAAGGTGATGAATGAACTATAAGAAGAAAACAAACTACAAGAAAAACAGAAAGCAAAACCCCAGTATAAAGCATAATAGATAACACAAATGAGAAAATACATGCATGATAAATTAATGATCAATAATGCAAACATAATCTGACAGAGCAAAACTAGAACGGAACTGGATAATGGCAACAGAATAACAAGAAACAAAGTAACAAAAAAAACATAACCGAATAAATCCCAAAGAAAACAAATATTAATAAATCAAAGCCGAAGCAGACCAGAAGCAACAGAAAGGAGGAAAACAAGGGCTCAGCGCCCTGACCTTGCCAAATCCCTGACAGTACTCCCCCCCCCAAAAGCGGCTGTCTCCAGACGGCCGCACCAAAACAAGCCAACACCGGGAGGGCGGCCGGGGAAACGGCAAGGAGGCGGGCATACAGAGACCCGGGTGACACACAGGAGGCCTACATGGCATGAGGCCCCAAGGATGACTGACAACCTGACTAAAAATGAGCCAGGAAACAAACAGGTGGTTACCAGGGCGTAAGGAATTAGCAGGAGGCCGGCCACACAGCATTACGTGGTGCAACCCAAGGTCAGGGGTCCAGCTTACACCATGGTCCGGGGGGCGATCAGGAGGTTTTTTATTACGTAACATACCATCTGGGGCCCAAGACATGGAGACACTGGCCTCAGGGTCGGAACATTGGGACCCCATAGGATGGGAGCCAAACGCTTAAAGGAGGTGACTGTAAAATAGAGAAACCATAAAAACAGACAAGGTAGCAGAACCCCGAATACCACATATGACCAGTGACTACCACCAACCCCATCAGGTGTCAAAAACCAATGTACCAGTAAAACATAGTCCATGTCTAAATCCCACATCCAGTTAACTGACTGCTCCAACCAATGATGCAATGTACCCCGAATAAGCTGTAACAAGTTTACCAGTGCAGCCAAAAGGAGTTTTAGCACGGCCCCCAGGTGCCCAAAGCAAAATTTCAAAACATCTTGCATCCAAATATAAGAAGAAAAACACGGCTGCAGAAAAGAAATCTGACCAAAAAACAAGCAACACGTGTACGACTTCCCAGCCCACGACCATAGAACATAACTCATTTCCCCAAATAGATCCAAAACCTGAGGAGAATGGGAACTGCAATTCAGAGACGAAGGAAAGGTCACAGCAACAGCACTAGTGGAATTTATCCCCTTAAACAGAAATTTTCTCAGAAAAAGGCTGGAAGAATGGAAGGAGCTGGCAACATAACATTGAACAGATGGTAATCATCAATCTCAAAAGACGCAGATATGGAGACCATCTCAAGTTCTGGTGTGGCAGCTTTAACACATTTACAATAGATTTGCATGAAAACCATTTTAGGTTAGGTTGTGGTATCATTAATAGAGGACCCAGAGAATCACATAAACATCTCTTCAGGTGTAAGTGCGACCTCTTTAACAGATCTCTGCCCATATTATAGGCATGAAAATAGAGGAGCATAACCAGAAAGGGAAAAGGAAAAGTCACTGACCGTCCCGCAGTCACTGTCTTCTGTGGATGCATGCTGGGAGGTCACTGGGACAGCTGCACCATGCGGGCGGGGACCCCCCTCTGGAGCCGCCGCTGGTGTTTTCCCTGCAGCACATGAGGAGGTGGAGTTGACTGATGCCAATGATTCTGTGGTGTCTAGTTTAATTGAGAGCGGTGCAGGCATCATGGGCGTGGCTTGAGATGAGAGTTGTAAGGAGTGCTGAACAAGCGGTTCTGATGACGTCATAGTGGAACTCTGTGTCGCCTGCACAGCCACCGTCATGCGTGCTGATGCAGAATTTATGACTGTGTTCATTGTCATGGTACTCATGGATATCTTGGTCGGTGCAGTCTGGTTGAGCGGTGACGTGAACTCTGACGTTGTCGTGGCCGTGGCAGGAGATCCCTTAGACACGTGCTGCAGAAGCAGAGTAGGTGTGGTTGGGAACAACAGCTCATCGACGGTCTGTGAAGGCAGCTCTGATGACGTCAGCGTCATTGTTGTGGAAGTTAGTCGAGCACGTTCGGCCGGCTCCACCACTGATGCACGCACCGAGGTAGAACCGACAGGCATGTTCGCCATCATGGTGCCCACAGAAGTTCTGATTGGCGGAGCGGAAGAGAACTGGGCCGGCTGAATGGTCGGTGAAAGTCTAACTGCCGGCTCCACCGGTGCCATTATTGAGTCTCTGGGCTCGTGCGCTGTGACTTGCGGCAGCGATATGGAGATTCCCGATGGCTCGGCAGCCGGTTCCGGAACTGGGGACAGAGTCGATGGTTCCGGAGGACTCACTGCCAAGTGTTCGGACAACGTTAGAGCTTCGGACTCACCGGCCGCAAAACTTATCGGGACCAGCAGCAGCTGAGGTGGATGGTGTTTGCGAGGAGTGGGCAACGGAGGTGGCAGAGGTGACGCCGAATTCAGCGTGGAACTCAGCTGTGGAACCAGTCCTCCCGTCCAAGACTGTTCTGTCAGTCCCGGTACTGTGGCATGCCGAGGAGCAGGAACAGGCAGTACCCGGGGTTGGATTGATTGTAAAGGCTGCATTTCTTGAACAGACGGCAAGTGGTAAGTGGACTGCTTCTGTGATACTGCATGTGGTGCTATGGTGGCGTCTGATAATGTGATTATACGTGGTTCCTCCCTGACGACGGCAGTAATATCTGATTCAAACAAAAAGTCCATTGGATCTTCGATACACGGAGGCACCCAGCCCTGCTGGAACTGTGTCTTAATGTCTCTTAATTCAGGAAAAGCAATCAACAGATCAGGCTCTGTAACAAAAATCTGATCCAGCTCTGCTACTCTTTGCTGCGCTGGCTGTGGCAGTCGTGATATTCGAAAAACAGATCTTGTATTCTGAACAGTTTAGTAGCCGTGTCCTGTAGCGCCTGACCTTCAGCCTCAGAGGACTCATCGTCATCAATGTCCTCCCACTCAGAGTCACTGTCAGTGTGTGGGAGGCTAAATGCCAGGTGGTCTTCATGCTTTCCAATCCAAGCTGGTAGTCTCTCGACAGCAAAAAACTCATCTAGATTCTCCAGGTCAGGGAAAAGGTCATACAGCCAAGTGTAGGTCTCAACAAGGTCAAGGGCTTGGTTGAAATAATCGAATCTCTTCTTGGGAGTAAAACAGGCTCTATAACAGTCGAAACAGAATTCGATTTCAGAAAAAATGTCTCTGATGGTGGCAAGGTCTTGGACTGTTACGGCAGATAAGGAGCTCGCTGGGTCCATTGTTTGGCCAGATTGTACTGTCAAGGCGGGCGGCTGCCCGACCCCAGGAGTGGGTGGACCCACAATACAAACTCCCAAACCAGGCTTTGAGGTACAACCAGGGAGCTATGAACAGAACATACTATGGCTGGAAGCAGACTAGACATGAGAACTGATCGGAAACAAATACAAGAGCAGAATTAGACTAGGAAAACAAGGTGATGAATGAACGATAAGAAGAAAACAAACTACAAGAAAAACAGAAAGCAAAACTCCAGTATAAAGCATAATAGATAACACAAATGAGAAAATACATGGATGATAAACTAATGATCAATAATGCAAACATAATCTGACAGAGCAAAACTAGAACGGAACTGGATAATGGCAACACAATAACAAGAAACAAAGTAACAAGAAAAACATAACTGAATAAATCCCAAAGAAAACAAATATTGATAAATCAAAGCCGAAGCAGACCAGAAGCAACAGAAAGGAGGAAAACAAGGGCTCAGTGCCCTGACCCTGCCAAATCCCTGACATGTACAAATGAAGCAAGGTTTTCCAAAACTATAGTGTATTATTTATTTGAATTTGATTAGAAATTCATCCTACTCAGGTCAGTTTACACATAACATCTGTCTGAACAACACCTTCGCTCCACTGAACTCGGCCATTTTCATATCAGACTGTACCACACGAGGGGCAGAGTTTCACTCTGTGTGTATTGCATTATATACTTCTTCCTCTGCATCACCATCAAAACATTCTGTGTCTTGTAATATCAACTGTAAGGCAGCCTGAACAGAATATCACTTTGCCATCTTAATCAGTTGTGGTATGGAACCATGCTGACAGAGCTGTTTATAGTGTCAGGTCCCCAAGATTGGCTCCAGCAAGACAGAGGGGAAATGTGTGGGAATGTGGGTTCAGTTCCTGCACAAGCTTGCAGCATTGTGCCGGAACAGCGGGTGCACACTGTGGGTGCTCATACCAAGGGCCCATTCACCTGCTTCTCTCTCTCTCTCTCTCTCTCTCTCTCTCTCTCTCTCTCTCACACACTCAGAAAGCAGAAAGAGAAAATGAGGGTGCACAGTTGCATGTTGAAATGGCAAAAGTTTTACACCGGATGCCCAACTCCACATTACATGGAGAAATGTGGTAGGGGTGGGATTTGAACCCAGAACCTTCTGAACTGAAACCAAGCGCATTAACCACTTGGCCACCACCCCCTATAATTTTTCTTAAGCTAAAAACTGAAAATGGATCCCGAAGACCTTATAAGGGTTAAAGTTCATGTGGGACTGTTTGGAACCTCTTGACCTCAAAGGACCAGTGACGCACACCAAACTGTAAGGATCTATTTTTGGGCATTATATAAAACAAATAATGAATGTTTGTCATTTGAGCAATAGTAAGAATATTTAATTTGGTGAAAGATGATAAGTTTCATACAACTCTTCGGCACCTCATTGAATGGATTTCATCTTTCACCTCGTGAATTATTCTTACCATGGCACTCATGAACATTCATTATTTGTATGTTAAAGTCATTGGCAATGGCATTTTGGGGGAGTGGGGGAGTTTAAGTATCTCGGGGTCTTGTTCACGAGCAAGGGATGGATGGGGCGTGAGATCGACAGACAGATTGGTGCAGCATCTGCAGTGATGCAGTCACTGTATTGGACCATTGTGGTGAAGAGAGAGCTGAGCAGGGGTGCAAATCTCTCGATTTACCGATCGATCTACATTCCGACCCTCACCTATGGTCATGAGATTTGGCTCATGGCCAAAAGAACGAGATTGCGAGTACAAGCAGCTGCGAGTACAAGCGGTTGAGATGAGTTTACTCTGCAGGGTGGCTGGGCGCTCCCTTAGAGATAGGGTGAGGAGCTCGGTCACTCGGGAGGAGCTCGGAGACAAGCCTCTGCTCCTCCACGTCGAAAGGAGCCAGCTGGGGTGGCTCAGGCATCTTTTCCGGATGCCCCCTGGATGCCTCGCTGGAAAGGTGTTCCGGACACGTCCCATTGGGAGGAGGCCCCGGGGAAGGCCTAGGAAACGCTGGAGGGATTATGTCTCTCGGCTGGCTTGCCTTGGGGTTCCCCCGGAGGAGTTGGGGGAGGTGTGCGTGGATCGTGAGGTCTGGGCGGCTTTGCTTGAGCTGCTGCCCCCGCGACCCGACTACGGATAAAGCGGAAGAAAATGGATGGATGGATGGATGGATGGATGGATGTTTAATAAATTTAAATTACAATTTACTATTCATAGTATTATTAGACCAGTGTAAATTGTGGGGAATTCTATTTCTGTCACTTGCATCCCGTTTGTCTTTGTTACATCCACTCCCTTTGTCATGTCAGATTAATTAGGTTCAAAGCTGTGATCTGATCATTTGTATATCATTTTATCATCTCTGTTAATGTTAGGAGTGTCTGCCTCATAAGAGCTTTCAGACACTGACAAAATAATTTTCCTCAAAGCTGCTTTTGAGGATTGACATTGCTTCCAGTGCAACGAGCCTGCTGATGTATGTTCCTCTCTGACATCATGCTAAGATTGCCGCCTTTCAGCTGCTTTTTGAAGTGACCAAAATGTGCCGCTGCAGGGGTAATGGTTTGCCAAAATAATGTGTGTTAGGCTCACAGTTCAGTCATTCAGTACTTTTTTCAACAGAACAAAATGTATACATCACCAAATAATGTCAATCAGCGACAAAAACAATCACATCAGTTGCATTTTAAGATCTCTCCAAGGCAGCTCTTGACTCAATTCTGTCTAACATACAGTGATCAGTTGTATCAAATGCAGCACTTAGTGCTAATAGTGGTAGCACTGATGTGGAGTCTGCATCCAGTGCCAACAACAGATCATTCACCCATTCAGCATGTGCAGTTTACACAAAAAGAGGCTTCCTCAAAACTGATTGTAGATGTTCAAAAAGACAAATATGTTAGAAGCTGATAAGGAACGGCCATCTCAAGTAATTTCAATAGAAATAATAATTCAGGAAAAATTAAAATCCTTTTTCAAAAGTTGATTTCTTCATTTGTTATTGCAGTTTTCAAGCAAGCAGGAACAACTCCAGTGGTGAATGATATGTTAACTACACTTAGGGCCCCTTCACACTGTTATTTTTACCCGGTTCTTTTATGCAAGATTCTGCCCCTTGCCAAAAACTAAACCATTGTATTCCTCATTTCAGAGTTTATTAAAGGTCACGTTAAAAATCAGGCCTGGGACCCTCACACACAGTGTCCATCTTGTGAATGGCCCCTAAAATGAGTCATACAACACTTGTTGTACCTTGTGGGTGTTAACAATAGGTGTGGTTTCGTCTCACATTTCTATTGTTACTGGCTCTCACCAACAGGGAGATCTCCCTGTGTCTGAAACTTGGACACATGATGAAGAAAAACTTAACTTATATTTCTCAGAACTTCCAAACAAATAACACAAATACTTGATAGCTAACATAAAATAAAGAATTAACACAGATATTATCTAACAGCACATAGTACGAATGTGGTCGAATTGCGCATTAAGTGCGCAAAAGCAGGAATCGTATGCAAAATGTGTAAAATCGTAGCTGCATCCAATGCCTCGTACACCTCTTGCTACAACTATTTGCGCACACCAGCGGCTGAAAGACAGAGTGTGCACTGTGTGAGCCCATCGAACCCTCCCACGGCAGGTGTCGGCTAAATTCCAACTGACACACACGAACATCTACTGTAACACCACTTGTTTAGCACTTAGAAAATGTGTGGCTATTCGCACTGTCATCACGAAAACAGTCAGCAGACGATCACTGTTGAGCTGGATGTGTTGTGTGGCTGGGGGGGGCCTGGCTGCCTTTTGTTTCTGTTTTCTGTCCTGTCTTTTGTTTTTCCTTCCAGGTGGCTTGCATTTGGGACTGAGTGGCTGTGTAGCTGAGTTTATCAGGACCTCACCCTGATCACCTGAGGCTGATCACCTGCGGCTCGTCAGGACTCACAGCTGTGGTGCATCTACATGGATGGGAACATGGTGGCATTTAAGACTGGAGTACACAGTGTGTATTTGCCAGAGACTCGACCTTGTGACCAGACGGGTGAGATCGTCGTCTCGGGAGCCATCTCATCATCAGTGGATGCAGAGAACGTCCAGGTTTGATGCATGGTCTGTGAAAGAGGAGAGGGTGAGGTCTCACGCTCGTCAGCACACTTCCTGAGGTACGTTAGATTTTGTGACTAACATTTATACAGTCAGTAAATGTGGTGTCCCTCACACCTTATTATATTGAGCTGTATGTTGGTCGTGTAATCAGCTTCCTCTGCAGTGGAGTTTTGTGAACTGGGTGTTCCATGACTGCAGAGTGGGAAGCTGATTAGTAATTAAGCCAGGAAGTGTTTGCTGTTTGTGCACCTTTGAGCGTTCTCTCTGTGTGTTGAGTGTGGACTCACATAATGATTCCTTCTTTCACAGACTCGGTTTGTCGCGGCCACCTGGGGGGTGTCGGCGGGGTCCTTGGGTCCGGGTTGGTTCTGGCTCCGGACCGTTGGCGCTGCTGGGAGCGCACCGCAAAACCACCACGCCAGACCGCGCACTTTTATATTTTGTCACAGCACTGTTATGTTCATTAAACTCTGTTATCCTTTGTACCATGCTCTGCTTATTTTATACTGGGTCCTTCAAACGCTGGTCGGTTCTCCGGGCTGCGTCCGACATATAACAGGATGTGAAATTTGTCAAAGTACCACATGAATGTGAAGTTGGTGAGTGCACATGTGGCATGCAAGAGTATCTGCTCCCCCCACAACACGTGTGCATGTGTTTCACGCTTCCCCCTGCTCCCCCCGCTCCCCCCCAACACATGTGTGCGTGTGGTTTGCCTCCCCGCAGGCAAGGCATCTCTCGTCTGATCACAGAGTGACATCTTGGTCTATGCACTGACAGGACAGGGGGCGTGGCTGACTGCCCACAGCTGTTGCGACATCTCCTGTTCTGGACATCACAGCTGCAGCACACATACCGTGTTTTGACGGACGTGTGTGTGCTTGTGTGGAAATACATAAAAACATATCTCGCTTTTGTGATGGGAGGAGAAATGGACCATCAGTTCATGTGGACATGCAACAGGTGATCTGAATATCACGTCTGATAGGACATGCATGTCGGGCCATAAGCGGCGCTCTGTGGGACCAGGACAAGCCAACAGTGTAACAAATATGCCACTTTCAGTCATGTATCAGCAGAAATATGTGGTAGCAAACGCCATTTGGTCAGTTATCACAGTGCTTTTTTTTTGCTTTTTTTAGAAAATACGTTTATCTGCCTGTTGATTTTAGCCATTTCACGCTCCTGTTACAAAACAGTGATTGTAGCGCGGTTATAAAGTTTCCGTCTGGTAATCACAGCGTGCGGGTTAGAATCCCATGAGTGGCACTTTTTTTTTATTTAACCAGGGTTATGTAACCGCGGGGTTCTGTATCACGTCCTCTTTTATGTATTATTTATATCAACCCAGTAATATCCAGTAATTATACTGCTGGTTTTTAATTTTAGTTGCCTCCAGATCAGCGACACGATTTGGTGCACCTCGTCCCATGGAACCCTGCTTGAACGACACTGTCGCATGCATGACCCGTCGCACCGGGATCATGCACACCTGCCCGTCGGCGCGATGTTTCATGGTTTGCTCAAAGGAGCTGTTTTTGCCATGAGTCGCCCTGAGTTGTACTTATTCGCACAATGTGTGAAGGGGCCCTTAACATAGAAGATCCCAATAAGAACCAGAGGTCCATAAAAAACAATTTGGCAGTGGATCAAGAAACAATACATTTAGCATGCCTAGCTGCCTTTGATCATTTCTGCAGAGAAATAATGTCAAATTCAGAGAGGCCTTGAGACAGTCACACACTAAAACATTGCAGTCTCATTTAGTTATGTCCACTTGCTGCCTCTCTTTTACATAAAGACCTCCAACAAGTTTTGGATGCTGGATGTTTTGGATGTTTTGGATAAATGTTCAACAAATCCGCTATTCTTATTGCAAAAAAGAGCCATGCGGATTATTCATAAGGTTGGTTTCGTTGAGCACACCCATGATCTTTTTATCCAGTCCAAATTATTAAAATTTCATGACCTTGTAAAATACTGTACTGTAATTATGTTATTTAAAGCATTCAATAATCAATTTCCAAAAAATGTGCAAAAATTCTTTTCTCACAAAGAGAAGATTCATAATCTGAGAGGTAATGGAAATTTTATTTTACCTAAGGTACAAACCACTCGTAAAAGTTTTTGTGTGACAGTATGTGGGGTCAAAATGTGGAATGCTCTGGATCTACAGCGAAAGCTTTGCCCAAATATTCACAAATTTAAGTCCTTGTATAAAAAATGCAGTTTGGTCAGAATACAGTCATAGTAGAGTTTAAATGTCTTGTTGTGCACTTGTCTGTATCAGTGTTGTGTTTGATACCTGAAGTTTCCTTACCATCGTTGGTATGTGAGTTCTTTCTATTGTATTACCATTGTTGGTAACATTGTTAGTATGTAGCTTGTCGTTTCTTATATGAACATTTATTGTATTTACTAATCTACTCTTCATTTAGTTATCAATATTTTCGATGTGAATGACTTGTTTCTTATTTTGGTGTGTTATTTTGTTTTGTGTTTTTTTTTTGTGTTTTTTTTTTGTTTTTCTCAACTGATATGGAAATTGGAAGTCAAATATAGTTTAAGTTAAGTATTAATGTAAGATAGGGGTGGGATTCAATAAGTTTTCTTCTTCCCACTCCTTTTCGAGCAAAAATTAAATGTATCTGATTGTTTAATATGTACTAGGTTCATGTATTCTGTTACACTTCTCGGAATGAATAAATAAATAAATAAATAAAATAAAAATGCTAAACTTAAATTTACAACTCAACTCAACTTGTAAAGTTTAGATGTTTAGATGTTTAGATAATTTCATTGTCATTACAAGTGTATCGAAATTTCTCCCACCCAATCACCTCAGACAAAAACAATTAATCCACAGTTATTACACACTGAATGTAATAATGGCACACATCAGAATAAGAACACCCATACATATGCATTTGATTGTTTATGTGCGCTAATCTTTAAGACAGTCCGTCATCCGAATTGAGGCAATGTAAATGGAGAGGGCTGCAGCAGTGTCTCCCGCGCAGCTGTGAGCTTGTGGGAGTGGCAGCGTGGAGGCAAGGGGGGTTGGTAGGGGTGGGGTGGGGAGGGGGCGTGCATCATCATGTCTGCAGATGAGATGAGTTTGTATCAGTCAGATGAGTTTGTATCATAATGTCTGGAGTTGCCTTGGCAACATCAGACTGTCGGGGAGGGCAGAAGATAAGAAGGCAGCTGAATGGTTCACCAAGGTCCTAGAAATTCTTCTGGAGGAAAAACAGCGGGGCATTTTGACCTTCAGAGGCTGATAACTGGCCTTGGAGGATGTTGTTTATTCAGTTGTTTAATTTTGTAGAAAAAAAGCAGATCACAGACATGACACAAAACTAAAGTCATTTCAAATGGCAACTTTCTGGCTTTAAGAAACACTATAAGAAATCAGGAAAAAAAAATTGTGGCAGTCAGTAACAGTTACTTTTTTAGACCAAGCAGAGGGAAAAAAATATGGACTCACTCAATTCTGAGGAATAAATTATGGAATCACCCTGTAAATTTTCATCCCCAAAACTAACACCTGCATCAAATCAGATCTGCTCGTTAGTCTGCATCTAAAAAGGAGTGAACACACCTTGGAGAGCTGTTGCACCAAGTGGACTGACATGAATCATGGCTCCAACACGAGAGATGTCAATTGAAACGAGGATTGAAAGAGGATTATCAAACTCTTAAAAGAGGGTAAATCATCACGCAATGTTGCAAAAGATGTTGGTTGTTCACAGTCAGCTGTGTCTAAACTCTGAACCAAATACAAACAACATGGGAAGGTTGTTAAAGGCAAACATACTGGTAGACCAAGGAAGACATCAAAGCGTCAAGACAGAAAACTTAAAGCAATATGTCTCAAAAATCGAAAATGCACAACAAAACAAATGAGAAACGAATGGGAGGAAACTGGAGTCAACGTCTGTGACCGAACTGTAAGAAACTGCCTGAAGGAAATGGGATTTACATACAGAAAAGCTAAAGGAAAGCCATCATTAACACCTAAACAGAAAAAAAACAAGGTTACAATGGGCTAAGGAAAAGCAATCGTGGACTGTGGATGAATGGATGAAAGTCATATTCAGTGATGAATCTCGAATCTGCATTGGGCAAGGTGATGATGCTGGAACTTTTGTTTGGTGCCGTTCCAATGAGATTTATAAAGATGACTGCCTGAAGAGAACATGTAAATTTCCACAGTCATTGATGATATGGGGCTGCATGTCAGGTAAAGGCACTGGGGAGATGGCTGTCATTACATCATCAATAAATGCACAAGTTTACATTGATATTTTGGACACTTTTCTTATCCCATCAATTGAAAGGATGTTTGGGGATGATAATGCATCTTGTCATAGAGCAAAAACTGTGAAAACATTCCTTGCAAAAAGACACATAGGGTCAATGTCATGGCCTGCAAATAGTCCGGATCTTAATCCAATTGAAAATCGTTGGTGGAAGTTGAAGAAAATGGTCCATGACAAGGCCCCAACCTGCAAAGCTGATCTGGCAACAGCAATCAGAGAAAGTTGGAGCCAGATTGATGAAGAGTACTGTTTGTCACTCATTAAGTCCATGCCTCAGAGACTGCAAGCTGTTATAAAAGCCAGAGTTGGTGCAACAAAATACTAGTGATGTGTTGGAGCGTTCTTTTGTTTTTCATGATTCCATAATTTATTCCTCAGAATTGAGTGATTCCATGTTTTTTTCCCTCTGCTTGGTCTAAAAAAGTAACCGTTACTGACTGCCACAATTTTTTTTCCTGATTTCTTATAGTGTTTCTTAAAGCCAGAAAGTTGCCATTTGAAATGACTTTAGTCTTGTGTCATGTCTGTGATCTGCTTTTTTTTCTACAAAATTAAACAACTGAATGAACATCCTCTGAGGCCAGTGATTCCATAATTATTGCCAGGGGTTGTATTTCAAAAAAGCTGGGACAGTGGTATGTTTACCACTGTATTACATCACCTTTCCTTCTAACAACACTCAATAAGCGTTTGGGAACCACAGATACTGATTTTCAAGAGTTATGTATGAGCATGAGAACATGCGATTTCACAAATTCTTCTGGCCATAGCTGTGGAATTTCAGCTAGTTCTGCTGCACAATTTCAGCCAGTTCTACTGTGCATCCTCGATTCAGTGGGCTTAGACATACTCAGTCTAAACCAATCTTGGTTTCAAAGCCAACATGATTCAAACTGCATTACTTTATTCTAAAATATTACATATAGTTAAGTCGATAATTCACTCATTCATTTTACCTGCTTACTCCAATTAAGGGTCCTGGGGAGCTGGAGCCTATCCCAGCAGTCATAGGGCATGAGGCAGGGTACACCCTGGACACAATGCGAGTATATCTCAAGGACACATATAGACAGACAAACACATTCACACCTGCACACACGCCTACTGTCAGTTGAAAGTTTCCAGTTCATCTAAGGTGCATAATTTTGCATGTGGGAGGAAGCTAGAACAACTGGAACCCACATTGAACAATAAAACAACTTAAAAATTTGTTTCAAATGGTAACACCTGAATGAATTAAGTTGTTTGAACTTAAGTTAGGGCCCCTTCACACATAGTGCGAATTTGGTTGATTTGTGCATAAAGTGCGCATGAAGCAGGAATCGTATGCAAAACATATAAAATCGTAGCTGCTTCGTACACCTGTTGCTACAACTATTTGTGCACACCAGCGGCTGAAAGACAGAGTGTGCACTGTGCCAGCCCATCGACCACTTTCGCAGCAGGTTTCGGCCAAATTCCAGGTGAGACACACAAATATCTAACATCGCTTGCTTGGCACATAGAAAATGTGTGGCCATTCGCACTATTATCACAAAAACAGTCTGCAGACAATCACTGTCGAGCTGGATGTGAAATTTGTCTAAGTTCCCCACGAGTGTGGCTTTGCAAACAGACACAGTGACATGTTGGTGTTTGCACTGAACTGACAGGAGGTGTGGCCGCCAACGGGAGTGGCTGTGGGGAGCTGTGGATCTGGACGTCACGGCTGGGGACAGCTGTCCTGTGGTGTACAGTGCACAAGACACACATCGGGCAGGACACGTGTGCGGGGCCGGCTGCACACGCCAACAGCAGATGTGGAAATAAGAGCGCACTACTTCTCATTCATGTCATTTTTTTACTGTACACCTGTGACCGTGGTTCATCTACAGAGGAACAGACAGATCATATTTACAGTATATTGTCCACTTGATAAGAGGGATTCAATACAGTGCTGTGTTTTTATATGGTGTGGTTTTATTTTTTTTTTAAATACGTCCATGTCCTTCATGATATCAGGCAGTTTCCCACACTTTTCACAGGACAGCAATGGTAGTGCAGTGGTAAAGTTTCTGACTGGTAATCAGAGCTTTTGGAAAGTGCGGGTTCAATTCCCATGGGTGGCATGTAATTTTTTTATTTTTTTTACAGCAGCTATGCAATGTGTAACCACATCGTGCAGCTTCTGTGAATAGCTGCTGTGTTCCCGTGTCCATTGAACTGTCGCAGCATGTAGTAATTTATTTTTTATTTGTTGTTTCTTCACAGCAGCTGCACAATGTGGTTACACATCATGCAGCTGGTGACACTATGTTTGCACATGCACGAACCGTCGCATCAGGATTGTGCACATCGTGGTTCATTCATTACGACGTGATTCGCTATGAGTTGTACTTATTCGCACTATGTCTGAAGGGGCCCTTAGTAAGAACTTACAAACTTAAGTTCAAACAACTTAATTCATTTAGATGTTACCAAATGAAACAATTCCTTTGAGTTGGTTCAGCTATTCTCTTTTTGACTGCATGAAAACTCTGGGGAACATGCATACCCCACACAGAAAGGCCTCAGGTGGGAAGCAATCCCATGACCTTCTTACTGTGAGGAAAGAGTACTAACCACTAAGCCACCATGCAGCCCTAATTCAATAAAAAAAATAACAAAATAATAATAATAATAATATTTTTAATGTAGTAGAGTCTGGTTAATATTATTATGTGCAACAAGTGTCTTCAAAAGTGGACCTCTATGGAGTTTGGCAAGGGGGATGGGGCTGCTTTCACCCCTGTTGGACAACCCCTGTACCTGGGGCCTGTATGGTCTGTGTGCAAGCTGCATAGAAGGGCAAGCAGGTTCGCTGCCTGTTTTTAACTGCTGTACTGGCTCTGCGAGTCCATGCGATCAAACAGTCAATCAGACGTGCAATATTGATGATCTAAAAGAGACTTATTGACTTATTGTGTATTCAAAGTGAAGCAGTGTGTTCATATATATATTTTTAAAAAACACAGTGCTGTGTGCTGGTCCCTGCAGCAAACACTGGCTACTCGTTCCACCTCATGGAAGAAACGAGAGTAAGCACACACTTTTTTGGTGAATCAATTTGAATTGACTAATCAAAAAATGCTTTTATTAGGCTGGTTCTTATTGGATTCAATTTCAGTTTGTTTGTCAACAGGGCGCACAGCAGATTTTGTTATGTGCCGGACGCAGCCTGGAGAACCGACCAGCGTTTGAAGGACCCAGTATAAAATAAGCAGAGCATGGTACAAAGGATAACAGAGTTTAATAAACATAACAGTGATGTGATAAATATAACAAAAGAGTGCGCGGTCTAGCGTGGTGGATTACGGTGCGCTCCCAGCAGCACTAACGGTCCGGAGCCAGAACCAGTTCGGACCCAAGGACCCCGCCGACACCCCCCAGGTGGCCGCGACAAACCGAGTCTGTGAATGAAGAAATCATCATGTGAGTCCACACTCCACACACAGAGAGACCGCTCAAAGGTGTACAAACAGCAAACACTTCCTGGCTTAATTACTAATCAGCTTCCCACCCTGCAGGCATGGAACACCCTGTTCACAAACTCACTGCAGTGGAAGCTGATTAAAACGACTAACATAACAGCTCAATATAATAAGGTGTGAGGGACACCACATTTACTGACTGTACAAATGTTAGTCACAAAACCTGACGTACCTCAGGAAGTGTGCTGACGAGCGTGAGACCTCACCCTCTCCTCTTTCACAGACCATGCATCAAACCTGGACGTTCTCTGCATCCACTGATGATGAGATGGCTCTCGAGATGACGATCTCACCCGTCTGGTCACAAGGTCGAGTCTCTGGCAAATACACACTGTGTACTCCAGACTTAAATGCCACCATGTTCCAATCCGTGTAGATGCACCACAGCTGTGAGTCCTGATGAGCCGCACCTGATCAGCCTCAGGTGATCAGGGTGAGGTCCTGGTAACTCAGCCACACAGCCACTCAGTCCCAAATGCGCACCACCTGGAAGGAAAACCAAAAGACAGAAACAAAAGACAAAC
The DNA here is from genome assembly GCF_902500255.1 of Thalassophryne amazonica. Classification (NCBI taxonomy): domain Eukaryota; kingdom Metazoa; phylum Chordata; class Actinopteri; order Batrachoidiformes; family Batrachoididae; genus Thalassophryne; species Thalassophryne amazonica. The sequence goes on from NC_047105.1 coordinate 118,218,339, forward strand.
AAAAGCCAGCCAGGCACGCCAGCCACAACAGATTTATCATTGCGGGGTTTTGAGGAAATCAATCCGGCCTTTCACACGGAGTACGTAAACTTGTCGTGCATCACTCTAAAACCCATTATTTTCAATGAGAAGCATTGCACTCATGATGCGTCACGGTGTGACTGAGCAAAAACCAAGGTTGAGAGATGCTCAGCCGGGAGTGTGCACCACCGCTTGTTGTCAGGCCGCCACGGTCAAAGTTAAACCCAATCCAACTTTCACTGCTGCATGGTGTGATGTAGCTTTGTGCATCCAATAGAAACGAGGCATCAGGCCAAACACGGAAGATGACAGAGTGCGAACATTTGTCACAGAACTGCTAATACACAGCAGTTTTCTGAATAAAATTCTTTTTTTAACCTTAATTTCTGATTACTCTACATTTTGAAGTTAAAAATGTTTCTTACATTACAAAACTTGTAATTAAAACAGTTTTAAGTAAAAAAAAAAAAAAAGATTCTTAGAATCTTTGTTCATATGTAAATTAAAACCATAAATTGTCTGTTGTTGTTGTTTCAGATTACATGATTTCTTGATTAACATGATATGGAACCTTGTACATTTATTTTTTGACAAAATAACATGAAAAGTAATGTGTACATTGTTTAAGTCTGGTAGACTCATTCATTCATATCTGCATTTCAGCCAGGAACAAAGACACTGTAAATAAATATAAACATTTATTATAAACACAACAAGAGATGATGCAACGACTGCAGTGTGTCTGTTAATTAGAATTTCTCAATGTGACGTAAACATCATGATGAAATAGTTTTTTAAATTTAGTTGTTTCAACATTTAACATTCTCGTTAACTATGTGATTGCTTTTGATATTGTAATAAGGACAGAGTAATTACTAAAATATGAATTTGACCATTTTAGTGATTGTGAATGCTTTGAAATCAAACACAATGGGGGTGGCTTCTACCTGTGCAAGTGTCTTTTTGACTGAACTTTGACCTCACGGACATGTTTAATGATTCATTCATTTAATGTCTATATTATAATAGCCAAGTGGCCTCTGTGGGAGTGTATGTGTGCGTGCATGTGTATGTATGGCTTCAATCATGTAGAAACTGGGGAGAACAGAGTTGCCTTTTGGTGTGCTTTCGTATGTTGGGTCAAGGCTGATTGCTGCGAAAATGGAAAGTTGACTAATATTTTTTGAGAAATTAATGATGTTAGCCAACAACAGTGACCAGTGGACATTTTGCTGCAATGCACCATGGGAGTTTGGGTTTTGGGTTTTAAAACATAAAGAAACATAAAACAGTACTGTGTCATTTTCTTTAACATCTGATTACTTGATAGATATTTTATTTTAATGTTTTTAAAAAAAAAAATACAAATTCAAGACTGTACTTGTAGTCACAACAGTAACAATTAAAAATATAACGCAATGCTAAAACACCCTTGGCCATATGAGCATAAAAATAGAAAACAGAATGTGACCATTTGACCTTATACAAATTTGTAGACGCTCCGTTGCTCAAACTGTTTGTATGTATATATCCAAAAGTGAAGAATTTTGGACTGCATACTTTCGATCACTCCATCTGCTGTCTCTCTCTGAGCGGGTCTCTGGCCTGGCCGGCTGCTTCAGCTCCACTCGGTCGCTTCAGCTCAGCCCAGCCTCATTCTGAACAGTTGCTGAAAAAAGCTTCCCCAGCAGGGTGATGTCCGTCACTCATTCTTCTGCTTTTTTCTCTTAATATTGTGGTTATGAATCACAGAGGTTTTTGCTTTACCGTCACAGCTCCATGATGGTGATTGTCAGGGTTGTTCACCAGACCCTCAAAAAGCCAGATTTTGGTGTGGAAATCTCCGCTCCTGTCCAGACGTGTTGTTGCTACATCCAGTGCAAGTGGATGTGGCAAAATGATTGCCTGACATGCTCGGTGTGCAAGGCCCAGAAGACGAGCATTATGCGTGCACGACCGAACAACGTGTACACACAGCTGCAGTCCCTCCTCTCACAGTGGGATTTTTACCACACATGGATTGAAATAAATGCAGTTATCACTTGAAATACATCACCATGAAATAAAATGACACTTATGCAAACTTTGCAATTAATCCATGGTTCATATGTGTGCCAAGATGTAGGAGGTGCTCCATCCAGATCATGGATTACACCACTAATAAATATTAGTATACAAATAATGAATGTTTATGAGTTAAATGGTATATATATTTCATGAGGTGAAAGATGGAATGTTTCATTCAATGAGGCGGAGCCGAGTTGAATGGTACATTCCAACTTTCACCAAATTAAATATTTCTTCCATTGAAAGAATGTAAAAACATTCATTATTTGTTTTATACAATGGCTAAAATAAATCGGTGTCATCTGATATTTTATGAATTGTAAACAACAGACAAGGGACTTACATTTGGTGTTGCACTGGTGTTTTGATGTCAACAGTCCAACGTGAAGTTTAAATTGGAGTCCAAAATTGTTCTCAGTCAACTTGGAAAAACAGTTAGTCTGTGATGCCGTGCACTGACTTTGTGGACTTCCAAAACAAAACAAAAAAAAAAACTTGGTGTAGTTCCTCATTCCAGCGAAAAATCATGTCAGAAATGTATCCAGCTTTTCATTGTAACAGCTCTTCATGCCTCCATGTTACTTACAGTGTAGTGGATTTTTGTGCGTGTGTGTTAGAAGAATTAGCAGCGTCAATTAGCTCCTTCAAATCATCGTCTGTCAGCAAAACAAACTCCACCATGTTTAGCTCAACACCGCCCCCGGTAGTGTTAACTCACGTGGTGGTTGGGGTGTGCAATAGCACATTTCATATAGCACGAAAATGGCACACTAAAAAAGAACTATTGCATGGTAAATGAAACACAATGGCAAATGGTGTGAATAGTCCATGTCACGTGAAATGCAACCCATCAACCAAATGACAAGGATCCACTCAGCCGTTATATAATAATAATTATTTATCTTCTATGAAAGTCCTTATGCTACCACTGTTGTTTATTGAAGTACACCAGAATGTTTCTGTATGAGTTTTGGAATCCAATGCTGCCCCCAGAGGTGGGAGGTATAAATAGTTGGTGCATGTTCAAGCTGCATATTTTTGTTCAGGAAATAAATGGCAATGGTTGCACAATGGAGTGGTCTCTCTCCCTCTCTCTTAATATTATATATGCAGTTAAGTGAAAACGCATGACAATATAACAAAGTGGCAAAAATGACCACTGACATCTACGTGTGTTCGTACTCGGTTGACAGAGAAATACTGTGTTTTTTCTTTGCCATGACTGTGAGCATGGTCATCAGGAGGATAAGATAGCAAAATTAGAGATTAGCTTCAATGTCGGGAGGACGACACAACAAGCAGTGCTAATGATAGGAGCCGTGAGAAATAATACAGCCAAACTACTGAAGCTGGCACAACAGACAGTAACTTACTAACAGCCAAAATGATGGGGATTATTGGCAGTGTTGGCCCTTTTGATGAAAGTGCTGAGCAATGGAGCTCCTTCACGGAGCATTTTGACTTCTTCATTCAAGCTAATAACATTGAAGAGGAGAAGATTGTACCAACATTCCTGAGTGTGATGGGCACCAGTACATTTAACCTGCTACTGTGTCTTGTACAGCCAGAGAAGCCCAGGAGTAAAAGTTATGATAGCACACAAGGTTGGGTAGGATTACTTTGAAATGTAATCCAAAAGTAATCAGATTACAAATAATCCAAATGTATGTACATTTGGATTACAGACAGCTAAGTTACCACTATACATGGTTGATGGGAGCTTCCCATCTCTGCTTGGCTGCTCATGGTTGGAAGAGTTCATACTGGACTTGCCAGCAGGCTGCTGGCTGAGCATAGAGGACTCACATTTTACAGCAGTCGTACAGTGTTTAGGGCCCCTTCACACATACTGTAGTATGAATGTGGTCAAATTGCGCATGAAGTGCACATGAAGCAGGAATCGTATGTAATACGTATAAAATCATAGCTGCTTCCAACGCCTCGTACACCTGTTCCTACAACTATTTGCGCACACCAGCGGCTGAAAGACAGAGTGTGCCTGTGAGAGCCCATTCGCTCCCTCTTACAGCAGCTGTCGGCCAAATTCCAGGTGACACGCATGAACATCTAACACTGCTCATTTGGCACTTAGAAAATGTGTGGCCATTCACACTATTAGCATGACAACAGTCAGCAGACAATCACTGTTGAGCTGGCGGTGAAAATTGTCGAAGTGCCTCCATGACTGTGGAGTTGCCAAGTGCACATGTGGCGTGCCAGAGTGTCGGCTCCACCCAACACGTGTGCATGTGGTTCGCGCGAGGCACCTCTCATCTGATCACAGAGTGACAACTTGGTCTATGTGTGCTGACAGGACAGGGGGCGCAGCTGGCTGCCAACAGCTGCCGAGACATCTCTGGTCCTGGACATCACAGCTGGAGAACACGTCCCGTGTTTTGACAGACATGCGCATGTGTGTGCTTGCTGGAGAAACAGACCGTCAGTTCATGTGGACACGTAGCAGGTGATCTGAATGTCACGTCTGTCTGACAAGACGCATGTCGGGTCCTCTCTTGTTTGTTACTGGGTACTACATTTACATGGACAATTTTTATACAAGTCCCAAACTGTTCATGGACCTGGCCAAGATTAAGTTTGGAGCATGTGGCACATTGAGGGACAATAGGAAAGGATGCCCCAGAGAGATGGTAAATGCTCTCACAAAAAATATGCAAGAGGATTTGTGAGATGAATAAGAAAGGGGACTCTGCTGTATGTAAAGTGAATGGACACACAGGAGGTGTCTGTGTGCTCCACCATTCATCCTGAATTTTTAGGTGAGATGATGTGGAGAAAAGTGAAGGATGGAAAGGACACTGAATGGTGAAAAGACATCCCATGTGCTACCCCACTCATGGCTTACAATAAAAACATGGGTGGATCTGACCTTTCTGATCAGCTGACCAGTATTACTACACCTCTCAAAAAACTGCACACTGGTACATAACTGTATTGCTGCACTTCTTTGCAACCACAAATGCATTCATCTTGCACCGTGAGATAAGCAGTGTCAAGCAAGTGCAGCACATGACACACAAGGACTTTATGGTGGAGTTGGTGTGTCAACTTTGTGACACGGACAAGACAGATGTCCACCAGAAGAGGAGCCAAAATCATGTTTGTGTGCCCATTGCGACAGGCATAGATCCTGGGCAAAAATACACAAAAGGCAGACTGAGGTGCCAACGCTATCTCTGGGTGGATAACAAAGTGAGTGACAAAGTGACAAAGTTTTTATTCGGCACACAAAATATTCAGATAGAAAAAAATGAACAATTCCACAAACAAACACAGACAAGAGGAATGACACACCTTGGAAGTGTCAGGCCTGCGATGTGTGTTGTATTGGACAAGAATTGTTTTTTGAGTGGTACAAATATTTTGTGTTGCATCTTATTTTGACATCTGATTGTTTTTTAAATAGTTTAGCATTTCCTGCACTACATTTGGGCATATGTACTTGAAATGTACAATTTATATTTACATTCTAAATCTTATTTAGACATCTGATTATTTTGTAAATAGTTCAGCATTAGCATTTCCTGGACTGCATTTGTACATGTTTTTGAAATGTACAATTGACATTTACATTCTAAAGCTTATTGTGACATCTAACTGTTTTGTAAATAGCTGTACAAAAAACACCTGAAGCATAGCTTGCATTTATATAAATAGTCGTATATAACTTTGTTTTTTTTTTTTAGATTAGTACATTTTAATTTGAAATTTAAAATATATATTTACATTTTACGTTATAAAAATGGTTTGTCAACATGTTTTCACATTCAAAAAAACAAACTTTTTTGACTCAGATTTTATGTTTTTGTGTGAATTTAGGTTCACTGTGTTAATATAGTACATCAGAATGAAAGAAAAAACTGTAAAGTCACACAGGTCAGGTTGTGCTGAAAAAAAAACACACCAAACAAGTCAAAGTAAACATTTTTAAAGGTAAATTATGAAGGTAAATCCAAAAGTAGTCAAAAACAGCCAATTATGCCCTGGACTCTCATGGGTTAATGTTATGTATACAGTTAAGCGAAATAACGCATGCGAATATAATGACCACAACCAATGAAATTGTCACTACAAAGAAATTTGTGGTGTGTGCCAAGCCACTTTCAGCCAGGTGAACCCTCTAAGTATTGTAGGTGAATAAACGTGTTCTAACCTGCTGATGACTTGTGCTTTAAACAAAATGCATGCAGTGATGAACTGCTTACTTTCATTTTAATCATTCCTACCTCCAAGATGGCATCCAACGGACATGTCTGTGTTCTTCTCTGGGAACAATTTTACCATCACTTTCTAATTTCCCTTTGTTCTAGCTTAAGTGTATGCTGCCGGGAGTGACAAGGTCAGAACCTTGAGCCAAACATTATCTCCTACGCTTACATAAAAATTAAATGCTCCATTTATGCTGGTTTACTGAGCTCCTACAGTCCTCATTAGTCAACATTTATTTTGGTGTTCTGTTAAACAGTACAATGCAGTGCAGATTTATTCATTTTTGCGCACACTTGTGTGTGTAGCGTACGCTTACAAATGCAGAACATTAAGCAGTTATGGGGGTTATTAAACTCCCACTGCCTAATGTTTGTGTCACCCAAAGCTCTGCCCCAGGAATGTGCAAATGCAAAAGACTTATTTATCTGATCATATCTTGTGAGTGTGAAAAACACAGCGTTTGTGTTATAAACAATGATTTTGAATCACCGCCTACGCTGCAGCAATCAGTTGACTGCCTGCCCAGCAGATCCAGTAGATAGCTCGGTTGGTCTACTGCTCACATGACTGAGTTGCAAACAGTCTCAACTGCTGGAGGGTCCTGATTTAAGTTTTATTTTTTATGAACAGCAGAAAAAAGTAGTGTCAGTTCATCAGACAAACCTTCAGCTTGAAATTTTAAGAATGAAACTAAACAAAACTCTGTCAAGGCCTCACAGCCCCTTTAATTGAAAGGTGAGGTGACAGTACATAGTATTATGACAGGAACATGATCGGATCCTGTATTTTTGATATAATGGGGTTGTATCATTTAACTGTGTATGCTTGAAACCTCTGTGATATAATTTCTAACATATTTAATCATGTAGTTTATTGCTGCAGTGTTAAATTTACAGGTACAAAGCACATACAGACCTGTATGTATGACACACTCTTTGTACTTCTTTAATTAATTTAGGTAAGATGGAGATGGATGCTCCACTGCGGAGACCCTGACTGGGGTGGAGCCAAAAGAAAAACAAACAAAAAGAATAGGTTTACTCTGTGTAAAGACTGGAATCTGCATGTATGCTCTTCTGCTGGTTTGTTTCTGCCTCAACCACAGATGGGATGACAACCTACTGTTCTCCTCCTGTAATGTGCGGGATGTCACTGTAATGTGTAAGCGGTTCCTCTGCAATATACTGCTGCAATTTGAAGGGATCTCATTGTCATGTGTCATTGTACTGACTTACAGTATATAATATCTTGGCATAATCCTCGGAGTCTAGCAAAAAGGGCAAAAAACTGCATTGATGCTGAAAATCTTCATTGGTCTTCATTTTACCATACAGAAAATTAATTGTAAATTGATGAAGAATTGGATTAACAAGCAGAATAGATCATGACATCGACAGACAAAATCTGCATCCGTTCCAGTCTGATTTTCTTTACAAATCAAAGATGAAAACATTTCATTCTTGACAGAGGATAGAAGCTGAGCAGTTTCACTAAAAATTTGTCATTCTCTCGATGTTTGTCCTGTGCAGCATCTGTTTCTGGTTGTTGTCATGGCAACGTTTTCCTTGTCAGCTGCTGATGAATGAGTGCTTTTTACATCCCATGTGTTTACAAATGTGCATCACTTTGTGTCGCCAGTGCAACTCTACCAACATAAAACAAAAATTAAAACAAAATGTAGTAATACCTGTAGTTGGTAGTGTTATGGTTAGAGGTCCGGACGGAACTGGCCCGCTACAAAGGTGCTGAAATCAAATGCCTGTGAGCAAGAACCAGAACAGGTTGCGAACAAAAGAGCTTTAATTCCAAAAATAAATAACTGAGGTGCTGGAGGAAGTCAGCTGAGCTGAGACCGGGCCCACATATAGTGGTGGAAGTTCAGGAACCGCAGAGCACACAGGGCCAGACTTGGGAGTCTGAGAATGAGCTGGAGTCCTGGAGTACATGGAGCTGGAACTGGGGCCAGGTGGGACACAGACAGCCGAGGAACTAAGAGGACGAAGGAGAACACAGGTGAGTGACTGCATTCGTAACATTGGAAGCCTTAACCATCAAACTGTTCACTGAAGGCTTAAACAGGAATGTTCTCAGGTCCAGGAATAAAGTTTACTGTCTAGGAAATAAGGGTCTCTGTTCAGGAATTGCTCACAGATCATGAATTATCTTCAGAGGTCAGGTGCTGCGCGTCTTGTGACGCAGTTCTAATTAAGCAGGACTTGATTTTAGAAACAACTTGGAAAGTTCTTAGCTGTTCTGCATGAGAGCTCATACAGTTCTTGGAATTAGTTCTTAGAAACAGTTCTTGGTACTAGTTCTTGGAAACAGTTCTTGGTCATGCACAGTCACAAACAGAAGCAGCGTGAGAACGGGATCTTCACAGACATGCAGGAACTTAACTGAAGCATGGCAGAGCTACGCGCTCTGCAGCTGAGAGCCGGAGAATTCCAAAGTGATGTGGTGCAGATAGTCTTGGAGCCAGGAGCATATGCGACATGGAAGCGGCACAAGAGAGTGCCTGGAAACATCAGAGAAATCAATGAGCTCTAATTCGGAAATTAGAGTCAGCCAGGTTACCTTGGAATGAGCTGAAAGCTCAGACATCAGAGCGCATGGAAGTGGCAGGAATGATGATGTGTAGAATCTGGCATGGTCAAGGTCACGGATTCATCATGGAAAGCTCGCGGAAGAGCCGAATCTGGCCGGTCAGGGTCACGGAGTCACGGAAGACTATCGTGGGTCAGGATCACAAAGACTCTGGCAAAGTCTGAGCTCAGAGCCGAGGTTTAAGAAGTCGGCTCCTGATCAGGAGCTCATGGGCGTCAGCTGCGAGGAGAAGATGAGCTGCAGGTGTTCCTCGGCTCAGAGGTGCACCACCTGGAGGGAAAAACAGGCAAACTACACACACAAGTTTAGACAGGGCAAAGGCAGACCATGACAGGTCGCTGTGCATGTTCTGAAATTGTGACAGACAGGGTACGAGAAGCATTACAAGGCATGACAATAAGACTGATTTTACCTCTTCTTCCAAAGGATATGTAGCAAAGAAATAATCAGTTATAAATGTATCGAGGAAGTATAAGATTAGTCATATTTGGACACATTTAAGTGAAACTGCTTCATTAAAGCAATGTACAGTATCTGCCAGCAGGAAGATTTATTGACGAGGCAGACTAACTTTCCATGTCAGACCCTTTAAGAGACAATGTTAATATTTAAATAGGTTTTGACTTTTCTTGTGAAGTAATAGATCTGATTCTGTTCTTTCTGGGAACGTGCCATAGGCACCATGCTGACTTGAGTGTGCTTATTGATCATCTCATGGCAGTGCAAGAGGACGGCATATTGTTTCCTGGAGCGGAACAGTATAAATTTGAATATTTTTTTTTCTTCTGGAACTTATGCCAAGAAATCTTTGATTGATGGGGCATACTTTTAAATATATTCAGAGTTTAGAAACACACATTATTTTCCTGCCACAGCACCCTTTTTATCTTCAACCCAAATCAAGATAGTGTGTGACTCTGTTTTCTGTTCTTGTCCTGTTCGTTCCCTAACTGACAATATCTTTTTAATTAATGACGCTGTGTTTTAAAAATGGATCACATTTTAATATCAATGGTTAACCTAGGATACTATTGAAACACCTCATTTCAATCCTGTTTTTTTTTTATTTATTTTTTTTTTTACAACTTTTGCTTGGTCAAAGGTATCATGTCACCCCTGTAATTTGTTTGTTTATTTATAAAGCAGCACATCACCGCATAGGTTGTCCCACACATGAGAAAGGTTTAAACCATACCCACACCATGACAATGCACAGGCAACATAGGTAAGGTTAAAAAAAAAAAAAAAAAAACTTAATGAAAAAAATTTAAATGAATAAAACTTAAAATAACATGTAATGCTAAAATACCCTCGGCTGTATGAGCATTGTCTTCTTTATCATTTGCAGTTATTTAATTAATTATTTAGATCCTATTGTCTCACGTACAATTTGTACATGTTCAATAAAGCCCCTTTATCAATCAATCAATCAAAAACAATATTTACTTTTTAAGAGTGGAAGATGGGAAATCAAGGAATATTTGTGGATTATCCTCTGTGCATTTGCAGGTATTAATGATACAAACGTAACTCCATAGAAATAGCTTGGTAAGGGTCCTGTCCCACTGGTGTTTAGGAGGATTTGCGTATGGATTGCGCAAAAAATTGGCCCAAATTCGGCAAACATCTGCAATATCCGTATAACATGCCTGTATGAGTTGGCCGTCATCCAAACACGTCCGTGATCATCCGCAGAGGCACGCATGCTCGCAGCCAGGATTTTTGAGCTGCTCAAAAGTCTGGATGCGGATGACATCCGCCTCACATACTCCATACATATTCAATTCATACACAACTCTGTGCGCTGTATATCTGCCATTACCCGCTGATATCCGCAGGGGGTTTGCGGCTTGGCAGCGGACTGGGACAGTGTGTAAAACAGATATATTGTGTGCCTATCATATCCACATCACAAACTAAAATATGTTGTAGTGAATGCATACACACTGGCCACGAATAACGCGTTTTTATTACATCTGCTTTGCAGCTGATTTGCAGACAATCTGTGAATGCATAACAAACACATCACATAAACCAAAAGTACTATATGTGGCAGAAAGCGACATACCTGCCAGTCAGTGCCAGTCCGGCTGTGTAGATCCACAAAGACGTAGCTGCTGCAATCGTGTCTCCTCCAGGACTTTTATTTAGCACCAACAAAAGGAAGAGTTGCTGTTTAGCCACAACTCACGCTGAAGTCTGTTTTCTGTGACACTCTCAAAAAAAAAAAACAACCCAAAAAACACGGTCTCACACCCTGAGCGGCTCCCCCCCCCCCACTCCTCCAACTCATGAACAGTTAAACCTCACATGACAACATGAACATTAACTCCGTGATCAACTTGTCCAAGTCCAGCAATTGCTCCAGAGGCTGTATTCTTGGTGTGAATAGTGATGCAGATGGCCCGAGTGAGCTTATTTTATGACCGCAATGCAGATGCCATGAAGGCGCAACACGTGTGTGATGCATTCATAATACACCTGTAATACTGCCATGATAATCGCAATGCGTTGGATCTGTTTCCTCACTACATGCGTTATATAACCGTGATTGTTCATCATATACTTGCTATATATTATTAATATATCCATAATTCATACTGGGGCATTTGTCATTTTTGGCCATTTTTGTTGTGGATGACAATGAACGCCCGTAATTTGTGTACTCAATTCATGCGCAATTGATGCTCTCCCCAGTGGGACAGGGCCCTAAGGTTGGTAAGGTTAGACCTTACTTGTGTGAAGCAACTTGAGGCAACTTTGTTGTGATTTGGCGCTACATAAATGAAAATAAATTGAAATAGAAATAGAAAGTTAGCTTTGAGTTAGCAGAAATTAGCATGCATGCAAACATCCACAATATGTCTTGTAAATAACTCCATTATATTTGCACACAAATGAAACGGTGTTTTGCAGCTAGCTACCAGCCTGTCATGTCACCATGCTAACATCCGCAAAATGTCTTGTAAATACTGTAAATTCAGAGGTGTTATTAGATTCTAAAAAGAGCATTGTCAATTTTAGAAGTGCTTATTTCTTGCTAGCTTTTACATGATCTATGAGAAACATGTATATAAACACACAAAACAAAGCAATTTTGGAAAGAAGAACCAATGATGTCATAGTGCAGCTCTATTCTGATTCGCTGTCATGCCTGTCACTCAAACTCAGAACTGAACAGATTGAAACAGAATGCAACGTTTTAATCTTTTAAAATACCTCATAAAATAGGTCAAGGTTAGCCATCTTTGAACTTGTCCAAGGTCTGTGTCCCAAGAATGTCCCTTGTAAATTTGAAGACTCTGGCAGTAATAAGACTGAACTTATGCTGAACACCGACAGATAGACAGACGGACAGATGCAATTCCTTCGCAATACCTGATGGCCATATTTGATGGCCTTTGGTAAAAACAATAAATAAAACTTCTTTGTGCTTATTAATGAATTGCAAACCTGCTTTGGAGGCACATAAAGTGAGCTACTGTATCAGAGTGTGTGTGGAATCCTGGCATTCATTATTCTAAATCAATACAAAACATAAAAAAATAAAATGATAAATAAATATTGAAAACATACAATAAATATCTTAACGTTATTAGGAAACGGCACAAAAGTTTCATAGTTTTACCACAGTCAAACAACACTTTTAAAAGACTCAGCAAGAGCACTCTGTAAGTGCTGTAGTTTATTTATAGCCTAAAACCACAGCATCAATGTACTGATTCCAGCAGTGTGCTGGAATCAGCTGGAATGAGGCAACTGCTTTTTACTCAGGTGAAGATGGGCACATGTGGTAGTTTTGAAGAAACTTCCCTGCATTATGTAGCCAAATTGGTCAAGTCTGTGAAAAACACGACTTGTCCTCTTGATCTTTTGCCTTGCTGGATGATCAAGGAGCTTTGGCACATTCTGGGACATTGTATTTTAACAGTTGTAAACTTATTCTGAGGTACTGAAGTGTTCCTAGCTGGTTTTAAAATGGCTGTCGTCACACTTAATAGCCCTGACTAAGATGAAGACACTATGGCAAATTACAGGCCCGTCTATAATTGATTATTTTTGTTGAAAATTTGGAGAAAGTTGTCACATCAGCTCCTGAAATATTTGTCTGGGGACAGTCGGTTTGAGACATTGCAGTCTGCATTCAGGGCACATTATTTGAGAGAAACAGCATCACAAAAGTGGGAAATAATCTGTTAATGACTACTGACTCAGATTCTGTGTCTGTACCATTGTTGTTGTACCCCGGTGCTGCATCACAAGATTATGCTGAATAGACTTGACATTTCTGGGAGGGTACTTTAATGTCTGAGGTCCTATTTTTGGTCTGGTCACCTTATGTTGTTTTTAACAATATGTTCTCAGCATACCCTGCTATTAAACATGGCATTCCTCAAGTGTCTGTCCTGTACCCATTGCTGTTTTCTTTTTATTTGGTACAACTGGGAAAGATTATTTATTTAACTCCCATGGTGCATTGCAGCACAACATCCGTTGTTCACTATTGTTAGCTAATGTCGTTAGCTAACAACAATCGTAAGTAAATACAGTGTCTTCCACACTCCACCTATTAATCCATATATGGGTTGGCCTCTCACCCACGCTCCACCTCTTTATCCTTATATGGGCACACGTGCATGCGCGCGTGCACACACACATACACACACACACACACATACACACAAACACACATGTTCTATATAAGTTTTGTGAAGCACTTTACAGTTACACTGTGAAAATGGCACACAAATAAATCAATTATTAAAAATATGAATTTCATCCATTTTGGAATCAGGCTGTAACATAACAAACTGTGGAAAAAAGTGAAGCGTTGTGAATACTTTCCGGACACGGTAGATGCACGATGACTATACAGTATTACCAGAACACATTTAAAAAATGTCATCCATGCAGGACCATGACACTTTTGATCATGTGTTCATGGAGGTTTGAACACACATCTGAACATTGGTGTAGACCTAACTAGATGTACCGTGGTCCAGCTGAAATGAACCAACCAGTGTTTCTGTGCCTACTTCTGTAAGTGTAAAGGAGCTGTTCATCACCACAAAATCTGTTTTCCATCACAGACCATGTGGCCATGTCTAGAAAGACAGCACGACATATTGAACATCACTTAAATTTAACATTAGCCTAAATTCAGGTCTAAATTTTGAATATAGCAGTTTCTACACGCAGATATAGAATTGTGGGACTTTGACAAACTTTAACATGAACCTCTAACCACAGCAAACTGCAAAGACAGACATTTGTTATGACCCCTTTCATTGCACATCATCCCAGCATGGGTGCAATTTGGTGGGGGGGGTGGGGGGACATGTCCTCCCCAGCTTTTCAACCAGGGGGGCAGAATATAGTATGCCCCCCACCTTCTGACATATATGTGTGTACTTGAAACATGCTATGCCAGTCTTATGTGCAAACCATGTCAGTCTTATGTGCAAAATCATGTCAGAATAGTATATTTGTTTCTGCAAGTTTGTATTTTTAGCAGCATTGACTTGTTTACAACACCTGTTTCTTGTTTGTCACATTTGGAATTTTCTGGGACTGCATTTGCCCAGATTTGAAACCAAAAATAGTTGCCTCTAGGGACGAGTGTCTACACATAAGTATCAATGGACCATATGCTAATTTACTAACTTCTGAAAGTTAGAAAAGGAAATCAGAAAAGCTATCTGGGACCTCAGAAAGCCCATCTGCAATTATTGCTTGATCTCCAAAATCAGTCTATGCAAGTGAAATTATGTTCAGTATGAGTGTTATCATTAGTGCCACTTCGAAAATTAAATTCATGATAAGTAATTTATCCTAAACTTATGATCTGTTATTTTTTCAAACTTATGCAAAAACAAATCTTGAGAAAAACAATACAGTATGCGATAGTTAATAATTATTAAGAGTCTGTTCTTTCATATTTATGAATACATTTTACCACGTTGCAGTTGTTTTTTAATGAGAACTCAACCTATCATTCTTTTTGAGTTCTACACATGTGGTGATACCTTATTTACACCAGGATGTTAATAAAATCAATACTGGCTATTCTCAGAATAAAGTACTTATATTCACAGTTTCAAACTGCACAGATCAAATAGTGTCCACTTTATGGTCTTCTCAAAACATTAAAATTACTGTTCTGGATGCTCAGAATGCATCTGAGCTTATCTAGAAACCGTTCGCTTCTGGGGGCCTAAAGCCGCCCCCAGACCCCCGGCCTATAAGCTTCGGCTCTGCGGCCCTTGCACTTTGTCCCCCCCAATTGGTAGTTCTAAATTGCGCCCTTGCATCCCAGCACCATCATACTAAGCTGATTTCTCTCAGAAGTGTGGAGCAGTCACAGAGTCGCATCATGATTTCGATTCACGCATGTATGCATGCGTTCTCCAGATGTGATGCTAATCCTGCTTCATTTCCACAGACATTTCATCCAATAAAGTATGACTGAATTTTTCATCTTCTTCAATCACTTTCAGTTTTGCACTTTGTTTCATCGGTTTGTTCAGTGTTAGCTGCATTATGTCACTTGATGAGGGCAAGAGTACCTTATGCAAACGTCATGCATGCTATGACATGGGTCAGGAAAGCTGACACTCAGTCATCATTCCTTTCACCATGCACAGTTGACAGCACCAACATGTTTTACAGCTTGTAGACACTCAGTCCAATCATGCATGCCAAAATAATGGGCCATATTTTAACAGTGGTCATAAAAAGGACTTGCCCAGAGAGCGCAAGCCAATGTAGGATCTGAATTAGAGGGCTATATTTGATCAGGGTATTATCAAACTGCCGGTATAAGACATTCTGTATGTGTACTGGTAATCCCGTCCCCATATTTTCGAGAAATCAATGTTGGATGTGGTGAGCAGTTAGTCTGCTGCTTCTGCAGTAGCTCAGAGAAATAGTTTGTCATCTTGCTCTGCCTCACAGCACGGTCACAACACAAGAAACACAACAAGAGCAGCACATCCACAGTGAGTTTTAAAGGCATATATTTAAGTCTACACAGCACAGTATGATACGGGTCGGAACGGTTAAGTCTAGCTTGGCTTGTGTTTCCAGCACCAGCAGTACCCTTTTGCTTGGTAGGCGGAGCATGTAGATGTCTACATGCAGGTCATCGAGAGCGTGTACACTGTCGCGTAGCCTCAACCCGTCCAAACAGAGGCCACACAGTGTAATTAACATTTTTTAATCTAATTTAATTGAATTTTTGTCTTGGTTGATCATGGGATTTATTTTCATTGCATGCAGAATGCTGAAGAGTTGACTGACGCCCATGATAAACGCTGACGTGCACTGTGACTCTTTCAACTTTTAAAATAAGTTAATTTTCTTGCGATGGGACTAGGCACCGGCATCCTTTGTTTCAAGCTGAGAAATGCACCCAGAGCAGACAAAACACAGAAGGACTTCGTTAAAAACATTCAGTTTCTGGGATGGTTATCATACATTTTTGTGTAGGCCATGGTACAATGACGTGTTGTTTCATCACCTTACTTGGTTCCGATTAGGTCAGAAGTGATGACTGGCTCATAGACTAAAACAAAAGAGTTTTTTTTTTAGATCTATTATTATGACCTGGGCCAATTAATAAATGGTGAAACTTGTGACAAATTGCAGTTAAGTTGTGTTGATGTGGAAACTCTGTTTTATGAAGTTTTGTTTATTACACCTTGAGGGGGCAGTGTGTATTTAGAATTGAATGTGACGACTTGTGGGCAGTAGGGGCAAAGGAATAAATAAAAATAAAACATCAGGGGCTCTGCAAACACAGTCACTTGTGGTAATTAAAGTTAATGGATGATGTCGTCTTCTTGCTGGCTGCATAAGTCCCCCAGGATGTTGGACTGAGACCGATGGATTAGTCTTTTGTGAGTGCTTTTATGTGCTTGCAGCTTATGATTATCATTTATGTCTTTGCCATTTGGTTATTTTGATTGCGACCTTTTTGCTGTTGTGTGTGAAATGTCCTGGGGTAGTGTCTGATGTTGCTGACCAATCACTGCATGGCAGCTCTGCGGTGGGTCAGCAAATAAAAGCCTTCAGGACACAGAACAGACAGAGACATTTCTTTAGGGTAATGACGGCTGAGATCCAAACACAAGTACATTTAACTCAGGTGCCATTAGGTGGTGATTCAGAGAGGAGGAGAAATGGGTCCATTTTTCTTACATATTGACAGGAAATACATCACCATGCAAAAAACAGCTTTGTCAGTTCCTTCTTTGGCACACAAACAAGCCATTTTATCTTCCTTTGCTGACACATCCTAATAAGCTCTGTTCATATTACTCCAGTAAAACACATTCTGTGTGCGTCTCATCCATTATTGTGCTTGTGGCACATTGCAACAGTCTTGCACGAGTCAACACAGCATCCAGTGTGGAGGCACAGCGCATTAGAAGTTCAAATTTGTTGAATTTTGAACATATGCCAAGCTGATTGTTGAGTTGGGTGTCCGGTGAATACACTATGGAAAAAGTTAGTGCTCACATCGTATTTAGTGTTTTCTTAAACCCTGTTTTGATATGATTACTTTACGCCGACTCCATGCTTACCACATTCTCAATGCGTCTGTCCTGTCCTTATTAATACTGAGGAATGCACTGCGTGTTTGCATTTGTTCTGCATGTTTTCTTGTGTCACATGCAAATTTCAACAATAAACTACAATCAGAAACCAGTTCTCCTGTCAAATGTACCCATCTTTTTTTAAACGCACGCAAATATGCATGCTCGGGGGACCGGCGTGTGTGTGTGTGTGGGGGGTGGGGGGGGTGGGGGAGTTGTATGCTTTGACACGAACATTAATTTATATGAGGAGGTGGGAGAGAATTTAATTCTTGTTTATTGTATTGGCTGTGTTTCAGCACCATGGACAGCAACTGGCCCATTTCATTCACAAAGCAGTCCACAGGCAGCTGCTGGGAGAGCGTAGCTGTGCCACACTTCACTACATCAGTGAAGTTCCTGCTCAGTTTGATTATGTCATTGATGTGTCAATGTACTTGTTACATTCTTATTTAGTTCTGACTACATCCTGATTTTGCCACGTCCTTGCTGCTTTTTTGAATGTGTCCAAAGTTCGACCATATCCTCCACATCCATGGAGAATACACCATGCCCTAAAGAGTTTCAGCTGAGTTCCTCATACATTGTAAAAGTTCTTATTCCGTTCCAGTTTTGTGGAAACATGGATGAGTGTGACTGGGTTATTAATTACTTATAAAATCCAAGGACTTTGTTGTTGATTAAAAGCTCTGGAATTGTGTTTTTCATTTCTGAAAGTTGTCCAAGTGCCTTCTAAGCAAAGATCTTTACTATAGAATTATCTGACATAAATCAATTTTTTTAAACAAAGTCGAGTGGGAAGGCATTCATAGCATTTTCTAAAAATTCTTCAGTCATATGCTAAATCCATCTGTGTTAGATTGATTTCATCTTCTAAAGAGTTATAATTAACATCGTCTTTAGCACTGGGTGACGTAGATGTGAACAAGACAAACATCTGCAGCTTAAACTGCACCTATTTCTGTGCTTCCGAGGTCACATCTTTGCCAGCTGCACCCTTACCTTCAAGACGATGACAAGCCCAGATTTCTTTTCAACGTTTCCTTATCAGAAAAGAGATCTGAATGTCTTCTCATGATAATGAATACACATATTAGAAAAAAGCTCCTCATAGTTTTTTTCTTTTTTCCCCACTGACAAACCCGATTGGATTTTTCACCACCTGACACATGGATGACTCATCTCCTGTGTGCTGGTGTGACCGACTGTTGTGCTCCCAATTAAAGCCTGTTGAAAAAAAAAAAAAATGACGGTTACCTCCTGGCATATTTGGTGTACTTTATTTTGTAACGATTCACACTAACTTGGAAATGATGTCCCAGTTTGGAGCTTTGTCTTCAGAAGTGAGGTTGTGTTCTATATATGGGTACAAGTGGCAACTATATCAACAGAAGAGACATATATGTTTTTAAATTACCAAAGCACAACACGAGCTAATCTAACACAGGCCATTTTTCACCTCACCAAATGATTACACACGGAGCTACTGTGAGAGAAGTACAGCTCAGCAATTAAAGTTTGGGGACCACACAGTGATTAGAGTGGGTTAGGACAGGATCATCATTTTTACTCTTCAGGTTGTGAGCCCAAGCCGGTTAATTTCATCCCCTGATATAGCTGAAGAAAACTGGCCGTAAAGTCAAGCTTTACTTTTGTAATACTAAAGTGTGTTGCTACTTATGTACACCATGAATTGAATGTTATATTTTTATTTTATTTATATTTATTTATATATATTTTTTATTTTATTTCTGTTATGTTGTAGAGATTTTTACTGTATATATATATCTTATATATTATCTCACTCAACAAAAATATAAACGCTACACTTTTGGTTTTGCTCCCATTTTGTATGAGATGAACTCAAAGATCTAAAACTTTTTCCACATACACAATATCACCATTTCCCTCAAATATTGTTCACAAACCAGTCTAAATTTGTGATAGTGAGCACTTCTCCTTTGCTGAGATAATCCATCCCACCTCACAGGCGTGCCATATCAAGATGCTGATTAGACACCATGATTAGTGCACAGGTGTGCCTTAGACTGCCCACAATAAAAGGCCACTCTGAAAGGTGCAGTTTTATCACACAGCACAATGCCACAGATGTTGCAAGATTTGAGGGAGCGTGCAATTGGCATGCTGACAGCAGGAATGTCAACCAGAGCTGTTGCTCGTGTATTGAATGTTCATTTCTCTACCATAAGCCGTCTCCAAAGACGTTTCAGAGAATTTGGCAGTACATCCAACCAGCCTCACAACCGCAGACCACGTGTAACCACACCAGCCCAGGACCTCCACATCCAGCATGTTCACCTCCAAGATCGTCTGAGACCAGCCACTCGGACAGCTGCTGAAACAATCGGTTTGCATAACCAAAGAATTTCTGCACAAACTGTCAGAAACCATCTCAGGGAAGCTCATCTGCATGCTCGTCGTCCTCATCGGGGTCTCGACCTGACTCCAGTTCGTCATCGTAACCGACTTGAGTGGGCAAATGCTCACATTCGCTGGCGTTTGGCACGTTGGAGAGGTGTTCTCTTCACGGATGAATCCTGGTTCACACTGTTCAGGGCAGATGGCAGACAGCATGTGTGGCGTCGTGTGGGTGAGCGGTTTTCTGATGTCAATGTTGTGGATCAAGTGGCCCATGGTGGCGGTGGGGTTATGGTATGGGCAGGCGTCTGTTATGGACGAAGAACACAGGTGCATTTTATTGATGGCATTTTGAATGCACAGAGATACCGTGACAAGATCCTGAGGCCCATTGTTGTGCCATACATCCAAGAACATCACCTCATGTTGCAGCAGGATAATGCACGGCCCCATGTTGCAAGGATCTGTACACAATTCTTGGAAGCTGAAAATGTCCCAGTTCTTGCATGGCCGGCATACTCACCGGACATGTCACCCATTGAGCATGTTTGGGATGCTCTGGACCGGCGTATACGACAGCGTGTACCAGTTCCTGCCGATATCCAGCAACTTCGCACAGCCATTGAGGAGGAGTGGACCAACATTCCACAGGCCACAATTGACAACCTGATCAACTCTATGCGAAGATGTGTTGCACTGCATGAGACAAATGGTGGTCACACCAGATACTGACTGGTATCCCCCCCCCCCCCAATAAAACAAAACTGCACCTTTCAGAGTGGCCTTTTATTGTGGACAGTCTAAGGCACACCTGTGCACTAATCATGGTGTCTAATCAGCATCTTGATATGGCACACCTGTGAGGTGGGATGGATTATCTCAGCAAAGGAGAAGTGCTCACTATCACAGATTTAGACTGGTTTGTGAACAATATTTGAGGGAAATGGTGATATTGTATATGTGGAAAAAGTTTTAGATCTTTGAGTTCATCTCATACAAAATGGGAGCAAAACCAAAAGTGTTGCGTTTATATTTTTGTTGAGTGTAGATATATATATAGATATATCACAGTATATATGATATCGTCTGTATATATATCATCTGTATATATATATATATCAAGCCTTGCAGGACTGGTATGACTGCAGGAATAACAACATCCCTTTACTTTATCTTCTCTACACACCTCATGTTTTTCTGTGCTGTGAAAGTACCAGTATCTCCATGATGTTAAAGGGGAATAAGCAGGTTTAGAAAATTTATTTCAGTCTTGGCTTTGCACAAATTTGTGAAATTGAATTGTGAAATAAATGGACATTTATTGTTTATTAAAAAATATATATTCTTTTATGCTTTCATTCCTGGTAAAACCCCATATGAATAGTTACAATAATAATTATTATTAGTAACAAACACATTTTGTGTCAAAGTATAAGTTGCATGACCGCCCAAAGTAGCAAATAAACAAACAAACAAACAAGCAACAACAACAAAAAAACACTGTGACCTATACTCCAGTAAAACGGTATTGACTTGTCGAGGCCACATCACTGCCAGTTTACTTCTGCCTGGGGTCTGTCACCTGGTGTGAAACTCCATGGCTGTTGGCGCGTTTTACCATAAAGATACACTGTGTATGTGGGAGTGGTATTTGTTATTGAGTTCCAGATTTAAGTAATTATTTGTTTGAATTTCTGTCAGAGTTTGATATTTTGTCTGGTTTTCTGTTTTATTTTTTGGTCTGTTTTGTTATTTTCTGTTTTGCTGTTTCATTTTGTTTTTCTGTGTGTCATTCTCTTGCTGAGTTTTCCTGCTTGTGTCTGTCTGTTTCTATCTCTCTTGTCTGTCCCTGGCTCCTTGGTGGTGGGCGTTTCTGTTTCTCTGGCCACACCCTTGTTCTGGTGCTTTCCACGCACACCTGTTCCTAAGTTGCTGCTCATCACCTGAGTTATATAAGGCTCACTGGCTGCACTAGTTCCTCGCCAGATTGATGCACTTTGTGCCTTCTCTCCAGCTCTTTTCTTCGTGTTCCATAGTCCTGCCTGCCTCATTGTGTTTATGACCTTCTGCCTGTTTGAACAACCATGGCTTAGCCTGATGTTTTTTGTCCTGCTGTGTTTTTGGACTGCCTACTTGTGTACCTCTGCTATCCACACCAGTAAAGCCTTTCTACAAATCAGAGCTGCTTGTTCGAGCCTTGCATTTGTGTCTTACAATTTTTGACCAACCTGCCTGATAATTTCATTATATTTCTGTTGTTGGGACCTTAGTGTGGCCTTTAACTATTCAGAGGGTTTGGATATCACTTGGGAATGATATAAAACCAAATTAGTAGCAGCAGGACTGGCATCTTGTCTGTACCAACACGAAGCTGGACGATGGAAAAATGATCCCACACAATGGCCACATGTTCAGTATCCTGATATTTATTCCTACCTTATAGACACACCAGGTATTTTTCTATTGTATATCATTTATGTTGCGCATGCATTGTGAACTGCTTGTCTGCTCCAGGATGGGTAAGCTGCTGATTATTTCCCTCAAATGCATGATCGATGTGACACATAATCCTGTTGGTGTGTCGTGATGGATTTTAATTTTCTTTCTCCGTTTGTTGGTACGACTCACTGGCTCGCATTGCAGAGGCATTAAAAAAAACAACAAAAAAAACAGTGGTGAAAATTAAAAACTTGCATCAACTTCATTGTCCGCTATGGACTGTTCACACACCAGCCGGCATTGCTGAGCACTTTGCTAAGACCTCACAGACAGAGTGCCTGGATGTGCGACCGAGTCAATTTGTGTCATGAGAGTTCGCACCTGTGTTGTCTTCTTGTATGATTACCAGTTGATTAATTATTATGAATTGTCCATGTGTTGATGGGTAGCTTACGATTTTTGAGATGTGCTATCTTGTTTTAAAAAAGTCTGACAGAGAACTGAAGCGTAATGTGACTCCTGTGCTGATCACTTTTCATCTCTGTTGTAGAAAACACATCTTCAGGCTAACCTAGTTAGCATACGAGAACAAATATTAGCAACTAGCTTATATTACACTGCTGCACTGATTAAATAAAAGATTTATGGCAAAACAGTTCCCAAAGCCCCCCCCCAAAAAAAACAAACAAACAAACAAAAAAAAACAACATGCTAATGGGCCATTTTTAATCTTGTTTGGACATTCTGCAAGAAATGAAAGTGCATTTTAGAAATAGCTTTACAAAATCAAGGGTGTCTGTGTAGGCAAAGCTCCTAGCGGTCCATAAATTAGTATTTCTGCAGACCTCACATTTATACTTCCTCCGTACATGCTGCTGTTTTTAATTTTGTTCCTGCATTAAATCACATTTGTTGCAGCGCAGCAGAGCCCACGTGCATTTTGTATTGTCACAGCCACACAAAGGAAGGATATCAGTGTTTGACTCTGTGAAGGAAAGGAAAGAACAGCAAGACATTTCCTATGATCTTTTGCGGTCTTTTAACCTGAGTAGGAGGTGACGTCGCTGCTAGCATGCATGTTGATTTTCCGTCACAGATGTGCCTGTTGGCCGTTATGTCTGCTGTGGCTTTAATCCCACTCGTTCCCACGCCACACAACAGGAGTGCTGTTCAGGGCAATATGAACCATAATGAACTTTTAAATCCAGTCTTCTGCTCCAGATTGAGGCATTTGCTGTCAGAGGGAGGGGATTATTCTGCATCTACAGCGGGTTACATAATACGGCACAGTTGTTGTGACATGCTGACAAGCAAGATATTATTTTGTTTATCATTCATACTGATGAAAGATGTACAGCCAATGAAACAGTAAAATTTGCCAATACTATATAGTTGATATAGCATATTGTACAGCCAGTGCTATAAGTATTTGGACAGTGACACAATTTTTGTAATTTTGCCTCTGTACACTCTGCACTTGTAACCCCTGGCAAAAATTATGGAATCACCGGCCTCGGAGGATGTTCATTCAGTTGTTTAATTTTGTAGAAAAAAAAAGCAGATCACAGACATGACACAAAACTAAAGTCATTTCAAACACTATAAGAAATCAGGAAAAAAAAAATTGTGGCAGTCAGTAATGGTTACTTTTTTAGACCAAGCAGAGGGAAAAAAATATGGAATCACTCAATTCTGAGGGAAAAAATTATGGAATCATGAAAAACAAAAGAACGCTCCAACACATCACTAGTATTTTGTTGCACCACCTCTGGCTTTTATAACAGCTTGCAGTCTCTGAGGCATGGACTTAATGAGTGACAAACAGCACTCTTCATCAATCTGGCTCCAACTTTCTCTGATTGCTGTTGCCAGATCAGCTTTGCAGGTTGGAGCCTTGTCATGGACCATTTTCTTCAACTTCCACCAAAGATTTTCAATTGGATTAAGATCCAGACTATTTGCAGGCCATGACATTGACCCTATGTGTCTTTTTGCAAGGAATGTTTTCACAGTTTTTGCTCTATGGCAAGATGCATTATCATCTTGAAAAATGATTTCATCATCCCCAAACATCCTTTCAATTGATGGGATAAGAAAAGTGTCCAAAATATCAATGTAAACTTGTGCATTTATTGATGATGTAATGACAGCCATCTCCCCAGTGCCTTTACCTGACATGCAGCCCCATATCATCAATGACTGTGGAAATTTACATGTTCTCTTCAGGCAGTCATCTTTATAAATCTCATTGGAACGGCACCAAACAAAAGTTCCAGCATCATCACCTTGCCCATTGCAGATTCGAGATTCATCTCTGAATATGACTTTCATCCAGTCATCCACAGTCCACGAGTGCTTTTCCTTAGCCCATTGTAACCTTGTTTTTTTTCTTTTTAGGTGTTAATGATGGCTTTTGTTTAGCTTTTCTGTATGTAAATCCCATTTCCTTTAGGCGGTTTCTTACAGTTCGGTCACAGATGTTGACCCCAGTTTCCTCCCATTCGTTCCTCATTTGTTTTGTTGTGCATTTTCGATTTTTGAGACATATCGCTTTAAGTTTTCAGGTCTTGACGCTTTGATGTCTTCCTTGGTCTACCAGTATGTTTGCCTTTAACAACCTTCCCATGTTGTTTGTATTTGGTCCAGAGTTTAGACACAGCTGACTGTGAACAACCAACATCGTTTGCAACATTGTGTGATGATTTACCCTCTTTTAAGAGTTTGATAATCCTCTCCTTTGTTTCAATTGACATCTCTCATGTTGGAGCTATGATTCATGTCAGTCCACTTGGTGCAACAGCTCTCCAAGGTGTGATCACTCCTTTTTAGATGCAGACTAACGAGCAGATCTGATTTGATGCAGGTGTTAGTTTTGGGGATGAAAATTTACAGGGTGATTCCATAATTTATTCCTCAGAATTGAGTGATTCCATATTTTTTTTTCCCTCTGCTTGGTCTAAAAAAGTAACCGTTACTGACTGCCACAATTTTTTTTCCTGATTTCTTATAGTGTTTCTTAAAGCCAGAAAGTTGACATTTAAAATGACTTTAGTTTTGTGTCATGTCTGTGATCTGCTTTTTTTCTACAAAATTAAACAACTGAATGAACATCCTCCGAGGCTGGTGATTCCATAAGTTTTTGCCAGGGGTTGTATTTTTGCCATTTTTAGTTCTGCTTTGGCTTTGTGGCACTGTTTGTTTGATGTTTGGTTGAGTTCTCCTTTTGTTAATATATAGGTTTTAAGTATCTTATTTAGGGTTTATATTATACTCACCCTGGGTCCCTTGTAGGTTGATGTTTCACTGTATTTGTCAGTCTGTGTGTTTGTAGGTTTGGCCATGTCGCTTGGTGTACCTTCAAAACTGTGCCACATCACTATCACTACACCTGTCTCTCATCTTCTCATTACATGTCACTATTTAAATATATCACTGCTCCTTCTTGGTATGTTGGATTATCTTGGCTGTGACACGCTAGTGTATTTTCTCATCTGCTCTTTGACTCCATGTTCCTGCCCTTTGACTGTTGGAGTCTTCCATGTTTTTGGACTGACATGCATTGATTGGTAAAATAAACCACTTTTTCCCTGCATATTGGTTTCATTTTACACACATCCCAATAACATGCCTTTATTCAGCATTGTATCTTTCATCAAAGCACATAAAACAACAAAAAACATTGAAAAATGGAGCACAAGAATAAATAATTTGCTGAACTCTTCCTCCAGTATGTTCATTATGCTTCAAATGGTACCAAAAGACACAATCATTTCCAAAAGTGGGAGGAGACATGCAACATGAAGTAACATTTTATGTGTGCCACTGACTTCTTACTTTTAGACCCATTTCTCAAACACATGTGGTGGCATCTGAAGGCAGGTGATTCCACAGTGCATATCTTATTTTATTTTTCACTTTGAATTTGAATGTAAAAGAAGCTGTAGTACATGTTGACCAAAACTGTCCTGACAATAAGTGACGAACAGGAAAAAGCAAACACCAAACGGGAAGATATGGTTTCAAAAACAAGATTATAATTTTTATGGCATGATTTCAGGGAAGGCTGATGTTGAACAAAAACAGGTACTTTGTGAAGAACAGCTTACAGAGCTTCTGCCCCCCCCTCCCCCACATACACACACAAATCATCTTTAAATGATTAATTTATTCCCAGTAGTTATCTCTTACAGACTTTTTTTCCTATGGTAGCATGCAGTATATCACAGAGGGGGAAAAAAAAAATCTTTTTTTTTTCTCTCGTAATTTTACATCCCCACTGCATTCACATTTTATTTTCTCATTCATTCACATTTCAGTAAAGCTACGAGGTATCTTATAAAACTAACCGGCAGTTTTATAAAAAAAAAAAAAAAACTATATGGATTTGAATGACATGCGATTACACCAATCATGTTTGAACCCTTGTGCGCATGCGTGAGTTTTTTCACGCGTGTCGGTGACGTCATTTCCCTGTGGGCAGGCCTTGAGTGAGATGTGGTCCCACCCTCTCGGCTGAATTCCTTTGTTTCACACACTGCTCAAGACGACGCGCGTTGCTTTATCAAAGTTTTTTCTGGACCTGTGAGGAATATCCGAGTGGACACTATTTGAGAAATTCAGCTGGTTTTCGGTGAAAAGTTTAATGGCTGATGAGAGATTATGGGGTGTTTCTGTCGCTGTAAGGACTTCCCACGGAGCGGGACGTCATGCAGCGCTTCCAGGCACCGTCGTCGGCCTGTTTCGACCTAAAAACATCCTAATTTAAGGCTCTGTTGACCCAGGATGTCGTGAGAGAACAGAGAAGATTCAGAAGAGGCCGGCATGAGGACTTTATGCGGACATTCCACTGTTTAAGGACATTTTTTAATGAAAGACGTGCGCGCAAATTTGCCGAGTCGTTTCCGTGACGACTCGGTGAATCTGTGTGCGCTGCGACAGAAAAAACACCTCCGTGTTGAAAACCATTTGTAAAATTCAGGCGGCTTTTGATGGCTTTCAATAAGTGAGTAACTGAGAAATTGTTTAACAGCTTGGGCATGTTCCAACTTGCCTGTTAAGGTTTCCAACGGAGGTGTTTTTCCTGTCACGACCCCCCGCGGTCGGGTCCGGCCCGACATGCGACTCTGCCCGCATGTTCTTTCATTACAAAATGTCCGTTAACAATGGAATGTCCGAATAAACTCCTCATGCCGACTTCTTCTGAAAGTTCTCTGTTCTCTGACGACTTACTGGGTCAACAGAGCCTGAAATGTGGAAGTTTTCAACTTTAAACGGCGAGACGCTGCTGCCTCGAAGAGCAGATTGCCGTCAGGCGTCGTGGGCCGTCCTTACGGTGACACTACCAGACCAAAATCTCTCATCAGCCGTTAAAATTTTTACTGAAAACCAGCTGAATTTATCGAATGGTGTCCACTCAGTTGTGCCTTACAGTTTTGAAAAAATTTTGATCAAACAAAGCAGCAATCTCTGAGCCATTCCTAAACAATGAAAAAATCGACAAGAGGGTGGGCGACTCCTCACTCAAAGACTGCCCACAGGCGAATGATGTAACCGACAGGCGTGAAAAAACTCTTGCATGCCCACGAGGGTTCAAGCATGTCTGATGTAATCACACATGATTCAAATCCATATGGTTTTTGAAAAAAATAATAAGGTCGGATATTTTTCTAATAGACCTCGTACAATGTGCATTGGCAACATTTCTGACAGTACAGTGTGGGTTTTAAAACTCTGAGAAAATTAATTACTAATTTAGAACTTTAATCATATTAATGCTTCTGATTGCTATCCTCACTTTTTTTTTTGTTGTACTTTTTCTTTTTATTTAATTTTTTTAATTCTGAAAAGAATAAACAGGAACCAATGGGACACCTCCAGCAACACTCTAAATTATTTGAAAATGTATTGCTTTAAACTTTAAAAATTGCATAATGGAGTTTATTAGCGTGTTCTTGCAAGTATTACTGGGAATATTATTAAAATTCTATTGGGTCTACTTATCCATTGGTGGTACTGTAAATATCTAGAAATAATATCTAGTAATATAAAGATTTACTGTGTCTTTCTTTTCAGTATTCAATATACATACTTGAAATACAAATCTGTGTATTGGTGTGCTAATACGAGCGAAGTGATGTGCAGCGGTGCAAAGCTTGCTCATGGTACAGGAAGTCCCAAACATGAAATGCCAAATTTTGAGTCCACAGTGAAAGAGGAAGTGTCAAATACTTCCTGGATACTGACTGCTAGGTTCCTCCTGTCCAGTAGTTGGTGCTTTGTACCACAACAAGTTGTAATCCACCTTAGTAGAAGAAGAAAAATGTTTGCCTCAGATTTGAGCTGAACATGCCTTTGAACAATGGACTAATAATGACTACGGATGGGACAGATCCGATCCCGGATTGGTATCGGGTTCTGATACCGACGTAATTCACGTATCAGAAAATACCAATCTATCCTGTGACATTTTCCGATACCGGAGAAGAGCCGCTGTGAATCCTCTCAACTGCTGTTGTTTGCGCTATGCTTGTTTACTGTTGAGCAGGAGGAGGGGAGAAGGAGGTTTTTGAAGCCAGGCTGTTTGAGAGAGCTCTTTTCTGCAGTGTTCTTGCTGCGGTTAGCGGCAAATTTCTGCCTGGCTGTCGGGTTCAAATTGTCTGTTCATCGAGCACAGATTTTCCGAAAAATTAACAGAATTATTGCTGAAAATGTGTGCTAAAAAGGTAGCCATTTCACTGTCCCGAGACTGTGAAAAGCCAGCTCAGTGTGCAGCCGAGGACAGCAAGCAGAGATTCTGTCTGCTGAAAGGGAGAAAAGGGAGAAAAACTGTGAGAGAAAAAGAAAAAGAGAGAGAGACAGAGGGAGAGAGAAAGCGATAGAGAGGGAGAGCAAACAAGAGATAAAGACGGAGAGAGAGAGAGAGAGGCAGAGAGAGGGAGAGAGATAAGAGATAGAAGGCAGAGATAGAGACAGACATGGAGAGAGACAGAGGTCTTAATTTTTACTCTTGTGACATTGCTTTGCAGTGTAAACGATGCCTCCCACATCAATAAAGTGCCACTGAAATTGAAAATTGAGGAGAGACAGAGAGACAGAGTGCTGTCCTTTTATCTTTAAGTCTATAAAAAATAAGGCTATAAAACTATAAAAAAATAAAAGTACTTATTATTTCAAAAAAACTCAGATCTAGGCTTCATCTCTTAGATGCACCTTCTTGCATTTTGTAGCTGAACTTTCAGGTCTCCTTTTTAAGAAAATCATATAAAATCAACAATAATGATAATAATATTAAAGCAAACAGAGCTCTGGTATCGAATTGGAAAAGTATCAATATCGGCAGATATCCAAATTCAGGTGTCGGGATAGGATCGGAACTGAAAAATTGTGGATTGGTGCATCCGTAATAATGACACCAAAGTTATATTGGTGAGTAAATGACTGTATTTTATGCCAGAAATTAGGTCCAGGTTGTTAAAAGTGGCATTTCTACTTTAATTCGGGTTGTCTTATATATGTGTTTCTCCAGTGATTTTTTTTAAATGAGCAGGTAGCTGTTAAATAAATCTAAAGTTATCTTCCTTAAACTTGGCCACCACCTCTGCAGAAATTGTAAATAATGCCAACAAAAATGATGGCCAAATAACCATTAATTTGGATCTGAATAATAAATTCAACACATCCAAAGCCCTTTTAATTTTGGTATTCTCTCATATATTCTTATGCAGAGTAAATGCTATTTTTATTGTGATCTAATCTGTGCTAATCAACCAGTTATTAGTTTTTTTATCTTACCAGTGGTCATCTTAGTACAGCGCAACATTAAAAGTTCCCACTGTGGTTCACATCACGCTAGTCATCGCTTTCAATAGAAGGTGTCAGGTATCATAATCTGAGATTGACAACACAAATTTTGATCAGTAAATACTAATAATAAATGGATAAAACTCTGATTCTTAAAGTCATCTGAGTGATGAAACGTTTGCCATGTTTCTGTAGTGCACCAGTGATGATTATGAACTGTGACTGACTTTGAAGAACATACATCCTGTCATCTCTTGGTGCTAACTGGTGGGATTCTGACAATAAATATGCACATTATTTTTTTTCTTATGCCCAAATATATTGTTTGCACCCATGTAGTTATTGGTGTGGCTAGTAAAAAAGCAAACAAACAAAAAACATTGTCTGGTGATCTTGAAAAGTATTTTATTTTTAAACCACAAATGCAGGACTGTGGCAGAATTAAGTACATAAATACAGTAATGAGCAAATTACACTTTCGGTGAGTACCAAAAGGACTGAGAAATATTCAAGCGGAAAGACTTCTGTACCATGACGTATATCAAACAAAACAAAACTGAGTTCACATGTCTGATATATTTTAATATTATCAATTGTGACTTCTTCATGCTGTATTCCACTTCGTACAAACAATAGGAAAGTATTATGTTAAGTGATTGAAATGCCACTTTTAATATGTGATTTTTTGGGGGGGATGTATATAGTTAATATTATTCAAACTAAATAATTACTTTCATTTCAACATCACATAATTGTGTAATATATCCAGGAAGGTGATGCTTAAAAAATGATTTTCTAATTTAGCTAATTTGTTATGTCCACAAAGATATTTAATTTACTACCACACAGAAGTAATGCAGCTGTTAAAATAATCCAGAAAATGTTCACATTCCAAAATCTGAAATCCAAGACTTTGCATCTATCTAAAGCAAGAAACATCTGTATGTGAGTATGTAGCTCACATATCTCCCTGACACTTTGTCAGATCGACCTCAGCTTTCAGATATAACTTGCACATGGGCATGATGATGTGCATATTTTATTATGAAAATGTTGTGGATTACTTTTCAAAACCTTTATTTTGATATTAAATCTTTATTTTGACATTGTAACATTAGTACTTACAAGATGGCGCCCTCTGTGGGATCTCTGTCCTGCAAAACCTCCATTTGTATTCGGATGTCTGTCAAAATTAGTTTCCATGTTCCATTTATTTCATCATATAAAACCGCTAACTTAAAAATATATAAATATATATTTTATGGCTTTAGTTTGATGCAAAACGCACTCCTCTCAAATTGTGACCCTGTGGTTAAAAACAAGGGCACCCTTTCTTCTTCTGTGGCATTTAATGGCAGTCAGCATCCTTATTGCTGCATTTCTGCCACCTGCTGCATCAGTCTGTTATAGCAGTACTAAAGCCTCTCGATAAGGCCAGCGTCTTTCAAGTATTTAAAAAGCCAACATTTCCCCCCTCTCGCTTGACCTTATGACTAAAATACTTCTTACAGAAACTTCTTTCATGCCTTAAAACTGATTTCCTTCAGTTTTTACTCTTTAATAGATAAACCATTCAAAAATGATGAGATATAGTTTGTAAAATAAAATAATTTGAGGGAAATTTAAAGTACTGTGCTAAATACTATTTAGCACTTTAGGGCTTATTCATTGGTTATGATTTTTATTATTTATATTTCACCTGGAGGCATTTGAAGCGCAGCGTTCTGGTGGTATGTGCTCTGGTTTATGCACACATTACTGAGAATTCAGTTGGTCTGGTGGTTGTATTTGGCATTATTATGCGATACTGATGATGATGGTCTTTTCTAATAAAATTTTTTAACTCCCAATTTTATCTAGGAATGCAAACTTCCTATGGACACTGCACTAGTGTTTTTAAATGAGTCAAAATGGTTTGTTGATCATCAAAGTAGTAGTTGACTGATTTAATAGTCAGTTAATGTAAATCTACTCTGAGCATTTTTCACCATGTCGCTTCTTATATGAATGACACAAGGAAATATACTTTAGTCGTACTCACAAATGTAAGAATAGCTGTTTATCAACCCTTCCAGACTTTATAATTTAAGGAAGCTGGAGGCATTTTAACTTGGCGGGGCTGTTGTGAAGCCAGACGACTGCAGAACCTTTCAGACTGGATGTTTGTTTTACGATAAAGCACAGTTAGTGTATTTGGATATAAATCGCCTCGTTTAATATGAAATATTTTGGATGTACTTGCATTATTGTCCTTGTTTGTGTTCCTCAGGAGTGAGAACAATAGAAAGACTGGCATTAGTTTGGTTTACATTCTTCTTCTATGTATCTTTCTTGTCCAGTTGTCAGTGCTGTGCAAAATTTGCTTTGTACTGTGTTCTCTGACATAAATCTTCCCCGTACGCAGCAGGCTTTCTTCTTTGCTACATTGCTATCTTCTTTTGGTTCCCAGAATGACAATATTCAGTACCTTCATTCATATGGATGCAATCACAGGAAGCTACTTCAGTAATTCACACAAAGATGAATTACTCTTAATTTGAATCTTTTGACATGGCATATTTGTTCTGTTACAAAAAAGCTCTAGGGGCTGATTTAGAACTTCTATATACTACAACCAGAGGATGTGTATGTGTGTAGCACTGAGTTGTGTAAAGTCCCTTGACATGGCTACATAATATTTTCTTTGAAATTAAACACATAGCCTTATCCTGGTTCTGACGTGCATACTGTGATCGCACCACAAACCTAAATGTGACTGGGGTAGGAAAATATCCAAATACTCCTGCTTCACTCCTTAAATCTCAGCTTACAGTTTCACCATGGTCTTGGCCATGTTGCAGACAGCAGTATGTCAGTGAGGCTTTTGTCCATATTTATGTATGTAAGCTGCTTTATCTTTTGGCTGCTTCCATCAGGGGTTATCACAGCAGGTCAGCTGTTTCCATCTCACCCTGTCCTCTGTATCCTCCTCTGTCACACCAACCACCTGCATGTTCTCCCTCAGCACATCCATAAACCTCCTCTTTGGCCTCCCTCTTCTCCTCCTGCCTGGTGGCTCAATCCTCAGCATCCTTCTCCCTATATACCCTGGGTCCCTCCTCTACACATGTCCAAACCATCTCAATCTCACCTATCTTACTTTATCCAAATCATCCCACCTGTGGTGTCCCTCTATGTTCATTCCTAATCCTGTCCATCCTCATCACTCCCAAAGAAAATCGCACATCTTCAGCTCTGCCACCTCCAGCTCTGTCTCCTGTCTTTTTATTAGTGCCACCGTCTCTAAGCCGTACAACATAGCTGGTCTCACTACTGTCTTGTAGACTTTCCCCTTCACTCTTGGAGATATTCTTCAGTCACAAATCACTACTGCCACCTTTCTCCAAACAGTCCACCTTGTAAATCAATAAATAGTAAATCAGACCCCCAGACTCGAGCTAAACCACAATTTCTGTATTGTTTGGGAGGAAGGATGTAAAATCTTTCAGAATTCAGTCATGTAGAATGCCTTCGTTGTCAAACAGTCTGACAAAGCATTTGTTTTTAGTCAGATTTTTTTTCACACATTGAAATGAAATCAGCAGAGGAATTTGGAGGACAGTTTCTCAGACACTGTTACTTCATTGTGCTCCTGACTGACTTTCGTAAGACTACGCCATCATCTGGAAAAATACAGCCGCTCAGACATTGTGTCGAAGAACTTATTTTGCCTCATTGCATTTTAATTTTGCTTTGTTTGGGGGCTTCTGTTTTTAGTGCTTTTTTTTTTCCTTTTTTTAATCTAATCCTGTGTGATTGCAATTCTCACATCATGAGTTGAATAAAAGTATTGCCTTGTTGATGATCTCTGGATTTGGATCTGAAGCTGCTGGACCTCTGTTGCTCTGTCAGCACAGCAGGCTCTGTGTGTGTGTGTGTGTGTGTGTGTGTGTGTGTGTGTGTGTGTGTGTGTGTGTGTGTGTGTGTGTGTGTGTGTGTGTGTGTGTGTGTGTGTGTGTGTGTGTGTGTGTGTGTGTGTGTGTGTGTGTGTGCGCACACTGAGCAAGCTGCCCATTGCCTGAGATTGATAATGTGCCTCATTATTTGTGCCATTTAATCTGATGCTTCCAGACAAAGCTTCAAGATGGGACGATCTCTCAGCTTGAAAACGCTTCTAACATCCCTCAGAGGTCTACAACAATGTCAGGGGGCATGGGTTTGAATCCCTGAAGAACCTTTGGTGGCTTTAGGGTGTTAGAATCAACAGCATTAACGTTTATGGAGGTTAATCCAGTGCAGTCATGCCGAACACTGAAAAAGAAAAACATAAGTTAAATGTGCACATCAGGTGTACATGATCACAATGTGTCCAAACAAGTACAAAACCAATACTCAGCTGAGGTCCTCCACCTACTTTGCTGATATGTACATGTGATGTGTACATGCAGGTATTAACAGAAAATTGTGGGCATGAAAACATGGGTTTCTATAGAATGCTATGCAGACAGAGGCTGTTTCAGTGAAGAGTACAAATCACTGCTAAAATTGAAGTGCATGTGTACTGTTAAGTATAATTATTACTTCAGACCACAATATGTGCATAAAAGTGAAAGTAAACATTTTTAGGGTGATACGCTGCCTTTTTGTCACTAATTGTCATGTTTGATCTTGACCTTGAGGTCCAATTTGACAAGTTGGCATCCAAACTGAAGACCAAAAAGGGCAAAGACAACTTCTGGTTATGTTACTTTGATTAATATCAAGTTGTTATAATCAAGACAACCCAAAACAATATCAACTTGTCATTACAAAAAACAAATGACACTTAATGACAGCAGTCATAAATGCTTATGACATTGGCATAATGTTTTTGACACATTCATGACTGTGTCATGTAACACTTATGATGATACCTTCAAGGAAAGTGTTACCACACTTTTTTATGCTCATGTGGGATTTGTTTTATAAATCCAATTATGACTTCAGATACAATATAATTTTCACTTGCACTTTTAAGAAGAGGTCACGTCTTGTGTTGCACAGTTTATAGAAATAATGGGATATTCTTCAGTCATAATTTGTCTGCAGCTAATTGTTTAAAAAAAATGAGAATCATATTGTGAACTCAGAATCATATTGAATTGTGCATTGAGTGAATCTTTACATCCCTATTGATTTGTTTAAATAATAGACTAAAAAAGGTCACATTTGATCTTTAGATGAAACTATGTTTTGTTTTTTTTTCTTTTATAGTCACCTACTGAAGACAAAAAAATAATAATAATAATAATCACCTATGACAGTATATTTCTGTGAACATCATGGCTTCATAAAACTTTTTCCCAGTACATTGTCTCCACTGACTGATTTTCTTGTCATTTTGTGAGTGTCTGACATGAGAAACATTTAACAGAGTCGGGGTGACATTGAGTTCTTAGGGAGAGATACTTGCAGTCAACATATTTGTCAATGATGAAAAGACAAGAGTCCTGGGGCTTTCTGGTGACACTGACATTTTAACTCAGAAACAACTCCAAACTGGATGGGTGGGGAACCTGAGTCTGTTTTTGCACAGTAATCTTGTATGTGTGCATCACCTATGGGGGCACAGTATGACACGGGTTTGTGCAGCAGACGGGAAATCGTGAGGGAAGTGAGATCAGAGCAGCAGCATGGCTCCGGAAGGGGTCTGAATGACAGGAACAGACAGGATATGGAGATAAGGCAACAGGAAGAACCTGCTTTGAAAATCCAGCCTGGACTTGTGTTGCCCACACGGGAAGGTCAGGTCTCTGGATGACATTCTCAAAAGGAATCAGACCTTTCATGCATTATTAAACAGTCATCTGTTTTGTAATAACAGGATTATATTCACTGAAGCTCGCTCAAATCTCCAGGCTGCAGGGCAGAAAACCAGAGAGGCTGCGTCAAAATACATCTGTACAAATGTTTGACTTCCAAAATGTTGAAGTTCCTGAATATAAAATTTATATTTAAAATGCTTTGACACATGGTGTTTGCTTTTTATTATTGTTCTTCATTTGTTTTGCATTCATGTTTCATAGGTTGCAAAGAAGATAGTGTTTTTGCCTCAACTCTGTTTGATGGCCGGTTTATTTATTACAGGCGCATCAGTTCTTTCGCACTTTTGTAAAAAGATAGAGG
This sequence comes from Thalassophryne amazonica, assembly GCF_902500255.1. NCBI lineage: Eukaryota > Metazoa > Chordata > Actinopteri > Batrachoidiformes > Batrachoididae > Thalassophryne > Thalassophryne amazonica. Next base: position 118,254,617 of record NC_047105.1, read on the forward strand.
TTTGCCTGGAATACAAACCAACAAAGAAGTTAGCAAATCACATATAAATGTGGGAATTGTTTAAGTCATTACTGAACATTCAAGATGCTAAACGGCCTTTCTCACCCGAAGCACAGACACGGTGTGCATCGCTCTATGATCGATTATTTTCAATGACAAGCTTTGTAAAATGGCGCATCGCAGAGCAATGCATCAAAAACTCTCGCTGTGCGATGTTCAGCTGTGATCGTGCACTCTCGCTTGATGTCAAGCTCACCACAGTAAAAGTTGAATCCAATCTATATTTCACTGCGCGTGACGTAGCTTCACGACACCAATAGAAATGAGGCTGTACTATAATATACTTAAAATATAAAGATACAGGCTAAAGAGTCAACAATATTAAACAGTGCTGTGCTCTTTTCATTACAGTCTGATTAATTGTGAAAGTAGTTAAAAAAACAAAGTTTTTAAAAAAAATTCTGTTACAGTAAATCTCACCAAAACCATCATCATATAAACCGGATACTCAAACTGACTGTCAAAAGCAAAATCCCAATGCTTTTTATAGTTTTCCATATAATAAACACTGTATATACCGGATTTTGTATAACAGATTTTCGCTCTCATCTGTCCGATCACAATGCATTTTCATTAAAAACTCCTCGAATGTACCAGACAGAGCAGTCTGGATATAACCAGAAACAGTGGTACGAAATGAAGTTCAGCACTGACACTCGCTGATTTGAGGGAAGTGGGCACCATATTTCTTTGATTTAAAGCCCAAGCATTTTTTTTTTTTCCAAACTGCGCTCAGATCCGACGCCTAAAAGAGGCAGGTATACTATACTATACTAGGTTTACTATTTGTGACATCATAAAAAAGTCATGGTGTGGATTTTTTCTTTTTTTTTTTGAGAAAAAGGTACATTCAAATCTGTCATGAGGGACTGAAAATATCAGCTATATTTTTTAAATAAATATTGTTTCCTTCTTGAATACAGTTAGTGTACTATATGATAGTATATGATAGTAACGTAACATGTTACGCTACTATCATTTTAATATTTAATAATACTATCATATTATTAAAATTAAAACCTTTCTCACAAAGAGAAAATAATATAGTCTTACCTGTCCATTTCAGTGAGATCATCTTCATTTTGATGAAAACGTCTGAAAATAATTTAATTCGTTGTCCTGGCTGAAGAAAGGTCCATGATGGCTTGAGTCTCTGCTGTACTGAATCAATACTGGCACGGTGAACTGCAGGTGTACTCTGTTCATTGTCTCTGCACCTGTTGGTTCAAGTCTCTGCTGTACTGATCCATGACCGTCACGGTCAACTACAGGTGTAATCCATTCATTGCATCTGAAGTTGATGGTTTGAGTCTCTGCTGTGAATGGATCCTCTTGTTCCACCGCGAGCCACTTTGTGCGGCAAGTAAAAGACTTGCACTGCCTCATCTGCTCCTAATGCCTCAGTCTGCACGCAACAAAATTCCCATGATCCACAAAACAATAAAATAAAATAAAATAATGTAAAAATAGTCAGTTTTACCTCCGTGTGCAGTGGAGAATCCACACAGCACTGTGCATACACGCTTGTAAATATAAGTGTTCCACCTGCCAAATCAAAAGGATTCTGCTGGCGAGAATGACCGTTCTGACACCGAAAACACGGTGCAGCTCCGACCCGAAGTACTCAGTGGAAACGGGGCTGTCAGTAGCCTGTACAAATCCAGAAATTAATCTGTAAATTAATGGGGCTATTAAGATAATGGTTCTCATGCTGTGATCAATATTTTAAATTCCATTTCACATACTGATTTGTGCACTAGGTTAGTAGTTGATCCAGGCAAAATCAGGTCACTTTTCAGTGGGGTTCAGAAAAAATAAGTCTGCTGGCCCAGATGGCATCTCAGCTTTTCTTTTAAAGACTTTTTTCAGAGGAGCTCACACCAGCCTCGTGCCAGGTCTTCCAGCAGTCTGTAGACCAGCACACAGTTCCTTTACTCTGTTAAAAATCAATTATTGTTCCACTCCCCAAAAAACCCTGCCCAACGGTTAACAATGATTTTAAACCTGGAGCTTTAACTTCTGTTGTTATGAAATGCTTAGAAAAATATATTGTGTGTATTTTAAAGTCAGAGATAAATTCTGATCTAGATCCTCTGCACTTTGCTTGTAGGAGAGGGCAGGCACAGAGGATGCCATTAATGGCATCACTCACCTGTCAGTAAAACACCTTGAAGAGCCAAAGGCTTACGCACGTCTTTTATTTATTGATTTTATTCTGCTTTTAACACACTACAGCCTCATTAACTGATCTAAAAACTAATTCACCTGTCAGTAACCCTGTAATTATAAAATGGTTCTATTTTTTTTTAACAGACAGAATTCAAAATGTCAGAGTTAATAACACTATCTCTGATCCAAAAAACATCAGTACTGGTGTACCTCAGGGCTATGTTAGTTTGCCTGTTCTTTTTACTCTTCATACTAATGATTGCATTAGTCACTTTCATGGAAACCATGTTTTTAAGTTTTCTGATGACACTGTCATCCTCAGTCTGCTTTACAAAGACTCAGATCCATCACTGTACTTTAACAAGGTCTTTTGTCCACTGGTGTGATGCTAACTTTTTTTTACCATAAATGTAAAGAAAACTGAGGAGATGATAATTGACCCTCGTTCTATTGGTGATCATACCCCTCTGGTAATCCATGATGAAGAAATCAATCAGGTCAGCTTTTACAGGTATCTAGGCATTTACTTAGATAACCAGTTTAGCTTGGAAATACATGTCAATAATTTACGCTCCCGTTTACAGCAGAGGTTATATTTTCTGCCCAGAATCAGGGTGTCTGGGGTTGATTGGAACATCTTGTTTCTGTTTTATCAGGCTGTTTTGGAAAGCATTAACCGGTATGGGATGTCTTGGTACGGTAATCTCTCTGTCCAGTTAAAATCTAAGCTTGCTCGTCTAGTGAAGACTGCCATTAAAGTTGTAGGGAGGACTGGAAACTCCTCCCTGCAGTCCATGTATGATCAGTCTGTTCTCAAACAGGCACAGCTAGCTTTGTTGGATCCTTCTCACATCCTCTACCCTGAGCATGAACTCCTACCATCTGGTAGGCGACACAGAGTCCCTCAGTGTAGACTGAATCGCTTTAAAAACTCATTTGTGCCCATGTCAATTGGAGTTTTAAATAATGGTTCCTGGGATAGGTAGTAGGATTGTGCATTAATGTCATGGTGGTGTTGCTATTCAGTGTTATTGAATGAATGAATGAATGAAAACTGTTTATTTCGAACATTTGATACAACAACAATTACTAGATCAGTGAAGACAACAACAAAAAAGTTCCTACTGTGTACCCAACATGTCTGAAAAGGGGTAGGGTGAAGCATCAGCTTATTTTTCCCTACCCCTTCTTCCCCACAACCAGTGATACCCTTTGCCACATATACACATAGATTCCTACACACCTAAACCGATATCAATATCAATATATATATATATATATATATATATATATATATATATATATATATATATATATATATATATATATATATATGTATATATATATATGTATATATATATATATATATATATATATATATATATATATATATATATATATATATATATATATATATATACACACAAACATAAATATACACCTACACATACCTACTTACATACAAAATACTATATATTTACAAGCCGAAGCAAAAAACAAAAACACCTTAACCCTCATTACCCTTCCTCCTCCCTATACCTAGAAAAAAACATATTTTTGTACCGCTGTTTGAACTGGTTCATGCTTGGACATTGCTTGAGCCCCACTCCCAATCTGTTCTACATCCTCACCCCACAGACAGAAATACAGAAACCTTTTAATGTTGTTCGTGCCCACTGATGCTTTAAATTAAATTTCCCCCTCAGACTGCAATCCCCTGATCTGTTAAAAAACATATTTTTAATATTTGCTGGAAGTAAATTGTTTATTGCTTTATACACGATTTGTACTGTTTGAAAATGAACCAAGTCTGTGAATTTTAAGAATTTGGATTGTAAAAATAGTGGATTTGTATGATCTCTATAGCCAGTATTATGAATAATTCTTAGAGCTCTTTTCTACATTACTGATAGTGATTGTGTTGTACCTTTATAAGTATTACCCCATACCTCTGCACAGTACTGTAAATATGGTAAAACCAGTGAGCAGTAAAGAATGCGGAGTGAGTTGTGGTCCAGAATATGTTTCGCTTTGTTTAGAACTGAAATGCTTCTTGACAGTTTACTTTGTATATGTTTTATATGAGTCTTCCAGTTTATCTTATCATCTATTATCACCCCCAGAAACTTATTTTCATGTACCCTTTCAATATCTACCCCCTCGACTTGTAACTGAACCTGTATGTCTGTATTACAATAGCCAAATAACATGTATTTTGTTTTACTTAAGTTTAATGATAATTTGTTTCTGTCAAACCATATTTTCAGTTTTCCCATTTCTATACTGATCCTCCTCAGTAACTCCTGCAAATCCCCCCCTGAACAAAAAATGCTTGTGTCATCTGCAAATAATACTAATTTTAATATTTTGGAAACATTGACAATATCATTTATATAAATTAGAAACAGTTTTGGACCCAATACTGACCCCTGTGGGACGCCACAAGCATTGTCCAAGCATGATGATGTATATTCCCCCAACTTCACAAACTGTTTTCTGTTACTTAAGTAGCTTCTCACCCAGTGCAACACCAACCCCCTAATCCCATACTGTTCAAGTTTATTGATTAATATGTCATGATTGATTGTATCAAAAGCCTTTTTAAGGTCTATAAATATTCCAACTGAATGTAATTTGTGGTCTATGGCGTTTGTAATCTCCTCAACTGATTCTATTAATGCAAGTGATGTTGAACTATGTGCTCTGAATCCATATTGACTATCAGTAAGTAATTTATGTTTATTTATGAATTTGTCTAATCTATTATTGAATAACTTTTCTAATAATTTGGAAAATTGTGGAAGCAAAGAAACAGGTCTATAATTTGTGAAGTGGTGTCTATCCCCAGTCTTATACAGCGGCACAACCTTAGCTATTTCATTTGATTGGGAAATTTACCGGTTTGAAATGATAAGTTACAGATGTATGTTAATGGTTCTACAATCCATTCAATGACCTGTTTTACCACCACCATATCAATTTCATTTAAATCGGTAGATGTTTTATATTTACAATTATTCACAATGTCTATAATTTCTTTTCCATCCACTGCTGTGAGGAACATTGAACAGGGATTTCTTTCTATGAGATTATTATCCCAATCCTCAGGTTGGGAATCGGGAATTTTTTCTGCCAAGCTTGGTCCAATATTTACAAAAAAATTATTAAAACCGTTGACTACCTCATCCTTATTTTCCTTCTTGACATTATTATCAATGAAATACTGAGGGTAACTGTTTTTTATTACCATTTTTGATAATGCTATTTAATATATCCCATATTCCTTTAATATTGTTTTTGTTATTATATAATATGTTACTATAATATTCCTTCCTACATACCCGTATAATATTAGTTAATCTATTTTTGTATTTCTTATATCTATTTTCTGCCTCTTTAGTCTTTAGTTTTATGAATTCTCTATACAGTGTATTTTTCTTATTACATGCATTTCGTAACCCTTTCGTCATCCATGGTCGAGCTTGGATATTTTTGTTTTCTGTAGTCTTGTTTAATTGGACAATTTTTTATCATATAATGATGTAAATATTTGTAAAAAAGTTTCATATGCACTATCAACATCACTTTCACTGTATACCTTTTCCCAGTTTTGCTCCTGTAAATCCTTCTTTAGTGTGTTCATGTTTTCCTCTGTCCGCACTCGCCTGTATTTTATTTTCTCCTCTGGCTGATTCCGCCGATGGTTTCTATTATAAACGATGAAAACTGGTAGATGATCACTAATGTCATTGATTAATAATCGACTCACAGTGTTATTCTCAATATCATTGCTGAATATATTATCAATTAAATTGTCGTACCTGAACTGTCCCTCTGATATGTTTATTCCTAATCCTGTCCATCCTCATCACTCCCAAATACAATCGTAACATCTTCAATTGTATTTAGGGCCTGAGTAGGCAACGTCCTACGAGGACCCTATTGTAATTGCGCTGTTTAGTATTATTATTATTATTATTATTTATTATTATTATTATTATTATTAGGGCCCGAGTAGGCAACATCCTACGAGGACCCTATTGTAATTGCGCTGTTTAGTATTATTATTATTATTATTATTTATTATTATTATTATTAGGGCCCGAGTAGGCAACATCCTACGAGGACCCTATTGTAATTGCGCTGTTTATTATTATTATTATTATTATTATTATTTATTATTATTATTATTATTATTATTCTCACTTTTGAAATCGAAATTTTGGCCTCTTCCCATGCTCAAAAACTCACCAAACTTTCCAAAGTCGTCCGGCCGGATCCAAAATTCGATATTTTGGGGGCGTCGCAAATGCTCGCAGAAACATTGCGAAATAGCGCCCCCTAGAAATTTTCAAAAACCCCTCCGCTTTGGGCTTTTTTTGTCGTAGCCTCACGAAATTCGGTACACATATTTACCATGCCAGGATGCACGAAAAAGTCTCTTACTGTCATGGTGAAATATCGACAGGAAGTCAGCCATTTTGATTTTAAGTTTCGATTTTGAGCAAATTTTTGCCATTTTTGGCCATTTCCACTACTTACATTTGAACGAACTCAACTCAACACAATGGTGATCAAAAGTTATCAAAAGATTCTAATTAAGTCAAAAGGCGTGGCTGCTAGGGGTCGTCAAACTTTGGCGAGCTTTTCGGAGCACGCCATTTCACTTCGAACGGCTGTCACGCCCACATACTTCATCGTAGATCCTTCAAACTTGCTGGACATGATGAGGGCTCCGCCCTGAACGTCTACATATCTTAAGTTCCCACCTGCGCCATAGCGCCCCCCGGTGGTGGTGGGAAATGTCCTATTTTTACTTTAAGAGGTCCTGATGTCACATACTTAACCCAATCAACTTCATTCCACTATTAAAACATGCAGAACAAATTGCTGAACGTAGGCGATGAACGCTGTGAAGTTACGAGTAACGGCGTCCGTGTGGCGGCGTACCGAATATTGCCCATTCGCCATGAAATTACGTTCTTCCTTTTGACGGCTTTAATTTTGTCACATCATGAAAATTGATACACAGGTTGAGCATGACAACCTCTTACAATTCATAGGGGCGTCGCCCATGGGCGTGGCAAAATGCCTCAATAGCGCCCCCTTGAAACTTTCAAAAACCCCTCCCCATAAGGTTTTTTTTTTGGAGTAGGGAGATGAAAATTGGTACACATGAGTGACTTGCATAGACGTACAAAAAAGTCTCTTGCACCATGGGTCTACTCCAAACAGGAAGTCAGCCATTTTGAATTTTCTTCTCATTTTGGCGTGATTTCCACATGTTGTATTTGAACGAACTCCTCCTAGGGATTTTGTCCAATGCACTTCAAATTTCTTACAGATCACCCAGAGATGATACTGACCAAAAGTTATCGAAAGCTTTTCTGTATGTCGAAGGGTGTGGCCGCTATGGTGCTGCCATTTTGACCCTTCGCCATATGAACATTATACTTAAACAGGTACTGAAGTCACATATTTAACCCCATCAACTTCCTTCCACTTCTAAAACATGCAGAACAACTTGGTGAACGTAGGCGATGATCGCCGTGAAGTTACGAGTAACGGCATCCGTGTGGCGGCGTGCCGAATATTGCCCATTCGCCATGAAATTACGTTCTTCCTTTTGACGGCTTTAATTTTGTCATATCATCATGAAAATTGATACACAGGTCAAGCATGACAACCTCCTACAATTCATAGGGGCCTTGCCCATGGGCGGGGCAAAGTGCCTCAATAGCGCCCCCTTGAATATTTCAAAAACCCCTCCCCATAGGGTTTTTTTTGGAGTAGGGAGATGAAAATTGGTACACGTGTGACTTGCATAGATGTACAAAAAAGTCTCTTGCACCATGAGTCTACTCCAAACAGGAAGTCAGCCATTTTGAATTTTCTTCTCATTTTGAAATGATTTCCACATGTTCTATTTGAACGAACACCTCCTAGGGATTTTGTCCAATGCCCTTCAAATTTCTTTGACAGCATCCAAAGATGATACTGACCAAAAGTTATCGAAAGCTTTTCTCTATGTTGAAGTGTGTGGCCGCTATGGTGTCGCCATTTTAACCCTTTGCCATGGAACATCAAGTCATGATAACTCCTTCATGCTTTGCCTGATTGACTTGAAACTTCACATGTATGATGACGGTTGGCCCCTGAACACACCCAGCCCCTCTGTTTGTACACTGAGCGCCCCCTAGTGGATGAACAATCAACATGTCATAACTCCTTGATGTATTGTGTGATTTGTTTAAAATTTTAACTGTGTGATGAGTGGTTGCCCCTGCATGCACATGCCCACATGTGGTCACAAGGGCACCCACTGGCCTGCGTAGGCAGTCGCGCGGAACGAGGGCCTGTATATGACTGCTTGCAGTCCTAGTTATTATTATTATTGCTACTTTTGAAATCGAAATTTCGGCCTCTTCCCATGCTCAAAAACTCACCAAACTTTCCAAAGTCGTCCGGCCGGATCCAAAATTCGATATTTTGGGGGCGTCGCAAATGCTCGCAGAAAAATCGCGAAATAGCGCCCCCTAGAAATTTTCAAAAACCCCTCCTCTTTGGGCTTTTTTCGTCGTAGCCTCACGAAATTTGGTACACATATTTACCATGCCAGGATGCACGAAAAAGTCTCTTACTGTCATGGTGAAATATCGACAGGAAGTCGGCCATTTTGATTTTAAGTTTCGATTTTGAGCAAATTTTTGCCATTTTTGGCCATTTCCACTACTTACATTTGAACAAACTCGTCCTAGGGATTTCATCCGATCGTCTTCAAATTTGGTCAAAATCATCACAACACAATGGTGATCAAAAGTTATCAAAAGATTCTAATTAAGTCAAAAGGCGTGGCTGCTAGGGGTCGCCAAACTTTGGCGCGCTTTTCGGAGCACGCCATTTCACTTCGAACGGCTGTCACGCCCACATACTTCATTGTAGATCCTTCAAACTTACTGGACATGATGAGGGCTCCGCCCTGAATGTCTACATATCTTAAGTTCCCACTTGCGCCATAGCGCCCCCCGGTGGTGGTGGGAAATGTCCTATTTTTACTTTAAGAGGTCCTGATGTCACATACTTAACCCAATCAACTTCATTCCACTTCTAAAACATGCAAAACAAGTTGGTGAACGTAGGTGATGAACGCCGTGAAGTTACGAGTAACGGTGTCCGTGTGGCAGCGTGCTGAATATTGCCCATTCGCCATGAAATTACGTTCTTCCTTGTGACGGCTTTAATTTTGTCACATCATCATGAAAATTGATACACAGGTCAAGCACGACAACCTCTTACAATTCATAGGGGCATCGCCCATGGGTGGGGCAAAATGCCTCAATAGCGCCCCCTTGAAACTTTCAAAAACCCCTCCCCATAGGGGTTTTTTTGGAGTAGGGAGATGAAAATTGGTACACATGTGTGACTTGCATAGACGTACAAAAAAGTCTCTTGCACCATGGGTCTACACCAAACAGGAAGTCAGCCATTTTGAATTTTGTTGTCATATTGGCGTGATTTCCACGTTATATTTGAACGATCTGCTCCTAGGGATTTTGTACAATGCACTTCAAATTTATTTAACAGCATCCCCAAATGATACTAACCAAAAGTCATCGAAAGCTTTTCTCTATGTTTAAGGGTGTGGCCGCTGTGGTGCCGCCATTTTAACCCTTCGCCATAGAACATCAAGTCATGATAACTCCTTCATGCTTTGCCTGATTGACTTGAAACTTCACATGTATGATGACGTTTGGCCCCTCAACACACCTGGCCCCTCTGTTTCTACACTGAGCGCCCCCTAGTGGATGAACCATCAACATGTCATAACTCCTTCATGCATTGTGTGATTTGCTTGAAATGTGAACTGTGGGATGAGTGGTTGCCCCTGTACACACATGCCCACATCTGGTCACAAGAGAACACACTGCCCTGGGTAGGCGGTCGCACGGAACGAGGGCCTGTATGTGACTGCTTGCAGTCCTAGTTTTGTATTGTATCTTGTATTTTTGTTAACACTATCATCTCTAAGCTGTACAACACAGCTGGTCTCACTATTGTCTTGTAAAATTGCCTCTTCACTCTTGCAGATATCCTTCTGTCACAAATCACCAGAGGTGGGAGTAAGTCACTGTCAAGTCATTCTCAGCTCATCAGTCTGCAAGTCCCAAGTCTAGTCTCTAGTCAGCTGTCAGACACTTGGTGGTCATTATGACTTGAGACTTGACTTGGGACATGCTGATTCATGACTTGAAAGTGACGTGATGGTGCTTTACTCCCACCTCTGCAAATCACTCCTGACACTTTTCTCCACCCACTCCAAACTGCCTGTACTCTCTTCTTCACTTCTCTACCACACACTCCATTTCTTTGGATAGTTGACCCCAAGTATTTAAACTCAACTTCCTTCAACAACTCTACTTCTTGTAACCATGCTATTCCACTGGGCTCCTTTTCATTCACACATATGTACTTAGTGTTCCTCCTACTGACTGTCATTCCCGTTCCCTCCAGAACATATCTCCACCTGCTTTCGACTGTCACGGCAGATCATACAGTCATCTGCAAACATTATAGTCTATGGAGACTCATGTCTGATCTGATCCATCAACCTGTCCATCACCATTGCGAACAAAAGAGGGCTTAGAGCTGATCCTTCATGTAAACCCACCTCCACCTTGACTATATCTGTCATTCCTACTGCACATCTCACTGGTGTCACACTGTCCTTGTACATGTCCTGAACCACCCTCACATACTTTGCTGCCACTCCAGACTTCCTCATTCAATACCACAACTCTTCTCTTCACACCCTATAAAAGATTTCTGTAACTCCACAAACACATAATGCAATTCCTTCTGACCTTCTTTCCATCAGCACCCACAGAACAAACTGCCTCTGTGGTGCTCTTTCTTCACATCAAACCATGCTGTTTCTTGCAGATCTTCACCTCTTTCTAAACCTAACCTGCTACTCTTTCCTATAACTTCATGCTATGGCTGATGCACATTATCACTTTTGTTTTTAAAAATCAGAACCAGCACACTTCTTCTCCGCTCCTCAGGCATCCTCTCACATTCCAAAATTTTATTTAACAATTTTGTAAGAAACTCCACTGCCATCTCTCCAAAACATTTCCATTCCTCCACTGTAATACCATCTGAACCAACTGCCTCTTAATTATCTTGCTTTCCTCACTTCATTCTTAAACCCCCTTCCACAGGGATGGGGTCTGTCCAGCGGTCCTTGTGCAGTCATGGAACTGCGTCAAGCACCGTGTGATGCTAAAGAGGTGCTGATCTGTTGCTGGTCCATTACAAGCTCCAATCAGTATTCTCTTGCAAACTGCCATCACGGTGAATTATGAAGCTGCACCTGATTTCCACAGGAGAAGTGCCAAGCCTGGAGGATGCACAAATACCACACAGGCTACACAAAAACACCTCACAGACCACCCCATGGCTGCTCAACAGGCATGCAATGACCGCAGTATTTTTTGCTGCACCAGTAGAAGATCATCCACTGACACATAACCAAAGTGACATGAGTTTTCACATCAACTCAGGAACTAAAAAGCAATATCATTTCAATATCTCAGCCAACGGGTACACAATGATCGATGCTGTGTGCTGTGATTTTTATGAATAAAGTTTATTTTACAAAGTGCTCTTCTAAAGTGCAAATTGAGTTCCTTGTCAGCTGATATCTGTCGAGTTCATCAAACTTTTGTGAGTGTTCAAATCTGAGTGGAGATCAGGTGGAGAGCTTTGTCTTATACTTTTCCTGCAGCTGCTGGTTCATTCTGAGCTCCTGAAAGTTCTGGTGCCAATTCAGCAGAAGTAGACATGCAGCTCAGCTGTCACCGAAAGTGTGCATCACATCAGGCAATTACTGTTATGATGACAGCCTGTAACATGAAACAAATTAAATTTGGTGTTACATTAAATTGCTAAATTCCACTACATTTTGTGCTAAATTCCATATTTCTGTACATGCATGAGTTTGGATTTTGTGTGGATTATCCTTGCCCCCACTGCCATGCACCTGACACCACCTGCCTGAAAACACCTCATGTGGAATGCTTTGATGTATGGGTACATACATTAAGTTCACTGTGGACTCATTACAGTTTTGTCCTTTGAAATTAACTGTATAATCCAGAGTTTGACTCACAGAACGATGTGGGAGCGCCAGTCAAAAGAAAACAAAAACGCGAGTTTTCTGAAGAGGACAACAGTGATGTGAATTTTTTTCAGTCCTTGCAATGGTTTTAAAAAAAAACAGTTTTTATTTTTGTTTTGTTGGTTGTTTTCCAGCCATAGAAAGTCCAGTGATGTAATTTTTGTGTAGATTTATCGAACGCTGCCATGAAAGATGGAGAAAAGTATGCACACACATGTGCACACCCACACAAGATAAATCCAAACAAGCATGAAAAATTAACCATTTAATATTTAGCACATGTTGTCCTCTGTCTCTGTCTTTGTCTCTCTCTGTCTCTCTGTCTCTCTCTCTCTCTCTCTCTCTCTCTCTCTCTTTCTCTCTCCGTCTCTCTCACATTCTCAGTCAGTATGCACGAACAGTGGGGAAATATGAGGCAAACTGCTCAGCATATGTGTCAAAAAAGCAGCAGATCTCTGTGGAAATGTGACATCATCTATAGCACACAATCTCCATGTGAGACAAGAGCACACATCTGCATCACCTCTGTAGATGAAGTCATTTTAACCCACACGACAGGCTGACAACTTCTACCGTCCTGTGTAAAGGGGTTCTTTCTAATCCCTTGGACTTCTTAATTTACTCTCTCCACATCATTCAGCCTTTTCTTGCTCTCATTTTCTTCATTCATCAGCTCCTCAAAATATTCCCTCTACCTTCTCAAAATGTTCCCTCTACCTTCTTTGCCTTTCTCTTTTCATTTTACACATGAGCTCTTTGTACTCCTGATTATTTTCTTCATCTCCCTCACTATCCCAAAACCTCCTTCATCTTATATGTTCCTGAACATCTTCATTCCACCACAGAGTCTCCTTCTCATCCTTCCACTGTCCATAGGTCACAACTAGCACATCTTGAAATGTCGTCCTTACCACATCTGCAGTCCTTTTCCAGTTGTCCAATATCACTTCACCTCCATCCAGTGCCTGTCTCACCTCCTCTCCGAATTTCACACATCAGTCTTCTTCCTTCAGCCTCCACCCTCTGATCCTTTCTTGAGCTCTCATTCTCTTCCTCTTCTTCATCTTGAAAGTCATCCTACAAACCGCCAACTGATGCTACACTCTCCCCTGCCACCACCTTACAGTCAGTTTTTTTGGTTGTATCATTTACAAAGAATGTAGTCCACCTGTGTGCACCTTCCTCCACTTATGTCACCCTGTGCACCTTCTTTTTTTGAAAATAAGTATTCACCACAGCCAATTCCACCTTTTTTGCATCAGCAGCACTTTTCCATCTGCATCAGATACTAAAAGTGCTTCAAAAATAATGCCTCACATTCACCACCAATATGGGTACTCACTACACACCAGGAGCAACTAGGGGATTAAGGACCTTGCCCAAAGGCCCTTAGTGATTTTCCGGTCAGGCTGGGATTTGAACCAAGGATCCTCTGGTCTCCAACCCAATGCTTAACCACTAGACCATCACCTCCCAAAATCTGCTACCATCCTGTCTTTCCACATTCCTCTCCTTGACACCATATCTACCCATTACTTCCTCATCACCTCTGTTTTCTTCACCAACATGCCCACTGAAGTCCGCTCCGATGACCACTTGTTCATGGTTGATAGAGTCTCCACCACCTCATCTCACTCCAGAAATGTTATTTCTCCTTCATCTCACAACCTACCTGTGGGGCACATGCACTGATGACATTCATCATTGCCCCTTCAATTTCCAACTTCACTCATCACCCTGTCATACACTTGCTTAACCTCCAACACTCTTAGCACTCATTGTTTAAAAATGAATTCAACACCATTTCTAATCCCTTCCACACCATGTTACAACAACTTGACTGCACCTTTGATACTCCTGACCTTACTTTCCCTCCACTTGCTTTCTTGTACGCACAATATGTCTACCTTTTTCTTCTCCATAATATCCAAATTGCTTCCTTTACTCGTCATACTGTCAGCATTCAAAATCCTGACTCTCACTTCTGCCCTTCTAACTTTCCTCCTCTCCTGCTGTCTCTGGACACATTCTCCTCCTGTTCTTCATTTTTGCCCAGCAGTAGCCTATTTCGCACTGGTAGCCTGTAGGGCAGTGGCACCTGGGGTTATCATTAACCTGGGCCTTGACCGATCTGGTATGGAATTTCAATTTCTGAACTGCATATTTTTTGTGATTTTTTATGCCGGATGCCTTTCCTGGCACAACTGTACTCATTTACTGTATCCAGACTTGAGATTAGCACTCAGAATGTACTTGCTGCATACCCCCTGTGGCTGAGATTAGAAAAAAACTTATGTTGAATGCCCTTCCTCTATCTACCCTCCTCAACTGTCTGGGCTTGGGACTGACACTCACAATGTACTGATTGCACGCCCCGTGTAGCTGAGTTATGAAACAGTCCTCATATATTTGTCCTAACTATAGATGCATACTGCATATTATGTTATAGGTAACCATTTTCTAGACCACAAATCTAAATAAATAAATAAAAAATAAAGGATTACTTGCATTTCTGGGATGCTATTGACTGATTTAATTACAACATTAAAAATCAACCTACTTATTTTGAAACAGTCTGAGAAGTAACAATCAATTACTGATCCCTGTGACAGTTCAGGTTTTTAATTTACATATTTTCATGTTTGTATAAAGCACTGAGTAAGTGATGCAACATTGCTGTGTTGCATGTACATAGAAATGCTTGACAAAAGAGTTTCACATTCAGTTACAATAATCTTGGGAAGATGAACTCACAAAAAACACACACACACACACACAAAAAAAGACATCCAAAATTAATTCAGTATTTTCATTGGATCTATGTTTGGTTGGTGTGACATTCTTTAAAAGGGAAATTACTGAAGGTATGGTAAAATCAAGAAAATGCCCTTGAACCCCAAACTGGGGCCTCCAGGTGAACTGGATATGTCCAACATGGGGCTTGTTTGGTCCTTCCTCTCTTTATTTTCGCCCACCATGTCAATTGACACATTCTCTACATCACACCTATTTGTATGTAGTAATTCATACATGAACACTTACTTCTGGCTGTGGCCCTCCATACGCATTCATTTATACCTATTCAAAGGAAAGCAGTTGGTGGTTTTGACAGTAAAGTTACATTTATGAACAGCTGCTCTCAATCTATGTTCTCACACTTGGATAAAGTGTCCTTGATTGCACCACGGATAGGAGATGAACCAGCCAGGATGCCAGACTGTATTTCACCCTGATGGTTTTATCCAAAGTGGACAGTGGAAGGTGCTGTCCGTCATTCTCTTTGTCAGCAGCACCGCCCAATTATTAGTGCCAGTGTGGAGCAATGGACACCATAGGAGAGAGAGAGAGAGAGAGAGAGAGAGAGAGAGAGAGAGAGAGAGAGAGAGAGAGAGAGAGGTAGAAAGAGAAGGTCTCATTGGCTCCCCGGAGCTTCTTTCTGTTTCTACCTTTCTTTCCGTGTTTGTGTCTGGCCTGGTTGCTCCATGGTCCAGCTGGTGGGTGTAATGGGACTCACGCCATGCACAGTGGCATCATTTTGTTTTTCTGTTGGCACCGTTAGTGAAAGGTTCACCTCCTGGGAGCCGAGACAGCGTGTGCAGGCTGTCACTACTGAAGGAATGAAAAATTTCAGTGGACTGAACACACACAGTATCAGACTTCACAATTCCAAATACACTGGACATGAAATCCTCTTTCACCACAGTAACTTTATTCTTCTGCTTTGGAAAAGCCTCTGCATGTACCCTGTCAAATGCAGTGAGTCAGTGAATAGATATTAGAAATGAATGAGTCCATCCCCGCCATATGTTAACTGTACCTGAAAAACACTAAAAAACACTCTGCACCGCTGATGATTTCCATGATTCCTTTATAAATCACTGGTTGTTTGGATCAGCAATTCCAGTTGAATATATCATATAGCAGACAAACACAGTATTTGAGAAGTGAAATAACATTTATAGGATTTTCAGAAAGTGTGCAATAATTCCTTAAACAACATTAGGCAGGTGCATGAATTTGGGCACCCAACAGAAAAAAATACATCAATATTTAGTAGATCCTCCTTTTGCAGAAATAGCAGCCTCTAAACACTTCTTATAGCTTCCTATGAGAGTCTGGATTCTGCTGGAAAGGTATTTTGGACCATTCTTCTTTACAAAACGTCTCAGGTTTGTTAGTTTCCGAGCATAGACAGCCATCTTAAAATAACACCACAGATTTTCAATAATATTCAGGTCTGGGGACTGAGATGGCCATTCCAGAACGTTGTACTTGTTCCTCTGCATGAATGCCTTAGTAGATTTTGAGCAGTGTTTAGAGTCGTCTTGTTGAAAGATCCAGCCCTGGCGCAACTTCAACTTTGTCATTGATTCATGAACATTGTTCTCAAGAATCTGCTGATATTGACTGAAATCCATGTGACTCCCAACTTTAACAAGATTCCCAGTACCTGCACTGGCCACACAACATGATGCAGCCACCTCCAAATTTTACTGTAGGTAGCAAGCGTTTTTCTTGGAATGCTATGTTCTTTTTCAGACATGCATACCACCCCTTGTTATGTCCAAATAACTTAATTTTAGTTTCATCAGTCCACAGCACATTATTCCAAAATGAAGCTGGCTTGTCCAAGGGTCAGTGAGCTTACCAATCCAATTTTGTGTTTCAATAATTAGTGCTAAATGTATTCAAATCAATAAAATGACAAGGGTGCCCAAATTTATGCACCTGTCCAATTTTGTTGAAATAATTATTGCACACATTGTATAAATACTAGAAACTTCATTTCACTTCTCAAATATCAGTGTGTTCGTCTGCTATATGATATATTTAAATTTCTGATCCAGGCAACCAATGATTTATAAAGGAAAATCATGAATATTATCAGGGGTGCCCAAACTTTTGCATACAACTGTATATATATATATATATATATACGAGGTCTGTTAGAAAAGTATCTGACATTTTTATTTTTTTCAAAAACCAGATGGATTTGAATCGCGTGTACTTGCATGAGCCAACCTTGAACCTTCATGCGCATGCATGAATTTTTTCACGCCTGTCGGTTGCGTCATTTGCTTGTAAGCAGCCTTTGTGTGAGGATGGGTGTAGTCTCTCGTCATTTTTTCTTTGCAAGGAAATGGCGGAACGACTGGAGCAGCGCGGCTGCATCAAATTTTGCCAGAAACTGGGCGACAGCCAGGTGGAAACCATTCGGATTATTCAGACGACTTTCGGGGACGATCCAATGGGCATCACACAGATTAAGGAGTGGTACAACCAGTTTAAGTGGTTTATGTAGGACTGTCGTATGACTATCTGAGAAATTGCGGAAGAGTTGGACATCAGCACTTTTTTGGCACATTCCACCGTGACAGAAGATTTTGCCATGAAAAGAGTTGCAGTGAAATTCATCGGCATGAAGCTGATGGCGCAGCAAAAGTGCCTTCGTGTTGAAGCCTCACAGGACATGTTGTGACATGCCCAGTTCGTCCACAATTTCTCGGATAGTCACACGACTGAAAAGCCACCGAAAGCCGTCTGAATCTTCTAAATGGTGGATGAGCTGATGTCCTGTGAGGCTTCAACACGAAGGCACTTTTGCTGCGCCATCAGCTTTGTGCTGATGAATTTCGCTGTCATTCTTTTCATGGCAAAATCTTCTGTCACGGTGGAATGTGCCGAAAAAGTGCTGATGTCCACCTCTTCTGCAATTTCTCGGATAGTCACACGACGGTCCCACATCACCACAGCGTTCACTTTGGAAATGATTTGGTCATTTCAGCATGTTAATGGCTGCCCGGAGCGCGGCACGCTCTCTACCGTTGTGCGGCTGTTTTTAAACCGGTTGTACCGCTCCTTAATCTGTGTGATGCCCATAGCATCGTCACCGAAAGCCGTCTGAATAATCCGAATGGTTTCCACCTGGCTGTCACCCAGTTTCTGGCAAAATTTGATGCAGTCACGCTGCGCTAGTCGTTCCGCCATTTCCTTGCAAAAAAAAAAACGACGAGAGACTCCACCCATCCTCACACAAAGGCTGCTTCCAAGCATATATATATATATATATATATATATATATATATATATATATATATATATATATATATATATATATACAGTGAGGAAAATAAGTATTTGAACACCCTGCAATTTTGCAAGTTCTCCCACTTAGAAATCATGGAGAGGTCATCTTAGGTGCATGTCCACTGTGAGAGACGTAATCACAATGTATGATTTTTTTTATAATTTATATGTATGTTACTGCTGCAAATAAGTATTTGATCCCCTACCAACCAGCAAGAATTCTGGCTCTATTCTGCACTCTTTACCTGTATTAATTGCACCTGTTTGAACTTGTTACCTGTATAAAAGACACCTGTTCACACACTCAGTCAATCACACTCCAACCTGTCCACCATAGCTAAGACCAAAGAGCTGTCTACGGACACCAGGGACAAAACTGTAGACCTGCACAAGGCTGGGATGGACTACAGGACAACAGGCAAGCAGCTTGGTAGAAGACAACAACTGGTATGATTATTTATTCGAAAGTGGAAGAAACACAAAATGACTGTCAATCTCCCTTGGTCTGGGATTCCATGCATGATCTCACTTTGTGGGGTAAGGATGATTCTGAGAAAGCTCAGAACTACAGAGGATGACCTAGTCAGTGACCTGAAGAGAGCTGGGACCACAGTCACAAAGATTACATTAGTAACACATGATGCTGTCATGGTTTAAAATCCTGCAGGGCAGCAAGGTCCCCTTGCTCAAGCCAGCACATGTCCAGGCCCATTTGAAGTTCACCAGTGACCATCTGGATGATCCAGAGGAGGCATGGGAGAAGGGTCATGTGGTCAAATGAGACCAGAATAGAGCTTTTTGTAATCAACTCCACTTACCATGTTTAGAGGATGAGAACAACCACCAAGAAAACCATCCCAACTGTGAAGCATGGGGGTGGAAACATCATACTCTGGGGGTGCTCTTCTGCAAAGGGGACAGGACGACTGCACCGTATTGAAGGGAGAATGGATGGGGTCATGTATTGCGAGATTTTGGCAAGCAACCTCCTTCCCTCAGTAAGAGCATTGAAGATGGGTCATGGCTGGGTCTTCCAGCATGACAATGACCCAAAACACACAGCCAGGGCAACTAAGGAGGGGCTCCGTAAGAAGCATTTCAAGGTCCTGGAGTGGCCTGGCCAGTCTCCAGACCTGAACTCAATAGAAAATCTTTGGAGGGAGCTGAAACTCTAAACCGGAAAAACTTGGAGAAGATCTGTATGGGGCAGTGGACCAAAATCCCTGCTGCAGTGTGTGCAAACCTGGTGAAAAACTACAGGAAACGTTTGACCTCTGTAATTACAAACAAAGGCTACTGTACCAAATATTAACATTGATTTTCACAGGTGTTGAAATACGTATTTGCAGCAGTAACATACAAATAAATTATTAAAAAAAATCATACATTGTGATTTCCCTTTTTTTTTTTTTTTTTTTTTTTTTTTAAGATTATGTCTCTCACAGTGGACATGCACCTAAGATGAAAATTTCAGACCCCTCCATGATTTCTAAGTGAGATAACTTGCAAAATCGCAGGGCGTTCAAATACTTATTTTCCTCACAGAGGGAACAGAGGAGATGAGGAAGTAATGGGTAGATATGGTATCAAGGATAGGAATGGGGAAGGACAGATGTTAGTTGATTTTGCAAAAAAGGATGGAAATGGCTATGGTGAATACCTACTTTAAGAAAAGGGAGGAGCATAGGGTAACATATAACAGTGGAGGAATGTGCACACAGGTGGACTACATTCTTTATAGGAGAAGCAAGCTAAAAGAAATCAGAGACTGTAAGGTGGTGGCAGGAGAGAGTGTTGTTAGACAGCATAAGATGGTTGTTTGTAAGATGACTTTAGAGGTAAAGAAGAAGAGAGTGAGAGCTCAACAAAGGATCAGATGGTGGAAGCTGAAGGAGATGAAGAAAGTAGACAGAGTACAAGGAGATGCAGCGTAAGGCGAAAAGAGAAGTGGCAAAAGTGAAGGAAAAGGCATATTGTGAGCTGTTCAAGAAGTTGAATAGCATGGAAGGAGAAGAGGACTTGTACCGATTGGCCAGACAAAGGGACAGAGCTGGAAAGGATGTGCAGCAGGTTAGGGTGGTAAACAATGCACATGGTAATGTGCTGACAAGTGAGGAGTTTGTGCTGAGAAGGTGGAGGGAATATTTTGAAGAGCTGATGAATAAAGAAAAGGAGCGAGAAAAAAGGCTGGATGATGTGGTGAGAGTAAATCAGGAAGTACAAGAGATTAGTAAGGAAGAAGTTAGGGCTGCTATGAGGAGGATTAAGAGTGGAAAGACAGTTGGTCCAGATGACATTCCAGTGGAGGCATGGAAATGTCTAGGAGAGATAGCAATAGAGTTTCTAACCAGATTGTTTAATAAAATCTTGGAAAGTGAGAGGATGCCTGAGGAGTGGAGATGAAGTGTGCTGGTTCCTATTTTCAAGAACAAGGGTGATGTGCAGAGCTGCAGTAACTACAGAGAAATAAATTTGATCAGCTACAGCATGACGTTATGGGAAAGAGTAGTGGAAGCTAGGCTTAGAAAACAGGTGAAGATCTCTGAGCAGCAATATGGTTTCATGCCGAGAAAGAGCACTACAGATACAATGTTTGCTCTGAGAATACTATTGGAGAAGTACAGAGAAGCCCAGAAAGAGTTACATTGTGTATTTGTGGACTTAGAAAAAGCTTATGATAGGGTGCCAAGAGAAGAGCTGTGGTATTGTATGAGGAAGTCTGGAGTGGCAGAGAAGTATGTTAGGGTAATGCAGGACATGTACAAGAATAGTGTGACAGCGGTGAGATGTGCATTCGGAATGACAAACTCATTCAAGGTGGAGGTGGGATTACACCAAGGATCAGCTCAGAGTCCTTTCTTGTTTGCCATGGTAATGGACAGGTTGACGGATGAGATCAGACAGGAGTCCCCATGGACTATGATGTTTGCAGATGACATTGTGATCTGTAGTGAGAGTAGAGAGCAAGTTGAGTCTAGTCTGGTGAGGTGGAGATATGCTTTGGAGAGAACGGGAATGAAAGTCAGTAGAAGAAAAACTGAGTACATGTGTGTGACTGGGAGGGAGCCCAGTAGAATAGTGCAGTTACAAGGAGTAGAAGTGGTGATAGTAGATGAGTTTAAATATTTGGGGTCAACTGTTCAAAGTAATGGAGAGTGTGGTAGAGAGGTGAAGAAGACAGTGCAGGCAGGGTGGAGTGGATGGAGAAAGGTGGCAGGAGTGATTTGTGACCGAAGAGTATCAGCAAAAGTGAAGGGGAAAGTTTACGTGATAGTAGTGAGACCAGCTATGTTGTACAGCTTAGAGATGGTGGCACTAACAAAAAGACAGGGGGCAGAGCTAGAGGCAGAGCTCAACAACTACTTCGCACCCAAGAAGTCAATCATTGATTGAATCCCAGCTATCCAAATATTCACTGAATACAAGTGCAAATTCCAGCAGTACTTCTTTGCAAACAGTGTTGATTTTTATTAAGCATATGATTCAGTTGAACGGACTACTCTGTGGGACATTCTGATAATTCATGTTATCCCCGCAAAGTTAGGGGACATCATAGCCAGTTTATGCCCAGGTACCATGACAATTGTAGCAGGGGAGAGAAACTCTGGATTTTTCCTCTGTGAATACTGGCATTCATCAGGGATGTGTTCTAGCTCCAGCATTGTTCAATGCTTACATGAACTAGGTGTTGGGTAGTGTTGTTGGATCCAGCATCGTGGGTGCTTTTGTTGGCAAGGAATGATTTACTGACCTTGACTTAAAGTTTATGCTGTGATCTTTGCTGAATCAATGGATATCCTGCACTTCAAAAACCGAGCAAGGAATCAAGGAAATATTTGGGTTTATGATTGCCCTGTCTTAAAACAATGATCCAGGCTTTCACTTACTTCCTCACCGTGGCTGTATATGGAGAGGTTCACTTATCTCGGCAGATTTCTCTTGGTCCTCAACCTCTGAGATCGGGGCATACCTGGGATGAACTTATACAATCATGACATTAGTTGACAGACATGTTTTGTGATGCTGATATCTTTGCAGGAGAATGATGGTCCAAGTCTTCCAGGTCCTGGGGCCTCACATACAAAGACTTGCATGAATTTCCTATTGAATCATGGCGCACACTAAAACCCAGAAACTGTCCTATGCAGAAAAATATCCAGATGTATCAAAGTGTGTGTACAAACTCCTCCCTTTTCACACCCCTATTTAAATATGCAAATCCATGTAAAAAGGTCCTGGGAGCTGGGATTTTCCAGCTCAACATGAACACAGAAAATAAATTATACCGAGTGTGAGCAACAGATGAATGGAAATGAAGTGGCGATACAAAGGAATAGTTTATTTGGTACGCTGTCATGTGGAATAAACATGAAATGGAAAAAAAAATAGTGGGAGCATGTGTGTGAGAGGCCAAAAATGCCGTGGGCTCAAAGCAGCACACATACACTAAAGTAAAGAAAAAAATGAGGTGTGCCACAGCTGACAGTGTGTGACATGCACGACTACACACATTCACTGAAATACAAATTGTACTGGCCTCGTAGAACCCAGCTCTATTATCCAGGAGTTAAACACCTCCACACAATAAGTCACTGATGCCAGGATGGGTTTAGACTATTCTTTATATGGCAGGTGTGAAACTGTAATGACATAATACAGTATACATGAGTGGAAATGCACAGAAAAACAGCAACCATGTTTCTATATGCTAATGCTAACCAAATGCACTTAAAAGAACCACACATGTTAGCATAACTTGTAAGTTGTAAATAACTTGTAAATAGTTTGTTTTTAACCTCATGAAATTACCTTTAAACACATCTTATTTATGTAAACACTTAACTTAAGACTTATTTATTGTATACTCACAGGGAATGCCTTTCATGAACTCAAACACCCTGATTAACACATGTAAACCATCGGAGAATTTTCTGCCTTTCTGCGTGTGCGCTACTACAAAGGACCAACAGGGGCGACATCACATCCTGTTCAAACTTAAGAGGCTACCCGCCAAAATAAAAGCAAATGACATATGTCAGAACACAAATACTGAACACAGAGAGACAACTGGGGCATGATACGAAGCTCTGTATCTCTAGTTTCACCATCAAGACAAAAAACATGAATAATAATAACAAAAAACATATTTGAATGTGCACATGCCCAAATGGGCCTGTGTTGGTTTTCATTCAGAACAATTACATTAATAAACTATTTAATCAGCAAGCAGCCACCCATTGCATACTGTGCCAGTCCCTAGCCTGTGCCCAACCCAACCCAATGCATTTGTGCATAATATGATTTGAACATTGATGGAATGAAAATGTTTCCTATTAACAAAAACAAATTCATTATGTTATGGCGCCTTTATAGCAATATGTCTGCCGCCAATAGTTCCGATTACATTAGGGAAAGGGATGCAGCTCTCACTGCATATGGTGCTTTAATATTGGAATGTGATGTACCTGGATGACATTCAGATAATTCCATCCCGCACAGCTGCCATGGCTTGGCTCAAGGTTGACAGGCACACTCCTGATCAGTCGGCCAGCTCCTGCTGTAATGCCCCTGTTGCCAGAAAGCCCAGTGTCACCAGGACATGTGTGGGCACACACAACCCCTGGCTGTGTACCGTACTGCACTCTTGGGCCGCTGCAGTTTTGTGCACAACTCCAGTAACATTGACTTTTGCAATCAAATTTGGCTTATGAGCCAATTATCGTCATTTGCAAGTAAATCCTTGTGTTCCCTAAATACATGCTCATGTCGGATTACACCATTTGCAAGGTCCTCTAACAACACTAACACAGCCATTGTTAATGTAATTTCCCTCATCACTTTGTGCATGCTTTTTTATCCACCCATATAATTGCAAACACGTGGGTGTGTTAACTGTTCATAAGAGTGTCTCTGATGTGCACATCACTCTGATAACTTCATGTTTTCACATTAACAACTTCCCATCATCACCTCTACATGTCACCAGTGGACCAATAGCTGAAGAAATGTGCGTACACCAGCCATGAACTTGGTGTGGCACTATTCAAGTGAGGGAGCATCAGTTTTGACATTTTGGCCATGTAGTGCATTTCTCTGTACATGATCCAGCATGCAGGTGCCAAGGTGATGCCCACGTTTCACCTGGCTGTGTCACATAGATGGTTACTTTCGAGAGGTGTGAGGATGTGTTGTCTGCTGGGTGATTGTCATCCAGAACCCTGGGTGGTTCTATGGTGTGATGATGCAGTGACAGTATGCACTAGCACATGCTCCTCAACTTGCCTTGACTACACTCCAAGCACGTATTGGTTAAGTTCAACACAATTGTGGTGGTATACAGGAGCAAACCGTTAAAAAATTGTGTCACTGTCCAAATACTTATGGACCTGACTGCAGCTCTGAACACATGGACAGACAGCTGCTCACACAGTGAGTGATGCTAATATCTCTACTATGCCCCCATTTGGTGATCTTAATAGAAGGCTTTTGTGATTTCCTTTTGCTTCTTTTAAGTAGAGTCTCTCACCTCTTCAGTCAATTTCTTTCTTTTTTCCTTGTGTTTATGGAACAAGATAAACATGCTGGAAGTAATTTTTCCATTTGCCTTTCACGCTTTTCACCATCTGCCAGTGGCAGAGACTCTGACAGCTTTCGCTTCATCTGCAGTGGCACGATCACAGCCCTCTTCCTGTTTGTGCTGTAAAGTAGCCCAACACATTTCCGGCCAAATCCAATGCGGTGGCTCACAATCTGAAAAGTAGAGTGCTGCCAGTCATCTCTTGGGTGCTCTCATTTGTTTGTTAATGATGTTAATTTCTCTAAATGCATTGATTTCCAATTGTTTGTCATCACCCATTTCAAATAATTAGAGCAATTGTTCTTTAGAAACACCGAATTGAGTAGATATTGTTATTTGGACCTTTTACTGACACATTCACTTCTTTTTTTACCTCCTATGTGGCTCATAGTTCCCATAGCACATAAATAAGTCAGTCGTGGCAGCAGGACTGTGACAAAGCTGCAGCGCCCTCAGTGGGGGGCGTGGGAGTGTGCTCCCCTGGAAACTTTGGGATTTTTCTTTTTTTTTTTCTTTTTAAGTAGAATTGTGTATTCTAAGGCCATTTCTCCAACAATAAAAACACATTAACTTATAAGATTTTAGGTATTTATCTCACACAGTGCTTTAACACAACACTTTTTTTTGAAGATCTGATCATTTCATACAGGCAAATTAAGCCACTTGTGATCTATGATTTTTCTTTTTGGCTTAGTACACCACAATTCTGTAAAATGGGCAGCTAAAGAGCAAATTTGTCTTGTAGCCATGGCCAAAACCAAAGTTTTTTGCAGGGGAGGAAGCAAGACAACAACAACAACAACAAAAAAACAACACACACCTGTGTTGGTTTTAAATACACATTTATTTGTTTTTGACAAATAAATGTGTATTTATATTGGAAATAAAAAAATGACATATGTATTTATACATATGTCACTTTTTATTTTGTAAAAAAGGCATTTGCAAAACTGAAAATTCTCTTTATAAAGTGTGATTCAGCATAAAGAATAGCAACCAATGATCAAATGTTGGTTGCTATTTACACTCCCATCCAGTAGATGGCAGTATTCTATGCATTTTGATTGGGGGGGAGGATTGAGAGGAGACTCATTTCTCATAATGCCTTTTAGTGCGTGTGCCGGTTAATGCTCAAACTTTCAGAATTTTCAGAATAGCACATTACTTTAAAAGATATGTGTGATATTTTCACTTTGTGAAAATGACAGAGTTGCCGTTAATGTCGATAAACTGTCTGTAATTAGTTTTGTTTATAAATGAAACCATGAGGGAAAAGTGTCTTGCTTTTGGTGTCTCCTGCTCACTGTCCGTGTTGTATGTAGAAAGTAAAAGGCACTTTCTTTTTTATTTTTTTGTTGCATCTGCCTGCCCGCCCGCCCGCACACCCGCCCGCCCTCTTCTGTGGGGGGAGGGCTGAGCTCCTCACAGTGGTCTGACTGTTGCAAAACACACAACAGACAGGAACTAACATGTATGATTTTAGGGTTTACAAATGTTTTTGACCGTTAAGCTTTACTCACTATACCAGCAAAAAAAAAAGTTAGCAGACTGAAAGTTAGCAAAAATAAATTTAGCAGAATCTAATTGGTCTGCTGATGGTTTTCAAAGTTAGCTGAAAAGCTCATTTGCTAATGAAAAGTTTAGCTAATTAGCAGTTAGCAGATTAGCAGAACTGTGCCCACCGTGGGAAGATCCCTGGGTTTTCTTACATTTAGGCGTTAGACCATAGGTGTCAAACTGATTCCAGAAGAGGGTGCAGGTTTTCTTTGTGACCACCTATTCCAGAAGGTGATTTCACTGATTAACACCACTTTGAGCAGAGGGAATGAGTTTATCAATTAAATCATCTGGTGGAGTTGGTGGTTACAAAGAAAACCTGCACCCTCTTGGCCCTTTCTGGAATCGGTTTGACACCTATGCATTAGACAAAGGTCTAACTGCGGTTTTAGGTCGATGACATATGCAGATGAGTTGGGTTTGCATGCTAATGAGAGCTGGGATGTTTAACGCAATATATAGTTTAATAAGGTTAGAAAGTGCAACACAAATAAATATGATTATATAATTCAATTTATTCATACAATGCCAAATTACAAGAAAGGTGGAAGGTGCAAGCAAGCAGGATATTTTTCAGTGGCCTCTTTGTTTGTTTGAGATCCCAAAGCTTATTAGTATCTAATGTAAATTTGGATCTAAATTTTGATTGAGGTTATGTGGAGCTATTTGTGATGAAACTGATATTCCTTTCATTTAAACTAGCGTATTCATGGATTCATCTTCCAAGTGTAAGGATTCTGGACAAGAGAACAAGGTTCAAGTGCACATCTCACAGAACAGAAAGTGAAGACACATTTACTGGCTTGTTTTGGTTCAATACAAACAGATGAGAGATATGCAATGATACTGGAGTTCAGGGTGAATGTCACCTCCGGATCAGAGGGCTGCAATCAGATGACAGACAGATGTTGAGGATAAAACAGGTACAGATGCTAACAGAAGGTTCAAGGGTGCTGGGAACAGGATACAAAAAGTGATGTGACAGTCTTACAGGAGGGTGTTTATGCCAGAGGACAAGGTACGGTTAGCTTGCAGAACAGGGGTCACCAACCTTGTTCCTGGAGGGCACCTGCTTGCATGTTTTCTAACATTCTTCCTGTTCCACTCCCAGGCAATTAACTCTATCAGGTGTGCTCAGCCAATCAACATATGGAAGACACCACTTAAAAAAAACAAAAAACAAAAAAAAAAAAACAGGTGTGACTTGAGTAGGTTGACTTGGAAAACATACAAGACAGGGGCTCTACAGGAACAGGGTTGGTGACCCCTGCTTTGTGACTTCATCATCAGTTAATCACAAATACTGAC
This sequence comes from Thalassophryne amazonica, assembly GCF_902500255.1. Taxonomy (NCBI): domain Eukaryota; kingdom Metazoa; phylum Chordata; class Actinopteri; order Batrachoidiformes; family Batrachoididae; genus Thalassophryne; species Thalassophryne amazonica. The sequence goes on from NC_047105.1 coordinate 118,282,555, forward strand.
CATTATAAGCTTTTGTTCAAATCCATATCTCAGAGTATCTCCTGATAGTTCCTGAGATACAAATCCATATCTCCTGATAGCTAATTTCCTGGGAGTGGATCAGGGAGAGTTAGAAAACATGCAGGGCAGGTGCCCTCCAGGAAAAGGGTTGGTGACCCCTGTTGTAGACCATCTGGGGCAGACAGAGGTTTAGCAGCAGGAAGGCCAACAAAGGTGCTCAGGCTGAAGCAGAAAATTGGTCTAATGCAGGCAAGGGTCAGACATCTAGCAGGCAGGCAACAGTACTTGGCCTGAGGCAACTTCGGATGTCGGATGAAGGCAAGGGTGCAGAAACAAAAAGGCAAACACGAACTAAATCTGGATGACTTGACTTGTGATATGGCAAATCAATGTAACACTGGAGGTGAGCCACGGCCTAATTGAAATAGAATAGAATTAATAGGGCACAGGTGTGCAGGGTGATGTGGGAGGAGCATGGGGAATGAGCAGAGGGAGAACAGGTGTAACACCAAGACCTATGGCATCGGTGCTCCAAATGTTGTTGAATGGCATGTACTATAGAATAGACACTATATTTTCCCTTAGATACATCCTTATGATAAACATTTCTGTTAGGGATAATTATCATTGGAACATGTTGCAAAGAGAGACATGCACAGTGTGATACCCTGGAAAGAAAAGTCATTAAGGAGATTTCAGTGGTTCTAAAGATTGTTGTTCCCCGTCATTGCTCTTTTTATCCAATCGCACCTCAAAATAGACCTGGAATATCATTAATGTCTCATGCTTAATCCTCTAAATGAGCTGCTGGCAAAGTGACGTTGATATGTTTGATGACATCATCTGCAACACAGTTATGATGATAGATTGAGATCAGCCATCCTTTGTATAGTCCCCCTTTTCCTCTTTTACTGTAGTTGCTGTTAGGCGCACATCTTTTTCTTTAACACATCTTCCCTGTGGTCACAGACGTAATGAGGAATAGTATCAGTGCAGTGTGCCAGCACATATTAAACATTCTGCTAAGAGCTTGAAGGCATTCATGTTCACACCTCATCATAGTCGCAATATGCTGTAGAAGCAGTGCCACAGGCTTACAGGGTAGAAAATTTAAATGTGATACTTATTAATTTCATATTATTAATTGGTTTATTATTTGTCATCAACCATCCATGTACAAATTGAACAACCCAGTATAGTACTCCAGGGGCACATAGTCTGAGCACATAGTATGGTGCATGGTGTAAAGAGGTTGTATTTAGTCACTTCACTGGTCGTGGGTATGTTTTTCATGCGTAAATATCAACAGTGCCTTTATTCATTTTTGTAAAGTATTGTAAAGTATTTCATTCAGTTGACTGAGCTGTTCTCTGGAAAATCATGAGAATTTGCAGTATTGCTAGCAAATTGCTGGACATCATCACCAGCCTACATACAGGAACTGTGTGTGCAGTGTGGAACAGGAACAGAATCTCTGACTCTTTTCCAGTGAATGTTGGCACTCATCCTGGTTGTGTTACGGTTCCTACACTGTTCAATGCTTGCATGGACTAGGTATTTGATTAGATTAGGTTAGATTAGATAGAACTTTATTAATCCCTTGGGAAGACTCCCTCAGGTAAATGGACGATTTCCACATAGTCTTTTAGGTGGGGTTGTGGAAATCAGGAGATACCCTGCACTTGAGAAGCTGAATGAGAAGTTGGAGTGTCCGAGTTTGATTGTCCTGGATCAAGACTAAGATCCAAACTTTAATGACTTCCTGGACTTGGCCATTAGAAGTGTATCAGTGTGGCGAAAATGCTGAAGTTGTAGACAGATTAATTTATCTCAGCAGTGAGATTGAGAGGTCACCAGATAGAGATGTTTGGTGATCCTGATATCTTTGCAAGAGAATGAAGGGCACTAGTGCTTCCTGTCTTGCTAGTGCTTCCTGTCTGAGAGTTGGACACTAACCACTCACCGAAGGTGATGACAGGATGTATTTGGTACCAGGTCACTTTGTTGTGTGTTGGGGGGGGGCGTGGCTGGATGTTTTGGTGTTCTTTTCTTTTCTTTGCTCTCCAGGTGGCATGAGGGCTGATTTGTCTGTGAAGAAGGTGCTGGCTGAAGAGTCTTCACCCTCATCAACATCATGGAAAGCACCTGTGCTTGGTGCTCACGTGCAACCTGGACGACTTGCAGCTGAAGCAGATAATTGGATGGCGTTCTGCATTTAAGTCATGTGTGATTCAAGCAGAACTGCCGGGAACTCGACCTTGTGACGTTCGTTTGTGAGACGCTGAGGACCGCGCCTGGGTTTTGACACATCGAGCCCGTGAGGCAGGGAGGGGTGAGGACACATGCTGTCAGCACACACGAAAGGTAATTAAGTGTTTAAGTACTTGTTGATAGTAACTTGGTGTTTTGTTACACAGTGTACTGGAATTGTAAAGAGAATTGCGTAGTTTGCTTCTCACTGCTGTGGCGTGAAGGATAAGTGATCCTCCACTTGTTGTGAGAGGCTGCTCATTTGCATAAAGTAAAAGAAAGGACACTGACCTGAGTGTGTTGCTGGCAGCGTGTGTTTATTGGAAGATATAGTTGTATCTGTTGATTTACCTCACCGTCTCTTTGCTTCACAGAGAATCAGTTTGTCGTGTCCACCTGGGGGGTGTTTGGCGGTGGTAGGAAGTCCAGGAGCGCCGGCTTTAATCCTTGCGGGCGCTGGAGAGCGAGCCACGATAACTCCACCAGAGGGACGTTGTTTTTTTTATGTTTTTACACTTTTAAACACAGGTGTATAATAAATAGTTTTTGTTTGGAACCGTTTTCTGGTTATTTTTAGCGCTGGGTCCTGTTTGACGCAGGTTCGCTCCTCAATCCGCGTCGACACATAACAGTAGTTCCCGGCCATTCCATAATGGACCCAGCGGCAGAAGCGGTTCCTTTTGTCGAAAAAGTTCAGGAACACTTGGAGAACATACGGGAGCAATTACAGCATCTCGCCAACCAAATTAAACAAACAGATGGCCGTGTTACGGAGCTTGCAGCGCAAGCTGTTCTGCTTCCTGCTGCTCCAGCTGCGGCACTATCGATATCGGTGCCGATAACTCCGTCACCCACAGGTTGGAATGCCGCAGTTTTACGAGGCGTATTTGTGGACGGGTTAAATGAGTCATTAAAAGACGAGCTGGCGGTCCGTGATGAGCCAAACGATTTAGACGAGCTAATATCGTTGGTGATTCGTCTAGATGATCGGATGAAGGAGCGTGGACGCGAGAGAGGACGCCCATTAGAGCGGTTTTTTTTTTTTTGTCTCGGGGCTTTCCCCGACACAAAGCTGGGCCGCCTCTTCTTCGCCCCACTGCGGCTCCTCCGACGGGACCTCCGGCTCCTCCTATTGACGAGCCCATGCAGCTTGGACAAGTCGAGATTCCTGTGTTGCCCCGACACGTGGGCGTCAAGAGAAATGGCGGTGACGTGACTCCAAGTGTTCTTGGACAGACAACAGAACCCACATAACAAAAAAAAAATAAATAAATAAAATACAAAAAAAATTTCTAGCACACGTAAATGTTTGGTTTCTTTAATCAGGGGTTATACTTGTTTGGGGTGGTAGGGGCGTATCTGGTGGAGTGATAGGCGGTCAGAAGCCCGCCTGGGCTCACTTACCTGTCAATTGTGTCTGTGTTTTTAGGTATTTTCTGTTTGGGTTGTTGGGTCGTTTTGTTTTGTTGTTTTTATTTCTCTACATTCCTAACCCCAACCTCACTTGCCCTTAGACCGCTTGTCTTGTGGGTTGTGGGGTGGTGCAGGTTGGTCACGCTGAGCATTCTCAGAAGACCTCTGCACCTAGGGGGGGGGGGGTGTTAGAGGCGTTCTTTTTGGTTTGGTTAGGGCCCGGTTCCACTCCAGCCTCGGTGAGCCTTTGGACCGATTGTCATGGGTGTTGCCGGGGTGTGGTGCAGCGGAGACATGCCTCAGTCGGAGGGGTGGGCCGATCTGTTGCTGTTTGCCATTTCGGTAGTTCCACCCCTCCCGAGTGGCTGGGGTTTGGTCGAGTTGGGGCACCGGACGTATTTCCGGTTCTCCGCTGCGCTTTGGGGTTGGAGCTGGGTTAGTTTTTACCTGTTCCCTTCTCCGGCTTACTATTTTGTGCCGTTTGCCACAATAGAGCCGCCAAAGGGCTCTGGGAGGGACCTGGGGTCTTTTGGGGTGCCGGGGAGGGCAACGGGGTTTATGGTCGTTTTATATCCCCCCGGGGTTGTTTTTGGTTGTCCTCCGGGGGTTGGTTTTTGGTTTTATTTTGTTTCCTTCCGGGTTCCGCCTCCAGGGTTGATGGGACGGTCCTCTGGGGAGGGGAATTGGCTTGGGACCGGCCGGCCAAGTGTGACCGGATCTGGGGTTCCGGGGTTGTGGGGAGGGTGCCTCCTGGGGTTGATGATACGGTCCCCTGGGGGGCACCGTTTCACTCCATGTATACCTGGGGACCTTTGTGGGATCACGGTTTTGGCTGTTCCTCCTGGAACTGGCAATGAAGGCCTTCTGAGGGGGGGTTGGGCTCTGCAGGTCATTCTGGGGGGGTTGTTATTTTTCTTTTATGCATCTACGTTTGTACTGTGTTGTGGGACTGTGTTGGGTTTTTGTGTTTTGGAGTTTTTCTTTTCCTCCCGGGGTTTGATGGGACGGTCCCCTGGGGAGGTTTTGGGTGGGTTTTATGTTTTTTTTGTGTGAGTGGACTTGTTCTGGGGAATGTTTTGGGGCTTTTGTTGATTCCAGCCGGCCTTCCAGCTGCGGTGCCTGTCTTGCCGTCTGCTTCCTGACGTGGACCCCGGAGGGAGGGGCTGTTCTCGGGCCTGGTCTGTTCGGTCGCCGGGAGGCTTCCCGTTGATGGGGGGGTACTGTTGTGTGTTGGGGGGGGCGTGGCTGGATGTTTTGGTGTTCTTTTCTTTTCTTTGCTCTCCAGGTGGCATGAGGGCTGATTTGTCTGTGAAGAAGGTGCTGGCTGAAGAGTCTTCACCCTCATCAACATCATGGAAAGCACCTGTGCTTGGTGCTCACGTGCAACCTGGACGACTTGCAGCTGAAGCAGATAATTGGATGGCGTTCTGCATTTAAGTCATGTGTGATTCAAGCAGAACTGCCGGGAACTCGACCTTGTGACGTTCGTTTGTGAGACGCTGAGGACCGCGCCTGGGTTTTGACACATCGAGCCCGTGAGGCAGGGAGGGGTGAGGACACATGCTGTCAGCACACACGAAAGGTAATTAAGTGTTTAAGTACTTGTTGATAGTAACTTGGTGTTTTGTTACACAGTGTACTGGAATTGTAAAGAGAATTGCGTAGTTTGCTTCTCACTGCTGTGGCGTGAAGGATAAGTGATCCTCCACTTGTTGTGAGAGGCTGCTCATTTGCATAAAGTAAAAGAAAGGACACTGACCTGAGTGTGTTGCTGGCAGCGTGTGTTTATTGGAAGATATAGTTGTATCTGTTGATTTACCTCACCGTCTCTTTGCTTCACAGAGAATCAGTTTGTCGTGTCCACCTGGGGGGTGTTTGGCGGTGGTAGGAAGTCCAGGAGCTTTAATCCTTGCGGGCGCTGGAGAGCGAGCCACGATAACTCCACCAGAGGGACGTTGTTTTTTTTATGTTTTTACACTTTTAAACACAGGTGTATAATAAATAGTTTTTGTTTGGAACCGTTTTCTGGTTATTTTTAGCGCTGGGTCCTGTCTGACGCAGGTTCGCTCCTCAATCCGCGTCGACACATAACACACTTCTTATGATCCTTAGGAACCCATGACCCACATGGGTGTAATGTCAAACTCACATTGTGGGTATGAATACTCACTTCCTTCAAAATGTCTACTTTCTACTGTGACCATGTGATCTCCTACATATCCCACCACTCATAGTCAGACACCCATCTCCCATCCCAGGTGGATGCTGCTTTTCATGGGTTTAAGACAGGGATGAGAATGTGCAGACAAGATTGTTTGATAAAAAAAAACATTATTTTCTAAATTTGAGTCATATGAATTTCATTTATTTTTGTTTATACAGTACCAAAACACAGCAAAAGCTGCCTCAATATGCTTCATACAAGTAAGGTCCAACCTTACCAACCCCTAGAGCAATCACACAGGCAACAGTGGTAAAGGCCCCTTCACACATAACACCATTGAAGCTGACTAGCACATGAAGGAGGAATTGCATGGCACTCGTGAAAAATCGAAGCCACCTCAAATGCCTCATACAGCTGTCACCACAACCATTCACGCACATCAGTGGCCAAAAGACAGTGAGTGCCCTGTGAGTGCTCATTCGACCCCTCTCTCTGCAGGTGTCAGGCAAATTCCAGGTGCTACACACGAACCTCCAACACCCCTTGCTGGACACTTAGAAAAGGCGGGCTATCCGCGCTCCTGGCACGTGAGGAAAGAGCAGTTGACCACATTCGAGCTGTCTGTGAAAATTGTCTAAGTGCCCCACAAGTGTGGCGTAACCTGGCAACACACATGGGTGTGATTGTGGCGAACCCCACCCCCCAACACATGTTGCGTGCCAGTGTGTCGTCTCCCCCTTCAACACGTGGCAGGTGTGTGTACCCCCCCTCCCCGCAACACATGTGGCATGCGGGGGGGCACACTTGCATGGCATGCTGAAAATTATGGACAGACAAGATCACATGGGGACTGGCCAGCCATGTCTGAGCACACACAGCACAGCAAGGCGCCTCTCAGCTGATCACCGCCCAGCCACTCACTGACAGCTGGAAATGACGGCTCAGTGCACATGACGTGTAAAATTTAAAACAGAGAGCACAGCCAGGACATGTATATAAATAAATACTACAATAACTACATACGCAATTACATAACAAATAACTAAAACAAATAATCACAGAGCAAAGAAAAGGAGAATGACACCTTGTTCTGTGCACTGATCAAACAGATGGGCGTGTCCGCATGAGCCGCTGCTGTTGAGATCTCTGGACCTGGACATCACTGCTGGAGAACACATACCGTGTTTTGAAGGACATGACCTTACAACTGTCCACCCTGAGGCGCGTGCGTGTGCCTGCTGTCTTCACATGGAAATTCATAAAATCATATTTCCCGTTTGTAATGGGCTGCAGAGACCGTGTCAGTGCGCAGACTGACAGGCTGTGCCAGGAGAAAAGGACCATCTGATCATCAGCTGGTGATCTGAATGTCACATCACCCACATCAGCTCAGGTTCACATGACACAGTGTCTATCCTTTGGCACGCCTCTCGGTGGATACGTGAGCGGGGCCAGCAGATGTGGACATAAGCGTCCACATGCCTATCTCGGCTTTCAGTGCTTACCAGTCGAGTGAGTATAAGAGAAATTGTGGAGAGCTGAGCATGTCCCAACTTGTCTTCTAATACTCCGAAATGGAGGTGTTCCTTTGTCTCACTTCATCAGCGAATCTGTCGTGACGCGCAAAGCCTCCACGCGGCTTTCCATGACAAAATCTCTTGTTAAAAGTGAAATCTGCCAGAAAATGGCTGATGTCCAGCTCTTGTGATAACCAGAGAAATTGCACACGACGGTCCCGGCTCCACACAGCGATACGTTTAGAAATGATGTGGTGGTTTCTGCCTCTCAATGGCGGCTCGGAGCGCAGTGAGCCATGCGCCATTGTGGGCCGTCCTTAAAGCTGTAGTAACACTCCTTATTCTCTGTGAAGCCCGTAAAATTTTCACTGAAAGCCCGATAAATTTTTTGAATGGTTTCCAGCTGCCTGTCTCTAACAGTTTCTGAAAAAATTCTGATGGAAAAAAGCCCAAATCATTCCGCCATTTCCTCGCAATGAAACAACGATGAGAGGGGTGGACCAGTGCTCACTCAAAGCTTGCCCACAGGCGAATGATGCAACCGACAGGCGTGGAAAAACTCACACATGCGCATGAAGGTTCAAGCTTGGCTGACGTAAAAACATATGAATCAAATCCATATAGTTTTTGCATAAAATAAAAAGGTGGGATACTTTTCTCACAGACCTCGTAAACTCACCGTTTTGCTTCCGTGACTTTTTTTTTTGTAGACTATATGTTTTAGCGTGCGCCTTTTGTCAGGGTTAAGTACCCGCTAATTGAGGCCACGCCTTATAATCCGGTGCACCTTTTGTAAGGGTTAAGTACCCGCCAATTGAGGGCGCGCCTTATAATCCGGTGCGCCTTATGGTGCAGAAAATATGGTATATAAAAAAACACTTTTTACAGACATGGAATCTGTAGACTGACCAACTAGTTAAAACTCATCTGGAAATGCAGCTACTTATTTTTCAAGACTTATTTATTACCAGGAGAACATGTGATTGGACAAAGTCTTCTGACCATAGCTGTGGTGTTTCAGGCAGCTCTGCTGTGCACGCTTGATTTCGTGGACTCAGACAAAATCAGTCAAAACCCATCTTTGTTTCAAAGTCAACACAGTTCAAACTGCATTTCTTTATTCTTAAATATTACTAATAATAGTACTGACAACAATCATTACCTATGGTCATGAGGGTTGAGTCATTACTGAGAGAACTTGATTGCGGGTACAAACAGCCAAAATGGGTTTCCTCAGGAAGGTGGCTGGGGTCTCCCTTAGTGATGAGGTGAAGCTTGGTCATCCATGAGGAGCTTGGAGTAGAGCTGCTGCTCCTTCGCATTGAGAGAAGCCAGCTGAGGTGGATCAGGCATCTGGTAAGGATGCCCCCAGGGCGCCTCCCTAGGGAGGTGTTCCAGGCTCGTCCAGCTTTGAGAAGACCTTGGGCAAGATCCAGAACTAGGTGGGGAGATTTTATCTCCACACTGGCCTGGGAAGGGCTCAAGATCTCCCAGACAGAGGTGGCCAATGTGGCCCAGGAAAGGGAAGTTTGGGGTTCCCGACTGGAGCTGTTGCACCTGCGACCCGATCCCGGATGAGTGAGTGAGTGAGTTAACAATAAAGGCAGCACTGTGGCTTAGTGGTTAGCACTGCTTGCTCATACCACAGAGGTTCTGGGATCGCTTCCCACCTGGGCCTTTCTGTATGGAGTTTGCATGTTCTCCCCATGTTTGTGTGAGGGGTATCCTGTAGCTTCCTCTGGCATCCAGAGACATGGAGGTTGGATGAATTGGAAATTTTAAAAGTTGCATGTAGGTGTGGCATGGTTGTGTTTGTCTCCATATTTTGCCCTGCGATAGTTAGACTGGTGTCCTCTCCAGGGTTTATCCTGACTCATGCCATATGACTGCTGTGATACGCTCCAGCCCCCCATGACCCATAATCAGAGTAAGCTGGTATAGAAAATGGATGGACAATAACAATATATTAAATATATATTTTTTAAGTAGTAGAATATGATTATTAATATGTACAGTATATGTCACAAACATGTACGAGTGAAGCTCTTCATCATCTCACTATGTCATTTAGGACCTTCAGATTTTTTTTTTTTTAAGTAAAATGGTTCTTTTGACCATTAGGATGGCTAAAACCTGTCAGCTTCTGGGGTGATTCCGCTCCCCCAGACCACTCACCTTTTTAAACATTTTTATATTTTTGCCTTTCAGCTTCTGTGAAACGTTGTAGCCATGCTAATGCTCCCCTGAAGCATTTACTCAAAAACTAAATCTGAAGGAACTAAATCACAGGGCAGGATGCTGACCCCCTGCCACTTTAAGCTTTTTTTTTTATGTAGATGTAAATTAATATTCAAAGTTTCCAGCTTGTTGACAGTAGGGCTATACAATATGGCCAAATGATCATATCTCAATATTGTCATATCAATATGATATTCAATATGACTATGATTTCACACAAAGTACAGCAACAGTGAGAATTAAACATTCTTAAACAAAACAGTAATAATACCACACTTATTTTGCACTCATCATAAGGTTAAGGTCCAGTGCCCTCTAAAAGTATTGGAACACTTGGTATTTCACACATTTAAATTTGTTTATGCCATTTCAAATACAAGAAAAACAAAAAATATAAAGAATAAAAGTTTTTAATATTATCTGCCTCAAACTCAAAATCTCTAAAATGTGATAACACCTGTAAACAACAATCAGTTTTATTGCCAGTTTTCTTCAGACAAGTCAGGGGATGGCAACATGAACATTTCCAAGTCAATGAATATGTCTTGGACTTTATTTACATCAATTATGAAGAAATACAAACGTTTCTTTCACCAAAACATCAAATCTAGGCTTGCATCTCAGATGTACTTTCTGGCAAATTATAGTTGAACATTCAGGTCTTCTTTTTAAGAAAATTCTCTTCTACACCACTTCATCAGGAAGCTGGATTTTATATTTTTAATTAATTTATATCAACTTATAGACATTTGCTTTCAGTTTGAGTTTAAGGAAGATAACTTCAGATTTGTGTATTTATTTGTATTTGAAATGGCATAAACAAATTAAAATGTGTTCCAATACTTCTGAGTACAGTTGAGAAACACTCCATGGCATGTGTATATTTAGGTGAAATGCATTATCCTGGTGTCACTCAGAGAGCAAAATTAAGAGGTTATTTAATCAGCACCTGCCTGGTTGTTTAAAAATTACTGGAGATACACGGATATAATAAGGCAATCCAAATTAAAGGAGAAATGGCAATTTAACCAAACTGGACCTCATTTCTTGCGTAAAATATGGTCATTTACTCACCAGTATAACTTTAGTGTATTTTGAACCATGGACATTATTAGTCCATGGTTCAAATGACGTGTTCAGTTCACATCTGAGGCAACCATTTCTCTTCTTCTACTAAGGTAGATTAGAACATTTTGTGATACACAGCACCAACTACTGGACAGGAGGAGCCTAGCAGTCAAAATGACTCACTGATTTCAAAATGCAGCTCTTTTCAACCAGAAGTGCGGTGCCGTGGCATGTCACATCTGTGTTCACTCAGATTTCAGGGGAGTCCAGTGCAACCCTGGCCTCCACTCCGCTGACATTTGACATTTCCTGTTTCACTGTGGACTCAAAATTTGGCCCTTCCTGTTTGGGACTCCCTGTACCATGAGTGAGCTTTTCACTGATGTGCGGCGCTTCGCTTATATTCTTTTTCTTATTCTTATTATTGTGTGCAAAAACTGTCTTCAAAAGTGGACCTTTAAGGGGTTTGGGTGGGGGTGGGGGGCATGCCTATGGGCCTGCCTGTGAAATCTACATAAATGCTGTTGGAAAATACATTGTTTTCAGCAGTCTCCATAGCTGTTTGTTGCGAATGCTATATACTTTGAAACCAGTCATAGAAGTGCACAAAGTAACCATGGTGTGTCATCAGATAGTCACTAACAGCCTAAATCTAAGTTGTTATGATTTCAGTGCAATATGTCATTTCACTGACTTATCAAAAAATACCTTTATCATATTGATTCTTATCTGATTCTGAGTTATCTGAGTTTTAATGTATTCATCAACAGGGCACACAGCAGACTGCGGAAAAGCTGAACTCCAAAGCCCCACGTGAGGTTGTTTTCAGGTTAAAAGTGTGTTGTTATGTGCATTACTGAAACATGCAATAAGTATAGTATTACTGAAAATGTATTAGTGGTGCCTTACATTACTGTGTTGCAGCCAGACATAATACATTAATGTATCTGTGTTACTCCCAACACTGAATATAATCCTATTTTCTTGTCTGTTGGAACTTCAGCAGCAGATTTTTGAACGATCTGAAGAGTTCTAGCACTAGTATATGGCAGACAAGTGGATAAAACATTGCAATAATCACTTTTATTTGTTTCTTCTGCAATTATTACATATGTGCTGCTGGGACTATATGTTTTCTAATACACTGTGACTGTTTCACTGCAGAATGTGTCAATAAGATATTCCTCACATGGGGGCCTTTTTTTTTCAAACTCCCTGCTTTTAGAGATATTGCGTAAATGCAAAAAAGCAGTCCTACATATTTGTTTAATATGCGCTTTGAATGACATATCCTGATCAAAAATGACTCCAAGATTTCTCACAGTATTACTAGAGGTCAGGGTAATGCCATCCAGAGTAAGGATCTGGTTAGACACCATGTTTCTAAGATTTGTGGGGCCAAGTACAATAACTTCAGTTTTATCTGAGTTTAAAAGCAGGAAGCAGATAAATGCAGCAAATATGCTGCATTTGACCAGAGTTTGGCGGTCTGAACGCATGACATCTTTCCTCACAATGCCGCCAGGTCTTCTCACTGAGGAAGACAGAGAGAGAGGTGTTTATTTCTTCCAGTCAGTTCTTTCTCCACTTGTTCTGGACTTTAGACCAATCAGAAAGCTGAAATGAACCATCAGACAGCCGCAGGAAAAATAGATGACACGTAGAGGATAAAACAGCAAACAAATATGCAGGCAGCGGGGAAGTTTTCTGCCTCATCTCCTCACAAAGTTTTGAACCTGCACAAAACTTTCTGACAAACTTGCCAGACATCAGCTGACAAGGAGCACATTGTCTTGCTGAAATAAGATGGGAAAAGGATTTTTGTCAGACAAAAATGAACATATATGTACAGAATCAGTTCTTCATACATGTATTTTATCTTTCATAGTCTGACTGGGACTTTTTAAAGCCCCAGTGACATGATAAGTTAGAATAAGTGACATGTGACATTAGACTACCTTTTGAAATGGGGCTTTTTAAAGCCCCAGTGATAAGTTCAGTTAGACTGACATGTGAAGTTAGACTTTTCGTTTTTCTTTTTCTTTCTTTTTTAAATGATTCAGATCAGCTCACAATCTCAAGTTCATTGTGCTTATCCCTTAAACTAAGAGAGACCGAGAACAGCTCTTACAAAAAACAAACAAACAAACAAGAAAATAACAAATAAAACAAGTATACTTAAAGTTTTATCAAATAAACTTAAGTAAACATCATTTACTTCCTAAGTACACTTTATAGTATACTAGCTGGGGTACCCGGCGCTGCCTGGATTAACCTGTTTTAGACATAAGCCAAATGCCAATCATTTTAATAAAAACAATTGGCCAACATTTGTTTTTGTAATGCTGATGTCTTATAAATATAATAGTTAATGGGCTAAAGTTTGTCCAGCAGACAAACTAACTCCATGCAGACTTTGTTTTGCAATAAAATTTATAACAAAATTACACACAAAAGGTAGATAACAGTAAATGTAAATATCAGTGAATCAAAATTGAGGTAGTGGTGTATTTCACTGTTTTTACATTGTAATTTTACAAACATAAAATGAATGTATTCAGACAGGAAGGCAAACTGGGTTGTACAGGACAGTCAGGTGCTTAACAGTTGAGAACATGAAGTAGCTGAAGAAAGGGATTAAATAATATACAGGGTTGAAAATTTGAATCTGCCCGGTCATACCCACGGCCTCAGCCTAAGCATGTTGTTGTTTGGCTGGAAATTTGAATCTGCCTGGTCATACCCACAGCCTCAGCCTAAGCATGTTGTTGTTTTGCTGAGTGTGCTGTGGCTGTGCTGTGCTGAGTGTGCTGTAGAAAGGAATTTAATAAACAGAGATGGCCAACACATATACAGGGCTGGAAATTTGAATCTGCCTGGTCATACCCACAGCTGGCTATTTTGGGGGTAATTTTCAGTTCAACTTTTAAAAAATGGTACCAGTTTGTTCCCCATGTCATGAGGATTCAAAATATATATAGTTTTTAGAGCTACATATTATAGTTTGGGAGTTTATCCCAGACAGACAGAAAGACAGACAGAAGTGGCAGCATGAAAAGCATATGGTACAACACTGTATGGTCTTACATAAATGGCTATTTTGGGGTTAATTTTCAGTTCAACGTTTAAAAAAATGGTACCTGTATGTTCCCCATGTCATGAGGATTCAGAATATAGTTTTTAGGGCTACATATTATAGTTTTGGAGTTAGTTATCCCAGACAGACAGACAGAAAGACAGACAGACAGACAGATGTAGCCCTTTATGTATATAGATTTGTAAGTACACTATTTCAGTACTTCTTGGGACTAAACTGATACACTTTCATTTATTTTAGCATACTTGTAGGTACACTATGAATGTACAGCCCCAATTCCAATGAAGATGGGATGCTGTATGAAATGTAAATAAAAACAGAATACAATGATTTGCAAATCCTCTTCAATCTATATTCAATTGAATACACCACAAAGACAAGATATTTAATGTTCAACCTGATAGACTTTATTGTTTTTGTGCAAATATTTGCACAAAGGGATGCCTGCAACACGTTTCAAAAAAGCTGGGACAGTGGTATGTTTACCACTGTGTTACATCACCTTTCTTTCTAACAACACTCAATAAGCATTTGGGAACTGAAGACACTAATCGCTGAAGCTTTGTAGGTGGAATTCTTTCTCATTCGTGCTTGATGTACAACTTCAGTTGTTCAACAGTCTGTGGTCTCCGTTGTCGTATTTTGCGCTTCATACTGCTCCACACATTTTCAATGGGCGACAGGTCTGGACTGCAGGCAGGCCAGTCTAGTACCCGCATACTTTTACTACGAAGCCACGCTGTTGTAACACATGCAGTATGTGGCTTGGCATTGTCTTGCTGAAATACGATGGGACGTCCCTGAGAAAGACGTTGCTTGGATGGCAGCATGTGTTGCTCAAAAACCTGGATGTACCCTTCAGCATTGATGGTGCCATCACAGATGTGTAAGCTGCCCATGCCATGGGCACTAACACACCCCCATACCATCATAGATGCTGGCTTTTGGAGTTTGTGCTGGTTACAATCTAGATGGTCTTTTTCCTCTTTTGTCCGGAGGACACGACGTCCATGATTTCCAAAAACAATTTGAAATGTGGACTCATCAGACCACAGCACACTTTTCCACTCTGTGTCTGTCTATTTCAAATGAGCTCAGGCCCAGAGAAGGCGGCGGTGTTTCTGGATGTTGTTATCTTTGTTAGTTGGCTATGTACCACAGGCTTTTAAGGTGGCAGTAATTAAACCATTACTTAAAAAGCCATCACTTGACCCAGCTATCTTAGCTAATTATAGGCCAATCTCCAACCTTCCTTTTCTCTCAAAAATTCTTGAAAGGGTAGTTGTAAAACAGCTAACTGATCATCTGCAGAGGAATGGTCTATTTGAAGAGTTTCAGTCAGGTTTTAGAATTCATCATAGTACAGAAACAGCATTAGTGAAGGTTACAAATGATCTTCTTATGGCCTCGGACAGTGGACTCATCTCTGTGCTTGTTCTGTTAGACCTCAGTGCTGCTTTTGATACTGTTGACCATAAAATTTTATTACAGAGATTCGAGCATGCCGTAGGTATTAAAGGCACTGCGCTGCGGTGGTTTGAATCATATTTGTCTAATAGATTACAATTTGTTCATGTAAATGGGGAATCTTCTTCACAGACTAAAGTTAATTATGGAGTTCCACAAGGTTCTGTGCTAGGACCAATTTTATTCACTTTATACATGCTTCCCTTAGGCAGTATTATTAGACGGTATTGCTTAAATTTTCATTGTTACGCAGATGATACCCAGCTTTATCTATCCATGAAGCCAGAGGACACACACCAATTAGCTAAACTGCAGGATTGTCTTACAGACATAAAGACATGGATGACCTCTAATTTCCTGCTTTTAAACTCAGATAAAACTGAAGTTATTGTACTTGGCCCCACAAATCTTAGAAACATGGTGTCTAACCAGATCCTTACTCTGGATGGCATTACCCTGACCTCTAGTAATACTGTGAGAAATCTTGGAGTCATTTTTGATCAGGATATGTCATTCAAAGCGCATATTAAACAAATATGTAGGACTGCTTTTTTGCATTTACGCAATATCTCTAAAATCAGAAAGGTCTTGTCTCAGAGTGATGCTGAAAAACTAATTCATGCATTTATTTCCTCTAGGCTGGACTATTGTAATTCATTATTATCAGGTTGTCCTAAAAGTTCCCTAAAAAGCCTTCAGTTAATTCAAAATGCTGCAGCTAGAGTACTGACGGGGACTAGAAGGAGAGAGCATATCTCACCCATATTGGCCTCTCTTTATTGGCTTCCTGTTAATTCTAGAATAGAATTTAAAATTCTTCTTTTTACTTATAAGGTTTTGAATAATCAGGTCCCATCTTATCTTAGGGACCTCGTAGTACCATATCACCCCAATAGAGCGCTTCGCTCTCAGACTGCAGGCTTACTTGTAGTTCCTAGGGTTTGTAAGAGTAGAATGGGAGGCAGAGCCTTCAGCTTTCAGGCTCCTCTCCTGTGGAACCAGCTCCCAATTCAGATCAGGGAGACAGACACCCTCTCTACTTTTAAGATTAGGCTTAAAACTTTCCTTTTTGCTAAAGCTTATAGTTAGGGCTGGATCAGGTGACCCTGAACCATCCCTTAGTTATGCTGCTATAGACGTAGACTGCTGGGGGGTTCCCATGATGCACTGTTTTTTTCTCTTTTTGCTCTGTATGCACCACTCTGCATTTAATCATTAGTGATCGATCTCTGCTCCCCTCCACAGCATGTCTTTTTCCTGGTTCTCTCCCTCAGCCCCAACCAGTCCCAGCAGAAGACTGCCCCTCCCTGAGCCTGGTTCTGCTGGAGGTTTCTTCCTGTTAAAAGGGAGTTTTTCCTTCCCACTGTAGCCAAGTGCTTGCTCACAGGGGGTCGTTTTGACCGTTGGGGTTTTACATAATTATTGTATGGCCTTGCCTTACAATATAAAGCGCCTTGGGGCAACTGTTTGTTGTGATTTGGCGCTATATAAAAAAAAAGAATTGATTGATTGATTGATTGATGTACAGCTTTAGCTTTGCATGGAAGAGTTTTAAGTTGCACTTGTAGATGTAGCAATGAACTGTGTTAACTGGCAGTGGTTTTCTGAAGTGTTCCTGAGCCCACGCAGTAAGATTCTTTACACAATGATTTAGGTTTTAAATTCAGTGCGCCTGAGGGATCGAAGGTCATGGGCATTCAATGGAATTGGGGTTGTAAGTCAAAGTTTGAATATACAATAATTTTATTTTTAGAGTGCAAATAGCACTGTAATTATATACTTGTAGTCCACTTTTAAGTTTATGAAAGTTCACTTTCTCAAGGGACTTTAGTAACTTTTTCATCTGAAAGTTAATATGGATTAACTTGACATCCTGCACGTTTGAAAATATAAGGCGGTGCTCCTTTTCAAAGTTTAATTAAATCTCATATTTTATTAAATATTGTCTTAGCTTAAATCTTATTACATAATTTACTATGCACCTGTTGGAGGTGCTTTCAATATTAAGAATATTAACAATAATATTAATTATTCATTCCATTATTTTGGTGCTTCTGTGTGAGGCATATTTTACTGTTAATATTAGCCATATTTTAATTTGTTACATTATTTTGATGTCCCGTTGTGAGGCATATCAACATAATAATATTAACAATAATCCTAGGTATCCATTACATTATTTTGTTGATTCTGTGCCAGGCATATTTTACTGTTAATATTAACAATATTTTAATTTGTTACATTATTTTGATGTCCCGTGCAAGACATGTTAACTTTTAATATTGATAACATATAAATGCGTTACAAGTCAATGGCCCTGTCAGGTTTTGTTTAGTCATGGCAAAAGGCACAGTTTCCTGTGCACAAAATATGTATCAAATGATTGCTGTATCGAACAGCAAAAGGTAAACCTGAAAACCAAGAAGACATTTTCTTGCAAAGCATAGAAACATTGTGAATTTATGTAGCTGGAGTTTACATATTTAGTAATATCACAAATTCATTCAAAGAAGCTGGTTTGTTTTGTTCAAGAAGCAAGCTTTTTGAATGTATAACGACATAAAATGCACTTTTCATCAAAATATTTCAGTGCTTTTGCCATTGTTGTACCTGAGAATGCCAAGTTGTTTTTTTTTTTGTTTTTCTTAAATATTGCATGTTTTGGTAACACTTTACTTGAAGGTACCATCGTAATTGTGACACGACACTGTCATAACTGTTACATGACACAGTCATGAATGTGTCTAAACATTATGTCAATGTCATAAATGTTTATGACTGCTGTCATTAAGTGTCGTTCGGTTTTTGTCATGACATGTTCACATTTTTTGGGTTGCCTTGATTATGACAACTTGACATTAATAACAGTGACATTACCAGAAGTTGTCTTTGTCATACCAACTTGACATTAAATTTGTTTCGGATGTCCTTATTATGACAACTTGACATTGATCAAAGTGACATGACCAGAAGTTGTCTTTGTCATGACAACTTGACATTAAATTTGTTTGGGATGTCCTTATTATGACAACTTGACATTAATCAAAGTGACATGACCAGAAGTTGTCTTTGTCATGACAACTTGACATTAAATTTGTTTGGGATGTCCTTATTATGGCAACTTGACATTAATCAATATGACATTACCAAAAAATGTCTTTGCCATAACAACTTGACATTAACAACATATGCATCTATTTTTGTGTTTATGGCAATTTGACATAATGATTACTGCGTAGAACTTTATAATGACTGCACCATATTTAGCTTTAATTAAGCATGAATAAATATTTAATGAATTCATCACAATGACTCATACTTAAATAATTAAGAAGTCCCTTTGGCTGCTCCATGGTTTGCACTCGTGTTGTCACAGCAAATCCAAGATGCATCTGTATGTTGAATTGGCACTTTTACGCCGGATACCCTTCTTGACACAACTCCATATTTCATGGAGAAATGTGGCAGAGGTGGGGTTTGAACTGGGAACCTTCCACACTTAAACCAAGGGCATTAACCACTTAGAGCCACCACTCCAGCCTACTTAATAAGTAATTAATATTTAATTAATGCTTTAGTTCTCATGAATAGTCCCATTCATTATGTGTTCACTAATTGTTTTTCATACTTACTAAACAATGAACAAACTATTTGTAAGTGCACTATGTAGGCGCTATTATGCCATGAATTACTTTGTGTTCATGGCAAGTTGACATAATGATGATTATAATTACATGCACAAGGTTACAGACCAATTCGAGTATCTTCATTACACTGCCATAACTGTGTCATGACTCATGAAAGTCAGTTGATACTTTATGAAATGTTAATGATGAATCAAAATGCTACCACTTTACTTGAGGTGAAAAAATATCTTTATTACATTGTCATAATGGTGTCATGACAGTCAGTTTATATGTCATGATGTGTTAATGACAAATCATAAACCTACCACTTTACTTGAAGTCAAAGAATATTTTCATTACATTGTCATAATGGTGTCATGACAGTCCATTTATACATCATGATATATTAATGACAAATCAAAAAGCTACCACTTTACCTGAGGTGAAAGAATACCTTCATTACATTGTCATAATTCTGTCATGACAGTCAGTTTATACGTCATCATATGTTAATGACAAATCAAAATGCTACCACTTTACCTGAGGTCAAAGAATATCTTCATTACATTGTCATAATGGTGTCATGACAGTTTATACTTCATGATATATTAATGACAAATCAAAAAGCTACCACTTTTCCTGAGGTCAAAGAATGTCTTCATTACATTGTCATAATGGTGTCATGACAGTCAGTTTATACGTCATGCTATATTAATGACAAATCAAAAAGCGACCACTTTACTTGAGGTCAAAGAATACCTTATTTACATTGTCATAATCATGTCATGACAGTCAGTTTATACGTCATGATATGTTAATGACAAATCAAAATGCTACCACTTTACCTGAGGTCAACAAATATCTTCATTACATTGTCATAATGGTGCCATGACAGTTTGTACTTCATGATATCTTCATTACATTGTCATAATGGTGTCATGACAGTTTATATGTCATATGTTAATGACAAATCAAAATGCTACTACTTTACCTCAGGGTCAAAGAATATCTTCATTACCTTGTCATAATGGTGCCATGACAGTCCATTTATACATTGTGATATGTTAATGACAACCCAATTCTGCAATGCATTACCAATTCAGTCAATTACAATTACTTTTTTTGAACACTATGAAAGTGAAGTCTATTTATGCTTTATAAATGAGACAAAACCATTAAATGTCACAAATCTCTTTTGAATGTAGAAATCAGACCAAAATCAGTATAAGTAAAGCCACGAGACGTCGATACAGAATTAAGTATTTGCAAAACTGTACAGAAATAAAAACAATGTACATATGTACACACTTTTACATTATGTTATAAAAGAAAAAAAGTGCCAAACATGTGCCATTAAAACTTAGCCACACAGGTGCAAAACTTGTGTAGGCTACTGAAAAACACAAAATAATAATAATAAACAAAAATATTTTATAAGTGTAAATACTTAGAAACATATATCTGAAATACTTTTCAAAGGCAATATTATCTTAGTGCAAATGTTTCTATCATAAATACAACTCTGAAATACTTTCTGAAACCAATGAATAGCCAACAATATAATCCATCGCTATGTTTTCTTAAAATACAGTAGCTTTCTACACAGTAAAATCCCCAGTGTTAAATTAACACTGACAGTAAACATATGGCCCCACTCTGACCAGAGTAGGACCATAAGTACACTGTCAGTGTTAGTTTTACACTGGTGATTTTACTGTGCATTAGACTTCTAGTCTTTAATCAGCTGTCCTACCTCTGGATCCTCTGTTATTGCAAATGCACACTTCCCTATATTTGCTACGTACAGTGATGGACAGCTCTGCGATGGGAGCTGTTATCACGATGGTGTTCTGGTCCACTCAATAGCACATAAACACTCCTGCCATTGTCGCATCTCTCCTGAAGAGCTTGAGCAGATATCAGTACTGGGACACCACCTGATTTGGACTTTGGGCTGGAATAGAAAGTATTAAATACTAATTGTAAAGGTCAAAATAAAGAGACACAACATAATAACTAACACATGCAAATAAAACAGGAAAAAATATTTTAAAAAGTACCTCTCTGTCAATCTTCCTCCTTATTCTTCTGTGACTTTTCCCCTTCATCCTGTTTTTGGTCTCCCTCTTCTTCTTGTCATCATCATCGGATGACAGTGGTGAAGAGCAATACTCAGATGACTCAGATGAACATTCTAACACTGTGTCGAAGGAAAGACTTACTGCATCTCCGGAATCCTTGGAATGGGTGTCCTTTTAACCCTCTGGGGCCGATGCTAAGACCAAGCTTTACTAAATTATAAATAACTTTTTAATGATATGAGATAGAAACGTACTTTTTTTTGATGAAAAGTTAACTCCGTGGACTTTCGAGCCAATGAGTACATACTATTAGTACATACTCAGTGTGCCCTGTGCCATTACGCACAGCGATCAGTGAAAGCAGAGAGCCTCTGATGACAATCTCACGTGCTCAAACAAAGAGTGTGTAACTATCAGGATTGCTCCACTAGTTTGCATGTGAATGTGACTGGATAACTCTGTTGCTTTCTCTGCGTAAATCACTGTTTACCATATCAATGGACAACAAAACACATAGACCATTTTGTATATATTGTTCAAAATGTGCATTTGTGTTTATTGTTTGAACCTTTTTGTTGTACAGTATTTCACACAAGACCTCAAATTACCTTTATAAAGTGTCAAAACAGTTGTTTATTATAGTTTGCTGTGTGTTTTGAATAAATGTGTGTGAAAAATAATTTTTCGCTTAATTTTTTCCTTGCCTATTGTAAACCTTTATTACACTTATAAAACACAACAAAAACATATATATATTCTGAAAGCACAGGTTGTCCTGAAAAAAAAACAAAAAACATAAAACTTGATTGTGGGATGCAGGGAGAGCTGTTAACAGCAATAATAAAACATTTATGCCAGGCAAGTGAACTGTCCAAAAAATGCCCTCGGACCCCAGAGGGTTAAAGAACTGTCAAAACACATTTAAAAGATAAAGATAACTGATTAAAACACTAGAATAGACTCACTTTACTGTATAATTGTAATGTTAGAGCAAACAGAGAAATACACACAGGGATAACACACACAGTACATTTTAATATAGTGAAAAATATTTACTTGATGCCGACTGCTCCTTCAGAAAGTCTCGTTCATGAGTCAGCTTGTTTTGCCATTGTACCTTCATCCCCAGTATTTTTTTTCATCTGATCTTTTTTTCATCCAACATTGCAGTTGGGGCCATCGAAACACCTGAGGCAGAGAGCACAGAGAAGTCCATTTATTAAAATAAAACAAAACTAGAAAATGACACTGAATAGACAATTTTCAAGTTGCGCTGCAGAGACGTCCGGTTAGTGAGCCTCTCGCTTATGTGTTTGGCGTCATTAGAAAAAACAACTTGTTATGATGCCTCGTGGCTAACCGATTGGTTGTTATGGGCCAGTTACCATGTTTGTGAAACACTGTGTCTTCTCAAAAAAAGCGAAAATTAAAAAGCAAAACACTCAGTCTGCAAGTCTGAGCAAAAAACAGAAGAGTGACGGACTTCTGTTGACAGGAACTTCTTTCAGAGACTGTTCATCAATGTGGCCCCAGTGTGAGGGGAGTGCTGAACCCCTCACATCAGCCAGAGAGAGACAGCAGCCGGGCAAATGGCAAATTTCAACTGTGAGTGCCTGGCCGCCGGGTCAATAGTCACTCCCAGTTGTTATAATGCCTCACGGAGTGGCTCACCGATCTGTTGTTACGACGCCTCATGGAGGGGTGAAGCGACCTGTTGTGATGAGGCCTCATGGAGCGGCTAACCGATCGAAGCTGGACGCCGGTTAAACAATGTCTCCGAAAGTCAGCGCAAGTTCAGATTTGTTTTGTTTTGGCTTTGGTGTCCTTTGTTAGTGCCGTGTGACTGGGGCTTTACATTCGTTGCTAGGAAAGTTCAACGACCAAAATACCAACATTCTGGGCACAATGAACATGTTTTCACTAATATTTGATTTCTTTGTGTTACTGACATCCTTATTCAAGCATTCAAAAGGCTATTCCTACCTCCACACAACTCAAACAGCAACCAGAAAGTTCCATGCCAGTTCTATTTGTTGAATGAAACCGCATCTCCCTAACCAGACAGAGTTGTGACGTCATTACACATGCACGTAGGCGCTAGTCTATCGCAACTTGAAAATCCCCCATTGTTTAAACACCATTAGAAACAAAAATGAAAGTGCTTTGAGAAAACATTGAGACATTATCAAGAGCAATATAAATCTAGTCCATTATTATTATTGTTATTATTATTACTATTATTATTAATAATAATAATAATAATAATTTTATTTTAAACAATGCAGAAATACTTAAAGTGAAAAGTAGTCTTGAATGAAAAGGTATAACAGACAGGATAAAAAAATCAGAGGAAATCATGCATGTACATATATTTTTTCATAACTGTGTGAAAAATAAATTTGTATATTCATGTGCTCTGTATTGAGCCTCGCGAGTGACACCGGGTTATAGTCACTGATCAATATGTAAAAATATCTGGATGTCTCATTGGCAGTGTTGCCACAGTTACTTTGAAAAAGTAATCCAATTACTGATTACTGATTACTCCTTGAAAAAGTAACTTAGTTACTTTACTGATTACTCAATTACATCCCTGCCCCACGCCCCCATTCCAACTGGATTCGCCCCTGCTTTGGCATTTGAGCACAAAGAATGGATAACATTTATTTATGCAGAAAACATGACCAGATTTACAGGTAAGAAAGTTTTATTGCGTTTTCACATCATGTGGTCCTCAGAAAGAGAGTTTAGGTGCATTTGAGTGGAAAATAGTGTTAGTTGTTGACACGTCGTGGAGGATCAGCTGTTTTTAACGAGACGATACGGAGCGGCTCAGCTCACAATTCTAAATAAAGGAGGAAAAAAAGTATAAAAATGTCTTTGTAAAGCTCAGTGCAGGTGTGCTAATCACCGCGCTTTAAGAGGTGAGGACGAGTCGAGCAGCTGCAAAAAACCGTGGATGAAAAGCTCACAGCTCGCTTAAAGTGGGCAGTTCAGTCGAACCCCGACCTCCTGCCCACGGACCAAGTTTAATGCTGCTATCGACCCACAATGAAAAATAATAGTAACGCACAGTGACATGGAGAAGTAACTTTAATCTTATTACTGATTTGGAAAGATTAACGCGTTAGATTACTCGCTACTAAAAAAAAGTGGTCAGATTAGATTATTGGTCAGATTACCGGCATCACTGCTCATTGGCCCATAAACGCCGTACAAACCTTTGAAGCAAACGAGTGGCCACGTTGCCATTCGCAAGCAATGTGGACCGCATGTAGACAGCTTGTTAGAAAGTCAACAATTTTGAGAAATAACCAAGCTGATTCTCTCATTTCCTTCCTTTTGTTTTTCAGTTAATGTAATCTTCATCTCTCCTAATCTATGGATACCATGATGAGCTATTTAATTTATTTCCTTTCTTTCTTTTAATACTTTGACACTTTCTTCCCCTTCTCTTCTCAATTATTCATATCTCACTGGAACGAATACTCAGTTCTCCTCAGTGCTGCCAGTGTCGTGTATCACATACACCAATGGTGAATTCAGAAATGTAATAATTTGTTTTCTTATGCTTCTAATGTCATTGTCACATACTATGCAATGGTTACAGTTTTATGAATATTTAGTCAGACTCTTTTTTCATTTAAACTCTAATGATGACATGTCCATGATAAATGCAATGAAATTTGAATTTTGACTGTATTTCTATCCATTCATCCATTCAGCCATTTTCTTCCACTTTATCTGGAGTTGGGTCGCGAGGGCAGCAGCTCAAGCAAAGCCGCCCAGACCTCCCAATCTACACACACCTCCACCAACTCCTCCAGGGGAACCCAGAGGCGTTCCCAAGCCAGCCGAGAGACATAGTCCCTCCAGCATGTCCTGGGTCTTCCCCGGGGAAGACTTTCCCAATGGGATGTGCCCGGAACACCTCTCCAGCGAGGCGTCCAGGGGGCTTCCGGAAAAGATGCCCGAGCAACCTCAGCTGGCTCCTTTCGACGTGGAGGAGCAGCAGCTCGACTCTGAGCTCCTCCCGAGTGACCGAGCTCCTCACCCTATCTCTAAGGTAGTGCCCAGCCACCCTGCAGAGGAAACTCATCTCGGCCGCTTGTACTCGCAATCTCGTTCTTTCGGTCATGAGCCAAATCTCATGACCATAGGTGAGGGTCGGAACATAGATCGATCGGTAAAGTGAGAGCTTTGCCCCCCCAGGGAACCAGGAATGAGAACCAGGGATGGTTCTCATCCCTGATTCTCAAGATGGTTCTCAAGATGATTCTCAAGATCAGGCACCTAAGTGGCTCTATTCTACTCTTCTTTTTTTAGATATTTAGATATACACTAGTAGAGTTCTACCTTACAATTGGAATGGATTATAGAAGACATAGTAGTAAGTCCCTTCGGCTGCTCCCTTGTTTGCACTTGGGGTCGCCACAGCAAATCCAAGGTGGATCTGCATGTTGAATTGGCACAAGTTTTACGCCGGATGCCCTTCCTGACGCAACTCCACATTACATGGAGAAATGTGGCACGGGTGGGATTTGAACCCGGAACCTTCTGAACTGAAACCAAGCGCATTAACCACTTGGCCACCACCCCTGCTGATTATAGAAGACATACCTTACTGAATTTTCATGCATTGCACAATTGGTAAATCATTTATTCAGACACTTCCTCAACATTAATACATTTGTAACTCATGGCATAATAATACATACATACATACACACATACACACATACATACATACGTGCACTTACAAATAGCTTGTTCATGGTTTATTAAGTATAGAAACAATTTAGTAAACACATAATGCTGGATCTATTCATTAGAAGTAAAGCATTAATTAAATCTATTAATTAATTACTTATTAAGTATGAGTCATTCTTAATTAATTTTTCATTACTAATTCATTATGTATTTGTCCATGCTTAATTAAGGCTAAATAAGGTGTAGTATGTCAGCTTGCTATAAAGACACAAATACATGTATATTTTGTTAATGTCAAGTTGTCATAATAAGGACATCCTAAACAAATTTAATGTCAAGTTGTCATATCAAAGACATTATCTGGTAATGTCACTTTTATTAATGTCAAGTTGTCTTAATAAGGACATCCCAAACAAATTTAATGTCAAGTTGTCATATCAAAGACATTATCTGGTAATGTCACTTTTATTAATGTCAAGTTGTCTTAATAAGGACATCCCAAACAAATTTAATGTCAAGTTGTCATATCAAAGACATTATCTGGTAATGTCACTTTTATTAATGTCAAGTTGTCTTAATAAGGACATCCCAAACAAATTTAATGTCAAGTTGTCATATCAAAGACATTATCTGGTAATGTCACTTTTATTAATGTCAAGTTGTCTTAATAAGGACATCCCAAACAAATTTAATGTCAAGTTGTCATATCAAAGACATTATCTGGTAATGTCACTTTTATTAATGTCAAGTTGTCTTAATAAGGACATCCCAAACAAATTTAATGTCAAGTTGTCATGACAAAGACATTTTCTGGCAATGTCACTTTGATTAATGTGAAGTTGTCATAATCAAGACAACCAAAAAAATGTGAACTTGCTATGACAAAAACCGAATGACACTTTATGACAGCAGTCATAAATATTTATGACATTGACATGTTTATGACACATTCATGACTGTGTCATGTAACAGTTATGACAGTGTCATGTCATGATTATGATGGTACCTTCAAATAAAGTGTTACCAATGTTTTTCCTAGACTTAGTGACCTTTATTAAAAAAATATATATATATATACCCAATGCACCCAATGTTCAACCAGGACTAAAACAAGCTTGGTGAAAAACTTTCTTTGACATTTCTTTACGCCTTCTCAACATGAACACATTCTCAAGCTTATCTGATTGTAAACAGGAATAAACTGGAATTTGAAGTAAACAGAAATATTGAAGTCTTGGTCCACCAGACTTTAATCTTATGAACCTTTTTTTTTTTTTGCAGCTGTGAATTCATCTCAACCTGCACCATCCATGCTAGGTACAAAAACACTCACCAGAGCCAGTCAAGCCTGCAGAAGGTATAGCTGAATTTCTATGTAGTTTCACAGGACGACCACCACTGATTGAACTAATTTGTCTGGGCCAGGATGATGTTGAGAGTTCAGCTGGAGTGCATCCTCCCCACATAAATGTCTTCAAGTCCTTGACGTGAAGAACCTACTGGCAGATTGCCAAACTGCTGTTTTGTACTCTACTTAATGAGTAAACAATGGTGGTAGCTTCCAACAAACAAATGTGAAAGATTGTCTCTATTCCATCTTGCACATAGTTAATGATGGTGTGTACAGTTAATATTTTCCCTTATGAGAGAGTATCAGATTTCTGCCAGCAGCAGCCATTGATTTACTGAACTCTGTTATTTCACTTTGTGCCTGTCTTGGATTTTGTGTTTCCTCTCTGCTATGCTTCTTCACACCTCTGCAATCATAGGTCAGATTATTATCTTCTTCTTTTTTTTTGTACACCACGAAGAATGTAGTATTATGATTCCATGCATAAACTTTGCTCAGTGTATGTGGGGTTGTGACAATACAGCCTTAGAGCAATAACAGTGGAGTTTTCAAAGACTGCATAATATTTGGTCAAGTGTAAATGTTATTTATTTATTTATGAAAGCAAAATGTTCATGAAGTATGTTATGATCATGATCTAGAAAAGTCCTCTCTGAAAAAACAAATAATAAATTGAGATGAAAAACCCTAAATGAGAAATGCTGGGATGGAAAATACAGACTAATAATGATAATAATAATAAACAATTGGCTTTTTCATTTACTTTGACTCACACTGTCCAAGACAGCATGGACCCAAGATATTTCTTGGTTTGTATATTTTTTAAATAATTTAAGTTTTAATTTTTTGAAAGGCACATTATACGAGGTCTGTCAATAAAGTAATGGTCCTTTTTATTTTTTTCAAAAAGTATATGGATTTCATTCACGTTTTTACATCAGACATGCTTGAACCCTCGTGCGCATGCGTGAGTTTTTCCACGCCTGTCGGTGACATCATTCGCCTGTGAGCACACCTTGGGAAGGAGTGGTTCTGCCCCCTCGTCGGATTTTCACTGTCTGGAAATGGCGGAATGAAAAGGACTTTTTTCCATCAGAATTTTTTCAGAAGCTGTTAGAGACTAGCACCTGGAAACCATTCAAAAAATGTATCTGGCTTTCGGTGAAAATTTTACGGGCTTCACAGAGAATAAGGTCAGTTAGCACAGCTTTAAGGACCCCTTTAAGGACCCCTTTAAGGACGCTCGGCGTGCCACACTCCGAGCTGCGATGACACGGCACAAGCCACCGGACCATTTCTAAACGGATGGCTCTGTGGATACGAGACCGTCGTGTGCTCTTTCTCTGGTTATCACAAGAGCTGGACATCAGCCATTTTCTGGCAGATTTCACTTTTAATAAGAGATTTTGTCATGGAAAGCTGCGCGGAGGCTTCGCGCGTCACGACCGATTCGCTTTGGAAGCGAGACAAAGGAACACCTCCGTTTCGGCGTGTCAGAGGACAGGTTTGGACATGTCCAGCTCTCCACAATTTCACTGATACTTACTGGATTGGTAAGCATTGAAAGCCGAGATAGACATGTCCAAACTTGTCCTCTGACACGCTGAAACGGAGGTGTTCCGTTGTCCAGCTCTTGTGATAACCAGAGAAAAAGCACACGATGGTCTCGTATCCACAGAGCCATCCGTTTAGAAATGGTCCGGTGGCTTGTGCCGCATCATCG
Source organism: Thalassophryne amazonica (assembly GCF_902500255.1). Classification (NCBI taxonomy): domain Eukaryota; kingdom Metazoa; phylum Chordata; class Actinopteri; order Batrachoidiformes; family Batrachoididae; genus Thalassophryne; species Thalassophryne amazonica. The sequence goes on from NC_047105.1 coordinate 118,311,260, forward strand.
CAGCTTGGAGCGTGGCGCGCCAAGCGTCCTTAAAGGGGTCCTTAAAGCTGTACTAACAGACCTTATTCTCTGTGAAGCCCGTAAAATTTTCACCGAAAGCCAGATAAATTTTTCGAATGGTTTCCAGGTGCCAGTCTCTAACAGCTTCCGAAAAAATTCTGATGGAAAAAAAGTCCTTTTCATTCCGCCATTTCCAGACAATGAAAATCCGACGAGGGGGCGGGACCACTCCTTCCCAAGGTGTGCTCACAGGCGAATGACGTCACTGACAGGCGTGGAAAAACTCACGCATGCGCACGAGGGTTCAAGTATGTCTGACGTAAAAGCATATGAATGAAATCCATATAGTTTTTCAAAAAAATAAAAATGACCATTACTTTATTGACAGACCTCGTAAACTGCATGAACTGAGAACAACAACAACAACAAAAACTAAACAAAAAGGACACAGAATACTACATTTTATCAGTGTTAACTAAACAAACAACCTTCTTTCTTAAGTCCAAAATGTCTTCCATAATGACATCCCATCATCCATTTCTCCTTTCTGTCTGTTGAACATACACTCATATGATGCTGTTCTCACAATTGCCAAAAGACTTTCACATCCGCAACCTCGTTTGTTTTCCAGTGTCTCAAGTTTATCCTTAAAGCTGTAATTATACCAGTCACAGTAACTGAAAAAGTAGACTGTGAGAAATTTCTAACTTGGGACTTTTCCCCTAACAAACAATGAAGGTGAGTCAAAGGCACTCTAGGAGCCATACCATCCACTCTGAATGTCCAGCACTTTAGTCCAGAATAGAATGAAGAAAGGTTCCTGTTACTATCTGACATTTTGTGCTATTATATGTTTATATTTCTGCACATAACACCACATTTTGTTACTACTCTATAAAATTTCCTGTGTATTTGTTTTGTGAATTGTTCTGTAATTTGTGTCTGTAGCATGGCCCAGGCAGAGGGTCACCCCTTTGAGTCTGGTCTGCTTAAGGTTTCTTCCTCAGAGGGAGTTTTTCCTTACCACTGCTGCTTTGGGGGTTCGTGGGTTCGTAAGATTAGAACTTACTTGTGTGAAGTACCTTGAGGGAACTCTGTTGTGATTTATTTATAAATGAAAATAAAAAAAAACAAAAAAAAAACAAAAACAAAACATAAATCTACATTGGTATCAGTAAAGTGAGTTTACTATTTTGCTTGAACCAGAACTGAAAAGGACCTGAAATGGTCAAAGACAGCCATACCTGAAACCATCCTGGAAACCTGAGTTAATCCTGTGTGTATTACATTTTATACCCATTGGTTAAATGATATCGATTTGGGTGTTCCCCTTTTTTTGGCACCTGGTGCATTAAATCCTCAAAATCCTATAGATTTGGTTTTCTATCCTTATTTGGCTCACATTCAGGGAAAAAACAAATCTAATTCAAGTCACTTCAGCTAGTAATGGGAACATATATCTCAGTCCATGATCTACTGCATCCTTTCTGAACTTTGTTTGGTTTGCTAGAGTATTTTTCTTATTTTGTTGTTTATTTTAGTGTGGCCATACTACTGGACATGATATGTTTCTGCAGAAAGCTGCTCCAAACTTATTTCCCCACAGTGTCTGTCTTCTGTAGCTGTGATGTACATATTGTTCTGTGTGTGAAAAGGTTAATTTCATTAGCCTCTTTAGTTAAACAACTACAGTTGTAATTGACGCAGGAACAGAGAAGAGAATGAAAATGTGACAACATGAGCTGTAAAACGTCTCTGCCTAGAGGGAGAGACTTACACAGCAGAGGGCAAGGGGCTCTTACAGAGATGAAATATAAGTGGAAACAATATCACTTTTATTGGGTTTTTACACTTTATGAAAGTGAAGCAAGTTTGTTTGAAAGTAATTGGTACTTTAAATCTTATGCCTTACACTGCATCTTTGAATTAGTTTGTGGAAAAAAGTGATGGGAATTATAATCAGTTTTTCAAAGTGTCAAAGCAGTGACTGTAACAGCGGCTGCATTGTGACGTGATTAAATTTGGTTGTTGACACTTTCTTGAGGTCACATCATAAAATCGTCTTATTGTCGAGCTCATATAATCTAATGGGTCTAAGTGCAGCATTCTGTCAGCTAGTTGCAGCCCGGGTTGTATTTCCCAATAATGCTGTTGGTGAATTCTCCCATTCACTGTTTGCGGATATAATCAGGATCAACTTAATATCATACTGAGTTTTAAACTCTCTATATCCTCACTGTATTCTCCAGGATGTGGGAGTCACCTGGGCTGAAAGTTTGTCTGTTTGCACTCACTGGAGAGATCACTACTGCGTGTCCTTGAACTTCATCTGGCTCCAAATTGAAATGTGTTTTAATGATTGGCCTTTTTTTTTATTTTGTGTTGTGCTGTGTGTGTGTGTGTGTGTGTGTGTGTGTGTGTGTGTGTGTGTGTGTGTGTGTGTGTGTGTGTGAGGGGTGACTGAAAGATTTTGAGCCTGACCAAGAAAAAGTAGAGAATGGTTCTCTGTCTTTTGCATTTTAAGAAACCAACATATCTCTTGAGAATATGTGTAATTTTGACTCACTGGGTGTAGTGTTGCAGGCATAATTTTGCAATGAAGTGAGTAGGTGTGTGTCAGATTGGCAAAATGGACAAAGCTGGTGGGTGTGCTGTGATTCAGTATGTGATGAAAAAAAAAAAGAATGTCTCCAAAGGATATCCATGAGGACATGGTAATTACTGTCTTATTAAATAGTGTTCAGCCAAATTCAAGAGGGGCAGAACAAGTGTCAAAAATGGAGCAAGATCAGAAAGACTCAGAAATGCCACCTTGACTGATATGATCTGGAAGATCCATGATATGGTCCTTGCTGACAGAAGAGTAAGTGAGCATCACATAGCCAGGACCGTAGTATTTCCCAAGAGAGAGTTCATTCAGTTCTGAAGGAAGAACTTGGAAAGATGAGACTTTCAGCACATTGGGTCCCATGGTTTCTCACAACCAATCATAAATGCATGAGTTCGGGATGTCCAGGGAGAATCTTCAACTTTTGGAGGCAATTCCAGGTAACGTCATGCAGTGATTCATGACCATGAATGAGACCTGGGTCCATCACTTCAAACCAGAGTCTAAATCCCAGTCAAAGCAATGGAAACATGTGTGTTCTCCCCTGCTAAAGAAAGCTAAAACTATTTCATCTACTGGAAAGGTCATGACTTCTCTCTTCTGGGATGCTGAGGGCAACGTAATGGTGAACTAACTACAGAAGGTGTAGGCCATAAATTGGGATTATTATACCTCCTTTTTCTGACAACTGTTGGAAAAGATAAAGCAGAAGTGGCGTGGAATGGTTTGACAAGGTGTTCACACGTCAGTCATCGCAATGGCCGCCATTCATGAATGTGGCTACAAACCTGTGCCACAACCACATTATTCACTTGATTAGGGTCCTTTGGACTTCCATCTGTTTCATGAAACAAACCATTAAAAAGGCATGTGCTGGAACTTATTATAATAGTGCTAATGATGTTGTAACTGCAATGGATGACTTCCTTGAGCTCCAGGATTAGAACTTCTATGAGAACTGTATTAAGACACCACAACAACACCGGAAAACATGTGTGGACTTACAGTAGTTTTCAGAATAGTAGTGCTATGTGACTAAAAAGATTAATCCAGGTTTTGAGTATATTTCTTATTGTTACATGGGAAACAAGGTACCAGTAGATTCAGCAGAGTCTCACAAATCCAACAAGACCAAGCATTCATGATATGCACACTCTTAAGGCTATGAAATTGGGCTATTAGTAAAAAAAGCAATAATAGTGTGGCATTCAGTCAGTGAGTTCGTCAGTTTTGTGGAACAAACAGGTGTGAATCAGGTGTCCCCTATGTAAGGATGAAGGCAGCACCTGTTGAACATGCTTTTCTCTTTGAAAGCCTGAGGAAAATGGGACGTTCAAGACATTGTCCAGAAGAACAGTGTAGTTTGATTAAAAAGTTGATTGGAGAGGGGAAAACTTATACGCAGGTGCAAAAAATTATAGGCTGTTCATCTACAATGATCTCCAATGCTTTAAAATTGACAAAAAACCAGAGACGCGTGGAAGAAAACAGAAAACAACCATCAAAATGGATAGAAGAATAACCAGAATGGCAAAGGCTCACCCATTGATCAGCTCCAGGATGATCAAAGACAGTCTGGAGTTACCTGTAAGTGCTGTGACAGTTAGAAGACGCCTGTATGAAGCTAATTTATTTGCAGGAATCCCCCACAAAGTCCCTCTGTTAAATAAAAGACATGTGCAGAAGAGGTTACAATTTGCCAAAGAACACATCAACTGGCCTAAAGAGAAATTGAGGAATATTTTGTTGACTGATGAGAGTAAAATTGTTCTTTGTGAGTCCAAGGGCTGCAGACAGTTTGTGAGGTGACCCCCCAACTCTGAATTCAAGCCACAGTTCACAGTGAAGACAGTGAAGCATGGTGGTGCAAGCATCATGATATGGGCATGTTTCTCCTACTATGGTGTTGGGCCTATATATCACATACCAGGTATCATGGATCAGTTTGGATATGTCAAAATACTTGAAGAGGTCATGTTGCCTTATGCTGAAGAGGACATGCCCTTGAAATGGGTGTTTTAACAAGACAATGACCCCAAGCACACTAGTAAACGAGCAAAATCTTGGTTCCAAACCAACAAAATTAATGCCTCGCAGATGTGAAGAAATCATGAAACACTGGGTACACAACTAAATACTAAATAGTTTAGTGATTCACAGGATTGCTAAAAAAGCAGTTTGAACATATTAGTTGAGTTTGTAGCGTCAACAGCAGATGCTACTATTATTGTGAACACCCCCTTTTCTACTTTGTTTTACTAATAGCCCAATTTCATAGCCTTAAGAGTGTGCATATCATGAATGCTTGGTCTTGTTGGATTTGTGAGAATCTACTGAATCTACTGGTACCTTGTTTCCCATGTAACAATAAGAAATATACTCAAAACCTGGATTAATCTTTTTAGTCACATAGCACTACTATTATTCTGAACACTACTGTACATGGGGATTGTGCTGAAAAATAAAGAATTACCTTCATTCAATTTCTCCTTGGTAAGGCTCAAAACGTTTCAGTCGCCTCTCTTATATAAGGGGTGTTGAAGTATCTCTATATTTATTTCCCCCCCTGGACTGTCATGTACATTTCAAAATGAAAGGTGTACTGAACAGTTCTGTAAGAATTTGTAAGACCGTGCAATACAGACTCTGTTGTCTTGTGAATTACAGGATTTTCCACAGAAAACAAAGAAAAAAGTTAAATTGAAGCATAAGTGGGGATGACTTAGAATGAAAATGTGGAAATAAACATCAAATCCCCTAATTTCCCCAGCACGACCAGTAATAGACAGAACTTATAACTTATGCAGAACTTAACAGAACTTATTATATATATCAGCTAAGAGTCCTGCAAAACTTTATCACTGGTGGTTAAAAACAAACAAATGACCAAATTAAAACCAAACTTCTGTTCACAGAAAAATACACAAGTATTTTTCATATTAGAGAACACTTAAAGATGGGCATTACTCACATCCAGCAGCACTAAATTCCAAAGCACCAACTGTTCAACCCACTTTCGTGGAGTGTCGAGGTGCATTTGAAAACGTCAGACAACATTCTCAGAGCAGTCAGGCACAGTCGTGCGGCCATCTTGGATATTTTGCACATGTTCAAAACAGTTGTGGCGCAGTCGAGGTGGAACCACTATCGAACAGCAGTCTGACTGCATTCTAAACAATTGGACACTGTGAAACCAGCATTTGTGACATTCTGATTGCGTTCGGGGGATGTTGGCATGTTTCCGCCATGTCGAACAATGGCTGAATGTCTTGAATGTGCCTGAACACACCACGAGTGTGCCTCGAGTGGTGCTGGATTATATTCTGCCAAACTGCAATTGAACCGCAGTTGTATGGCTTGTAACTATATTCTTATTGTTCTTACTGCAATCTGGCAGCTGTCCAGGTACTGTTACTGTGTTCCATGTATATTTGTACTGCACTTGGAAGCTTATGCCCATGACATATGCACAAATCATTTGGGGCGGGTCGGAGCGCAGTCTGGGTTTTCTGATGGTTGTACCCTGCAATTCTTATTCCCTCCCAAATGTGGCATGAAATGTGTTTTTTTTTTTTTTTTGGCTCGTGCTCATTCATACTAAGTGTGATGGGGTATAATAGATTTTGAGGTGCATGTGCACCCACTTGTTCAGATATCCTGCATGTCATCCTAGTCTCACATTTCGTTTACGTGCTACCGTCACGAAATGATTTTCGTGACGTCTTTTTTTTAAACTCGCTATTACTCGCTATTACTAAGCCTATTACTAAGCCTACTCCTACACCCAACCCTAACCTTAACCTACTCATGCTGCTTCAGCCTCCACCTTATCCTCAACATTCAAAACATTTTACCACACTTATTGCACTTGTTGTTCTGGTGTGTTTATTCATTTATTTTTTAACATTGTTTTGTTTGAATTAAAAAAAAACAGGCAGAAAAAGTAGCACTTTAGTATTCTTATTGCCAAAATTGTTACTGCTCTTATATATATATATATATATATATATATATATATATATATATATATATATATATATATATATATATATATATATATGATTTTACTCAAATTTAATTGGCACCGCTAATAAATCACCATGCCTTTTTTTCTTTTTTTCCAGGAACTATGGTGTTTGTACTAATTTTTACACATACAAACCTTTAGTAAATTCAGGCCCCTTGTCTCTGGAGGTGGTGATGTTAAAATGTCAAGAAAATAAGTCTCTGCACTCATTCTCAGCATGTCTGCCTTTGGCAGCCAGCTTTGACAATCCTGGCTCAGCACTTCAGTTCTAATGTAGCCTGTGAGCTAACTGGAGGCAAATAGTGTGGAAAGTGTGGCTATCTCACTGTCTCAGATGGCATCATTAGCTGGGCTTTATCAGGCCCCCAATCTTAATCTGTGCCTGTGACGATCTCATCTTTGCTGGTTGTGAGTGAGTTTGAAGGGGAGATGTGTTCCGGGATTTTTCCAGGCTCAAAACAAGGCTGAAGTGGTACTACAGGAGGGGGAGGTCAGTGGCAGCCGAGTCTTGTTTCTGAAATGTCTACATACACATTTACAGTCTAAAGGACCTTTCACACTGAAAGCGTCGGACATGTCAAAAATCGGTCTAAAAAGCATTATTTTCAATGAGACGCGTTGCTTTTTAGATGCGTCAGAAGCGTCGCATCAAAAGCCGAGCTAAAATGACGCTTCTGACGGGAGCGCACATTGCCACTTGTCGGCAGGCTGACGTGGTCATAGTTCAATCCAATCCAACTTTCGACGCTCTGAGCTGTGACTTACCTTCGCACTGTCCAATAGGAACGACGCGTCGACCAAAACACAGAAGACTAGTGGCAGAAACCACTGATCTCTACAAAACGGATTGGTGCAGAAACCACTGATCTTGACAAAACGGATTGGTGCAGAAACCACTGATCTGTACAAAAACAGAAATGTGTCACAGGGCTGCTCATTTATAGAGCGGTTTCTGAAGAAAAATCCTTGGAAATGTTTTTTGTTGTTGTTTGTTACCTCAGAATTTCTGATTACTGTTAAAAAAAAGTTTAGAACACTTGTAATTAAAATAGGTAAATAAATCAATAAATGGTTCTTTAGAAACCTTTCATCTGTAAATTAAAACCACCTGTTATTTCAGATTAGATAATTTCTTGTTTAACATAAGGAACCTCGGACATTTATTTTTAGACAAAATAACATGGAAATTTGTACATTTTTTAAAAATCTGGTAGATTATTTATATCTCATTTCAACCAGAAAAACAGACACTGTAAATAAATACAAATGTTTATTATAAATGCAACAGGAAATAATTTAACAATGACTGCAGTGTGATTGCAAAGCAGGATTTCTGTGACATAAACCCCATGATGAATTTTTTAAATGGTAATTTCAACTTGTAATTTCACCAAAATATGTAATTGCCTTTAATGTTGTTATCAGGACAGAGTCATTTCTAAAATATGAATTTGAGCACAATAAGTGGAGAGCTTCTACCTGTGCAAATGTCATTTGACTTTGATTCATGGACATTTTTAATGATCTCTTCATTTATTAAAATATAAAATGAAACAGCTTTTTAAAAAATAATAAAATAGTTGCTGTTGAAAGAGCCTTTTATTTAGAAGCAGGTGATGTTATGCTGAATTCTTGGGACCAGATGAAGGTCTCTTCTGCAGCTTTGAACTCTGGTGGTGTTGCTGAAGAGCAGAGATGTTTTCTTTTGACTGGACTTAATGGTGTTCAGCTCATCAGTGGAAGTTTGGTTGTCTGCACAGCAAATGTTCCTGATTGGGACAAATAAAAATATTTCTTTAAATAGAAAGAAACACTAAACAGTTTACATATTAAAAAAGGGAAAAAAAATGGAAAAAAACGATGGAAAAAAAAAACGCCCCAAAAAAAAAGTTATTTAAATTTGAGCTTTTTGTGGTCTCTAAAAAAAAAGCTGTAGCTTTATTTGGTAAAAATAAAAAAGACTGAACCATTTACAAATTAAAGCGTTCACTCATATCACCTGTGCTAAAAGGCTAAGCTAACGTTATCAGATCATTAAACCTTCACAGCAGTGCAAACGTCATGTTTTATTTTTATATTATTCTCACCTCGATAAAGCTGCAGAACTAAACTCTGTTGGGCAAACTGGGACTTCGCATATATCCAAAAAGTGGGAGATTTCAGACTGAGTGGGTTTACTCCATCACCCCGCCTGCCTGCCTCGCTCTGCCCAGTGATGATGCCTGAAGGCTGGCTTCTCCGTGCGGGTCGGCCCGCTGTCGCGGTTCAATCGATATCCCACCATGTCGTCAGTCCTCCCTCGGTTGGCATCACTCTGAAAAGTAGCTGAAAAAAGCTTCTCCCAGCAGCGTGATGGGAGAATCGTTCTACTGCTGTTTTTTAAAGCTTTTTTGTGGCTCAGGCGATGCAAATTCACGATGGCAATCGCTGAACTTTTTTCAGGTTGTGGAAAAAGCCAGTGTGACGTGCCGCAATCTCCGTCCCCTTACCACTTTCGAAGCGACGTGTCTGACGTCACGACGTGTTGGAAACGCATCGGCCTGGCCTTACGACGCGTTGGGAAGCTTTGAAGTGTCGCGCTGAAGCATTCAATGTGCCCTTTAGTCTTGCAGATTATTTAAGGAAGAAGAAAACAACTGATTTCCAAGCAAATTTGGAGTGTCCTGTAGGCTTGGGCAATTGTATTGATTAATTCGAGTTTTTTGTTGCGGACTAATTAAAAAATAAAAAATTTACTTTTTCTCCTCTTGCTGCAGCACACATTTTTTGTCCCCAGGACCTTCCGTTGCTCCCCCCTCCCCGTTCCGTTTCCTTCACACAATAACAAACATGGCTAACCGCTAATGAAGCGCGGGTTTAGTGGTTTGGGATTGCTGCGACAGACGTGAAACAAGTGACTGGACGATGCAAAGTTTGTCTAAAGCCCATTGCAACAAAACGCAGCCGCACAATAACTGATTCCAGCATCTAAAACATAGGCATCCAGCTGCGTGGGAGAAATGCCACACTTTACGATGGGAGCAAGAGCGCAAACTCCCGCTAAAAAGTAGTTTACTCTGGTGGAATCATTTGCCCAAATGGAGTGAAATGGAGCCTAATAATCACAAAATGAGCATAAAAAGTAACAAAATGTGGGGCAGACTGACCCAGACTGATTCCAAATATGATTTAATTAATTACATTTATTTAATTATTTTTAAGCAAAATGAGGACTGATAATAATGAAACAGGGTAAAACGTAACAAAATGGAGCAGACTGACCCAGACTGACTCCAAATATGATTAAATATGATTCAATTAATTACTTTTATTTAAGTTTTATTAAACGAATGAGCGAAATGGGGACTGATAATAACGACACGGGGGTTAAACGTAGTGAAATGGAGCAGACTGACTACAAATATGATTCAATTAAGTACTTTTATTAAGTTTTTTAGCTAAATGGGACAAAACGGGGACTGATAATAACGATATGGGGGTAAAACTTAACGAAATGGAGCAGACTGACCCAGACTGACTCCAAATATGATTAAATATGATTCAATTAATTACTTTTATTTAAGTTTTATTAAACGAATGAGCGAAATGGGGACTGATAATAACGACACGGGGGTTTAAACGTAGTGAAATGGAGCAGACTGACTACAAATATGATTCAATTAAGTACTTTTATTAAGTTTTTTAGCTAAATGGGACAAAACGGGGACTGATAATAACGATATGGGGGTAAAACTTAACGAAATGGAGCAGACTGACCCAGACTGACTCCAAATATGATTAAATATGATTCAATTAATTACTTTTATTTAATTATTATTAAGTGAATGAGCGAAATGGGGACTGATAATAATGAAACAGAGGTTAAATGTAGCGAAATGTCGCAGACTGGCTCCAAATGTGATTCAATTAAGTACTTTTATTAAGTTATTTTTTAGCTAAATGGGACTAAATGGGGACTGATAATAATAAAATAGGGGTAAAACATAACAAAATGGAGCAGACTGACCCAGACTGACTCCAAATATGATTAAATATGATTCAGTTAATTACTTTTATTTAATTTTTATTAAACGAATGAGCGAAATGGGGACTGATAATAACGAAACAGGGGTTAAACGTAGTGAAATGGAGCAGACTAACTCCAAATATGATTCAATTAAGTACTTTTATTTTTTTTTTTTTTTAGGTAAATGGGACAAAATGGGGACTGATAATAACGATATGTGGGTAAAACTTAATGAAATGGAGCAGACTGACCCATTAATTGAACTTTCATCTATTGAACGCCAGATGGCGCACCTGCCCCTACTACATATACTGAGCGCATTTCACATAAAACAAAAGCTAAACAAATAAAAGTAATTATTTGGAGTCAATCTCGTTCACTCTGCTCCATTTTGTTACATTTTACCCCCATTTCGTGATTATCAGTCCCCATTTCACATTTTGGTATGGCCCGTTTTTGATAAAATAAAAGCAAAACTTGTTTTGAGTTATCTCGGAAAAAAAAAAATGAAATTGATTTTTTCTGAAAAAATCTGAGATTTTATTTTTAGGCCAAATCACCCAGGCCTAGTGTCCTGTTCAATAGATAAAGTGAAAGCCTACAGCGGCTCATTAAACAAAGTCCATTTGGAGTTGTTTTGTATATCCGGTCAGTAATGGCTATAACATTATCACTTCCTGGGGAAGACAAAGGAAAGTAATTTTAACGATGAGAGTATAATATTGTGCTACAAATTATTTGACCAGTAGATGGCGATGAGTCTGTGTGCCGACATAATCCAGAAGAAGAATTCTTTAGGATGAAGCAATTATTGAAGCTTTCTCTTCACTTTCACATTCAGTGAACAAAACACTGTTTAATCCCATCATCTCACCATTCTGTGACTTATTTGACCAACTTTTTTGTTTTATATTTCCATCAGAAATGAGGCTAGCTGTCCCTTTGAGACCGCTGTGTGTGCTAGCGAGGTCCTACGAAGCACTGCTTCATGATACCATTGGACTCACTGAATGCGTGCTTTGAACTTTGTTTGAGAAGGTAAATGATGGCATTCGTGTCAGGAGATTGTACTAACTTTGTTGATAAAACGCACACGTTTGGAGAGATTCTACACCTCAGGATGCTACATGTATGTGAAATATGTGTCCTTTTTGTGTTCATTGGGTGAAAGTGAACCCTAGCGCTCTGCCAGATACACAGCATGTACTATTTGGGGGAAAAAAACTTTCCAGGTGAACTGACAAATGTATTTCTGTAAAATATTTGTTCCCAGTGACTTTTTGTGCTACTCTGATAAATACTGCTACTTACATCAACTGGCAGCAGACATGTTCTGACACATATGCTGAATAAATAAATGTGTGTGTGTGTGTGTGTGTGTGTGTGTGTGTGTGTGTGTGTGTGTGTGTGTGTGTGTGTGTGTGTGTGTGTGTGTGTGTGTGTGTGTGTGTGTGTGTGTGTGTGTGCCTGTGATAATGTTAAAGTCACAAAAGACCAAAAATATCACTGGACAACAAGAACAACTTTGAATTTTTGGAAGATATTACAATATTTTTGCTTGAACCTTTACAGTATTGACACCAGCCTTAGGACGAGGCGGCACAAAATGTGACTGAGGCAGTCACCTCAGATTTCTCTCTGCAGGGAATACCCGGGTTACATGTTCTCCTTCTCCTGTTGCTGGCAGGGACCAGAGACGTCCACTCGGGGCTCCCAGCTGATACACTGCAGACTTGGCGTTTACAAGTTGCCAATGATTTTACTTTTGACCTAGGACCTGTTTATCTTAGTGTTGCTCTCACATGGGCAGTTTCTGATTTCTTGAGGTCATGTCTTCTTGCTTACCTTTCCGCCTCTGCTACCTGCATCCTCCCCCACATTCCCCTACTCCTTTAATTTCTGGGATGCAGCTTGTCATCTGAAAACGGCAGTGACAAAGTCGAACATCTGAACTTCTGAAACGGCTCATCAAAGCAGCCTTGTACACCATTACACCATTAGTGTAGGATTTGCTATGCTCTGGTGGATTTGTCTGTGGGGGGATGCAGCATGGATGGAGGTGTCACACTAACTGCTGCCTCTGCCAGGATGTATTTCAGCCACGTTGAGAGAGCGGAATTCAATACAGCTGATAGATCACTCTCATTAGCTGAGTATTGAGCGTGGGGAGCCAAAAAGCTGACACTTGTGCGCTAAAGGGAGAGTGAAGAAGGACAGGAGCCCTATTAGCTGGATGTGTTGGGTTATGAAACACAACCTCAAGGAGTCTGTTCCATCTATTAGAGTCGGCCGTTTGGGGCTGTAGACTCAATTGAAGAGATGTTCTTTCATCTTTCCTTGTGAATTTGATGGACACCAGACATGGCTGGCTTTTGGTGCATTTCATATGGACTTTGTGTCCACTGTTTTACTCCAGGATCAAAATCATCCATCCCATTGTGTGACTACTGGGCTCTGACATGACATTCTTTCATAGTTGTGGCGAGCCATGCTGGCATCTGTCATTACGTGCAGGCCCGACCGCAAATCTGCCCAAGGTTAAAGCAACAAATATGTAATTTTGCTACAGTCAGCTTGTAATTTCCTGTGTTTTAAAATATAGCTGAAATGTCAATTTCCCCAAAGACGACTGCATGGAAAAGGCATTAAAAATAAATGAATAAAAACACTCTCAGATAGATTAGGATTATGAGAAAGCGTGAATCTGAGGGAAGCAGAGTGGCCACTATGCTGTGCTTTAATGGAGGTTAAAACAGATTTAAAAGGACGCGCTTTATAATCATTCAAGTGCAAGCCTAGTTTTCAGACCTACAGCAATGTCTTTGTGTGTGTGTGTGTGTTGGAGAGAGAGAGAGAGAAAGAGAGAGAGAGAGAAAATGCATGTCAATGGTCACTGATTAAAAAAGAAACAACCAAAAAAAAAAAAAATCCAATGCTATAGGGCTGAAAGCTACATTTTGCATGCGTTGGGGTGCCCAGGGCCAAGCATCAACCCACCCCCTTTTCTGAAGAAAGTTAGTTAAACATCCACCTGATTTTTTTATTTATTTTTGTTTTAATGAAAGTTTATTAAATGACAGCGTGTGGAACTTTTATATGGTCAGTCTTGTATAATGTACCTCAAAGTGATACTTGGGTAAAAGTACAGGTATCTTACCATAAAATTACTTTGGTAAAAGTCAATGTCTCCTTTAAAAATATGATTTACTGTATAGTCTTAAAGTATCTGACGTTTACTGTACTTAAATATCAAAAGTAAATTTCTCATATAAAATGTACTTTAACTAAAAGCATTGAGTAAAAGTCAAGAACAGTCATTTATAGCTACACAGTTGGTTGTGCCAAATTTAAGGAAAAGTTAAAAAAAAAAATGCAAGCATCACCACCACCAACCACTGCAAAGCAACCAAATGTGGCGCTCTTTGTGCTCTCGGATCCAAAATGTGGTGCCGCTTTTATGCAGCACTTCTCTGCGAACATTTGGAATACAATAAATGAAACAGTCACGCCAGCCAGTTTTGTCGGTACTGAGGTTTTCCCCTTAACTCTGATCTGGACTTCAGCATGAGCCAATCCATGTGTATGTGTGTGTGTCAGCATGTGCGCATTTGGAGTCCAGAACGCAGATGGTTTTCACCCTCCACAGTCTCCAACCTGTCATCTTTTATATTTTTTAGTCTTTTAAACTTGTTTTATGTCACACATGGCACTTGATACTGCAGGGGTGGAAGGCGCTGTATCTCTGCAAACAGGCATGCCCAATCAAATTTCTTCAACTTTTATATTGTCGTAACGAGTAACGAAGATGTTTAAGATTTTATTGAGGAAATGTAGTGGAGTAAAAGAGAAAGTCACCAGAAATGTAAATAACGAGGTAAAGTACAGATACGTCAAAATTCTACTTAAGTACAGTAACAGAGTATTTCTGCTTCTTTACATTACACTGTATATGGTCTGTGAGAGCAATGGAAAGTTTGCATCCTCGTGTGGGAACTTTATGATAGTTTATTTGAATGCAGTTTGCATTTGACTTTGAACATATATTATTTGATTTATGTGATGTTGCGAGACATATTGCCTTTTATTTATTTGACTTTCGGCACTTTTTGAGCACCTTAATATTTCAGTCTGTTACAGATTGTGTTACTGATAGTGGGTAAATTTAGGTCTTTTTCTGTTGTCCGTTTGACTGAATAGTTGTTGCATTGTGCCTGCAAGGTTTTTGTATGTTTTATCTTGAAGTTGTAAGTAAATTAAGTAAATGGTAAATGGACTGCGTTAAGGTTAACGGGGTGAATGTGAGGCACATTAAGATGATTTTATGGTTCTTTTATCCAGATCATGGAGCCAGTAGCACTCATCATAACTGAATTGAAAAATTTAGAGCCAATCCATGTGATTGGTATCAGTGATCAGCAGTGATTGGTACTCAAAGCTGTTGAGTATCGGAATCGTCAGCATAAAACCTGATCGGCGCATCCCTAAGTTTATATATATATATATATATATATACAGTGAGGAAAATAAGTATTTGAACATCCTGTGATTTTGCAAGTTCTCCCACTTATAAATCATGGAGGGGTCTGAAATTTTCATCTTAGGCGCATGTCCACTGTGAGAGACATAATCTAAAAAAAAAAAAGAATTTTTAAAAAAAATTTTAATAATTGTATGTTACTGCTGCAAATAAGTATTTGATCCCCTACCAACCAGCAAGAATTCTGGCTCACACAGACCTGTTAATTTTTCTTTAAGAAGCCCTCTTATTCTGCACTCTTTACCTGTATTAATTGCACCTGTTTGAACTTGTTACCTGCATAAAAGACACCTGTTCACACATGTTTCTGTGTAGGCTGTCAGTTGTCCAGGTGGTTGACACACTCAGTCAATCACACTCCAACCTGTCCACCACAGCCAAGACCAAAGAGCTGTCTAAGGACACCAGGGACAAAACTGTAGACCTGCACAAGGCTGGGATGGACTACAGGACAACAGGCAAGCAGCTTGGTAGAAGACAACAACTGTTATGATTATTTATTAGAAAGTGGAAGAAACACAAGATGACTGTCAGTCTCCCTCAGTCTGGGATTCCACGCAAGATCTCACTTTGCGGGGTAATGATGATTCTGAGAAAGCTCAGAACTTCACAGGAGGACCTAGTCAATGGCTTGAAGAGAGCTGGGACCACAGTCACAAAGATTACATTAGTAACGCATGATGCTGTCATGGTTTAAAATCCTGCATGGCAGCAAGGTCCCCCTGCTCAAGCCAGCACATGTCCAGGCCCGTTTGAAGTTCACCAGTGACCATCTGGATGATCTAGAGGATGCATGGGAGAAGGTCATGTGGTCAGATGAGACCAGAATAGAGCTTTTTGGAATCAACTTCACTTACCATGTTTAGAGGATGAGAACAACCCCAAGAAAACCATCCCAACCGTGAAGCATGGGGGTGGAAACATCATACTCTGGGAGTGCTCTTCTGCCAAGGGGACAGGACGACTGCACCGTATTGAAGGGAGGATGGATGGGGTCATGTATTGCGAGATTTTGGCCAACAACCTCCTTCCCTCAGTAAGAGCATTGAAGATGGGTCATGGCTGGGTCTTCCAGCATGACAATGACCCCAAACACACAGCCAGGGCAACTAAGGAGGGGCTCCGAAAGAAGCATTTCAAGGTCCTGGAGTGGTCTGGCCAGTCTCCAGACCTGAACTCAATAGAAAATCTTTGGAGGGAGCTGAAACTCCAAACTTGAAAGATTTGGAGAAGATCTGTATGGAGGAGTGGACCAAAATCCCTGCTGCAGTGTGTGCAAACCTGGTGAAAAACTACAGGAAACGTTTGACCTCTGTAATTGCAAACAAAGGCTTCTGTACCAAATATTAACATTGATTTTCACAGGTGTTCAAATACTTATTTGCAGCAGTAACATAAAAATAAATTATTAAAAAAATCATACATTGTGATTTCCGGATTTTTTTTTTTTAGATTATGTCTCTCACAGTGGACATGCACCTAAGATGAAAATTTCAGACCCCTCCATGATTTCTAAGTGAGAGAACTTGCAAAATTGCAGGGTGTTCAAATACTTATTTTCCTCACTGTATATATATATATATATATGTGTGTGTGTGTGTGTGTGTGTGTGTGTGTGTGTGTGTGTGTGTGTGTGTGTGTGTATTAAATTTGTTTTGAAATTCTTTTCTTTCCGTGGATTCATGCAACCTTGCATTCTCTTGTGATAAACAAAAAGTATGCACTTCCATTTTCCAAAAATGAGGGTTCACGATCTTGTTGGCCAACACTAGCAACCAGTCGACAGGGGTCCAATCACTGGTTCCTCTTCTTTTTCAAAGTGTTTCAGCTGTGGTGTGAAATGCAAAAGGTGGAGTAAGTATGTTAATTTTGTGCTACTATATCACCGTGGCAGTGTGGCGTGCCGGCCTCCATGATGGGTCTCTGTCCCATTTCAGTATGACGGACTCATTCCAGATTCATGTTTGCAGTTTTTACACTAACACAGTTATGAAAGTGATTTTCCATTCCTGCACATAAAACCCCATAATCCCTACACAATGCAGCTTTAAACTGTCCTGTAGTTGTTCTGGTGTCCCTCCGATGGCCATGATGGTCAAATCCCCCCTCCTGTTCTCTTTATGATCTTCCTGCCACTGGGATTAAACATTCCTGGACCTGCTGGTCTGGAAAAGCAAAGGACAGTTTTTTGTCATTTAGCTGACACCTCAGCTTTGCAAATAAGTGCTTTCATTTATGAATGAGACAGATATTTAACCAAATGTAATTTCATGGTGTTTAAGCACCTCCACGTCTCACTTTGACCCTCTCAGAAGCATAGCATCATCATGGTCTTGGGATGGAAAATGGGAATATTGTGTTTGGTAGGCAGACTCCAAAATGCAAAGTCTTTTATGTAGGTCAAGGTTTTGTTTTTGTATCATCATCACTGCTGACAGTTCTGTCTTTGTCTCTGTCATTCACAGATCTGAAACTGAAAGTTCAAGAGGTGTCAGGTATGTACTGCCTCAGTTTTCTCCATCTCTTCTCATTATAGCTTTTTCTCTCTCCTTTCATCTAATAAAGCCTCATCAGACTGTAAATCAAACCAGTTGGATTTTTTTTGCTGCTGTGAGCCCTCGTCTTTAAATATCACCCTGCCATGATGAAAGTATTGTTTTTTTCTCTGTGTGATCTCACTCACATCTACTTTCTGTTTGACAATCCTGCCCCAAGAATCTATTAAAGTACGATCACAAACGGAGAGCGAGATCTTTTTTGTTCATCACAATAAGCTGCCGAGACTCTTGGTTGGAACATAGAGTATCTCCTCTGCTGACACTTTAGGATTCAGCTGTAATAAGCTTAGGCAGAGCTGCGTGTGAAGCCCTTTGTGTGGGTATTCAACTGATTCCAGAAAGGGCCGAGAGGGTGCAGGTTTTCTTTACAACCATCCACTCCACCAGGTGATTTCACTGATTAACATCACTTTGAGCAGATGGAATCAGTTAATCAGTGAGATCACCTGGTGGAGTGGATGGTTGGAAAGAAAACCTGCATCCTCTCGGCCCTTTCTGGAATCAGTTGAATACCCCTGTTTAAATTCAAATTTGATCTCATTTCAAGTACTACCAATTATTAAATTCCATACTGGCATGATGGAAGGGAGTTACTATCTGGATGAAGAAACAGATGATTGGATGGATGACTGGGCAGCTACCCATCAAACTTGAGTCTGCATTTAAAGGACGACAATGCAGCAACGCACATGTGGTGTGCCAGAGTGCCATAGGCGTGAACAACTAAATAGCAGTTTAAATAACTAAAAAGAAATGAATTATCACAGACACAGAATGACACATTGGTGTGTGCGCTTATCTGACAGGAGGCATTGCTGCCGACAGCTGCAGCTGTTGAGATCTCTGGTTCTGGATGTCACGACTGGAGAACATGTACCGTGTTTGGATGGACATGAACTTGCAACTGTCCACTCTGACGCGTGTGTGTCTGCTTGCTGTCCTCACGTGGACATACATAAAAACATATATCGCTGTTGCGACGGGCTACAGCGATCGAGTGCACGGTGCGCACATTGACGGGCTGTCCCAGGTGAAATGGACAGTCAAATCATAACACGCAGTGGGCGATCTGAATTTCACGTCACCCACATGAGCTCTTTCCACATGATGCAGTGTCTGTCCTGCGGCAAGCCATCCACAGGACATGCATGTCAGGCTGGACACCTGTGCGGGGCCGACTGGACACAGCAGGCCAGTAGATGTGGACATGATAAGAGTGCACTATTCCATTCATGTCATTTCATGACTGCATGTGTGTGACCATGGGTCATCTACAGAGGAACAGATGGTTCATACTTGTATTGTTCACTCGATAAGAGGGATTCAATCAAATGCGGTGTTGTTTTTATAGTGTGTGTTTTTTTAATACGTCTATCTCCTTGATTTTCTGCACCTTTTATAGGACAGCGATGGTAGCGCAGGGGTAAAGTTTCTGGCTGGCAATCAGAGCTTTTGTAAATTGCAGGTTTGAATCATGTGGGTGGCATGTATTGTTTTTTATTTTCACAGCAGCTTCGCAATGTGGTCTCACATGCTCCAGCTGCTCGCAGTGCGACGGTTTCATGCACAGGCGTGCACAAAACCATTGCAGTCGGATTGTTCACACCTGCCCGACCTTGTGTCCCTCCTGACATCGGCTCCATGTTTTCGTGGCTCGCTCATATGAGCTGTTTCGCCGTGATCCGCCCTGATTTGTACTTATTTGTACTTTATGTGAAGGGGCCCTTAGGGGTGAAGCAATTAACTGATACAAATCACAGTGAAGTGAACACAGTATCATAACTATCAACGCTGGCTCCTAAGATCTTCATGCATGGAAAAGAGCTACATTTTTTCCAATTAATCAGGTATCCCAATAAGTCTTTGACGGTTTACAATCCATTGAGGATTAAGATGAATACAGTGTACAAGAGCTGTGGTTAAAAAGTATGCGTCAACATTTAATCCACCCTGTGGTTTCAAAATATTCTGTGCTTATAGGACTTTTTCAACAGCTGTGTACATTTAAACAGACATGGATGAAAAGTTCTGCTGTAACACTGTGATGATTTCTTTCTTTCAAAAGTTGCCAGGCTTTGGAAAAACCTATTCATTTACCCTGTAAAATGCAGTGAGTGAGTGAATGAACAGACAGACAGAAATACTTTTCTGCTATGTAATACGACTCAATAACAATAAATGCTATCATCTTGTAACTCACCAAATGAAAAGGGGATATAATCAGGATAAAGGGTTTTGACACTAGTCAACTGATGTACCAGATTAATTGAGAAAGCAAGTTTGTTTTGTTTATGTAATATGCCATATACCTGCCTGGGATCCACTAAACCCTGCCACCTGCAGGACATGTCTGGGCTTTGTTGCAGGGAATTATTTTATCATTGCATTCATGATGGAAAGTAGGAGCAGGTGCAGTCCAAGTGAGACTGACAGGTTTTTTTTTATTATTATTATTATTTTTTGTCCACTGAGTTACATTATTTTGTGATAGTATGTGTTTGTTCTGTTAAAAAATAGTGACTGATTGAATTGTGATCCTAACACACACAATTTTGTCTAAATCGTACCCCTGCAGCAGCACTGTTTGGTCTGGTAAGGCCAAAAGCAGCTCAAATGCAGCAATCTCAGACTGATTTCACAGAGGTACATCTGCAATGAAAACAGTGTCAATCCACACAAGCATCTGTGTTGAAAAATGTTATTTTCTCAGTGTTTGAAAGCTGATCTGAAACAGACACTTCAAATACTAACAGAGAACATAACGAGGCAGTCACTTATAATCGGTGATCAGATGTCAGGTGTGAGCTACATTAATCTGAAGCAGATGACAAAAGAAGTAGATACAGCAGAGACTCTGTAGAGATGCAATTTCTGAATGGAAAAGTGTGTCCAAACGTTTGACTGGTAGTGTCAATATAACACCAGATTGGTCCACACACACACACACACACACACACACACACACACACACACACAGGGTTTTTATTTTGTGTTTTTAACAAGGATTTTTTTTCCACTTTGTTTTTTTTTTGTTTGTTTGTTTGTTTGTTTTTTATAATGCCATCTCCGGAAGCACTCAAATAAAAACAAAACAACAACAACAACAACAGGTGTAGAGGACCGGTGTCACTAATGGAACGGTCCCCTCTAAAAATTGGTCCACCCTGCCGTCACTGTGCCTTCACTGCGCATGCATCTGAGACTAACTCTCTGAGTCTGACTCTTTACAGCCAAAGCGATCAAAGGCAATAATGTGAACCATCAGATGACAAATTAAACCCTCTTGAATCATTCTAAAGTCAGTTTTAAGCAGAAACAACACTGTAAATCCGAAAAAGTTCAGTAAATTCAAAATTTTAATGGCAAAAAAATTACGACATAATTTTTGAGTTAATGTTCTAAAATTTTTAAGTCATGTCCAACTTATAAGTTACAAGTGCAAGAGACCCATACAACCTTATTTTATAAGTTTACTGAGCTTATTGCATATGCTTTTTTTTTTCCCAATTTAAACTTAAAACCTTAAAGTTCAGCTTGCTTATTACATTGACTTTTTGTCAGTTTTAAACTTAAATTTTAAAGTTTGGTTAACATGTAACATTAACTTCTTCTGTCACTTTCAACCTAGAATTTTAAAGTTATCCTGACTTATTGCATTTCATTTTTTCTGAAAATTTCAACCAATAGTTTTTAAGTTATATTAGCATATCATATTTACTTTTACAGAACTTTTAACTTAAAATCTATACACTTGCACAAAACATCCAAATAATATAATCAGGTCAGCTTTCAACACAAAGACCCAAGGCCAAATATTCAAAGCAATGGCATTTATTATTCAAACAATTCAAAACAATATTCAAACAATTCAAACCTTTAGGCTATTATTCAAACAATTGAACAGTCATTGTTTTTCACTCAAAATGGCTGCTGTACACGACACACGTCTTTGAATACTGAAGCAAAAGAAAAGTCAATAGGCAAACATACAGCTACATAATGTGTCCGTAAATATGATTGAACCAGACGTCAGCGCCACAAGTCCCATAAGACAAAACGGAAAATTCGCCTTAAATTAAACACCATGGCTCAAACTTTAAAGTAAAATTGCATCCATCCGAAAGTAATGCCTGATATGTTTTAATATTTTTGATCTAAATCAGTCAGTAAACACAAATACATGCACAACACGAGCTGGTCTGTCTGCCCGCACACCGACAGGCCAACAACACAACAAACCGCCTCTTTTCAGTTTGTCCACATATTGAAATAATGTAATGAATATGCTTAAACGTGAACACGTATTAACTTTTGTCTGGGTTGAACATTCTAAACGCTGTCATAATTAACATAGCTATTAATTATGTTTTTATAAGCTGTATTGGCAATACATGCGTAACAGTTTAACACCAACTCAAGCTGCAAGCTAATGATTGAACGATGAATACAACAGCAGCTGTATAATTGTGCAATAGCTGCCATATGGTCCAACTAGTCGATTAGTTGCAAAAATAATCGTTGACTAGTCGTAGAGAAGCTTGAATCTTCAACTGGACTTGGTTGCTTGACGCGAGGACGTTTCGCTTCTAATCACAGACGCTTCCTCAGCTAAATTTCTTGCTCTGGTAATCTGATTTCTGTCTAGACTCTTGTAGAGAAGAAGGCAGACGTAACTTTAAGCTGGAGTTTTAAACATAACCAGACCCCTCCTGTCGAGAGGCTAGTGACTAACAAAAGCTCTAATTAGCACCTATTGTGCTGTAGTGAAACTGTCCTAATGCGACTGATGTTTAAAACCCTAAAATGAAAATCAGAAGTCAGTTCACGCCTTCAAGCAACACACTTCCTCCTGTACACTAGCACTAGCTACCCTAACTAGAAAATACAGTGCTTAAGAATTTGTTTGAATGCAAGTCAATACATACCTCAGTCATTTAAATGTAGAGGTGTGAAGCTGTATCAGCTTCCAGGCCAGACGACAATGATGGTGGTCTATTCTGAGACATAGGAGCACAAAGGGGAAAAAATTACACTTGATTTATTAAAACAAATACAGATTATTAACAGCATCTTATTCATAAAACACCACAGATTTTCTATGAGGTTAAAGAGTGAAACTTTAAACCAAACTACAGTTCCTGTAGTTTCCCTTTCCACAAGCGAGAGACTTGGGCATGATTTTTGATTCTGAGCTGACTTTTATTCCTCACATTAAGAACATCCCAAAAATAGGTTTTAGCCATGTTTAAAAAACATTGCCAGACCCTGCCTCAGGCCTGTCTCAGGCCAACACGTGGATGCATGCATGCTTTTATCACCAGTCATTAGTTTGTTATAATGATCAAATTAAAACAAAAACATTTGAAATAAATCAGTCTGTATTAGGGCTGCAGCTATCGATTATTTTACTAATTGAGTATTCTATCGATTATTCTGGCGATTAATCGAGTAATCGGATAAAAAGTACTTCTGCGTTTTTAAACATCAATAGTCCAGGGCTCTCCCTAAGCAATGGCACAATGTCACTGCGCTAAATTGTTGGCATTTTGCTGAAATGGCGATGGGATGTGGCTTTCTGTTTTGTTTTCTCCAACTTGTAAAATGTAACCATTTTTAAGGTTTTTTTTTTAATAAAGGTTGATGGACTGGTCCCTGATTATTATTTTTTTTATCCCTCTTTCTCTGCAATTCAGCAGATGCATTTCAGCTGGAGGTTGAACATGCAAGCCTCAGTCAGTTTTTTTAAATTATTATTTTATTTAAGTTACCATGTTTGTGAAGTGTTGTGTGTTGCCCAAAAAAGCAAAAATTAAAAAGTCAGACACTCAGTGTGAGTCTGAGGGAAACACAGAAGAAAGAGTGGACTTCTGCTGTTTGTCAATGTAGCCGGGGACAGAGCTGTGACTCGCCTGGTCTGAGAGCCCCTCTCACCGGGCAGAGAGAGACAGCAGCTGGCCACCGGGTCCGTGT
The DNA here is from genome assembly GCF_902500255.1 of Thalassophryne amazonica. Lineage (NCBI taxonomy): Eukaryota > Metazoa > Chordata > Actinopteri > Batrachoidiformes > Batrachoididae > Thalassophryne > Thalassophryne amazonica. Next base: position 118,334,966 of record NC_047105.1, read on the forward strand.
GTTTTTTAAAAGGCTTTATTTTACTCTGTGTCACGTTGGAAAGTGGTAGCTATTGTTGCTATTTGATTAGCTGTTATGCTCCAGTCTTCTTCTGTTTTTTTTTCCTGTGGCCGTTGCAGCGCCACACACAGGCCTGGCATATGTACTACAACGTTAAACGAAGCTTCGAGGCACAGAATTTGTCTCAAACATTTTTTGTAATCGGATTATACGAGTTACTCGATTAATCGTTTCAGCCCTAGTCTGTATGTAATGAACAAGTATAAAATACAACGTTCGCTATGTTGCTTAAACTTGCTATGCTAGCTTGCTATGCTAGCGATAGACAGACAATCTAGTTAACGTTACGTCGTCCTCCAACTTTATTCCAACCTCCTGTTGTCAATGTCCGACACTTAAATAAACATAGTAGCACAGTTTTACACGAACACATGCAGAAATAAAGATAATAAACGTTACATTTATGGCGCGGGCAACGAGGGTTTGTCTTCCGCTTCAAGCAGCCATTTTGCTTCTTGAACTCGCGTGCGTGAACGGAGAGGAGGTGTATGTGATGTCATGACGTAACCACGGAAAACTCAAAAGTTAAGATGTCAATTCAGAGATTATTGCCTGTATTCAAAGTAAATCCGGATTTGTCACTTTGTGTACTCAAAAGATTAGTGTTAAATCAACGAATTGTCTTTTTATGATTCATGTGTATCAAAGATTTCTGAGTTAGTATGACTGTCCGGGTTTACAGTGAAGGCGATAATCGGTGAATCGCTACTGATACTCCAAAATGATGTTGGCGCAGCAGCACGTTAGACTCAGATGTGCTACTGTGGCGCTCTGATCGCTCACCTGCCTTTTATTATGAAATAATGCTGAATTTATGTGGAAATGATTGTTGTACAAAAGTTTCAGATATCTGTCATTGAGATAGATGAGGACTGGAGTGCAGTTTGAAGCAGAAATGATATCATAATCTGTGAATGATGCTGCTGATGCTGTGAAATGATGCATGATCAGTAAAGGCAGGGCAGACCGTTTTTTAGGTGGGACCATTTGGTCAGCGATACCGGGGCCACTAGGGCCGCAACAACGAATCGATAAAATCGATAAAATTCGATTACAACAGGCGTTGGCAACACATTGCATCATCGATGCGTTGTGTCGAGCGATTATGGCGTCAGAAGCTGCTGGCTGCTTCTGACACACTGCTAGTCACGTGACGTCCATTCCAGGTCTCTATTTCCATGCTCAGAGCGAGCCTCCACCAGCTCAGTCGCACACTCCATCTGTCAGTCAGCAGGGGCCAGCAGATTTGATGGGCGGTCTGATCTTTATCATTGTAAATCAGAAAGAATTATTTTCACCTTCTTCAATCTTTGATGACCTTTCACAGCACAGCACATCTGTAAGGTCGAGGCGTGTACGTTCATTCTTGTGTGCCTCTGTCTGTGAGTGTTATTTGTCCACATCTGACCTCAATCATTTTTTATTAAGTAAGTTTCTGTACTTGGGTCTTAGCCCAACACACCAGCCACAGTAGTGATCAGATATTCAGCTTTGATCTGGGTCTTTGAACGTTAATGGTCTGGTGTTGGTGGCTGTCACCACAGTTAGGTTCTGGGTGTTTCCAAGGGGTTCAACACTCTGGTGTCCTGGAATACAGTAGGTGTATGTACCTATACTAATTAGACAGCAGACTGTTACTGTCACTGCTTGTTTATATGTTGCTGTCTGTCCTGGTATGTTGTATCATGGGGCTTTTACCTCTTTGGTGTTTCACATATTACATCATGTCATTGTTAATACTGTCACCACTCATCTTTTGTTCTTGTCTGTCTCTATGCTATTTTGGTGTTCATTCCTTCTTGACAGAAATTATTTGTTAGTTTTTCTTAAAATATCATAGGCTGATCAAGAAGGGCAGGTGAAGGGCACACACGCACACCACATTCACCCATGCACTATATGTTATGTTATCTGTCTTGCAAAATCAAATTGCGTGTGTGTGTGTGTGTATATATATATATATATATATATATATATATATATATATATATATATATATATATATATATATATATATACGAGGTCTATTAGATAATAAACCGACCTTTTATTTTTTAATAAACTATATGGATTTGAATGACGTGCGATTACACCAATCATGCTTGAACCCTCGTGCGCATGCGTGAGTTTTTTCACGCGTCGCAGATGTCATTTCCCTGTGGGCAGGCCTTGAGTGAGATGTGGTCCCGCCCTCTCGGTTGAATTCCTTTGTTTCACACGCTGCTCGAGACGGCGCGCGTTGCTTTATCAAACTTTTTTGTGGACCTGTGAGGAATATCCGAGTGGACACTATTCGAGAAATTAAGCTCGTTTTCGGTGAAAAGTTTAACGGCTGATGAGAGATTATGGGGTGTTTCTGTCGGTGTAAGGACTTCCCATGGAGCGGGACGTCATGCAGCGCTTCCAGGCGCCGTCGTCGGCCTGTTTCGACCTGAAAACATCCTAATTTAAGGCTTAATTCACTCAGGACGTCGTGAGAGAACAGAGAAGATTCAGAAGAGGCCGGCATGAGGACTTTATGTGGACTGTTTAAGGACATTTTTTAATGAAAGACGTGCGCGCAAATTCGCCGAGTCGTTTCCGTGACGACTCAGCGAATCTGTGTGCGCCGCGACAGGAAAAACACCTCCGTGTTGAAAACCATTTGTAAAATTCAGGCGGCTTTTGATGGCTTTCAACAAGTGAGTAACTGAGAAATTGTTTAACAGCTTGGGCATGTTCCAACTTGCCCGTTAAGGTTTCCAACGGAGGTGTTTTTCCTGTCGCGACCCCCTGCGGTCGGGTCCGGCCCGACATGCGACTCTGCCCTCACGTGCTTTCATTACAAAATGTCCGTTAACAATGGAATGTCCGAATAAACTCCTCATGCCGACTTCTTCTGAAAGTTCTCTGTTCTCTGACAACTTACTGGGTCAACAGAGCCTGAAATGTGGAAGTTTTCAACTTGAAACTGCGAGACGCTGCCGCCTCGAAGCGCAGATCGCCGTCAGGCACTGTGGGCCGTCCTTACGGCGACACTACCAGACCAAAATCTCTCATCAGCCGTTAAAAGTTTTACCGAAAACCAGCTGAATTTATCAAATGGTGTCCACTCAGTTGTGCCTTACAGTTTTGAAAAAATTTTGATCAAACAAAGCAGCAGTCTCTGAGCCATTCCTAAACAATGAAAAAATCGATGAGAGGGTGGGCCACTCCTCACTCAAAGACTGCCCACAGGCAAATGACGTAACCGACAGGCGTGAAAAAACTCTCACATGCCCACGAGGGTTCAAGCATGTCTGATGTAATCACACGTGATTCAAATCCATATGGTTTTTGAAAAAAATAATAAGGTCGGATACTTTTCTAATAGACCTCGTATATACTAGCATGTTGCCCGTAGGGATCCATGGGAATGCTTTATAAAATAGCTAGCTGACATTTGTCAACAGCAGAAATAAATTAAGCAAAGTTAGTATAATGAGTTGGAATGGAGTGTGAACCCAGACAATTTTTAGAATCAGGCCTTAGACATCAACAGTTTTGAGAAGAGGAACTCAACCCTTTTTTTGTGAAAGTGTAGTGACACGGACCCACAACAGGGGGCGTTAATGAACGGACAATGGATGAGCCAAAAAGTAACAACTTAATGTTGTGAATTGCACAACGAAATACAGACAATCACAGAATTTGTATGCAATCAATATACAAAGGTGACGTGTGGGCAGGCTCGAGGATAGAAGACGTCTGTCCAGAGAAGAGCCGGATCCCACACGGCTTCCACCGCCAGCGGATCTGAAGAACACCGGAGCTGCCAAGTCCCGAGTCCCAGGTGGCCACCATCTCCAGCTGTCAGACCAGGTACTGCTGGCAGAAACAGAAACAGTTAATGGTGGGTGTGAGAAGACACACCCAGTAATCGTCCCTTGATCAGTTCCTCCGGGAGGGAGAACCTCCACCTCCAGAAACAGAGTCACCCGTGCAGCTCCTGTCAGTCACTTCCCTGGAAGGAGTGAGAGGCAAAGACGTCGCGCTCACACTTTCCGCCAATCCAGCTTCCGACTGTAGCCACAGGACAAACGGCTGCACACAGAACGATATTCAGTAAATCACAGCAGAGAAGGTTACCTCGAGTGGTAGATGATTTCTCGGCGAGGAAGTGGAGTTGCAGTCCGGCCTTTATAGTGATGGTGATGAGTGACAGCTGGTGCTGATAAGTGACAGCTGTCACTCCCAGCGGCTCCGACGCCCTCTCGTGCTTGGAGCCCGCACTCCAAGCAGGGCGCCATCTGGTGGTGGTGGGCCAGCAGTACCTCCTCTTCAGCGGCCCACACAACACCTTTCATTTTATTATTAATTTATTGTTTTTATCTATGTAGAAATTATTTATGTTTCTGTTATCATATACATCATATCAATACATAACAGTATTACTGTTATCATTATTACTATTATCATCAGTATTATTGTTATTATTATATTTTATGATTCATAAAAAAATTGTTTAACAAATAAATTGTGCAACATTTCTTTAATGAATTGGAATGGCTGTGAGTCCAGAATGTTCTTAGAACCTTAGACATCAGACTTCAACAGTTTTTAGAAAAAAGCCTTAACTCCTTTATTTCCTTTTATGTAATATTTTAACATTAATTTGCTGTCTTAATATATGTTTTCAAAATGAACGTTCCTTTAATTCTTTTTTTACGTGTGTGTATATCGATATACAACCCCAATTCCAGTCCCCCTAAAAATCGTTCCCCCCTGGTGACGCGGTTCACGGAGTATCACCTCATTTCTGCTTCAAACTGCACACCAGTCATCATCTGTCTCAACGACAGACATCTGAAGCTTTTGTACAACAATCATATCCACATAAATTCAGCATTATTTCATCATTAAAGGCGAGGCAAGCGATCAGAGCGCCACGGCTAAAGGAGCTGTTAGCTGATGTCTTCACTGCATGTTGGTTATTTCAAAGCGTCATGGAATTTCATTGAGTTTCTGCTTAAAATGGCATTGTTTTTGCTTAAAACTGACTTTAGAATGATTTAAGAGGTTTTACCTTTTTCATCTGATGGTTAATAATCTCATTAATCCATTTGATTGCTTTGAGTGAAGAGACTTCATCTCAGATGTGCTGCTGTGGTCCGAAATGATGTATGCGCAGATGCAAAAGGTGGACCGATTTTTAGGGGTGGACCATTTGGTCTGCAACACCGGAACTCCCCATCCGACCTTACTGATCTTGAGAGGTGCATCAAAGAGGAATGGGCAAAACTACCCAAACATAGGTGCGCCAAGCTTGTGGCATCAAGAAGACCTGAGGCTGTAATGGTAATGGTTAATGGACTGCATTTATATAGCGCTTTTCCATCTGCATCAGATACTCAAAGCGCTTTGCAATAATGCTTCACATTCACCCCGATGTCAGGGTGCTGCCATATAGGGTGCTCACTACACACTCGAGCAACTTGGGGATTAAGGACCTTGCCCAAGGGCCCTTAGTGATTTTCCAGTCTGGCTGGGATTTGAACAAAGGATCCTCTGGTCTCAGGCCCAACGCTTAACCACTAGACCATCACCTCCCCTGTAATTGCGGCCAACAGAATATTGAGTAAAGGGTGTAAATACCTCTGTACCTGTGAATTCTTTTTTTTTTATTTTTAATAAATTTGCAAAAATCGTTTTTCATGTTTTTATTATGGGGTGTTGTGAGTAGAATTTTGAGGGACAAAAATGAATTTACTTCATTTTGGAATAAGGCTTTAACGAAACAAAATGCATAAAAATTGAAGTGCTGTGAATAATTTCCAGATTATTCTATCTATCTAAAGACAGATTTTTACGGTATATAGTCTGTGGCTGCATGCTGTTTCATGCTGTGCTATTGGAAGATTGGAGATCTAAAGTTTTCGTAGTTGCTCTCCCTTCTATTTAGTCATTGAAATGAGTGTTCTGAACATAGTATTGGCTGAAGTATGCTGCTGCCTTTAAGGCTATGTCCATATTCATTGACAGACTTGTGAGGATTGTGATGGCTGTGAGTACATGTAATGGAACATCACTGCAAATTGTCCTGGGACAAAGTGAGATGTCAGAGAGAAGATGAATGGAAGGGTTGTGCTCTGGGACAGTGAAGTTTGACACTTTGGACACCTTGTTCTTTCAAGTCAATCATCAAGCAGCACAACCTGTTGATAATTGTGATAGATGAGCCAAGTGGATGGGGCCACAGAGCTATGAGACTGCAGGACTGACAGTGCAGTGAATGAGTGGGTGATAAATGAAAAGTAGGACTTCTTCAGTTATATAAGATTGTCAATACATCTGGAAGATAAGGTTTACCTGTGAGGGTTAGTTTGCCTGTCATGGTGAGATGTCAGCTTTTCATACTTGGAGACATTCAACCAATGATGTTTTTGAAAACAATTATTCCTGAAAGGATATGTCATACCGAAATTATAACAGTTAAGATGTAGGCTTTACTGACCGTCCGATGATCCACCAGGATTACTTTACCAAAAAACTGGTATAGCCATATGTTGGCTTCAATCAAGTTCCAGGCTTTGTCTAAAAGAAATCTAATTTTTGCTTTGGGGTATAGCAGGTATGAAAACAGTTGGAAAAAAAATTGAGTTCAGAGAAAATATTCTTGATGACTGGGAGGTCTGGCACCAAGGCTGGAGGCGATTCTGCAGCCTCTTGTCCTGGCTTGAGCATTCTGTCATGATTCTCAGGGGAGCTGGGCACAGCAGGAGGCACAATGCAAACTCACAAGTAGGTGGCAGGATGTAAAAAGCTTTATCGTACACAAAAAGGCAGTCAGCAAGGCGAAGGTACAGGCAGGTGTCATACAAAGGCGTCGTCAAAAATACAGGCTGAGGTCAGAGCACGGCATTCAAAGGTACAAGAGCTAAGAAAAAAGGCAAGGTCAAGAAAAACAGGCACGGTCGGCAACAAGGAACTAGGGCTAGGCACATGGAACACAGAGACGTGAGCTGGAACGGAGATAGTAACATCAATGATCAACAAGTGAAAAGAAAACTAGCAGGGTTTAAATACACAGTGGTTTAATTAGGATGTGATTTGAAGCAGGTGTGGTGAGCTGGCAGGAGGAGGGTGTGGACAAAGAAAGATGAGACACTGTGAGGCAAGAAAGTGCAGTGACAAGTGGGTGAGGAGATGACAGAGAACACCGGGTGTGGCCAACAGAGATGAGGAAGTGCAGGTGCAGGACAAGAGAGTGCAGGGATCAGAGGGAGACAGTGATACAAATGAAACTGGGCATGAATACATGAGAACAGAGATGGAGTGTACACAAGGGAGTGCAGCGACAACATGGACATGACTAATAACCATAAACTAACAATAGTAAAGTAACAAGACTGAGAGGAACTAATGGACAAAGGATGCATGGACTCTTTACAAGAAAAGATTAATACTTGACCATAAAAAGAAAAGCAGACATCAAGAAATTCAAAGGCCAAAACTAGAACATAACTGACATGAATAATACAACCGAAGACTAATGTGGTAAACCTGACAAATCAAACTAGTGACATAAGCAATCATGAAACAATCAAAAACACTGGATCAAAATTAAACAAGAACAGAACTCGATATGTGGCTGGAGTGTGATGAACAGAAAACAACAAGCTGTGACAAAAGCAATGATGAACAAAAATCAACGACAGTGGCTCAAAGACTAAACTATAAACCAGAATGGAACCCAAGATGTGGTTGAAGTGTGATGAACTGAAAACCAGCAGCTGTGACAAAGCAAAATAAACAGATGATGACAAATGACAATGACAAATCATGACAGATGCAAAAGGGAAACACCTTTTTTTATAAGTGTGCCAATGTCCCATGTGCATTGTTTCCAAGGTTGGGTAGGATTACTTTGAAATGTAATCCAAAAGTAATCATATTACAAGTAATCCAAATGTATGTACATACATACATGTAATCCACATGTATTCTTTCAAAGTAATGCTACCCAACCTTGATTGTTTCAGCATTGTAAATACCAGATTTCATAGTGATATATGCGTTCACTGAGCATCCTCTGTGCTTCCTCTGTGACACACTCGGCGACCAATGCCATTGATGAATATGTAGTCAGTGGTGCTTCTGTTTCCTAGTAGACCCCTGACTGTTTTTTGGGTGACACTGGCATCTGTTTTGCGACCATATGTATCTGGCTGTGTATAAAGAGGAATCAGGTACTTTTCCATCCGTCGTTGCCTTGCCATCTTATTTGGATGTAGAATCGTGACTGTCATTTTGACATGTACTTCAGGCTGCACCGCTGTCCAAGCCGCTGAAACACTCAACCAAAAATGGCCGCTGTGGGTATGTCCTGCATTATTGGAGGCTGCATCACTGTCCAAGGTTCTGAAAGAGTCAAGCGAAAATGGCTGTTGTGGGTCTGTGCTGCATTACAGCACTACACTCCAGTATTCACATCACTCATATCTGATCACATTTCTGTTTTATAAGAAAAAAAACAAAACTCATGCTTCTTTAGTTTTTGCAATAGCAATTGATTGGTCTGACGAATTTCATTTACCGATGCATTCGCCTGTGATAACCTATATTGTAAACACAGCAACAACAAAAACAGCACTTTATAATGAACTTTATTTGGAAAAATAACGACAACCTGCCAACATCACTGTGCGTTCATTGAGTGTTTATTGGCTGACCATAGCATTGTCTGTGCCTCATCTGTGCTTTCTTTGAGCATCCTCCAGTCTCTGTGTCCCTTCGGTGTTTGTTTTGAACATGGTCTGAAACTGATGGTGATCATATTGGCCACTGCATCATGTGTGTCTATGTGTGTATGCTTCCACTGAACATGCATTGTATGACCTAGTCATTTCATGGCATCCTTGCAGATTTTCTGGTCACAAAGGGGATGCATAAGGGATTTCATTCCTGTGCAACGGGTGGTTTTACTTTTTTGAGTAGCAATCCCAGCACTGTTTATGTCTACATACATTAAAGATTTTCAGATGAGTGAACATGTCTATCATATACACGATAAACTGAATATTGTTGAGATTCATACATCAATTGATACAGTGTGGAAATGATAATCAGTCACCATTAAATTACAGACTAGCATGTTGCATGTGGGGATCCATGGGCTGTAGATAGGGTAGTGTTTATAAAATAGGTAGCTGACATTTTTCAAGGGTGATAATAAATTGTACAAAGTTTATATAATGAGTTGGAATGGCCTGTGAGTCCAGAATGTTTTTAGAACCTTAGACCTTCGACTTCAACAGTTTATGAGGAGCCTCAACCCTTTTATTTCCTGTGTTTGCATAATGTTTTAATCTTAATTTACTGTCTTAATGTTTTCATAAATTGTTTAAGTTATCATGCACATTATGATGATGATGATGATGATGATTATTATTATGAATTTATTTTAGAATTAGTTGTTTTGTGATTTGATTTTTAAACGGACCACAACGGAAATAAGTGTTTTCACTTTCTTCTGTCATCCATGTATTTTTAACATATTTACAATGATATTATGTACTTACATTGACCTTACTAAATAAAATCACGCATGCACACTTTTAATATACGGGGTCTATTAGAAAAGTATCTGACCTTTTTATTTTTTGCAAAAAACTGATGGATTTGAATCACGTGTGCTTGCATGAGCAAACCTTGAACCTTCGTGTGCATGCGTGAACTTTTTCACGCCTGGCGATTGCATCATTTTCTGGTAAGCAGCCTTTGGTTGGGACGTGTGCAGTGCGCTCGGCGGATTTTCATTTCAAGGAAAAAGACGGAACAACTGGAAGAGCGCCGCATCAAATTTTTTCAGAAACTGGGCGACAGACAGGGTCAAGGTTGGCTCATGCAAGCACACGTGATTCAAATCCATCAGGTTTTTGCAAAAAATAAAAAGGTCCGATACTTTTCTAACAGACATCATATAGATGATTTTCCACCCCCTGCTGTAATGACGTGTGAGTCCAGAATGTAATTATCACATTGTTCAGTGTTGTTAGGTAAAATCAGTGGTTTCTCCAAAAGTATTAGTCCTATCAACTTTCTGTTTTGTCGGTGTTCATCCTTGACCCAAAATACATAACCATATTAAATGGCAAATGTCAGCTCTTCACAATTTGTCTGTGATCAAAGTTGCACGCACGCATGCACGCACACACGCACACACGCATGCATGCACGCATGCATGCACGCACACAGAGATTTTTGTCTTTTCTGCATTCTGCTGCAAGCAGGTGCTTTTAATTTTACACACCCACAAACAGTGGCAGAAGACATCAAACACAGAAGACATCAAACACTAAAGTCTTCAGCCACGGCAGCGGTATCAGTCATGGTACTGAATCAATAACATTAACAATACTATTAAACTAACATCAACATAACAACAACATTTAAAACTGCAAAACCCCAAACTCCCATGGTGCATTGCAGCACAGTGTCCATTGTTCACTGGTTAGCTAATATCACTAATTTCTCCGAAAATATTACTCCTATCAACTTTCTGTTTTGCACTGTTCATCCTTGACCCAAAATACATAAGCAAACCAAATGGCATAGGTCAACTCTTTCCCTGTGATCAAAGTAATACACACGCACACAGAGGCCACTTGGTTATTCTAATATAGATAGGATATCACAGATGCAAACCAAAGTTGAGTTTTAAATCGAACTAATGAATCAAAGGTTACCACACGCAAGATGATTTGTCCTCATTTTCTTTTAATCCGGTGAGGTACACCATGATAGCATTTATTGGTTCTGAGTTATTGCTTTAATAAACTGGAGGAGATGGCTGCTCATTCATTATTTAAATTATCTCGCCACTGACTGCATTTTAGAGGGCACATGCCAAGACTTTTCCCAATGAACTGAATCATACCTTAAGTGGTATATTGTCCTGAATGTGTATGAACAATAATCATATTCATAAACAAATTATAACTAGTAATGCCAGTGTAGGCATTTGTAAACAAAAACACTTGGCCTGCTTGTGTTCTTTTTTTATTGCAGGAACACAATGGTTTCTTTAAGTGAACAAATACATTTGTCTGTAACCTGGAACCTCCATATCATAAAATTCCTGCTCTACAAAAAGAAAATGTCATTCAATCGCATTCTTACTTTTGTGTCAATACAATTTTTTAAACATATGCCCCTCAGATATTCTTGTTTTTTGCAAAATTATATTTTTTTCAGATACAAAAAAAATATATGGGCAAAACATTTCTTAAAAAAAAAAGGCATCTGGATGGTTGCCATAGCACCCAAGTATAACATGGTGAAAAGTAATTCTGAAATATATGTAGAATTTCATAAGTAAAAAAAAAATTGAATTATGAGGTCAGTATAAATGAGAGATGACATCTTATCTGGAGTTTCATTAAGCGTATTATATACAGTAATGTAGTAAGAGATACAGTCAGAAAAACAAATCTTTCATGATATATCTGCAATAGAAATCACACAATAGGAAAGGGGTGTTAAAGTCACTTTCGTTCAGGGGCTACATACAGCCAATTAGATGTCAAGTGGGCTGGAGCAATTGTAACATAATTACCAACAAATAATAATAGGTCGATATTTTTTCCCTTCGTTTTGTTATTGTTAGATGTCCAGACGGGACAGGACCAGTACAGGCTATGGACCCAAATGCTGGGAGCAAGGAAACAGAGCTGGTTGTGAACGAAAAGATATTTATTTACAAGAAGGAAAATAATAATGCTACACTGTGGTGCCTGCAGAGTGGAGAGTCAGCCCGCTCGTAGCTGTGGAAAATAGGGAGCTGCAGGTTCCTGAGCCAGTCTTGAAAGGGAACTGAAATCCTGGAGTTTTGGATTCTGGAGCCGGGGCCAGGTGGGACGCACAGAGCCGAGAACAGGAACTAGGAGAATGGAGGAGAGAGATGGTGAGTGATTGCACTCGTAACACTGAAGTCTGAAAAGACAGTTCACTGAAGGCTTAAAACAGGAATGTTCACAGTTCTGTAAATAATGTTCTCCGTATAGGAAATAAGGTTTGCTGTTCAGGAATCATTCACAGTTCATGAATTATCTTCAGAGATCAGAGGTCAAGCAAGTGCAACGCGCCTTGTGACGCAGTTCCAGTTAAGCAAGACTTGACTTTAGAAATGACTTGGAAAGTTCTTAGTAGTTCAATATCAGAGTTCATACAGTTCTTAGAAAACAGTTCTTGGATATAGTTCTGGGATACAGTTCTTAGTCATGCACAGTCACCAGCAGAAATGTGTGAGAATGGAATCCCACAGAAACATGAAGGAACTTATCTGGAGCGGGACAGAGCTATGCGCTCTGAGCTGAGAGCCAGAGAGTTCCAAAGTGATGTTGTTGTGCAGGTAGCTGTGGAACCAGGAGACGATGCAGCATGGAAGCCGTGCAGGGTAGTGTCTGGAAACACCAGGGAAATCAACATGGTCTAATACAGGAATTAGAGTTAGCCAGGTTACCTTGAATATAAGCTACGGAACGCTCCGTGGGCTGAGTGCATGGAAGCAGCAGGAAAGGAAAGAAGAGTTCAAGGTCAGCGAATGATCATGGAGAATCAGGCGTGGATCATACTGTAGAATCTAGCAAATGATGAGCTGAAAGCCTGGGTTTATGTGCTCATGCACATTGGGTGTGTGGCAGTGATGATCAGCAGGGGCTTCTCAGCTCTGACTGTGCCATCTGGGGGAAAAACTCACAAACTACACACAAGGTAAAAACAGATAGGAAAGAGAGGCAGACCAAGGCAGTTCACAACAGTTTTCATGCAAAGTACAAATCCATTACAAAAACTTCATATTTAATGAAATATCCTTTTACAAAACATATCAACATACAACCCTAATTCCATTGAAGTTGGACATTGTGTAAAATGTAAATAAAAACAGAATACAATGATCTGAAAATTCTCTTCAACCTATATTCAACTGAATACACCACAAAGACAAGATATTTAATGTTCAAAGTCATGGACTTTGTTCTTTTTGTGCAAATATTTGCTCATTTTGAAATAGATGCCTTCAACACATTTCAAAAAAGTTGGGACGGGGCAACAAAAGACTGGGAAAGTTGATGAATGCTCAAAGAACACCTAATTGGAAACAGGTGAATGTCATGATTGGATATAAAAGGAGCATCCACATAAGGCTCAGCCATTCACAAGCAAAGATGGGGTGAGGATCACCACTTTGTGAACAACTGCATGAAAAAAATAGTCCAACAGTTTAAGAACAATGTTTCCCAATGAAAAAATAGTCCAACAGTTTAAGAACAGTGTTTCCCAATGTTCAATTGCAAGGAATTTAAGGATTCCATCATCTACAGTCCATAACATAATCAGAAGATTCAGAGAATACGGAGAACTTTCTACACATAAGCGGCAAGGCCGAAAATCAACACTGAATGCCCGTGACCTTCGATCCCTCAGGCAGCACTGCATTAAAAACCCACATCATTGTGTAAAGGATCTTACAGCATGGGCTCAGGAACACTTCAGAAAACCACTGTCAGTTAACACAGTTCATCGCAACATCTACAAGTGCAAGTTAAAACTCTACCATGCAAAGCGAAAGCCATACATCAACAACATCCAGAAATGCCGCCGCCTTCTCTGGGCCTGAGCTCATTTGAAACAGACAGATGCAAAGTGGAAAAGTATGCTGTAGTCTGATGAGTCCACATTTCAAATTGTTTTTGGAAATCATGGACATTGTGTCTTCCAGACAAAAGAGGAAAAAAGACCATCCAGATTGTTACCAGCGCAATGTTCAAAATCCAGCATCTGTGATGGTATGGGGGTGTGTTAGTGCCCATGGCATGGGCAACTTACACATCTGTGATGGCACTATCAATGCTGAAAGGTACATCCAGGTTTTGGAGCAACACATGCTGCCACCCAAGCAACGCCTTTTTCAGGGACATCCCTTCTTATTTCAGCAAGACAATGCCAAGCCACATTCTGCACATGTTACAACAGCGTGGCTTCATAGTAAAAGAGTGGGCGAGCATAGCGGGACTGATACCAACTCTGCTGCTTGGACAGACTGACAAAGGAAGATCCAGGTTGGATACACTTGGATTGCACAGACATTAAATTATGGACACACAGGTTACAGTTTTTATTGATTGCTTTGAGGCAACAGTCAACTCAAAATCCACATTTTCAAACAGTTAACACAGAGGCCTAAACAGTGCCCCAATGGTCAAAATGACACATTTTGTTTGCAAAAGGCTCTAACTGTGCCAACACATTTAAAATAATGAACAAAAGCAAATTTTGCCTTCAAAAAGCACAACTTGCCCACAAGTGTATGAGCACTTACAATCAATCATAACACAATGGACAACAAAATACAAAACACAGCACTCGGTGTGAGTCAGTGCACCATTGGTTGACATTGTAGCCCATAACTGTTACATGCTAGTGCCGTTTGCTGGCTTCTTGCAAAAAATGGATCCAGAATCAGATATGCTTTGATGCAAATTTTATTGATTCCATTACATTCTTTTTTTTCAGGCTTTTTCAAGGCTGACAACTTAAATATTCCTATAGAAAGTATGTAAATCAAAATATGTAAAATCCATTACTGTAGGCCTGTAAAAAATTAGAAAAATAAAAAATCAATCTTTTGCAGTAAAGAACAAAAATCTTTAGTAGGCCTATATTATAAGAGTATAGAGTACAGTACAATTGATACTCAGTCTCTTCTGTCTTGACGAATGGGCCACATGGCCTCATCCACATCACATTCAATGTTCTCTCTGGAAATGCAGCGAGGGAAAAACCTTCTGGCATGCCTGATCCAGCCTTGGCATGCCTCTGCATCAATAGCTTGGGCTGCAGCAGTCATTGCATTGAGCAAGGACATCCGATCATAGGGGCGATGATGATAAACCTTCCATCTCCAAGCACTAAAAAAATTCCTCTATCAGATTCAAAAAAGGGGAATATGGTGGAAGGATTTGCACCATCATCCGAGGGTGGACTGCAAACCACTCATTTACAATACGAGAGTGGTGGAATGCCACATCGTCCCATATGATGATGAACAGTGGCAAGCCAGGCCTAAACAGCCCTCTCTCCTGAGTCGGGATCAGCATGTCGTGAAGACCATTCAGGAATGCTGTGAGGCGCTCTGTGTTGTAGGGCCCAATGGTGGGGATATGGCAGAGGACATCATCATTGGAGATGGCAGCACACATAGTTATGTCGGCGCCACTCTGCCCTGGACCTGCAATAGTGGCCCTATGCCAAATGAGGTTCCTTCCTCGTCTCCTGACTACACAGATTGAAGCCGGCCTCATCTACATAATGAAGACGTGATGTGCCCCCTCGGCTTCAAGCTCCATTATTCTCTAAAGAAAAAAAAAAGTCAAAATTATAATTACGTAAAAGTGACTCTAGTTGACTCTACAGTAACTGCATGATAGGACAAGGCATACAGTAACAGTATAGTAATGTTTCCTTACCTCCACATATTGGCATCTGGCCTCCTTCACAGCATCAGAGTTCCTTTGAAAAGGAACTCTGTAAAGCTGTTTCATTGCCATATGGTTCCTCCTGATGATGTGGTTTATGATGGTCTCGCTCACAGTATATCTATGTCTAAATACTCCCTGATCTGCAATTACTGCAGCCCTGATTTCTCGCAGCCTAATGGCATTATTTGCCACAACCATGTTGACAATGGCTGCCTCCTGCTCAGCATTATAAATTCTTCTTCTACCACCAGCGACTGGTAGCCTTTCCATTCTATAAAAAATACATGAAATGGGAATGTGGAAAAAATTACACGAAGTACTGTATATTACTGTACTGCAGATATTTCTGTCTGTATATATTGTAACAACATTACCTGTTCTGTCGAAAAACTCTGACAATTGAGGCAACAGTGTTTCTGTTTACAACAGGTTGGACTCTTTGTCCAGTCTCTCTGAGTGAAAGGCCATGATTTATAACATGATCAATTATATTTGCCCAAATTTCATCAGTAGCTTGAGCCCTTCCAACTATACCTCCACCTTGCACACGGACTCCTCTTCCTCAGACTCCTCTCCCTTGGACTCCTCTGCCTCTTACTCTCACTCTCATCTGCCTTAGACCTCCTTGATCCATGCTTGCAAAGAACAACACAGGCATGGCACCTTTTAAGGCCTACTACATACTGATTGCAAATTGAAGATTTGTGTGAAGAAGTGTCAAACAAGTCCTTCAGTGACTGCATACTGATCAGATAGTGTATAATAGCTGGGAACATCTGGTTTCTGTTAGGATATTATAGCTAAAACAATGGAGTGTTGACTGCTTGAATGACATCTGTGTTAACTGTTTTGAAAAAGGGTGGGGGAAATGTGTCAATCCAATGAGAATGGGTTAACTCATTTGCAAGAGGTGTCTTTTGCTCTGCTGAGATGGTGATGATGAAGGCTGAGAGGTTCCCAACTCGTTCAAACAGGTCAAAGCAGTCAATAAAAACTGTAATCCAAATAATGACAAAATTTATGATTTAGAGAATTATGCTGAACATCACCTTTTATTTGAAGAAAATGAATGTAATTATTATACAGTACAACAATACAATGCTGAAATGGGCAAGGTACTTGACAAAGCATGATCCATCATACACTTTAATAGTCGAAATTTGAAATGTAATTTGGCTAAAATAAAAGAGCTTCTCAGTGAACTAAATGAAAGTTTTACAGTGATTGCTATAACTGAAACCTGGCTGAAGGACACTGATATTGCTGATGTCCAGATTGATGCATACAACATGTTTTATGCAAACAGGACAAGTAAAAAGGGAGGTGGTGTAGCCCTTTATGTCAATATTAATTTAAAATGTAAAGTTGTTAAACAAAAAAACAGTTACTATAAATAAAGTGATGGAAATGCTTACTGTAGAAATCATAAATGAAATGAGTAAAAATATTTTGGTTGGTTGTGTGTATAGAGCACCAGCGTCTTGCATAGAACTGTTTACAGACAAAATTCATGAGATGATTGACCAAATTAATAACAAATCATTAATTCTGTGTGGTAATTTTAATATAGATTTAGGGAATCCCAAAACATCAAGTGATTTTAAGTATTACATGAGAAATCTGAATCTATACCCTGTGATAACTAAACCCACAAGGGTGACTACACATATATAATATATTTATGAATATACAGGGTAAATTAATTAGTGGTATTCTTATGACAGATGTAAGTGATCACCTTCCTGTATTTATAATTCATGAGAAACTGTGTTGTGACATTGTGCAAAATAAAACCACTATATTTCTAAGAGATAAATCCAGCAAGACTATAGAGGCCTTCAGAGAAGATCTGAAGAAACAGAACTGGGAAGATGTGTACACAGATAATGTCAATATTGATTACAATACTTTCATATCTACACTGACTGATTTACTGTATATGACATTGTAAAATAACTAAAATTAGTGCTGATGTTAAGAAAAATACTGTTAACAATCCATGGATGACTAATGGGCTCAAAAATTCCTGCAGGAAAATATATATATTTGTATAGATCTTTTCTAAAATTACGAACTGAAGATGCTGAAGTTAGGTATAAAAAAATATAAAAACACATTGGTAGGGATTGTAAGACAGCAAAAAAAGGATTATTATTGTAAATTGTTAGACAAAATTAAAAACAGTATGAAAGACACATGGAATACATTAAATTATGTAATGCAAAAAGACAGGGTGAAGTCAAGTATTCCAAAATATTTTACAAAGAATAATGTTGATATTGAAAATGAAAATGAAACTGTTAATGAATTTAATGATTATTTTATAAATATTGGCCCTACCTTGTCATAGCAAATTCCATATAGACATTTTGATAGAGAAACAGCATTAGATAATGTTAGCAGTTTTTTTTTTTTTTTTTCTGGAAAAGTACAGGTGAATGAAATTTTTACTATTGCCCAGAAATGTGCCAATAAAAAAAATGATTATAAAAACTGATTATATTATAAAAACTGATTATACTGATATAAATGTCACTGATAAAGCAAATTATAGGTGACGTTATTGATCCTTTTACATATATCTGTAGTTTATCATTTAGTTCAGGCGTATTTCCAGATGCCATGAATACTGCCAATTCTGAAGAAGTTATTTGTAAATAGGTTGAATAAGTGTTTTAATAAATCCAATATTTTAAGTGTCAACATGGATTTCATTTAAATCATTCAACTGCTACAGCAATTATGGAATTGACTGAGGAAATTTCAAATGCTATGGATAAAAACATTATTTTGTTTGTATATTTGTAGACCTAGAAAAAGCATTTGATACCTTGGATCACACAATATTGTTGCATAAATTGTATAAATATGGTATAAGAGGTGTGGCACATCAGTGGGTTACCAGCTATTTAACAAATAGAAATCAGTTTGTTGAAGTTAACAACATAAAATTAAAAAAAAAAAGTGATATCGTTTGTGGGGTACCTCAAGGATCAGTCCTTCGGCCAATACTTTTTTGCTTTATGTAAATGATATTGTGTCTGTCTCAAAATTACTTAAGTGTATTCTGTTTGCAGACGATGCCATTTTATTTATTTTTTCTGGAGAAAATATAAAAGATTTGGGACACATCGGTTTTTAGGTATAGGTGTTAAATTTTACAATCCTACATGTTTACCAGTTTTTAAACATCAAAAATGACCAAGAGTGGTCTAGAATTACTTAGTCTAGTCTAGTCTAGTAATAGACATCTTTAGCATCACTTTATTTACAGGTATCAAGTCAATACAGTGGAGAGAAAGTGTTAAGTCATTATCTATCAAAGTACCCACCTTTCCTGAAAGCAACATCATGTGAGGACTGATTGCTCTGCTGTCACTCACAATTCCACACCCCTCTCAATCGAAGCCACGCCCTCCTACGCCAGAACGGGGCCAAAAAGTTTGAAAGTGAAAAAAAAGATCTGAAGGTGAAAAAAAGAAATATAAATGAAAATAAATTAGTTGATCAAAATAATTACAGAGCTGAATCAAAAATATGTTTAAACTGAAAAATATATACCTTACACTTTTTTATTTTAATAACACTTTTTAAATTATTATAAAATTCAAGAACAAACATTGAATTTTCAGTTTCAAAATTTATTTTTTCAATCTTTTTTTTTTTTAACTTTCAGATTACAAAACTTTTGGCTTGGATTTAGCTCCATATGCCTGCAGTCCAGACCTGTCAACCATTGAAAATGTGTGGCGCATTATGAAGCGCAAAATACGACAACGGATACCCCGAACTGTTGAATAAGTGAAGTCGTACATCAAGCAAGAATGGGAAAGAATTCCACCTACAAAGCTTCAACAATTAGTGTCCTCAGTTCCCAAACGCTTATTGAGTGTTGTTAGAAGGAAAGGCGATGCAACACAGTGGTAAACATACCACTGTCCCAGCTTTTTTGAAACGTGTTGCAGGCGTCTATTTCAAAATGAGCAAATATTTGCATACAGACAATAAAGTTTATCAGTTTGAACATTAAATATCTTGTCTTTGTGGTGTATTCAATTGAATATAGGTTAAAAAGGATCTGAAAATCATTGTATTCTGTTTTAATTTACATTTTACACAACCTCCCAACTTCATTGGAATTGGGGTTGTATCAAAACATATGAACCTCAGATTTAACACGTCTTTGCACAAATACAAACAAAACTTTATGTCAAAGGTATTTAGAACTGAAAAAATATCATATTGCACTTTACAATTTATGGCATTGCATGAACAATAGGATTCCCCCAAACCAAACTCTTTTGTAGTAAAGCTGTTGAGTTACATTAAATTGAACATTTTTAACTATTTCTACAGCTAGAATTCATTTTCACAGAACTAAGTGCAATTGGTGTCTGAAGCAGCATTTTAGAGGAGATAGTCATGTCTAGACTACTTTGTTTTTGCTCCTGAAATGTGGCATCTTTTGGCCTGCATAAGTGCATCAATATCAGGTGTCATGCCCTGACTAACAGCCAATCTCAGAATGTCATCTAAGTGCTTGTGTGTGAGCACACCTGCTTTTCTTCCACTCATTGATGGCGCACTGTCTGTAGCCAGGCTGATGGGACGGAACAAGTCTGGCTCTGTATCCACTTTTTGACCATGACATTTTGGCTAATGAGGGTGTCAAGGTGAGTAGAAAATAAAGTAATTGCTGCCATCTGCTGTTCAGTCTGAGTGACAGAGTTGTGGCTCTTCCTTTACTCTGATTAAAACAGTGTGCCCCTCTCTTCTGACTAACACAGTGCACCCCTAGTGGATGATGTAGGAATTGCATTTTATTACTAATTTCAAGTTCAAGTCTTTTATAATTTTACTTTCAAAACTCATCCAGCGAGCCAGGTTGAACACACTAGCAGGCCGGTTTTGGCCGGGCTTATTCTGCCTCTACTGGTGGTTGGCTCTCACTGCGGTATTGTATCACTTCCTATTCCGGAGCACAGCGGTGTTTTGCTGTATCTGTTAGCTGTTTAATCTGTGCAGTTAGATTGATCTAGTTAACTAGATAACGATTTGTTTCACAGTGTAATCTTCACGTGCCTTAACTAAAGCACTCCCTCTGCTGAATCACCTCTAAATTATTTACACATTATTCACTTTGCGTGTTTTTAGGAATCCGCTAGCTTAGCGCAGCTACTACCTCTTAGCCGGTTTAGCATGGCGGCTTCTCCTGTCTCTCCCGCACTTTTCTGCTCTGGGTGTGAAATGTTTAGTTATTCCTCGGCCTCCTTTAGCAGTAATGGTACTTGTAATAAGTGTAGTTTATTCGTAGCTTTGGAGGCCAGGCTGGGCGAATTGGAGACTCGGCTCCGCACCTTGGAAAATCCTACAGCTAGACAGGCCCCTGTAGTCGGTGCGGACCAAGGTAGCTTAGCCGCCGTTAGTTCCCCTCCGGCAGATCCCGAGCAGCCGGGAAAGCAGGCCGACTGGGTGACTGTGAGGAGGAAGCGTAGTCCTAAACAGAAGCCCCGTGTACACCGCCAACCCGTTCACATCTCTAACCGTTTTTCCCCATTCGGCGACACACCCGCCGAGGATCAAACTCTGGTTATTGGTGACTCTGTTTTGAGAAATGTGAAGTTAGCGACACCAGCAACCATAGTCAATTGTCTTCCGGGGGCCAGAGCAGGCGACATTGAAGGAAATTTGAAACTGCTGGCTAAGGCTAAGCGTAAATTTGGTAAGATTGTAATTCACGTCGGCAGTAATGACACCCGGTTACGCCAATCGGAGGTCACTAAAATTAATATGGAATCGGTGTGTAACTTTGCAAAAACAATGTCGGACTCTGCAGTTTTCTCTGGGCCCCTCCCCAATCGGACCGGGAGTGACATGTTTAGCCGCATGTTCTCCTTGAATTGCTGGCTGTCTGAGTGGTGTCCAAAAAATGAGGTGGGCTTCATAGATAATTGGCAAAGCTTCTGGGGAAAACCTGGTCTTGTTAGGAGAGACGGCATCCATCCCACTTTGGATGGAGCAGCTCTCATTTCTAGAAATCTAGCCAATTTTCTGAAATCCTCCAAACCGTGACTATCCAGGGTTGGGACCAGGAAGCAAAGTTGTAGTCTTACACACCTCTCTGCAGCTTCTCTCCCCCTGCCATCCCCTCATTACCCCA
Organism: Thalassophryne amazonica; assembly: GCF_902500255.1. Lineage (NCBI taxonomy): Eukaryota > Metazoa > Chordata > Actinopteri > Batrachoidiformes > Batrachoididae > Thalassophryne > Thalassophryne amazonica. The sequence goes on from NC_047105.1 coordinate 118,356,686, forward strand.
TCCCCGTAGAGACGGTGCCTACTCCCAGACCACCAATAACCAGCAAAAATCTATGTAAGCATAAAAATTCAAAAAGAAAAAAAAATAATATAGCACCTTCAACTGCACCACAGACTAAAACAGTTAAATGTGGTCTATTAAACATTAGATCTCTCTCTTCTAATTCCCTGTTAGTAAATGATATAATAATTGATCAACATATTGATTTATTCTGCCTTACAGAAACCTGGTTACAGCAGGATGAATGTGTTAGTTTAAATGAGTCAACACCCCCGAGTCACACTAACTGCCAGAACGCACGTAGCACGGGCCAAGGCAGAGGATTAGCAATCTTCCACTTCAGCTTGTTAATTAATCAAAAACCCAGACAGAGCTTTAATTCATTTGAAAGCTTGTCTCTTAGTCTTGTCCATCCAAATTGGAAGTCCCAAAAACCAGTTTTATTTGTTGTTATCTATCGTCCACCTGGTCCTTACTGTGAGTTTCTCTGTGAATTTTCGGACCTTTTGTCTGACTTAGTGCTTAGCTCAGATAATTATAGTGGGTGATTTTAACATCCACACAGATGCTGTGAATGACAGCCTCAACACTGCATTTAATCTATTGTTAGACTTGATTGGCTTTGCTCAAAATGTAAATAATTCCACCCACCACTTTAATCATACCTTAGATCTTGTTCTGACTTATGGTATGGAAATTGAAGACTTAACAGTATTCCCTGAAAACCCCCTTCTGTCTGATAATTTCTTAATAACATTTACATTTACTCTGATGGACTACCCAGCAGTGGGGAGTAAGTTTCATTACAGTAGAAGTCTTTCAGAAAGCGCTGTAACTAGGTTTAAGGATATGATTCCTTCTTTATGTTCTCCAATGCCATATACCAACACAGGGCAGAGTAGCTACCTAAACTCTGTGAGTGAGATAGATTATTTCGTCAATAGTTTTATATCCTCATTGAGGACAACTTTGGATGCTGTAGCTCCTCTGAAAAAGACAGCCTTAAATCAGAAGTGCCTGACTCCGTGGTATAACTCACAAACTCGCAGCTTAAAGCAGATAACCCGTAAGTTGGAGAGGAAATGGCGTCTCACTAATTTAGAAGATCTTCACTTAGCATGGAAAAAGAGTCTGTTGCTCTATAAAAAAAGCCCTCCGTAAAGCTAGGACATCTTACTACTCATCACTAATTGAAGAAAATAAAGAGTCAGAGCTCTATTGAGCCGAGTATTCCTTTAACTTTAACTAGTAATGACTTCATGACTTTCTTTGCTAATAAAATTTTAACTATTAGAGAAAAAATTACTCATAACCATCCCAAAGACATATCGTTCTCTTTGGCTGCTTTCAGTGATGCCAGTATTTGGTTAGACTCTTTCTCTCCGATTGTTTTGTCTGAGTTATTTTCATTAGTTACTTCATCCAAACCATCAACATGTCTATTAGACCCCATTCCTACCAGGCTGCTCAAGGAAGCCCTACCATTAATTAATGCTTCAATCTTAAATATGATCAATCTGTCTTTATTAGTTGGCTATGTACCACAGGCTTTTAAGGTGGCAGTAATTAAACCATTACTTAAAAAGCCATCACTTGACCCAGCTATCTTAGCTAATTATAGGCCAATCTCCAACCTTCCTTTTCTCTCAAAAATTCTTGAAAGGGTAGTTGTAAAACAGCTAACTGATCATCTGCAGAGGAATGGTCTATTTGAAGAGTTTCAGTCAGGGTTTAGAATTCATCATAGTACAGAAACAGCATTAGTGAAGGTTACAAATGATCTTCTTATGGCCTCAGACAGTGGACTCATCTCTGTGCTTGTTCTGTTAGACCTCAGTGCTGCTTTTGATACTGTTGACCATAAAATTTTATTACAGAGATTAGAGCATGCCATAGGTATTAAAGGCACTGCGCTGCGGTGGTTTGAATCATATTTATCTGATAGATTACAATTTGTTCATGTAAATGGGGAATCTTCTTCACAGACTAAGGTTAATTATGGAGTTCCACAAGGTTCTGTGCTAGGACCAATTTTATTCACTTTATACATGCTTCCCTTAGGCAGTATTATTAGACAGCATTGCTTAAATTTTCATTGTTACGCAGATGATACTCAGCTTTATCTATCCATGAAGCCAGAGGACACACACCAATTAGCTAAACTGCAGGATTGTCTTACAGACATAAAGACATGGATGACCTCTAATTCCCTGCTTTTAAACTCAGATAAAACTGAAGTTATTGTACTTGGCCCCACAAATCTTAGAAACATGGTGTCTAACCAGATCCTTACTCTGGATGGCATTACCCTGACCTCTAGTAATACTGTGAGAAATCTTGGAGTCATTTTTGATCAGGATATGTCATTCAATGCGCATATTAAACAAATATGTAGGACTGCTTTTTTGCATTTGCGCAATATCTCTAAAATTAGAAAGGTCTTGTCTCAGAGTGATGCTGAAAAACTAATTCATGCATTTATTTCCTCTAGGCTGGACTATTGTAATTCATTATTATCAGGTTGTCCTAAAAGTTCCCTGAAAAGCCTTCAGTTAATTCAAAATGCTGCAGCTAGAGTACTGACAGGGACTAGAAGGAGAGAGCATATCTCACCCATATTGGCCTCTCTTCATTGGCTTCCTGTTAATTCTAGAATAGAATTTAAAATTCTTCTTACTTATAAGGTTTTGAATAATCAGGTCCCATCTTATGTTAGGGACCTCATAGTACCATATCACCCCAATAGAGCGCTTTGCTCTCAGACTGCAGGCTTACTTGTAGTTCCTAGGGTTTGTAAGAGTAGAATGGGAGGCAGAGCCTTCAGCTTTCAGGCTCCTCTCCTGTGGAACCAGCTCCCAATTCGGATCAGGGAGACAGACACCCTCTCTACTTTTAAGATTAGGCTTAAAACTTTCCTTTTTGCTAAAGCTTATAGTTAGGGCTGGATCAGGTGACCCTGAACCATCCCTTAGTTATGCTGCTATAGACTTAGACTGCTTGGGGGGTTCCCATGATGCACTGAGTGTTTCTTTCTCTTTTTGCTCTGTATGCACCACTCTGCATTTAATCATTAGTGATTGATCTCTGCTCCCCTCCACAGCATGTCTTTTTCCTGGTTCTCTCCCTCAGCCCCAACCAGTCCCAGCAGAAGACTGCCCCTCCCTGAGCCTGGTTCTGCTGGAGGTTTCTTCCTGTTAAAAGGGAGTTTTTCCTTCCCACTGTCGCCAAGTGCTTGTTCACAGGGGGTCATTTTGACAGTTGGGGTTTTTCTGTAATTATTGTATGGCTTTGCCTTACAATATGAAGCGCCTTGGGGCAACTGTTTGTTGTGATTTGGCACTATATAAATGAAATTGATTTGATTTTGATTTGAGTTTCCTGAAACTTGGTACAAGTCCTTGTCATCGGTTGGTAATACTCATATTGTCATATAGTTCGAGTTGGGCCCATTTTATCAGAGTTTGTCAGGGTTTGGATTTTTGCATTGTCATGTTGTTCTGTTCTGTTTAGTTATTTTGTTGCATGTGAGTTCTCTTGCTGGTCTTTTCCTACTTGGGTTTTTCCTGTCGCTATTTCTCTTGTCTGTCTCTTGTTGCTTGGTGGTGGGAGTTGCACTTTGTCTGGCCACACCCTTGTTCTGGTGCTTTCCACACACCTGTTCCTAATCTGTAACTCATCACCTGGGTGTATGCCTGACCATGCCTTAGCCTGATGATTTCTGTACTGTTCTTTCTTTTGGACTGCCTTCATGTGTACCGACCCCAGCTAAGTCATTCAGTAAACCATTTTAAACTTCAGAGTAGGGCTGCAGCTGTAGAATATTTTTGAAATTGAGTATTCTAGCAATAATTTAATTGATTAATCGAGCAATCGGATAAAAAAGTACTTTTGCGTTTTTAAACATCAATAGTCCAGGGGTTTCCCTAGGCAAGGGCACAGTGTCGCTGCGCCATCACATACATTGTCAAATTTAGTCTATTCCTTTCTATTTACCTGGTTAGTTTTTTTTTTCATGTCTTTTACTCTGCGTGTTGCGTTTCAAAATTTGTAGCTCCTTGTGCTACATTGATTAACTACACACCTTATGTGCATGCTGTTCTTCTGTGCTTGTTTTTTTTGTTTGTTTTTTTTTTTTTTTTTTCTGGGGACGTTACAGTTTCTTGGTGCTTGGTGGCCACGCACAGGCATGACATATGACATAGACTATTGAACACTTTAGCAGTAGTAGCAGCAGTACTAGTAGTTAAGGAGAGAGAAACTTTGTTCTGCATTATCATCAAGTGTGGTAAAAACTTGGTGTCATACTTTTCTGTTCTCTTCCTTTTCCTTTCAGTGTTTTACCTCTTTGTTTTTTGCTAGTTACAGTGGCACAGTACTACTAGTAGTAGTACTGTAGTAATAGCAGCTGGCTGTTCTTGAGACAGTGTTAATTGCGCCCCAACAGTTTTCTGTAATCTGGGATAGGTGGGAGGTGATAGCTGTGTTGGTGAAGATGTTTTCATTTCAGTCTCTCTATCAAGCCTGCTCTGGGGTGGTTAATTGGATAGTTATTTCACTGAAGACACTCATTCACTGTAAATGGATCCATGGTTAAAAAAAATGAAAGAAAAACTTCATATGTGAATATTTGACTTTTTACTATGTAGTACAGAAATTTGAACGATAGTAAACACCAAAGGCATGAGGAGGCATACCTTGTAATCATCCTTTTTCTTAGCTCCAGTTGCATTGTAGTTGTCATAGTTGTACAAGTCCTTGTCATAGGTTGGTAAAACTCATATTATCAAAAGGTTCGAGTTGGGCCCATTTTATCAGTGTTATGGCCCTTAATTAACAATTCTAGCCTCCATCAGTTTCATGGGTGAGTGTCTGCATTCTGAAATTAATTCCTCTTACATTTTTAGTATTTAACTGAATTTGCTGATCCAAACCATCAGTGATTTATAAAGGAAAATCATGGAAATCATAAGGGGTGCCCAAACCTTTACATACAACTGTATGGAGAACTAGGAGAACTATTGGCGAATACCCAGATTGTGCATTTCCACCAAGATTATGTATTGCATTAAATAAATTAATACATTTTTGAAAATTCTGCCTAAATTGCACCTCACAATTACACTTATGTGCATTTACCTCTGTAGTTTATATTGTGATATTATTCTAAATTTATTGGTATAGTCCAGTGACATCTTTGATTTAAGATCAGTGAAGGTATTTCTTTATCAGTCCCAAGACTGGTGAATAAGTGAAGAGAGTTGGGTACCAGGAGGTGGTCAGGGACAGTTTGACTGGAGACAAGTCCATCCTGTGTGTAAGAGAAAGGCTGGACAAATCCCTATGCATAATCCTCAGTATTTAGAATCCCAGTAGCAGGAGAAGGCCAATGGGGCCTACACGGTACACCTGATTGTGACAGAAACATGGTTGCTTTCAAGAGGTGTGAATGGATCAGTTTTTAGCCTGGGTAGTTGCCATCCAGGACACAAGGCAGTTCTGCTGTGTCTTGGGCACGGAGATGCACAACACTGTTTTTTTTTTTAAATTTATTTCTCAAATCATTACTTACTTCTTTCAGCATTGGAATTTGCTCTCGGATCATACAACAATAGCACTCATTATTTTTGTATGTTTGGTGGCATTATCAGGTCCTTTAATTAAACTTTTTTATGCTGCTAACAACTGCAGGACTTGTTTCTCTGATAGCAGGACATCAATCTCCAACAGTTCCTTTTCTGTATCTCCAGTCCCAGTGTCCCGACTGAACTCTTCTCATGAAGAGGCATGCACCCAGGACCTACACTCAACAAAAATATAAACGCAACACTTTTGGTTTTGCTCCCATTTTGTATGAGATGAACTCAAAGATCTAAAACTTTTTCCACATACACAATATCACCATTTCCCTCAAATATTGTTCACAAACCAGTCTAAATCTGTGATACTGAGCACTTGTCCTTTGCTGAGATAATCCATCCCACCTCACAGGTGTGCCATATCAAGATGCTGATTAGACATCATGATTAGTGCACAGGTGTGCCTTAGACTGCCCACAATAAAAGGCCACTCTGAAAGGTGCAGTTTTGTTTTATTGGGGGGGGATACCAGTCAGTATCTGGTGTGACCACCATTTGCCTCATGCAGTGCAACACATCTCCTTCGCATAGAGTTGAAGAGAACACCTCTCCAACGTGCCAAACGCCAGCGAATGTGAGCATTTGCCCACTCAAGTCGGTTACGACGACAAACTGGAGTCAGGTCGAGACCCCGATGAGGACGACAAGCATGCAGATGAGCTTCCCTGAGACGGTTTCTGACAGTTTGTGCAGAAATTCTTTGGTTATGCAAACCGATTGTTTCAGCAGCTGTCCGAGTGGCTGGTCTCAGACGATCTTGGAGGTGAAGATGCTGGATGTGGAGGTCCTGGGCTGGTGTGGTTACACGTGGTCTGCGGTTATGAGGCTGGTTGGATGTACTGCCAAATTCTCTGAAACGCCTTTGGAGACGGCTTATGGTAGAGACATGAACATTCAATACACGAGCAACAGCTCTGGTTGACATTCCTGCTGTCAGCATGCCAATTGCACGCTCCCTCAGATCTTGCGACATCTGTGGCATTGTGCTGTGTGATAAAACTGCACCTTTCAGAGTGGCCTTTTATTGTGGACAGTCTAAGGCACACCTGTGCACTAATGATGGTGTCTAATCAGCATCTTGATATGGCACACCTGTGAGGTGGGATGGATTATCTCAGCAAAGGAGAAGTGCTCACTATCACAGATTTAAACTGGTTTATGAACAATATTTGAGGGAAATGGTGATATTGTGTATGTGGAAAAAGTTTTAGATCTTTGAGTTCATCTCATACAAAATGGGAGCAAAACCAAAAGTGTTGCGTTTATATTTTTGTTGAGTATAGTTACCATATTTACTGTTTGTGTCAAACAATGCACTTAATCTGCATTTAGTCCACCAAACTGCAAAAGAGTGCTGGCCTTGGCTGGGGAAGTCATAGACTTCCATCCTTGTCATGCTACAGAATGCAGAGATAAGCACCTGTACCACAGGCCTTAAGGACTATATGGAACCTACTTCTCATAGGATCTGAATTTACTCAATCAGAATTGGTGTAAATAGAACTCAGTCAAATCCAAAACAATGCCTTCCAAAATGCATTAAAGAAAGTAGTTACATATACTGCATCATGACAAGTGTTTTCCAAAAGGTCAGTGGATCTTTCAAAATTCAGTACATGCTTGAGGCAATGAATAACAAAATTTTTGAATTGTATTTTTATTCCAAATAGGATATTTCAGATTGGAATTATTAGTGAAGATAAAATAATGTATACTACTAATAATAATAACAACAGCAATAATAATAATAATGTGGAAACAAGTTAAAGTTACATACATACACACATAAACCAAATTCCAGAAGACCCTATATAGCAGAAAACCGGATTTGACCTTTGACCTTGGTTAATGCTAAACCACTGTTCTACAGGCCATTTAGGATACACCTGCTGTGTTTCAACATGTCCAATATAGTAACAAACCAACAATTTTGTGCTGCAGAATAAGCAAGTCCAGCATCTCGGTCTTGCGGGGGCTGATGGGAAGGCATCGGGACAAACAAATGCACGTGCTTGATGGCGGACGCGTAATCAGTGTAATATCGCTCACTACTGCGTGTGGTAAATGGCATTTCTCATCAAAAGTAAGCATAATAAATGTTTCCCAGTACATTGGACTGTGTTGTTACAGAAGAGTATTGCATTCACTGGCTAAAAAAATAAAAAAATTGACCGCTTATCTCATAATTACGAGAAAAGATCTCATAATTACGACATCAGGATCTCGTAATTATGACAAAAGATCAGGTGTCTAAATTGTTTTATGTATGTACTTCTGTACTTCCAGTTCCCCAGTAAAGACGCAGGCTGAGCTCAGCTGATGATAACACACTGCAATTAAACACAACGTGTAGATTTTCTCCTGAAGTGCTCCCAGATGAATGTCCAGGGATGACCACGGGGTGTCTTTCAGCTTTCACTCACACAGACCCACTGACTGCTGAGGGACACAGCGGGGCTCACTCCCAGCCTGGCGCATGCCAGTCTGTGGGCACGTGCCCCGCCTTGCTGGAAGAGTTTCATTCATCCCGGAACAGCTTGGGGGAAATCCACACTTTGAGTGCGTCATGGTGTGTGATCACAGTGCAGTGTCGGAGGTTACAAATTGGGCAATTTTATATTATGACTTGGGAATTCTCACCCTTGTCTTTACTGAGGGACTGGAAGTACGGAAGCACATTGTACGGAAGCGATTGTACACACACACACACACACACACAATAAATAAAAAAAAATAGCCTGATCTTGTTATTACGAGATCCTGATGTCGTAATTATGAGATCTTTTGTCATAACTACGACATCAGCGGTCATATTTGTTTATTCAGTGAATGCAATACACTTCCGTAACTGACAGCTGCGCACATGGCTTTGTTTGTCCCGATAGCCACCGACTGGAAATGCGCACCGCGCATGCGTACTGGTGGTGCTGAACTCGGTTTCTGAGCAAAACTTGGCAGACATATACTTTGATATACAGGGAGTGACATAGGCTATTGAGCACTTTATTATTATTATTATTATTATCATTAGTAGTAGTAGTAGTAGTAGTGGTGGCAGTAGTAGGAGAAGGAGGAATATTTAAGGGGAGAGACACTATTGTGCTGCAGAATTGAGCCACACTAGGCACACACATAGTTTGACATACAGGGAGTGACATAGGCTATTGAGCACTTTCGCAGTAGTAGCAATAGTGGTAGTAGTTAAGGGGAGAAACACTTTTGTGCTGCATCATCATCAAGATTGGTAAAAGGTCGGTATGATACTTTTCTGTTCTCTTCTTTTTCCTTTGAATGTTCTGACACTACAAGGCATTCTGGCATACCGAAGGTGGTAACACCAAACTTTGGTGCTTTGGCTAATTACGGAAAACCAGCTGTCAAGAATTTAGGAGTGATATTTGACAGCTGTCTGTGATTTGATCAGCAGATAAACTCAGTTGTCAAAGAAAGTTTTTTCCAGCTTCATCTTCTGCCTAAAGTAAAGCACTTCCTCAGTAGATGTGATCTTGAGATGGCATTTGTGCTTTCATCAGCTCTAGATTTGATTATTGTAATGCACTTTATACTGGCATTAATCAGTCTTCTCTTGCACACATTCAAATGGTGCAGAATGTTGCTGCTCATCTTTTTACAAACACTTTTAGACATGAGCATATTACGCCTGTACTTTACTCACTCCACTGGCTTCCAGTTCATTTTAGAATTGATTTTAAGATTTTAATGTTTGTTTTTTTAAAGCTTTTAATGGCCCTTCATCTCCTTACCTGTCTGAAATTTTAACTCTCTGTACTTACAGTAGGACATTACAGGCATCTGACCAGCTTTATGTGGATGTTCTGAGGGCAAAATATAAATTCTGGGGTGATTGTGCTTTTGCGGTAGCTGGCCCCAGACTGTGGAAAAAGCCCCTCTTGACTTGCGCACTATTTCTGACCTAGCACTTTTAAATCTAAATAAAAGACTTATTTATTTAAGATGGCTTTTTACCTATTTATTGTATGTGTGTTTTATTTTAGTGAATCTGTGTTTTTACTGTTAAAAACTTTGGACACCATCTGGTGCTGTAAAGCACTTTATAAATATGCGTTGATTGATTTACTGATTGGATGTTTTATCTCTTCACTTTTGGCCAGTTACAGTGACATAGTAGTAGTAGTAGTAGTAGTAGTAGTAATAGCAGTTGGCTCTTCTTGAGACAGTGTTAGTTGTGCCCCAACAGTTTTCTGGAATTCGGGATAGGTAGGAGGTGATAGCTTTCTTGGTGAAGCTGTTTTCATTTCAGCCTCTGTATTAAACCTGCACTGGGTGGTTAATCAGATAGCTGTTTCACTAAAGAGACTCATTCACTGTCAATGGTTCCACGGTAAAAAAAAAAAAACTTAATGCATGAACGTTTGACTTTTTTTTTTTTACTGTGTAATACTCTAAATACCATCTACACTTTTCCAGAAATTTGAACGAGAGTAAACACCAAATGCATGAGTAGGCCTATCGCGTAATCATCCTTTTTCCCAGTTGCAGTTGTATTGTAGTTGCTGGTATTATTTATTACCTGTTGACATTATGCAGGTAAGCAGCAATACATCATTTATCTTATGACAAATCCATTTTAAGACATTTTCAGGTTAATGAAAATTGTACGTTTGTGCTATTTCTGAATTTATATTGTTCCTGTATTTCTTGTCTGTTTCCAGTGTTTGAAGATGCTTTTGAACTTTTTTCACTTGCACTAGATTTGTGGATGCAAAGTTTCTGCTGTGTGTTTTGTTGAGACATTATTCAACATGACAGATTGTTTCTCACTGTTTCTGTAATGTGCTGTATGCAAATGAGACTTCTCCTTCTTCCTTCACTTTGCTCTTGACACCCGGCTCCCTTTATCATTTCTTTCACGCAGCTCTCCAAAACTCCTGCTGTCTTTTCATGGCAATTTAATGAGAGCCCCAAGTAACAAACTCAAATTTTGTTTGTTCCCTTTGTTGAGAAGGTAAAGTGGCAACACTCAGTAATAATTCATGCAAATATGACCCGCTGCAGAAATTCTTTCTTCTTCTGAAGATTTTGACGGTATGAAAAAAGTTTTAGCAATGGCTTAACATCCACATCCAGTGTTGTTAAACAATGTTTCAGCTTTTTGACCAAAACAGTTGCCGTCTAATTCCTTTAAAGCAGTGTCAATTGTAATGAAGTTATTTCAGTTTCAATTTATTTTCATTTATATAGTGCCAGATCACAAGAGTTGCCTCAAAGCGCTTCACACAGGTAAGGTCTAACCTTACCAACCCCCAGAGCAACAGTGGTAAGGAAAAAACTCCCTCTGAGGAAGAAACCTCAACAGACCAGACTCAAAGGGGTGACCCTCTGCTTGGGCCATGGTACAAACATAAATTACAAAACAATTCACAGAACAATTCACTGACAAATATACAAGAAATGCTATTGGCGCACAGGACAGGAGGATCGCCAACACGAACACAACTCCCATCTCTGGATGGAGCTGCACCTTAAACAGAGAGAAAAAACAGAATCAGGCATCAGAAAGACAAAAAATACTATATAATTTGTCAGCATTAAACAACAAGAAAAACAGAGAAATACGGCCACTAGCCGTAAACTTCACTAAAAGACCCAGAATTTAGGTAAAGTTGAGGCCGCGGCCCGCTCCAATTACTACTAAAATGAATTAAAAGAGTAAAAAGTGTAAAACAAAACTGTACCAGTATGCTAGCCATATGAAAGGGAAAATAAGTGTGTCTTAAGTCTGGACTTGAAAGTCTCCACAGAATCTGACTTTTATTGATGCAGGGAGATCATTCAAGTTATCTCAGCATGAATGTGCCTAGAGAGGTGTTATTTCAAAAATTTGGAAATCTATAAATGTTTGCATGGAATATGGAAATGGAATAAACCATAGCAGGATACATTTTGGGTCATTTGGTCCCAACAACCCATATGGACGGAGCCAGTGAAGATATAGGTTTCAAAAATCGCCAAAAATATCTTGAGAACCGCTGCACCTAGAGACTTGAAATTTGGCTCCAAATGTTGCTTAACCCCAAGTTTATATTCAACTTCTATAGTAACAATAAGCCTATCTGGTGTTTTTAAGAGTAATTGACAAAAAAACTAATTTCAGTATATATGTTATGATCAATTGTAACAAACAAAATCTATGTAGTTTTTATTTCAGGAACACCAGTTGATTATAATCATCACAAGTAAAGAATGACATGGCCACAATGAACTAATTATAAGCAACAGTGTTTTTCTACATCAACAGCAGATATACGACACACGTGTTACTTGAAATTTTCAAACGCTCCATCCATATGGGTTTTTTGAACCAAATGACCCAAAACTTATACTGTTAGGTTTTATTCCATGTATATTTCCATATTCCTCCATGACCAGTAAAAAATCAAGGACCGAGACGTCGCCGGTATGGCGGAGCCGGGGCCCCACCCTGGAGCCAGGCCTGGGGTTGGGGCTGGCGCGAGCGCCTGGGGGTCGGGCCTTAGCCCATGGGGCCCGGCCGGGCTCAGCCCAAAAGAACGACATGGGCCCGTCCTCCTGTGGGCTCACCACCTGCAGAGGGGGCCATGGGGGTTGGGTGCAGAGAGGATTGGGTGGCAGTCGAGGGCGGGTGGCCCGGCGGCCCAGTCCATGCTCACAGCCCCTGGCTGTTGGGACGTGGAATGTCACCTCGCTGGGGGGGAAGGAGCCTGAGCTTGTGCGGGAGGTTGAGAGATAGCGACTAGAGATAGTCGGGCTCACCTCCACTCACAGCTTGGGCTCTGATACCCAACTCCTGGAGAGGCGCTGGACGCTTCGTTTTTCTGGCGTTGCCCAAGGGGGGGGGGCGGAGAGCTGGGGTCGCATTGCTTATTGCTCTCCAGCTCAGTCGCCATGTGTTGGAGTTTACTCCAGTGAACGAGAGGGTCGCGTCCCTACACCTTCGGGTCGGGGACAGGTCTCTCACTGTTGTCTCGGCCTACGGGCCGAGCGGCAGTGCAGAGTACCCGACCTTCTTGGAGTCCCTGGGAGGGGTACTAGATAGCGCTCCGACTGGGGACTCCATTGTTCTCCTGGGGGATTTCAATGCCGACAGTGAGACCTGGAGGGGGATGATCGGGAAGCATGGCCTCCCCGATCTGAACCCAAGTGGTGTTCAGTTGTTGGACTTCTGTGCTAGTCACAGTTTGTCCATCACAAACACCATGTTCGAGCACAAGGGTGTCCATAAGTGCACGTGGCACCAGGACACCCTGAGCCGGTGGTCGATGATCGACTTTGTAGTCATATCATCTGACCTTCAGCCACGTGTCTCGGACACTCGAATGAAGAGGGGGCAGAGCTGTCGACCGATCACCACCTGGTGGTGAGTTGGATCCGCTGGGAGGGGAGGAAGCCGGTCAGACCTGGCAGGCCCAAATGTATCGTGAGGGTCTGCTGGGAACGACTGGTGGAACCCTCTGTCAGCGAGGTCTTCAACTCCCACCTCCAGGAGAGCTTCTCCCAGATCCTGGGGGAGGTTGGAGACATGGAGTCCGAGTGGACCATGTACTCCACCTCCATTGTTGATGCGGCCGCTCGTAGCTGTGGTCACAAGGTCTCTGGTGCCTGTCACGGCGGCAATCCCCGAGCCCGGTGGTGGACACCAGAAGTAAGGGATGCCGTCAAGCTGAAGAAGGAGTCCTACTTATCTTTGTTGGTAGGTGGGACCCCGGAGGCAGCTGACAGGTACCGGCAGGCCAAGCATGCCGCAGCCCGTGCGGTCACAGAGGCAAAAACTCGGGTCTGGGAGGAGTTCAGGGAGGCCATGGAGGAGGACTATCGGTCGGCCTCGAAGAGATTCTGGCAAACTGTCCGGCACCTCAGGAGGCGGAAGCAGCTCTCCACCAGCACTGTTTATGGTGCGGTGGGGAGCTGTTGACCCTGACTGGGGATGTTGTCGGGCGGTGGAAGGAATACTTCGAGGATCTCCTCAATCCCATCGTCACGTCCTCCGAAGAGGAAGCAGAGACTGGGGACTCAGAGGCAGACTCATCCATTACCCAGGCCGAAGTCACCGAGGTGGTTAGAAAGCTCCTTGGTGGCAAGGCTCCTGGGGTGGATGAAATCCGTCCTGAGTACCTTAAGTCTCTGGATGTTGTGGGACTGTCTTGGCTGACACTCCTCTGCAACATTGCGTGGCGATCGGGGACAGTGCCTCTGGATTGGCAGACCGGGGTGGTGGTCCCTCTGTTTAAGACGGGGGACTGGAGAGTGTGTTCCAACTATAGGGGGATCACACTCCTCAGCCTCCCTGGTAAGGTCTATCCCAGAGTACTGGAGAGGAGAATTCGACTGATGGTCGAACCTCGGAGTCAGGAGGAGCAGTGTGGTTTTCGTCCTGGTCGTGGCACACTGGACCAGCTCTACACGCTCCATCGGGTGCTCGAGGGTTCATGGGAGTTCGCCCAACCAGTCCACATGTGTTTTGTGGATCTGGAGAAGGCGTTCGACCGTGTCCCTCGGGGCACCCTGTGGGGGGTGTTCCGCGAGTACGGGGTCCGGGGTCCTTTGCTAAGGGCTATCCGGTCCCTGTACGACCATAGCAGGAGCTTGGTTCGCATTGCCGGTAGTAAGTCAAACCTGTTTCCAGTGCACGTTGGCCTCTGCCAGGGCTGCCCTTTGTCACCGGTTCTGTTCATTATTTTTATGGACAGAATTTCTAGGTGCAGCCAGGGTGTAGAGGGGGTCTGGTTTGGGAACCAAAGAATCTCATCTCTGCTGTTTGCGGACGATGTGGTTCTGTTGGCTTCGTCAAATCAGGACCTTCAGCGTGCACTGGGGCGGTTTGCCGAGTGTGAAGTGTCCAGGATGAAAATCAGCACCTCCAAATCCGAGGCCATGGTTCTCGACCGGAAAAAGGTGCTTTGCCCTCTTCAGGTCGATGGAGTGTCCTTGCCTCAAGTGGAGGAGTTTAAGTATCTCGGGGTCTTGTTCACGAGTGAGGGATGGATGGAGCGTGAGATCGATAGACGGATCGGTGCAGCATCTGCAGTGATGCGGTCGCTGTATTGGACCGTCGTGGTGAAGAGAGAGCTGAGTAGGGGGGCAAAGCTCTCGATTTAACGATCGATCTATGTTCCGATCCTCACCTATGGTCATGAGATTTGGTTCATGACCGAAAGAACGAGATCGCGAGTACAAGCGGCCGAGATGAGTTTCCTCTGCAGGGTGGCTGTGCGCTCCCTTAGAGATAGGGTAAGGAGCTCGGTCACTCGGGAGGAGCTCGGAGTCGAGCCGCTGCTCCTCCACATCGAAAGGAGTCAGTTGTGGTGGCTCGGGCATCTTTTCCGGATGCCCCCTGGATGCCTCGCTGGAGAGATGTTCCGGGCACGTCTCATTGGGAGGAGGCCCCGGGGAAGACCCAGGACACGATGGAGGGACTACATCTCTCGGCTGGCTTGGAAATGCCTTGGGGTTCCCCCGGAGGAGCTGGGGAGGTGTGTGTGGATCGGGAGGTCTGGGTGGCTTTTCTTGAGCTGCTGCCCCCGCGACCCGACTCCGGATAAAGCGGAAGAAAATGGATGGATGGATGGATGGATGGATGGATGGATGGATGGATGGATGGATGGATATTTCCATATTCCATGCAAAAATTTGAAAATTTTGAAAATTCTGATGAAGCGCCAGCTGCAAGAACAAAGCTGGACGACGGTTAAACGATGCCTCCGAAAGTCAAAGTAAGTCCTGATTTCTTGTTTCATTTTGGCTTTGGTGTCCTTCGTTAGTTCTGTGTGACAGGTGCTTAAGTGGCTAAACAAAGACAAACGCAAGATTTGAGTGAGTTTACGGATATATTTGGACCAGAGGATAGTGAGATTTACATGGATGACATTCTCAGTCAGGGAGAAACACAGGAAGTCCACGACCGGCACTTAGTAGAGACAGTGAGAGTCATTGCAGAACCAGGTCTCACTGAATGAAGCCACATGCAAATTTAAAATGAAACAAGTTCACTTTCTTAAATGCATCATCTACGCAACAGGCATCAGAACCAAACCAGACAAAGGGCCCGGAATTGTGAACTTTCCCCAACCCAACAATGTGACAGAGCTAAAAAGATCCCTGGAGATGATAACCACTGATAAACTATTTTATTATTGTGATGATTACATTAAGACTACATCAATATTTAAGTTATGCAACTTACACGTATGCCATCAGATGCTGACCTTCCCTTATTAAATATCAGAGACAGAAAGAGCGGTTGTTTAGAATTTAGAAGAGTGATGCTTTCCTCATGGTCAGTTTTGTACTGCCTCCTCAAGAACATGTTCTGCAGAAACTTTCTTTATGTATATGTGAAGACCAAAAACCTTATTTGAACAGTAGCTTTAACAGCAACATCCTTGCAAATAAACTTCACTCGCTCATCTTCAACAGCTTACTCCAATTATGGGTCGGGGGGGGGGTGACTGGAGCCAATCCCAGTAGTCAAATAAACCTAGTTCCATAAAATTGTTGATAAGTTATTTTATATTACTTTTTTTATTTTTCCCATCCCTACAGGATAGGAATCAATGCAAAAACCAAAAATAAAAATAATATAGAACACACTTTAGACAGTTAATCACAAACTGAGCAATGTGTCACCACAATGGTTACTATTTTAAATATAATGCAATGCTAAATTACCCTTGGCTATATGAGCATGTACCTTTTAACGATGGCCGCAGGAGGGCGTGTGTGTGCGCATACATGAGCTTTTGAAAAGACCAGAAGATAAACTTGACCGTGTGTGAAACGCGTGCACATGGACATCCGTGAGATGCTTTGTAAATCACTCCAGAGGTATTATCACATTACAAAACCATCATTTTCAGTTGTAGAACTGTTTATTTCTCCCTAGCTTTTACATAATATATGAGAAACATGTTAGATTTACACACAAATGAAGCAGTTTCTCAGCGGATTCTGCCATGTGTGATGCGCATGTTCGCTGACATCCATGTCTTGTAAATCACTTCAGAGGTGTTATCAGTTTATAAAAACAGTGTCTTTGTCAGGTTTTGGCCCTGTTCAGGTTCATAATATTATTTTTCCCCTTTCCTTTACCCATGGTCTGCCCCTGTCTTGGTTTATTAGTCATTTTATTTTTGTCATTTATTGAGTCTCATTTTAGTTTGGTTCTTTTCTTTGTCAGTTCCATCCTCGTTTTGTCTTAGTGTTTATTTTTCTGATGGTTCACTTTTCAGTTCTTATGTTTATGCTTAGTACGATTCTTTTCACCTTAGTATTTTTATTCTGCCTTCGGGTTAGATTGGGGATTGATTTATCTTTGTTCTCATTTATCTTCATCCCATTTGGTTGTGTTGTCATTTCATGCTCTTGCACCTGCCCTTTGCTAATCTTCGTCCTACTGCCACACCCCTTTCCAGAATGTTCTCCAGCACGTGTTTCTTGTTACCAAATAACCACCTTCTCTACTTAAGCTGTTTCGTCACCACTCCCTTGCCAGTTGGTTGACTTAGTTCGCTCACCAGCTCCTGTCTCAGTCCTGATTTATCTTGCCATGTTTTCGATCCTGCTCTTTGTTTTTGACCGCGCCTTTTTACCTCAGCCCTGATAACTTTGTGTACTCGTGCCTTTGGTCCATGCTTGTTTTTGACTGCATCTTTACCTCACCCTGCCTGTTACTGCTGCTCCTCTGACTGCTTGCAAGTGTACCATGTTGACCTGAATTAAAAATTACATCTTTTACTCTTACATCTGGTCTGAGAGTCTGAATGTTGAGTCCACTCACTTCTTGTGCCATGCATCTTAGTGTGCCTTAATTGAGAGTGTCAACTTGGCGAGTTAAAAAAAAAAAAAAAACGGTCACGTGACTCATGGTGCCATCTTGGTTCCAAAATAGCATTCGCTGTTAATCTGTCTGCATGGAAATCCAGCTATTTTATTTATTTATTCCCTGAAAATGCCGGGTTGCTGTGCATTTGGAGGCACAAGTAGACCCAACAAGGGCTTCAGGATGTACAGATTCCCTTCAGATCCAAACAGAAGAAACATTTGGGAAAATAAAGTCTGTGTGGGATGGAAGCTGACAACACCGTCAACGTTTTAAGAGGTACATTTATTGCTCAGTCCCATGTAAAGCATAACTCACCCAAACCATCATCGTATAAACCAGATATTTGCAGTCACCAGACAAAAAATGTCCCAATGTTTTTGTATTGTTTTCCATGTAATAAACACCATGTATAACAGATTTTTTTAATACCAGATTTTTTGCTCACATTGGACAAAATGTGCCATCCGATCGCAATGTATTTCCACAAAAAAACCCAAGCAGTCTGGACATGCACAGACAGTAACAGAGGTACAAATTAAAGTTCAATGCTCTGACACTCGCCAATTTGAGTTAAGTGGGACCGGAGTCATTTCTGTGATTAAACGTCAGACTGTTTGTTATCTTTTTCACACCATGCTCAGATTTGGCTGTGATTTGACACTTTTATGCTTTCGCTGCTTCATCTGCCATCATATTATAACAGTTTTTGCAGTGCGCATGCTGATTATAAATGGATCAGAAAAGTCAGCACATTTACAGCATGAAGCCTGTAACAGATGAAATTGTACAGCTTACCTTTGAATTGGAGGTGATGATTGTAGAAAGAAAAGCTTGTTGAGGGTCAAATTAGTCAATAATAAAGCATAATCCAGTGACGGAGATGGAGACACGCATGTCATTCCACGACATGGAATTAGAGTTGTGCAGCTGCATGAATCAGGCTTTAAATTAATTAAATAAGTCATCATAAATTGTAAATTTGATAGCTTAACTATTTTTATATTTATTTTGATAGCACCTGTACCTGGATCTGAGCTAACACCACTCTCTCAATTAAGGCACTCCAATGCCAATGCATCCTCACAACCTGACAGTCTTACTCTTTTTTCCTCTCTGGCTGGAGCGATTACAAGGGGATAAATACAACTTTCGCTTTATCTTTGATGGAAAATGCAGGGGCTAAACCAATCAAAAATGATCACCGACCCACGTATTTGGTTGTGTAGGTGCTTTGTGCAGCACGTGTGCAAACTTCTTCCGCTTTTCTCCTATCTGGCCAGAGCAATTACAAGGGGGAAAAAACAAAACAAAACACAACTTCCCCTTCATCATTGGTGGACAAACACATGACCTAAAACAAGCAAATCCCCAGCCCCACAGAGGTTGCTCATCATCCCACGTGGCATTGTTGCTGAGGAGATCAAACCAAAAAGCCACCAAAGACAGACTGAAGTGCCAGTGCTGCATCCAGGTGGACAACAGCAGGAATGACAAAGTGTCAGGCCTGTGACATGTCCAACATAAGATAGAGGTCTTGTGTTGGACAGGAATTGTTTTTTTCTGAGTGACACAAATAATTTGTGTGGCATTTTTTTTTTTTTTTTTTTTTGTAAAAGCATTTCCTACATTTACATGTAAATGCCATTGTTGTTTACTACATTTGTACATATGTTTTTGAAATTTAGAATTTATATTTGCATTGCAAGTTCTAAAAATGGTTTGTTAATATGCTTGCAGTTTTTTTCACATAAAAAAAAAAAAAAAAAAAAAAATGGCCAGTTATACCCTGGACCCCAGAGGGTTAATTTTATATCCTGTTGGAGAGGTTAGTTTTCACTCTGAGTTTAAAGGGTGTCATTTTAGAAATCGTTACATACAAAAAGCCTGTTTTTATTCTTTCTGCAATTTGATGTTATTCTAACATTCACATGTGAAATTTGTCAAGGGTTCACATATTTTTTCTTGCCACTTTATTTTCCTAAACATTTTGTCACCAACATTGAAACATTTTCACCAACACATTTAACACATCAATTTTTAAGGCAAAACTTTGTCTGCTAAAACTAAAGAAGCTCAGTCAGTGTTTCTGTTTTTTGAGAAATGTTTTTAAGGCTTTAGCTTTTTCTGCAGCTCAGCAGAACAGAAGGCATTCAGCAGGGCTTTGCGGTATTCCTTTGCTGTCTGCATTACTTTTCACAGAAAACCGTATTTTTCTACCACAGAATGAAATAGCCCTGTGGGCGTTCTACTGAGTGTTGCCTCTCTGTACTATATTCTCTTTGCTATGGTCATGTTCAAGGGCTGATCGATAAAGCTAGCATGTTCAATTCTTTAACCATCAATTTTCTGCATTATTTGAAATTGTTGCTGTGAAAATGCAATATTTTGTGCACCAACAAGCCATTCTGTGACACAAAACATGATTTAGAGTCTCATATGATGTATACCAACAGGACTTTGCGCTATTTAATTTGAGAATTGTCACTTGCAAGCCAAACATGCTGCAATGCTTAACATGCACACAGACAAAAATTGGTATAATTGATCTTTACATTTTTGAATATGCAAACAAAAAACAATTTTGATCTCAAAGAGCTACTCAAGTTAAGTGAATTCTAGGAATGTGGACTCTACATAAACCACAGCACGGACCCACCTTTGGTCCATAGCAACCACCCAAGCAGACAAGCCATCCATCCCCACTACTTGACAGTAAGTATTATAGTAGAAAATAATCAGAGTTGTTGGAGAGAGAAAACTAAGATAGAGAATGACAACAAACATGAGGCCAAGTTACCACTTAAGTAGGACACCACTAATCAATGCAGGTGTGCCACAGCCACGGGTGTAGTTAATCAGCTCTGCTGGCAGAGAAACACTGAAGGGATGGGGTGACAAACACACAGAGCCAAAACCAATTCCCCAAACTACAACAGATCCTCCCTCCCAAATGGGAGCCCCAGGCGACCCACCTGGCCTGTCCGGATGAGCATGATGGAATTCCTGGATGAGTCCAGAGTCCAAGGTGAGGGAGAAGAACACCCAGGGGCAGGACACCCAGGAGCACTCCTCCGGCCCATAATCCTCCCAGTCCACCAGATACTGGAAGCCCCAACCCCGACGGTGCATAACCAGGAGGCACCGTACAGTCCAGGTCATATGGCCATCCATGATCAGAGCATGACTAGGGGGCCGGACCAGCTGCAGGTGGGAGACATGGATGGCCAGATGGATCTGAAGCGACCTCAAAAGGCGTAGGTGGACTGCCACAGGATTAACTATCCTGTCCACTACAGAGGGTCCCATAAACCGCAGAGCAGTGCTCTGCCTGCAGTGGGATGTCTGCAAGGGATAGCCACACCTCCTCTCTGGGATGGTAAAGCAGGGCTGGAGTCCAATGGCAGTCTACATGGTGATGAGCCCATTCCCTGGATTCCAATATGGTGGAACTGGCAGTAGTCCAGACCCTGGCGCAGTAGACCCTGCACCAGCGCCGGAGGTGCACCTGGACAGAGGGCATGACCAATTTCTCTTCTTGGTCTGGGAATAATGGTGGTTGGAAGCCCAGGGAACACTCGAAAGGGAATAGTCTGGTGGCCCGAGTTATGAGTATACTCTATTCCAGGCAGATGGTCACTCCAAGGCACAGGGTCCTTGGCGGTGGTGCAGCGGACTGCAGACTCTAACTCCTGGTTGACCTATTCTGCCCGGCCATTGGACTGGGGGTGAAATCCAAAAGACAAACTGACTGGGGCCCCCAAGGCTGAACAAAACACCTTCCAGCCCTGGGATGTGAACTTGGGGCCACCTGACATTATGTCCAATGGGATGTCATGCAGACAGAAGATGTGGTGGACTAGGAGGTGAGACGACTTGCTTTGGGCACAAACAGAACAGGATAACACAAAAGCTCTGCAATCTGCAACCATGGAAGGCCACCAAAAATGACTCTTGACACTGTCTAAAGTCCAGTTGATTCCAAGATGACAGATAAGTTTTGATGAGTGACAGAACTGCAAAACCTGAGACAATGGGCAAAGGAACGAAGAGCCAACCTGGGGGTCAACCACGTGGGTCCTGATGTTGTCCCTAAGTGTCCAGGATACACTGAAATCCCAGGTGTCCTGGGTTCTGGGGTCAGTGTCCTGGAGAACTGTTGGTGTTTTTGGATCCAGGTCTGTAGGTGATGGAAAAGTTAAAACGTCCAAAAAACAGGGTCCACCTGGCTTCATTGGCATTGAATCTCACTGTATTCTTTATGTATGTGAGGTTTTTGTGATAAGTCCAAATGATGAATGGTATAGCAGACCACACCAACCAGTGACACCACTCTTCCAAGGCCTCCTTGCCAGCTAACAGTTCTTGGTTGCCAACATCATAATTTGTCTCAGCTGGGGACAGGTGGCGTAGCAAGAACGCACAAGCAAGTAAATGGATATCAACCCCACTCTGCAAAAAGACCACCCTAATCCTATTGGAGGCATCGACCTCCACAGTGAACTGGCGACCAGAGTCCAGCTGAATGAGTATGAGAACGGTGGTGTTACTCCTTTTGAGTTTTATCAAGGCTCAACATCATTCTTGCGTTTGAACAGACATTTATTTTGGCCAACATGCCTTCACATGCCCCAATATGGCTCCATAATGTCGTCAGAACTAAGACAGAGAAATATTAAAAAAACATAAATTAGCTCACAAAATACGGAGAACTTACACAAAATAAAACAGAAATTCAGATGAATAAAGCAGTACAATAGAAACCAACCAAAAAATTACCTCATTGGCCGCATTTACTCAAAAGGAATAAAGGTGACTTCACACAGCTTCCTCTCAATGCAAGACACCTCTTCTCCTTGTGTGGCTTCTAATGTGCACCAATTAACTATATCCCCTGAACGTGCAGAACAAAACATACGTTCCCCTTCTTCTTGAGGTGTTTTTATCCAAATGAATGAACTATATTTACATGAATTTACTTTAAAGGTGATAGAGGTTGAATGGGGCATTAATCCTTGTTCTGTGATGTGATATGTAGCCCCCAAAAATTGGTTGGGTCTGTAATGGCTCAGAACCTTCCTAAAAGGTTCTCTGAAACAGCTATGTTACTATGCTGGGTTTAGAATGCCTTGTTTGCCTTTAATGGCGTTGTTTCGGAGCTTATTTGGCAACCTCATTCTGAAATGCAAGTAGGTGGCGCTGATCGGTTGCCATTGTTTGACTGGCTGCCCTTGCTCTCACTGAAAAGAAAGCATTATTTATTTATTTTCATTGCTTTTATATTTTCTGTTGTGTTTCTATTCAGGTTTTTTTTTTGCCTCTTTCTCTAAAATTGTATATGATAATCATTAGATTATTAATATATAAACAAAAATAAATTTAAGAAATATTACAATTTGAAAACAAATGCACCCGAACATGATGACAGCTGAAATGCTAACTTTTAACATTGAAAATGCCATAGACATGCTAACGCGTTAGCATTGCTCCCGTTTTTAAGTTATAAAATACATCTATCAACTGTTTCAGAAGATCATAACAGGTCGGTTTAACATAGAAAAGGTAAATAATACTCACAGACGTATGCTCTTTAGGGTTTTAGCAGGAGAAAATTAAGCAAAAGAAAGAAAGAATAATCAAAGCATTGCTTCAATCTGCGAAGCATTGCTTTGATTAGTTCAAGGTTCAAAGCAAAGCCACGCTGCAGAAAAGTTGTTTACAGACCTGCTGCAGGGTCTGTAATCAATGCAGAAATGATCATTTTCCTGACAAACACCCCCCGAAACAACGGCCACTCTGAAGGACCGATAACATAATCGTTAAGCACAAAGCGATATAAATGTAGCGCAGAGCAAAGAAATAGTCAGCAGTTGTATGTACTGGGGATGCGGTTAAAAATGAATAAAAGCCAGTGATCGCATACATTGCTTTCCGTGGGAAGATCGTAATCTGCTAAAACAGCCTGGGAAAGCACACCTGTAGCTCGCCATTGCTTCTCTTCGAGTGTTACGAATCGGTGGGCACAACCTTATGAATAATTAATTTCGAAGGGGCGTGTGTGAAAGGGGATGGGTGTGGGGGGGCTATTGGTGAAAAAGTGACGTAAGTTTTCTCTCAAAAACAGACTGGCCTGTTTTCTAGGGGGCAATTCAAAAAAGGAGAAATACTTGAAACAGAGGTTCTGAAACTTGCTGGCACTTCGTGTGTATTCCCCACAGCGGGAAGACTTTGAACTAACACCAAAAACATGAAAAAGATGATTTTGATTCTCTATCCCCTTTAAATGATTACTTATTTATTCTTGAACCTTTTAAATGAAACAATACTATGTATCTATTGTCTTTTTACAAGAGTATTAAAAATAATGAATTACATATATGGCAGTTGCCTTTGACGGAAGCCACAGGTGGTGAATGGGTGCTTAAAGTGTGTTAAGGCCTGAGAGGCAACAGGTGTCCAACTAAAAGAACTGCCACTTTTCCTGCGTTCCCTGGAATGTGCTGAGACTTTTAAGAAGCATTTGAAGACTCTTCGCTATAATAAGGCTTTTCAGAACTGACCAATTGTTAACCCTGTCCTTTGTTTTATATATGTTTTATTATTTTTTTTATGGTATTTTAACCTGTGAAGTGCTTTGTGACCTATGTCTGTGAAAGGCGCTATATAAATAAAATTTACTTACTTACTTAAAAGGTGTCTTGGCAGATGTAAGTGTGGTGAGTGGTGAAGCTACCTGACTGTAGTTGCTTATGAATTTGTGGTAGAAGTTGGCAAACCCAAGCAAATGTTGCAGTTGTTTGAGAGTGGTGGGAGCCGGCCATTCTGCTACGGCACAGATTTTCACAGGGTCATGTTGGATCTGCCTTTGTGCTATAATGAATCCTAAGACCAAAACAGATGGTAACACATTCTGGACTACAGGCAGGCCAGTCTAGTACCTGCACTCTTTTACTACAAAGCCACGCTGTTTTAACACGTGCACGTCCCTGAAAAAGATCAATCAATCAATCAATCAATTTTTTTATATAGCGCCAAATCACAACAAACAGTTGCCCCAAGGCGCTTTATATTGTAAGGCAAGGCCATACAATAATGATGTAAAACCCCAACGGTCAAAACGACCCCCTGTGAGCAAGCACTTGGCTACAGTGGGAAGGAAAAACTCCCTTTTAACAGGAAGAAACCTCCAGCAGAACCAGGCTCAGGGAGGGGCAGTCTTCTGCTGGGACTGGTTGGGGCTGAGGGAGAGAACCAGGAAAAAGACATGCTGTGGAGGGGAGCAGAGATCGATCACTAATGATTAAATGCAGAGTGGTGCATACAGAGCAAAAAGAGAAAGAAACAGTGCATCATGGGAACCCCCCAGCAGTTTACGTCTATAGCAGCATAACTAAGGGATGGTTCAGGGTCACCTGATCCAGCCCTAACTATAAGCTTTAGCAAAAGGAAAGTTTTAAGCCTAATCTTAAAAGTAGAGAGGGTGTCTGTCTCCCTGATCTGAATTGGGAGCTGGTTCCACAGGAGAGGAGCCTGAAAGCTGAAGGCTCTGCCTCCCATTCTACTCTTACAAACCCTAGGAACTACAAGTAAGCCTGCAGTCTGAGAGCGAAGCGCTCTATTGGGGTGATATGGTACTACGAGGTCCCTAAGATAAGATGGGACCTGATTATTCAAAACCTTATAAGTAAGAAGAAGAATTTTAAATTCTATTCTAGAATTAACAGGAAGCCAATGAAGAGAGGCCAATATGGGTGAGATATGCTCTCTCCTTCTAGTCCCCGTCAGTACTCTAGCTGCAGCATTTTGAATTAACTGAAGGCTTTTTAGGGAACTTTTAGGACAACCTGATAATAATGAATTACAATAGTCCAGCCTAGAGGAAATAAATGCATGAATTAGTTTTTCAGCATCACTCTGAGACAAGACCTTTCTGATTTTAGAGATATTGCGTAAATGCAAAAAAGCAGTCCTACATATTTGTTTAATATGCGCTTTGAATGACATATCCTGATAAAAAATGACTCCAAGGTTTCTCACAGTATTACTAGAGGTCAGGGTAATGCCATCCAGAGTAAGGATCTGGTTAGACACCATGTTTCTAAGATTTGTGGGGCCAAGTACAATAACTTCAGTTTTATCTGAGTTGCTTGGATAGCAGCATGTGTTGCTCCAAAGTCCGGACGTACCTTTCAGGATTGTTGGTGCCATCACAGATGTGTAAGTTGCCCATGCCATGGGCACTAATGCACCCCATACCATCACAGATGCTGGCTTTTGAACTTTGTGCTGGTAACAATCCGGATTGTCTTTTTCCTCTTTTGTCTGGAGGACACGACATCCATGATTTCCAAAAACAATTTGAGATGTGGACTCGTCAGACCACAGCACACTTTTCCACTTTATGTCTGTCCGTTTCAAATGACCTCGGGCCCAGAGAAGGCGGCAGCATTTCTAGATTTTGTTTATGTATGGCTTTCGCTTTGCATGGTAGAGTTTTAACTTGCACTTATAGATGTAGCGACGAACTGTGTTAACTGACAATGGTTTTCTGAAGTGTTCCTGAGCCCACGCGGTAAGTTCCTTTACACAATGATGTTGTTTTTTATTGCAGTGCCACCTGAGGGATCAAAGGTGACAGGCATTCAATGTTGTATTTTGGCCTTGCCGCTTATGTGTAGAAAGTTGAATCTGAATCCTTTGATTATATTATGGACTGTAGATGATGAAATCCCTAAATTTCTTGCAATTGAACATTGAGAAACATTGTTCTTAAACTGTTGGACTATTTTTTCGCACAGTTATTCACAAAGTGGTGATCCTCGCCCCATTTTTACTTGAGCTGAGCCTTTTGGGGATGCTCCTTTTATACCCAATCATGACACCCACCTGTTTCCAATTAACCTGTTCACCTGTGGAATGTTCCAAACAGGTGTTAGTTGAGCATTCATCAACATTCCCAGTCTTTTGTTGCCCCTGTCCCAGCTTTTTTGAAATGTGTTGCAGGCATCCATTTCAAAATGAGCAAATATTTGCACAAAAACAAAAAAGGGTGTCAGTTTGAATATTAAATATCTTGTCTTTGTGGTGTATTCAGTGGTGGGCACACTTCCGATAATCTGATAACAGATAATTGTCGAAGATAATGTTTTCAGTATCGGATTATCTTTGTAGATAACTTTAAAAACCCATTATCGGACCAATTATCTCCGATTAATTTTTATCCGATAACTTTTAAACCGATAAACAAAATAAACAAAGCTGAACAGCGACAAGCATTTTTAAAATTAGTTCAGCACCCACCTGTTAAAAGTTTTGTAAGAGACGCATAGTTATAACCTTTGAAAACAGAAGAGAAGTGTTTGTATAAAAAGCATCTCAATCCTCCACAAACAAAGGAAAAACAGCCCCAAAAGAAAAAAGAAAAAAAAAACATTTCCTTTAACACTATACCGATATGCTCGCAATATGACCTAAGTCATCCAGAGGCATACATTTTTAACTTATGGTTCAAATTTTAACCAAACTAATTTTGGACAAGTTATTTAAAATTACTGTCATGTCTGAAGTTTCATGAAGTAAAAATATCAGATATATGTTTTAGTTTTAAAGTAATGTGCTAATTTTTAAGGTTTTGTGAGCACATGCTCTGCCCCACAGTGCATTATGGGTAGGATGATGTAATATCAGTACGTCACGACAGGACAAATCAATTTCAGACACTCTGTTCAGGCTCCACGGACAACAGCGTTAAACTCTAGTGCCTAAAACTCTCTTGAATATATTATCTGCGTTTATAGACGTTGATTTTTTAATTCCATGCATTTTAAATGTGAGCAGACAGGGATTATCTAGAATTTGTTTTGAAAGCCTCTACTGCCATCTAGCATCTACTGGCCAGTAGTGTTCATGGCAGTGTCTGGGAACCAGTAGATTGCAGTGTTCTATTTATTTTGACCCCGGTTATGTCAGATGATTGTCAAATCAACTTTTTTGCTTTGCAAATGGCTTTTTTTTTACAAATGAAGTTTAAAAACAAAACAACTGCAAAATAATAATAATAATAATAATAATAATAATAACATTATTACAAGACAGCTCTGCAGTGTTTGCACAAACACAGTGCGAATGGTTGGATGCTGCTTGTAGCTTTCAGCAGCAGGATAACCCCACGACGGCCGACCACAATAATATATCAAACAGGTTTGATTCTCATTCGACCATACGATCGGCGATCAGGAGGTGGTCGTCAGATGTTGACCGCAGCTTGATACTCCATGAACACTACATGATGCAGGATGCACGATTAACCTGAAACTTGGTCCAAAAAATTCCTGCATGAAAAATCATCTCGCACACTGTAAAGCACATTTTACAACATCAAATGAATGTTGTAAAGAGAGAATGTGGAGAGAATGGGCCTCATGTATCAATGTTGCGCACTTGTGGCGTAAATTTACGGCGTAAACTTGAAATACACCAAAGTCGCTGTGACATGTATCAAGCAGTGCGCACCTGCCCATTTTTGGCGTACGCCTGATGTGATCTTGATAAATGTGGTGGGTGGAAATGATCGTAATTATAATAAACACGCCCATAAATATTCAGACTCCGCTTCAGACACACCCTCATTTTACGACATGGAAGCCGGGAAGACGGCAATGAAAAAGAACTCCACCAATCACGACGCGTGCCAATAGAGCGTCAAAAGCGGCTGTCGTATCAATTGTTTTGTAGTATATAATCAATAAAGTGTTACAGTGGTCCCTCATTAATCGCTGGAGTTACGGTCTAAAAAATAGCCCGTAATACGCGAAACCGCGTCGTAGTCAGCGTTATTTTTTACAATTATTATAGATGTTTCAAAGCTGTAAAACCCCTCACTACACAGTTTATACACTTTCTCAATCAGGCATGAACATTTTCTCACTTTACTCTCGTGTGTAAACACTCTCAAAGTTCAAACCTTAGTAGGAAAATAATACCAAACTGTTTTCAGGCCCAAACATTTGTTTGAGAAATAAAAATAGAACGTTTTCCTATAAATAATTATGATGGCATTTAGAACTAACGAATTAATTTTAACGATCAACGAACGAGGTCGGACACATAAGAAATTATTAATAGTGACTCACCAGTATTTCACAGATCGGGCCTCTGCGTCCTGACGCCGTGCCTTTTCCCACTCACATCTCGCTGCTGCAGGTGTTTGTTTCCGTGTGACAAACACAGTTATGAGTAGTTGTTGGCGCTCTTTTTTGTTCTGGGCAACAAGATTCTTACAAACACAGAACACTGTAAAAAAAAAAGGCATGCAAAATTGGACTAAATACTCCGCGAGACTCGGAGGCCACGACAGGTGAACGGCGTTATAGTGAGGGACCGCTGTATTCTCTTTTCACATGTCAATAATTCTTGACATGTGGATATTTGCTCGCTCAATTAATAAGACACGCCTAATCTGTCAGATTTCTTTATTTTTTAAAATGTATTTCTGTATTTATTTTATTGTGACAACCGAATGGAGACGACAAAACCTGGTTGCAGCACGGGCGAATTAAGGGAATGACGAAACTACAGTTGTTATTATCAATTTCATTGTCTAAAACGATCACACCACATGAAGTTAAGCTCAGCGCTGCTCTGGCTCCAGGCTCAAAGTCTGGAGAAAAAGGCGAGCAGCGCTTTCCTTCCTGTCAGTGCTGTAGCCACGGATCGTGCTCCATAACAATCCCGCAACAGCGGGATTTGTATTGATTATTATGTAGTATAATCAGGAAAGTGTTATTTATGTAACATATGCATTGATTTGTATAATGGCACTGTTTATCATGTTGATCATCTTCATTTTTATGTGGATTCCAGCGCTGGTTCATTTGGTGTATAATTTACGCCACCTCTCGACCTGGTGTATTTTTTCAGCGCAGCGTACGCCAACGACCACATTGATAAATGCCAAGTAGCGCAGCCGTTTTGGCATACACCCCATATACACTCAAATATCACCGTACGCAACGTTGGTACATGAGGCCCAATGTGCGCAAACATGCGCACATTCTCTCCACATGCAAAAAAATTTGCGATGACACTTCCAGGGCTCCGTAAAAATGCCTGTTTTTATAAATAAAAAAAATGGAATATTTTACAAAAGCACATTTAAACACCAACACACGACAGACGTCACATTAACGTGCTGGTTTACATAATGAATGACTGAACCAATCAGTGTTTAGCAGAGGCACGTTTACCCAGAATCTTTTGCGATCTGTCTCTTTGTTACAAAACGTCAGAATTAGTGCATTATTCAACATAAAAAGATATATGTTATATTTTAACTTTGTACAAATGACAGAATTGACATTAATGGAGTTATTCTATCGGTATTAATGTTATTTATAAATCAACACCATAACTCAATATGACTTTATTTTTCAAGACCTCTGCATGACCGGAGCTTTGTCATTGATAGAGAGCTGGCTTTACGGCTGCTCTCAGGGTGCCTCTGTGTTGGGAGGGCTGTAATAAACAAGAGCTTCCAGCAAGGGCCGAATGCTAAAAGAAAAATTGTGGTCTCATTGTTTGGGTCTCAGGGTGCCTCTGTGCTCGGAGCGCTGTAGTAAACAAGAGCTTCCAGCAGGGGCAGACTGTTGAAAGAAAAAAGTGTGGTCTTATTGTTTGGGTCTGTTGTTATTTTTAATATTATTAGAAGCTATTAAATTTGTTTTGCTAGTAGTTCTAAATGTGCCAGAGATAATATTGGAATTTATCTGTTATCGGTTATCTGTAACTTCTGATACATTTTTGGGTGGTTTATTGTTTTATCTTTATCGAAGATAACTTTTCAGTTATCTGATTATCTGTTATCGAAGTTAATTTTTTGGTTATCTGTGCCCACCACTGGGTGTATTCAACCCAGTTGAATACACCCAATATGTTGAAGAGGATTTGCAAATCATTGTATTCTGTATTTATTTACATTTCACACAGCGTCCCAACTTCATTGGAATTGGGGTTGTATATTTCCTCATGGTGGTTACCAAATGTGATGAGATGGAGAGGAACTATTCGGTGCCTGATGGAAGAGAGGGCAGATTTATCTTGAGCCTGAACCCCTAGTCAATAAAACTGGCTTCTGCTCCAGAGTCAACTAAGGTGGAGGCAGAAAAACGGTTCTGTAGAAACTGGATGGTGGCCAGGACTTTGGTCTCGGATGGAAACACATCTGTGGTGCATTTTCCGCTCACTGGCCACCCGGACACAGATAGTGAGTGATGTCTTTTTACCAAACAGGGCAATCAAGTCGGATGTGCCCCTTGAGGTCACAATAAATATGCTTCCCACCCTCGAGGCAGTGTGCCACTCCTGAGAGGAGAGCCAATGTGCATTGGGCTATCAGCAGTGGGTGCGACAGGACTGGAATGTGCCGGCCTGGTGGAGGCAACTTGCATGGATGGAGAGAGGTAGGTTCAAGATGGCTCACCCCTCTGGGCTTCCTGCCTACTTTACTCCTGCAAGTGGTTGTCAAGGTGGATTTAAGGCACAGTTAATTCATGCAGTGACTGTGGTTCATCCCTGGCCACCAGCTCATCACAGAGTCTCTCTGAGAGGCTGTTTCTGAAGGGTGTATGTAATGCTGTGGCATCCCACCAGGCCTCCACAGCTAGGATGCTGAAGTCCACTGAGAACTCAGCCACTCTTCGCACACTCTGGCAGATCCGAAACAGTTGTTTGGGTGCAGTTTGTCCCCTGATCGGGTGATCGAACACCTTATGGAATTCCCTGCATAATTCATCACAGGAGGCTAAGATCGGGGACTGGCCCTTCCACAGAGCAGTGATCCATGTCAGCACCTCCCCTTGGATTAAACTTGTGAGGTATTGTGTCTGGTGTTGAATTTTGAGGGTCGCTGGGAAAGACTATGTCGCAATCTTGTAAGAAGGAAGAACAGGTGACAATTCTGCTTGACAAGCGTTTGCAGACTAATGAATCAGATCGTGGTGTAACTGATGAGCTCGTGGTAGCTGTCTGTGGGGTGCTGGATGCGCTGCTAGTGCTAGTTGTGGGGAAAGCCTTGGCAAGTTATTTTCTGTGTATGTGGTAAATTGTGTGCATAACTGGATTACCTGAGTGGTAAACTGTTGGTTATTATTGTGAAATTTGGAGATCTGCTTCTGCTGTTGATTGAGCAAGCTTCCCTGGGAGGAGAGTGCATGGTGGATTAGGTCTGCCCCAGCTGAGTCCATGTTTGGCCATATTTTTCTGTTATGACACACCAAGAACTGGAAACAGACTCAAATGCAATGAGCCAGGTTTGTGAAAAAGCCAAAGGTGCATGATGGAATTAATTAAAAATGTGCTGATGCACTGGATGAGGTGGAGATCAGGAGGTGAAGTTACTGGAGGATGGGTCACAGGTGCAGGATGCCAGATGAGCCAGTGGAGTGGGTGGTGATGCGGGACAATTAGACAAAGACACAAGGAATGAGTAACCACAGAATAATCCGAGACGTGGAGAGAAAAACTAAGATAGAGAATAACCACAAACATGAACCAGGTTACCACTTCCGTAGTGGTATCTAGGGGCATCCTAGGTGCCGCTAATTAATGCAGGTGTGCCACAGCCACAGGTGTAGTTAATCAGATCCAAAGGCAGAGAAACACAGAAGCGAGGGGAAGACAAACACAGAGCCCAAACCAATTCCTCAGACCACAACAGTGGTCAGGCATAAAGAGATTCCACCATAGACCACCAAAAACCTGGCCTGAAGTTGAGCGCAAAATTGTTCTGATATTTATATAGCACAATATTAGATTTGCATTACTTAAGCAGGTTTATAATGCATGTACACTCTGCTTCCCTATACAACAATAGTTAACAATAGTTAATTGAAAATAACACTACAACTAAATCAAAGTTAACACAAATAGGAATATACACCACAAGACATCCCCTTCTTTCTTCACCTCAGGGTTCTTGGGGGCTGCTGTCCACTCCTGCCCTTTGACATGTTGGCACAGATCCATTAACTGATCAGAAAACCATCCATGTGGGTTTAATTTCTTAATAGCAGTGTGCCAGGTACCAGTGCACTGCAACTCTTAAAGGAGATACAGTAAGTCACACTGATTTACATCATTTTGCACCCAAAACCCGAGTAACTGACAAAATTCTCTTGCTCCTGGACCTCTCGGCCGCCTTTGACACTGTAGACCATACCATCCTTCTTCACCGACTCCAGCATTTCATTGGTCTTTCAGATACAGCACTCCAGTGGTTTTGGTCCTACCTGACTGATAGAGCTGAGTATGTGGCCCTAGGGGAAGCCAGGTCGAGGCCCCACATTGCAACCTGTGGGGTCCCCAGGGGTCGGTCCTTGGACCAACCTTATTTTCCATCTATATGCTCCCCTTGGGCCACATCATCAGCAGGCATGGAATATCCTTCCATTGCTATGCTAATGATACTCAGCTCTATGTCAGATTAGACCACACTTCCTCATTTTCCATTCACACTCTCACTGCATGCCTGGAGGATGAATGACAATTTTCTCCAGCTAAACAGCACAAAAACTGAAGCCATTCTCATTGGCACTCCACATCAACTGAAATCATCCCCCCTCAAAGTATTTTCATTTTCTGGCCTCAACATTCCATTATCAACATCTGTTACAAACTTGGGAGTCCGTTTTGACCCCAACCTTTCATTTGACATCCATATCCAGCATATCTGTAAGACAGGATTCTTTCATCTTAGGAACATTTCCAAACTCTGCCCCTCCTTGTCCTTGTCTGATGCTGAGAGGCTGGTCCACGCCTTTGTCTCCTCCAGGCTGGACTATTGTAATGCACTCCTCATCGGGATCTCTGGCAGAAATTTACATCTCCAGGCCATTCAAAACTGTGCTGCCAGGATCCTGATGGGGGTGCCAAAAACTCAACACGTTACTCCCATCCTCAACAAACTCCATTGGCTTCCTGTTAGGTTCAGGGTGGAATACAAGTTCTGCCTCCTGACCTATCAGTGTGTCTATGGCGGTGCACCAGTGTACCTCAAAGAACTTCTGTCCGCCCTTGAGATGCCTCCGCTGAAACAACAGTCACCTCCTCCAGGTCCCCAAAACCAAGCTCCTCACAATGGGCGACAGAGCCTTTCAGGCAGCAGCACCACGCCTGTGGAATGCCCTGCCCATCCACCTGAGGGCGCCACAGTCAGTGGACTCTTTTAAATCAAATCTTAAAATGTTTTTATTTCAGAAAGCTTATGAATTATAGTTGCTAATTTTAACTGATTTTTAATTGATCTTGTTTTATTTTTATTGTTGTTGATTGTTGTTTTATGCTTTTTGTTTAACCTTTGTGGCACTTTGAGATTTGTTTACAGATGTAAAGTGCAATATAAATAAAATGTATTATTATTATTATTATTATTAAAATGCATCCCTTTTTCATGCTTCAACCTAATTGCATCTCAGACTGTCCCACTGACCATCAAGATAGTGCTGTTATTTTCCTTGCGATTATGATGCATCATTTGGTAGCTTTATTTAGCTGATCGCCAAATTGAGACTCCTTGGCTTCTCAGACCAGCTTTGCCACAAGCTATAATGTTGTGACACTGGTCAAAAGATGCAACTCTGCAGAACTACTGAAGAACAAAGAGGACTTAAGTGCTGATGCTTTGTCAAATAGAGGTTTGCTTGGTGTTTTCCTCCACTGTGTCTGCACATCCTTCAGGAACTGAAGAAGCAAGAGGGTGCACATTCTTGATTGTGCAGTTCCCACCCCCATTCCTTGATCTGCTCCTCGAGGAAAAGGAGATATAGGCCACGAACACATGGAAGTGGTTGTTTCCTGCGCTTGTGCACATGTGAATTGTTTGGATGTAAATCCTTCTGCATTAGTCAAATGCCGCCACCCCTTGCCTCTCCAAGGTGTGATAAGCTGCAAAAATTAATCAGATTGTAGCCTCCGTTTTTTTTTTAATAAACACAGGCCTCATTATGTGGTAGGAGCTGGGCAGCATCAATAATTAAACCCGTATATTTACTACTGAAGCTTAGAAATATCTTTCCCTTTGGAATTCATTGATGTGAAACTAATGGAGAGAGCAATAAAAGGGAGGAGCGTTGCAGCAAAAAGCGATCTTGATGGGCCACATACTCAAGTTGCAAAGGTTAATAGAATTCTGTCAGTGTGATATTGTCAGTCAGTGTTTAATTCTCTCACATGCACAATGTTGTTTAATTTTCTTCTTTGGAGAAAATAATACTCCAGTTTCTACTCATAATCAGTGTACAACAACTTTATTAACCTGGAGGAGATGATGATGCCCTCTCAGTTTGCAAGAGACTCTGCTGTAGATGTGGCACAGAGGATGGTATAACGTGCTGTGCTAATGTTTGTGACTCCTTGAGGTTTTACAGTTTTTTTACATTAACCTCTTTATATTAAAATTTATCAAATGATACCCTTTTAACTATGTGAACAAATTTTTGCATGTCTTAAATTGAGTAATACCAAAAAAATGTCATTCATAAGTATGTGCCCCTGTTAGTATAACAACTAAATGATCACCAGTAGTCTTGAGGCACATCAGGGGACAGACACATGAACATTTCCAAGTCACTGAATATGTCTCGGACTTCATTTACATCAATTACTGAAAAATAAAATCAGTATGGTTCTGTATGACATATCTGCCCGCAGGCAGTTCTCACAAACTGAGTGACCGTGCAATACGAAGACAAGAGAGGGAAGCCACCAAGACACTCATGACAACTCTGAAGGAGTTATAGCTATCTCTGACTTTACTAGTCTCATCATTTTAGCAAAATAAATGTTGATTACAGTGTAATAAAAGAGAAAAGAGAACCTGGGCTAATATCAGAAGAAACCAGATTCTTAAGAGCCAATGATTTGAGCAACAGTCATGACTCAGGCACAGCTTCAACAGTTATATTGACACGAGGTGAACAATATGAATGGACAGTCTGTAAAAAATAAATAAATAAATAAATAATAACGCAATGCTAAATAACACAATGCTAAAATACACTACTTATGTATTTTGGGTAAAGGATGAATACTGCGAAAACAGGAAGTTGATATTTTTAGAGAAGTTAGCAATTTATCTAACAAATAAACAATGGATGCTGTGCTGCAATGCACCATGGGAGTTCGGGGTTTTGAGGTTATAAATGTTGTTATTGTGGGTTTGTTAGTGTAACATTGTTGTTAGTGTTTTTAATGTCTTCAGCCACTGTCTTTGTCAAATCTAACCACATGCTTACAGCAGCTCTACATGCTTGCTTGTGTGGATGCATGAAACTTCAATCAGGGACAAACAGAGCACAGCTAATATTTGCTGCTTGGCATGCTTATGTATTTTGGGTCAAGGATGAACGGCGCCAAAATGGAATGCTAATTGGACTAGTAGTTTTGGAGATGCTACAAATATTAGCTAACGTTGCTAATTACAGTTTGGGCTCTCATGCTTTTCCCACAGGGGGCAGTAAATCATCTTTATGTTAAAAGCATTTAACCCATATAGGGTCTTCATTTTTGTTGTTGCTGTTGTTGTTACACAGGGAGTCTTGCTGGGTCTGGTGGAACCATTGCATTTTGCGGCTTTTAATTCAACATAATCACATTTTTTTTCTTAACGTACTCTGCAGATGCTTACTTGATCCTAATTGCAAGTAATATAAACAACACATATGATAAATAATCTTCATTTTACCTTTGTTAAATCACATTTATGAATAGAACTCCTTTTTGCTTATTTTTTAAATTAAAATGTATGAAAATAAGGAAACGCATCATAAAACAGGCATAACTGGAAAATAATTAAATGTACAAATGAAGCAAATTTTTTCAAAACTGTAGTGGATTATTTATTTGACTTTCATTAGAAATTTAACCAACTCAGGTCAGTTTACACATAACACCTGTCTGAATAACACACAGCCAGTCTGCTCTGTGTAAGCCTGATCCCATCAGATCTCAGAAGCTAAGCAGTGCAGGACCTGGTTAGTACTTGAATGGGAGACCTCTTTGGAACACCAGTGGCTGTTTGTGTTTCTTCAGGTAAACTGGAGTTGTGTCAGGAAGGGCACCTAGTGTAAAACCTGTGCCAAATACCAATGCAGATCTGGCTGTATCCACTCTGGCGATTGTGAGCCAAAAAATGGGAGCACCTGAAAGTACAACAACCTGTCTGAACAAAACATTAACTTAATTGAACTCGGCCATTTTCATACCAGTCTATACCACACATGAGGGGCAGAGTTTCACTGTGTGTTTATTACATATGTACTTCTTGCACTGGGTGTTCAGACGTTTTTCTGTCCATCTTGGGTCCACACACTTCACAGACTAGTCCTGGCTGCTGAAGAGATCGTCCTGAGGCTCTTTTCACGCTTCAGAGCAGGCTGATGCTCATCCTCCTCTACAAACTCAGTGTCAAATTGAGTGTCAGACTCAGAATTTTTAGAAATGTGATCCTCACATTCTGAAACTTCTCGCTCTGCATGTCTCTTCCAGTATCAGCTGTAAGGCAGCCTGAAAAGAGAATCGCTTTGCCATCTGGATCAGTTGTGGTATGAAACCATGCTGACATAGCTACAGTGGCTTGCAAAGGTATTCAGCCCCTTGGTATTTCATGCATTTTAATTTGCTTATGGCATTTCAAATACAAAAAGTAAATCAGGCTTCTCAATATAAAAAATTCTAAAATTTTCTTCCTTAGACTCAAACTGAAAGTAATTCTCTACAATTTGATATAAATTAATTAAAAATGTAAAAGCCAAGATGATGGGTTGCATAAGTAATCAGCCCCTTTGGTATAATACCTGTAAATAATCAGTTTAATTGCCAGTTTTCTTCAGACAAATCAGGGGATGGATATATGAACATTTCCAAGTCACTGAATATGTCGTGATCTTTATTTACATCAGTTATGAAGAAATGAATACAGTATGGTACTCCATGGTAAATCTGTGTGGAGTAGACAGTTCTCAAAAACTGAGTGACTGTGCAAGAAGGAGAAGAGTGAGGAAAGTCACCCAGACAACTCAGAAGAAGGGACAGTCTTCTGTGGCTGTGATTGGAGAAATTGTGCATAGTGCATGTTTTGCATTTTGTATCCCCAGTTATACAGCTTCATGATGAAGTGGTCTAGAGGAGGGTTTTATTAAAAAGAAGGCATCAAAGTTCTGCTACAATTTGCCAGAAGGTACATCTGAGATGCAAGTCAAGATTTAATATTTTGATGAAAGAAAACCCTCCTCTGTACCACTTCCTCAGAGTCACCACAATGACCCCTACACTCAGAAATAAAACATTTTTTTCTACCCTCAGAGATAACACACCATAGTGTGATTACCCCCTACAGTCGGAATTACTTTTTGTTGTGACTCCTACATAACTCAGAAACCCGCAGGCCTCCTACAAAGGGCACAAACTCAGTTAAAATAAAGTCTTTTTTTTTAACCTACAATACCTGTTGTCAACTGATCAATTTTAATTTCCACAACAAAAGAACAACCTTCCTCACCGGTGCTGTGTTGTTGACACAACACCCACGGTTTGTGGAAATGCTGCACTGGTGTTTGGGAACCCAAACCGGTCGGTCCTCCTTCCTTCAAAGCCGGGTATGAGGCAAACCCCTACCTACCAGGTCTATTTGGCCATCCTCCCGGTTTGGTCCAACGGTCCAGAGAGCATCCCACTTCTTACACCCAAATTGCGGAGGCAAAAAAAAGGACTTTTGACTGTCTGAGGCTGTTTGTGGAAAACAAGTCAAGAAATTGGCAGATTAAAATAACAGGCTTTTAATTTGAGGCTTCAAAGATAAACGCAAAGTCAAAAACACAACAGTAGGAGGCGGCACAGCAAGCAGTCATGTACACATGAAAATGTGTACATGACAACTTTCCCATGAAAACTCTTGTGGAATAATGAATGTTATCACAATTTCTAGGGAAGGAAAAGTGAGGACACCGGGCAGAGACTGTATGATTTTCCAGCTGCAAGGTTACATGGAGACATTTTTAATACAGGGTGTAAAAGTATTAGGCAGGCTTTCTGTAAAGCACAAATGAATAATTTTGACACTACAGAGGACTTAGAAAGGTTCATTCAGAGATGAACTAAGGCCAGGTACCATATAGGCAATGCTCAGTTTCTGGCGAGTGTGAAGAGCAAACGTGTTGCAGGCATCCATTTCAAAATGAGAAAATATTTGCACAAAAACAATAAAGTTTATCAGTTTGAACATTAAATATCTTGTCTTTGTGATGTATTGAGTTGAATATAGGTTGAAGAGGATTTGCAAATCATTGTATTCTGTTCTTATTTACATTTTACACAATGTCCCAACTTCATTGGAATTGGGGTTGTACTCAAAATGATGTTAATCAGTTAAATCACCTGGTGGAGTGGGTGGTTGCAAAGAAAACCTGCACCCTCTTTGCCATTCCTGGAATTAGTTTGAAACCTCTGAATTAGACCCTGAACAATCATTGATTGTTACAAAGGGCATTCCCAACACTCAGTCCGTGGAGCCAGGCACTGATGATCAAGATAGCTCTAGCTTGTTAAACTTAATAAATTTACTTATAGAATCATAGTATACAGATAATTGGATACAAAGCAAGTGAGGATGATGAGGAGAATATTACTAGAGGGGTAATTATAATTAGAGCCATATGTGAGAAGTAGGTTCAGGTATCAGGCATCAGACTATCTTGTCTCGCCTTTGTTAAAAATTTTAAGTAATACCCCAAGCCACCGTATTTACACAGTCTGAGACACAATCTCGCCTGTATTGCAATAGAAAGATTTGGATTGCTGCATTATATAAACAACACCTGGTTTTGAGCACACAGCAGACTGTTATATAACTCTGAGTGCATCGTACTGATCCATCAGTAGGAAGCACAGAGGTAGGGAGTTTTGTCGATGGGATTTGTGCTGTCATAAAAAGGGCCCTTGCACTCATGATCTTAGTGCTGTGTGTTCAGCCACAGATGATACAGATTGTATTTTTTTCTGTCGGCGCTTGGTTTTGGACTGAGCCCTGATCAATGCTGCGCAAGTGACAGTGGAGCACCAGTGCAAGACCGTGTTTCCGGATCAACTGACCTTAGTGTCCTGAGGTTTAATAAGGGAAGGATGGATGCATTATTGACTCCAAACCAATGCAATCCCCAAAGTCTGCACGCTCCCTCAGGAAAGCAAATGCAGATGATTATGTGCAGTCAGTGAGGCTGCACAGAGAAATGAGGTGCTATTATACCGATGCTTTGATAACACAACATGTATTCTATTCGACTGGGTTCAGGTTCACAGCGCCTGAGACAGATGTGGTTTCAACAGAATTTTGTCACATCATCCACAACATTAATCAACTTTTATTTTATTTGAGACAGATAACAGTGGGAAGCGTCATTTGCACTCACCTTAAATTATTGCCATGAAGCCATAGAGCAGTGGTGTCCAAATGCAAAGTATTCCAGAAAGGGCCAAGAAGGGCCAGGTTTTCTTTGCAGCCACTGACTCCAGCACGTGATTTCTCTCATGAACTTGTCCCATCTGCTCAAGGTGATGTTAATCACTACATCAAGCAACAATGGGAAAGAATTCCACCTACAAAGCTTCAACAATTAGTGTCCTCAGTTCCCAAACACATATTGAGTGTTGTTAAAAGGAAAGATGATGTAACACAGTGGTAAACATACCACTGTCCCTTTTTTGAAATGTGTTGCTGGCATCTATTTCAAAATGAGCAAATATTTGCACCAAAACAATAAAGTTTATCAGTTTGAACATTAAATATGTTGTCGTTGTGGTGTATTCAATTGAATATAGGTTGAAGAGGATTTGCAAATCATTGAATTCAGTTTTTATTTACATTTCACACAACGTCCCAACTTCATTGGAACTGGGGTTGTAAATGATCAAGGTGTGACAGGGCCCTTAGTCCTGGTTTTTGGTTTTCTCATGTGCAAATGCTTTCTGGTGAATGAAGATGCCAAACTACATCAGATCACATCTGATTCTTTGATTTCTGCAAGTAGTTATGTTATTTAGAGGGTGTAGGCACAGGGTGTAAAACAAAAACAAACAAACAAACAAAATGCTGGACTGGAATTAGAAATAAAACTTGTGCTGGACTTCATATATTCATTCCCTGACTTGTCTAAAGAAACCTGTCTGAAAAGTGTTAATTTATATTGACAGTAATATTTTGTCCAGTTGCTTGCTTCAGAAAACAGAGGAGCATCTTGTTTAATTTAAACTCCATTGTGATGGTTATACAGATGGTGATGGTTATACAACACTGCAAAAGTTATGTCTCTGTCCACATACTTATGAACCTGACTGTCAGATAAAGCCATACTGTTTGGATCATTTTTTTAAAAAGACTGGTTTCTTTGTTTACCCCAAAGGTATATATATATATATATATATATATATATATATATATATATATATATATATATATATATATATTTGTCATCAGTAAATTTATCGACAGTGCTGTCCAGAAATCAAAGTCATGTTTG
The DNA here is from genome assembly GCF_902500255.1 of Thalassophryne amazonica. Lineage (NCBI taxonomy): Eukaryota > Metazoa > Chordata > Actinopteri > Batrachoidiformes > Batrachoididae > Thalassophryne > Thalassophryne amazonica. The sequence continues at coordinate 118,397,722 of NC_047105.1, forward strand.
TACTTAATTTTTCATAAAGCAACTATGCAGCAAAAATAATGAAAAGCAGTCAAATGTCAAATAATATACACTATAGAGTGCAGAGCATGAAAGGCAAACACAAAACAGGCACTCAGCACCACGTCAGTAGCAGCACTGTTCTGCCACACCACACAGGGTCCAAAGTGCAGACTCTGTAAACTCAGGTCTGAAGCAGTCAAGCACGTAGAAGAAAAGGTGTAAGGTGCAAGCTGGGAGAGTAAACACAGACAGGCTGGGATAGTGTACTGGAATGTCTGCCCTTAATATGGTCTGGAAATCCCTAACTCCAAATGGGGAACACCACTGAAGGGGGTTGAGAATACCAGAGAAGACCCTGTATAACTTCAAGCTCCAGGTGACAATCTGGTGCCTGTCAGCCAACCAGACATTGTAGTAGTTGACAAACTGATAAATGTAGCAATTACAACAGACAGCAACAACAGCAAGAAGCAGCATGTCAAGAGCAAGAAGGGTTGAAGAACTGGAACAGTGTTAGAAGGTGAAGTACAAAGTGGTGCCAGTGGTAATATAAGCATCCTCATACTGGGAGAATGGCTGCATTACATTCCACATGGAACTTTTATACAAAAGAATGCAATCACAGGATCAGCACAACTGTTGAGACCCAAATCATCTTGACTTGATTTGGTTGTCCCACTATCAAGACTTGATAGTGAGTTGAAATGGACTTTCTCCCATCTCAGATTGCCAGACAGTACTTCACACCAACCTGGTCTCACAGCAAGTCGTGCTTCAGCAGCACAAAATATACATTAATCTATTGGTTTGTGATATTGTGACGAAAATCGGCTCATTTTCGTCACGGCAGCACAAATTCATTCTCATTCATTCCGTGATGGTTGCACGAAATTAAAAGTGAAGCGGGGGGTCTGGGTTTTTATGGTTAGGGTGGGGGGAAGGAGTAAGATTAGGTTATGGTTGCGATTAGGGTTGGGGTTGGGAGTAGGGTTAGGAATAGTGATTTATAAAAAGCTCAGTCACGGAAATTTGACTCATTTCATCAAGGGAGCACGGAAAAACAAAACAAAACAAAAAAAAAACAACAACATGAGACTGGGTGTTCACACAGGTGCTGGGCATTAAAATGACATCTGACTCAGGTGGAAATCTAGCAATGGCACTTGCACTGCGCTGTGCACTGTTTTATACCTAGTGGAATATAAATACCATTTAATTGTCTTCCAAAGTTTGGAGTTATTGTCAAACTCTAAAGATTTAGATCTTTGTAATTTTGCAAAGGAATTTGTGTCATGAAACAGTTCAAGTTGTCACATGACTCCAGCAAATCGTTCAAATGGAGAACCCAACCAAATATTGAGAGCATAAATGAACATACTTTTCAGAAGCTTTTTTGAACTGATCTGATGAAATAATCTAATATTTTGAGAGATGCATTTTCTATTTTTTTTAACTGTAGGCCATAATGATCAAAATTAAAATAAAAAAAGACTAAAATATCTTAGTTTCTATGTAGTGACACTAGAATATATATAATATTTGCCTCTGAAATACTTCACAAAAATATTGAACTTTTTCACAATATTGTAATTATTGTGAGATGCACCTGTCTCCAGATTCCATTAGTAGAAGTTTTACCATAATAAATACAGCAGTGTGTGACATCACTGGAGCACAAATGATTCTATGACAGCTGTAGCAATAAATAATTGTCTGCTTATTTTGATAATAATTGGAAAGTTTTATGCTGGTTCTTGTGGTGAACTTTGATAAAATTCTGTCCATAGGTGATTGTGATGTCTAAATTAAGAAACATGACACTATAACTGAATGGTTGTTACGAATGATGAGGTTCAAAACTACTGGTGGACTCAATTTGGCAACCTAGACTAACCACTCACTATACTACTACTGTGGAAGCACAAAATAATGTGAGTGCACAGAACATCAAAACAACATTGAGAATGTACTGTTTAAATGTAAGACAATCATGTTATTGGCCACGATTCTGTTCTTACTGTAAAAACACACACACACACACACACACACACACACACACACACACACACACACACACACACACACACACACACAAACACAACCACACTTTGTAATATTTAATTCCTGTTATAAATAGTGGACAATACAAGAATTATCCTCCTCTTGGATGTACAGCAGGAAGTAATGAACTGACATGGATGACTTTCCTTCCTTTCATTTTTTACATGAATGACCTGATATGCTCATACCATGAACACATCGGCCAGCTCCACGTGTAACCTCTGTCCAGCATGCATTGAAGTGCTGCTGACTGTGTTGCAAAGGTGATATGTGTTTTTATTTATTACCATGTATCAAGGTTGGCTGGTAAAGCAGACTGGACACAAATGCAGGACGCAGGTACACAGCTCAGTGGAGTTAAAGTGTTTACTTGTTTCATTAGCTGGGGTCGGTACAAAGATAGGCAGTCCAAAAGAAGTAACAGTAACAAAATCATCAGGCTTAGGCGTGGTCAAGGTACACAGGCAGGTAATCAAAAACACGATGAAGCAATCAAGGCAAGGCAAATAAACACAAGGAACTGAGCTGGAAAGAGGCACTAGGGACATCAATCTGGCTAGGGACAAAAGCAAACAGTGAGCCTTATAAAGCACCCAGGTGGTTAACTGCAAATCAAGAACAGGTGTGTGGAGAAGCTCCCGCAACCAGGGTGTGACCAGACAGAGAGAAACACCCACCACCAAGAGCCAAGAGAGAGAAAAGAAATAGCAGGACAGAGAAAACCAAAGCAGAAAGACAGAGCAAGAGAAAGACAGATCACAAAGGCAAACCAAACCAGACAGTAAAACAGAACACAACCTAAACGGATGCAAAACCTGACAGTACCCCCCCCCCCCGCAAGGGCTGACTCCCGACGTCCCAGAATGTAGAGTGCATGTGCTGCGCCCGAATGGTTGTGGTGACTGGTGGCTGAGGTGTTTGAGGCGGCTTCAGTTTTTCACAAATGGTATACAATTCCTCCGTGTGCCAGTCGACATTAATTGTGTTATGTGTGAAGGGGCCCTTATGTACATGTGATGTCTTAGTTTTTTTATTATTATTATTATTTTTAATGAATTTGCAAAAATCTCAAAAAAAAAAAAAACTTTTCACATTGTCATTATGGGGTATTATTCATTGTGTGTAGAATTTTGAGGAAAAAAAAAATTTCATCCATTTTTGAATAAGGCTGTAGCATAACAAAATGTGGGAAAACTAAAGTGCTGTGAATACTTTCTAGATGCACTGTAAGCTGCTGGTTTTCACAACCCTACACAACATCCAGTTCATGCCAGCACTGAATAGTGTGGGAGTCAGAACATATCAGGGCTTTAATTTCTTCAGTATTTTTTTATTTTTTTTTTTGTAGCAGTATCATTTTACACATCAAAAATATAGCTGATGTGTGAGGACTTGCAAAATTTATAGCAATAACAGCAAAATCTTTAAAGAACCTCAAGCTGTAATGAACTTGAATTTTCCTTTTAATTGCAATGCTAGTTAAGTAATTGTTCTACTTTACTTTCTAACTCTTCATATAATATCACAATTGCTTAGAAATATTTCTCATAACCACAGTAGCGTTTCTGTGCTTTGTGGTGTGTTTTGCAGCATACTCACCATCATTAATCTCAATTAGTCCTTGAAACCACTTTGCCAGCCCCCTTAATAGTTCTGAAGTTTGGGTGCGAGTGTGTTTAGAGATTGGCATTACGTAAGTGGAGAACCTGCACTCCAGTGATAACACGAAGCTTATGAGGCAACAGAGGGAAATTTCCATCCAGGATTTAACCTCCATGGAAGAGAGATTATTACTTGGAGCTCTGGGTCACAAAAGAACCGAACCTGTGTGTCCTTGAGGTATTTAAATGTTGGAGGGCATTGCTTTGTCATTTTTAGTAAGGTCAGTCATTAAAGTAGGAGGGGACTCATTATTGCAAATTACTTCACCTGTAGTGCCAAGATGCCTCACTTCCTAGTGTTCAGAACAATTCCTTAAACATATTGTAACCATTCATCCATCCGGCTAAGATTGGCCAATCCTGTTCCAGGCCACGTTCAACCTTTTCCTCGCTGTAAAGGGAGGTGTTTTTGTTATTTTATTATTTTGTGTGTTTGTGAAGAAAGATACACTGAATACACCTTGTTTGTACTGGGCTGGACCGTAGACTGTATATAGACAGTAACAGTGGTGGTTCGACACTGGATTACTCCCTCGATGAGACCCCTTCCAAGCCTCCCGCCCCCCACAAAAAAAAAAAACACAAAGCCATTTTTTATTATAACAATTAGGTGCACAGTCTCCTCCCACCTCCAACATTTGCAAAGGACAATGGGCCAATTCTGCACAAAACAGTATAAGTTAGAACTTAAATAAACAGTATATACATAAAAGTGGCAAATATATACAATGTGACTCCATACAGATGGGAAAAAAATGTATTTTCAATAAAAAATATGTTGAGGCAGGTCTACAAAGAGACAGAGATAAAGGGAGAGAGGGTGAAATAGTTTAAAAAAAAGGAAAATCTTCAGTGTTAGTCTCCATGAGTTCAAAAATGACATGAAAAGGGGGAAAAAACAGGAGATTCTTCATAGGTTTTGTGTCTGCCATAGTGCCCTCAAGCAAAGTACAGTGTGTTTTCTGCAGCAGACTTTAAGACAGGTGGAAGAGTACATGCTGAGGTTATTAACACATCATTCAGATGGGAAAAAAGGTATGTGTTTTCAATAAAAATTATGTTGAGGCAGGTTCAGCAAGCACCACAGCAAGAAGGCTAACAAATGTAAGGGTTATACCACTAATTAAGCATTAGCCCTTCATTCATGACATGGATACCCGAGTGGTAGGTCTATGAGTAGAAGTTCCAATATCAGGTGGCTGCTACAGGGATATTGGTTTGTTTCAGTTTATTGCCATTTGCAGTAGAAAACCCACATTGGAATTAAAAATTGCGAGCAGATCTCAGTGCACATCAAACACACAAACACAAGCCATTCATTCAACATGTACAGCATGATTAAAACCCCCAAGCCACATAAACATATCAAAAGAAGGTATTCAAAGTCAATAAATAGTAGTTTAAAATATTAGTGATTGTTAAAATATTAGTGATTTAAAATAATAGTGATTGTTTAAAACTCCTGCTATGGTGAGATGTTGTGCTTTTAATGGCACAATACCTTCTGCCAGAGGGAAGCAGGTCAAAAAAGTCACTGGCCGGATGATGAGATGGGTCATTAATGATCGATAATGCCCGAGAAAGAAGTCTTTTTTTAATAAATGTCCTCCAGATCGGGCAGCTCCACACCTGCGGTCCTGCTGGCCGAGCGGACAACTTTGTGCAGTGCTCGTTTTTCTTTGTTTGTGGCATTACCAAACCACACTGTGACGGCTCCTGTGAAGACACTCTCAGTAGCACAGCAATATAAGTTTGTCAGAATTTGTTTGTTTGGGGTGCCTTCAACTTGCGTAAAAATAACAAACGCTGACGGGAAAAACCTAGCAGCAAATAAGAAATGAGAAGACTGATAATTGTGAATACATGTAAATATCCATTAGGGGAGGTGATGGTCTAGTGGTTAACTTTGGGCTTGAGACCAGAAGATCCTCAGTTCAAGTCTCAAATTCATGTATAAATTTACCATTTATACATGATATTAGTAATACTAATTTGGGTTATGTCATGATGCCTGGAGACAATTTGAGCATACTACATGTAACAAAGTAGGGCTTGTAACTTAAAAATATAACGCAATGCTAAAATACTCTCAGCCATATGAGGATTATGTTCTTTATAATTTGCAGTCGTTTAATGAATTATTACGATCCAATTGTCTTACGTACAATTTGTACATGTTCAATAAAAGTAAGTCCCTTTGGCTGCTCCCTTGTTTGCACTCGGGGTCGTCACAGCAGATCCAAGATGGACCTGCATGTTGATTCTGGCACAGTTTTTATGCAGGATGCCCTTCCTGACGCAACTCCATATTACATGGAGAAATGTGGCAGGGGTGGAGTTTAAACCAAGAACCTTCCGCCCTGAAACCAAACGCACTAACCACTTGGCCACTACCCCTGCCCAACTTATGTTTTAGCACATTGTTGCTTAATTCAACACATTTGCACTGTCCTGCTTCATCTGTATCTAAAATATATATTTTTCATTTTAAGTATTAATTTGTATCACTGGACTTGATATCTATTCAGTATTGAAGTATTGAATGTCACTTTTTAAGTGCTTGTGCCACCCCCCATGTGTCATGAAAAAATGCCGCCCCGGGAGGCTGCCTGGTTCGCCTGTACCAAAAACCACATCTGGATAGTAAGAACATAATCCATCATGTAATCCATCAGAAATGTGGATATTTAAAACAAAGCAACAGAGTGTAATATGCTTTTAAAACATACACTGTGGTACAACTGCTTTGTGAGCAGAATGCACAGATACAGAGATGGCTGTTAATTCTGTCAGCATATAGATTATGAGGTAGAGCAAGGCAAATGCAGACTGATCTAAGACTTGTATTTAATTAGTCCTATACCACGTGTTTCCAAAGACATTCCACAAAGGGCCAGGCCGTACAGCTTTCTTTTGCAACCAAAACTATCCAATAGGTGATTTCATTGACAAACTCATCATATCTGCTCAAAGTGATGTGAATCATGGAAATCACCTACTGAACTCAGTGGTTGCAAAGAAAACCTGTGCCCACTTGGCCCTTTCTGGAATATCTTTGGATACCACTGTCCATTACTAATCAACCTAAAATTGCCTCTGTTTTGTCCGATTCCAATTGCAGTGATCAGATTGTGACATCTGCATTTCCTTCAAAAGCCCAAATGCAGTTTCTGCTATATTTCTGCTTCTTTGCTGTTAGCTCATTACTACAATGGATTTCCATCAGTTGGACTCCAGAAACACCAAATATCATTGCAGATCCAAAAGGGGTATGACGGGGACACAAAGTCTCACTTCCAGGTGATGTGGGTATTTGTCATCTACAGTATAGCCTCTTGGTAATCATTATGTTGATGATTAATGTACAGCTGGTGATTCCCAGCTTGACAGTGACAATGCCAGTGGTGGTGTGTCTTGGGTAAATAATGTCCTGTTTCACAAGGGTTATGGCATGTCTTTTTAACTGATGAGGCTAAATTTTCATGAGAAATTACATGTATGATTCATTATTTACAGTGGGGCCAAAAAGTATTTAGTCAGTCCCTGATTGTGTAAGTTCTTCTACTTAGAAAACTGAGAGAGGTCCGTAATTTTCAGCATAGGTACACTTCAACTGTGAGAGACAAAATAAGAAAAAAAATCCAGGAAATCACATTGTAGGATTTGTTAAACATTTATTTGTAAATTATGGTGGAAAATAAGTAGTTGGTCAGTAACAAAAGTTCAACTCAATACTTTAGAACATAGTCTTTGTTGGCACTGACAGACGTCAAACATTTCCTGTAAGTCTTCACCAGGTTTGCACACACTATAGCTGATATTTTGGCCCATTCCTCCATGCAGATCTCCTCTAGAGTGATGTTTTGGGCCTGTCGCTGGGCAACATGGACTTTCAACTCCCTTAACAAATTTTCTATGGGGTTGAGGTCTGGAGACTGGCTTGGTCACTCCAGTACCTTGAAATGCTGTTTATGGAGCCACTCCTTTGTTGCCTGAGTGGTGTGTTTGGGATCATTGTCATGCTGGAAGAACCAGCCACGTTGCATCTTCAATGCGCTCACTGATGGAAGGAGGTTTTGGCTTAAAATCTCATGATACATGGCCCCGTTCATTCTTCCCTTAACACGGATCAGTCGTCCCGTCCCCTTTGCAGAAAAATAGCCCCAAAGCATGATGTTTCCACCCCCATGCTTCACAGTAGGTATAGTGTTCTTGGAATGCAACTCAACATTCTTCTTCCTCCAAACACGAGGAGTTGAGTTTTTACCAAAATATTCTCCCAGTCCTCTTCTGGATCATCCATATGCTCTATGGCAAACTTCAGACGGGCCTGGACATGTACTGGCTTAAGCAGGGGGACACGCCTTGCACTGCAGGATTTGAGTCCCTCTCTGCATAGTGTGTAGCCTTTGTTACTTTGGTCCCAGCTCTCTGCAAGTCATTCATCAGGTCCCTCCGTGTAGTTCTGGGATTTTTTTTTCACCGTTCTCATGATCATTTTGACCCCAGGGGACGACATCTTGCGTGGAGCCCCAGATCGAGAGAGATAATCAATGGACTTGTATGTCTTCCATTTTCTTACAATTGCTCCCACAGTTGATTTATTCACACCAATCTGCTTGACTGTTGTAGATTCACTCTTCCCAGCCTGGTGCACATCTACAATTTTCTTCCTGGTGTCCCTCGACAGCTCTTTGTTCTTGGCCATGGTTGAGTTTGGAGTCTGACTGTTTGAGACTGTGGATAGGTGTCTTTTATACAGATAACGAGTTCAAACAGGTGTTGGGTAATACAGGTCCTCAGGTGGAGGACAGAAGAGCTTCTTAAAGAAGTTACAGGTCTTTGAGAGCCAGAAATCTTGCTTGTTTGTGGGTGACCAAATACTTATTTTCCACCATAATTTACAAAAAAAAAAAAAAATCTTTAAAAATCCTACAATGTGATTGTCTGGATTTTTTTTTTTCTTATTTTGTCTCTCATAATTGACGTGTACCTATGTTGAAAATTACAGACCTCTCTCATCTTTCTAAGTAGGAGAACTTGCACAACCAGGGGCTGACTAAATACTTTTTGGCCCCACTGTATATGAATACAAACTGTCACATCTTGCAAAAAGTATCAGTTTTAATTAATGGATTTTAAATAGCATTCAAAGTCTGTGAAAACAATACAAAAGACAACTAAAAAGGTGTCCCCTGAAAACACTATTGTGTAGGTCAACTTGTCAACTTGTCAACTTGTCATTACAAAAACCGAATGACACTTAATGACAGCAGTCATAAACGTTTATGACACATTCATGACTGTGTCATGAAACAGTTATGAGCGTGTCAAGCCACGATTATGGTGGTACCTTCAAGTAAAGTGTTACCATACAGTGTTTTCCTTAATCTCTGAGGACCTAATGAAGTCATCAGTTTGTCACTTTAAATATTTTTCATACTGCTGCCCTGAAGAGAGCAAGTTTTTTTAAACCTGCAGAAAATCTTACTCTCGATTGTATATGGAGAATGTGAGTGTGGACACAGACTGCCAGGCTGATGGGTGACGATTCATGTGTGATTCTTTGGCGTATATATGACTATTCATAGCTCATATTTTTAATAAGGGCGTAGAATGTAATCATTCATGACTTTTTCAGCTGGCTATGAGGCTGTTTTTCTTAAAAGAATGCAAGATAATTGCATTGCATCATTAATAGTTGCATCCCATTTGGTTAATTTGTGCAGTTTAAAGATGTGCTTTTGATTTAACTCTTCATAGTTTGCATTAATGCAAGTACAAGTACATTTTACAACTGACTGAAACCACACTCGCATCATATCAGTAAACAAATGAGGTTAGAAATGCAACAATATACCAGTAATTAATTCATGTGAAACCTAAAGGACTCAAGGGAACAGTTCTTTCAAGCTGCATTCAAAAAGGGAAACATTACAAATTACTTACTGCTGTAACTTTTTGTTTCTTATTAATATGTAAAATGTGGTTGTCGAACAGTCAGCAAACATTTTCCTGCATTTAGCCTTTAATTGTCTCATACAGAACTAATGGTTAATGTTGTTTTTAATTACAGATCTGTGAGCAACCTACCAAAATGCTACCCTTCACCACCACCACTCCGCCATACTATTTGGTAGTAATGACAAACCTATGGCTTGCAGTCTTTGAGCAGGAAGAATGGAGAACTTGTACTTGGATGTAGGTTTTATTTGTGCTTTCATCCCATGCATCGTCCTCGGGAAGCACAGCGGCTGTGTTGCTGCTGGTTTTAGCTGCTGCCTCGGCTGTGTGGTAACATAGCCAGATGATGCAGAGAGACTTTGTGCATTATTTAAAAGAAAGAAAAGTGTAAATATGTTTGTAAAACTAACCACCAGGTGTGCTACTGTGGTTCAGTGCTTCGCCACTGCGCTATGAGACAGAAGGAGAAAACGCAAACTGTTTTAAGTCATGCAGACATGCATGAAACAACTGGCTAATGGCTTCCAACATCCTTCGCTGACATGTTGAAAACATGAGTATGGGATTACTGGTACACATAAAAAATGCTTCAGTGATACTGTGACCCGGTATAGACCCCTAGCAGTTACAAAGTCAATATATGATGTATTAACTGAACACAAAAGTCCAATTATCTCCCATTGATGGCATCCGACTGCAATTAATTTTCCTTCCTGCATATCTTTATATGGTATGCTTCAAAATTTATTGACATCCATTAAGTTGTTTTTGTAGAAGTTGCTCTCAAGAGGTCAGTTTAATATATGACTTCCATGAAACACATAATTCCATTTATCTCCCATTGAAGACAACAAACCAGAATTACGCGTATTTTCCTTCCTGCACATCCTGTCATGGCATGCTGCCATTGTGTAAAGTGTTATTAAAATCCATTAAGTGATTTACGGGGAGATGTGCTTAAGAAGTCAATATCATAGAAGAAGAGGCAAGTCCTATATACACCTCTGAGGCCCATTTGTGCAGGATGCTTGTCTGACTCGTGTTACTTCCCCAGCCAAGGCACATTTACTCATTTACAGCTGGGTGGACTGAAACCATGCAGAATAAGTGTCTTGTCCAAGTACACACAGACAGGTAGCATTAGCGGGAATGCATGGATCAAAGCCAGATCTGCATAATGACAGTCCAACTCCTTATCCACTGAGCTACCTGCTCCATCATATGATCCATCATCTAGCCATCCATCTATAGTCTAAACCTGCTTATTTCAGTTAAGAATCATGGGGCACTGGAATCTATAAGCAGTAGTCACTGGGCGAGTGGCATGGTTGACCTTGAACAAGCCTCCAGCCTATCACAAAGCTAATACATACACAGACAAACATATTCACACTCTCGCACATACCTACGATTTCACAGTTTGGGCATGATTTAGACCCCAACATAGATATCAGGCAGAAATTTGCAATAACACAGTCTTTATAGACTAAATCAAGAACAGGTCAAAGGTAATTGCACAGGTGATCAGTCTAATATTAGTGACAGTGTCTGTGAGGGAGGTAACAGGAGGATTGTCTGGGAAGACTGATCAAGGTTCCAAAACACAGAAAGATACCAACTAGTGAAATTGTCCAAATACAACAGGCAAACTCAGAACATACACAGGTTAGCAAGATATGGTAGTTGAAAATTATATACGAGACAAACTTAGAAGGAAGTCGGGGAGAAGAAGGCAATAAAGCACGATATTTCAGTCATGGCAATTCCTCTGGGGTTTGCATGTCTTTGGAAGTGGAAAGGTGCTTTCACATATAGTGCAAATATGTACAACTCCAGAGCGACTCACGGGTCAAAACAGCTCATACAATCGAACCATGAAACATAGCACCGACAGGCAGGTGTGCACGATGCCAGTGCGACCGTTCATGCATGATGTGGTTACACAATGTGCAGCTGCTGTGAAGAAAAAAAAAGTAAAAAAAAATACATGCTGTGACAGTTTTGTGCATGCGGGAACACAGCAGCTTTTCACAGCTGCTGAAAATAAAAAAATAAAAAATATATGCCACCCACGGGACATGAACCGACACCTTCCAAAAGCTCTGACTGCTAGTCAGAAACTTTACCAGTGAGCTACAATCACAGTCCTGTAAAAGTTGCGAGAACCTGCCTGATATGAGGAACGAGATGGACATATTTCAAAAGTAATAAACCCACACACCATATAAAAACACCACATTTATCAAGCGGGCAATACAAATATGATCCGTCTGTTCCTCTGTAGATGACCTATGGTCACAGACATACAGTCATGAAGGGGCTATTAAATAACCCTGGTTAAATAAAAAGAACAAAACACCACAAGATTCAAATCCACACGCTCTGATTACCAGACAGAAACTTTACCACTGCGCTACAATCACTGTCTTGTAACAGGAGCATGAAATGGGCAAAGTCAACAAGCAGATAAATGTATTTTGTAAAAAAAAATTTAAAAGTGATAACTGACCAAACATTGTTTGGTACGGCATATTTCTGCTGATACGTGACTGAAAGTGGTGTATTTGTCATACTGTTGGCTTGTCCTGGTTGTGCGGTGCATCGCTCATAGCCCTCATGGCCCGACACACGTGTCCTGTCAGACATGACATTCAGATCACCTGCTGCATGTCCAAACAGAATGACGGCCCATTTCTTCTCTCATCACAAAAGCAATATGTTTTTATGTATTTCCACACACGCACGTGTGTCCGTCAAAACATGGGACCTGTGCTGCAGCTCTGATTTCCAGAACCGGAGATTTCCTAACACCTGTGGGGCAGCGAGCCATGCCCCCTGTCCTGTCAGCGCACAGACCAAGATGTCACTTTGTGATCGGAGAGATGCCTGTTGGGGGGGGAGCTTCAAACCACACGCACAGATGTGTTGTGGGGGGTGGGCAAACCACATGCACATATGTGTTGTGGGGGAGGGAGCGGTGGGGGCGCAAAACACATGTGTTGTGCGGGGAGCCGACATTCTGGCATGCCACATGTACATTCGGCAATTTCACAGTCGTGGGGCATTTAGACAAATTTCACATCCACCTCGACAGTGATCGTCTGCTGACTGCTTTCGTGATGATAGTGCGAATGGCCGCACATTTTCTAAGTGCCAAACGAGCGGTGTTAGATGTTCGTGTGTGCCAGCTGGAATTTGGCCGACACCTGCTGTGAGAGGGTTCGATGGGCTCTCACAGCGCACACTCTGTCTTTCAGCCACGGGTGTGCGCAAATAGTTGTAGCAACAGGTGTACGAGGCGTTAGAGGCAGCTACGATTTTGCACGTTTGGCACACGATTCCTGCTTCATGCGCACTTTCTGCACTATGTGTCAGGGGGCCCGAAGGAAGGGAACCCACACAGACATGGGGAGAGCATGCAAATACCACACAGAAAGGACAAGGGCAAAAACATTGGACCTTCTTACTGCCAATCACTAAGCCTCCCTGCTGCCTATATTATCGATTAATCAAAAGCAAAATTCCAATTATCTTTCCTTGAAGATGTCTGACCAACATTGCTTTCCTTCATGTACAGTTTCATATGGCGTGCTTCCACTGGTTGACGTTTCAGTGAAGTCCACCAAGGGGTTCAGGAGGAGTTGCATTTAAAAGACACGTTGATAGATGGACAGGTCTATTGATGGAAGGGAGATTCCTTTATGCACCCCTATGTTTTTTTTGGTATTTTTATCTTCTCTTTATTGTTTAGCCATGGTTTTATTCTTCACATCCAGTCATGTCTTGTGCCTATCAAAGATGATCTCTTCCGTAATCATTCTGGTTTTTATTTGAGCTCTTATCCCCATGCATCTGTCCAGCTTATGAGCAGCCATCAGTGCAGCCTTGAGTTTGACACTCACCTCACTGCTTGCAGAGACCTTTGTATTAAAAAGAAAATGTTCCATTTGAGTGTGAATGTTTTGAGTCTTGTACTTCTGTCAACTGTTAGATGAGAACACATTTGGAAAAAAAAAATCTATCATTTCAGAGAGAATGACCTTGCAGAGATGTTTGTTTCCCTTGTAAAGCATGAACCCACAGAAGTCTGAAAACACTTTCCAAGGTTGTGGTGTAGCTCTCCTTGGCAGCGTGTTTGTTGAAATTGGAGGGCGTGACATGAACATGCAGTGGCCTCAGTACTGTCAGCTGGTCTCACTGTGCCAAAGTCCCCCACCGGAGGCACATTATCTCCTGTGCCAGTTGACATCAGTTCACACTGGGGAATAGTTCAATGACAAGTAGCTGCTTTTTCCATTATTCACTCAGCTGTAGCAGTTAGGCAACAAGAGGATACAAAACACAGTTTATTTCTGGCCGTCCATCCTTGTCTTGCTTCTGTTCCACTCTGCTGACCCTCCATGTGACTTGAACTCAGGGTTCAAGAGTTTACTTTAACAATCTATTGTGATAAAATTCCCTGTGTTGTTACGGAACAGTAAAAATGTAGCTGAGTGGGTTATTGGGTGGTTAGCCCTTCCCAGCTTATGTGGTACTATAACTCAAAAACAATAAGTAACATCAACTTGTAACATACCAAATTAAAAGATCAGATAATGATTTTGGTTAACTTTCATGTAACAGATCACTCAAAACCACAACTTTGCTTTGTCTACAACCTGCTGGATGTGGTGCGTCAGTCAGTTAACAGGTTAAGTGCGCAACTGTAGGAAGAAACATAGTGGCCACTTCAGTATGTGGACAAATATAAGGCAGAACAGGAATTAAAAATAGAATTTAAAAACACGCAAGGGATGAAACCATAACAGGCGGTTAGGTGGCTTAGTGGTTAGCACTATACCTTTTTGCAGTGCCGGTGTCAGGAGCTCAGCACTCACCCTGCCTAAACTGCGCATGTATCATTTGAGAATGCCGTCAACGATTTGCTGATTATTGCCTTGTTTCATCTTAAAACTACACTCCAGTCACAATCTATCTCAGTGACAGATATGTGAAGCTTGTGTACAACAATCATTTCCACATAAAAGATGGGGGAGCGATCACAGCGTGACAGAAGCATGTTTGAGACTGTCACTCTGAGTTTGACTCTCTACCCCCAAAGCAATCAAACGGAATAATGTAATTATTAACTATCAGATGACAATGTCAAATCTCTTAAATCATTCGAAAGTCAGTTTTAATCAGAAATGAGGTGATAATCTGTTAGTCATTGCTAGCGCTCTGCCATGACGCTGCTAACAGTCAGCCTTGACACATGCGCAGTTACGGCTGATTCCCTGACACCGGTTCTACATTGAATTACTACCCAGGCAAGACCCCCTCCAAGCACTGCTCCTCCCCACACCAAAAAAAAAAATGCACAAACAGCTATTTTTTGTGTTATTTTATCATTATTTTTAATATTTGAGGAGTGTTTTCTTCTGCAGGCCTCCCGTGTTGTGCAGCAGCATGGACTCCCATAATCTCCCAAAATTTGATGTATAATTTCCTGTATTGTCAATTGTGTTGATAGTAGGGTTGAGCCAGATACTCATTTCAGACGAGTATCCGGTACGGATGAAGCATTTTTGACGAGCACGAGCATGGTACGAATAAAACTCATCAATATCTGTGCTCGTGCTGAAGGAGAATCCTGATTGGCTGACTGTCTTCATGCTCTGTGATTAGCCACTCACACACAGTGCCCACCCCTCCCTACACAGACACGTCTCTGCAGCCTCTAGCACAGGGGTGGCCAAGTTCGGTCCTCGAGAGCCACCTTCCTGACACTCTTAGTTGTCTCCCTGCTCCAACACACCTGAATCCAATGAAAGGCTCATTAAAAGTCTGCTAACGAGTCTTTCATTGGATTCAGGTGTGTTGGAGCAGGGAGACAACTAAGAGTGTCAGGAAAGTGGCTCTCGAGGACCGAACTTGGCCACCCCTGCTCTAGCACACACACAGATAGGATCTGCTCTCTGTGCTTGGCTTGACTCTTGCTCACATTACTCTCTCAGTACTCCTTAGGTTTTCTTCATTTCATCTCTGTTTTGGTTTGTATGATATTTAAAGTTACTTGGTGAACTTGTTTTGTAATGTACGCATTGCATTTGACAAGACAGAGCTGAAAATGGCTCGTGTTGTGTTGGTCACTGACTCGACTCCGGTCAGGCTTGTTTTTTATAACCGTTTGTTTGCTTTTAGTTTGGCTGGTGATATAAAGTCAGTTGGAAAACTTTGCTTGTACTGAACGCTGAGCTTTTGAGAAGAATACAGTGAACAAGGCTGACATATTATTTTTCTGTTTGCCCTCACTGGATGTTTGCATGAATCATCAAGTTCACACAGATCATTAAAAAATAAACAGTCTTAGAACAACCTCTCTGTCCCGCTCACTCAGTCACACACATTCACACAGACACACACGCACAGACAGCTTAATCAACACTGTTATCTTTGGTTGGAAAAAAATGCCAAGAATGTTAGGTAGTAAAAATAAATAAATAATTTTAAAAAATCACAGTTCAATCATAAAATAAAAAAAAAAAACAATAAAAAAGAAAGTTGTGTTGAGTATAACAACTCTTGTTCATGCATACTTAGTTCATAATTTCCTACTACATTGAATGTAGGCTGTTCTGTTACTCATTCATACACATAAGAATATTCACGTTCTGAGTTTATAAAAAAAAAAAACTTATTCTGTAAAATAGTTCCTTTACTATTGTGATCAAAATAATTGAATCTCAATTCTGAGGCTGCTCTTTAAATATTAACTCATACACTTAAGAATATTCATGTTCTGAGTTCATAAAAAAAAAAAAACTTATTCTGTAAATAGTTCTCTTACTTTTGTGATCAAAATCACTGATTTGAATCTAAAATTTGAGGCTGTTCTGTAAATAGGTTTCAAATAAACAATAAATATAGCAACTTCTGATCAATCCATATAAATTTTCAGGCTTAAAATAATGTACAGATTTAAGACCCACCCATTTCTGATTAAACCACACCCACTTCCGGTTTAAGCCGAAAGTGGGCGCCCACTCCGAGTACAGGTACACATACAGATAATTTAGATGGTTTAACAGATACAGATACAGATAGTGGTATACTTGCTCATCACTACTTAAAACCATCCAGGTCTTGTATTAACCAAACTCTTGTAAAATAAGTGCTTTCGAAACAGCACACTACAACCATACATGAAAACAAGCATCTATAGTCAGTATAAAATCCACAAGAGTAATATAAATTCCATGTGTGGGGTTACATGCTCAAAGGTTTTTCTTTTCTTTTCTTTTTTCGTTTCAACAACAAACAGTATTGCAACTTTTTAAATGCAATTTCAGCTTGGATGACACAAACTTAAGGCATGTGTCCATTCCCAATTTGTCCAAAGGGAGTCACTCTTGTCCCATATATCTGATAAACCTGAAATTTAATTCTAAAACATGAATTTCATCAATCTGAGGTCTAATACAACCAGAGAAACTGTATTGTACTCTCCAAGTTGCGAGCAGTTCATCTGTATTATGAACTTAGTGGAATTTTGTTGTTAACCCTCTGGGGCCGACGCCGTTGTGTACGACGGCTAAGACCAAGCTTTACTAAATTATAAATAACTTTTGAATGATATGAGATAGAAACTTTTTTTTTTTATGAAAAGTTAACTCAGCGGACTTTCGAGCCAGCCATCGGCCATCTTTGTACTCCTCATAGAAGCTGTGTGATGACGTGCGCAATGTGAGTGTCCAATCTGAATTGGTTCACCGTCACATGGTTTTCCAAAATCCAATCGTAGGGCAGATTTACCTCACTTGAAAAGCCAAAGATCGTTTTCAGGAATGATATGTTACTAGTTGGCCCGTTTGAATAGCCCCCTGGGTGCTCCAATGAGTACATACTATTAGTACATACTCAGTGTGCCCTGCGCCATTACGCACAGCGACCAGTGAAAGCAGGAGCAGATGGAGAGCCTCTGATGACAATCTCACGTGCTCAAACAAACAGTGTGTAACCATCAGGATTGCTCCACTAGTTTGCATGTGAATGTTACTGGGTAACTCTGTTGCTTTCTCTGCGTAAAGCACTGTTTACCATATCAATGGACAACAAAACGCATAGACCATTTTGTATACAGTGGTCCCTCGCTATAACGCGGTTCACCTTTCGCGGCCTCGCAGTTGCGCGGATTTTTTAGTCCAATTTTGCATGTTTTTTTTGTTTTTTTTTTACAGCGCATTGTGTTCTGCGTCCTCATCAAGTAGGCCGGTCGCGGCACCGCGAAAGCAGAGCATGCGCATTGTGTTCTGCGTGTCAGTTTATGAGTCTTCTCGCCCAGAAGAAAAAAGAGCACCCACAACTACCCATAACTGTGTTCTTCACTCGGAAAAAGACACTTGCACCGAGGTGTGACTCAGTGGAAAAAGACATGACAGCAGAGCGGCACCAGGATGAAGAGGCGCGGTCAGAGGAACTGTGAAATACTGGTCAGACACTATTAATAATTTCTTATGTGTCCAACCTCGTAGGTTGATTGTTAAAATTAAATTTGTTAGTTCTAAAAGCCGTCATAATTATTTATAGGAAAACATTCTATTTTTATTTCTCAAACAAATGTTTGGGCCTGAAAACAGGTTGGTCTTATTTTTCTACTAAGGTTTGAACTTTGAGAGTGTTTACACACGAGAGAAAAGTGAGAAAATGTTAATGCCTATTTGAGAAAAGTGTATAAAGTGTGTAGTGAGGGGTTTTACAGCCTTAAAACGTCTATAATAATTGTAAAAAATAACGCTGACTACGTCACGGATTTCGCTTATCGCGGGTTATTTTTACAACGTAACTCCCGCGATAAACAAGGGACCACTGTATATTGTTCAAAATGTGCATTTGTGTTTATTGTTTGAACCTTTTTGTTGTACAGCCTTTCACACAAAACCTCAAATTACCTTTATAAAGTGTCAAAACAGTTGTTTATTATAGTTTGCTGTGTGTTTTGAATAAATGTGTGTGGAAAACTATTTTTCGCTTTATTTCTTCCTATTTTTGATTGTAAACCTTTATTACACTTATAAAACACAACAAAACATATATATTCTGAAAGCAGAGGTTGTCCTGAAAAAAAAGAGACATAAAACCTGATTGTGGGATGCAGGGAGAGCTGTTAACAGCAATAATAAAACATTTATGCCAGGCGAGTGAACTGTCCAAAAAATGCCCTCCGACCCCCAAATTCTGTGAATTTGATGGAAAAGTTTGTTCATATTCATCCAACTGGGGGCTTGGTATTTTCCATGTGGAGGGTTTTTTTTGTTTGGCAATTTGGCTGTAGAGCTGATAACAAGCCAACTCCTCACCAAGAATGCACTTTGAAGGTCATAAATCCTGATAAAGGTGTCGGTTTTAAGACATCTTCCCATCCTGTGTCGGGCTCAGAAAAACATCTTTTGGCATGTGGACAAGTTCCAGACCTTGACCACAGTTTGTTTTCTCTTTGAATAAACCTTTATATATATATATATATATATATATATATATATATATATAATATATATATATACACTCAACAAAAATATAAACGCAACACTTTTGGTTTTGCTTCCATTTTGTATGAGATGAACTCAAAGATCTAAAACTTTTTCCACATACACAATATCACCATTTTCCTCAAATATTGTTCACAAACCAGTCTAAATCTGTAATACTGAGTACTTCTCCTTTGCTGAGATAATCCATCCCACCTCACAGGTGTGCCATACCAAGATGCTGATTAGACACCATGATTAGTGCACAGGTGTGCCTTAGACTGTCCACAATAAAAGGCCTCTCTGAAAGGTGCAGTTTTGTTTTATTGGGGGGGGGGGGATATCAGTCAGTATCTGGTGTGACCACCATTTGCCTCATGCAGTCCAACACATCTCCTTCGCATAGAGTTGATCAGGTTGTCAATTGTGGCCTGTGGAATGTTGGTCCACTCCTCTTCAATGGCTGTGCGAAGTTGCTGGATATTGGCAGGAACTGGTACACGCTGACGTATACGCCGGTCCAGAGCATCCAAACATGCTCAATGGGTGACATGTCTGGTGAGTATGCCGGCCATGCAAGAACTGGGACATGTTCAGCTTACAAGAATTGTGTACAGATCCTTGCAACATGGAGCCGTGCATTATCCTGCTGCAACATGAGGTGATGTTCTTGGATGTATGGCACAACAATAGGCCTCAGGATCTCGTCACGGTATCTCTGTGCATTCAAAATGCCATCAATAAAATGCACCTGTGTTCTTCGTCCATAACAGACGCCTGCCCATACCATAACCCCACCGCCACCATGGGCCACTCGATCCACAACATTGACATCAGAAAACCGCTCACCCACACGACGCCACACACGCTGTCTGCCATCTGCCCTGGACAGTGTGAACCGGGATTCATCCGTGAAGAGAACACCTCTCCAACGTGCCAAATGCCAGCGAATGTGAGCATTTGCCCACTCAAGTCGGATACGACGACGAACTGGAGTCAGGTCGAGACCCCGATGAGGATGACGAGCATGCAGATGAGCTTCCCTGAGACGGTTTCTGACAGTTTGTGCAGAAATTGTTTGGTTATGCAAACCGATTGTTTCAGCAGCTGTCCTAGTGGCTGGTCTCAGACGATCTTGGAGGTGAACATGCTGGATGCGGAGGTCCTGGGCTGGTGTGGTTACACGTGGTCTCCGGTTGTGAGGCTGGTTGGATGTACTGCCAAATTCTCTGAAACGCCTTTGGAGACGGCTTATGGTAGAGAAATGAACATTCAATACACGAGCAACAGCTCTGGTTGACATTCCTGCTGTCAGCATGCCAATTGCACGCTCCCTCAAATCTTGCGACATCTGTGGCATTGTGCTGTGTGATAAAACTGCACCTTTCAGAGTGGCCTATTATTGTGGACAGTCTAAGGCACACCTGTGCACTAATCATGGTGTCTAATCAGCATCTTGATATGGCACACCTGTGATGTGGGATGGATTATCTCAGCAAAGGAAAAGTGCTCACTATCACAGATTTAGACTGGTTTGTGAACAATATTTGAGGGAAATGGTGATATTGTGTATGTGGAAAAAGTTTTAGATCTTTGAGTTCATCTCATAGAAAATGGAAGCAAAACCAAAAGTGTTGCGTTTATATTTTTGTTGAGTGTGTGTGTATATATATATATATATATATATATATATATATATATATATATATATTTTTTTTTTTTTTTTTTTTTTTTTTGCTTCATGCAAACTCAGGAAGTTGGAGTTGAAGATAGGCTTCTCACTACAGTGATGTGGAACAGTGAAGACAGTGGGTGACAGAGGGAGAAAGAGAGCCTGTGTGTGTGTGTGTGTGTGTGTGTGTGTGTGTGTGTGTGTGTGTGTGTGTGTGTGTGTGTGTGTGTGTGTGTATTGCCACAAACCCTGATGCACAGGCTCATGCACATGTGTGTGTGTATTGCCACAAACCCTGATGCACAGGCTCATGCACATCTATAATGCACTGGGAATTTAGTCTGTTTTTACTTTTTGGCTGAGAAGACTTTCTTCTTCCATTGTGCAGTTTGGAGTTTCTCTTGCGGAAAGCAGGAATTGTTAAGTTGCCTGCTAATGTGCTTTTCAATAAAGGCAGTTTAATGTCAAAGCTGTGACAGCTTTACAGACTGTGAGGACGTCTACTGTGAAAAATCACAGCGTCATTGTGGGGCATGAATATTTACTCAAGTTTACAGGAACTTTTTTCCTCAAAACAGACAAATTTGCATGATGTTTTGGTCAGGAAGTCATTCCGAAACATAGCATGTGCAAAATGGATTCTGTCACCATGTGATGAATTGGATGTAAGTGGTGACATTTTGCTCTGTTGGAGCTAAAGTCGGCTCACTTATCAAGGAAAGCAGAAAAGTGCTGGGATGGAAATAGAGTTGGTTTCCATAGTTTGGACAAACTTGAAATAAGTAAAGAAGCTGAATAGTGGTTCTATTGCTCCATAACTGTCTTCTTTATGCAGCGTCGTGAGCAGTGCAGAGTGTATTCAGGGGCAAAACCATTAGTTTAATTTAATTTAACCTCTATTTAACTAGGTTAGTCCCAATGAGATTGAGATCGCTTTTTGTAAGGGACACCTGGGCAGTTATAACGTTTCCAATTCACCCAACCTGCATGTTTTGAAATGTGGGAGGCAACCGGAGCACCCCGAGGAAACCCACGCAAACACAGGGAGAACTTGCAAACTCCACACAGAAAGGCCACAAGTGGGAATTGATCCCATGACCTTCTTGCTGTGAGGAAACAGTGCTAACCACTAACCCACTGTGCTGCCAAGTGGTTGGTTTGGTGTGTAAACTAGTAAAAAATCAAGTGTAAAATTATTTCTTTAGCAATCTCAATGTTCTGTGTAATCCCATATCAGCTCTCAAATAACATCTAGGCCTATACAAACATCTCAGGCAAATTTAATACGTGTTTAGCATTTAAAAATTATAAAAAGGTGCTGAGCATTTTACCTTCTGGGGTCCAGGCGAATTTTCTAGATTTTTTTTTTTTTCATATTTCAGTTATTCCCATTTTATGATACTTTTTAAAAGTATAATATCTATGTGAAGACGCTCTTCTTTCAGAATATGTGTCAAATATTGGTTAAGAACACTGTATGCAGCAATATAATAAATACATTTTTTGAAAATGCCTCAAATATTGTGGTGTGTGTATGTATAGATACACGTGCACACACACCACAGGTAAAATTAGTTTTTGACACATCACCATTTTTCTCCGAAAATATTTTTAGAGTGGTGCTGTTGACATGAAATTTTGAAGTTATGTGTAATAATGTGAAATGACACAGGAAAAAAGTAGTGAAACCTGAAGATCGAGACATGCAAAAAGCCATGGAAAACTAAGATGCCAGCTGAAACCTATCAATAAATTGAAAACAATACTGCCTCTTGTTGGTGCAAAATAATATCAGATGGTTCAGTCCCAATTGGTGGTCTATGAAGAGGTGTCTCATTACCAAGGTGTCACCCAAGAAATATCTCATGACAGGTAAAACCAAAGAGCTGTCTCAAGATCTTCATAACCTTATTGTTGTAAAGCACTCTGATGGCATTGGTTACAGAAGGATTTCTAAACTTCTGAATGTTCCAGTGAGCACTGTGGCGCCATATATGAAAGTGGGAAGAACATCATTTCTGTTATCGTTAATGCCATAGAGAGAAGGAATTGGACCCCAGGAAGCAAGGCAGCTGACACAAGAGGTGAGGTGCAACAAGGCAGGTTTTTGATAATCCAGAACTCAAAAATGGCAGGGATAACAAAAAATGACTAAGAGTCCAATGTAACAAAAAACCAAACACACTACGAATGTCTTGGTGAGGACAAATGGTGAGGATAAAAAAAAAAAAACTGTTCAAAACCACAGCAAAATGTCACTTACAGAGGAGGTACTGCTGGACCACTACCACCAGATGGCGCCCTGCTTGGAGTGCAGACTTCAAGCATGAGAGGGCGTCGGAGCCACTGGGAGTGACAGCTGTCACTTATCAGCACCAGCTGTCACTCGTTGAACTCATCACCATATAAGCCGGACTGCAACTCCACCTCCTCGCCGAGAAATCAGCTACCATTCCAGGTAATCTTTCTCTGCTGTGATTTTTTGAGTGTTTGAACATTGTTCTGTGTGCAGCCGTGTATCCTGTGGACTCAGTCTGTAACTGGATTGGCGGATAGTGTGACTTGCGACGTCTTCGCCTCACACTCCTTCCAGGGAGAGTGACTGACAGGAGCTGCACGGGTGATTCTGTGTCTGGAGGTGGAGGTTCTCCCTCCCAGAGGAACTAAGCTTGTGTATTCACACACCCACCATTAACTGTTTCTGTTTTCTGCCAGCAGTACCGGGTCTGACTGCTGAAGACAGTGGCCACCTGGGGCGCAGGGCTTGGCGGCTCTGGTGTTCTTCAGATCCGTTGGTGGTGGAAGCTGTGTGGGATCCGGCTCAACTCTTGCCAGACGTCTTCTATCTTCGAGCCTGCCCACACGTCACCTTGTGTATAATTGACAATCCACATTATTGTTATTGTCTGTATTTTGTTGTGCGATTCACAACATTAAATTGTTACTTTTGGCTTATCCATTGTCCGTTCATTAACGCCCCCTGTTGTGGGTCCGTGTCACGACACCTTCCCAACAGGATTTCTCGGCCAGCGTCATGGATCCCGAGGGGCGTCAACCATCGCTTGAACAGCCAATGGAAGAGCGAGGTGAACAGGCGTCAGCAGGAGGCGTGTTAGGTGAGCTGCAGCAAATCTTAACCGCTTTCACTGCTCGGTTGGACTTAGTCACCGAGCGGAATGTGATTCTCAATCGGAGGATGGAGGCTCTCACCGCCCGGGTGGAAGTGCAGGCTCAGTGCGCTGCTGCAGCACCTCCCCCTGCTGACCGGAGGCCTGAAACAGACATTCCGCTGGTCGTTCAACGAACCCCCCCCACCGTCCCCTGAAGCATACATAAGCCCTCCGGAGCCGTACGGAGGCTGTGTCGAGACGTGCGCGGACTTCTTAATGCAGTGCTTGCTCATCTTTTCACAGCGCCCCGTCATATACGCGTCAGACGCTAGCCGGGTGGCTTACGTTATAAATTTGCTTCGAGGAGTGGCACGCGCCTGGGCTACGGTGCTCTGGGAGCAGAATTCACGGCTCCTAACGTCATACGCTGGGTTTGTGAGGGAGTTCAGACAAGTGTTCGACCACCCTCATAGAGGCGAGAATGCTTCAAGCATGCTGCTGTCGATAAGACAGGGGTGCCGGAGCGCAGCTAAGTATGCAGTTGACTTCCGCATTGCGGCAGCGCGAGCCGGCTGGAATGCTGTTGCGCTTCACGTCGCCTTTGTAAACAGACTGTCTCTGGTCCTTAAGGAGCACCTGGTGGTGAAGGACGAGCCACGGGATTTAGACGGGCCTATCGACCTGGTTATACGGTTGGACAACCGATTAACAGAAGACCGACGGGAGCGAGACGAAGGGTGTGGTCAGGCACAAGCCGTCCCTCTTCCTCCCGGGTCTGAAAGGGAGTCGTCTTCCCCACGCTCCACAGCCAGGGCACTCCACATGACGACAGCTCCCCCTGCTGCCGTTGCTATGGAGACGAGCAGGGCCAAAAGGTGATCAGATCAGAGACAGAGGAGGCTGGTCCGTGGGGAGTGTTTTCTCTGCAGCTCAACTGAGCACACGTAGAGAAACTGCCCCAAACGGTCAAAACAGCAGCACCCGTCCTTAGAGACTGGGCTAAGGGTGGGTCACAATACCCACACGGGGAAACCCCGTAAATCTGCACGAATCCCAGTCACGATCCTAAGTGAGGATTTAACCCTTCATGCCCCAGCACTAGTAGACACGGGGTCGGAAGGGAATCTGCTGGACAGCAGATGGGCAAAGGAAGTAGGGCTCCCTCTGGTGGCTCTGCCTTCACCTTTGAAGGTACGGGCACTAGATGGCACCCTTCTTCCATTAATCACACACCAGACACAGCCCGTGACATTGGTTGTGTCTGGGAATCACAGGGAGGAGATCGTGTTTTATGTAACACCTTCTACCTCCCGAGTGATTTTAGGGTTTCCATGGATGGTGAAGCACAATCCCTGGATTGATTGGCTGTCTGGGGTTGTGACGCAGTGGAGCGAAACCTGCCACCGGGAATGTTTAGGATCCTCGGTTCCACCCAGTGTGACAGCTAATGAGGAGGTCAAAGTCCCCCCCAATCTGACGACGGTGCCGGAGGAGTACCATGATCTTGCTGACATCTTCAGCAAAGATCTGGCACTCACTCTTCCCCCGCACCGACCGTACGATTGCGCCATCGATTTGATCCCGGGCGCTGAGTACCCGTCCAGCAGGCTGTACAACCTCTCACGTCCGGAACGCGAATCAATGGAGACCTACATCCGGGACTCCTTAGCTGCCGGGTTGATCCGGAACTCCACCTCCCCGATGGGTGCAGGTTTCTTTTTTGTGGGTAAGAAGGACGGCGGACTCCGTCCATGCATCGATTACAGAGGGCTGAACGAGATTACGGTTTGTAATCAATACCCATTATCTCTGTTGGATTCGGTGTTCACGCCCCTGCATGGAGCCCAAGTATTCAACAAACTCGATCTTAGGAATGCGTACCACCTGGTTCGGATCCGGAAGGGAGACGAGTGGAAGACGGCATTTAACACCCCCTTAGGTCACTTTGAGTACCTGGTCATGCCGTTCGGCCTCACTAATGCCCCCGCGACGTTCCAAGCATTGGTTAATGACGTCTTGCGGGACTTCCTGCACCGGTTTGTCTTCATATATCTAGACGATATACTCATCTTTTCTCCGGACCCTGAGACTCATGTCCAGCATGTACGTCAGGTCCTGCAGTGGTTATTGGAGAACCGGCTGTTTGTGAAGGGCGAGAAGTGCGAGTTCCACTGTACTTCTTTGTCCTTCCTGGGATTCATTATCACCTCCAACTCCGTCGCCCCTGATCCGGCCAAGGTTGCGGCGGTGAGAGATTGGCCCCAACCAACAAGCCGTAGGAAGCTGCAACAGTTCCTCGGTTTTGCAAATTTCTACAGGAGGTTCATTAAGGGTTACAGTCAGGTAGCGAGCCCCCTGACTGCCCTGACCGCCACTAAAGTCCCCTTCACCTGGTCGGATCGGTGCGAAGCCGCGTCTAGGGAGTTGAAACGCCGGTTCTCGTCTGCACCAGTTCTGGTGCAGCCTGATCCTAATCGCCAGTTCATAGTTGAAGTGGATGCCTCTGACTCAGGGATAGGAGCCGTGCTGTCCCAGAGCAGGGAGTCCGATAAGGTTCTCCACCCTTGTGCCTATTTTTCCCGCAGGTTGACCCCGGCTGAGAGGAATTATGACGTCGGCAATCGGGAACTCCTGGTGGTGAAGGAGGCTCTTGAAGAGTGGAACACCTGTTGGAGGGAGCGACGGTGCCCTTCACGGTTTTCACGGACCATCGGAACCTGGAGTACATCCGGACCGCCAAGCGGCTGAACCCCAGGCAAGCCCGCTGGTCACTGTTCTTCGGGCGCTTTGACTTCCAGATTACATACCACCCCGGGACCAAGAACCAACGATCGGATGCCCTGTCCCGGGTGCACGAAGAGGAAGCCAAGGCCGAGTTGTCGGACCCAACAGAGACCATCATCCCCGAGTCCACTGTCGTGGCCACCCTCACCTGGGACGTGGAGAAGACCGTCCGGGAGGCCCTGACACGGAACCCGGACCCGGGGACCAGCCCGAGGAATAAATTGTACGTCCCACCAGAGGCCAGAGCTGCGGTTTTGGATTTCTGTCATGGTTCCAAGCTCTCCTGTCATCCTGGGGTGCGCAGAACCATGGCAGTGGTCCAGCAGTGCTTCTGGTGGGCGTCTATGGAGGCCGACGTCCGGGATTACGTCCAGGCCTGTACCACCTGTGCCAGGGGCAAGGCCGACCACAAGAGGACTTTGGGACTCCTCCAGCCCCTCCCGGTGCCTCACCGCCCCTGGTCCCACATCGGCCTGGACTTTATCACGGGTCTCCTGCCGTCCCAGGGCAACACCACCATCCTCACGATAGTGGACCGGTTCTCCAAGGCGGCCCACTTCATGGCCCTCCCGAAGCTCCCGATGGCCCAGGAGATGGCAGACCTCCTGGTCCACCACGTCGTGCGTCTGCATGGGATACATCGTCTCGGAGCGTGGTCGTCAGTTCTCTTCCCAAGTCTGGAGGAGTTTCTGCAGGGAACTGGGGGCCACCGTGAGTCTCTCGTCCGGGTATCACCCTCAGACAAACGGACAGGCAGAGCGGGCTAAGCAGGAGCTGGAGCAGGCCCTCCGCTGCGTGACCTCTGCGCACCCGACAGCCTGGAGCAACCATCTGGCCTGGATCGAGTATGCCCACAACAGCCAAGTGTCGTCTGCCACCGGCCTCTCCCCGTTTGAGGTGTGTTTGGGGTACCAGCCCCCATTGTTCCCACTCGTGGAGGGGGAGGTCAGTGTGCCCTCGGTCCAGGCCCACCTCAGGAGGTGCCGCTGGGTGTGGCGGACTGCCCGTTCTGCCCTGTTGAAGGCCTGGACGAGGGCCAAGGCCCATGCAGACCGCTGGCGTTCCCGGCCCTTGCATACCAGCCCGGGCAGGAGGTGTGGTTGTCGACAAAGGACATCCCACTTCAAGTGGAATCACAGAAACTCAAGGACAGGTTTATTGGACCGTTTCCCATCCTCATAGTCCTCAGTCCAGCTGCAGTGAAGCTAAAGCTGCCAGCTTCACTGCGGATCCACCCGGTTTTCCATGTGTCACGTCTCAAACCTCATCACACCTCACCACTCTGCACCCCTGGCCCCGCACCACCTCCTGCCCGGATCATCGATGGGGAGCCGGCATGGACCGTGCATCGGCTCCTGGACGTCCGTCGTAAGGGCCGGGGGTTCCAGTATCTGGTGGACTGGGAGGGGTATGGACCCGAAGAATGCTCCTGGGTGAAGAGGAGCTTCATCCTGGATCCGGCCCTCCTGGCCGATTTCTACAACCGGCACCCGGACAAGCCTGGTCGGGCGCCAGGAGGCGCCCGTTGAGGGGGGGGGCCTGTTGTGTGGGCCGCTGAAGAGGAGGTACTGATGGCCCACTACCACCAGATGGCGCCCTGCTTGGAGTGCGGGCTTCAAGCACGAGAGGGCGGGAGCCGCTGGGAGTGATAGCTGTCGCTTATCAGCACCAGCTGTCACTCGTTCAACTCATCACCATATAAGCCGGACTGCAACTCCACCTCCTCGCCGAGAAATCAGCTACCGTTCCAGGTAATCTTTCTCTGCTGTGATTTTCTGAGTGTTTGAACATTGTTCTGTGTGCAGCCATGTATCCTGTGGACTCAGTCTGTAACTGGATTGGCGGATAGTGTGACTTGCGACATCTTTGCCTCACACTCCTTCCAGGGAAAGTGACTGACAGGAGCTGCACGGGTGATTCTGTGTCTGGAGGTGGAGGTTCTCCCTCCCGGAGGAACTAAGCTTTACACAATTGCTGGGTGTGTATTCACACACCCACCATTAACTGTTTCTGTTTTCTGCCAGCAGTACCGGGTCTGACTGCTGAAGACAGTGGCCACCTGGGGCACAGGGCTTGGCGGCTCCGGTGTTCTTCAGATCCGTTGGTGGTGGAAGCTGTGTGGGATCCGGCTCTTCTCTCGCCAGACGTCTTCTATCTTCGAGCCTGCCCACACATCACCTTGTGTATAATTGACAATCCACATTATTGTTATTGTCTGTATTTCGTTGTGCGATTCACAACATTAAATTGTTACTTTTGGCTTATCCATTGTCCATTCATTAACGCCCCCTGTTGTGGGTCCGTGTCACGACACCTTCCCAACATTAGGGGTTTCAAGGAGATCCAAGAGCAGAATAAACAGGAGACACAGGTAATCAAAGATAAATGGCCGGCAAATGGCAAAAACAAAAGGGTAATTTAACCTTCTGGAGTCTTGGGATTTTGGGGCGTTTTTGACTACTTTTGGTTTACCTTCATCATTTACCTTAAAAACTGTTTACCTGGCCTTGTTTGGTGTCATTCTTTTCAGCACAACATCACCTGTATGACTTTACCATCTTTCTTTCATTCTGACATACTGCATTAAAACAGTGACCCAATATTCACCCCAAAACATAAAATTCAAATCAGAAAACTTATTTTTTTTTTTTACTGTGAAAACCAGAAATATTTTTAACAAACCATTTTTACAACTTAGAATGTATATATAAATTGTAAACTTCAAAAAATTATGTAAAAATGTAGCATAAACAAAGTTATATACAACGATTCACATTAAATGCAGGAAATACTTCAGGTGTGTTTTATGGCTATTTAGTACATGCAATAAAATGCCCACAAATTATATTTGTGCCATTCGGATAAACAATTCCTGTTCAGTGCACATCAGAAGCTCCAAACATTTGTACAGATATTCCACCTCAGCATTTGGTGCTGGAGCAGAAACGTATGAGTCTTGGAGACAATGGAAGAGAAGTGCGCAATCTGATCCACTGTGCAAATCTGTGTGCACAGATCAGTGAATCCACCTGCTCTGATTCCTCCAGACCAGAACAATAAAGTTCATGTCAACAACGATCGTCTTCATGCAGTTCAAAAAAAAAAAAAGAGAGAGAGACTTGATGCGCTGTTCTAAGATGCTTGATTATTTTGATGTATGAAATAAATAAATAAACTACACCACACACGAACCACACACACTAAAACACTCCACCACAAACACTAAAACACACTCCAAGCATGGCAAAAATCATATATTTCAAAACTGTTTGCATCTGCTTTTAGCTCCACACAAACCACAATTTTCTTCTCTCAGCAAGCAAATTACGTGGATTGGGGGATCATTGTTTATTTGGTAATATATTTTGCACCAGTGACAAGGAAAAATTCCTGTATTTTTTTTTTACTTGTTTGTTGTTGCAGAGAGAGAGAGAGAGAGAGAGAGACAGAAGAAAAGTCCTGTTCATAAAACGCATGCGCACACACCTACGTGGGGTCTGTGCATTGTCTTCAAACCTATGTGAAGTTGGTGAATGTGATTGGTTAGTTACTGAGTTTTCCAACAACGGTAATACTCCTTTCTCCTGCTGCAGTTAAGGGAGTCATATTTCATTCCAGCCCTCTCGCTCCGTCAGCTGAAAGGAGGAAATGAGTCGTTTTGCTCCCTCTGTCTGCAAAACATGCAGGCAATATGAGAATATTATCCCCCAAAAAGCTTGCGTAAATTATTAATCATACGTAGTCAAGTTATACTTGGCATATTAACAAAATTTAAAAAGTGGTGTGGAGGTTGAATTCTCCACGTTCAACATGCATTCAAACAAACAGAATTGAGCTGATTGTGTGCTATGTCCGCTAAATTAGGTCATATGACTTTTGACGCAAGGGCGCGTCATTCGACTCCAGAGGGTTAAATACAAGCTAATTGATTGCACACAGGTCTGAGGATTATGTGAGTGTGGAGGAGAATGAGAAAACTGAAAATGGTGCAAGGGAATCACAAGTGAAACAACTATCAAGATATCTGTGATCATAACGCAATAACTTAGACCTAAACAAAACCATACACTGTGAACCTGGAAAGGAACAGCAAAACAATGACCGTGGAGAGGAAAAAAAGACATAAGTGGAAAAGTGGGACACGGAGTTTGTGCTCGAGGCAGGGCCCTCACCATGAACACCAGGCACCATCCTGCCCACCGGGCGTGATCGCCGAGACCAGAAACTGACAAGTAAGAATTAAAGACAGAAATACCTGAGGAACATAACTCATGATGAACAGAGAATGAGGAAAACAACACCTGGTCACAGGGTGTGAGGCCCACGGACACAGATACTGATATATGTCATGTTTACCTGCAAGGCGTAACCGAGACGAATGTGTGCAGATGGGGATGACACATTTGGGGAACATTCATGCATGCACACATTCCCACAAGCACACACAGGGACACGTCAGGAAGCCCAAACACTAGGGGCACATTCACACACACATGCAGAGACACACATACAGGACTCAACCACGCTTTTCATGCACACCCCTAACAGAACCACACGAACATGGGCATGGGGTCACGTGCCATCATATGCCAGGCACTACATTCATCCACACACGCGCGACAGACACGAGGCACGCACATCACATCCAGACATTGCCTCTCTACCAATCCTCGGGAGGCACACATGGAGGACAGCCATGATCGCACACACACCTACTCACATTCACCCACACACACTCATCCACGTGTGCTCACTTCCACATGCACTAGGATGCAAACCAGACAGGTGACATAGACTCTGACATGACAGGAGACGTGGGGTCAGAGAAAGGCACCCATTCACTCACCACACCACTGACCAGGAGGAGACCACACAGGACAGGTGACAAGGACGCATTAATAGACCCAGGGACAACTCAAAAAAGCAGACGACAGAGCAAACATCAACAATTTCACCATAAACCAGCCACAAGCAGATGCTCTTTGGAGGATTTCTGACAGAGGAGCAAAAAGAATTATCAGAAGAGTTGTCCAAGAGCCAAAAAACACTTGTGGGGAGTAACTGAACAATTGTTTAAAAGAAAACAATAAGTAACGCACTCAACCACCATGGCCTGTATGCACGCTCACCACACAACACTCCACTGCTGACAAAAAAGCTGATTGAAGCTTGTTTAAATTTTGCAGCACAACATTTAGGTAAACATTATTTCACAGGCATTCAGGCCTGTGAAATACTGGGAGAATATAGTCTTATCAGATGAGACCAAAACTGAACTCTTTGGATGCCACAATACACACCATAAATGACACTACACGTTACCCCAAAAATGCCATTCCAAAGTGATGTTTGGAGGTGGGACATCAGGGTGTGGCTGTTTTTCAGCATATTACACTGGCAAACTTAAAATAATTGAAGGAAGGATAAGGATGGATGCTGTGAGAATGAAAAGTTGATACGACAAACATTTTTTGAGAAATGAGTGATTTTAGCTAACCAGTAATTAATGGACATTGTGCTGCAGTGCACCATGGGAGTTTGGGGTTTTGGGGTTTTAAATGTTGTTATTGTGGTTCAAGTTAGTTTGAAAGTGTTTTTATTGTTATTGATTTATTGTGTTTTTGTAGTTCACTTGGTTTGGGCATTTTAGTTCAGTGCTATGTTGCTTTTACCATGACTGAATTAAGTGTCATGCTCCAAGTACCATAAGTGAAAGGTGCAGTGCTTTTAATGTCTTCTGCCACAGTCTCTGTTTGTCCAATTAAAAGCACCTACTTACAGCAGGGTGCAGCAAATGCAAAAAAACTCTGCATGCATGCATATGTGTTTGCGTGTGTGCGTGTGTGCATGCATGCATTTTGATCATGCACAAACTGGGGAAAGCTGAAATTTCCCATTTCATATATTAACGTATTTTGGGGTCAAGGATGGATGGTAGCAAAACCAAATATTGATAGAACTAATATTTTTAGAGAAGCTACATATATTAGCTAATAACAATGGACAATGATGTTTACATTCTGGACTCATACGCCAATGCAGTAAGGGATAGTAAATCATCTATATATTAAAAGCATGTGTGTGTGTGTGTGTGTGTGTGATTTTATTTAGTAAGTTCAATGTAATTATGTAATATAATTCTAAATATGTTAATAATACATGGATGATACATTGTGGTCCATTTAAAGATCAAATGTTTCTCATTAGAAGATAGATAGAAGTAAAAATATAATAATAATAATAATAATAATAATAATAATAATAATAATAATAATAATAATAATAATGGTCATCATGATGATGATAATAATTGTGCACATATGATAACAATTACCGAAACAATCTAATCTTTAATACATGCTTTCGGGCGAATAATATTGTTTCACACTTGAAGATTTTAACTGTGAGCATGTAAATTATCTCTGCTCACATGCATACTCAGAGGAAACTGCTCTTTGAGCGAGGAAAAACGTGCTCCAAGCAATGAGGAACATGTGACCACTGCCCCCTTCCCCCACCATCTCGAACTGGATTTCGGCTTGCGCACAGTGGATTTCTGCTCATGCGAAGTATATTTCTGCTCTTTTGCTTGAAACGTATGGTACTATGGGGAGGGTTTTTGGCACTATGGAGGAGGGAACCTCCATAGAGCTAGGGTAATGTCTCTGCTATGATTGGTCATTTCTGAAGTGTGAGATTTGATTGACCGGGAGTGACATGTTTAGCCGCATGTTCTCCTTGAATTGCTGGCTGTCTGAGTGGTGTCCAAAAATGAGGTGGGCTTCATAGATAATTGGCAAAGCTTCTGGGGAAAACCTGGTCTTGTTAGGAGAGATGGCATCCATCCCACTTTGGATGGAGCAGCTCTCATTTCTAGAAATCTGGCCAATTTTATTAAACCCTCCAAACCGTGACTATCCAGGGTTGGGACCAGGAAGCAGAGTTGTAGTCTTACACACCTCTCTGCAGGTTCTCTCCCCCTGCCATCCCCTCATTACCCCATCCCCGTAGAGATGGTGCCTGCTCCCAGACCACCAATAACCAGCAAAAATCTATTTAAGCATAAAAATTCAAAAAGAAAAAATAATATAGCACCTTCAACTGCACCAAAGACTAAAACAGTTAAATGTGGTCTATTAAACATTAGGTCTCTCTCTTCTAAGTCCCTGTTAGTAAATGATCAACATATTGATTTATTCTGCCTTACAGAAACCTGGTTACAGCAGGATGAATATGTTAGTCTAAATGAGTCAACACCCCCCAGTCACACTAACTGCCAGAACGCTCGTAGCACGGGCCAAGGGGGAGGATTAGCAGCAATCTTCCATTCCAGCTTATTAATTAATCAAAAACCCAGACAGAGCTTTAATTCATTTGAAAGCTTGACTCTTAGTCTTGTCCATCCAAATTGGAAGTCCCAAAAAACGGTTTTATTTGTTATTATCTATCGTCCACCTGGTCGTTACTGTGAGTTTCTCTGTGAATTTTCAGACCTTTTGTCTGACTTAGTGCTTAGCTCAGATAAGATAATTATAGTGGGCGATTTTAACATCCACACAGATGCTGAGAATGACAGTCTCAACACTGCATTTAATCTATTATTAGACTCAATTGGCTTTGCTCAAAATGTAAATGAGTCCACCCACCACTTTAATCATATCTTAGATCTTGTTCTGACTTATGGTATGGAAATTGAAGACTTAACAGTATTCCCTGAAAACTCCCTTCTGTCTGATCATTTCTTAATAACATTTACATTTACTCTGATGGACTACCCAGCAGTGGGGAATAAGTTTCATTACACTAGAAGTCTTTCAGAAAGCACTGTAACTAGGTTTAAGGATATGATTCCTTCTTTATGTTCTCTAATGCCATATACCAACACAGTGCAGAGTAGCTACCTAAACTCTGTAAGTGAGATAGAGTATCTCGTCAGTAGTTTTACATCCTCATTGAAGACAACTTTGGACGCTGTAGCTCCTCTGAAAAAGAGAGCTTTAAATCAGAAGTGCCTGACTCCGTGG
Source organism: Thalassophryne amazonica (assembly GCF_902500255.1). NCBI lineage: Eukaryota > Metazoa > Chordata > Actinopteri > Batrachoidiformes > Batrachoididae > Thalassophryne > Thalassophryne amazonica. The sequence continues at coordinate 118,432,504 of NC_047105.1, forward strand.
TATAACTCACAAACTCGCAGCTTAAAGCAGATAACCCGTAAATTGGAGAGGAAATGGCGTCTCACTAATTTAGAAGATCTTCACTTAGCCTGAAAAAAAAGAGTCTGTTGCTCTATAAAAAAAAGCCCTAGGTAAAGCTAGGACATCTTATTACTCATCACTAATTGAAGAAAATAAGAACAACCACAGGTTTCTTTTCAGCACTGTAGCCAGGCTGACAAAGAGTCAGAGCTCTACTGAGCCGAGTATTCCTTTAACTTTAACTTTCATTTACATTTCAAGAAGTATGCATTTGAGGAAGCTTTCTTGAAACTTGTAAAAAGGATCTCCCAAGAAGCTACCTTAGCTTATAAAAGGAGCCCTAAACACAAAATATATTACAATACAATTACAACAGTAAAAAAAAAAAAAAAAATCACCCATCACCCCACCCCCTATGGATGCATTAAGCACTCCCACACACACACACATTCATACAGTCCCACATTCTACTACTACTGTATTGCATTTGCTCTACTGTACTGTTGTGACAAAAAGGGAGCTGACCCAAAAGGCGAAGCTCTCGATCTACTGGTCAGTCTTTGTTCCTACTCTCACCTATGGTCATGACCATAGGTGACCATTTTTTGGATCATGACCAAAAGAACTAGATTGCGGATGCAAGTGGCCGAAATGGGCTTCCTCAGGAGAGTGGCTGATGTCTCCCTTAGAGACTGTGTGAGATGTTTGGTCATCCATGGGGAGCTTGGAGTAGAGTCGCTGCTCCTTCGCGTTAAAAGGAGCCAGCTGAGGAGGTTCGGGCATCTGGTAAGGATGCCTCCTGGGTGCCTCCCTAAGGAGGTGTTCCAGGCACGTCCATCTGGGAGAAGACCCCAGGGAAGACCCAGGAGTAGATGGAGAGATTATATCTCCACACTGGCCTGGTAACACCTTGGGATCCCCCAGTCAGAGGTGGTCAATGTGGCATGGGAAAGGGAAGTCTAGGGTCCCCTGCTGGAGCTGTTGCCCCCGCGACCCGAATCCTGAAAAGCAATTGAAGATGGCTTGTTACATTTTGAGATTGTGAAACATTAGGGGACTTTTTTGACCATTGTATGCTTAGATTTGAACTGGGTAGTTGTGTGACGGTGATGCAATGGTCAGCGTTGTTATGTAACACTAAGAGGTCTATGTTGTTTCCCCAGCTTCCTCTGTCTGTCCAAATATATGCCATTTCAGACAATGTGCTGCTCTATATTCACTGTAAATATAAATGTGTCCACAAATAGTCTCTTAAAGCACTGTGGACCCTCAGCCTTTCTAGGGGATTTCCTGCCTCCCACTCAGTGTACAGTCAGAGAGTCTCTGAGGACCCTGTACCACTCGAACAGATTAGGTGAGTGTAAATAAATGGAAGCATAATGGTGTATCTCTTGATGGAAGTTCTCGGGTGTCCAGGATATAGCTATCAAAAAATTCTGTACAGCAAGTGGATTTCTTGTTGCTGTTGTCACTCAGCTAGGCAGCTTTTTCAGTTTCAAAAGGAAAGATTCTATGGTATGCCCAGTCTTAGGGGGGAGAGTCTGTTGTAAAACAAACAAGGTCATTTTTTTTCCAAGTTTCTCTTGAGAGTCATTAAAGTGTACTTGACTCCAGAGTGTGCTCTCCCTGATGGATGTGTAAAGTATCCTTAATCTTCTTGGGGAGCTATGAAAGGGCCACATTGGAAGTGGCAGAAAGGTTGTGTCTTTGAGTCTGTCCACATTAACATGGACACAATGTAACCATGCAGGTTACGAACGACGAATGCATGCAACCATACTGACATATATCCAAAAATATCGGTGTCTATACTCAGCCATATCAGCTTCTTCTTCGTCGTTTCTGTTGGGAAAGTGTAGAGACATGGACCCACAACAGGGGGCGTAAATGAACGGACAATGAATAAGCCAAAAACAACAATTTACTGTTGTGAAGTGCATAACGAAATACAAACAATCACAGTTTTTGGAGTCAATCAATGTACAAAGGTGACATGATTTCCACTGCCAACGGATCTGGAGCACACTGGAGCCATCAAGTCCTGAGTCCCCAGGTGGCCACCGTCTCCAGCTGTCAGATCTGGTACTGCTGGCAGGAAGCAGAAACAATTAATGGTGGGTGTGTGTGCACACACCCAGTAAAACAGTCAGCAAGCAGTTCCTTTCCAGTGGGGAAAAACACTTTCACCTCCTGATCTCACAGTATCCACAGTTTGTGCAGATCCCAAATTACACTTAACTGCTGAGGAGCGGGAACGCCAACTCCTCCCGACTTCTACAACCTCAGCTCCAGCTGCAAGTGTAACGGGTTACGTCTGCAAACTCAGAATTGATAGTTAAACAGCTCTCCAAGCCTAGATGCAAAGGACGTTACAACTACGCTTAGCTGCGAACTTATTATGAGTCATTTTACCTGAATGGTTTGACGATTTCTCGGCAGGAAGATGGAGTTGCTGCCCGGCTTTTATGGGATGTGGTGATTGATGGTTGATGTGTGACAGCTGTCACTCCAGACTGCTTCTGGGAGGTGGCTGCACCCTCTCGTGCCTGAAGCCCGCATTTCAGGCAGGGCGCCCTCTGGTGGTGGGCCAGCAGTACCTCTTCAACAGAGGCCCACACAACAGGACCCCCCCCCCTCAATGGGCCCGACCAGGTTTGTCCGGATGTCGGCGGTAGAAATCGGCCAGGAGGGCCGGGTCCAGGATGAAGCTCCTCTTCACCCAGGAGCGTTCTTCAGGTCCATAAACCTTCCAGTCCACCAAATACTGGAATCCCCGGCCCTGACGACGGACGGCCAGGAGCCTGCGCACAGTCCAAGCAGGCTCCCCGTCGATGATCCGGGCAGGAGGCGGCACCGGTCCGGGGGCGCAGAGGGAAGAGGCATGGTATGGTTTGATGCGGGAAACATGGAAAACTGGGTGGATCCGCAGTGAAGCTGGCAGCTTCAGCTTCACTGCGGCCGGACTGAGAACCTTGAGGATTGTGAATGGTCCAATGTATCGGTCTTTCAGTTTTGGGGATTCCACTTGCAATGGCATGTCCTTCGTTGACAACCAAACCTCCTGCCCAGGCTGGTATGCAGGGGCCTTGGCCCTCGTCCGGGCTTTGAGCAGGGCAGAGCGGGCAGTGCGCCACACCCGACGGCACCTCCTCAGATGGGCCTGGACCGACGGCACCCCGACCTCTCCCTCCACAAGCGGAAACAATGGGGGCTGGTACCCCAAACATACTTTGAACGGGGAGAGGCCAGTGGCAGATGAAATTTGGCTGTTGTGAGCATACTCGATCCAGGCCAGATGGTTGCTCCAGGCCATCGGGTGTGTGGAGGTCACGCAGCGGAGGGCCTGCTCCAAATCCTGGTTCGCCCGCTCTGCCTGTCCATTCGTCTGGGGATGGTACCCGGACGAGAGGCTTACAGTGGCCCCCAGTTCCCGACAGAAACTCCTCCAGACTTGCGAGGAGAACTGGGGACCACGGTCTGAGACGACGTCGGATGGAATCCCATGCAGACGCACGACATGGTGGACCAGGAGGTCTGCGGTCTCCTGGGCCGTCGGGAGCTTCGGGAGGGCCACGAAGTGGGCCGCCTTGGAGAACCAGTGCACTATCGTGAGGATGATGGTCATGCCCTGGGACGGCGGGAGGCCCGTGACGAAGTCCAGGCCAATATGGGACCAGGGGCGATGAGGCACAGGCAACGGATGGAGGAGTCCTTGTGCTTTCTGATGGTCTGCCTTGCCCCTGGCACAGGTGGTACAGGCCTGGACATACTCCTGGACGTCGCCTTCCATGGACGCCCACCAGAAGCGCTGCCGGACCACTGCCACGGTTCTTCGCACCCCTGGGTGACAGGAGAGCTTGGAACCATGACAAAAGTCCTAGACTGCAGCTCTGGCTTCTGGTGGGATGTAAAGTCTGGTCTTAGGGCCGGTCCCTGGGTCCGGGTTCCGTGCCAGGGCCTCCCGGACGGTCTTCTCCACGTCCCAGGTGAGGTTGGCCACGATAGTGGACTCGGGAATGATAGGATCCGGTGGATCTGACAGCTCGGTTTTGACTTCCTCTTCATGGACCCGGGACAGGGCGTCCTCTCGTGCCTGAAGCCCGCACTTCAGGCAGGGCGTCCTCTGGTGGTGGGCCAGCAGTACCTCCTCTTCAGCGGCCCACACAACAGTTTCAAGTACATAGCAATATTGACACATCCCAGAGTGACTTCAACAGTTATTGTGTTTGGTGCATGAAGCACTTTTTGCATTTTGACTCTGCAAAAATGTGGATTCAAAATGTTTTTGGTTGAATAAAATTGCTTCTTTTTTTGGATGGATGATGACCTGAAACCTTTGCTCTGTGCAATTCATCACAACAACCAATGTGAATTTGGAGGACCTCCAAATGGAAAAAAACAAACAAACAAACAAAACAGAAAATAACAGACAGATTAACAATATTTAAGGGCCTGGCAAAAATGACAAATGTCGCAGTATGAATTACGGATATATTAATAATGTACAGCGAATATATGACTTATCACGGTTGTATAACGCATGTAGTGAGGAAACGGATCGGACGCATTGTGATTATCACTGCAGTATTACAGGTGTATTATGAATGCATCGGGCACGTGTTGTGCGTGCACGGCATCTGCATTGCGGTCATAAAAGAAGCACACTCAGGCCTTTCAGCATCACTGTTCCCACCAACAATACAGCCTCTGGAGCGTTTGCTGGATTTGGACAAGTGAACAGGGCGAGTACTGAACGATTATAACAAGAAGTTAAATCTGTTATAAACATAGGAATAAATACTGTAAGCGCTGCAGACAAGAAGGAAAAAACATGCAACTGTTTTATCAAGCCTTGACAATGTAAACAAGTGAAATAATTAGCTTTTTAGAAGGCTCAAAATGCCAGCTGCAGCTTCCTCTGTGATTCAGGAAGTGATTAGGGCTGTTTTCAAAAGCCAATTTGCAGAAGAAAATGATTAATCCGCCATGAAATAATTATTTTATATGTGCAGCATCCAGCGCAGAGCACGTGGCAGCCGGTAGAACATAGAACGGCGTCCAGCTGTGAACACAGCGCATCTGATTTGCATCTGCCGCAAATCAGATGCAAAGCAGACGTAATAAAAATGCTTTATTCGTGGCCAGTAGTAGAGAAGCTTGAATCTTCGACTGGACTAGGTTGCTTGACGCAAGGACGTTTCGCTTCAAATTGCAGAAGCTTCCTCAGCTAAAATTCTTGCTCTGGTAGTCTGACTTCTGTCTTGACTCTTGTAGAGAAGAAAATACATGTATTTTCTTATAATACATGTATATGTATGTATGTATGTATGTATATGTACACATATAATACATAATACATTTTCATATAATACATGTATTTTCTTCTCTACAAGAATCAAGACAGAAGTCAGACTACCAGAGCAAGAATTTTAGCTGAGGAGGAGGAGCTGAGGAAGGAGCAAGAATTTTAGCTGAGGAAGCTTCTGCGATTTGAAGCGAAACGTCCTTGCATCAAGCAACTCAGTCCAGTCGAAGAGTCAAGCTTCTCTACTATGGAAACCACCTGGACAACTGAGAGCCTACACAGAAACTTTGTGGCCAATCTGTATGCAGTCGCTACAGCTTATTTTAGTTTGTGATGTGGACATGATAGGCACGCAAAATATTTGTTTTACACACTGTCCCAGTCCACTGCCAAGCCGCAAATCCCTGTCAGTTGTGGATATCAGCAGATGATGGCGAATATACAGTGCATAGATTGAGTATGAATTGTGTATGTATTGAGTATGTATGGAGTATGTAAGGCGGATCTCATCCACAGCCAAAATTTTGTGCAGCTCAAAAATCCTGGCAATGGAAAAACGTGCCTCTGCGGATAATTGCTGACGTGTGCGGGTGTCGGCCGACTCATACAAGCATGTTTCACGGATATTGCGGATGTTAAGCGAATATGAGCCAATTTTGTGCACAATCCATATGGAGCGCCTTGGGGCAACTGTTTGTTGTGATTTGGCGCTATATAAGAAAAAAGTTGATTGATTGATTGATATGCAAATCCTCCTAAACGCCAATGGGACCGGGCCCTTAGCAATCTATTTCAGAGTCGTTTGCCTTGATGAGGTGGATCAACATACAGATCCATCTTTGATCTGTCAAGTTTTGGCCCTGAGCGGGGTGTTAGTTTTGTTTATTCCTCCTTTCTTCTACTCACCATCTGCTCCTGGTTTGCTTCATTAGTTGTTTCTTTTCATCATATGTTTTCTCTCTGTTCTATTTTGCTTTGTCACTTTGTTTCCTTTGTTACTTTTCATACTTCTGTCATGGTTTAGTTCCGTTCTTGCTTTGCTCAGTCAGTCTGTGTTTTCAATGTTTACCATTTAGTTATCCTCTGTTTATTTTTGCTATTCTCTTTTCTGTTTTTATCTGTTCTGCTTTAGTATCAGGTTTTTGGTTTCTGTTCTGTTCTAGTTTTCTTCAGCAGTTTTGTGGTTGCATTATTGATCATTACTTTATCACTTGAATATTTTCTCATTTGTGTTACCAGTTCCAATATAACATTGGGTTTTATATCTGTTATCGTGTAGTCTCTGTTTTTCTTGTTGTTCCCTCTAACATCTCTGTTTGTGTTATCACGACATGCCACTTCACCAGCTCTGTGCCCTCCTCTCATACTTTGATCCAGTCTGCTTTATGTTTTCATTTACTCCCGCTCTTGCACCAGCTCACGTGTCTTTGTCTATTGCATCACTCCACTTTGGGCACCCCCTTCCTCACTATCCATACTCTTTGTCCATCAGCCACGCCCCCTTTCTAGATCCTTCTCCTCACGTGCACCTTGTTAACACCTGCTTATTGAATCTCCTTCCAGCCACCACGCCTTTGCCAGTTTGTCGTCGCTTCTAGCACACATTCCAGCCTTTTGTATCCAGTCCTGATTTGTCTTGCCATGTAACTGTATCTTGCTCTGTTACTTGACCACGCTTTTTGCCTCAGCCCTTATGTCCGTGTTTGCTCGTGCCTCCAACCCCTGCCTGGATATGACTGTGTTTTTGCCTTACCCTGTCTGTACCTCTGTTCCGCTGCCTGACAACTTGTGTACTGAACCTCAGCCTGAAATAAACACAACGGCTACTTTTACTCCAAAGCCTGGTCTGGGAGTTTGTATTCTGGGTTCACCCTCTCTGGGTGCCAGGCTCCTGCCCAGCCTGATGGGATCTGCTGTGGTGACACAAAGTGAAACAAGGGAGAAGGGGAAGGGAGGAAGGTCATCAAGATGCAGTCATCCTTTTGGCTGTCACAATCATACATCCTTATCACAGTTACAATCAGCAATGTTTGTAATTATGCTGGTATATTCCAAGTTCAAACAGTTAGTGCTTTCTGAATTGTTTGACATGTAATTTTAAATAAAATTTTATGTCTGTGTGTCCGGATGCCCCCTGGACGCCTCGCTGGAGAGGTGTTCCGGGCACATCCCATTGGGAGGAGGCCCTGGGGAAGACCCAGGACACGCTGGAGGGACTACATCTCTCGGCTGGCTTGGGAACGCCTTGGGGTTCCCCCGGAGGAGCTGGGGGAGGTATGTATGGATCGGGAGGTCTGGGCGGCTTTGCTTGAGCTGCTGCCCCCACGACCCAACTCCGGATAAAGCGGAAGAAGATGGATGGATGGATGGATGGATGTCTATGTGTTAATTACAGCACTCAAGTATAATGAATTAAAGGAAGGACCCCAAAGCAGAGGTCCACAACGTAGCACGGTTTGAATGTTTTATTGTCCAACGATAAAGTTTAATGGTAGCAATGTATGACTGGAATGTGTCATCAGAACTCAGGCTTAGGTTTGGTACAGTCCCAACCAGTCCTCAATAACCTCTGCTCTTCTAGGGGAAGACACACAAAGACATACTCCAAAGCCATGACATGCTCAGCAGCCAAAGTTCAATTAACAATATCACTCTCTCTGGGGTAAGGCAGTATAATAGACCAAAACACGGAACAATTTCAATAACCAAGAAATTTCACCCTAGAGACCAGAATGGCAGCAAGGTCAGTAAGGTGGAGTCCTGCAACTGTATCACAGGACTGGGGGCAAAATCAGAGGTCCAGAGCAATAGCAAGGCTGGTAACATTTAGTCAGTACACACAAAGCCTTGGAATGTGAGTAAGCATTGCAGAACATAACACAATATGGCGACTCGGAGATGTTTTTGTGTAGTGTTTGATGGACATAAAATAATTAAAACTGGAAGTGCACAGACACACAAATGCAGAAGTCAGCAACCCAGAAGTAAAAACTAAGACAGGGAGATCATCAAAATAAGAGCACTAAAAGTAAACACTACTAAATGAGACAAACAGAGAGAAACTGGAAAACATTGAAAACATTTAGACTGGAGCTAAAATGTGGACTATAACATTGAGAGAAAGGAATTTAAGTGTCTGGGTTTGCAATTATCCTGCTTCAAGACTAAGGTCCAGGCTTTCTGTGACTTTCTGCATCTGGACATAAGAATTGTGTCGATATGCAGTAAAAGTGTCTTTGAGGCCATGACCCTTGAAATCGAGAGAGCCCTCAGAAGAGCTTGTGGAGTCATAAAATCAATGGACAGAGGTGCTTGATGCTGTTAATTTTGCAGGTGCTTCTAATCTTACTGTGTGGTTGTGACACGCGACTGCTAAACAATGACCTACAGTGATGAGAAGATTCCGTAGGTCTTTTTGGTTCCTCTTTGAAGGATCCTTGGGTACTGCTGGAATGTTTTTTTGTCAAACTCTTATGGTTAAACCAGAAAACAGGATTAGAACCCAAAATGCAGGGAGTCAGGATAAAGTCAATAACAATTTAATGTGTGAACAGAGGAACCGAATATGACACAGATTTGTAGAAGGACACCAGAGGAGAGAGGCACTAAATTGACAAGAATGATTGAAGTAGTGAGTTCCCAGAACAGAAGGTGCATGAAACCAGAACCAGGACCACGTGGCCACAACAGAGCTGACACATGGCTGGAACGCTGAAGGCAAAAGAAACATAATTATCAAATGCACAGACAAAAGCGGAGTAACTATGAACAGTTACAGGAGTCATTCACAGTTGAATAAACTGAGCCCAGGTACCACGTAGGCAGAGCTGAGTTTTTGGCAATTGTGGAGATGAAGGACCTGGGTTTCTAACAGGTGGCTGGATCATCATATTTTACTTGATAGGCTAGAAAATCATTTTGGGATTACTGTGAGTGCCCTTGCATCGCTGACGTCATACTTGACCAGTCATTCTCACTGTGTTTTGTACAGTAACACTACCTCTAACCTTAGTGACATGGAATTTGGGGTTCCACAGGGGTCCATCTTAGGCCCCCTGCTTTTCTCCCTTTATATAGCACTCCTTGGGCACATATTGCGGCGTTTTGTAATTACGTTTCACTGCTATGCTGATGAAACCCTCCTGTCCTGTGCACCAACAGCATTTCCTGTATATTTGTTTTGTGAATTGTTTCTGTGAATTGTTCTGTAATTTATGTCTGTAGCATGGCCCAAGCAGAGGGTCACCCCTTTGAATTTGGTCTGCTTGAGGTTTCTTCCTCAGAGAGAGTTGTTCCTTACCACTGCTGCTCTGGGGGTTAGTAAGGTTAGACCTTACTTGTATGAAGCGCCTTGAGGCAACTCTTGTGATTTGGCACTATATAAATGAAAATAAATTGGAAAAAATTTAAATTGAAATTGTGGCATTGATTGCAGTCAGGTTAGATAATCAGCTCTGTGACACAGCTGCCTGGAAACACAGAAAGGGAGGGAGAACAGAGCAGACACCAAGGCAGCATAACAGTACCCGCCACCCTCAATGGGAGCCCCCAGGCAACCTACCAGGCTAGCCTGGGTGGGCCCGATAGAAGTCCCAGAGAAGGAAGAGGTCCAGAATGAGGCCCTGCAACACCCAGGAGTGCTCCTTAGGTCTATAACACCGGAGCCCCCCTCCCCCCCTCCCCCCAAGAGCTCAAAGGCAAAAAACAAAAATGCTTAAAAAAGGTGGGGGAGTCTGGGGCAGCTCCCCCCCAAGAAGCTGAAAGCCATGTTAATGCTCCCCTGAAGCTTTTGCTCAAAAAATAGTCTGAAGGACCTGAATGACATGGTGGGATGCTGACAATGCTTCATATCTGCGACATATACATATTAATATTGCTATCATTATTGCTCTTGTTGTATGCTGAGAGATGTACTTCAAATATTTTCAAAAGTAGACCTTTACACTTTTGACTCCTCCCTGGAGCTCCATGCCTGTGCATTGTCTGTGTAAGCAGGATTTAAGCAGATGATGGCAAAGAAAATCTTTTTTCTTTTCTTTTTTTTGTGGATATCACTCCCTGATTGTTTGGCAGGAAGGTAATATCACCAGAAACAGCCTTCTTATGTGTTTGAAGCAATATATGTTTTTAAACTTTCATTGTGAAGCTCTGAGCCTGTGACCACTCCATGCTTACCAGAAAGAGCGAGACAAACAAAGCAAGACTGCACTGTTTAAAGCAGTTTATTGTAAAGCAGACAATGTGCACATACTTATTTAGTGACTTGAGGTAAACTAATCCGACACAGATGGATCAAAAATACCTTGATCAGGCTTGGATTGTTTGAGGATTGTTTATGCTGCCTTCCCCAACTGTTACTGATGCATGGCTTTCTGATGTTCCAACCTATGGTCGTTGCTATGGGTCACAGAAGGTGTATGAATTAATCACATGTAAAAACAAGTGGTATTATCATGAATTTGCATTAATGCATTATGATTGTTTTAATTTTGGCAGCACGGTGGCTTAGTGGTTAGCACTGTTTCCTCACAGCAGGAAGGTCATAGAGTTGATTTGAGTTGATTTTAGAGTTGATTTTAGAGTGGAGTTTGCATGTTTTCTCCGTGTTTGCATGGGTTCCCTTCGGGTACGCCGGCTTTCTCCCACATCCAAAGACATGCAGATTAGGTGGACTGGAAACTTTTAATTGTGTGTGGGTGTGCATGCAGGTGTGAATGTGCTTGTTTGCAGTGGTGGGCACAGATAACCAAAAAATTTACTTCGATAACAGATAATCAGATAATTGAAAAGCTATCTTTGATAAAGATAAAACAATAACCCCCCAAAAATGTATCAGAAGATACAGATAACCAATAAATTCCAGTATTGTCTCCGGTACACTTACAACTGCTAACAAGCTGATTTTGAGTTTTAACACCACAATTGCTTTTGGAAGCATCAAAAGCAACAACAGACCCAAACAATGAGTCAGCACTTCTGTCTTTGAGCATCCTGCCCCCTGCTGGAATCTTCTGTTTACTACATAGCTTCCAGCACAGAAACAGCTACAAGGAGCCATACAGCTCAACTCTCTACCCAATCACAGCACTGCTGTCAGGCGGAGGTCTTGGAAAATAAAGCCCTGCTGAGTTATGATTTGGTGTATAAATAAAATGAATACTGATAGAATAACTCCATTAATGTCAATTCTGTCATTTGTGCAACGTTAAGATATAACATATCTTTTAATGTTGAATAATGCACTAATTCTGAAGTTTTGTAATAAACACAGATAGATTGCAAAGGATTCTGGGTAAAATGTGCCTCTGCTCAAACTGATTGGATGATTCATTCTATGTAAACCATGTTAATGTGAGGTTTATCGTGTCCTGGTGTTTACAGATAAATGTGCTTTTGTAAAATATGCCATTTTTTATTTGTAAAAAAAAAGGCATTTTCAAAAAAAAAAAAAAAAAAGCCAAGTTGTAATTAGATAACCGTCTGATATAACCGGTGTCAAAATAAATAGAACACTGCCATTCACCCTATTGACGTATCCCATAATCCCTTGCCCGCCAGAGAGTCGCTGCAGACAAACAAAATATAGAGAATCCACATAATGACAATTGTAAATAAATATTATACTACAAAAATGTAATGTTTTTATGCTTTTCATCACATTAATAAGAAACTGCATGCATCTGCATGCATGATACCCTGAAAACTTGCTAAAACAATTATAACAAATAATCTGTGTCTGCTATGTTTAATCTGCGTGGAATTTAATAAACACAAACTGAATTTCAGACATATTATATATATTAGTCTGGAACAAAGAGGACAAACAGTGTTGTAAAGAACAATAATCAAGACATTAAAGAGCAAACTTCACTTTCCCCCAGAACAACATGATCAGGAAGCGAGTGTAGCTCACAGCAGCTCCCATTGAAAATAACGGAGAGACAGCCTGTGATTCTCACATGTTTACATAAAACAAAAACAATAACAACGTCTAAAACCCCAGAGAATATATTCATGAGAGTTTATTCATGAGAGGGTAGAACTACACATCTGTTCACTTTTGTTTACCATGTTAACGGTCTAAAAGTTATTGGACAAAAATTTATTGGAAGATAATTGTCCGATAATGGCTTTCAAAGTTATCTGAAAAGATAATATGATAATGAAAACTTTATCTTTAATAGTTATCGGATCTGTGCCCACCACCGTTTGTTTGTCTATACATGGCCCTGTGACAATCTGGCATCCTGTCCAGGGTGTAGCCTGCCTCACGCCCTATGACTGCTGGGATGGGCTCCACCGTGACCCTTAATTGGAGTAAGCGGCTGAGGATGAGTAAGTGAGTGCTTTAACTTTGGTATATATATATATATATATATATATATATATATATATATATATATATATATATATATATATATATATATATACGAGGGCTGTCCGTAAAGTATAGGTCCTTTTTATTTTTTTCAAAAACTATATGGATTTCATTCATATGTTTTTACGTCAGACATGCTTGAACCCTCGTGCGCATGCGTGAGTTTTTCCATGCCTGTTGGTGACGTCATTCGCCTGTGAGCACTCCTTGTGGGAGGAGTCGTCCAGCCCCTCGTTGGAATTCCTTTGTCTGAGAAGTTGCTGAGAGACTGGCGCTTTGTTTGATCAAAATGTTTTATAAACCTGTGAGACACATCGAAGTGGACATGGTTCGAAAAATTAAGCTAGTTTTCAGTGAAAATTTTAACAGCTGATGAGAGATTTTGAGGTGATTCTGTCGCTTTAAGGACTTTTCACGGTGCGAGACGTTGCTCAGCGCTCTCAGGCAGCGTCATCAGCCTGTTTCAAGCTTAAAACCTCCACATTTCAGGCTCTATTGATCCAGGACGTCGTGAGAGAACAGAGAAGTTTCAGAAGAAGTCAGTTTCAGCATTTTATCCGGATATTCCACTGTTAAAGGAGATTTTTTTAATGAAAGACGTGCGGACGGGTCCGTGCGGACGGGTCCGCGCGTCGGGACGCAGCCGACGCGGCGCGGCGGCACAGGAAAAACACCTCCGTGTTGATAACCATTTGTTAAAATCCAGTTGGCTTTTGATGGCTTTCAGTGGAGTGAGTATATGAGAAATTGTTTATCAGCTGGAGATGTTCCAACTTGTCCTCAAGGCTTCCAACAGAGGTGTTTTTCCTGTGGCGGAGCGTCGCGGCGGCTGCGAGCCGACGCTGCAATCCGCCCGCACGTCTTTCATTAAAAAAATCTCTTTTAACAGTGGAATATCCGGATAAAATGCTGAAACCGACTTCTTCTGAAACTTCTCTGTTCTCTCACGACGTCCTGGATCAACAGAGCCTGAAATGTGGAGGTTTTCAGCTTGAAACAGGCTGATGACGCTGCCTGGGAGCGCTGCGCGATGTCTCGCACCATGAAAAGTCCTTAAAGCGACAGAATCACCTCAAAAATCTCTCATCAGCTGTTAAAATTTTCACTGAAGACCAGCTTAATTTTTCGAACCATGTCCACTTCGATGTGTCTCACAGGTTTAGAAAAAATTTTGATCAAACAAAGCGCCAGTCTCTCAGCAACTTCTCAGACAAAGGAATTCCGACGAGGGGCTGGACGACTCCTCCCACAAGGAGTGCTCACAGGCGAATGACGTCACCGACAGGCGTGGAAAAACTCACGCATGCGCACGAGGGTTCAAGCATGTCTGACGTAAAAACATATGAATGAAATCCATATAGTTTTTGAAAAAAATAAAAAGGACCTATACTTTACGGACAGACCTCGTATATATATATATACACATAATGGTATGGTATTAAATAAAACAGAACAGCTTGGAATAAAAGCAGAACATTCAAAAATAATAATAATATTTTCATCATCATACAAATAATTTACCACTACTACAGTGAAGGTCATTTTTGCATACAAACTGGAGGCTATCTAACAGTTATCTGCTTTGTTTGGTCGTTTCGCCGTATCTTTTCAAGATGCTCTGCTGTGTTCACACATTACATTTAGCCTGGTACATTCTGATCAGGTCTCATCTGCAGCCTCCCTCCACCCGCTGCTCCCTGCTCCTTACCTGGCACAGAGCTCTGTGTGCTGATTCAGCTCTCTGTGATAATGCATACACTGTACGAGAGCCCTCGGTCCTGATTTGAAGGCATTAAAATGCTGCAGGCCGTGGACAGAAGTAATCTCTCTTTCTGCCAAATACAACATTCAGCTCAGTGGGAAATAGCGTGCCAGTGGCTGTCTCTCTACAATTTATGCTGGAATACTAACCCGTCATCATCCATGCATCACTGTGTCTCATTTTTAATGCAACTGTACCACTTTCCTGCTCTCAGTTTCTTGATGTTCATGAAATGTGCAATATGAACTGCTTCCTGCTCCAATGTTCCTCTCGCTTTTTATGTCCCAGGCGACACGCCTCATTGCCTGTAGAAGTCTCAGAGATCCCCATAAACCTTATGGCCCCACCATGTAGAAGAAGTTACCCCTGTCGAAAATGGAAGTCTGCATCATTTGGGTAAGTCGTTTTTTTACTGGTCACCTTTGCTCCGTTACTTGCAGCATTTCCAGCTCTTTCCTTGCCAATCTGTCATTGCAATATCTTTTTGCCCTGGTGCCTGGTTGCCTCTTTTAACTTTTTTTTTTCTCCATGATATCCTCCACCTTCTGTGCAGAAGCTTATATGTGGTTTCCCCAGGCTCAGAATCTACTCAGATAAAAGTTTGGAGAAACACAGTAGGAGAGTGGACTACTTTCTGGAGAGAGCAGGCAGAACTGATCCTGTGCTGAATAACTTTTTTTTTTTTTTCCTAAAGGTCGCTTTACCTTTCACAATGGGTGCATGAAATGAGGAAAGGAGCTTTGCAAGCTGACGAGTAAAACAAGTTCAGGCAGCAAACTCGGGCACCCTGCTCAGTCACATGACATACAGCAGCACCTCCATCCTTCTCCTCCTGCTTTGTCGAAGCGTGCTGCAGTTTTGTACCGGCCTGCTCGGAAGGCAGCTGCGATGTCATTGCTGCTGGTTTGCATTTTAAACGCTACTTGAAGGATAAGTTAAATTTGAAGTTGATGCAATGAATGACGAGCTCATTGCGTTCTGGCTGTGGATGCATTTCCGCCGAGTTCATTATCGCTGCTCAACGAGGCCCTGAGAGCGAGTCGGCAAATGAGGAGAGATGAGGAGAGATGAAAACCCTGAGAGCATTGAGCGGTGGGACACAGGCTTCAAAAGCTTCACAGCAATTTCAAAGGCTTTTCTTTTTTTTTATTCTTGATGCTGCACTTGCTGGATCTATCAAGTATCCAGTGCAGAGCATGAGAGCCTTTCTAAAGGCAGGTTGCAAAAAAAATCCAAAAATGTTTCACCCGGGGGAGTGAAACGCCTAATGAGTTGTTTGTTCTCATTGTTTATTGAGTCTAATTAGATGTTCAGATGAAGAGAACGAGCAGAATGGACGCTAAACACATGTGATTATACAGTCGTAGGGTCTTGAACTGTCCCATTCTGTTATTAAGTGCTCACCAGAGAATAAGAGCACATCAATTAGGACTGCCAGGGGAGCTGTGTTCCGAATGATGTTTGGGTCAAGCTGCAACATACAGCAGGCGCTGGCTGTGTCGATTGGATAATGAATGCGATTATGTCACATCCCTGAGAAGCACAGTAAGCGACACAGTGTTTCAAGTAAAGTGACACTCCGAAGCAGCGTATCGGTGTCAGATAACACAACACACTTAATCATTGCTCTTCTTGTACCCACACAGTGTTGTTTACTAGGTGTTATTGCATCACTCTAGGCACTTTGCTTGACAGTTCAAACTGATATCCCATAATGCATTGCTTTCATGTTGTTGTAACATTTACAACAAACATTGTCAAATGCACAGCAAATATCCTAGAGTACTGTTAACAGATGTAGTATGTGTATGTCGTGTGTGTATGCTAATGCTTCTGGAGAGTATTAGCATGGCTAAAAACCTTCAGCTTCTGGGAGGCTTTGCGCCCACAGACCCCCCCAACTACACCCCTCTTAACCCCCCACCATTTTATGCATTTTTCTTTATTTGCATCTCACATGCCTGTAAAGTCTCCATCTCCAAAGTCTTCTGGAAAGTCACCATCTCATTTAGGTCCTTTCACACTTTATTATCAGTAAATGATTTGGGCAGCATTAGCATGGCTAAAACCCTTTCATGCAATTTACACACTAAATAATCACTGACTGATGTCATGTGCTGTCAAGGTGTATGCTGCATCCCACTTTAGCGTTCCCAGATTCATTGTCTGCTCAACATTTAGTATTTCCTGTTTCAGTGTAGACTGTGCTCAGAATTCCTGCAAGATCCTCTCTATTCACACAAGATCTCCTCTTTCTCTTTTCTTTTATTTATTTATTTATTTGCTTTTTTATTGAGACCAATAAAAAATTACACAAAAACCTTATGGCACAAAAACAGCATAATGAAAAACAGGTTAATATCCTCTGCTGTAGCTCGAGGAAGTGTTCAACATTTGACGTTTCCTGTTTCACTGATGGCTCAAAATTTGTCACTTCCTGTTTCAGTGTCAACTTGCCACTGAATTCCTGTGAGATCCCACAAGATATTGTCTATTTACAATCCAGGAAGTGTTCAACATTTGGCATTTTCTGTTTCACTGTGGGCTCAAAATTTGTCACTTCCTGTTTCAGTGTCAACTTGCCACTGAATTCTTGTGAGATCCCACAAGATATCATCTATTTTAGGATTAAGTATTCACTTGCTATTGGTGTCTACTGTTATCAGCTCACCTATTCATAGAACAATCCATAAAGCAAAAAAAAAAAAACATGATGGGGGACCTGTGATACCACTCCGAGCCAAAAAATAAATATATTAACTAATTAAACTCTCCATACTCAGGATGTGTGAGGGACAGGGACATGCTTTTCTGTAAATAAAATAAAATAAAATAAAAATTAAAAATCTATAGCCTTTTATTCTGTATTCGAAAGTAATCAGTCAAGCTAAATACTCACTCTCTCGTGATCGTATTTTAAGGCCCGGTCCCACTAGGGAAAGGATTAATTGCGCATGAATTGAGTATACAAATTTCGGGCATGCGTTGTCGTCTGCAACAAAATTGGTCAAGAATGACAAATGTCTCAGTATGAATTACGTATAAATATATATATATATATATATATATATAAATATATATATATATATATATATATATATATATATATATATATATATATTAATAATGTATAGTGAATGTATGACAAACAATCACAGATGTGTAACGCATGTATTGAGGAAATGGATCGGATGCATTGCGATTATCATGGAAGTATTACGGATGTATTGTGAATGCATTGCGCATGTGTTGTGGAAACAGCGGTTGTATTGCGCATGCGCGGCATCTGCATTGCGGTCATAAAAGAAGCGCACTCGGGCCTTTCGCCATCACTATTCACACCAACACCACAGCCTCTGGAGCAATTGCTGGACTTGGACAAGTTGATTGGTATGTTGTTGGATGGCAGCAACTATCACACTACATGTTTGGAGATCCATAACTACATCTGTACTTCTCCACAGCTGGACTGGCAATGACTGGCGAGTATGTCGATTTCTGCCACACTTATATAGCACTTTGGGTTTACATGAATTGTTTGTTATGCATTCGGAAATTGTCCACAAAGCAGATGTAATACAAATGCTTTATTCATGGCCACTCTGTATGGAGTCGCTACAACTTATTTTAGTTCCTGATGTGGACATGATAGGCACACTAAATATCCGTTTTACACACTGTCCCAGTCCGCTGCCAAGCTGCAATACCCCATCAGTTGTGGATATCAGCGGATAACGGCGGATATACAGCGCATAGATTAAGTATGTATTGCATATGTAAGGCGGATGTTATCTGCAACCAAAATGTTGTGCAGCTCAAAAATCCTGGCAATGGAAAAATGTGCCTCTGCGGATAATTGCGGATGTGTGCGGATGTCGGCCAACTCAGACATGCATGTTTCACAGATATTGCGGATGTTTAGCGAATATAAACCAAGTTTGTGCACAATTCATATGCAAATCTTCCTAAACACCAGTGGGACCGGGCCTTTACACACACTTTTTAATTAAAAACAATCTTCTGCCAGTGAATTCACTCAAATCAGTTGCAGCAACTAAATCTGCATGCAGCAGCGTACATCAATTATTACACCGTTGGCCAGTGCCCCTCCAACCCCTGTTCCCTAGATCTGCCACTGCTCTCTGGTATTCTAGGTGCATTTTTAGAGAAAAATAATGGCATGTTTCAGATTAGTAAAAAGATACAAATTATACTGAAATTGAAAAATATGAAGAACCAAATATTCACAAAACAATAACTCCAAGCACACGTGAATACAAAAACAGAATATGATAATCAACGATAATTCTTCATAATAAAATACAGGAGTCCTTGTGATAGTGGTAATTACATCTAGAATTACAAAAGTCATAATTATTGGTGACACGGTCTGAGGCATATTCTATTATGATTGCCTCTGTCTATTTGGACCTATATTTGTATGCATATTAAAATGTCTTCACAACACCAAATCAAATTTTGATCAAACTAGGCATGTACACTGGGCCTATAGATGAAAAGAAGCCCCCCCACTTGTCTGTTTACAGTAGTGTTCAGAATAATAGTAGTGCTATGTGACTAAAAAGATTAATCCAGGTTTTGAGTATATTTCTTATTGTTACATGGTAAACAAGGTACCAGTAGATTCAGTAGATTCTCACAAATCCAACAAGACCAAGCATTCATGATATGCACACTCTTAAGGCTATGAAATTGGGCTATTAGTAAAAAAAAAAGTAGAAAAGGGGGTGTTCACAATAATAGTAGTGTGGCATTCAGTCAGTGAGTTTGTCAGTTTTGTGGAACAAACAGATGTGAATCAGGTGTCCCCTATTTAAGGATGAAGCCAGCACCTGTTGAACATGCTTTTCTCGTTGAAAGCCTGAGGAAAATGGGACGTTCAAGACATTGTTCAGAAGATCAGCGTAGTTTGATTAAAAAGTTGATTGGAGAGGGGAAAACGTATACGCAGGTGCAAAACATTATAGGTTGTTCATCTACAATGATCTCCAATGCTTTAAAATGGACAAAAAAAAACAAAAAAAAAAACAGACACGTGCAAGAAAATGGAAAACAACCATCAAAATGGATAGAAGAATAACCAGAATGGCAAAGGCTCACCCATTGATCAGCTCCAGGATGATCAAAGACAGTGTGGAGTTACCTGTAAGTGCTGTGACAGTTAGAAGACGCCTGTGTGAAGTTAATTTATTTGCAAGAATCCCCCGCAAGTCCCTCTGTTAAATAAAAGACATGTGCAGAAGAGGTTACAATTTTCCAAAGAACACATCAACTGGACTAAAGAGAATATGGGAATATTTTGTGGACTGATGAGAGTAAAATTGTTCTTTTTGGGTCCAAGGGCTGCAGACAGTTTGTGAGACGACCCAAAAACTCTGAATTCAAGCCACAGTTCACAGTGAAGACAGTGAAGCATGGTGGTGCAAGCATCATGGTATGGGCATGTTTCTCTTACTATGGTGTTGGGCCTATATATCGCATACCAGGTATCATGGATCACTTTGGATATGTCAAAATACTTGATTCCAAACCAACAAAATTAATGCTTCACAGATGTGAAGAAATCATGAAAAACTGTGG
This sequence comes from Thalassophryne amazonica, assembly GCF_902500255.1. Classification (NCBI taxonomy): domain Eukaryota; kingdom Metazoa; phylum Chordata; class Actinopteri; order Batrachoidiformes; family Batrachoididae; genus Thalassophryne; species Thalassophryne amazonica. Next base: position 118,452,571 of record NC_047105.1, read on the forward strand.
TTATACAACTAAATACTAGTTTAGTGATTCACAGGATTGCTAAAAATGCAGTTTGAACATAATAGTTTTGAGTTTGTAGCATCAACAGCAGATGCTACTATTATTGTGAACACCCCCTTTTCTACTTTTTTTTTACTAATAGCCCAATTTCATAGCCTTAAGAGTGTGCATATCATGAATGCTTGGTCTTGTTGGATTTGTGAGAATCTACTGAATCTACTGGTACCTTGTTTCCCATGTAACAACAAGAAATATACTCAAAACATGGATTAATCTTTTTAGTCTCATAGCACTACTATTATTCTGAACACTACTGCATATCGCATTGGGATGTATCAGTGGCTCATACTGTTCAGAAGTATACTGCAAAATTTTAACAACTCTCCAGTACGTTGCTGCCCCATTTCCATCTATAACTTAATGAGAGAAGAGATAAACAACTTAGACAAAAAAGAATATAACAATGACAGTGACAATAACCCCAACAGTCACAGATGACAACAAAAACAGTGTCTAAACCCACAACACAAACGACAACAAAGAAAATCTCAAAACGCAAATAGAAATTAACAAACAAAATGTGAAGAAGAACCTATTTGATTGGGGAGGGGCTCATGATGATGACAGCAACAATAGTAATGTGCAGAATTCTACATGAGTTACGGAGTATATGAATGTACGTGTATATGCAGCCCAGTCTCATGGTTTTTTTTTTTTCGTGCTCCCATGACGAAATGAGTCATATTTTCTTGACGGAACTTTTTTAACTCACTATTCCTCATCCTCCTCCCACCCCCAACCGTAACCTTAACCGTAACCTAATCTTACTCCTTTCCCCCACCCTAACCATAACTACCCCGACCCCCCCCCCCCCCCCCACACACACACACACACACACACACACACACACTTCACTTTTAATTTCGTGCAGCCATCACAGAATGAATGAGAATGAATTTGTGCTGCTGTGATGAAAATGTGGCGCTTTACGTCACAATATCACAAACCAATAGATTAATATATATTTTGTGCTGCTGAAGCACGACTTGCCGTGAGACCAAGTTGGTATATGTGTGGAAACGCTGTGCACAGTATAGTAAATGACATGAGGTGTGCAGTATCGTGAGTCATGAATGATGTGAAGAGTTGCTTCCGTGTCATGTCTCTCCAAAACGGCAGCACCACTCCCACAGGTGTATCGGAGGAAGCAGAGCCACAAGAAACACAGCACCCATGCCCCAAGTAGAGGTTAAATGGCAATTTCATACTGGTTAGGATGAGTCAGTGATCACAGTCAGAGGTCAAGTTCAAATTTGTGGCCCCACACTAATACAAGCAGCATATATGCAATGAGAGTTTCCAGTGGACAGATGGAATTGTTGGCCATCTTGAAAATCACCACAGTGCAATCATGGAATATCCCAGTTCACCCGCTGGACCCTGTAAAGTTTTCCAAAGTAAGCACAACTGTGGTCTTCCCAGATGTATATTAATGAAACTGCAAATGATGCTTTCCTCAAGAATTATCTCATTAATAGTGTAATTTTAACATTAATATTCCTGATATTAATACTGTTCTAGGAAATTAGCACATTTCAGTGTGATACCTTGTGCTCGATATCTCTCACTGTATAATTAGGGACCAAAACACGTTGTCATTACTGGAGATTATTAATGCACAGACATCTTGGACTTGAACCGCCAGCAATGAAGAAATCAATCTCACCTAACAACCTTACAAGCAGAAGTGTTGAACAGTAAGATGAGAGCTCACTGTGCTTTCAGTTTGTGAGTTCAGCAACTGATTTTGGGAGTTCACATTAAGCAACCCAAAATCGTCCTGATGCAACCAAACATCATTGTGCACCCGGTTCATATTGATACCATTTTATGCTATGGTGCATAGCGAGTGGCTGGATTGCACAACCTACAGTACCTATGACAAACGGCTACACCGCTTTGCCTCTGAAGTGGGATGGGAGTGGCAGCCTGTCTGATCAGCATGCATGCTGTGTCAGGCCAAAGTTAGCCTCGCACCAGTCGGCCCACTGTGCCTTCTTTTCAGCTCGGTACACTTTGATGTCAGCTGGCTTACTGATGCATCCATCACCTCCCAAATCACAGCTCCACATCATTAAACTTGCCAGTGGCTCATCCTTTCTCTTCATATGATTTCTCAATCTCCGTTGCACTAACGGTTGACATTACTGTACAATCTCATCATTGCATTGAGGAAAATTCACAATCGCAGCGTGTCTGGGATCGACTTGTCTCTGCAGCCACTGAGTCTCATCACGAGTCTCGCTGCCTCCTTTCCTTCTCGGGGAAAAGCTATTGTTTTGTTTGTAATTAAAAATCATGTTCAATTTTCTGCGTAGTGCCAGAGATGAAAAAGTTGTGAATCTTTCATTGTATCTGTGTGATTGTTGAGGATTGTGATGCAGCAATCAGCACATTCAGCTGGGTAGGATTTAAAAATAACCACAATGCCTTTCAGTGTAGCGGGGGAATATTTATAGATTCTCGTGAATACTCTGCCCCAGTTACATTCATTCAAACACAAACTAGCGCTGGCAGAAATGTGTTCTTCTTCACCCGAGTGGGTGCCCTTTACCAAGCACATCATTAGAATAGTTTAATGCTCATTACAGCATGTTTTTTATTACACACTCTTATTTTATTTTACTCCCCACAGCACATATCAGTTTGGAATTCTATTGTTTGAAACTTAAGTATTTGGGAATATAATGTTGGAAGGTTTTGTGGTGTTTAGTGACCACATTGTCACTCCCTAGGTGCATACTATAGTGCACCTTCCCAGCATCATTACTGCAAATCCATGCACAGTGCCTCAGAAGGTCCATATCACGTATTACATCTTTTAAAATAATAAAACAGATAATAGCTTGTAAAATCATTTAGGGAGCACTGACTCCTATTTTGTTGAGAAAGTGCTGCACAGAGATATTTAAATAATGCATGCAATGTTTAATTAATTTGGGAAAGAAATTAACAGGTTTTGGGGAGAGGTTTTACGTCCTTTAATTCTCATGTTTAACAGTATTCCTTTTGTATTTTCAGTGGTTGATTTGCAGCCGATTAGCCTTGTGTCTGATCCTGTCATATCTCAGAAGCTAAGTAAGGTAGAGTTTATGCCCAGTTGGCCTACTCCCATTTTAATGATTCAGAAATTCCCATTTCATACCATCATATATTCCCAGTTGGCCTACTCCCAATTGGTCTATGCCCATTTTGCCACCCTGCTATATTTCATTTATTTCCATTGTGTCTACTCCTAAGTTATGGACCAAATTTATTTCACTTATCTTCCGGTGTATATGACAAATTTTTAATATTTGTTAATATTACAAATGATGCCTTGTTCCTAGGTTCCCTAAACCTAACCTTTGACAATTATTTCTTGAGCTGTCTTTTATATTTATATAACATGGGAATGTACATAATATGTAGTAGATGGTATGGGAATACTAATCAGTATGAAAGTAGAGGAAATGGGAGCAGATGAAATGGGAGTAGGCCAACTGGGACATTAACCAGAGTAGAACCTGCTTGTGACTTGGATGGGACAGTTGTGTCAGAAAGGGCATCCGTGTGAAACTTCTATGAAATCAAAATGCAGTTCTGTATTGAATGTGCTGTGGCTACCATTAATAAAAATGGGGCCAGCCCAAAGACAAACAACAACTGTAAGCGTTTCATTCAAGTTGTCAGGTATATATATATATATATATATATATATATATATATATATATATATATATATATATATATATATATATATATATATATATCTGGTGGTGGGCCGTTATCCGCGTTAACGTGCTGCGATAATGTGAGACTCTTATCGGGCGATATAAAAAATATTGCCGTTAATCTATTATCAAAGTTGGGCTGGGAGCTGGGTCTGTGCCTCGAAGCTTCGTTTAACGTTGTAGTACATATGCCAGGCCTGTGTGTGGCACTGTAATGTCCCCAGAAAAACAAACAGAAGAAGAAGTAGAGCAAGCGCTAATCAAATTAGCACAAAAGCTACAGCTTTCCAACACAACAAACAGGGAAATAAAGCCTTTAGGAAAAAGGCGGTCCACACTGATCATCTAAAATAGCATACTGTCCATTTAAAGCAAAGCAGTGTGTTTGTTTTGTTTTGTTTTTTTAAACACAGTTTCGTCTGCTGACCGCTCTGGCGGCCGGCTGCTGCCTCTCTCTGCCCGGTGTGAGCGGCTCAGCACTGCCAGCTCCGTCCCGGCCACATACAGTTTCTGGAAGAAGTCCACTCTTTCTTCTGGGTGACAGTATTACTTAGGTAGCACGCATATTCTGAATGAGCCATTTTAATCTAGATTAATCTAGATTAATTTCAAGATTTCAGTGAGATTAATCTAGATTTTAAAAAAAATCTATGCCCACCACTAATATATATATAAATTAAAATAATGAATGTTTATGATGGCACACGTTCAATGAGGCATCAGCTGAGTTGAATGAAACATTCCATCTTTCATCAAATTAAAATATTCTTTCCATTTATTATTTGTTTTATATGACAAATATATCCATATCATATGAAATCTGACTGACAGCAGGTGGCAGAGTAGGCTGTGTCTGATCAGTAGTCCACTCCAGCCAACAGGCGATCTGACACATTACTATGCAGAGAGACAGCCCTCAGGATACACATCTGCTTTCCTAAATCTAGTGAAAAAGAGCTTCTGTGGCCACTTAACATGTCCTCATGAACATTGCAGTGACTGGATTTCTCCTCCTCACATGATGGAAGCATTTTTCTAAAAAGTTAATGGAGCTGTGCAACAGAGCAAAACGTGTGGGAGAAAAATGCACAGTAAATAGTCAAAAAATACATGCAAGTGATGTCACCCATACAATGGAACAAATAATGAATGTCAGATGACATAGAATCCAACAATAAAATGGAGGTCATAATAAGGTTTGATGGCAGGTATGTGGTATCATATTCAAGAAGACCTGAGGCTGTAATTGCTGCCAAAGGTGCATCAGCAAAAGATGAATGGAGATATTTTTTGGATGAGGACAGTCTCTCATAGTGATAATAATATACGAGGTCTATTAGAAAAGTATCCTACCTTTTTATTTTTTAAAAAAACTATATGGATTTGAATGACGTGCGATTACACCAATCATGCTTGAACCCTCGTGCGCATGCGTTAGTTTTTTCACGCGTGTCGGTGACGTCATTTCCCTGTGGGCAGGCCTTGAGTGAGATGTGGTTCAGCCCTCTCAGCTGAATTCCTTTGTTTCACACGCTGCTCGAGACGGCGCGCGTTGCTTTATCAAAATTTTTTCTGGACCTGTGAGGAATATCCGAGTGGACACTATTCGAGAAATTAAGCTGGTTTTCGGTGAAAAGTTTAACGGCTGATGAGAGATTATGGGGTGTTTCTGTCGGTGTAAGGACTTCCCACGGAGCGGGATGTCCTGCAGCGCTTCCAGGCGCCGTCGTCGGCCTGTTTCGACCTGAAAACATTTAAGGCTTAATTCACCCAGGACGTCGTGAGAGAACAGAGAAGATTCAGAAGAGGCCGGCATGAGGACTTTATGCGGACATTCCACTGTTTAAGGACATTTTTTAATGAAAGACGTGCGCGCAAATTCGCCGAGTCGTTTCCGTGACGACTCAGCAAATCTGTGTGCGCCGCGACAGGAAAAACACCTCTGTGTTGAAGACCATTTGTAAAATTCAGGCGGCTTTTGATGGCTTTCAACAAGTGAGTAACTGAGAAATTGTTTAACAGCTTGGGCATGTTCCAACTTGCCCGTTAAGGTTTCCAACGGAGGTGTTTTTCCTGTCGCGACCCCCCGCAGTCGGGTCCGGCCCGACATGCGACTCTGCCCGCACGTTCTTTCATTACAAAATGTCCGTTAACAATGGAATGTCCGAATAAACTCCTCATGCCGACTTCTTCTGAAAGTTTTCTGTTCTCTGATGACTTCCTGGGTCAACAGAGCCTGAAATGTGGAAGTTTTCAACTTGAAATGGTGAGACGCTGCCGCCAGGCGCCGTGGGCCGTCCTTACGGCGACACTACCAGACCAAAATCTCTCATCAGCCGTTAAAATTTTTACCGAAAACCAGCTGAATTTATCGAATGGTGTCCACTCAGTTGTGCCTTACAGTTTTGAAAAAATTTTGATCAAACAAAGCAGCAGTCTCTGAGCCATTCCTAAACAATGAAAAATCGACGAGAGGGTGGGCGACTCCTCACTCAAAGACTGCCCACAGGCGAATGACGTAACCGACAGGCGTGAAAAAAACTCTTGCATGCCCACGAGGGTTCAAGCATGTCTGATGTAATCACACGTGATTCAAATTCATATGGTTTTTGAAAAAAATAATAAGGTCGGATACTTTTCTAATAGACCTCGTATACAGATATGCTGATTGCAACCTGTAAATTATGCAGTTAAAGTGTCTTATATGTGAAAGGAGCAGCAGTGGCCTTGATGGCCACCAGGTGTCTGCTTTTGAAATAAAAAAAAAATTTCAAGCTACATGTAACATTTACCACACTTGACCTGATTCCCACCATGCATGTGATGATCGGATTGAGTCATGCCACAAACCCAGTCATGTCCACCAGGAGACAGACAGGTCCATTGTACAACCCCAATTCCAATGTATATTCCAATGTTGTATATTATGTAAACAAAGCACAGCTGCTTTTTTAGCTTGATCATCTATGGTGCATCCAGGAAGTATTCACAGAGTATTCACATTTTTTTTTATGTTACAGCCTTATTCCAAAATGGATGAAATTCATTTTTTTTCCTCAAATGTCTACACACAATACCCCATAATGACAATGTCAAAAATGTTTTTAGAGATGTTTGCAAATTTTTAAAAAATTAAAAACTAAGAAATCACATATACATAAGTATCCACAGAAACAGGATACACCTGAGCTCAAAATTGAGCTCAGGTGTATCCTGTTTCCACTGATCATACTTGACATGTTTCTACAGCTTAATTGGAGTCAACCTGGGGTAAATTCAATTGATTGGACATGATTTGGAAAGGCACACACACCTGTCTACATATAAGGTCCCACAGTTGACAGTGCATGTCAGAGCACAAACCAAGCATGAATTCAAAGGAATTGTGTGTAGACCTCTGAGATGGGATTGTCTCAAATCTAGGGGAGGGTGCAAAACATTTCTTCTGCTTTGAAAGTACCAATAAGCACAGTGGGCTCCATCATCCGTAAACGGAAGCAGTTCCAGAGCGCTCTTGACCTCAGACTGGCGCGACAGTTCATCTTTCAGCAGGACAATGATCCTAACTATACAGCCAAGATATCAAAGGAGTGGCTTCAGGGCAACTCTGTGAATGTCCTTGAGTGGCCCAGCCAGAGCCCAGACCTCTGGAGAGATCTGAAAATGGCTCTGCATTTGAGAGGGACTGCTAAAAGGAATGGGCAAAACTGCCCAACGATAGGTGTGTCAAGCTTGTAGCATCATATTCAAGAAGACCTGAGGCTTTAATTGCTGCCAAAGATGCATCAAAAAAGTATTGAGCAAAGGGTGTGAATACTTGTGGACACATAATTTATATATATATATATATATATATATATATATATATATATATATATATATATATATATATATATATATATATAATAAATTTGCAAAAATGAAAAAAAAATGTTGTCATTATGGGGTGTTGTTAGTAGAATTTTGAGGGAAAAAATGGAATTTAATCTATTTTGGAACAAGGCTGTACCATAAAATGTGGAAAAAGTGAAGTGTTGTGAATACTTTCCGGATGCACGGTACATCAAATCTAAGCAGTGATGGTCTTGTTTGTCCCCATCATATGTTTTTTTTGTTTTGTTTTGTTTTTAGAAATTTGGCAAGTTAACGACCACAGCATTTATTGCTTTTGTTTATGTCTATGACATAGGCCTTGGACAAGTTTGAAGATGGCTAACATTGCCCTATTCTAAGTGGTCAAAAGGCCATATTCTTTCTACACTCTTTCTTTTATTACATGCTTATACTGCTGAGTGTACTTTAGTAATGTGTTCTTTTTTTTACATGCACACTACTGAATTATTGTCTCACGGCCACAGTAGATCTTGGTCAAACCCTTTATTGCGAGGTGAGCCAGCTGTCAAGCCTCGGCTGCACGCTCAGCTAAGCCCTGATCGAGACCACCCACTCAACTCCAGCAATGCCTAAAATTGCATTCTGCACAACGCTGTGCTTAGACAACAGCAGGTTATCTCCTCACACTGAGCCGCAAATGGAACAATAAGACAAAAAAAGATGAAGTTGGATCACAGATAATGACTGTTGTAGCTCAAGAAAAAAAAGCCCACCTTGTTTGTGCTGTTCATTAAAGAGAAACTAATGAGCACTCGTAATTTACACTAATGGGTTTGTTTATTTATCCCAATTATTGGCTCCTTGTCTGCTAATTTCCAAAAGTGTAGTCTCCTGACTATGTCGGATCTCCTTCATGTACAAAATACAAGAACCAGGCAGAATTATGCTGCAACATCTGGGCAAAGCTGCCAACAATGAAAGGGAGGCAGAGGAGAAAGAGCACTAATTCATCACTGTTAAAGGTCGGGTAATAGGTCCGTGCCGGCGGCTATCATAGTCCTGCCGTCTCCAAAAGGCAGTTAATTAACTTTCCATGGGCGCAGAGAGCACACAGGAGTATCTGTGAACCATTCCAGCAGCGCTGGATATGTGAGGTTGGAACCCAATTCCTGTTGGGAAGCAGAACTAACCATTAGGAACCACACGGAGACTGTCTACAGGACAGATCATTGCACAATCAGTTTAAATCTGGATCGCACAGTCAATATCCAGATAATTTGCATAATGGTTCCTTCAGCTTCCCTCTGTGCCTGCTTTAAAAGTTTAAAATATTGAGTTTTGCAGGGAAACTACTTTATGCTTACTTTTTCAAATCCTCAGGAGTTTGCATCAGAGTTTCAGCTCTCAGCAACTGCACTCTAAAATGCTAAAATACCCTCGCCCATATGAATATACAACCCCAGTTCCAATGAAGCTGGGACATTGTGTAAAATGTAAATAAAAACAGAATACAATGATTTGCAAATTCTCTTCAACCTATATTCAACTGAATACACCACAAAGACAAGATATTTAATGTTCAAACTGATAAACCTTATTGTTTTTGTGCAAATATTTGCTCATTTTGAAATGGATACCTGCAACAACTTTCAAAAAAGCTGGGACAGTGGTATGTTTACCACTGTGCTACATCACCTTTCCTTCTAACAAAACTCAATAAGTGTTTGGGAACTGGCAGGACGTCCATGATTTCCAAAAACAATTTGAAATGTGGACTCATCAGACCACAGCACACTTTTCCACTTTGTGTCTGTCCATTTCAAATGAGCTCGGGCCCAGAGAAGGCAGTGGCATTTCTGGATGTTGTTGATGTATGGCTTTCGCTTTGCATGGTAGAGTTTTAACTTGCACTTGTAGATGTAGCGACGAACTGTGTTAACTGACAATGGTTTTCTGAAGTGTTCCTGAGCCCACATGATAAGATCGTTTACACAATGATGCTGGTTTTTAATGCAGTGCCGCCTCAGGGATCGAAGGTCACGGGCATTCAGTGTTGGTTTTCGGACTTGTGTGTAGAAAGTTCTCCAGATTCTCTGAATCTTGATTATATTTTGGAGTGCAGATGATGGAATATCTAAATTCCTTGCAATTGAACGTTGAGAAACATTGTTCTTAAATTCTTGGACTGTTTTTTCATGCAGTTGTTCACAAGGTGGTGATCCTCGACCCATCTTTGCTTGTGAACAACTGAGCCTTTTGGGGATTCTCCTTTTATACTCAATCATGACACTCACCTGTTTCCAGTTAGGTGTTCTTTGAGCATTCATCAACTTTTCCAGTCTTTTGTTGCCCGCCCCAACTTTTTTGAAAAGTGTTGCAGGCATCCATTTCAAAATGAGCAAATATTTGCACAAAAACAAAAAAGTCTAGCAGTTTGAACATTAAATATCTTGTTTTTGTGGTGTATTCAGTTGAATATAGGTTGAAGAGGATTTGCAAATCATTGTATTCTGTTTTTATTTACATTTTAGACCATAGGTGTCAAACTGATTCCAGAAAGGGCCAAGAGGGTGCAGGTTTTTTTTTTTTTTTTGTAGCCACCAACTCCACCAGGTGATTTTACTGATTAACATCACTTTGAGCAGATGGGAAGAGTTCATCAGTGAAATCACCTGGTGGAGTTGGTGGCTACAAAGAAAACCAGCACCCTCTTGGCCCTTTCTGGAATCAGTTTGACACCTATGTTTTAGACAATGTCCCAACTTCATTGGAATTGGGGTTGTAAAAATAGGAAACAGAATGTGACCTTCTGACTTCTTAAAATAGGTCAAGGTTAGCCGTCTTTGAACTTCTCCAAGGTCTGTGTCCCAAGAATGTTCCATGTGAATTTGAAGACAGGACTGGACTTATGCAGAGCACAGACACATGGACGGACGCAAGGCCTTCACAATACCCGATGGACATACTTAATAATGTAAAAAGGCTTCATGTGGTTACTGGGTACAACTTAAATTGAATCATATTTTCAACATGGAAAAGAGCAAAACAGTTCTTTTCCATGTTCTTTTCCAGTTCTTATTGGTACAAAATTGTTCACAGTTTGAAATATAATGCAAGGCTAAAGTACCTTTGGCCATATGAACATTGTGTTCTTTATCATTTGCAGTTGTTTAATTAATTAATTAATTAAGATCCTCTTGTCTTACGTACACTTTGTACATACTCAATAAAGCCTGTCAATCAATCAAAGATTTACGTTTTAAGAGCAGAAGCTGTGCAAATCAAGTAAAATTTGTATATCACCATCTGTGCATTTGCAGGTGTTAATGAGACAAATGTAATTCCATTAAAAGTTAGCTTTGAGTTAGTGGAAGTTAGCATGAACTTGAACATCTGCAAAATGCCTTGTAAATGACTCCAGAGGTGTTATCAGGTTACATAAACAGTGTTTTTAGTTTTATAAGTGTTTATTGTTCACTAGCTTTTACATAGAATGACAAAGAGGTTATATTTACACACAAATAAAACAGAGTTTTGCAGCTAGCTACCAGCCTGTGATGTCACCATGCTAACATCCCCAAAATGGCTTGTAAGTAAGTTCAGAAGTGTTATTAGCTTCCAAAAGCAGAATTTTCACTTTTAGAAGTCTTTATTTCTCACAAGCGTTTACATAATATTTGAGAAATTTGTATATAAACACACAAAACAAAGTGATTTTGGAGAAACCAGCCACTGATGTCACAGTGCAGCTCTTCTCTGATTGGCTGTCATGCCCACCACTCAAAAAGAAAACTGAACAGATTGTAACAGAATGTGACTTTTTAACCTCTTGAAATACCTCCTAATAGGCCAAAATTAGCCATCTTTGAACTTGTCCAAGGTCTGTGTCCCAAGAATGTTTCCTGTAAATTTGACTCTGGGAGTAGAAGGACTGGACTTATACTGTGCACAGACAGACATACAGACAGACAGACGGATGGACAGATTTAAAGCGTTTGCAATACCAGATAGCCATATTTAATGGCCTCAGGTAAAAATCAGCTGGCCACAGGTTAACAGTGGTTTTAAAATAGACAATTTGATTGTAAAACTGGAATTCTATCCATCCATTTTCTTTACCCTCTTAGGGGTCATAGGGCAGGAGGCAGGATAAACCCTGGACAGGATGCCAGTCTGTTGCAGGACCACAAATACACAGACAAACACATTCACACCCGCACGCACACCTACGGACAGTTTTAAAAATATCCAGTTCACTTAACCTACATGTCTTTGGAAAGTGGAGGAAGCCAGGGCACCCGGAGTGAAGCCACACAAACACAGGGAGAACATGCAAAATCCACACAGAAAGACCAGAGGTGGGAAGTGATCCCAGAGCCTTCTTACTGTGAGGCAACAGTGCTAACCACTAATCCACAGTGCCGCCAAAACCGGAACTGCAACATGTAATTTATGTTGATGTAATTCACATAAATTAAATACATTTTTAAAAAGAAATTTACGAAGTGATGAAACCATTTGAATGGATATTTCTGAGTAGAATGGAGGTAAAATAAAGAAGTAAAAAAAAAAAAAAAAAAAACAATCAAATACGCTAGCTACCAAATAACATCAACATGGTGCTGACAGAAATTGGGCTACTGCTGGGTGAAGAAGAAGAGGAAGAGAATGTGTCCACAGACAGTGGGAGAAGAGAAAAACTAGAAGAGTGAGTGAGAGTCGGGACTTTGAATGTTGGCAGTATGACTAGTAAAGAAAGAGAGCTGGCTGATATGATGGAAAGCAGAAAGGTAGACATATTATGTGTGCCAGAGACCAAGTGTAAGGGAAGTAAGAGCAGGAGCATAGGCAGTGGGTTTAAGTTGTTGTATCTTGGTGTGGATATGAAGAGAAATGGTGTTGGGGTCATTTTAAAGAAGAGGTATGTTAAGAGTGTGTTGGAGGTTAAGCAAGTGCCCAACAGGGTGATGGGTATGAAGTTGGAAATTGAAGGGGTGATGATGAATATCATCAGTGCATATGCCCCACAGGTGGGTTGCGAGATAAAAGAACAATTTTGGAGTGAGTGATGAGGTGGTGGAGAGTGTGCCCAAGCATGAAAGAGTGGTGATAGGAGCGGACTTCAGTGGGCATGTTGGCGAAGGGAACAGAGGTGATGGGGAAGTAATGGGTAGATATGGTATATCAAGGACAGGAATGCGGAAAGACAGATGCACAGTAAAACCACCAGTGTTAAATTAACACTGACAGTGAACATATGGTCCTACTGTGACCAGAGTAGGACCATATGTACACTGGTATTTACGCTGGTGATTTTACTGTGTGGTAGTTGATTTTGCCAAAAGGATGAAGTGGCTGTGGTGAATACCTACTTTAAGAAAAGGGAGTAGCACTGGGTGACATATAAAAGTGGAGGAAGGTGGACAAAGGTGGACTACATTCTTTGTAGGAGATGCAAGCTAAAAGAAATTGGAAACTGTAAGGTGGTGGCAGGAGAGAGTGTAGCCAGACAACATAGGATGGTGATTTGTAGGATGACTTTAAAGACTGAATGATGTGACAAGAGTAAATCAGGAAGTACAAGAGATTAGTATAGATGAAGTGAGGGCAGCAATGAAGAGGATGAAGAGTGGAAAGGCAGTTGGTCCAGATGACATTCCAGTGGAGGCATGGAAATGTCGAGGAGAGATGGCAGTGGAGTTTCTAACCACATTGTTTAATAAACTCTTTGAAAGTGAGACGATGCCTAAGGAGTGGAGACAAAATGTGCTAGTTCCTATTTTTAAGAACAAGGGTGTGCAGAGCTGCAGTAACTACAAAGGCTTAAAGTTGATCAGCAAAAGCATGAAGTTATGGGAAAGAGTAGTAGAAGCTAGGCTTAGAAAACAGGTGAAGATCTGTGAGCAGCTATGGTTTCATGCCAAGAAAGAGCACTACAGATGCAATGTTTGCTCTGAGAATACTGATGGAGAGTATAAAGAAGGCCATAAGGAGTTACATTATGTATTTGTGGAGTTTTGATAAAGCTTATGACAGGGTGCCAAGAGAGGAGTTGTGGTATTGTATGAGGAAGTCTGGAGTGGCAGAGAAGTATGTGAGAGTAGTGCAGGACATATACAAGGATAGTGTGCCAGTGGTGAGATATGCAGTCGGAATGACAGTCTCATTCAAGGTGGAGGTGGGATTACACCAAGGATCAGCTCTGAGTCCTTTCTTGTTTGCAATGGTGATAGACAGGTTGACTGATGAGATCAGACAGGAGTCTCATGGACTATAGAGGTTTATAGATGTGTTGAAAAGGGACATGCAGGTTGTTGGTGTGACAGGAAGATACAAAGGATAGGATGAGATAGAAATGATTGATCTGCTGTGGTGACCCCTAATGGGAGCAGCCAGAAGAAGAACAAGAAGCAGAATGAAGCAGGAGCACTGGCGTAGTCCCCTCCTCCCCCCATACAAGAGATGTCCAGCACCCTGTCCATGTGTGCACAAACGATTGGAGCCTTAAACTTATTTCCAGTGTGGTCCTCAATAATAATAAAATAAAAGAATAAAGCTGGAGCACTGATATAGTCCTCAACTTCTGCACAAGTGATGTACAGCATGCTGTCCATGCATGGACAGCCAGGTCGAGGCTGCTGGACTTTATCAACCACTTCCAGAAGCATAGTTCCTCTCCGATCACATAAAAGTGTGTCATCAACCCCTCACAAGTTGTTTCACTTATTTTGCATGTTCTAAGTTGTGAAGACTAAATTCAGAAGGGTTTGCACAAATTGTTTTAACTGTTCAAAAATAAAGCAACACCTGAATGATGCTCCGCGACTCACATGAGGTGATGGTGAACCTCTGCAAAAGTCACACAACATTCACAGAATCCCTCAGATGCCGGTCACAAGCTGTTGCACCCCAGGGAGATACTACCCTAGCATTCATTCTCCGCTGCAGGTGGAGGTAAAGATGAATAGTGTGACAGCTCCTAAATTGTGAGGCAGAATACTGTGAGTGCCATGCAAAGTGGTGACAAAATGAATGCATTCATCAGGAATGTGTTCTGGCTCTGACACTGTTCAGTGCTTGCATAGACTGGGTTTTAGTCAGTGGTGTCAAAAGTACACACATTTGTTACTTAAGTACAAGTATAGATACTGCAGTTTAAAAACACTCTGGTAAAAGTTGAAGTATCAACTTGACCTCTTTACTCAAGTAAAAGTGAAAAAGTATGTGCTAGAAAACCTACTTAAAGTATAAAAGTATAAAGTAACCTTTAAAAAAAAAAAAAAGGTAGATGCCACTATATGAATTGAAAGCTTAATTTAAAAACTGATTTGTTCTACATGTGGCCCAAGACCCAAAACCCAAAATTACCCCCCAACACCACCTGCATGAAAATGTTTCAATTCTAGAAGCTCTGAAATGCAATCTGGGACTATTCCAGACAATAAACTGCAGTGAGTGCAGCATCCATTTAGTGAGAAAAAAAAAACAACTTTCCTTATTCAAATTCATTCCAGTAGTATTCTGCTCTTACTAGGATGCAGCAGTTTTCTAGTTTGGCAGATAGTTCTGGAGGAAATCACTGAAGAAATTAGCACATTGAAAATATGGTTTGACCAAAACAAACTGTCATTAAACTTAAATAAAACAGGGATGAAATGGAGGTGTAAGAGTCACTAGGTGTTCACAGGAAACACTTATTTATGTATGTATGTATTTATGTATGTTCATTGTTAGTTGCTTTTATATTTTATTTTCTGTTGTGTTTCTATTCAGGTTCTTTTAGTCTCTTTCTCTGAAATTGTATATAATAATCATTAGATTATTAATATATAAACCAAAATAAATTTAAGAAATATTACAATTTGAAAACAAATGCACCCGAACGTGAAGACAGCTGGAACTGCTTCATGCTAACTTTTAACATTGAAAATGCCATAGACATGCTAATGCATTAGCATCGCTCCCGTTTTTAAGTTATAAACTACATCTATCAACTGTTTCAGAAGACCATAACAGGTCGGTTTAACATAGAAAAGGTAAATAATACTCACAGAAGTATGCTCTTTAGGGTTTTAGTGGGGGAAAATTAAGCGAAAGAAAGAAAGAATAAACTAAACAATAGGTCGAAGCATTGCTTCAATCTGCGAACCACTGCTTCGATTGGTTCAAAATCCATTCCTTTATCTTCATTGATCCATGTTTCTGATATAGCAATTATGTTAAATATTTTTTTAAATTGACTTAAATATTCTTTAATGTTGTTAAAGTTTGCATACAGACTTCTGCTGTTGAAATGGATTATTGATAATTTGTTATCCGTTTTAATGATCCGATTAAACTGTTCATCTGTATAATAGCAACAACTGTCATTGAGATTTGAGAAGAAATTATTGTCCGGGTCTATATCGTGCTCCAAGTCCAGTACATTGTGGTCTGTGTATTTAAATGTTCTCAGTTCTAGTTTTCCATGATCAGCAATCCTTTGAGTTATATCCTTCTTGTCTCCAGATGTAGATGATGTAGTAGATGAATAGGTTCCTCTGGTCTGTGTCATGGTGTTGTGATGTGTTTGTGTCCTCATACCTTATTGGTCATATTTGTCCAGTTCCTCGATGTTCCTGATTACCATAACCTTCACTTGTTCTGGTGTTCCGTTCAGTTTGATGAATGTTTTGCAGTTGGATGTCCATGTCTGTCGAATTTTTCCCTGCTTTTTTAAGAGACGAGCTTTCCTGGCAATGTCTGCATTTCTTTTGGTCAGATGTTCACTGATGAATACGTTTGTTCCTTTGAGTTTCCGTTCCTGTTTTGCCATTTTATGTTTTCTGTTGACAAACCTCATTATAACAGCTCGCTTGTCTCCATCCTCTCTCCTGGGCAGGGGGTGGCACGCTTCAATGTTATTACAGTCCATTTGAATACCTTTAGATTGCATGAAGTCAGCCACCTGTTGTTCCACTGAGTTGGCCTCCTGCTCACTGGCCTCCCCTCCGCTGTCTTCTGACACCGCCCGTGCTTAGGATCGAGGTTTAACATGAATTCCTGTAATAATAACGTCGTTCATCCTTGTGTACTGTTCCAACTCCGCAACACGGTTCTCCAGGTGCACCAGACGCCGGTCTTTCTCAGCATTCTGGATCCGGAGAGCCTTCACTTCTTCCACCAGCTCCATAATGGATTTCTGCTGCATTTTAACAACAGAGATTTCCTCAGACAAAAAGTCCAGGGACTTCTTGATATCGTCTCCCTCCTCCGCCGTCAGTGCCTTCTTCGGACCCATGGTCAGATAACTCCGCGCTGGCACCTCGGTAAAGCCGTGCCGGTGGAACTGCGCTGGCGCCTCGGGCTTCAGGTGGAGCCGCGCCAGTAGATGTGCACTGGCGCCTCGGCCCTCGGTGAAGCCACGCTGGTGGAACTGCGCTAGCGCCTCGGGCTTCAGGTGGAGCCGCGCCGGTGGATGTGCGCTGACACCTCAGCGCACATCCACCGGCGCTGAAGCCAAGAGTAACGAGGCTGTTTGTTTTAAAAATGTAAGGAATAGAAAGTACAGATACTTGTGTGAAAATGTAATGAGTAGAAGTCAGAAGTAGGCAGAAAAATAAGTAATGGAGTAAAGTATAGATACCTAAAAAGTGTACTTAAGTACAGTAACGAAGTATTTGTACTTCGTTACTTGACACCTCTGGTTTTAGTTACTGTTTTGGAAACCAGCAGCTGAGATGCCTTTGTTGCCAAGGGAAGCTTTAGAGCCCTTTCAGACTGGGGTTGGCAATATTGTGGTATGAATTAGTTCCTTTCTGAAATATCAAACATATCATCCACATTTACCTGTTTAAAGCCAGGTGACTCTCAGAACTTAAATAATCCATCTCTTCCTTTCTTCTCCTTCAATATAAAAGAATATCCATTTTGTCCCCATCGTGACAGAAAGCAGTAACAGCAGACTTTTTTTAGATTTTTTTTTTAACTTTTGACGACAAGTGCCATCAGGATACACTGCTGCCACGGTCACTGTTCAAAAAGGGTGGGTGGCTGTGTTTGTCTTTAACAAGGACAAAAAAAAATGTCATACTTACTTAAAAACACCATTAAAGACAAACACCTATATACTTTTTTACTTGTATACTTACTTGTACATTTATATTGTGGTGTGTAGCACACATAGGGTATGGATCAGCCCTCTGATTAATTTCATTATATTGTTCAGTTGTCATGTTCGTTGTTCTAGCAAGACTTTATCTTTAGTCTACTTCTGATCCCTGCTTGTGACAGCATTTTTCACACAATCTCATGATTCGTTGTATCACTAGTGAGTAGTTTATGAACAGGGTTCAATTTTGTTTGCTGTTGAGGTATCGTGCTTGCATGTACATTACTTCTAGTAATCATGAATACGTTTGGATACAGAGTTGCTCTCCCAGCTGTCATCTAAACCCACTTATCATGTTTTATGATCATGGAGAAGCTGGAGCTTATTCCAGTGTACATCAGCTGAGAAGCAGGGTATTGTATAGCCTGGACATGTCACCAGTAGGCAGAGATATCAAACTTGTATATTTATAAGGCATTGCGTGTTTTGGCACAACATTCTTGTTAGATGCAGTGTATCCACTGCCAGCTCAGCTCTCTGCCAATCATATGAATCTTTCATTGGCACTCGTGACTGTGTTCATGGCATTGTTTGTGGTGCTGCTGGTTGCTGAGATGAGGCAAGTCATCATCATTGTGTTCCTTCTCCTGGAATGAGTGCCATAGGACATGTTCACATGCCTGCTCTTTCATCAGTTGTCTTATATCTGTTGAAGTACACTGCCGCCTTTAACAAGGACTTTAAGCAGTGATGTTTTAAAGTTCCACTAACATGATCTGCTGTGAAAATAGTTCTCTGGACTTTATGCACATGTGTTAGCTTTATCACTCCTTGAAGGTTTCCAGCTCTCATGGCAAACGTTTCCCACAGTTGCTATGACATTAATTTGAAGTTTAGCTATAGTTTTTATTAAAAGATGTTTTTCTAAAGTTGTTTTAGTTGGACAGTGACACAGTTTCACTGTTTCACTTGTGTCACAGCTTTTAATTGTATTTTATGGCATAATCAGCTAACTGTTGAAGCATCTGTGTCAATACAGGTAAAAGTTGTCTTGCTAGGAAGACCTCAACTTAAAATTTGGGTTATATGTAAACTTCGACATTTAGATGAACAAAAGTTACCCATCTTGTCTGATTAAACACCTCAGACCTCACTCACAACCTGCCATACGTGCTTCCATGGGTAGTCTATGAGGAAAAATATGGCAAACCCATGCTTGAGAAGTTCGTGTCACCCAAATGTGTGCAATGGACCTGTAAGTCCATCACTGCTTAAACTCCCTCAAGTCTTTACTACATAGTGTTAAAGTTGCGGTATAAACATTAATGGTGGAACTTATCCTGTTCTTCCAAAGGCTGTTCATTGTTACATCACAGGGAGATCACAATGCAGTTTCAGCAACTGCAATTCTGTGCAGTTATGCTAAATACTTAGGGTTACAAGTGTTACTGGAAAAAGAATGAAGAAAATTAACTCAGACCTTGAGTCCCAGACAGGCACCTTTTGCAAAGCCAACTGAGGCCATGATCCTCAGTCTTAAAAGGCTTGATTGTCCCCTATGGGTCAGAGGAGAATTAATGCACGAAGTGGAGGACTTCAGGTATCTCCAGGGCTTGTTCACAATTGGGAGTAAGATAGAGTGTGACATTGATACACAGATTGATGTTACTGATTGATGCTGCATCTTCATACATGCACCTACCAGACTTGTAGTGAAGAAACAGCTGAGCCAGAAGCCAATGCTCTCCTGCCCTCACCTATGGTCATGAGTTTTGTGTAGTGACCAAAAGAACAAGATCACAGATCCAAGCAGAAGAAATGATGTTCTTCTGTAGGGTTTCTGGGCTTACACTCAGGAACAGGGTGAGAAGACTGAGTATCTGGGAGGGACTCTAAGAAGACTCATTGCTTCTTGGTGTAAAACGGAGCCAACAAAGGTGGATCGGGCACCTGGTGAGGATGCCCCCTGGCCAACTCCCTAGAGAGGTCTTCCAGGCATGTCCAACTGAGAGGAGATCCCTGGGAAAACCCAGGGCATGATGGAGGAATTATGTCTCCCAGCTGGTATGTGAAGGCAAGCGATGCTCCAGGAGAAGTTAGAGGTCCTGGCTGAGGATATGTAAGTGACCTGCAACCGTGACCCAGACATGGAAAAGTATTAGAAAATGAATGAATGCATGAATGAATGAAGATTTAGCATTTAAACAAGGTTCAGAGAGAAATTTAGAGGATGAAATTTGAATAGTTTAAGGGGATAAAAACAACAGTGTGCCTGCATTTTAAATAGTGGCTCACTTCATGTGACCTGCACTGGAGGCAGAAAACTTTATCATGCACATAACATTGTGACATCAATAAACCCACAGAGGATCAGTATTTGAGATTCACAATACTCCAAGAATGAAACGCTGTCAAAGAACTAAACAAGTCCAGTTGCCCTGATTCAACCTACATGGGTGTTATATTGTTATATTGGTGTTATATAGTTTTATGGCTGTAAAAGTGGCATCTGTTCAAAATTTGCTGCCCAGCTATGGATTACTGCTTAGAACATTTTCAGACGTCTTTGCCTGCTAAACACCACAAGATGAAAGGAAAAATAACATGTGTCAGTAATCAGTGAACTATTGCAGTCAAGGGATTATATAGAATTTTGAAACACTTGCAAGGCAGTGTACAGTATGACGATCAACGCCTTTTGAAATGGTGTTTTGGGGGTTGCAAAAGAGGTCATATTGGCTGTCAAAATGCACAATATTAAAGTTCAGCTGTAGTACACTGTCAGATTTAGGTTGTAGTGGTGTAAAGGAGCCACCCTGGAACTCTTAAAATTGTATTTCATACAGCTTTTACTTATTTAGTGTTCTTTCATGAGAAATCCTGCTTGTATTTTTCATATTTCTTGTACAAATGAATGTTTCCAGCATCACAAATGCAGTGTAAGAAGATTAAAGAAAGAGGAGGTCAAGACTGCAGTGGCCTTCATCTGTGTGTAGATGAAGATCACAGCCAGTCTCAAACAAACAAATCTATAACAATGAATTGTCAGGCATTTCATCGCTGCAATCCTTTTCTGCAGTTCTGATCTCTGATGAACAGAAGCCAATTGTGAGTGCTCTATACTTTTTCTGTGCTGACTGACAGTAGTGACATGATCTCCTGCATTCTCTACGTTAGCCTCAGCCAGGTGACACTGAAACTGCTTTACATTTGCTGGTGTCAAAGACCATAGTTGATCCATGACCCGTATATTTCACCTCCCTTGGTTTGGCACTCATATAAACTGTGGATTAATCACATTGTTTAATATACAAATAATGAATGCTTATGAGTTCAATGTTACAAATCTTTCAAGAGGTGGAAGCTGGTACATACCATTCAATGGCTAAATAGATCCTTGTCATTTGATATTTTATTAATTTATAAACAACAGAAACAGGACTTACATTTTGGTGTTCCACTGCTGCTTAACAGCCCAACACAAGCTTTCAATCGGAGTCCAAAATTGCGACAATGTAGTACTTGATGCTGTGCACTGACTTCATGTACTTAAAAAAAAAAAAATACTGTGTAGTTCGTCAGTCCAGGGAAAAATCATGTCAGCTTTTCATCCTAACAGCTCTTCATGCCTCCAGAAAACTTACACCGGAGTGGATTTGTTTTGTTTTTGTGTGTGTGTGTGTGTGTGTGTGTGTATATGTGTGTGTGTTAGAAGAATTAGCAGCGTCAGTTAGCTCCTTCAAATTGTCATCCATCAGCAAAACAAACTCTGCATGTTTAGCTAAACACCTCCCCCACTAGTGGGAGAGGTTCGCAGCGTGCAATGTACAAAACATATGGAACCAAATTGCGGGCTAAATGGAACCAACTTGCATGCTAAATGCAATGCAACACAAATAAGACAAATAATCCATGTCACCTGAAATACAAAGCACCAATCAAATGACAAGGACCACTCAGCCATGGTATAAATAATATTATATAACGGCTGGGTGGATCCTTGTAATTTCATTGGTGGGGTATATGTCACGTGACATGGTTTATTCATACCATTTGCCATTGTGTTTTATTTACCATGCAATAGTTCTTTTTTAGCGTGCAGTTTTTGTGCTATATGAAATGTGCAATTGCATGCCCTGACCACTGCGCGCTCACACTACTGGGGGCAGCATTTAGCTAAGTAAGAGTTTAGCAAAGCAGAGTTTGTTTTGCTGACAGATGATGATTTGAAGAAGCTAATTAATGTTGCTAATTCTACTAACACAAAAAAAGAAATCCACTACACTGTAAGCCATCTGGAGGCATGAAGAGCTGTTAGGATGAAAAGCTGGATAAATTTCTGACGTGATTCTTTGCTGGACTGAGGAACTACAGAGTCGTTTTTTTGTTTTTTTGAAGTACAAGAAGTCAGTGCACAGCATCATGGGACTACATTGTCGTTTTTGAACTATAAATATTTTTTCTAAGTTCACTGAGAACCATTTTGGACACCAATTTAAAGTTCATGTTGGACTGTTGATATCAAAACATCAGTGGAACACCACATGTAAGTCCTTTTTTCTGTTGTTTATAAATTAATATAATATCAAATGACAAGGATCTATTTTAGCCCTTATATAAAACAAAAAAATGAATGTTTTTTTCATTCTTTCAATTGAACAAATATTTAATTCAGTGAAAGCTGGAATGTTCCATTCAACTCGTCTTTGACTCATTGAATGGAACATTCTTTCACCTTATGAAATATTTGTATCATTGAACTCATAAACATTCATTACTTGTATAGTGCAAAATTCAGATTTATTGTGTAACAAGCCTGGCTCGACGGCAAGTCACAACCCAAACAAAACTAACTGTGGGGAAATAACTCAAGAGGTTCAGGTTTACTTTGGTCTAGGGGTATGATTCTCTCTTCGGGTGCGAGAGGTCCCGGGTTCAGATCCCGGACGAGCCCCCACGTGTAACAAGCCTGGCTCGACGGCAAGTCACAACCCAAACAAAACTAACTGTGGGGAAATAACTCAAGAGGTTCTGGCCAATTAAAATGGTTTATTTGACAAACAATAAAATGCAACATAAATACAAGGTATGCAAATGTGAGTAAGAATCAGTGGTGTATGCAGTGCATGAATGCGAGTGAATATGTGAGTGCGAATGTGTTGGCATGTGAAAACCAAAGGTAACTGGAACGAAAGATGAACTGAAGACAAACCAAATGTGTTACCTGGTGGGGAGAGAGCAGAGAGAGTGAATGAGCACAGCACAAACAATTTAACAGCACAGGTGCCACCACTCAGGCGGCCCCACCCCTGCCTGCCATGGGGAGCCTCCCACAACAGGCAGGGGAGGGCTGTGACAATTGTCACTGGGAGTTGTTTGAAATTAAACAGTTCTGTAAATCTCAATGCAAATTTGCAGTGAAAATAAAACAACTGTGTGTGTGAGAAGGGAAACAGTGGTCGTGCATTCACATGAGGGAATGTTCAAGGCAGAGAGCCTGTGCCAGTTTGTGCAACGCTTGAGGTAGCCTGGTGCAGGCTCAACATATGACAGGGTCCAAGCACGGAAATAATCACAGTGATGTATGAGCAGTTGAGGGTGGGGTATGTGTTGCATTTACACCATGCTTTCCTAAGCCCACTTATTCATGAGTGGGGCCATGGGGATCGGTAGCCCACTGAGCTCCGATAGGGAGGGAGGCTTTTCATTGACTTTTGTTGCATGGTATGCCTGCTCAGGAGGACTCAGCATGGCCAGCTGGAGCTGCATAGGGATGACACAGATCTTCCATCAACAGGCCTAGCTATCCCATAACGTGACGTCTCTCCCTATATGCAGTGTTTAATATGAGCATGACCTGCTCCTTATCCAAATGAGTCGGTCTTACCCATCTGTTGGTGGGGAAAGTGTGTGTGCTTGGCTCACTCACCACCAGTTAGTTCCTTTTGTCATCATCACAACCAGCTCTTCCCATTGGGCCTTACTTCTAAGCAGCTTCTTCGACAGGCAGCCAGCTTGCACTCAACATAGACAGTTCTGGTTTTCGTGTCCATATAAATCTGTCTCTTCCTCTGTGTTGCAGCAGCATCGTCAGTGTGGTAGCATTCTGCCTTCTCTCCTCACACAGGTGTCATTCATATACAAGATCATCAATCACACCCCACACCAGGTGTTATATCAAGTCTGACCCTACTATCAACCTGCCTAGATCCCGCCTAGTGTAACACATCAATAAATTAAATGAATTCCCTTCAGCACTCTCATATCACCAGTCTTTCAGGAAGTGCCACCAATGCAAGATGTTCATGATCCACACGCTGAAGTACATGCTTGTAATCACTTTTTGTTTATTCTTCAAGCAGGTGTGCTATATGGAGACATCCTCCGAAATTTTATCGAAGTCCAGCACTTTTCATTTTTCTGTGATTTATAATTTGAGATTATGGTCTGTCTGGGACAGTGACATCATAATGTAATCCTAGCATATTCCTTTACTGGGATTCAGAAAATTGCAACAGAACCACATATTGGATTTTTCTGCAGGCTCACTGTGTTATTTCTGTCACACTGGGGGATGGTCAGAGAGCATCTATGAGACTCAGCTGGTGGAGAGTAATGCTCACAGGGGCATATGCTTTTATGGAATATGTGTAATATTGACAACACAGCATTTATAGTTAGGTCCATAAGTCATCATGACAATCCCTCTGTGGTGAGTTAGATGGGCTCTTGATCGATTCCTGGATGGAATGTTAGATGTGGAGATGACTGAACAGGCCCAGTCTTTACACGGATAGTTTCTTACAGACTCTGCACGTAGTAGCTACGGAAAGCTTCTGCCTTTCAGGGTCTTGCTGTCTGACCTTCCTATTAACCTCTCTTCTTGTGTTGTTCATCAGCATTTTGTTGAAGCTTTCCATTCCTGTGTGGTTCATTGCTTACCAGCTGGATTGTTCCCTCACGTTCTTCCCAGGTGTTCCATTCGATGGAGTAGCTCTTGAGGTTGTCCTTCACAAGGGCCTTTTAGTGTTTCTTCTGCCCTCCTCTGGACCGTTTTCCTTCTCAGCTGGATGTAGAAGATCTTCTTGGGAAGTTGACCATTACCCATTCAAGCAACGTAACACACCCACCAAAGATGACACATTCTAGTCTTCAGTTGGCTTTGGTAGGTGGTCCAGGTCTCAGATCTGTACAGCAAGGTTGGCAGGATAATAATTTTGTTGACAATGACTTTTTTGTCTTGTGTCGAAGGTCTCTGTTGTTGAAAACATGGGAATGTAGTCAGCTGAAGGCAGTTCAAGCACACTTGAGTCAGTGTTGGATCTTGTGATCAAGGTTGGCATTTGATGACACATGGTTGCCCAAGTATGGAAAGTGCATGGTCAGTCTCCAGGACCTGTCCATGCAGTTTCACAGCAGGAAGCATTGTATTGACCATGTTGAGTAGAGGCTGACACAGGATCTTTGTCGTCTTCAGGTTGATGTGAAGGCCAAGCTTGGTGTAGGCTTCATTGAAGGTTTCAAGGATTTTCTGAAGAACCTCTTCTGTAAAGGATGACAAACTGCTGTTGTTAGCATCCTGGAAGTCCAGAAGCGAAGTGGTGTTGATTTTCTTCTTGACACTGTTTGTTCAGGTTGAAGAGCTTTCCATCCAACATGATGTTAATTAAAGGTGTCACCTTGTCAGAAACCTCAGGATCATGATTTTCTACAGAAGTCAGCGTGATACACTGTGAACACCTTTGTCAACTCAATGAAGACGAGGTACAATGGTTGGTGGCTGGGTATGCATCAGCCCCCTCATGCATTTCATTACATTTTTTACAGCCATCTGTGTTAATTGTTCAGAATACTCAAGCCAGACTTTATCTTTTCTCTACTTCTGATCCCTGCTTGTGCCAGCATTTTTCAAACAATCTCATGACTGGTTGCATTACTAGTGAGTAGTTTATGAACAGAGTTCAGCTCTGTTTGCTACTGAGGTATCATGCTTGCATGTACATGACATCTAATCAGGAACAGGTTTGCAGACAGAGTTGCTCTCCCAGCTGTCAACTAAACCCACTTATCATGTTTTATGATCATGGAGAAGCTAAAACTTATTCCAGTGTACAACAGCGGAGAAGCAAGATATTGTATAGCCTGGACATGTCACCTGTAGTCAGAGAAGTCAAACTTTGAAATTTCTAAGGTTTTAGTGTTTTTTGGCATAACATACTTGTTTGTTGCAGTGTATCCACTGCCAGCTCATCTCGCTGCCAATCATATGAATCTTTCATTGGCACTCATGACTGTGTGGCGGCATTGTTTGTGGGGCCACTGGTTGCTGAGATGAGGTGAGTCATCATCCTTGTGTTCCTTCTACTGGAATGAGTGGTTTTTCAAGACGACCATTTTCATCATTTGTCTTATACACAGTAAATTTTTCTGAGTAAAATATACTCTGCTGGGATAACATTTGGTCCCAGTCTAAATAAAGTAAAATACACTCTATTATAGAGTGAAATCAGCTCTACTGTCTTGTCAAATCAAGTGTTTCTACTCCAGTAAGAGTTGATTTTACACTGTGATAGTGTTGATAGTGTTGAAAAAAGTGTGTGTGTGCCTGTGTGCGCAAATATCTATCCTAACTTTCATATTCATGCAGGAAAGTATGCCTTTTGCTCCTGTTTGTAACTGCCACAAGACCATGCAGCCATCAACAGGCTTCAATTTATGCAACAGTCATTAAGCTACAACATGTTACATCTGAATACCAACACATTATTACCATATTCATTTTGACTTATTAGTTTACACTCTGACCAAGCACCGTTGTCAAGAAGACAGTATTTATTCCACTGGGATGGGTTTTATTTGGCTATATAAACAGCATTGTTTTAAAGCAAAGCTATTTAACTTTGTTCATAATTTTCAGTGTTACTGTTGCTGTAGTATTCTAGTTTTCTTGCACCTGCATGGTTTTCTCTTCACATTAGTCCCACACATCTGTATTAACTGTTGGCAGAGCTGTTCACAGGATTATTTAAGCCTGTGGGGTCCACGGACACACCGGCATGTCCAGATCAACTTATTGTCATAATGTCAGGGACAAACACTTTGTTCTTGTGTGTGTGTGTGTGTGTGTGTGTGTGTGTGTGTGTGTGTGTGTGTGTGTGTGTGTGTGTGTGTGTGTGTGTGTGTGTGTGTGTGTGTGTGTGTGTGTGTGTGTATTTGTGCGTGCGTGTATTTGTGCGTGCGTGTGTGTGTGTGTGTGTGTGTGTGTGTGTGTGTGTGTGTGTGTGGGGCACGGCCACTTAGAAGGTCCCAAGTTTGCTTCTGATGGGTTTGATGTTCTTCCCTTGTTTGGGTGCCATTTCCAAACACATGCATGTCAGGTGATTTGTAAACTTTTAAACTGACTGTAGGTGTGAGTGAAAGTGTGAATGTGTTTGTCTGTTGAAATCGAAAAACATGTTTCTGGCAAAATTGGTGCCAATATCATCAACAGCCTCAGAGGGGATATGATTGAAATTAACAATATAAGTAAGTTTGCAGCAAGATTTCTGTCACAGAATTCACTGCTGCATTTTGTACAAACATACAAATTTTATAAACAGTGAGCACCTTAAATAGGATGTATCTTTTTTTCCCCATGGAACAGGTGCATCTTCGAATAATGTGTATAGAAAGCTGAGTGACAAAACACATTGTGTTTCAGTTGAAAGCAAATAATGAGTTCTGAGTACAGACTGTCAGTTTTAATTTGAGGTGAATTACACTCAAGTCAGATGAATGGTGTAAAAATTAAGGCACTTATTTGTGTGGACACTCAAGCTATTTGAACAGTTTAGCTGCTGAGGTGTTTCTCAGCCAGGTGTATTAGTCCTTTCATTTTTCATTCACCTGTCAGCATGTAAAAAGTCGATTAATTGAAAAGCTGATTTTAAATGCTACCCAACTCTCAGAGTACAGTTAAATCATTCCATTACTCAACCTACTCAAACTACACTGCATGTCTTTGGAAGTTGAAGGCATGGTGGCTTAGTGGTTGGTACTGTTGCCTCACAGCAAGAAGGTCACGGGATTGATTCCCACCTGTTTCCTTTCTGTGTGGAGTTTGTATATTCTCCCCGTATTTGTGTCGGTTTCCTGTGGTTGCTCCTGTATCCTCCCACATTTAAAGACAATGCAGGTTAGGTGAAATGGAAACTTTATAACTGTCCAGGTCCAGATCTCAATGGGACTAACCTGGATAAATAAAGATAAAAAAAAAAAAAATCTGAGAATCTCGTGGGAAACCACACAAACATGGGGAGAACATGCAAAGTCCAAACAAAACCAACCAAGACAGAACAAATGCAGGATCTTCCCCCTGCCCCTATGACTGCTGGGATAGGCTCTGGCTCCCGCGACCTGATCTTGGATAAGCAGTTGAAGATGAGTTGTGAGTGTTGATTGCAGTGTGATATCCCCTTTAACAACATGCATGTACATGCTCCCACTCTCAAACTGAGACAATGTATTCCCCCCTTTTTAATAATCTTTAGTCACATGACTGAAATCACATACAAGATTTTTTTTTTCTTTCTTGTTGTTTATTAATTATTCAGTTGGTCTATGAAGGGGGAATACTGTGTATGTTGTAAAAATTGAAGAAGCTGATTTGAGATCTTATGATGATGACATACCTTGTGGGAGGGACCAAGAGTATATAAAGACTGAGGAAAGAAGCTGTCAGTCAATCTGAATGGGGTTGTACTGCAGGTAATCACCTGCATTGTCATTGAACAGCTGGGAACTCTACAATCAGTTTGAAAATATTTCTTCTTCTTCTTTACAGTGGGGAAAATAAGTATTTGACCCCCTGTCAGTTTTGCAGGTTTTCCCACCTACAAAGAGTGGGGAGGTATATATATTTTATCATAGGTACACTTCAACTGTGAGAGACAGAATCTAAAAAAAAAAAAAAAAAATCCAGACATTCACATTGTATGATTTTTAAATAATTAATTTGCATTTTATTGCATAAAATTTCATTTTTCTTTAAGAAGCCCTCTTATTCTGCATTCGTTACCTGTATTAATTGCACCTGTTTGAACTTGTTACCTGTATAAAAGACACCTGTTTACACACTCAATCAATCACACTCCAACCTGTCCACCATAGCCAAGACCAAAGAGCTGTCTAAGGACACCAGGGACAAAACTGTAGACCTGCAGAAGGCTGGGATGGACTACAGGACAACAGGCAAGCAGCTTGGTAGAAGACAACAACTGTTATGATTATTTATTAGAAAGTGGAAGAAACACAAGATGACTGTCAGTCTCCCTCGGTCTGGGATTCCATGCAAGATCTCACTTTGTGGGGTAAGGATGATTCTGAGGAAGCTCAGAACTACACAGGAGGACCTGGTCAATGACCTGAAGAGAGCTGGGATCACAGTCACAAAGATTACATTAGTAACACATGATGCTGTCGTGGTTTTAAATCCTGGAAGGCAGCAAGGTCCCCCTGCTCAAGTCAGCACATGTCCAGGTCCGTTTGAAGTTCACCAGTGACCATCTGGATGATCCAGAGGAGGCATGGGAGAAGGTCATGTGGTCAGATGAGACCAAAATATAGCTTTTTGGAACCAACTCCACTTACTATGTTTAGAGGATGAGAACAACCCCAAGAAAACCATCCCAACCATGAAGCATGGGGGAGGAAACATCATACTCTGGGGGTGCTTTTCTGCAAAGGGGACAGGATGACTGCAAACATATTGAAGGGAGGATGGATGGGGTCGTGTATTGCAAGATTTTGGCAACAACCTCCTTCCCTCAGTAAGAGCATTGAAGATGGGTCATGGCTGGGTCTTCTAGCATGACAATGACCCCAAACACACAGCCAGGGCAACTAAGGAGGGGCTCCATAAGAAGCATTTGAAGGTCCTGGAGTGGCATGGCCAGTCTCCAGACCTGAACTCAATAGAAAATCTTTGGAGGGAGCTGAAATTCCAAACCTGAAAGATTTTGAGAAGATCTGTATGGAGGAGTGGAACAAAGTCCCTGTTGCAGTGTGTTTTTCTAGGGGGTCAAATACTTATTTTATGCAATAAAATGCAAATGAATTATTTAAAAATCGTACAATGTGATTTTCTGGATTTTATTTTATTATTTTTTTTTTTTTTAGATTCTGTCTCTCACAGTTAAAGTGTACCTACTATAAAAATTACAGACCTCTCCATTCTTTGTAGGTGGGAAAACCTGCAAAACTGGCAGGGGGTCAAATACTTATTTTCCCCACTGTATGTGTCTGAATGGCACACTGGTATGTATGTTTTTTTTTTGCACTTTTTTTTTTTTTTGCACTTTTTGAGATTATTATTTTTTTGCCCTCCTGGTGCCTAGAAGAAATGGTCAATAAACTACTGTGCACCTGCTCTGTGGCTATACCTTTAGTTTTCCCATGTTTCACAACCAGAAGAATGCAACATATGCTTTGTGAATTAATTGTTTTAAATTCATCTCATACATAAATATTTTTTCTTTTTTTTTTTTTTTTTGGATGGGAAACTAATCTGTTACAGGTAGATTTGGGAGTGCAGAACAGAACAGAACAGACTGAACATAACATGAAGCCAGTATACGAATGCCATAGTGTATCAGGTCAGTTTCAAGGCAGAAATGCATCATATTTCACCTCATGCACAATTAAAACTTACCAAAAGATAAAGCATGAAACTACGTAGAATAGTCACTCATGGTTGAAGCACAAAATCCACATCAAAATGTGCAAACCAAAAAGTAAGCAAGTGCTCTGCTTTTGAATCATGCCGGTGGCACCTGCAGCTGCATGTATGATAGATTAAAACCATGTGGCGCACCTGTTTTCAAACAGACACGCCTTGTCGAATGAAGGATGACTTTGAGTGTGACTGACTGGCCAACAGTGACATAAGGAAGTGCTAGTGCTTAGCTTGCTGCTAGTCACTTTAGGTTGATGTGATCTTTCAGGCTTTAAATATTCTGATGATACAAAACTTCCTTCTCCCAGATATTGCACAAGACAGTGTTTAAATAAACCATTTGTTCTGGGTGTCTGTTTATGTAAAGTTCCTGTCAAGTGGGCGAAGAGGCATCTTCTTCATCATGTTTGCGAAGCTACTGTGCAGGCAGTTTTTTTTTTATTTTGTTTTTTCTTTTGTTTTGATGTGGTATTTTTCTACACTTAATTCATATAAATTAAATTAATGCTGTATTTTGACAGCCACGGCATGGAAATGGGATGGCGCATAAGTAATATTACATTCCCCTCCATTTATTTAAATAAAATGTATGATTAAATGACAAATAACTCACCCGTTTAGTGCCAGACAGTGGCAGACCCTTTCCACTTTGTGCACATCTCTCATAATGCTGTACTGGTGCATCAAATTGACGTTATTGTCATGGGAGTGCTCCTGTATAAAAAATTATAAGCATTGCGTGCCTGTGTGTAAAATAATTAATTTTTTTTTTCTATACATACATGTATATATCCCATGCAAGACCGAAGTTATTGTGGGTCATCCGGTCCATTTACAGAACTACAGAAAGACTGGGAAAGAACAGCACACTGTGATGACATCATCACAGGTAAAATGCAGAACCGCCAAGAAAAACCTTGTGAAATGAATTTATTGTAGACAGTGGTGGGCACAGCTAACCAAAAAGTTATCTTTGATAACCGATAATCCACTAACTGAAAACTAAACCAATAACCCACTAAAATATTTAGCAGAAATTACAGCTAAAAGCTAAACTGGTAACTTTCAGTATTGTAACCAGTATACTGTCTCAGATCAGCCTTCTCTCAGCAAAAGAGACCTGGTGACCAGAGAAAAAGGAAAGGAAAGGAAAGGAGAGGAGAGAGAAAAAAAAAAATCATTTATTTTTCACACCATACAGACCTGCAGGTGTATCACACGAGTTATGGCTAAAATTTTAAACAAACTAATTCCGGACAAGTTATTGAAATTAATGTCACCTCTGTTGTTTTACAAAGTGAAAATATCAGCTATGTGTTTTTGTTTTAAAGTAATGCACTAATTTTGAAGATCACAGTTATGATCGATGTGGCAATCCCAGCTGACAGCAACATCAGAAAGAAGAAGCACAAGGAAATAGGGAAGTACCAAGGGCTGAAAGAGCAACTAAAGCAGATGTGGAAAGTAAAGTCCAAGGTGGTTCCAGTGGTAAGAGGAGCACTAGGAGCTGTAACCTCCAAATTGGAAGCGTAGCTCCAGCAGATTCCAGACACAACATTGTGGGGGGGGGGGGGGTGATATATATATATATATATATATATATATATATATATATATATATATATATATATATATATATATATATATATACAGTGCTACATTGTCATTTACTTGGGTTTTTAAACTCATCTTTGTCACAAGCGATAAAATCATTGCATGTGTGCATTTGAGACCGATCAAGAGAACAATATTTGTTTCAAGCTATTCAATCGGATCAGAAGAGGCTGCAGGGCATTTCAGTCTGTCGCATTCACTTTATTTGATTGTGAAAGTTGCAGCGTATTTGTCATGAGCTTGGGAACCATAAAAACACTGAGCCGTGAAGGAACCACAGCACACTATTATAGCATTTTTTTCCGCTTTTGACTTCTAATTTTCTCAGAAGAACACATTTATTTTCAGAGTAGAAATGTGCTGATATCAGAATTACCATTCCGCTGTGGTATCTGTTATTTTTTTTTTTTGTTCAAACACCTGTGATGTGTTGTGAAAAAGCTTTAGGACACAGTGGAGCTGTGGAATTGGCTGAAAATGTGTCTCAGTGCATGAGTTAGAGTTTGGCAATTTCCCCATACATTAATCACTGCTCCGGGCCTGAGGCAGTGCTGTGTTTATTAAATTGCCGTCTTCTTCCTCCTCCTCTTCCTCCTCCTCAGCATCAGCAACAGTAGCAGCAGCAGCATCGGTAGATTTTGTGCTTTTCAATAAATCAGATGGAAAACTTTGAATTTACATTATATTAGATTTTCCTGAGAGATTCCTGTTTTACATGGAGTTGTCAATCATTTTAAAGGCTGTAGGACAACAACAACAATCATCCATTTGTCTTTTTCAATGTTTCTCCATTGGGGCAATGAGTTTGATCAACCTTCTCCACACAGAAAACTCCTGAAGCTGCTTTTCCTGCTGTCTTATGAACTTGACTTTCAACCCTTGCCTTAGCTTTTATGCCACACAAGACTCCTAACACACTGTTCATTGGTACTTCCACACGGCAGATCTCCAGCTTCAGCTACTGCTGATCCAAGTCTTCATCGGCTGTATATAAAATGCCAAAAGTTCTTCCATGCTCATCTCTTGTATGCATGTGTGTTATCAACAGCTTATCCTTAAAGGGTTTGCCACTTTTGAAATTCAAAGTTTTACCTGTAGGGGAAACCCGGGCACGGTGAATCAAGGAGCACAGTGAATCAGTAGCTATATCTCCAAAACTACGTATATATTTGCAGCAGTTTTTGGATACATTAAGGGTAAAACTAAGTGGCAAGTGAAGTCAGTTTTTTTTTCCTATCAAAAGTAAATTTTGTGGATGTCAGTGTCTTTGAATTTATTTCTCACAATAGAGGAAAGGTTGTCCAAAAAAATTGTTATTCATTAGAAGACTACCCCGTCCAGCTGATGAGCATGTGTTATGTCTTCTCCAGACTATCAACTATTTGATAACATGACTCGTGTGGGTTACATGTACCTGGGGCACAGTGAATCAGTCTAGAAAGTGATTTACTAAGCCCCAGTATCAAGTGGATGACAAATATTACTTGTTGAAGCTTATACATTTATTTTTTCCATGAATTTTTTTCTATAATTTTTGGATAGAAACAACTGGTTTCACATTTGACCAGAAATTATGAGAGTGCCAGGTTGCACCTCATTGTCACAAATGAGAGTGATTGAGGCACGTTTGATTGAGTTATAATGCAAAATGTCCACCAAATGGGATTTTCAATATTAAATTCAAATGTCCACAAAATCCACAATCCAGATCAGGTCCAGATCAAACTTTGTCAGGCAATGGTGAGTGCCACTCTGCACCTCACTTTCAAATATGAGAGTAATTGAGGCAGGTTTGATTAAGATATAAATATTAAAACATTCATTACGAGGTCTGTCCGAAAAGTAACAGACTTTTTTTATTTTTTTCAAAAACTATATGGATTTGAATCATGTGCGCTTGCATCAGCCAAGCTTGGACCTTCGTGCGCATGCGTGAGTTTTTTCACACCTGTCGGTTGCGTCATTCGCCTGTGGGCAGGCTTTGAGTGAGCACTGGTCCAGCCCCCTTGTTGGATTTTCATTGTCAGGGAAATGGCTGAGTGACTGCCGCTTTGCTCCATGGAAATGATCTGATCGTTTCTGCCTGTCAATGGCCGCTCGGAGCGCGGCACGCCCTCCACCGGTGTGGGCCATCTTTAATCCGGTTGTAATGGTCGTTAATCTGTGTGACGCCAATAGAATCTTCACCGAAAGCCATCTGAATTTTCCAAATGGTTTCCACCTGGCTGTCTGTCACAGTTTCTGAAAAAAATTTTCATGGAGCAAAGCAGCAGTCACTCAGCCATTTCCCTGACAATGAAAATCCGACGAGGGGGCTGGACCAGTGCTCACTCAAAGCCTGCCCACAGGCGAATGACGCAACCGACAGGCGTGAAAAATCTCACGCATGTGCACGAAGGTTCAAGCTTGGCTGATGCAAGCGCACATGATTCAAATCCATATAGTTTTTGAAAAAAATAAAAAGGTAGTTACTTTTCAGACAGACCTCGTAAATGGGGTTTTCAATGTTAAACCTGATAAGGTCTTCAGGTCTGTGGGACCCATTTCAGTTTGTAGCTTAAGAAAAACAATACAAAAATTATTTTTTCAAACTAAGATTCACTGGCCTTGGCTCATTATCCATGGGGAACAAATCAGAAAACAATTTCAATGACACTCCCCATGTACCCCTTCACATTTATATTACATAAATATTTATATAAATTATATTAAATTATATTGTAATTTATATTACAGATATTTGAGCTTGGAACTCCGGCAAGGGTGGTCGCCTCTCCTCCTCTCTCCTCTCTCCTCTATCTCTGCTCCAAGAATAGTGTGACTTCTTCAAACTATATTTGGATTAACCATGGAATTGATCATCTGGTGTCTGAACGCTATTGACACCATTTTTTCAACAAGGAAATTATGGCTAGGGGACCTTGCATGCCTAGATGGAACCTACCCTGCGGGCTTTGTTCTCGAAGCCTGGTAGAAGTGGCATGTTGCATGCTTGGTACCACTCTCTGTGGAGGACGTTGAAGATTTATTTATATTTGGTTTTATTGTGGGAGGGCTGGTTTATGTGCTGCTTTGACGTACCAGAGAATTGGCAAGATGGCTGCTACCTTAACCACAACCCCTCACCTGTCCGTCATGATTAATAAGTTGGGCAAGGTGATACATTCTCAGACTGCGTTAACCCTTGAACTCAGGCGTAAGTTGGATAACATCTTGGAGCAAATGTACGCCTTGCAAAGGAAGATGTCGGACACCGGGGGAATATTCATACATTGGATTTGGTTGGTCGGAGGAGCTGCAAATGTGTTTCTCAACCCTAAACATAGCAGGTTTATCAGCCTCCGAAGGTCAAAACACCCCGCTGTTTTCCTCCAGAAGAATTTCTACAACCTCGGTGAACCATTCAGCTGCCGTCTTATCTTCTGCCCTCCCCAACATTCTGATGTTGTCACGGCAAATCCAGACATTATGCACACACTGAAAGAAACTGATACAAACTCATCTAACTGATATAAACTCATCTCATCTGCATACATGATGCACGCCCCATCTCCCCCCCAACCCCTACCACCCACCCCCCCCTGCCTCCGCCCTGTCACTCCCCCCAAGCTCGCGGCCGTACGGGACACTGCTGCAGCCCCCCCATTCATATTGCCTCAATTCATATGATGGACTGTCTTAAAGTTTGGCGTACATAAGCAATCAAATGTATATGTAAGGTTGTTCTAATTCTGATGTGTGCCTTTATTATGTCCAACTTGTAATAATTGTGGATTAATTGTATTTTTGTATGAGGTGATTGGGTATGAAGAAATTTCCTTGCACTTGTAAAAACAACAAATCTATCTTCTATCTATCTACATACAAGGTCTTAGGGTTGAATGGATTGAAAGTGTGGAAATCATAGGTCCTGTGCACCCTTATTTTCCCTTTCTGCTCTCTGGAAAAGAGAGAGACAGAGAGAGAAAAAGAAAGAGAGAGAGAGAGAGAGAGAGAGAGAGAGGCAGGTGAAAGGGCCCACAGTGTGTGCCCACTTTTCCCACACAATGTTGCAACCTTACATGGGAGCTGCACCCACATTCCAACACATTTCCCCTCTGTCTTGTGGGAACATGACACTATAAATAGCTCTGTCAGCATGGTTCCATACCACAACTGATCAAGACAACAAAGCGAACCATCTGCCCCCTCTGCCCAAGACAAATTTCTCCCTAGGCAGACTAATAAAGACACTTTGACTTCATTCAGGCTGCCTTACAGTTGATTTTGGAAGAGACAGACGGTTTTGATGGTGATGCAGAGGAAGAAGTACATATGCAAAAAACACATAGTGAAACTCTGACCCTCACGTGTGGTATAGTCTGGTATTAAAATGGCAGAGTTCAATGGACCTTATATGTTGTTCAGACAGATGTTACATGTAAACTGAGCTGAGTAGATTGAATTTCTAATTAAATTAAAATAAATAATACACTATAGTTTTGGAAAAACGTGCTTCATTTGTACATTCTTTAAGTATTTTCCAGTTATGCCTGTTTTATGATGCATTTTCTTATTTTTTACATTTTAATTAAACAAAATAAAAAGTGGCATTTCTATTCCTAAATGTGATTTAACAAAGGTAAAAGGAACTAATTTAACATATGTAGTGAGTATATTACTTGCAACTGGGATGAAGTAAATATCTGGTGAATATTTTAAGAAAACAAATGGTTTAATTATGTTGAATTAAAAGCCCCAAAATGCAATGGATCCACCAAACTTAGCACGACACTCTATGTAACAAAAAAATAAAGATCCTATAAGGGTTAAATGGCCACAAAATCTGTACTTTGGATCGGATCCAGATCAAACCTTGTGAGTTGATAAAGGATACCATCCTACATAACATTCTCAAATGTGAAAGAAATATGATCTTTATTGAGAGTTATGAATTTTTGAAAATGTGTTCAATGTTAAAGATAGAGATTTTTCCAAGATTCCAAGACAAACAGGGGCAAAATCACAACCTTGTTGGCGGAGGTAAAAATGCCCTCTGGGATCAGGGTGCTCACAGTTTTGGTGGCATTATGGTGCTAATCTGCTGTCTGGCCTCTGTGACTGAATCTCTGCATCTCTAACAAAAACACAAACTGGTGTTGCTTGGCTGCTTGAACACCAGCCACGTTCCACATTCTTTCAACTCCACTTTGTTCGTAAACTCTCTCATATAGAGCTATTGTCATAT
Source organism: Thalassophryne amazonica (assembly GCF_902500255.1). Classification (NCBI taxonomy): domain Eukaryota; kingdom Metazoa; phylum Chordata; class Actinopteri; order Batrachoidiformes; family Batrachoididae; genus Thalassophryne; species Thalassophryne amazonica. The sequence continues at coordinate 118,489,821 of NC_047105.1, forward strand.
TTGTATATCTGCTTTACATTTAAAGTGCTGTTATTAGTAATGGATTGTTTATTGGCTAGAGGTAAGGCTGTGTCGCTTCCTGAATCAACTTGACTCCGAGCCCCGCCTCCCCCACGCCCACACTGATGTGCTGTTCCATGTGCATCCTTCCCACGGATGGAAAGTGCTGGTGTTCATGGTGAGCCCCTGCTAATGACAAGGGTGTGTGTTGCAGTGTGAAGGGCTGTTATTTTCTGACATTGAAGCAATTTAACACATCGCGGCACATTTTGAATTAAAGTGACCAATTCTTCTTCTTCTTACTCTGAACAAGATTATTTTTATGAAATCTGACATTAAGCCAAAGTGACCTTTTCTGCAAAGCTTGCAGGGGGTCTTCCAGACATTGGAACAATTATTTTATTAAAAACACCTCAAAAAATTCTGTTTCCCTCTTAATGTGGCAGCTATGGTGTCTGTTTGCATCAAGCCTGTTTGTTGCTCAAGTTTAAACTTCTTTGGTTAAATTCAGACACAATTAAAGGTCAGGGGCTTCAGCTACCCATAACCCTTAATTGGAATAAACCAGTATATTAAAATGAATGAATTTCTTGTTGTTGTTTTAAATTATTATTATTATTATTATTATTATTATTATTATTATTATTATTATTATTATTATTGGGTGTTTGGCCAAACACTTAAGTGCACTTGTTTCCAGAGCAGAAGGTTGCTGGTTCAACATGCACATCCACCATTGGATCTGCTGTGGTGACCACGAGTGTAAGAACGGTGATGACTGATGATTGTATTTTAATATTAAAACTTCCCCTTTTTTGTCACTACCACCCCATCCCTTTTGACATTTTTGCATATTCATTCATAAAATAAATAAACACATTAAAAAAGCAACAAAACGCTATATGCAGTTCATCCTCGCTAACCTGAAAGTAACCCGAGGTTTACAAATCACAAGTCTTTAGAAGAAGTTCCATTTTTAGTTTTGTAAAAATGTTAATAATAGTGACACTGGGTAGAACAGTATCAATTTTGCAGTTTGAGCAAACTGAAGATGCAACAGTAAACCATGAAAACAAAAAATCTGAATGTTTTACATTCAGATTTTTCAATGGCCCATTAAAAAAACAAAACATTAACATCACTGACTATAAATTATGTTGTCATTGTCTGATGTTTGTTTATAATGTGATTATGCGAAATGCAGTGGAAGCACTTCCGAATGAATATTCAGGATGTGGAAATTATAGATCCTCAAGCTAGTCATTGAACCTTTAAGTTGATATTATTCCACCTTTTTAATTTTGTGTCTTTCATTCTGTACATGTATGAGGAACCCTGAGTGGAACTATTAAGCAAACAGCAAGTGGCAACATTCCACTAACTTCCTCTGCTACAATTGCTAATGCTAGCACAGCAGTGCTGGGAAGTGCACCTTTTGCAATGATGGACTGGGGAAATATGGGCCAGCAAAAAAGCAGGCATACCTGAGTCATTGTGGTGTTTCCTTTAGAGCAAAAAGCAAAATATTTTGATAGCTAAAGTAACACTTTTCAGTTTTATCAAGTCAGTGCCACCCATTGTGTGTGACTTCAAACTGCATTATGTGATGAAAATGACTGCTAAAATGAAAGCCAGTTGATGTAGGTAATAATACAATTAATAATACAATAACATGCTTTTGGAGGGCGGTGTGCATTTTCAGAGGCCCGACATTCACACCCAGTCGCCCGCATTGACAGATATTCGCCCGAGTTAGGACCAAAACACACTTCTCGCATATTCATCTTTTCCTCTGTGGACAGTTTTTTTTTCCTCCCTCTGTGGACAGTTCTTGGGCTGCGCTCTATGATGTCATTTGTTTACGCACAGCGGGCGGGTCTAGCCAGATAGCGTTGACGTAAATCTACAATACCGGCCTATCAATGCCCCGGTAAAGTGATAATAATGTTGAGTATTAACCATTGGCAATAAGATGGCTCTCCTCTAAATTAGTTATTCCCCCTGTAGTTAAAAAAATACTTGAGTATGAAATACTTGGTGTGGAATAGTTTGCAGATCCTGTATGATTGCAGATTGCCATGAATTGTGTGTGATTATAAATGAAGCAATCCCACACATCATAAATGTGGATAAAGCTGATTTTTGGACAAGTCCAGCTAAAGTAATAGGCTCTGGCACAATCCCAATATTTTTCCTTTGGCCTCCCGTTTTGCCATTTTGATTAACTTTGCACAATATGCAAAATGAAGAAATTATTGGAATTATACCTAAACAGTTTATGTATGTATGTATGAATGTATCTATCTATCTATCTACAGTGAGGAAAATAAGTATTTGAACACCCTGTGATTTTGCAAGTTCTCACACTTAGAAATCATGGAGGGTTCTAAAATTTCCATCTTACCTGCATGTCCACTGTGAGAGACATAATCTAAAAAAAAAAAAAAAAAAAAATCCAGAAATCACAATGTATGATTTTTTTAAGAATTTATTTATATGTTACTGCTGCAAATAAGTATTTGAACCCTACTAGAATTTGGGCTCTCACAGACCTGTTAATTTTTCTTTAAGAAGCCCTCTTATTCTGCACTCTACCTGTATTAATTGCACCTGTTTGAACTTGTTACCTTTATAAAAGACACCTGTTCACACACTCAATCAGTCACACTCCAACCTGTCCACCATAGCCAAGACCAAAGAGCTGTCTAAGGACACCAGGGACAAAACTGTAGACCTGCACAAGGCTGGGATGGACTACAGGACAACAGGCAAGCAGCTTGGTAGAAGATGACAAGTGTTATGATTATTCAATATAAAGTGGAAGAAACACAAGATGACTGTCAATCTTCCTCGGTCCGGGATTCCATGCATGGTCTCACTTTGTGGGGTAATGATGATTCTGAGAAAGCTCAGAACTACCCAGGAGGACCTGGTCAATGACCTGAAGAGAGCTGGGACCACAGTCATAAAGATTGCATTAGTAACACATGATGCTGTCATGGTTTAAAATCCTGCAGGGCAGCAAGGTCCCCCTGCTCAATCCAGCACATGTCCAGGCCCGTTTGAAGTTCATCAGTGACCATCTGGATGATCCAGAGGAGGCATGGGAAAAGGTCATGTGGTCAGATGAGACCAGAATAGAGCTTTTTGGAATCAACTCCACTTACCATGTTTAGAGGATGAGAACAACCCCAAGAAAACCATCCTAACCGTGAAGCATGGGGTGGAAACATCATACTCTGGGGGTGCTCTTCTGCAAAGGGGACAGGACGACTGCACCGTATTGAAGGGATGATGGATGGGGTCATGTATTGCGAGATTCTGGCAAACAACCTCCTTCCCTCAGGAAGAGCATTGAAGATGGGTCATGGCTGGGTCTTCCAGCATGACAATGACCCCAAACACACAGCCAGGGCAACTAAGGAGGGGATTGGTAAGAAGCATTTCAAGGTCCTGGAGTGGTCTTGCCAGTCTCCAGACCTGAACTCAATAGAAAATCTTTGGAGGGAGCTGAAACTCCAAACCTGAAAGACTTGGAGAAGATCTGTATGGAGGAGTGGACCAAAATCCCTGCTGCAATGTGTGCAAACCTGGTGAAAAACTACAGGAAACGTTTGACCTCTGTAATTGCAAACAAAAGCTGCTGTACCAAATATTAACATTGATTTTCACAGGTGTTAAAATAAAAAAGCTCTGATTACCGTCTGGTAATCAGATCAAATCAAATCAAATAAATTTTATTTATATAGCGCCAAATCACAACAAACAGTTGCCCCAAGGGGCTCTGTAATCAGAGCTTACAGGTTTGAATCCCGTGAGTGGCATTCATTTGTTTAAATGTATGTTTTATTTTAAATCATACATTGTGATTTTCAGATTTTTTTTAATTGTTTTTTTTTTAGATTATGTCTCTCACAGTGGACATGCACCTATGATGAAGATTTCAGATCCCTCCATGATTTCTAAGTGGGAGAACTTGCAAAATCGCAGGGTGTTCAAATACTTATTTTCCTCACTATATATATATATATATATATATATATATATATATATATATATATATATATATATATATATATATATATATATATATATATATATATATATATACGAGGTCTGTTAGAAAAGTATCCGACCTTATTATTTTTTTAAAAAACCATATGGATTTGAATCACGTGTGATTGCGTCAGACAAGCTTGAACCCTCGTGCGCATGCGTGAGTTTTTTCATGCCTGTCGGTTGCGTCATTCGCCTGTGAGCAGGCTTTGAGTGAGGTGTGGTCCACCCCTCTCATCTATTTTTTATTGCGAATAAATGTCTGAATGATTTGGAGCTTTGCTGCATCTAGTTTTTTCCAGAAACTGTGAGAGACCTCCAGGTGGACACCGTTCGAAAAATTAATATGGCTTTCAGGGACGATTTTATGGGGATTAAACAGATTATGGGGTGTTACTGCCGCTTTAAAGATGGCCCACAACTGCTGAGAGCGTGGCGCGCTCCCAGCCCCCATCGACAGGCTGACACCCCGCTGGAACAACCAGATCATTTCCAACGTGAAAGCTTTGTTGATCCGGGACCTCGTCTGACTTTCACAAAAAGGCAGAAGATCAATCAATCAATCAATTTTTTTTTTATATAGCGCCAAATCACAACAAACAGTTGCCCCAAGGCGCTTTATATTGTAAGGCAAAGCCATACAACAATTATGTAAAACCCCAACGGTCAAAACGACCCCCTGTGAGCAAGCACTTGGCTACAGTGGGAAGGAAAAACTCCCTTTTAACAGGAAGAAACCTCCAGCAGAACCAGGCTCAGGGAGGGGCAGTCTTCTGCTGGGACTGGTTGGGGCTGAGGGGAAAAAAAAAACGGGAAAAAGACATGCTGTGGAGGGGAGCAGAGATCGATCACTAATGATTAAATGCAGAGTGGTGCATACAGAGCAAAAAGAGAAAGAAACAGTGCATCATGGGAACCCCCCAGCAGTCTACGTCTATAGCAGCATAACTAAGGGATGGTTCAGGGTCACCTGATCCAGCCCTAACTATAAGCTTTAGCAAAAAGGAAAGTTTTAAGCCTAATCTTAAAAGTAGAGAGGGTGTCTGTCTCCCTGATCTGAATTGGGAGCTGGTTCCACAGGAGAGGAGCCTGAAAGCTGAAGGCTCTGCCTCCCATTCTACTCTTACAAACCCTAGGAACTACAAGTAAGCCTGCAGTCTGAGAGCGAAGCGCTCTAATGGGGTGATATGGTACTACGAGGTCCCTAAGATAAGATGGGACCTGATTATTCAAAACCTTATAAGTAAGAAGAAGAATTTTAAATTCTATTCTAGAATTAACAGGAAGCCAATGAAGAGAGGCCAATATGGGTGAGATATGCTCTCTCCTGCTAGTCCCCGTCAGTACTCTAGCTGCAGCATTCTGAATTAACTGAAGGCTTTTTAGGGAACTTTTAGGACAACCTGATAATAATGAATTACAATAGTCCAGCCTAGAGGAAATAAATGCATGAATTAGTTTTTCAGCATCACTCTGAGACAAGACCTTTCTGATTTTAGAGATATTGCGTAAATGCAAAAAAGCAGTCCTACATATTTGTTTAATATGCGCTTTGAATGACATATCCTGATCAAAAATGACTCCAAGATTTCTCACAGTATTACTAGAGGTCAGGGTAATGCCATCCAGAGTAAGGATCTGGTTAGACACCATGTTTCTAAGATTTGTGGGGCCAAGTACAATAACTTCAGTTTTATCTGAGTTTAAAAGCAGGAAATTAGAGGTCATCCATGTCTTTATGTCTGTAAGACAATCCTGCAGTTTAGCTAATTGGTGTGTGTCCTCTGGCTTCATGGATAGATAAAGCTGGGTATCATCTGCGTAACAATGAAAATTTAAGCAATACCGTCTAATAATACTGCCTAAGGGAAGCATGTATAAAGTGAATAAAATTGGTCCTAGCACAGAACCCTGTGGAACTCCATAATTAACTTTAGTCTGTGAAGAAGATTCCCCATTTACATGAACAAACTGTAATCTATTAGATAAATATGATTCAAACCACCGCAGCGCAGTGCCTTTAATACCTATGGCATGCTCTAATCTCTGTAATAAAATTTTATGATCAACAGTATCAAAAGCAGCACTGAGGTCCAACAGAACAAGCACAGAGATGAGTCCACTGTCCGAGGCCATAAGAAGATCATTTGTAACCTTCACTAATGCTGTTTCTGTACTATGATGAATTCTAAAACCTGACTGAAACTCTTCAAATAGACCATTCCTCTGCAGATGATGAGTTAGCTGTTTTACAACTACCCTTTCAAGAATTTTTGAGAGAAAAGGAAGGTTGGAGATTGGCCTATAATTAGCTAAGATAGCTGGGTCAAGTGATGGCTTTTTAAGTAATGGTTTAATTACTGCCACCTTAAAAGCCTGTGGTACATAGCCAACTAACAAAGATAGATTGAGCATATTTAAGATCGAAGCATTAAATAATGGTAGGGCTTCCTTGAGCAGCCTGGCAGGAATGGGGTCTAATAAACATGTTGATGGTTTGGATGAAGTAACTAATGAAAATAACTCAGACAGAACAATCGGAGAGAAAGAGTCTAACCAAATGCCGGCATCACTGAGAGCAGCCAAAGATAACGATACGTCTTTGGGATGGTTATGAGTAATTTTTTCTCTAATGGTTAAAATTTTGTTAGCAAAGAAAGTCATGAAGTCATTACTAGTTAAAGTTAATGGAATACTCAGCTCAATAGAGCTCTGACTCTTTGTCAGCCTGGCTACAGTGCTGAAAAGAAACCTGGGGTTGTTCTTATTTTCTTCAATTAGTGATGAGTAGAAAGATGTCCTAGTTTTACGGAGGGCTTTTTTATAGAGCAACAGACTCTTTTTCCAGGCTAAGTGAAGATCTTCTAAATTAGTGAGACGCCATTTCCTCTCCAACTTACGGGTTATCTGCTTTAAGCTACGAGTTTGTGAGTTATACCACGGAGTCAGACACTTCTGATTTAAAGCTCTCTTTTTCAGAGGAGCTACAGCATCCAAAGTTGTCTTCAATGAGGATGTAAAACTATTGACGAGATACTCTATCTCCCTTACAGAGTTTAGGTAGCTACTCTGCACTGTGTTGGTATATGGCATTAGAGAACATAAAGAAGGAATCATATCCTTAAACCTAGTTACAGCGCTATCTGAAAGACTTCTAGTGTAATGAAACTTATTCCCCACTGCTGGGTAGTCCATCAGAGTAAATGTAAATGTTATTAAGAAATGATCAGACAGAAGGGAGTTTTCAGGGAATACTGTTAAGTCTTCTATTTCCATACCATAAGTCAGAACAAGATCTAAGATATGATTAAAGTGGTGGGTGGACTCATTTACTTTTTGAGCAAAGCCAATAGAGTCAAATAATAGATTAAATGCAGTGTTGAGGCTGTCATTCTCAGCATCTGTGTGGATGTTAAAATCGCCCACTATAATTATCTTATCTGAGCTAAGCACTAAGTCAGACAAAAGGTCTGAAAATTCACAGAGAAACTCACAGTAACGACCAGGTGGACGATAGATAATAACAAATAAAACTGGTTTTTGGGACTTCCAATTTGGATGGACAAGACTAAGAGACAAACTTTCAAATGAATTAAAGCTCTGTCTGGGTTTTTGATTAATTAATAAGCTGGAATGGAAGATTGCTGCTAATCCTCCGCCCCGGCCCGTGCTACGAGCATTCTGACAGTTAGTGTGACTCGGGGGTGTTGACTCATTTAAACTAACATATTCATCCTGCTGTAACCAGGTTTCTGTTAGGCAGAATAAATCAATATGTTGATCAATTATTATATCATTTACCAACAGGGACTTAGAAGAGAGAGACCTAATGTTTAATAGACCACATTTAACTGTTTTAGTCTGTGGTGCAGTTGAAGGTGCTATATTATTTTTTCTTTTTGAATTTTTATGCTTAAATAGATTTTAAGGCTTCATGACGGCATTGCTTTGCGCCGAGAGGCTGCATTGCGACGCGCGGTGGAGCAGCTTCTCTTTCCATGACAAAAACTCTTGTAACAGTGAAATGTGCTGTTCATTTTTAAACTGGACGCTGTCTTGATCCAGTATGTCATCTGACTAGCACAGGAATTGTGAAAAGACATGGACATCAGCACCTTTCCGGCACATTAAGACAGACGTGCGGAGTAGTTCCGCGCGTCGCGGTGCAGCCTCCCGGGACATGTTCTGGCATGTCCAGCTCATGCACAATCACAATCGGATATTCACATGACTGGAAAGCAACCGAAATCCGTCTGAAATCCACCTGAAACCTGTCCTGAGAGACCAACACCGAGGTGGTTTTGTCCCGTGTAACGAACGGAGCTGTGGCGCGTCCCTCCACTTTTCTTTCCATGAAAACACTCCTGTAACAGTGGAATGTGCCGGAAAAAGTGCTGATGTCCACATCTTCTGCCTTTTTGTGAAAATCAGACGAGGTCCCGGATCAACAAAGCTTTCACGTTGGAAATGATCTGGTTGTTCCAGCGGGGTGTCAGGCTGTCGATGGGGGCTGGGAGCGCGCCGCGCTTTCAGCAGTTGTGGGCCGTCCTTAAAGCGGCAGTAACACCCAGTAATCTGTTTAATCCCCATAAAATCATCCCTGAAATGTTGTGTGTGGGCCGCTGAAGAGGAGGTACTGCTGGCCCATCACCACCAGAGGGCGCCCTGCCTGGAGTGCGGGCTCCAGGCACCAGAGGGCGCCGCCGCCTGATGAGAGCAGCCAGGGTGACAGCTGTCACCCATTACTGGACACAGCTGACTTCACTCAGTACGGAGGTATATCAGCAGGACAGCGTCTCCACCTCAGTGCCGAGATATCACCTTGAGTTTAAGGTAATCACCTCTGCAACATATATCTGTGTGACGATACTGTATAAACTTTTCAGGACAGCGGAAGGCCAAGTGTTCAGATAAGTACTCACCTTTCCTGCTTCAGTGTGACAAGAGGTGGAGGCGGCTTTGCCCCTCTCATCTACCGGGTGCGGTCGCATCCCAACCTGTGTGTTTGTGTTCTTTCCCGCCAGCAGTACCGGATCCGACGAGCGGAGGCAGTGGCCACCTGGGAATTCGGGACTTGGCGGTTCCAGTACTTCTGGGTTTCGGTGGCAGAGGAGATCTGGGTGGTTCCGGTTCAACTAGGACGGACGTCTCCTACCTTCGGGCCTGCCCACAAGACACCAGCAGATTTCGGCTTACACCTCCAAATTGCTAATTGTTGTATCAGTTGTGCTATTTTCACAACAGTAAAACTTGTTCTTACTTTTCTCCATTGTCCGTTCATTGCGCCCCCTGTTGTGGGTCCGTGTACCTACACTTTCACAACATGAAAGCCATATTAATTTTTCGAACGGTGTCCACCTGGAGGTCTCTCACAGTTTCTGGAAAAAAATTGATGCAGCAAAGCTCCAAATCCTTCAGACATTTATTCGCAATAAAAAATAGATGAGAGGGGTGGACCACACCTCACTCAAAGCCTGCTCACAGGCGAATGACGCAACCGACAGGCATGAAAAAACTCACGCATGCGCACGAGGGTTCAAGCTTGTCTGACGCAATCACACGTGATTCAAATCCATATGTTTTTTTTTTAAATAATAAGGTCGGATACTTTTCTAACAGACCTCGTATATATATATATTAACTAGTAATTTAACTTAATTACTTTTAAAATTGAGTAATCAGTAAAGTAACAGTAAATTTACCCTGGTGTTAGTAAAGTAACTGTGGCAACATTGGTGTTATGTAACTTTCTGGACCTGGAGGAATACTGTTTATCCTGGTTATGGTGTCTCGCTGCTGTTTATTCACTCTGTTTCATAAAACAGCTCCTGGTATGCCATTATAGCTTGATAGGCCTTGAACCTTTCAATTGTAATGAAAAGAAAGCAGAGGTGATGTTGTTTGGACCCAGTGGCCACTGTGAGTCCTCCTCCTTTGCCTTAGAACCCTTGGAGGTTTATTTTAGACCTGTTATTAATGATCTTGGTTTTAAGGTGGACAGTGATTTTAAACTGGACAGCCAAATTAAAGCTGTGGTTAAGTCTGGTTTTTATCATCTACGGCGGTTAGCAGCTGTGAAATGTTTTCTGTCCAGGCAGCACTTTGATACAGTGATCCATGCTTTTATTTCATCTCGACTGTATTATTGTATTTCACTTCATGTGGGAGTCAGTCAGTCGTTACTGGCGCATCTGCAGTTGGTTCAAAATGCCGCTGCACGCCTTTTGACAGGAAATCAAAAGTGAGATCATATAACTCATGTATTGGCCTCACTTCATTGGCTGCCTGTATATTTTAGGGTACATTTTAAATTCTTATGTTCATTTTTAAATCTCTTCACAGTGTTTGCCTGCATTACATCTGTGTGCTTCTTCATCCTTATGTACCGTGTCGGTCTCTCAGGTCAGCTGACCAGCTGCTCTTGGAAGTACTGAGATCTGCAAGGAAGCTCAGAGGGGGCAGGGCCTTCTCTATTGCTGCTGCTAAATTAAGGAATAGCTCGCCCTTGTCTGTTAGACAGGCCCCTTCACTGCTCATTTTTATTGATTTGTTTAAATGGATGTTTTAATGGAAGTTTTAGTGTACAGCACTTTGTGTCAGCAGTGGTTGTGGTAAAGTGATTTATAAATAAAGTGGGTATGGTATGTTTGGTGGATAGATTCCACTTCCACATCCCTCACAGTGGATGGAAATCATAGTTTTATGCCCAGAGGTGAAGGAGCAGAGTCCAGCACAAGTGGTGCATCACCTTGTGCGTAAGTGCAGGGGTTCCCAATCCAGTCCTCAAGGACCCCTGAACCTACACAAGCAACACCTACTGGGTACCTGAATTTGCAAATCAGCTTGTGGCAGAGCAGGGAGAGATGGAAAATGTACAGGTTCAGAGGTCCCTGAGGACCGGATTGAGAACCTCTGCGTAAGTGGATGGTGGGACATGTGCAGCAACCTGGCAGGCCCAGTGCAAGTCACATAGAGCTCTATACACAGTGATCAATCACACTTTGGGGGCATGGCACGGCCTGCCTGGCACCAAGAGATGACAAACTTTGTGGATTGTCACGTTTCCTGCAGACAAGTCTAAAACTAAAAACATTAATAAGACTTTTAATTTGAATTGCACGATTCTTGTGGAGCCACTGAACCCTGCTTTATTCCCTGGCTAAAGACATTGTGTTCCTTCAGAGTTAGGGGAGAGAGAGCAAGTGTGCGTTGTGTTTTGGCTACAGGGCTGATATCTTTGTAAGTGGTGTTACGCAGCTGCTTTGGCTTTGCATACTGATGTGCTTGCGTTGCAGGAGTCGATGCTGCATCACCCTGCTGGATTCTGTTCACAGAGGGTGTTTTGAGCAGCTGGAGCTCAGCATAGCCTCTTCAGCTCAGATCTCTGGGAAAAGGGAGTGCTGATCTCACTAAAGTGTGCCTCACTGTGCCCTCGGGAGGAGACAGGGCTGTGCCATGCTGTAATTGATAGATTGATGTTTCGGCCCTCGAGCGCAGAGGGGAGAACAACCCTTTCCCATACCCTCACCCAGTATAACTATATACACCACCCACACACGCGATGTGGAGTTTGATTAATATGAATCGTAATGATTAGCTATTAAACACAGTTACATTATTATGTTTCCTTCTTGGCTTTTGGTTTTCCATTTTTTCCCCTTCCAATGTGTTTGTGTACAAGTACTTATTGATCCCCACCCTGCCACCACTGTGGAGGTTATTTCATGCCAAAGGGGGCAGTGGCCGAGTAAAGCATCAGTCAGATTATCTGGTGGAGTTGTAATCAGATACTGACAAACAGCATGTAATATCACATGGTGGCCACACCCACTGGCCATCAGCTTCTCATGTCATGTTCTCTTTCCATGGCTGTGCAGATCCCTATATGAAGACCCAGGGTCTCTGCCTTATAGATGCATGAATCTATACAGATGCACTCAGGTACATTTCTTTTTTTAAAAATTGTGCTTCTGTGTTCCATCATCATGGAGTTAAAATTAAATGAGATCAACGTGCTGATACTGCAGATGTTTGCTCAAGGCTGTTAACAAAAATATTGCATTAACAATTCAGGAATTATGAAGAATGATTGAAACGTTTTGAGCCTGAACCAGAAAAACTGGGGCATGGTGCTCCAACTTTTGCATTGTTAAATTTTGACTCACTCGGTGCAATGTTGGCAAATGTGGATTTCACGGAATGCAAAAGATGGAGAACCATGCCTTACTTTTTCTGGGACAAGCTCAAAACTTCTCAGTTGGCCCTCCTACCATAGCACGGATTTGGTTGAATTGCATATGAAGTGTGTATGAAGCAGGAATCGTATGCAATACGTGTAAAATCATAGCTGCTTCCACCACCTACCAGCACACACCAACGGCTTAAAGACAGAGTGTGCCCTGTGCGAGCTCATCATACCCTCTCACAGCAGGTGTCGGCCAAATTCCATGTGACACATGTAAACATCTAACACTGCTCGTTTGGCACTTAGAAAATGTGTGGCCATTCGCACTGTCATCACGAAAACAGTCAGCAGACAATCACTGTCGAGCTGGATGTGAAATTTGTCTACGTGCCCCCACGAGTGTGAAGATGCAAAAAGCTACACACATGTGGTGCATGTGTCTCACATGTGTGCATGTGTCACGCTCTCCCCACTCCCCCAACACATCTGGTGTGCGGGAGGGGGGCACACTTGCATAAAATGCTTATATGTATGTAGAGATGTGATCACATGGGGACCGGACAGCGAGGTCTGATCACACACAGCACAGGGAGCGGCCTGTCAGCTGATGACAGCACACTGACAGCTGGATGACAGCTCACTGCACAGATTACAAACACAGAAACCACTGCCAGGACAGTTTCATAAATAATTATGACAATACCTACATATGCAATTACATAACAAATAACAAAAATGAATGACCACATAACATAGAGTGACATGTTGGTCTGGGTACTGAACAGACGGGGGTGGGGGGGGGGGGTCCCCTCCTGGATGTCCCATCTTGAGGACTCATTCCGTGTCCTGCTGTCCTCACGTGGAAATATATAAAACATCTTTCACCTCTGCGCCGGGCTGCAGTAGCCGGACACAGCACACCTCCTTCATGTCCTTGTTAATTTCAGGCATTTTTCCGCTCCGATTACAGGCCAGCAATGGTAGCGCAGTGGTAAAGTTTCCATCTAGTAATCAGAGCTTACAGGTTTGAATCCCGTGAGTGGCTTTTTTTTTTTTTAACCAGGGTTATTTAACCGTGGGGTTCTGCATTGCGTCCCCTTTAATGTATTATTTATATCAACCCAGTGAGATTCACTAATCATACAGCTGGTTTTTATTTTATTTTCCTCCACATCAACAGCAGGATGTGGTGCACCTCGTCCCAGCTAATCGCATTGTGTTCCTGCTCACACAGCCATGTCGCGTGCACAACGCTGTCAGGATCCTGTAAAGATTGTGCACACCTGCCCGTCGGCTTGATGTTTTCATGGTTCGCTCATATGAGCTGTTCCGCCGTGAGTCCCTCAGATTTGTACTTAATTGTTCTATGTGTGAAGGGGCCCTTATGATTGATGTTTGTTAGTGGAGTCCAAGCCAATATATTTTTCTAGATTCCAATTCCAATATCTGAATTTTCTTAAGAATTTAAATAATATTTAATTGCCGCTTGAACATGCTTTTTTAAGTGGCATGAAATTGTCTTAATGTAACCGAGCTCCTACATACACATTTGTGGCAATCTGAATACCTGACTCCTCGCTCTTAAGAATCGGAATCAAATTTATCTGGTGTTATTGGTGCATAAACAATAAGAAAAGAAAAGAAACACTTGTACAAGAAGCAAAAACAGTCAAATAGACAAACTATATTCACTATTAAATAAAACGTAATGGAATGGGACAGTGCAAAAACAGGTGATTGTAGTACAGATGTACCATACCTTTCAGTGCAGTGATGACCAATCTCTGCTTTATGGTAGTGGGGAGGGATGCAGAGTAAGTGGGGGTCCTTGGCATTGTTTATAGATCCAGCTGTGGATGGAAAGTAGCTGTTTTAGTGTCTTGAGGTTTTGGTCCTAATGGACCTCAGCCTCCTGCCAGAATAGAGGGAGACAAAAAGTTTGTGTCCTGGGTGAGAGGGATCAGCTACAATCTTCCTTGCTCACCTCAGGCCCCTGACGCCATACAGGTCCTGTAGGGATGGCAGACTGCAGTCGATCACCTTGTCTGCTGCATGGATGATACGCTGCGGTCTGCTTGTGTCCTTTGCGGTGGCAGCAGTGTACCAGATGGTGATGGAAGAGGAGAGGATACACTCAATGAGAATGGACCAATGCCCTTCCAGGTCAGCCAACTGGGAATCCCATACTAGCCAAGCTAGTAGGAACAAATTTTAATCTGGATTTCACTTTGTCACATTAGCATACCATTAACAATATTTATTACAATTTTTCTGGGAGAATATATTGTCCATCAACCGCAGGCATTGTGTGACTGGCTTTCTAATTTAATCACTTTATCCACTGTCTTTATGTCTTGTACTCTAGTTTTTGCTCAGATTTTTTTTTTTTTTTTTGTCCTCTAAACAGCCACATAGTAGTTGAATATGCCCCAAATCTACTTACACTTTGTGTTTTATACTGTGTGCTATAGATCATAAAGATTGGGTCCTCAAAATTAACTTTAGTTTTGTTGAGTCTGCTGACTTGTCAGTGTAATGATGAGGGAATAATTCATGGTCAGCTGTGTAACAGCTCAGCAGTCCAGCATTCAATTACTTTTGGCCATACCATCCATATACGCTGCATTATCATATTATTGTCCTTATTCTAAACTCTATTTTCCAGTAATGAGTTTCATTGAGCCTTGGTGTGGATGCGCCTACATTTTCCAGCTTCATTTTCTCAGTCTTGAAGTTTGTGTTTAAAGGGTTCCACGCTCTCATTAAAAGGTGTGCTTTTGTAGCTGTTGTACTACAGCATGCCAACAGTAAATACAGTATACACGATGCAATAGACAGCTTTTATCTTCTTCCCTGTCAGTATGCAGAGTTTGCATCTTTGCAGAGACCAGCATAGTAATGAGGCCGTGGGCCACAGTATGTTCACACTGAATACATAGAGGAATTGCTGTTTTTTTTTTGTGTGTGTTTTTTTTTCTTTTCAGTGGCAATTGGCTGTTTGCATTCTGTCCTTCAGGCTTATTCTACATTCCCTGGGACTGTCTAAACACATTCATTTATGTCCAGGAAAGCAACAAATAAGACACAAGGTGTGAAAAAATTAGTGTTTTTAATTCATAATTGATTCCATTTGTGGAGGTACCCAAACTGTTTTTTGTTTTTTGTTTTTCTTTTTTGCTTAACCTTGTACAGATCAGAATCAGGTCAGGCTGAGACCAAGCATTACTGATTTGTGTCGACGCATCTACCACATGAAAAATGCTGCCTTGCAACCACTTGGGCAGACAACCTACCCATCCCCACCAAACAAAAGTAATCTAGGTATTTATTTATAATTATTTATTTATTTATACTTATCTTTTTTCCTCCCTCCCGCTTTCTTTCTGTCTGGTAGTGAGCTCTCCTCTGCCTGCAGAAGATAGAGCTTTACCACTCATAGCTGTCTGTCTGCTATGAAACATGTAACAGGCAGGCACTAAAATCTTTGATTTCAGACTTCACAAATGTTTTTAACTGTTAAGCTTTCATCACTATGCACACAAAAACATGTTAGCGGTCTAAAAATGATCAAAACTAAATTTATCAGAAGCTAATTGGTCCACTGATGGTTTCAAAGTTATCTGAAAAGCTAATCTGCTAACGAAAACATTAGCTTTGATAAATCATGGTTAGCGGCTTAACGGAACTGTGCTCACCACTGGTAGAATGTGTAAAATATCAAATGCCAATAGTTAAAGGCAGCAAATAGGTTTAAAAAAATGTGACTAAACAAGGCGGAAAATGCAGCTTTGACTGTACATTTCCATTAAATTAAGTATTTATACATTAATAGTGATCTTTTATTGATAGTTTATATTACAGTATATTACCAGAACCACACACACTGGAAGAACCTGGGGAGCTGTGGATGCTCTTTTATCCATTCATATTCAGTTGTCACATTGAGTCTTTTGTCACAGTTGTAATTTATACATATTATATTGACTTATTCTCTCAAATAAAGATTTTATCATAACTAGACATTAATTCACAATCATCCAATTCCTCATCCAAATAGCGTTACTGTCTACTGTATTGTTTGTTTTGAATTTCAGTGATATGATGCTTCCAGAAATTCCCCGAAGTCATTTTTTTTTCCATCTGTGGTGAAATTTTAATCTTTTGTTCTTTCTTTCTTGTTTTCCAGAGTGGTCTGGGTCTGATTATAAATCAGTTGGAAATGTCTCAGATGAGACATCACAGAGGATATGAAATTTTGTTTTTTGACATCTTCATCCCAAACATCTGAGACTGAAAAATAAATCTAACATGTGGAATTGACTTTGCCATACTCATCTGTCCAGCAACTGCCTAACTTTATAAACTGCTCCCAATCATCTCTGTCTCAAAGGCCTCAGACACATTGGGTCATGATACAGGGTGTGATACATAAACAGACATGTAATAAGATATTTATCACATATCACAACAAAAATAAAGAACAAGAACCATATAATTACCGTCAACTCCATTTAATAGCAGCTCATTTATTCACTACACCAACAACATTTATTCAACACTAGTGCTAATAATAAATAGCACAACACAATAGTAGTTAAGTTAAACTTAATAGTAAAAGACTAATCATACACATGAATCACGTAGAATGAATAATGCAAGTAAATCATGTAGATATGTAAATTATGGAAGGTTCTTATGTCTGTCTATGAAGTCATGAGTGCCATCTTCACTATCTTCTTGATGTCTCACAACTTCAGTATGAGACTCAAGTTCTCCCTGCTAGGGAGGCTAAAACCCTCTCACATTGATCAGACATGTTGTTTGAATGAAATGATCTGGATCCTGTATCAGGATCCTGCACTTGTCACCAGGGGGTGGATTACATTTCCCTCAGGGGTGAGAAACTACCACCAGAACCCTGTCACTGGAGTTTAACTTCTGTTCCAAGAGCATCATCCTTATACAACTGCTCAAATAAGCCAACTAAACAGGACAGCACAGCAGAGTCTTCATTCAGAGCCATGCCATCATATGACCATTTACTGGACTGCTTTGATTTCTCTACAGACGGAACCAGGTTCACAAGATCACTGATGATATGTCACATGCTCACATATAGAGTAGGTGACACACCTTCTCTAACAAGTATCCCCTTGTCTACCATCAGTGCCATCACAGCCCTTTTTTCTGCTGTGTGGAATTTCCAACAAACTGTGTACTATGACTCTGATAATGTTCAGAATGCCCCCAGAGATGAAGCACCTCTGTTGTGTGTGGGCCGCCAGAAGAGGAGGTACTGCTGGCCCACCATCAGAGGGCGCCCTGCCTGAAGTGCGGGCTTCAGGCACGAGAGGGCACTGCCGCCAAGGACGCAGCCGGGGGTGACAGCTGTCACTCATTACCTCTTGACAGCTGTCACCCATCTACTCAACGTCCTCTCACTCCATAAAGACCAGACGTCATCTCCACCTCGTTGCCGAGATATCATACTTCATTGGAGGTAATATCCTCAGCCATTTGTTTTACAATATATCTGTATATTGTGAGTGTTTGCAGGAGTACCGGTCCTAAGTTTGTGGAGGCTGTGCAGGACGGCACTCTTTTTCCTCTGAGGGATCGCTGCAGCACGTATTGAGTGAGAGGTGGAGGTGGCATTCCCACCGCTGTTGTTACTGGGTGTACACACACCCACACTTGACTGTCTTTGTTCTCGCCAGCAGTACCAGATCTGACAGTCGGGGACGGTGATCACCTGGGAATTCGGGACTTGGCGGCTCCAGTATTCACCAGGTTCGGTGGAGGCGGAAATCATGTGGTTCCGGCTCTTCTCAGGACAGACGTCTTCTATCCTCGAGCCTGCCCACACGTCACCTTGTGGATTGACTGTAATTATATTCTGAGATTGTCTGTATGTTCGTTGTGCACATTTCACAACATTAAATTGTTACCTTTTGGCTCATCTACTGACCGTTCATTTGCGCCCCCTGTTGTGGGTCCGTGTCACTACACTTTCCAACAACCTCCTCCTGTTAACACTGGCGACTCTGACGCAATCCATGGCAGCTTTCAGAGTCTTGTCATAAGAGAACTATCACATGCCATTTATTTGTTGTGTGCATGCTTGCCAGTATTCCTTTCACGTTACATGCAACTTTTGTCAAATAATCTGATGTTAAATTCTAACTAGATTAAATCTTGAACACCAAGCCAATGGAAGTTGTAAGGAATTCAACTCAATACTTTGGGAAGATACAAAAATTTTGTGGGCAGACATCAAAAATGCGTCACATCTATAGACACTGCAAGTCTGGGGTGGTCTCCAGTATCTTACTATGTTATATAATACACCTTGCTGTGCAACCAGGAAAACATCCTCAGTGATAAACGAGATCATCGGGTGTTTCGGGTCTTATCACCAGACATTTTCTTGTGTCCGGGTAGTGCACTTCACCATTCATCACCCCTCTTAAACCAGAGCCAAGAGGAAGCTTTTTCAGCTACTTCCAAGATGTTCTTGATAGCTCTTTGTCTCTGTGGTCCACAGATTGTACCTAAAAGTCATAGGACCCAGTGTAGAGAGCATTCTGGAAAGGCCCTGCAGCCCACTTGAATAGTTTTGCATGAAACTTTCCACCCCTGCCTCTGACGTCTGCAACCAGAAAGGCATATTTGACTCTTGTCCTCTCTTGTGCCTCTTCCATCCTATCTTTCTAGAGGGCTGTTAACTCCAGCAACACCACTTGCTTGCTTGCCTCGGACACCATGACCATGTCTGGCCGAAGGGCCCCTTCACACATAGTCGGAATAAGTACAACTCAAACCGACACACGGCGGAACAGCTCATATGAGCGAACCACGCAAACATCGAGCTGACGGGCAGCCATGCATGATGCCACTGCGACGGTTCATGCACACGACGGTGTCTTTCCAGCAGGAAAACAGTGCAAGCAGCTGCACCACATCGTACCACTGATGTGGAGAACAATAAAATAAAAACCAGCTGTATAATTAGTGAATATCACTGGGTTGATATAAATAATACATAAAAGGGGACGGAATACAGAACCCCATGGTTAAATAAACCTGATAAAATTTTAAAAAGTCACTCACGGGATTCAAACCCATAAGCTCTGATTACCAGACGGAAACCTTACCACTACGCTACCATCACTGGCCTCTAATCGGTGTGAGAAAATGCCTGAAATCAACAAGGACATGGAGGAGGTGCTGTGTGCAGCCGCTGCAGCAGAGCGCAAAGGTGAAAGATGCTTTATAGATTTCCACGTGAGGACAGCAGGCAGAGACATGCACCTCACAGAGGAATGCTGTAAGTTCATGTCCTTCCAAACATGGAACATGTCCTCCAGCTGGGACATCCAGGAGCAGAGATCTTTACAGCCATGGCTGTGAGCAGACACGCCACTCCCCGTATGTTCAGCACTCAGACCAATGTGTCACTCTCTGTGTTATGTTGTCAATCATTTTTGTTATTTGTTATGTAATTGCATATGTAGGTATTGTCGTAATTATTTATATAACTGTCCTGGTGGTGTTTTATGCGTTCATAATGTGTGCACTGAGCTGTGATCCAGCTGTCAGTGTGCTGTGATCAGCTGACAGGCCCCTCCCAGTGCTGTGTGCGATCAGACCTCGCTGTCCGCCCCCATGTGATCAGATCTGTACATACATATAAGCATTTTATGCAAGTGTGCCCCCCCTCCCCCGCATACGAGATGTGTTGGGGGGTGGAGGGGGCGCGACACACACACGTGCAAGACGCATGCACCACGTGTGTGGCTTTTTGCAACTCCACAGTCATGGGGCTCTTAGACAAATTTCACATCCAGCTTGACAGTGATTGTCTGCTGGCTGTTTTCGTGACGATAGTGCGAATGGCCACACATTTTCTAAGTGCCAAACGAGCAGTGTTAGATGTTCGTGTGTGTCAGCTGGAATTTGGCAGACACCTGACGTGAGAGGGTTTGATGGGCTCTCACAGTGCACACTCCGTCTTTCAGCCACTGGTATGCACAAATAGTTGTAGCAATAGGTGTACGAGGCACTGGAAGCAGCTATATGATTTTACACATTTTGCATTCGATTCCTGCTTTATGCCCACTTCATGTACAAGTTGACCAAATTCATACTATGTGTGAAGGGGCCCTAAGAGTGGTAACTGTGATGGTGTCTGGGAACAGCAGCTGCCTGCCAAGATCAACCAGGAGTTGCCAATCCTTTGATGTTGTGATCATCCGGCCCTGTGTTTTCAGTTGGGGTTGTGGCTTTTCTAAAGCACAAACAAAGGTGATGGAGCACATTGAAGGGTGTTCCCACTTCCTGAAGGTGATGCCAGTGCAGATGATATCTGCTACTGCCCACAGAACCTGGTCATGGTACCAACAATATTGCCCCTCTACAAAGGCCTTTGGGCAGCAGCTTGTGATGTTCTCCATTGACCCCCATCTTCTGGAAGAGCTGGCAAGCCAGTGTGTCTGCCAGGCCCCAGATGAAGAGGTTGGAAGGACATGGTAGGATGTCATATACTGACTGGACCAAGAACTTGAATCTGTGTGGCTACATTCTCCAAAGTTCTGACCAGGTGATCTTCTGGCCAGCCATATGTTCCCACTTGATCTAGGCTCCCTGCTTGGCCATGCTCACTATGCTGCTGAAGCAAATGTCCTCCACTTCTGAACATCCTTCCTCCCGGATAAGCTTTCAGCTCTCCTTTACCCTAGCTTTGCTATGGCAAGGTTTTAGAATACTCACAATAAGGTTGAGCCAGATACTCATTTCAGACGAGTATCCGGCATGGATAAAGCATTTTTGACGAGCACGAGCATGATACTAGTAAAACTCATCAATATTTGTGCTCGTGCTGAAGGAAAATCCTTATTGGCTAACTGACTGTCTTCACGCTCTGTGATTAGCCAGTCACTCACAGCACCCACCCCTCCCTACACAGACACATCTCTGCAGCTTCTAGCATACACACAGACAGGATCTCTCTCTCTGTGCTTGGCTTGATTCTACCTCACATTACTCTCTCAGTATTCCTTAGGGTTTCTTCAGTTTGCCTCTGTTTTGGTTTGTATAGTATTTAAAGTTACTTGGTAAACTTGTTTCGTAACGTACACGGTGCATTTGACAAGCCAGAGTTGAAAACGACTCAAGTTGTGCAGGTCAGGAACTCCACTCCGCTTTTTTTTTTTTTTTTTTTTTATCATTTGTTTGCTTTTAGTTTGGCTGGTGATATAAAGTCAGTTGGAAAACTTTGCTCGTACTGAATGTGGTGCTTTTGAGAAGAATACAGTGAACAAGGCTGACATATTATTTCCCTGTTTGCCATCACTGGATGTTTGCATGAATCACCAAGTTCACACAGATCATTAAAAAATAAACAGTCTTCGAACAGCCTCTCTTTCTCCCTCTCACTCAGTCACACACACATACACACAGACACACACGCATAGACACCTTAATCAACATTGTTTAACTTTGTGTGGAAAAAAAGTGCCAATAATGTTAGGTAGTAAAAATAAATGAATAATTGAAAAAGAAATCCCAGTTTGATCACAAAATAAAAAAAAATAATAATAAAAAAGTTGAGTTGAGTATGACAACTCTTGTTCATGCATACTTAGTTCATAATGTCCTACTACATTGAATGTCAATTCTAAGGCTGTTCTGTTATTCATTCATACACTTAAGAATATTAATGTTCTGAGTTTATAAAAAAAACTTGTTCTGTAAATAGTTCCTTTACTATTGTGATCAAAAATATTGAATCCCAATTCTGAGGCTGTTCTGTAAATATTCATTCATACACTTAAGAATATTCATGTTCTGAGTTCATACAAAGCTTAATTTAAATAGTTTTCAAATAAACAAATACAGCAACTTCTGATCAAGCCATATCAATTTCAGGCTTAAAATAATGTACTGACTTAAGCCCCACCAGTTTCTGGTTAAACCACACCCACTTCTGGTTTAGGCCCCACCCACTCAGAGTACAGATACAGATTATTTAGATGGTTGAACAGATACAGATAGCAGTGTACTCACTCATCCCTAAGTCCCATGCCGGCCCTCCCAGTTGCCACCGTGCCCACCCAAATGTTTTGCTGCATCCTTGCCTCTGCTTGGTTGACTTCCTTATCAGTATGCCACTTTCTTCCTGTCCTGACCTCCACTCCCCCTGGAGCCACCTTGGCATCACTGGAGTCTTGGTAGAGTAGGATCTCTCTGGCTCTGGTGGCCTTGACCTCCTCCTCAAGACTGCTGAATGGAAGCTGCAGCTTTGTTTTATGCCCATAAAGAGCAATGCTGCTGAGACTTTGCAGCAGGCCCAGGCACCTGTGCAGGCAGTGATTCATCATCCTCTCATAGGTTTCCACAGTGGTAACTAGAATTTCAGAGAGGAGCAGTGGCCTGTGGAGTTGGGGCAGGATACCATAATGATATATCCAAGCCTTGGATTTTCATAGAATACCTGACCTGTCCACAGTGGGAAGCCATGAGCTGAGATCATTGCTGGTTGCTTGAGATGACGCTGTACACTTCAGGTTTCAGGTGAAGCGATTGTCCAAGCTCTCAGGTGACTTCGCAGTCACAGTCACAGGAATTTTGGTGTCTCCCACAGAAAAGCAGACATTATCCGCTACCTTGCATTTCCCGAGAACCAGCGACCTGGATTTTAACAGGCTTGAAGCTCATTCTGGCCCAAGTTATGAGCCATTCAAGTTATCAGTCATCAGGTCATCCATATATGCTCTGATCAGCGGTTGTCATATTGACAGTTTTGGACAGGGAGCATCGGCACTCCACTTCTGCAGACTTCAAGAGCATATTCATCATAGTGCGAACAGGGATATAGAAATTGTGCAAGCAGTAATGATTCCCTTCTCAAGGCGATGCCATGTTGATGTTGATTTCCCCAATGACACCCTAAGACTAAAGTTGTTATAATAGTACAGAATGAGTTTTCAAATCTTCTCCAGGACATGGTATTTGGTTTGGGTCAATTCCAATAGCTTGTGTGGGTTCGAGCCATAAGCATTTGCATGATCCAGCCAAAATACTGCCAGGTCGCATTTGCTCTCTTGTGCCTCTGTGATAAGTTGGGAAATCTACAGCAGTGTGTTCTATACATGCTGTGGATGACTTGATGAGCTCCTCCACGTCTTTTAGTGAGGGTTTCATGATGTCAAACAGGGAGTTGGGTTTGGGTGAAGAAATGAGGGCTGTACACTGGCCAAGATCTTGTTACCTCATGGTGTCGCTGTATGGTCCACTTACAAAATGGTTGATTTCTCCATCAGTACAAGACAGGTGACCACTGCACTTCTGCCCCAGGAGCTTCCTTGTGAATCTGAATAGGTTCAAAATGAAAGCACTGTGTTTGTGAGCCTTCTCCTTACCCTTCCTCCTTTGCCACTCATCACCACGAAAGGTAATCAGCCTTCCCCCAATCTCGGCTTTGAGCTCAGCCAGGGCATCCTTGTCTTCCTCACAGGCTTTTCTGTATTGGCTCCTATGTGTCTTCAGCTCCCATCTAAGTTGAGTCATCTTCTCTTCCTGCCAATTTGGCTTTGGTCCTTCAGCTATCTGCATGGTGCACTGCTCATTGATACCGAATCTCTCTGATGCCATACTGATTATGAGGGTGCTCATGGTCTGGAGTCTCCATCCCACATCACCTATAGCTGTCATTTTAAGGACTGCATCTATAACTTCATCAAGCCACTCTGACTCTTTGTTGGCAGCGGACCACAAAACCTGCCAGTGTTCTTATGGTCTGCACTGGGCTTGTGATACTTG
The DNA here is from genome assembly GCF_902500255.1 of Thalassophryne amazonica. Classification (NCBI taxonomy): domain Eukaryota; kingdom Metazoa; phylum Chordata; class Actinopteri; order Batrachoidiformes; family Batrachoididae; genus Thalassophryne; species Thalassophryne amazonica. The sequence continues at coordinate 118,513,882 of NC_047105.1, forward strand.
GAAGTTCTGGGCACCGTGGGATGTCTCTGGGTCCGGCTCCTCCATCTCACCAGGGGCTGTATTGGATATTGGCGCTGAGTGTTGCACCACTTGCTTCCTTCAGCAGCCCATCTTGGTCTGGTGGATCTTTAGACTTCAGGTTTTTCAGCACTTTGCCACATCTGCAGTATCCTGTACTGATAGTCGACTGTCCATGAACTTGGGTCATATCCAGTATATTAATTCAACTCCAAGAATATGATCAATCACCTTTGCTGCACCGCCAGTATTAGAATACTATGTCCAGTATTGCCACTGTGGATGATTGTAACAGGATCCAGCTAGTGGAAGTCCCCTACTTTTTGCAATGCCAAGCAACAATGAGCCAATTTCACCATTCAGTCCTGCCCTGTCAGTGCCTTTGGTCACACTGAAATCACCCATAACCAGTTGAGTGTGACCTGTGAGGCAGTCATCAATCACAGAGTGAAACTGCCTGCAGTCCCACATATAGATTACCATCATGCCCAGGAGACGATGATGCTTCTATGATCATGGATTTTAGTTTCACTTTCATACAGCCCTTAATACTCATAAATATCAAAGAAAACTACAGGCTGTTGCATAGTTTATTTAGTCCCTAAACAATACTGTATGGAAATCAGTGCTAATCAGGTCTCAGTGCATACACTGGTGCACGTTGTTGCACCCACCATACTACACAGCCACCATGGGTACCACATGGCAACCACCCAGGCAGACAAGTGGTTCATCTCCACCTCTCAAAAGTAACTGTTTATCTGCCATAGCCATGTGAAACAGTGAGGCGCTGTGGGTTTCTCCAGTCACTAGGGTCATCAACATGGAGGCACCTGCATGCTAGATAATACAAGTGAAGTACACTCTCACAGTACCAAAGGATCTTTATGGAACCCTTTAATATTCCACTCTGATGAAGTGGCATGATGTTATGTGTGAACACACATAATGTGGAATAGAATAATACCGAAGTGGTTATTACCGTCATCTGACCTCATATCAATGCTGCTTGTTACGAAGTACATATATTACAACTCCAAAAATGACTTGGATTGTTGATACAAGGCAGCATGCAGTCATGCTTTCATGTGTGTTGCCTGGTTTGATCAGACTTTATTTCTACTAGTAGAAATAAAGGCCAGTGTAAACTCTGTTGTCCAGAGGACACAGCGTCCATGATTTCCAAAAACAATTGGAAATGTGGACTCATCAGACCACAGCACACTTTTCCACTTTGCATCTATCCATTTCAAATGAGCTCAGGCCCAGAAAAGGTGGCAGTGTTTTTGGATGTTGTTGATGTATGGCTTTTGCTTTGCATGGTAGAGTTTTAACTTGCACTTGTAGATGTAGCGATGAACTGTGTTAACTGACAATGGTTTTCTGAAGTGTTCCTGAGCCCACATGATAAGATCCTTTACACAATGATGTTGGTTTTTAATGCAGTGCCGCCTGAGGGATCGAAGTGTTGGTTTTTGTCCTTGCCGCTTACGTGTAGAAAGTTCTCCAGATTGTCTGAATCTCCTGATTACATTATGGACTGTAGATGATGGAATCCCTAAATTCCTTGCAATTGAATGTTGAGAAACTTTGTTCTTAAACTGTTTTTTCACGCAGTTGTTCACAAAGTGGTGATCCTCTCCCCAGAATATTTAATTGATGGTTTATGTCCCAAATGCCTTCTGTTAAACCCCAGCAGCAGACATGGAGACCTGCATATAAACTATATTTCACCTGATGGTCTCCCTGTTGAAACTTGTAGATATCCATAAAACAGTAGAAGCTGATGACAGAGATGGCTCTGTGTCCTCACTGCCTGCATACTGGGGTTCCTTCTGACTTTGACTCAGCTCCATATTGTAACAGGAAGGCATCAAAACCCATTCAAATTATGAGACTACGTATAGACATGCTACTATGCAAGACACTCAACACTTGTCTGCTTCCTTGACATGTGTAAAAGGATTTCTGACTTGTTATAGGATTAACTCAAACATTTTTGAGCGTACAGTGGACAACGCCCACCAGAGCTCCTTAGCAGAGTAATGTTTTTGTGGTCCTTCAGTGTTTTCTTCTTATTTTTTTCAATGGTTGTTTCTGTCGTGTTTTGCACGTCAAATGTCATACAACAGTATGTCCGAGGTTCATTTCTGAGCTGGTCTTTCTTTGAGGAGTTTGCATGTTCTCCCCTTATTTGCATAGGTAGCATCTGGGGGTGCTGCGGCTTCCTCCCACTTCTAGAGACAGGTTACATGATTTGGTGACTCTAAATTAACTGTTGGTGTGAATGTGTTTGTTTGTCTGTATGTATCAGCCCTGACATAGACTGGCAGTGACTGTTGGGATAGGCTCCAGCTCCCTGTGACCTTTAACTGGAATAAGCGGTTTCAGAAAATGGCTGTATGATGTCACATATGTCATGAGCAAGAGAGGGAGGAAGTGACTGCTCTTATTTACTTCTTCCTCCTCTGGTTACTTATTAATTTGCCTATAGTGGCCATAATATGCAGTCACATTAATATTACACCACTGCAGGTGTACAGGAGTTATTGAAGAGTGTACAGGAGTTGTGAAGCTGCTTGTGACAGGCACATCATATTCACAAAGCATCTCAGAGTCCTCTCAGAGAGCTCCCAATTTAGCCTAAAACTTCCAAGCAAGGGATCCTAGCCTATGAGTGATCCAGGATTTGTCTGAGAGCAACTCTGAGCAAGGAGGAGACAGAAACTTTGTGAGGAGGCAGGGTTGACCCCGCTGTTACGTATGATGCAGTCTTCTAAGAGTGATTGGTTGTGATTGGACAGTAAAATCAATTGATCATATAACCTGAACTGTATTAAGAAATGTGTAATTGTGTAAATAGTTTGTCATGATGATGAAACCCAGCAAAATTAAATGAATTGTTAGAAACCTCCATAATGTGTGAATGTATCTTATTCACATGTCGATTATTATATAGATTATATTATATTGAAGGGGAGGTGATGGTCTAGTGGTTAAAGCGTTGGGCTTGAGACCAGAGGATCCTCGTTTCACATCCCAGCCTGACCAGTAAATCACTAAGGGCCCTTGGGCAAGGTCCTTAATCCCCTAGTTGCTCCCAGTGTGTAGTGAGTACCTTGTATGGCAGCACCCTGACATCGGAGTGAATGTGAGGCATTATTTGTAAAGCGCTTTGAGCGTCTGATGCAGATGGAAAAGGGCTATATGATGCAGTCCATTTACATTGATTAACGTATTGTTATGTTTACTGTCCATGCTGGTTACTGTGCACAAGCAACACGTGTGAGAAGTAGGGGTGTAACGATTCATTTTAACAATGATTTGATTCATATCATGTTGATTCATTTAGAATGATATGATCTGAAATGATTCAGTGACTTGAAATCATTTCAGTAACTTTTTAGCCAAAAATTAAACCAGTGTGACTCTGAAATAAATACCTGGATAGTTGTTCATAGTGGGTAATCTGGGCTTCTGCACTAGCCACAATCATGTTCCTGACATCTGTGATGATGGCAGGATTCTTGTTGGACATTTTCCACTCTGTGCAGACTTCATACAGTAATGTACCAATATTTCTACTAGTATGGGCTTCATTTAAAGCTCTGGTTTTCAGAACAAAGGTCTTCATTTTCCACTCCGGATCAGTGTGATGAGAGGTAAATGTCACATCCGTCATTTTTGCTACTAGTTCAGCATTGTGTGAAATCCCGTCCCATCTTAGTAGGTGGCTTGAGAGATTTGTCATGTTGCCATAGTATTTTAATGGATCTTATTTAGTACATATCCATCTTTGCAAAAGCCAAAGTGTTTCTACACACTGGACCGCAATAGTGGCTTGATAATGTTTCACTCGCCGACTTCTCCTCTGTCACCCACCATGCTATGTGATGTTGTCTGCTGGCACATGGCGGTGACATCACAGACAGGCAGACTGAATCAAGTAATGTTTAACATCTTTATCATTAAAAGTGCTAACAAAACAACCACATAAAATCTGCCATGCTTAAATCCAATGTGTTATTTCCTACTATCAATTCAATCGATTTACTAAAAACAATATTAAAAAACAATATTACATCGATTTATGTCATCCGGAAGGCCAACTTATCAAGGACAAATTGATGTAGTTGGATTGTAGGAATATAAATCGATACATTGATGTTGTAGATGAATCGTTACACCCCGAGTGAGAAGCATTGATACGTGCTGCAATCCAAAGCAAAAGCAGAGATTGCAGCACACAAGCAAAGTTCTCCTCAAACAGGTGACTTTAGGCTATGGCTCACTTACTTTGATATTAATAATTATAGGAATGTTATAGAATTTACATGCAATTTACATTTTTTCTGTAGCCAGGTGTCGCAATGATGTGATGACCTTCATGTCAGGCATTATTATGTTACTACACTGGGTGGAAAAAATAATCTCATTCCTGATGAGGTCAACCACAAACATCCCTGCACGATCAAGCTGGTAGCATGTTACTGAATCACTGCCATTCAACACACAATATCTCTCCTTCTGTCTTTCCGCCGTATGGCTGTTTAAGACACGCTTAGGCTACTTAAAAGTCCTCCTCCCTCCTTTTAATGGTTTTGCACCTTAGGAGCTCTCTCAAGGCCTAAGATGCTTTGGGAATAACTTTTATCTTACCAAGGGGAAAAGTCTAAGAACTAAGAAATGTCTTAGAATTCAAGGAAGTCTAACATTTTTTTCTGATAATGACATCACTAAGAGCTACTTTTAGCTTAGGATGCTTAGTGAATATGGGCCCTGGTTTTGGGGGCATAAGCTTCAGTCACTTTCTGGTGACTGAAGATATCAGCACATCACCATATCTCATTTTTAGACCAACACACTCATCAGTGCAAGTACGTGGACACAGGATGTAAAAATGACACCTGTGCTGGGTGGATTCTAGCAGTGAGGCCTGTGCTGGGCTTTGCATCAATTTGCACCCAGTGCACGCTGCCCATTATTGTTGTGAAAGTGTTTGCTGCTTTTTGACAAGTGGTCAAAATCAGTCTTGACACACTCTCAAAATTCCATTCTCATTGTTTGTATTGTTGTAGTCGACCTGCAGACTACAGCTACATATTGCTTTAACTCTCCACAACTCACAGTGATAATATTTACTACATATATCTTGATATACTGTATGTGCTGGCAGTCTCATGCAGACCTTTTTATCTTCTAAGGGAGTTCACAGTAGTCATTGTGTTTGCTGTTTACATCCCACCCGATGCTAACGTTAGCACGGCCCTTAGCCTCTTGCTTGCCTGTGTAAATAAACAGCAGCTGGCCCACCCAGATGGCGTTTGTATTGTTGCTGGTGACTTCAACCAAGCATGTTTAAAGACTGTGCTCCCTAAATTCGTCCAGGGGAAAATACTTTGGACCATGTTTACTCAAACATAAAACACGCATACAAAGTCACTCCTCTCCCCCATCTCGCTGGATCAGACCATCTCTGCCTGTCCCTCACCCCCACGTACAGCCCCCTGCTGAGGCGAACAAAGCCACAACGAAAGACTATCCAAACCTGGCCTGAGGGAGTGCTCTCCCAGCTACAGGACTGCTTCTCATGGACTGTATGGGATTTATTTTCCAGCCACAACCTGCAGGAGTACACCAACATCGTACTCTCTTACATTAAGAACTGTGTTGACCCTGTCACCATCAACAAAAGGGTCAGGGTTTTTCCAAACCAGAAGCCCTGGATGAACAGCATAGTCCAGTCCCTATTAAAAAGCTGCAACACTGCCTTTAAATCAGGGGACAGGGCCCTGTACAGCGTGGCCAGGTCCGACCTGAAAAGAGGCATCAGAGAGGCCAAGGCTGCCTACAAGGAAAAGATAGAGGACCACTTTGCTGTAAATGACCCCAGAAGGACATGGCAGGGAATAAATCATATAACCAACTACAGAAGCAGCAACCCAGGAAATGCTAGGTCTGACGCCTTGCTGGCAGAGGAGCTGAACCGCTTCTTTGCTGCTTTGAAGCAGACAGACAAGCAGCAACTCCACACCCACCACCCTCCATCAGAGCCTGTCTGCCTCCCACTCTGGACCCCCACCAGTTTGCCTAGAGGGCAAACCGCTCCACAGAGGACGCTATCACCACAGCTCTCCACACTGCGCTGAGCCACCTGGAGCACCAGGGGAGCTATGCAAGGATGCTCTTCCTGGACTTCAGCTCAGCCTTCAGCCACATCATCCCAAAGGTCCTGGTCCAGAAACTGACACATCTGGGCATCTCCACCCCCATCTGCCAGTGGATCAAGGACTTCCTCACAAACTGCCCACAGTCCGTGAAACTTGGCCCCCAACTTTCCTCGACCATCACACTCAGCACCGGTTCCCCTCAAGGCTGTGTACTGAGCCCCCTCTTGTTCACCCTTTACATGTCCGACTGCTCTCCGACCCATCCCACCAACACCATCATAAAGTTTGCAGATGATACCACTGTGATTGGGCTCATCTCAGGGGGGCATGAGACTGACTACAGAGACGAGGTCAATCAACTGACAGCGTGCTGTTCAGCTAACAACCTGCTGCTGAACACCACAAAAACAAAAGAAATAATCCTGGACTTTAGGAAGAACAGGGCTGACCCAGCCGCGCTCTACATCCAAGGGGACTGTGTGGAAAGGGCTCAGCCCCATCAGTTCCCTAGAAGTGCAGCTCTCTGACAGCCTCTCCTGGACTGCCAACACCACAGTGGTGGTGAAGAAAGCCCAGCAGCAACTCCACTTCCTGAGGGTGCTTAGGACAAACAATCTGGAGGAGAAGCTGCTGGTGTTGTTCTACAGAGCCACCATCGAGAGCATCCTGATGTACTGCACCACAGTGTGGTACGGGGGGTGCTCAGCAGCAGACAGGAGAGTGCTGCAGAGGGTGATCAAAATGGTCCAGGGGATCACTGGTTGCTCTCTGCCCAGCCAAGGAAGACATTGCCAGCTCTCGCTACCTCAGCAGAGCTGCCAGCATCAGCAAAGACACATCCCACCCCAGCAACCACGTGTTTGACCTACTACCCTCCGGCCGACGGTACAGGTCAATCAAAACTAGCACAAACAGATTCAGGGACAGCTTTCTCCCCAGAGCGATCACTGCACTGAACAATAACAAATCACTCTAATTCGCACCTTTCAAATTTCTTGTGCAATATCTGTAAACCATGTGCAATTTTCCCATGCAATATGATTCCACAGTTGTATATAATTCTCATTTTACATTTTACTTGGTCCACATCTTATCTTATCTTTATCTTTATTTTACCTTATGTTTATATTAGTTGTACATATACTCTGAATAATTTACCGTTAAATTTCACTATCTTTTATTTGGCTAAAAATTACTCACACCACGGAAAGCACCTTTTTGGAGTTGAACTCAAATCTCGTTGTAATGCAAATTACAATGACAATAAAGGCGATTCCGTTTCCGATTCCGATTTGGCCTTGTGGATGTCAGTACTGTATTTTCAGCTAATTAAAATTTTAATCTACATGCATCCTCTGCAGAAACCAAACAAATCCATTCTACTTTCAATAAATGTATAATTTGTCTCACAATCACACCATCTTTGCTTTTTGAACCATTTAAAGTGATGAAAGCGCTTAAAAGAAAGGCTGTTTCTTTCTGTTATAAAATTAATGTATTTCACATGGCTGGTCACAAATGTCTAGAAGTCCAGGCGATACATTCGGGTCCAATTTGCAGGGATGGAGATTTGTTTCAGTGCTTTAACACTGAATGTATTTCCCCATGCTGGCAGCATAAATAATACGAGGTCTGTCAATAAAGTATAGGTCCTTTTTATTTTTTTTCAAAAACTACATGGATTTCATTCATATGTTTTTACGTCAGACATGCTTGAACCCTCATGCGCATGCGTGAGTTTTTCCACGCCTGTCGGTGATGTCATTCGCCTGTGAGCACTCCTTGTGGGAGGAGTCGTCCAGCCCCTCGTCGGAATTCCTTTGTCTGAGAAGTTGCTGAGAGACTGGCGCTTTGTTTGATCAAAATTTTTTCTAAACCTGTGAGACACATTGAAGTGGACACGGTTTGAAAAATTAAGCTGGTTTTCGGTGAAAATTTTAACAGCTGATGAGAGATTTTGAGGTGATACTGTCGCTTTAAGGACTTCCCACGGAGCGAGACGTCGTGCAGCGCTCTCAGGCGCCATCGTCAGCCTGTTTCAAGCTGAAAACCTCGACATTTCAGGCTCTATTGATCCAGGACGTCGTGAGAGAACAGAGAAGTTTCAGAAGAAGTTGGTTTCAGCATTTTATCCGGATATTCCACTGTTAAAGGAGATTTTTTTAATGAAAGATGTGCGGGCGGATTGCAGCGTCGGCTCGCAGCTGCCGCGACGCTCCGCCACAGGAAAAACACCTCTGTTGGAAGCCTTAAGGACAAGTTGGAACATGTCCAGCTGTTAAACAATTTCTCATATACTCACTCCACTGAAAGCCATCAAAAGCCGCCTGGATTTTACAAATGGTTATCAACACAGAGGTGTTTTTCCTGTGCCGCTGCACCGCGCCGGCTGCGTCCTGATGCGCGGACCCATCCGCACGTCTTTCATTAAAAAAATCTCCTTTAACAGTGGAATATCTGGATAAAATGCTGAAACCGACTTCTTCGGAAACTTCTCTGTTCTCTCACGACGTCCTGGATCAATAGAGCCTGAAATGTGGAGGTTTTCAGCTTGAAACAGGCTGACGACGGCGCCTGAGAGCGCTGCATGACGTCTCGCTCTGTGGGAAGTCCTTAAAGCGACAGTATCAACTCAAAATCTCTCATCAGCCGTTAAAATTTTCACCAAAAACCAGCTTAATTTTTCAAACCGTGTCCACTTCGATGTGTCTCACAGGTTTAGAAAAAATTTTGATCAAACAAAGCGCCAGTCTCTCAGCAATTTCTCAGACAAAGGAATTCCGACGAGGGGCTGGACGACTCCTCCCACAAGGAGTGCTCACAGGCGAATGACGTCACCGACAGGCGTGGAAAAACTCACGCATGTACACGAGGTTTCAAGCATGTCTGACGTAAAAACATATGAATGAAATCCATATAGTTTTTGAAAAAAATAAAAAGGACCTATACTTTATTGACAGCACTCGTACATTGGCCATATGTCAAAGCTGAGGCTTTCATTACGTATACTTTAAAATGCACACACACACACACACACACATTTGAGTTTATTGTGGTGGCTGAGTGTGTTCCACACATGGGAGTTTGTATGAAATTGGACTGCTGAAATTCCTGACTGCTTCTTCTTGGTCTTTACTTTGTTGCATATTTTTCCACTTTTGTTACACATTTCACTGTGACTAATTTGCCTTCCAAAATTGGAATATACTTTGTAGGGGTCAGGACGGATCTCCTCTAACAATGTCTCTTCAACTAAATGATCAATGTTCTTTTTGTAGCGCATGCGTCTCAGTGTTTTCTTCTTTCTTTCAGTGTTTTCAGGCTCAGTCGTACCAGAGGAGGAAAAAAAAATCATCAGTTTTATGGAAAAGAATTATTTTCACTGCATACAATAAAATCTGTAACCTGTGATCACAGTGAGCATGATTCATTGCTGCATTTTAACAAATGTTTAACACCGATATTAAGTGAGAATTATGTCTGATGTAGCAGTTTTAATGTTCCCTATCCTGAGCCATTAAGTATATTTGTGCTGGGGGGAGGGGGGAGTCATTTTAATAATCTGAGGTTAAATTAGTATTTGGGGCATATTTTGGTTATGTCACAGAGGTCTTAAATGAGCTGTCTCATGCCTATATGATCTCTAAATCTGGAAAATGTGAAAATTGACACACTGTAAACCCAAACAAGTTAGCAGAACTCAAAAATACTGAGGTAATCAATTGCCACAATATTTTTGAGTTCATAAACATAAAGTCAATTGTTCCCAGAACTTAGAAGTTTTGATTACATGCTACTTGTACCTCACAATTACAATTAAAGTCACCACAGCAGATCCGAGGTGGATCTGGATATTGACCTGACACAAGTTTTACACCAGATGCCCTTCCTGACGCAACCCCACATTACATAGAGAAATGTGGCAGGGGTGGGGTTTGAACCCGGAACCTTCTGCACCAAAATTAAGGGCACTGAGCACTTGGCCACCACCCCTGCTAAAGTGTTCACTAAGTCAACTCAAATATTTCCATATATAATTACTTAGTTCTTTTAACTTGTGCTTAAGTTATACTTTGAAGTTTTGCTTACTTAATATACAATTAGTTCAAGTCAATCAAAAATTCTGAGTTTAATTTACTCAAAAAACAAAACTATATTAAACAAACTTGAACTCTTTAAGTAAGTCAAATGTTTTCTTAAACCTTTGAGTTTACACAACTTTACACACTTTACTTTACTTTCAACTTTACACACATTAATTTGAACATTCAGGTTTAGAGTGCATAATTTAACATGACATATCATGAAATTTTAAAAGGTAGATGAAAATTGAATTTGCCATATATTACATTACATTACATATTACTTTACAATATAAAACATTTGCAACAAACATAAATTCCCTTTGGGTCAGTAAACAGTATTGCAGTACTTTTGAAACTGAAAATACAGACAGTATTGAAAATTAATCCTGCACATCCAGACGTTCCCGTCTGTCTGGCCGCATATTTTCATCTACATCGTAGAGAATATCAGCTCTGTCAGTGCGAGGAAAGTATCTTCTTGAGTGCCGAATCCACCCTCTGCAGGCCTCTGCTGTGATGTCATCACATGCTGCATCCATTAGGGATGTGAATCGTACAACAACTCACGATTCACACGATTCACAATTCTTGGGGTGACAATTTGATTCAGAATCGATTTTCGATTCAAAGAGCTCTGAGAAATAGTTCTATTACTTAAAAAATGTTTATGTTTAAGAAAATGCAGCTTTACAAGATTAATCAAGTGATTCTAGATGTAAATTTACTTATCTGCTTTGCTCGTTCAGAGTTGGCTGGAAGTTTAGAGATGCACTGGTCAGTAGTCGGCAGATACCGCTGCTCCCCTCTTTTAGCTCCAGGTGATGGCGTAGCAGGTGGGCTTGCGGATTTGAAGTGTTTCCGAAGTACTTGACTTTCATTTTGCAGCTTTTGCACACTGCATAAGTCATGTCAAGCTCCTTCTTACACAGCAAATAATAAAATCCAAAATGCGCCCAAACATTTGCCTTCAGCAAAGACAGTGCTGGCTTGAATTAGCTCTTCGTCCGCCATGCTAAGCTGCAGCTCACAAATGTTTGAAGCATGCCGGACCCTCCCCTCGCGGGGACGCTGTAGTACGGAGGCCGTTGCCTGACAAACAGTACACACAGCGAGTAAGCAAGAAAATGTTTAAAAAAATGCTTTTTAAAAATCGATTCTTGGACATTTTGGATCGATTCAGAATCATAATAAATAAGAATCGTGATTTGGACAAGAATCGATTTTTTCCGGCACCCGTAGCATCCATGGCAGACCGCATGGTGATGTGGGTATGTGGATGCCGGTCATATACCTTCTACCTCCAGGAAGAGAAAAACTCCTCTGTTGGATTTAGGAATGGAGAGTAGGGAGGGAGATATTCCACGAGCATCCTGCCATGTGCTATAAACCACTGTCTGACCAGAGCAAAGTGGTGAAAGCGCACATTATCCCAAACTATCACATACTTGGTCAGATTGTCACCAAATTGATCTCTCATTCTCAGAGAGTACGTCCCTGTAAATCAAATCAAATCAATTTTATTTATATAGCGCCAAATCACAACACCAGTTGCCCCAAGGCGCTTTATATTGCAAGGCAAAAGCCATACAATAATCACAGAAAAACCCCAATGGTCAAAACGACCCCCTATGAGCAAGCACTTGGCGACAGTGGGAAGGAAAAACTCCCTTTTAACAGGAAGAAACCTCCAGCAGAACCAGGCTCAGGGAGGGGCAGTCTTCTGCTGGGACTGGTTGGGGCTGAGGGGAGAGAATCAGGAAAAAGAGATGCTGTGGAAGACAGCAGAGATCAATCACTAATGATTAAATGCAGAGTGGTGCATACAGAGCAAAAAGAGAAAGAAACACTCAGTGCATCATGAGAAACCCCCCAGCAGTCTAAGTCTATAGCAGCATAACTAAGGGATGGTTCAGGGTCACCTGATCCAGCTCTAACTATAAGCTTTAGCAAAAAGGAAAGTTTTAAGCCTAATCTTAAAAGTGGAGAGGGTGGCTGTCTCCCTGATCCTAATTGGGAGCTGGTTCCACAGGAGAGGAGTCTGAAAGCTGAAGGCTCTGCCTCCCATTCTACTCTTAAAAACCCTAGGAACTACAAGTAAGCCTGCAGTCTGAGAGAGAAGCGCTCTATTGGGGTGATATGGTACTAAGAGGTCCCTAAGATAAGATGGGACTTGATTATTCAAAACCTTATAAGTAAGAAGAAGAATTTTAAATTCTATTCTAGAATTAACAGGAAGCCAATGAAGAGAGGCCAATATGGGTGAAATATGCTCTCTCCTTCTAGTCCCCGTCAGTACTCTAGCTGCAGCATTTTGAATTAACTGAAGGCTTTTCAGGGAACTTTTAGGACAACCTGATAATAATGAATTACAATAGTCTAACCTAGAGGAAATAAATGAATTAATTAGTTTTTCAGCATCACTCTGAGACAAGACCTTTCTAATTTTAGAGATATTGCGCAAATGTAAAAAAGCAGTCCTACATATTTGCTTAATATGCGCATTGAAGGACATTTCCTGATCAAAAATGACTCCAAGATTTCTCACAGTATTACTAGAGGTCAGGGTAATGCCATCCAGAGTAAGGATCTGGTTAGACACCATGTTTCTAAGATTTGTGGGGCCAAGTACAATAACTTCAGTTTTATCTGAATTTAAAAGCAGGAAATTAGAGGTCATCCATGTCTTTATGTCTGTAAGACATTCCTGCAGTTTAACTAATTGGTGTGTGTCCTCTGGCTTCATGGATAGATAAAGCTGGGTATCATCTGCGTAACAATGAAAATTTAAGCAATGCTTTCTAATAATACTGCCTAAGGGAAGCATGTATAAAGTGAATAAAATTGGTCCTAGCACAGAACCTTGTGGAACTCCATAATTAACCTTAGTCTGTGAAGAAGACTCCCCATTTACATGAACAAATTGTAATCTATTAGATAAATATGATTCAAACCACCGCAGCGCAGTGCCTTTAATACCTATGGCATGCTCTAATCTCTGTAATAAAATTTTATGGTCAATAGTATCAAAAGCAGCACTAAGGTCTAACAGGACAAGCACAGAGATGAGTCCACTGTCTGAGGTCATAAGAAGATCATTTGTAACCTTCACTAATGCTGTTTCTGTACTATGATGAATTCTGAAACCTGACTGAAACGCTTCAAATAGACCATTCCTCTGCAGATGATCAGTTAGCTGTTTTACAACTACCCTTTCAAGAATTTTTGAGAGAAAAGGAAGGTTGGAGATTGGCCTATAATTAGCTAAGATAGCTGGGTCAAGTGATGGCTTTTTAAGTAATGGTTTAATTACTGCCACCTTAAAAGCCTGTGGTACATAGCCAACTAATAAAGATAGATTGATCATATTTAAGATCGAAGCATTAATTAATGGTAGGGCTTCCTTGAGCAGCCTGGTAGGAATGGGGTCTAATAGACATGTTGATGGTTTGGAGGAAGTGACTAATGAAAATAACTCAGACAGAACAATCGGAGAGAAAGAGTCTAACCAAATACCAGCATTACTGAAAGCAGCCAAAGATAACGATATGTCTTTGGGATGGTTATGAGTAATTTTTTCTCTAATAGTTAAAATTTTATTAACAAAGAAAGTCATGAAGTCATTACTAGTTAAAGTTAAAGGAATACTCGGCTCAATAGAGCTCTGACTCTTTGTCAGCCTGGCTACAGTGCTGAAAAGAAACCTGGGGTTCTTATTTTCTTCAATTAGTGATGAGTAGTAAGATGTCCTAGCTTTACGGAGGGCTTTTTTATAGAGCAACAGACTCTTTTTCCAGGCTAAGTGAAGATCTTCTAAATTAGTGAGACACCATTTCCTCTCCAGGCACTTCTGATTTAAGGCTCTCTTTTTCAGAGGAGCTACAGCATCCAAGGTTGTGCTCAATGAGGATGTAAAACTATTGATGAGATAATCTATCTCACTCTCAGAGTTTAGGTAGCTACTCTGCACTGTGTTGGTATATGGCATTGGAGAACATAACAAAGAGGAATCTTATCCTTAAACCTAGTTACAGCGCTTTCCGAAAGACTTCTACTGTAATGAAACTTATTCCCCACTGCTGGGTAGTCCATTAAAGTAAATGTAAATGTTATTAAGAAATGATCAGACAGAAGGGGGTTTTCAGGGAATACTGTTAAGTCTTCAATTTCCATACCATAAGTCAAAACAAGATCTAAAGTATGATTAAAGTGGTGGGTGGACTCATTTACATTTTGAGCAAAGCCATCTGAGTCTAATAATAGATTAAATGCAGTGTTGAGGCTGTCATTCTCAGCATCTATGTGGATGTTAAAATCACCCACTATAATTATCTTATCTGAACTAAGCACTAAGTCAGACAAAAGGTCTAAAAATTCACAGAGAAACTCACAGTAACGACCAGGAGGATGATAGATAACAACAAATACGATGTCTGTCAATAAAGTATCATACCTTTTTTTTTTTTTTAACTATATGGATTTGATTCATATGTTTTCATGTCAGACAAGCTTGAACCCTCGTGCGCATGCGTGAGTTTTTCCACGCCTGTCGGTGACGTCATTGTCCTGTGAGCACGCCTTGTGGAAGGAGTGGTCCCGCCCCGTCGTCAGATTTTCATTCTCTGGAAATGGCGGAATGATTTGGGGGTTTTTTCCATCAGAATTTTTCAGAAGCTGTTAGAGACTGGCACCTGGAAACCATTTGAAAAATTTATCTGGCTTTCGGTGAAAATTTTACGGGCTTCACAGAGAATAAGGACTGTTACTACAGCTTTAAGGACGGCTTTAAGGACGCTCGGCGCCGCGCTCCAAGCTGCGACGACGAGGCAGAAAATGCCAGATCATTTCTAAGCTGATGGCTCTGTGGATACGAGACCATCGTTTTTTTTCTCTCTCAATGTAGAATGGTGTCCTTTCAGGCAGTAATAGACACCATGGGCGCTCAGTGGTGAGCACTCTTGCTTCAGAGCAAGAAAGTCTGCAGTCTGATTCCACCTGTGTCCAGTTCTTTTCTGTTTGGAGTTTGCATGTTCTCCCTGTGTTTGCGAGAGTTTTCTCAGCGCTTGTCTGTTTCCATCATCATAAACATCATGATCATCACTATCACCATCAAAGACATGCACATTTAGGGTCTGCTCCTTCCTCTGCACCTGACAGAGGCAGTAGTTCTACATCTGGAGTTGGTCTCCGGGTGCCGGATCGTAGCTGCACACTGCTCTTAGTGGCTGGAATGTAATTTCGATGGTTAAATGCAGAAAACAAATTTGTACAAAGACAATCAAGGCGCCTCTTTTTTCACATCAATGGACTCTGGTTTGTTTTTGATGTGATTCATTAGGGGCGGTGTGAACACAGTAATAGCAGGTTGTACTCTCACTACCTTTTTACCATGCCTGAGCATGATTGCACCACCCCCCTCCCCCCGTCACTGCGGTGCTCTCACTTTGCACTACATATTCCAGTGTCGCTGACCGAACATTAATAACATTACAAGATAAAAAAATCAATAAAGATAAAAAAAAAAAAAAACTATGTACATAATATTGCAGAGGAAAACACAATTAAACAGAAACCATTTTTCCATAAACAAAAAATAACTCTCTGAAGGAAACTGGCTGTGAAACTAATGTTTACTTGTGTTGTCTTAAGAGTGCCATTACTTATGCAACCCTTCATTTTGGCTTAAGCTGTACAGATTTGTTGTCACTTTGAGTTTGAAGAGGATAATTTAACAAATTTGAATCGAGAAAAGCCTGAATGACACCCCCCCCCCCCCAAAAAAAAGAAAAAAGGCATATGTAAATGGAAACATGTAAAACCCCAAGGGAGTGAGTACTTTTTATAGGCACTGTAATGTTTGTTGTTGTTTTGTGTGTGTGTGTGTGTGTGTGTGTGTGTGTGTGTGTGTGTGTGTGTGTGTGTGTGTGTGTGTGTGTGTGTGTGTGTGTGTGTGTGTGTGTGTGTGTGTGTGTGTGTGTGTGTGTGTGTGTGAATATGGAAGGACTCCAATCTCAAATCTCAGGCTCCAGTATTTCCAGGACTGTCCCTGCCAATAGTCACAATAATTCCAGTCACACACACACTCATCATCAACTGCATATCCAAGATTGAGTCCTGGGGGGGCTGGAGCCTATCCCAGCAGTCATAGGACATGAGGCATGGTACACACTGGACAGGATGCCAGTCTGTCGCCGGGTCACATATACACAAACCAACACATGCACACATACGGACAATTAAGTTTCCAATCTGCCTAACCTGTATGTCTTTGGATGTGGGAGGAAGCTGTGGCACCTGAAGAGAACTCAAACACAAACATGAGGAGAACATGTAAACTCCACAGAGAAAGGCCACAGGTGGGAATCGATCCCATGTCCTTCTTGCTGTAAGGCAACAGTGCTAATCACTAAACCACCATGCTGCCCTGGGAATAATAATCCCAGTTAGAATGATTAATTTATGGTTTATTAACCGATGTCACATCACTGATATGCACTCTCTTTGAAAACATCTGGATTTTGAGCGCCAGACACAAACAAGTTGCATTTGCAAATTAATATTTCACTGTGTGTTTACATCCGTTCATGGCTAAAGCTGGGAATGGAAACAGGTTCATGCATGTGTGTAAAATAGAGCATTGACTGAGATTTATAAAAGAGATTCACACATACATATCCTCCTGACTACCAGGAAGGTAGTCAGGAGGATATGGCATTATAAAAATGGTGAAATGAATGTGTGTACACAATTTTGCTTTGTGTGCACAGAGTTTGAGCTGTGATTCTACACAGTTTTATACCGAGCAGCGGTATAAAACTTATAAGCGAGGATGTTGACAGATGGGCGTGACGTCAGTCGTAGTCCATCCAACTCAGTGTCCACCATGACCGCAACTGGAAGCACACTTTCGTCACTGCAAACAGGAAGTTAAAACAGGAATTACACAGGAACTACACAAGAAGCATGATGGAAGAAACCAAGGTGCACGATGAGAGAACGTTGTTACCTGGTTACCGCTCTCACTGGTGGTCGTCCCGTTGGACACCAGCGAAAAGCTGAATACACTGAGCGAGCTGCATGACAGCTTCCCTCAACAGAGTAGTTCGGAAAAATTAATTAATATATTCCGTTTGCATACTAATTAAAAGGCAGGAAACGCATAGAAATAGCATTAACTGATTACCGCCTTTGCTGCATTTGTTTAGCGATGGTCACACCGGACACCAGCGAAAGGCTGGCGTTGGAATACACTGAGTGAGCCGCATTACTGCCATAACTTTGATCAACAAAGTGAAGCGTCACTGTCCACTCTGAGTTGAAAGGAAAAATAAAACTCCCATCAGAATCTTTCATTAAATAATCCAGTTACTACTGTGTCACGTAGACGCTGATTCATTCATAAATGTATGGTTTATGTATGGTAAAGGCTTCGTGTTTCCAAAACGCTCCGTTTGCTTGGTGAGAGCGAGAGAGAGCAGGAGGATGGAGGGGGCTTCACTCATTTTCACAATGAAAAATTAACAGTTTTCACTGGAACTGTTTAGAAACTACAAACTGTTTACAAGCTTCAGTGTAACAGGAAAGTGGGGAAAAAGTTTTTATAATTGCAATTTAATTAATATTCCACATGTCAGTAGTGCTGGGTTGAAAACATCAATTTGCAGATTTTTAATCAATTCTCATTTTAAATCCAACAGATCGATTCATCCATCCATCCATCCATATATATATATATATATATATATATATATATATATATATATATATATATATATATTAGAGGGTTGGGAGGGTTACTTTAAAAATGTATTCCGATACAGTTACTAGTTATCTGTTGAAAATGTAATCAGTAACGTAATCCAAGTACCATAATATTAAAGTAATGTAATTTGATTACTTTCAGTTACTTCTGGATTACTCCAATATCAAATATGCTAATACAGACAAAAGAAACTAAATAGAAATAGTCTTGACTACATAGTACAGTTTATTAAGCAAAAATAAAACTTTCTTTTACATGGCATGCTCTGTTTTACTTCACATTATGAATTAAGAGCATCCACAATATTGTTTTAAAGCACATCCAGTGTTCACCTGCTACATTTTCAACAAAAAATGCCAAACAAATGAAGGATAATGAAAACTCAGGCGTGTGCGGATGAATTTGTAATTAAAAGTGGCTTGCAGAACAATATACAAAACAAAAAAAGTCTACTACTTGTTCAGTAAAATTATCTTACTTTAGTCTTTCACGTAGCATTTATACCATGTTTAACATATCAGTCCACTTATTGAACTTTCAAAATAAGAACAACAGCATAATGAAAACCATTAAGTAAATCCTGTCAGTAAGGAGGCGTGGTCGCCATTTTAATTCCGGGCAAGTTAGTGATTTGCGTGCATAGAAGTTCAAGAAACAGGTGGAAAAGCTGCGCATGTTGGCAAAACCACAAACGGAGGAACAAGGGAGACAATGTTTCCTTCCATAAGTAAGTGGTTTTGGTTCTTCTTGTCACTTTGTCCATGATATTTGGATGATAAACAGCTGTATGTTTCCTGCCGTACCTGTGTCGCCCGATGACACGGACCATTAACTCTTCACTTATGTCTAGTTGATATTTTCCACTGCTAGACCAATGTCTAGTTAAAATACTGGTCGTTAGTGATTAAAAGTGTTCGACAAGACTAGGGATTTTTTTTTAATTTGCACCTTAAAATAATGAGATTATAATGACCCGCGCTGTGCCGCTCACAGTCACACCAACACATAGAGATGTGTACCCACACCACTGACTTCATGAATGAAACTCGGACAATAAAGGATAATATGTGTAAAAAAATAAATAAATAAATAAATATATATATATATATATATATATATATATATATATATATATATATATATATATATATATATATACACGAGGGCTGTCCGTAAAGTATAGGTCCTTTTTATTTTTTTCAAAAACTATATGGATTTCATTCATATGTTTTTACGTCAGACATGCTTGAACCCTCGTGCGCATGCGTGAGTTTTTCCACGCCTGTCTGTGACGTCATTCACCTGTGAGCACTCCTTGTGGGAGGAGTCGTCCAGCCCCTCGTCGGAATTCCTTTGTCTGAGAAGTTGCTGAGAGACTGGCGCTTTGTTTGATCAAACTTTTTTCTAAACCTGTGAGACACATCGAAGTGGACATGGTTCGAAAAATTAAGCTGGTTTTCAGTGAAAATTTTAACAGCTGATGAGAGATTTTGAGGTGATTCTGTCGCTTTAAGGACTTTTCACGGTGCGAGACGTCGCGCAGCGCTCTCAGGCAGCGTCATCAGCCTGTTTCAAGCTTAAAACCTCCACATTTCAGGCTCTGTTGATCCAGGACGTCGTATATATATATATATATATAATGGTTTTAGGAGCCGTGCTGCGTTGAACACAGCAGCTGCTGCAGCAAGACGCCTCAGCTCAGCAGCTTGAACAGCGCAGATCCGTGTAACTTTCAACATTAATATTTGGAAATGTATGAGTGTCAGAGCAAGTTAATACTTTCCTGACATAATTTAATGTAATTTAATTTTACTGGCTCGATATCCAGGTCAAAATGACATTTTAACACGTATTTTGCGAGCATTTTTCTGAGTGTGTTCAGTCACGAATCTCCATTGAAAATGCATTAACATCCGGGTACTTCATCAATATTTTGCCCGGTTAGGAGACATCATGTCGCTGTCCATGAAGGGACATTTTCGTTTCAAAGAAAAAAAATATTATATACAGATAATATCATGAAATGCATTAAAATTGTAATCCTGTGAACTAATCCCCAGTTTTACTAAATATACCTGTAATCTGAATACGTCTTTTTTTCTGTAACTGTAGCGGAATACAGTTACCTTTTTTTTTGTATCCTAATTATGTAATGCCGTTACATGTATTCCGTTACTCCCCAAGCCTATATATATATATATATATATATATATATATATATGTTTTTATCTTTGTTACAGCCTTACGTTAAACCCAAAAGAAACAAGGCATCAGGCCAAAACACAGAAGCCTGTAGAAATGTACCTGTGTTAGGGCCAATGAACCGGGTACCTCTGGCGCCCTCTTTTGGTTGCCATTCTGCCTGTTTGTAAAATAAAAATACTGCTCTGACATTCTGGGAGGGGGATTGGTCCGTGCCATCAGTCCTACAGCCATCCTTATTAACTACCAATACTTCATTAATTTTCTGTCAAATGTCAGTATAATACTAATATTAATATATTGCATAACTAGACAATTAGGTAACAGCTCAAAATGGTTTTAATAACGCTAACCCAAATCGATATTGGATTGAATTGAAATAATCAATTCTGAATCTTAAGAATCGGAATCAAATCGATTTTTGAAATTTGAATCGTTACCTAGCT
This sequence comes from Thalassophryne amazonica, assembly GCF_902500255.1. Taxonomy (NCBI): domain Eukaryota; kingdom Metazoa; phylum Chordata; class Actinopteri; order Batrachoidiformes; family Batrachoididae; genus Thalassophryne; species Thalassophryne amazonica. The sequence continues at coordinate 118,534,562 of NC_047105.1, forward strand.
GTAGTTGTCAGTGCCACATAATTCAGGAGAATAAATATCTTTTGTTGTGTAAACATCACTTTTTTAAATTAAATCATCAACCCCTGAAGAAAATTACTAAAATAATATTGTCCAATTGAATCTTCAATTTTTTACAGTATGTCAATCAAACAACTTCAATATTTTTCCATAGAGAAAAATGTTGCTCGGTCAAAGGCTTTGCCTTCATTATATTCCATAAGGCTCCAGGTCTTAGTACCTCACCAACACCCCCAGCACCTGTTTTTGCATCAATATCAGTTCAGATCCCATAACCGATAATTATCAAAGCTAATGTTTTTGCTAGCAGATTAGCTTTTCAGATATCTTTTAAAACCATCAGCAGACCAATTATCTTCTGATGAATTCAGTTCTGATAACCTTCAGTCCGCTAACATGATGACATCATCAAGTGCAAAATATGATTGGCTGGTCGATGCAGGGAGCATTGTGGGTAGTGTAGTTCAGGTTCACTTTGGACGTTACAGTGAGTGTTATCGTCCGCTCGATGCAGAAACAAAACATACTAATTTTAACATTATTTTACTTTATTTCTTCGTGGCTGATGGCATAATTTAATCGCCTAATTTAATTTAATTGCATATTTTAATTTAACCCTCTGGGGTCCGAGGGCATTTTTTGGACAGTTCACTCGCCTGGCATAAATTTTTTATTATTGCTGTTAACAGCTCTTCCTGCATCCCACAATAAAGTTTTATGTCTCTTTTTTTCAGGACAACATGTGCTTTCAGAATATATATGCCATAGTAGTGTTTGATAAGTGTAATAAAGTTTTACAATCAAAAATAGGCAAGGAAAAAATAAAGTGAAAAAGAATCTTCCACACGCATTTATTCAAAACATACAGCAAACTATAATAAATAACTGTTCTGACACTTTATAAACGGAATTTGAGGTCTTGTGTGAAAGACTGCACAACAAAAAGGTTCAACCAATAAACACAAATGCACATTTTGAACAATATATACAAAATGGTCTATGCGTTTTGTTGTCCATTGATATGGTAAACAGTGCTTTACGCAGAGAAAGCAACAGAGTTATCCAGTAACATTCACATGCAAACTAGTGGAGCAATCCTGATAGTTACACACTCTTTGTTTGAGCACGTGAGATTATCAGCAGAGGCTCTCCATCTGCTTCACTGATCGCAGTGCATAATGGCGCAGGGCGCATGGAGACCAATAGTATGTACTCATTGGAGCACCCAGGGGGCTATTCAAACGGGCCAACAAGTAACATATCACTCCTGAAAACAAGCTTTGGCTTTTCACGTGAGGTAAATCTGCCCTACGATTGGATTTTGGAAAACCATGCGACGGTGAACCAATTCAGATTGGACACTCACATTGCGCAGATGGCCGATGGCTGGCTAAAAAGTCTGCGGAGTTAACTTTTCAGCAAAGAAAAAAGTTTCTATCTCATATAATTAAAAAGTTATTTATAATTTAGTAAAGCTTGGTCTTAGCCATGGTATATGACAGCGTCAGCCCCAGAGGGGTAAGGGGAGATGAGATCTCACAGCGCAGCTGTGTACAGAGGGACTTTTCTTAGACACCATTTTAGATAACCAGGATGCTTTATGTGGATTATTTCTTCAGAATTTAATTTAATGAACTAACAGGTAACAATTTATATTTATTACATGTCTTTTACTCTGCCAATCAATGCATTAATGGATGTATTTCAGTTGTTTAAGCCACAGGGTTCAGCGTGTGAAAAAAGCGGCAGCTTTTAGCTTGTAAATGACGGTGTATATAATTCCGAGATAAACTGTAACTTCTAATACTGTGTTTTACTGCTTTTGAAAGATGATGACAGTGTTTGGGGTTTTATTTTTTTATTCATTCATTTTTCGTGCGTTCTTTATGTCTTTGTGATCCTTGAATTTACCCAGCGGCCCCTGCGGCACTTATCAGAAGCCGACAGTGTGATCTGATGTGGCCGCGACCGGATCAATATAATTTTTTAGCTATTTAGCGGTTTAGCGTCATAAAAGATAACTTTTCGGTTATCAGATTAATGGTTATCAAAGCTAACTTTTTGGTTAGCTGTGCCCACCACTGATCTCTGGTGCTTCGAACTTGAACAATGCTTTTTTAATTTTGCAATATATATACAGGTTATTGATTTTTTTTTCTCCGCAGATGCCTCTGAAGAGGCTTTCTTCCACTCCTGTGAGTGTAGCACATGTGGCTCAGCAGCATTAAGTGTAAGAGCTGAGTAGCTCTGTCCATGGAACATCATTAATGTCACATTAACACCCTGTCAATACATGCTGGCACAGCCGCAGCGTCTCCACAAACTGCGTGCAAACAGTCCTCAGTCTCTCACATAAAAGATGCTCTGAAGGAAGATGTCAAGCTGAACATGAAATTGTGAGCATATGAAAGCACAGGGCTGTGCACCTTTACTGTTTCAAATGTAATTTATAAAAAAAAAAAAATAGTCATCCTCACTCAGATAGAAGGGATGTTCAAGGTGTTCATCAGGTCCAAACCTGAGGTGAGCTTCTGCCATGCAATAGAAGAATGCTCAACAACTCAGCAGCAGCCACCACTAAAGAGAGTAATCTTCTGCTGTGGTGTCATCTTTTCCAGAGATGAGGTGCCATATTGGCAATCATTATCTCAGCAGTAAGGACTGTGCAGTATAATGATGATGGAAAAATGTCCAGTGTTTTATAGTATGCTCTATGGTTTATTTTGTGGGGTGCATTCTGTTTTGCAAGCCACTCTCATTTTGCCCGGTCGATAAAACAAGCTCATCCACAAGAATTCACTCCTGCCTGAAAGCCCAAGGCTCTCTGTCATATGTCATAGCACAAATGTAGATCAGAGAAGACTGAAAGCAGAAAGTTACTCGAGCACACAAGGGGGCCTGAAAAAAGTGGGATGGGTTTAAAATTAGCTTAAACTGTTGGAATAACATAACCATAACCATCCCTGGTTCTCAAGACCAGGCACCTAAGTAGCTCTACTCTTCTGTTTTGTTTTTTTTATATAAGTTATTTAGATGTACCTTATGCTGCGTTTACACATAACAATGACAAGTCACGAATGCCACGAAGGATACATTCTTGGTCGCTGATCACGAATGTGATGATTTGAGGTAGAGGCGTCAAGTGTCCTCAGGAACTGCTGCAACCTCTTACCACGTGTTACGATTAATGGCACGTGTTGCTGGAGAATTATAAGGAACCATTACGCATGGTCAAGAATAATGTTCCGTGTTATCGCGGGTAACAGCGCATCGTTAAGTTCTGTCACGTTGTGAATGAGGTGAATTTTCTCCACACACACACCCATATTCATCAAACCATCAGTTGTTGAACAATTCAGTTCGCTCCAGTTTGCTCCTCAAAATCCACAGCAGAACAACTTTGTGACTGCATACTTAGTTGGGTTCTGTGCCATGGAGTGGCGCAGAAAGGAGGAGGAGACTGAGAGAGCCAGATGTTTGGCTTCACGCGGCTCCTGTCTCATGCGTTTTCCCAAACATCAGGCACAGCAGCAGCAACAGGTGGAACACCTGCAGGAGCGTGCTGAGGAGCACTGTAACAAGCCTCATGTCCAACGTGGCATCACTGTCCTTCTTCAGCATACTGCAGCAATGAAACTGAATGCTGTACAGCAGGGTTTAATTGTGCACATGTCAGAGAAGAACTCTGTCACACTCTGTTAAGGATCACCACTAATCAAGATGGATCAACATGGTCAGTTGCGACCTCCACGACATGAGGTGAAATGAGGGTGGTGTGTGACATTCGTGGAAGATTTTTTGACAGCCAAAAACATGCTCCACGAAAATCACTAATATCACGCCCATCACGCACTGTTAAGAAACCTATTCAGATGCATTAAGTCAAGTTAAGAATGTCAGGAATGTGCCAATGACGCAAATATGACATTCGTAACGCATCTTGCCTATGTGTAAACGTACCATTAGTATATACTAGTAGAGTTCCACCATATATTTGGAATGTATAATAGAAGATATACCTTCCTGAATTTTCATGGAAAACAAGAGCAACCAGAGATTTCTGACATCCATCAATCCACATCCAGATCACCTCCAAAATTCAGTGAAGTCTTCCATGCCCTAATATCTATCTGTGGTGCAAATTTGGTTGGAATCCATGAAGCATTTTTGAAGTAATCCTTCAAAGCCTATATAAAGTGAAACCTGAACCAGAGTCAGGATCCGGATCCAGATGACCTCCAAAATTCAGTGGAGTCTTCCATGCCGTAATATCTATATGTGGTGCAAATTTGGTGAAAATCTGTGAAGGAATTTTGAAGTAATCCTTCAAAGCCTAAATAAAGTGAAATCTTGATCCAGAATCCAGATCCAGATCCGGATCACCTCCAAAATTCAGTGGAGTGTTCCATGGCCTAATCTGTGGTGGACATTTGGCGAGAATCCATGAATTATTTTTCACGTAATCCTTCAAACCCTATATATCTGGATCACCTTCAAATTTAATGGAGTCTTCCTTGGTCTCATATCTATCTGTGTTGAAAAGTTTGTCAAAATACTGTTCAGTAGTATTGACCGAATTTTGCTAACAGACAGACAGACACATAAAATAATAACTAAACGCAGATGATTTTATTTCATCCTTGGTGGACGTAATAACACCAGAAAATGAAATAACATGGAGACCACAGCAAAACACTGAAATGTGACTGATGACAAACAAAAGCTATGTTTCAATGAATATCTCCTAATTTATCAACCAAAGGGATCAAGCCAACACTAAGTCAACTGAAACCCTTGGACCAAATGACCAGACTGTGCGCTTGTTAACATTATTTTAATAGCTAATTGTCAAAATGTGTATTTGTTCATTTGTCTTATATTCCATAAAGGAATGAGAAGAGCAGTCGTGCGAGTGCTTTATTGATGTTGCTAATCTTGATACATTAAAGTCTTTGAACCAGTCCCTGTATGTGTCACTTCAACAGCATCTACCTGAAAAGCTGTTTCAACTGAAACACAACCTTTTCCTTTCACTTCCTTTTTCTTTCCTCCTTTTATGAAAGCTTTGTTTCTCATAAACCATTAGACACGACTGAAAGCATGCAGTAACATCCTTGGCAGATGTAAATACAGAGTAGCAGTGTCAAATAAATAAATTAAAGGCTATATTTCTGTTTGAGTCGAGTAAAACGAAATGATTTGGAGTTTTGGTTTCCTCCAAGCACAGGTTTGACATCTAGTCTAATGCTCCAAAACAAACACAGGAAAATGTTTCCATTGTTCTGCATTCATTAGCCTACTTCCAAAACATTTATTTTGAAGCACAGTACCTGAATCATTATGCATACAGTATAATCACATTTTTGTTGAATAAAGATTTAGCCCATGTCAAACAAAGCTTGTGGTTTTTGTGGGAAAATGTTTGAATCTGTTGCGCCTCACTGAAACAGATCTCTCTTAGCCAATTTCTGGCACCTGATTGTTTACTCCAGTGGCTGAAAAACAATCAAATACCCAATCAGGGTATGCTATAGTGAGTAATCTGTGGTAATAGTAGGGTTGTAGGACATAAGTAAGTATGTAAGTAAGTAAAGTTTATTTATATATAGTGATAAAATCACAAAGTGCTTCATATAAGAACAAAGAAATTAAAAACAGCAGAAACATAAAACAGAAAAAGTAGGTCAAAGCCAGCCTATATAAATGCGTCTTGAGCTTCACTTTAAACATTTTCAGTTGAGTCAACAGAACGTAAACCCAAAGGCAGTGCATTCCACATTTTAGGAGCCATCACCTCGAAAGCACAGTCTCCCCTGGTCTTCAGTCTTGTCCTAGGCACAACCAACAGGCGCAGAACCCAAGACCTCAGAGGCCTACTTGTCACATACGGATGTAATAGCTCAGGGATATAAGGTGGCATTTGACCGTGCAGCGCTCTAAAAGTCAGGACCACAATTTTAAATTGAAGACTAAAATGGATGGGGAGCCAGTGCAAAGTGGAAAGAATCGGTATTACATGTGACCTCTTTGATGGCCCCGAAAGAAGCCTTGCAGCCGCATTCTATACTATTTGTAAGTGGTCCAGAGAGGCTAAAAAAAGCGAGTTACAATAATCTCGACGTGATGAGACACACACATGAATGATCATCTCCATCTCAGCCCTAGACACAATCCTGCATAGATGGGCAATATTACATAACTGAAAAAAAAAAGCTTGCGCCAGGCGGGTAACATACGCATCGAAATTGAGTGACTGATCGAACGTAACACCTAAATTCCTGACTGCTGAGCTAACAAAAGGGGCAGGAAACAAAGGTTCCCAATCACAGTGGAAACAAACTCATCAGGGGCACAAACAAGGACCTCAATTTTTGCTGTGTTAAGGGACAAATAATTAGCTGCCATCCAGCCACAAATAACATCAAGACAGCTCTGAAGAGCAGAAACTCTAGAAACCATTTGAGGAGTGAATGAAATATATAGCTAAATGTCATCCACATAACAGTGGTAAGAAACTTCTTTAAAAGTACTCAGGATATGACAATATGTGAGCAAATATAGAGCAAAACCAGAATAGAGCCTTGAGGCACACCACAAGATAACATGGCAACAGCAAAGTCCTGTGCAAAAGATAAGATAAAAACCAGTCCAGTGCAGACCCAGAAATGCCCACCCAAGTCTTTAATCTCAATTAAAACCTCATGATCAACCGTATCAAAAGCTGCAGAGAGATCCAAAAGGACAAGCAGAATAGAATAAGAATTAGAATATTCACCTGCATCCCTATGCATTCAAGTATCATTTGAAATTCTGAGAAGGGCAGTTTCAGTAGAGTGCAAGTGACGGAACCCAGATTGGAATTTATCCAAAATATTAAGTCTAGTTAAAACCTCATTAACCTGTTTGGCCAACACTTTTCCTAAAACTTTAGAAATAAAAGGTAGTTTTGAAATTGGTCTAAAATTTTGACGAACCAAAGGGTCAGCATTCTGTTTTTTTTTTTTTTTAAGAGGGTGAATAACTGCCTGTTTAAGATATTGGGGGACACAGCCAGAAAGCAGTGACCTGTTTATTATCACTAAGATAGTGAGGCCGATAGAATGGAAGACCTTTTCAAACAGAGAGGTCAGGGACAATATCAACTGGACAGGAAGAAGGTTTCATTCTGTCAACCAGACCGGTGACCTCTTTCAATGATATTGGTGTCAAACTATGAAAACTGACGGCCAGGTAAAATATGGGATGGTAGGAGAAAGGGAGGGATTGATGTTTGCCCTGATATCGTGAATTTTACTTATTAAAAAAAAAATGTCACAGTCTTCGTTCAATTGAATGATAGCAGCAGGAGATGCAGGTGTAATAATATTTCTGTATCAAACAAAATTTATGTCAAACAAAATTTTTGGGTTCCGCCGACTGTTAGAAATGAATGTGAAAAAATAGGCAGCGCTCGCATCTTTCACCATATTGTGAACATGAGGTGAACATACCACACAATCAAACATTTGAAAACCGTGTATCATTTCTATATTTACAGCAAAAACACTGCTTTAGCCATCGGAAGCTAAGCTAAGCCACCTTGACACTTCCACAAATTTGATCCCCGCACTGGCATGCAATCCTGCATGTCAGTGACTAAACTCATCATAACGTGTGCGCGGCTGTGTGCTAGTGTGTAAACAAAATTTTGAAATGTTCAAAATTTCTGGCACGCATAAATTTCATGAAACCTGCGTGAACTCATCATGAACATTGTGTAACCTATTCGAAAACACTGTGTGTCATTGCGCACAGGGCATATGAACCTTAAATTAGATTTTGAAGAGATATTACGTCTGGCCATCAATTTGACCAGCTAACGTTTAGCGTAGGCTCGTGTGTCATACACCATACTAACATTGTGAGGAACTTTGATGTGATTTTTGATCCTACGTTGTCCTTTGACCTCCACATTAGAGATATTACGAGGACTGCTTTCTTCAACCTGTGAAATGTAGTGAAGATTCGTCCCATCATGTCTATGGCTGATGTTGAAACCCTGATTTCATTTCATTTCATTTATTTATTTATACAGGAAAAGGTTGAAAAGCACAATTGCACATTACCCCAGGCCTGACTCAGTAACACTGTTTTACAGCAGGTTCCTATTTTACACACAAACCTACACACAAACATTTCATTCAATCATTTGGACAATAGACCTAACATGTACAGCATGTTCATAAAGTGATCAGTCAAGTAAGAAAGGTAGGTCAGTGGTTACACGAGTATTCATTAAATTGTCTCTGTAAGTTTTTTAAATATCTCTGAGCTGATTGATCTAGTGCCCAGAGGGATATCATTCCACACCTTAGTGTAGATGTAGAACAGGGGTGGCCAAGTTCGGTCCTCGAGAGCCACCTTCCTGACACTCTTAGTTGTCTCCCTGCTCCAACACACCTGAATCCAATGAAAGACTCGTTAGCAGACTTTTAATGAGCCTTTCATTGTATTCAGGTGTGTTGGAGCAGGGAGACAACTAAGAGTGTCAGGAAGGTGGCTCTCAAGGACCGAACTTGGCCACCCCTGATGTAGAAGAATGATCTTTGTCCATAGGAGTTTTTATAAGAAGAGACTTGTAGCTGTTCTGCCGATGTTGATCTGGTGCTCCTTTGAGAGTTTGCAGTTGGTACTAGAGCCAACAAAGCTGGTGGGAGGTTGAAGTCTTTTTTAACCGAAAATAAAATCTAATAGCAATACTGCTTATATAGTTGTTAAAAGTCAGAGCATTTGATCTGGACAGGGCTATACAATGGTGGGTCCAGCCTGGAAGTTGACAGTGTATTTTGAAAGCTCTGTTGTACGGTCGAGCCACAGGATCAAGAACATCATTTGTGGTGAGAGACCATATAGGCAGACAGTAGGAGAGAGAGGAGAGGACTACGGCATGGAGGTACGTTGAGAAACAGAGGTTGTCAAATATGGTCTGATTTTGTTGTAGACATACAGTTTTTGTTGCAGTTTCTTGGTCAGAGAGTTGACATGTTTGTAATTAAGATGTGATTCATGCGTTTGTGTCTTCTAGCTTAGACTACTGTTATGATCAGACAAATAATGTGTTGCACTTTTCAATTTGTTTTGAGCATTTTTAAATTTTGACCTCTGTATAATTCTTCGATGATCCCTACCTGGCTACAACAACCAGCCTGGGGTAGCCATCACCCATGGACTAAAACTGGTCCATCCTTTCAGTGTTAACTTGCTCTTTCCACTGACCCTAAGAACTGTTCAATTATTACAACCCCTGGCAAAAATTATGGAATCACCGGCCTCAGAGGATGTTCATTCAGTTGTTTAATTTTGTAGAAAAAAAGCAGATCACAGACATGACACAAAACTAAAGTCATTTCAAATGGCAACTTTCTGGCTTTAAGAAACACTATAAGAAATCAAGAAAAAAAGATTGTGGCAGTCAGTAACGGTTACTTTTTTAGACCAGGCAGAGGAAAAAAAATATGGAATCACTCAATTCTGAGGAAAAAATTATGGAATCACCCTGTAAATTTTCATCCCCAAAACTAACACCTGCATCATATCAGATCTGCTCGTTAGTCTGCATCTAAAAAGGAGTGATCACACCTTGGAGAGCTGTTGCACCAAGTGGACTGACATGAATCATGGCTCCAACACGAGAGATGTCAATTGAAACAAAGGAGAGGATTATCAAACTCTTAAAAGAGAGTAAATCATCACGCAATGTTGCAAAAGATGTTGGTTGTTCACAGTCAGCTGTGTCTAAACTCTGGACCAAATACAAACAACATGGGAAGGTTGTTAAAGGCAAACATACTGGTAGACCAAGGAAGACATCAAATCATCAAGACAGAAAACTTAAAGCAATATGTCTCAAAAATCGAAAAATGTACAACAAAACAAATGAGGAACGAATGGGAGGAAACTGGAGTCAATGTCTGTGACCGAACTCTAAGAAACCGCCTAAAGGAAATGGGATTTACATACAGAAAAGCTAAACGAAAGGCATCATTAATACCTAAACAGAAAAAAACAAGGTTACAATGGGCTAAGGAAAAGCAATTGTGGACTGTGGATGACTGGATGAAAGTCATATTCAGTGATGAATCTCGAATCTGCATTGGGCAAGGTGATGATGCTGGAACTTTTGTTTGGTGCCTTTCCAATGAGATTTATAAAGATGACTGCCTGAAGAGAACATGTAAATTTCCACAGACATTGATGATAATGGGGCTGCATGTCATGTAAAGGCACTGGGGAGATGGCTGTCATTACATCATCAATAAATGCACAAGTTTATGTTGATATTTTGGACAATTGAAAGGATGTTTGGGGATGATGAAATCATTTTTCAAGATGATAATGCATCTTGCCATAGAGCAAAAACTGCAAAAACATTCCTTGCAAAAAGACACATAGGGTCAATGTCAACGAGCAGATCTGATTTGATGCAGGTGTTAATTTGGGGGATGAAAATTTACAGGGTGATTCCATAATTTTTTCCTCAGAATTGAGTGATTCCATATTTTTTTCCTCTGCTTGGTCTAAAAAAGTAACCGTTACTGACTGCCACAATCTTTTTTTCTTGATTTCTTATAGTGTTTCCTAAAGCCAGAAAGTTGCCATTTGAAATGACTTTAGTTTTGTGTCATGTCTGTGATCTGCTTTTTTTCTACAAAATTAAACAACTGAATGAATATCCTCTGAGGCCGGTGATTCCATAATTTTTGCCAGGGGTTGTATTCAATTTGCAGCGCACACAGTCTGCACACTGATCTTCCCAAACATAGCCCTGAACATGTCCCCGTCACACCACTAATGGAGAGCTTCCCTCTTCTATTAAGGAACTCCATGCTCCTAATCTGAGTGTCACATAAAGTTGCACAATCTTGAAAACAATTAATATTATTGTTGCTGCAAACATGTCCAACCATTTCAGGACATTTTAAGCAGCCCAGAGATGCTGACGTGGAGTCATATTAGCGGCGTGTGACAGTAAAACCTCCCGCTGTGGGAATCAGAAGAAAATGTTCAGCTCTTCCTCCTACAGCGGCCCAGCCTCTGTTCTCCTCACACAGGTTACCACTCGTGTCTCGGTGGCTGTGACAGCTCATTGTCACACTTTGTGTGCACTGAAATGGAAGATAATTAACTGTAATGATAATGGCTGTCGTTTACAGTTTCAATTAGTGTTATTTTAATCATCGCTACTTTGTCGTCTGGCTGTGACTTGACAAGGATGTGCTGATAGCGTGCATGTGGCGATGACGTGAGGTGAACCTTGTTGCTCTGCCTGCCTGAGACAGAGGAAAGTGGGAGTGTCTGAGGACACCAGCTGTAATAGTTAAAGGTTTCAAAGGTGACGCCAAGATGTGAAGTGCACGCAATGTCAAAAGACAATCATTTCATCAAAAATGAAAGCAGGATCGAGTGCCTGAAACACAAAGGAGGTGAGGCACTGTTCAAATTGTAGGTTTTAGAGAGACACATGTTAAAAGCTCCAACAGAACTGCTTATCAGAGACCAATCATTTGGAAGTCATAAAAAGATCATCAGTGCCTGGTGTCACCGAAAAGCAATTCTAATTTTGAATCAACTTTTAATAACAATGGTGACAAGGGAGAAAATGTGTGTGTGCATGTGCATATGTGTGTTATATAGGCCCCATTCTCCCATCAGAGGGCCCGGTGCTCTTCATGCGAAATTCTGCCTGAAGAAGGAGTGAGGCGACGCACGCATGAGCATGGTCAATATCATGTATATCGGAATGTCAATTTCAATAAAATGTTTTATTTCATTTCAAATAGGTGGGGGCTTAATCAACTTTCTTCATATATTATACGAGCGAAGTGATGCGCAGCGGCGCAAAGCTCGCTAATGGTACATTGTGTCCCACACAGGAAGTGCCAAATATTGAGCCCACAGTTAAACAGGAAATGTCAAATGTTGAACACTTCCTGTATCAACACTTCCTGGATTGACAATAGCTGAGATCTCATGGAATCGCGTGGAAATTCAGTGGCAAGTTCACACTAAAACAGGAAGTGCCAAATTTTCAGCCCACAGTTAAACAGGAAATGTCAAATGTTGAACACTTCCTGGCATGGGTGGAGTTGGGTGTCACTGGAACACCTTGAAATCTGATTGGACACCCCAGGTACCACCCCAGATGATTGACATGTCGCGGCACCGCAGGTCTGGTTGAAAGGAACCATTTTAATTCTGTAACACATATTGACTGCTCGGTCTCTCCTCTACAGTAGTTGGTACTGTGTACCACAAAAAGTTCTAATCCACCTTAGTAGAAGAAGCTGAACACATTGTCTGAACCGTGGACTCCTAATGACACCAAACTTATATTGGTGAGTAAATGACCGCATTTTATGCCAGAAATGAGGTCCAGGTTCTTAAAAGCAGCATTTCTCCTTTAATTCGGGTTGCCTTATATATACACATTTTTCCGGTAATTTTAGATTAATAAAGCTAACAGACAGCAGCTGGTTCATGCTCTGTTGCCTTATTAGTGCAGCAGATAACTGAAACAATCCTTCAAATGGTGATACAAGCATCAAATTCAGCACAAATACACAACAGATGTTACAATTTTGATAAAACCTACTGTCCACTTGAATTATTCAATAGGCAGCTAGGTCAGGGGCAGTTGAAGAATTACACAGTGGTCAAAATTTTAAAATGCTTCAATCAAATTGAAAACTACACCACATTACTTGTCTGATCATAAAGATTCCAAAAAAGGTATAGTTTGGACTATCTGTGAGTGAATGTTATGTAGTTATGGGGTAAAAACAGCAAGAATGGTGACAAAGGTCAATTTGAGCTTGTACTTATGCCGAATTTGATGCTTGTATCACCATTTGCAGGATTCCGCTCTAAATATTTTCTTATCTGCTGCTGTATATGAGATGTAAGATGCTGCTCCTCAGTGTTTCTCAATTGCCCTGGAACACTTGGTATTTCACACATTTTAATTTGTTTATGCCATTTGAAATACTTTTTTTTTTCAAATATTATGTTCCTTAAACTCAAACTGAAAGCTGAAACTTAAAAAGAAGACCCGATAGTTCAGCTACAATTTGCCAGAAAGTACATCTGAGATGAAAGCCTAGATTTGTTGTTTTGGTAAAAGAAACTTTTATATTTCTTCATAATTGATTTAAATAAAGTCCAAGACATATTCAGTGACTTGGAAATGTTCATGTTTCCATCCCCTGACTTGTCTGAAGAAATCTGGCAATAAACTGATTCTTATTTACAGGTTTTATCAAGTTTTAGAGATTTGCTTTCAGTTGGAGTTTGAGGAAGATCATTTTAGAAATTTTTATTATTCTTTATATTTTTTTTTACATTAAAATGTGTGAAATACCAAGTTTTCCAATACTTTTGGAGAGCACTTTATATTTCAGCACCCCCTAAGCTCGCTTTCCATCGAAAATCCCTCAATTTTTCAGAGATGCTGTGACAACACTGCATCACTATGTCACTGCAGTGCGTTTTCAAGAAAACGAGAGGATTATTTTTACAGAGTACAGTACAGACAGGAATTTTGTGGCCATATGAGTTCATCTGACTCCTCAACACTATGTCAGCCTGCTGAGAGAGAGAGAGAGAGAGAGAGAGAGAGAGAGAGAGAGAGAGAGAGAGAGAGAGAGAGAGACACTCATATGACTTGCTTCAGGGCCTCTTCACACAGAACACGATTGAAGCCAACTAACGTACGGAGTAACTGCATGCCATTCGTGAAAAATCTGAGCCGCTTCAAACGCCTCGTACACCTGTCGCCGTAACATTTGCACACACAAGTGGCCGAAAGACAGCGAAAGCCCTGCACATGTTCACTTGATTCCCCTCTCAGCAGGTGTCGGCCAAATTCCAGGTGTCACACAAGAACATCTAACACCGCTCACTGGGCACTTAAAAAAGGCGGTGCTATTCACACACCTGGTATGATAGCAGAGAGCAGGCAATCACATTCAACCTGTCTGTGAAAAGTGTCTATGTGCCACACAAAAGTGGCGTAACCTAGCAACACACATGGGCGTGACTGTGCTGAACCCCCCCCCCCCCAACACACACACAAATGGTGTGTGGACTGTGTCATCATTGTCCACCCCCCCCCCCCAACACAAATGGCTTTTGGATTGTATGACCCCCCCCACACACACACACACATACACACCAACACACACACACCGTGGATCCAACATTGTCAGCTCACTGTCACTGTCCAGCGCAGTGTGGTCCTGGACTAGCTGACCGGTTCTGCACCTCAGCTGGTACATGCAGCGTACGTGTGTGTGGACGGTCGTGCTCTCATGACGACCAGCCAGCGTCTGTGCCGGCCGGCTTCACGCCGGCCGGCCGCCTGGTTTCACCGCATGTCCCCCTGTGATGTGCAGCTGTTCAGATATCTACGCTCGCAAGTCACAGCTCGGGAACACCTGTACTGGCTTGTAGGATATGAAGACGAATAACTACAGGATGAAGCATGAACGTTGGCATGCTGTCCTCGCGTGGGAGTAAATTAAAACATATCGCTTCAGCTGACCATCGCGTCAGCACACCGCAAAGCTGCTGAATATTGTGCCATGCAGGAAATCACCCCACGGGATGCCCCCGCAAAACGGGATTTCCCCACTTTGTAATAATTAAAATACAGATCACATTTGTTGCGGATCACTGCTGTTCATTATGCGAGCGCTTGGCTCTTCATGACACGGGAGCCAACTGGTTCGAGCACATCAGGTAATTTGCACTGGCTCCCTGTCTCTGTGAGAGCAGATTTTAAGGTTTTGTTATTGACTTATAAGGTTGTTCATGGACTGGCGCCATCTTATCTGGGTGATCTGGTGGAACTCTACGTGCCGACCCGGGCTTTGCGGTCGCAGGATGCGGGACTTCTCTGTGTTCCCAGGGTGAAGAAGAAGTCAGCAGGTCAAAGAGCCTTTTCGTATCGTGCACCCACCCTGTGGAACAGTCTTCCTGCGACCGTGAGGCAGTCTGAGTCTGTGGACATTTTTAAGTCAAGACTCAAAACCTATTTTTATTCTTTCTTATGGATAGTTTTTATTTTTATTTGTTTTATTCTTTTACTTCTGTTTTATTTATGTATTTGAATTTTTTTATTAATTTTTAATTATTTATTCAATTTTATGTTGACTTGTTTTATGTAAGGCACCTTGAGACGGCTTTGGCTGTGATTTGGCGCATTATAAGCTAATTAAATTAAATTAAATTCAGTTCATGTAAAACATGCATGAGAGAATAGTAATCCACGTTAATTTGTGTCTGTAGCATGGCCCAAGCAGAGGGTCACCCCTATGAGTCTGGTCTGCTTGAGGTTTCTTCCTCAGAGGGAGTTTTTCCTTACCACTGTTGCTCTGGGGGTTGGTAAGGTTAGACCTTACTTGTGTGAAGCGCCTTGAGGCAACCTTGTTGTGAACTGGAGCTATATAAATGAAAATAAATTGAAATGGAAAATTTCATTACTTCCTGGTGTGCGTCTAGGCAGAGGCTAAATCTGCTCTTTATAACAGACAAAGCATTAAAAATGGTGGTGTTTTTTTGTTGTTGTTGTTGTTTTTCCTCTGCTGCTGTGTGCTCGACTTTCCACATGCTCACACTGTGTTCATGCACGCGAACATGAGCATGCACAAAACCATCGTGGCAGTTTCGTGCACGTCTGTCCGACCATGCATTCCTCCCAACAGCAGGTGGAATGTTTCGTGGTTCCCCATTTCGTTTTTGGTTCATGGATTTTCTTCCAGTTTCTGCATCTTTGTGTTAGGTGTGAATAGGCCCTCAGGTTCTAGAATTGGCTATGAGGCATAGATCATCTAGAAAAGGGATTGAAACTAGAACTGACACTCTGTAGTTTCATAAATTGTCTGTGACATTCTGTCGTTGACATATTAATAAGCATGAAAAAAGCAGTTGGATGTAATGTTGCATCCAACCTCAGAGGATTAAAAGACACAATATTTACATGTGTTAATCTAACTGTCATATCACCTTCCAGCAGTATGCCTCTTTGTGTGCACTCCATCCATCCATATCTGTTTTGTTGCAAGAAATCTTCTCATACTTCCCACTTGCATCTGCTTGAAACAACAACACTGTGCACCTGGTGTACACTGGTTTACAGGAATGGCAGGTGATACTCTGTTAGGCTCAAGAATACAGTAAACCCAATCTGTTTGTACCTAGCTTTGGAGTAATTAAGCACATGGACTTACCCCATAAGCAGGATAGTTTGTCTTTCATGTTGTAGTCCTTTGGATTGTGTCCCATTTTGTTTATCTCCAGTTCACGCATGATGGGCTCTTTGTGGTTCTTCATAATCAAACCAGCTCAGCGTCAAATGTGCCTTTAATCAGCTAACCAAGAAACCAAACTGTATATGTTGCAGTAAGTCAGTCAAACACTCACACCTGCACAGAGGATTGTTTGTCTCCAGATTTTATCTCCAGTTGTGTTCTGTAGTCAGACCTTTATTTGTCTTTCCAACAGTAACATCTCATTTGCCTTTACTGTTTGTTGTGCAGTTTAAGTGAGTTTCTTGGAAATATCTCTTCAAGTGTGTGCTTTGGGCCCATTATCCAGACATCTCTGTCACTCCCGCGATCCGTTATGTCCAAGTTAATTCAAAAGGAGCTGAGCTTCTCTTTGCAGGATTAAAGCAAGCTGACGTGGCATGCCCAATTATCCCAATTATACCCAATTATTATAAAAGTGTTTTTTCATACACTACAATATAATACAAACTATAGATCAACAGGGTTTTTCAAAGCTAAAATCAAACATCCACTAAATCCACAATATGGATCAGATGTGGATCAAACTTAGTCTATTCATTGAGAGTGCCGATTTGCACCTCATTGTCACAAATGAGAGTAATTGAGGCACTTGTGCTTGAGAGATATATTTCAAACTGTACACCAAATGGACTTTTCAATATTAAATTGAAATGCCCACAAAATCCACAATCCAGATCAGATCTGGATCAAACTTTGTCATGCAATAGTGAGTGCCAGTCTGCATTGATTGGGGCATGTTTGGTTAAGATATAATGTAAAATATACATGGGGTTTTCAATGTTAAATTTAAATGGCCACAAAATCTCTAATCTGGATCAAATCCAGATCAAACTTTGTCACTCAATAAAGGATACCATCTATATACATAAATGACTACATCTGTCTGTCTGTCCAGGATAAACTCCCAAACTATAACATGTAGCCCTAAAAACTATATATATTCTGAATCCTCATGACATGGGGAACAAACTGGTGCCATTTTTTTAAAGGTTGAACTGAAAATTACCCCCAAAATAGCCATTAATTAAGACTATACAATGTTGTACCATGTGCGATAAATTCCCAAACTAATATGTAGCCCTAAAAGCTATATACAGTGAGGAAAATAATTATTTGAACACCCTGCGGTCATGGAGGGGTCTGAAATTTTCATCTTAGGTGCATGTCCACTGTGAGAGACATAATCTAAAAAAAAAAAAAGAAAAATCCGGAAATCACAATGTATAATTTTTTTATAATTTATATGTATGTTACTGCTGCAAATAAATATTTGAACACCTACCATCCAGCAAGAATTCTGTCTCTCACAGACCTGTTAATTTTTCTTTAAGAAGCCCTCTTATTCTGCACTCTTTACCTGTATTAATTGCACTTGTTTGAACTTGTTACCTCTACAAAAGACACCTGTTCACACACTCAATCAGTCACACTCCAACCTGTCCACCATAGCCAAGACCAAAGAGCTGTCTAAGGACACCAGCGACAAAACTGTAGACCTGCACAAGGCTGGGATGGGCTACAAGGTGATAGGCAAGCAGCTTGGCGAGAAGGCAACAACTGTTGGTGTAATTATTAGAAAATGGAAGAAACACAAGATGACTGTCAATCTCCCTTGGTCTGGGATTCCATGTAAGATCTCACTTTGTGGGGTAAGGATGATTCTGAGAAAGCTCAGAACTACACAGGAGGACCTGGTCAGTGACCTGAAGAGAGCTGGGACCACAGTCACAAAGATTACATTAGTAACACATGATCTGTCATGGTTTAAGATCCTGCAGGGCAGCAAGGTCCCCCTGCTCAAGCCAGCACATGTCCAGGCCCGTTTGAAGTTCACCAGTGACCATCTAGATGATCCAGAGGAGGCTTGGGAGAAGGCCATGTTGTTGGGAAAGTGTAGGAACACGGACCCACAACAGGGGGCGCAAATGAACGGACAATGGAGAAAGTCAAATCACAAAGTTTTACTGTTGTGAACTCACACAACAAACACAACAGATTTACAAATACAGCAGTAACCGAATTCCAAAGGTGTCGTGTGGGCAGGCTCGACGATAGGAGACGTCTGTCCGAGTCGAACCGGAACCACCCGATTTCCTCTGCCACCGAACCCCGGGGATACTGGAGCCGCCAAGTCCCGAACCCCAGGTGGCCACTGCCTCCGCTCGTCGGATCCGGTACTGCTGGCAAGGAACAGATACAGTCAGGTGTGGGTGCGGCTGCACCCAGCAACACACAGGGTGGAAACACCACCTCCACCTCTTGTCAGGAAAATACAGGTGAGTGCAGGAATGTGAGTACTTATCCAAAATACAGTCTCCTGCTGTCTTTTCTCTTTCTGTGTAAAGGCAAAAAGTATTTAATGGTCAAAAGATGATCCGTTTGGCTGGATACGTTACCTCCTTGGTAGAGCGATATCTCGGCAATGAGGTGGAGATGCCGTCCTGCTGATATACCTCCCTGTTGATTGATATCAGCTGTCTCATCTCAGGTGATGGGTGACAGCTGTCACCCTGGCTGCTCCTGTGAGGCGGCAGCGCCCTCTGGTGCCTGGAGCCCGCACTCCAGACAGGGCGCCCTCTGGTGGTGGTGGGCCAGCAGTACCTCCTCTTCAGCGGCCCACACAACAGGACCCCCCCCTCAACGGGCGCCTCCTGGCGCACGACCAGGCTTGTCCGGGTGGCGACGGTAGAAGTCGGCCAGGAGGGCCGGGTCCAGGATGAAGCTCCTCTTCACCCAGGAGCGCTCTTCGGGGCCGTACCCTTCCCAGTCCACCAGATACTGCAAACCCCGGCCCATCCGTCGGACATCCAGGAGCCGGCGTACAGTCCAAGCCGGCTCGCCGTCGATGATCCGGGCAGGAGGTGGTGCCGGACCCGGAGTGCAGAGGGGTGAGGTGTGATGAGGTTTGATTCTGGAAACATGGAACACTGGATGAATCCGCAGTGAGGCCGGAAGCTGAAGCCTCACTGCGGCGGGATTGATGACCTTGAGAATTTTGAACGGACCAATGTATCGTTCCTGTAGTTTTGGGGAGTCCACTTGTAGGGGAATGTCCTTGGTGGACAACCACACTTCCTGCCCAGGACGATACGTAGGAGCCGGGGTCCGCCGCCGGTCTGCATGGTTCTTCGCCCTCGTCCGGGCCTTCAACAAAGCAGAACGGGCGGCACGCCACACCCGACGGCACTTCCGTAGGTGGGCCTGGACCGAGGGCACACCGACCTCTCCCTCGACCACCGGAAACAACAGGGGCTGATACCCCAAACACACCTCAAAAGGGGAGAGGCCGGTGGCTGATGATACTTGACTGTTGTGGGCGTACTCGATCCAGGCCAGGTGGGTACTCCAGGCCGTCGGGTGCGCGGCTGTCACACAACGTAGGGTCTGCTCCATCTCTTGGTTGGCCCGTTCTGCTTGCCCGTTGGTCTGGGGGTGATACCCGGACGAGAGACTGACCGTGGCCCCCAGTTCCCGGCAGAAGCTCCTCCAGACGTGCGAGGAGAACTGGGGACCGCGATCGGAGACGATGTCTGATGGTATCCCATGCAGACGGACGACGTGGTGGACCAGGAGGTCCGCTGTCTCCTGGGCCGTTGGTAGCTTCGGGAGGGCCACGAAGTGGGCCGCCTTGGAGAATCGGTCCACTATCGTGAGGATGACGGTGTTTCCCTGGGACGGCGGGAGGCCCGTGACAAAATCCAGGCCGATGTGAGACCAGGGGCGATGAGGCACGGGCAGCAACTGTAGCAATCCCGATGTCTTGCGGTGGTCGGCCTTGCCCCTGGCGCAGGTGGTACAGGCCTGGATGTAACCCCGGACGTTGGCCTCCAGGGACGCCCACCAGAAGCACTGCCGGACGACTGCCACGGTTCTTCGCACCCCAGGATGACAGGAGAGCTTAGAACCGTGACAGAAGTCCAGAACTACAGCCCTGGCTTCTGGTGGGACGTAGAGTTTGTTCTTCGGTCCGGTTCCGGGGTCCGGGTCTCGTGTCAGGGCCTCCCGGACGGTCTTCTCCACGTCCCAGGTGAGGGCGGCCACGATAGCGGACTCCGGGATGATGGGATCCGGGGGATCCGACGACTTCGTTTTGACCTCATCTTCATGTACCCGGGACAAGGCATCCGATCTTTGATTTTTGGTCCCGGGATGGTAGGTGATCCGGAAGTCAAAACGGCCGAAGAACAGTGACCAGCGGGCTTGCCTGGGATTCAGCCGCTTGGCGGTCCTGATATACTCCAGGTTCCGGTGGTCAGTGAAAACCGTGAATGGCACGGACGTTCCCTCCAACAGATGTCTCCACTCCTCAAGAGCCTCTTTCACCGCAAGGAGCTCTCGATTGCCGACGTCATAGTTCCGTTCGGCTGGGGTCAACCTGCGGGAAAAATAGGCACACGGGTGAAGGACCTTATCGGTCTTCCCGCTCTGGGACAGCACGGCTCCTATCCCTGAGTCCGAGGCGTCCACTTCAACCACTAACTGGCGACTAGGATCGGGCTGCACCAGAACAGGTGCAGACGAGAAGCGCCGTTTCAACTCCTTGAACGCGGCTTCGCAACGATCCGACCAGGTGAAGGGGACTTTTGGTGAGGTCAGGGCTGTCAGGGGGCTAACTACCTGACTGTAGCCCTTGATGAACCTCCTGTAGAAATTAGCAAAGCCTAGGAACTGTTGCAACTTCCTACGGCTTGTGGGTTGGGGCCAGTCTCTCACCGCCGCAACCTTGGCCGGATCAGGAGCGACGGAGTTGGAGGAGATAATGAACCCCAAGAAGGACAAAGACGTGCGGTGGAACTCACACTTCTCGCCCTTCACAAACAGCCGGTTCTCCAACAACCGCTGCAGGACCTGACGTACATGCTGGACATGGGTCTCAGGGTCCGGAGAAAAGATGAGTATATCGTCTAGATATACGAAGACGAACCGGTGCAGGAAATCCCGCAAGACATCGTTAACCAACGCTTGGAAAGTCGCGGGAGCGTTTGTGAGACCGAACGGCATGACCAGGTACTCAAAGTGACCTAAGGGGGTGTTAAATGCCGTCTTCCACTCGTCTCCCTTCCGGATCCGAACCAGGTGGTACGCATTTCTAAGATCGAGCTTGGTGAAAATCTGGGCTCCATGCAGGGGTGTGAACACTGAATCCAACAGGGGCAACGGGTATCGGTTGCGAACCGTGATCTCGTTCAACCCCCTATAATCAATGCATGGACGAAGTCCGCCATCTTTTTTGCCCACAAAAAAGAAACCTGCGCCCATCGGGGAGGTGGAATTCCGGATCAACCCGGCAGCTAACGAGTCCCGGATGTAGGTCTCCATTGATTCGCGCTCAGGCCGTGAGAGGTTGTACAGCCTACTGGACGGGAACTCACTGCCTGGAACCAAATCAATGGCACAATCATACGGACGGTGGGGGGGAAAAGTGAGAGCCAGATCCTTGCTGAACACGTCGACAAGGTCGTGGTACTCCACCGGCACCGTCCCCAGATTGGGCGGAACTCTGACCTCCTCCTTAGCTTGGGAGCCGGGAGGAACCGAGGAACCTAGACACACCCGATGGCAGGTCTCGCTCCACTGAACCACTACCCCGGACGGCCAATCAATCCGGGGATTGTGCTTCAACATCCAGGGAAACGTAAAACCACACGGGAGGTGGCCTGAGTCACAAAAAACTCGATCACCTCCCGGTGATTTCCTGACACCACCAGAGTTACAGGTGGTGTCTTATGCGTGATTGGAGGGAGTAGGGAGCCATCTAGTGCCCAAACCTGTACCGGCGAGGTAAGCGCCACCAGAGGGAGCCCTATCTCCCTGGCCCATCTGCTGTCCAACAGTGTCCCCTCAGAGCCCGTGTCCACCAGTGCTGGGGCCTTCAGGGTTGAGTCCTCATAAAGGATCGTGACTGGGAGTCGTGTGGCAACGTGGGTGTGTCCCACGTGAATGTCTCGGCCCACCCCTAGCCCAGTCTCTAGGGGCGGGGCGTTGGAGTTGAACCGCTCGGGGCAGTCCCTCATGTGGTGCTCTATCGCACCACAAACAAAACAAGCTCCGTGGGCCCGTCTCCTCTGTGCGTCTGGTGCCCTAAATGTTGCCCTACTCGTGTCCATAGCTTCGTCAGCAGGGGGAGCTGTGGCCCCACGGAGCGCAGGGGCCGTGGAGCGTGGGGAAGGCGGAGCGCGGTCGGAACCGGAAGGGAGAGGGACGGCGCGTGCCCGGCCACGCCCTTCGTCTCGTTCCCGCCGACGTTCTTCTAACCGGTTGTCTAACCGTATGACAAGATCGATGAGCCCATCTAAATCCCGCGGTTCGTCCTTAGCCACCAGGTGCTCCTTAAGAACCAATGACAGTCCATTTACAAAGGCGGCGCGGAGGGCAGCGCTATTCCAGCCGGACCTCACAGCCGCGATGCGGAAGTCGACTGCATAGGCAGCTGCGCGCCGACGCCCCTGTCTCATCGACAGTAGCACAGTTGAAGCGGTTTCTCCTCTATTGGGGTGATCGAACATGGTTCTGAGCTCCCTCACAAACCCATCATATGTCTGAAGGAGCCATGACTTTTGCTCCCAGAGCGCTGTAGCCCAAGCGCGTGCCTCGCTGCGAAGCGGGTTTATTACATAAGCTACCTTGCTAGCATCAGTCGCGTACATAACTGGACGCTGTGCGAAGACGAGCGAACACTGCATAAGGAAATCCGCGCACGTCTCCACACAGCCTCCGTACGGCTCTGGGGGGCTTATGTATGCTTCCGGGGAAGGTGGGAGGGGTCGTTGAACGACCAGTGGAACGTCAATGTTACGCACAGGGTCTATGGGAGGGAGAGCCGCAGCGGCGCCCGGAGGGCGCGCTTCCACCTGCGCGGCGAGAGCCTCCACCCTGCGGTTCAGGAGGACATTCTGCTCGGTCATCAAATCTAACCGAGTCGTGAAAGCGGTGAGGATCCGCTGCAACTCACCGATTACCCCTCCTGCGGACGCCTGCGCGTCCTGTTCTTCCATTGGCCGTTCAACAGCCGGTTGACGCCCCTCGGGATCCATGACGTTGGCCGAGATATCCTGTTGGGAAAGTGTAGGAACACGGACCCACAACAGGGGGCGCAAATGAACGGACAATGGAGAAAGTCAAATCACAAAGTTTTACTGTTGTGAACTCACACAACAAACACAACAGATTTACAAATACAGCAGTAACCGAATTCCAAAGGTGTCGTGTGGGCAGGCTTGACGATAGGAGACGTCTGTCCGAGTCAAACCGGAACCACCCGATTTCCTCTGCCACCGAACCCCGGGGATACTGGAGCCGCCAAGTCCCGAACCCCAGGTGGCCACTGCCTCCGCTCGTCGGATCCGGTACTGCTGGCAAGGAACAGATACAGTCAGGTGTGGGTGCGGCTGCACCCAGCAACACACAGGGTGGAAACACCACCTCCACCACTTGTCAGGAAAATACAGGTGAGTGCAGGAACGTGAGTACTTATCCAAAATACAGTCTCCTGCTGTCTTTTCTCTTTCTGTGTAAAGGCAAAAAGTATTTAATGGTCAAAAGATGATCCGTTTGGCTGGATACGTTACCTCCTTGGTAGAGCGATATCTCGGCAATGAGGTGGAGATGCCGTCCTGCTGATATACCTCCCTGTTGATTGATATCAGCTGTCTCGTCTCAGGTGATGGGTGACAGCTGTCACCCTGGCTGCTCCTGTGAGGCGGCAGCGCCCTCTGGTGCCTGGAGCCCGCACTCCAGACAGGGCGCCCTCTGGTGGTGGTGGGCCAGCAGTACCTCCTCTTCAGCGGCCCACACAACACATGTGGTCAGATGAGACCAGAATAGAGCTTTTTGGAATCAACTCCACTTATCATGTTTAGAGGATGAGAACAACCCCAAGAAAACCATCCCAACCATGAAGCATGGGGTGGAAACATCATACTCTGGGGGTGCTCTTCTGCCAAGGGGACAGGGCGATTGCACTGTATTGAAGGGAGGATGGATGGGTCATGTATTGCGAGATTTTGGCAAACAACCTCCTTCCCTCAGTAAGAGCACTGAAGATGGGTCATGGCTGGGTCTTCCAGCATGACAATGACCCCGAACACACAGCCAGGGCAACTAAGGAGGGGCTCTGTAAGAAGCATTTCAAGGTCCTGGAGTGGCCTGGCCAGTCTCCAGACCTGAACTCAATAGAAAATCTTTGGAGGGAGCTGAAACTCCAAAACTGAAAGATCTAGAGAAGATCTGTATGGAGGAGTGGACCAAAATCCCTACTGCAGTGTGTGCAAACCTGGTGAAAAACTACAGGAATCATTTGACCTCTGTAATTGCAAACAAAGGCTACTGTACCAAATACTAACATTGATTTTCACAGGTGTTCAAATACTTATTTGCAGCAGTAACATACAAATAAATTAAAAAAAATCATACATTGTGATTTAAGGATTTTTTTTTTTTTTTTTTTTTGTCTCTCACAATGGACATGCACCTAAGATGACAATTTCAGACCCCTCCATAATTTCTAAGGGGGAGAACTTGCAAAATCACAGGGTGTTCAAATACTTATTTTCCTCACTGTATATATATTCTGAATCCTCATGACAGGGGGGACAAACTGGTACCATTTTTTTTTTTAAAGTTGAACTGAAAATTACCCCCAAAATAGCCGGCGGTAGGTATGACCAGGCAGATTCAGATTTCCAGCCCTGTATATGTGTTGGCCATCTCTGTTTATTTAATCCATTTCTACAGCACACTCCACACAGCACAGCCATAGCACAGTCAGCAAAACAACAACATGCTTAGGTTGAGGCTGTGGGTATGACCAGGCAGATTCAAATTTCCAGCCCTGTATATGTGTTGGCCATCTCTGTTTATTTAATCCCTTTCTACAGCACACTCAACACAGCACAGCCACAGCACACTCAGCAAAACAACAACATACTTAGGCTGAGGCTGTGGGTATGATCAGGCAGATTCAAATTTCCAGCCCTGTATATGTGTTGGCAATCTCTGTTTAGTTAATCCCTTCCTTCAGCTGCTTTATTTTCTCAACTGTTAAGCACCCGACTGTCCTCTACAACCCAGTTTGCCTTCCTGTCTGAATACATTCATTTATGTTTGTAAAATTGCAATGTAAAAACAGTAAAATACACCACTACCTCAATTTTGATTCATTGATATTTACATTTACTGTTACCTACCTTTTGTGTGTAATTTTGTTATAAATTTGATTGCAAAACAAAGTCTGTATGAAGGACTTCAAATGTGTTTGTCTTTTAACCAAGTATTTCCACTTAGTTTGGGGAGTCACTTTTTATAGTTCTGTTGGACAAACTTTAGCCCATTAACTATTATATTTATAAGACATCAACATTACAAAAAGAAATGTTGGGCAATTGTTTTGATTAAAATGATTGGCATTTGGCTTATGTCTAAAACAGGTTAACCCGGGCAGCGCCAGGTACCCCAGCTTGTCCTACATAATGTTCTCCAATATCAAAGAAATGTGATCTTTTTTAACAAAGTTATGAATTTTTGAAAATCCATTCAATGTTAAAGATAGGGATATTTCTAATATTCCAAGATTTTTCTAAACTTGCCCTTTGACCTTGAAAATTGAATCATTCTTGCCTGTGAGGATATGAATCTTCAGTAAAAAATTCTTAATGATATATGAAAAATTGTGGAGTCCAAGCTGTTAACAAACAAACAGACAAATGGGTGAAAACATAACCTCCTCCAACTTCGTCTGCAGAGGTAATAATCATTTGCATGTATAAACCCCCGTGACTCTTAATAGAAGACCGTGGCCCTTAATTGCAGTAAGCACTTGAAGATGAGTGAGTGAGTGATGTATAAACTCTCTGGGTTTGGGGTTCTAAAGCACCGTTGGAAGTATAAAGTGGTGCTTGAGCCAGCTACCATCCTGATCCAAAAAAACTAGAGCAATTTCTTAATACTTACAGTCATCTTGTAGTTGAATTGGCAAGACCCTCCCATAGTGTCAAAGCAGCCGTCCTTTTCCATGACCATTAGACATGGCTGCTACTATTTATTACATTTGCTCCATGTTACATTCTGTCTTGCCTTGTTTTTCAGTCACACATCCCCATATCAGGCTTGACTTGCTCTGAAATTGTGTACAGTTGGTCTGATGTATGTGTGCTATGTGCAAATTCTCAGTGCTCACACTTGCTTTATGAATACCAGTTCATGTGTGGGGAAAAGGTGTACACATGGTTTTTACACATCTTTTATTAAACAAGATCTTGTTGCTTACAATTAAACTTCTTGATAACTTCAACTGGATGACTGAAAAACTGGCTTTTTTTTTTTTTACTGCCAGTTATACCCCTCAGGGTGAGAGTGTCTCTGTAACCAAGCTCAGGGCCCCTTCACACATTGTACGAATATGTACAGCTCAGGGTTACTAACGGCGAAACAGCTCGTATGAGCAAACCACAAAACGTTGTGCCGATGGGCAGGCATGCACAATCCAGGTGCGACGGTTCATGCATGTAACGGTGTCTTTTGAGCAGGAACACAGTGGGACGAGGTGCACCACATGAAGCCGCTGATGTGGAGGAAAATAAAATAAAACCAGTTGCAAAATTAGTGAATATCACTGGGTTGATATAAATAGTACATAAAAGGGGACGCAATACAGAAGCCCACGGTTAAATAACCCTGGTAAAAAGAAAAAAATGCCACAGGATTCAAACCTGCACACTCTGATTACCAGATGAAAACTTTACCACTGTGCTACAATCACTGTCTTGTAACAGTGAAATGGCTAAAATCAACAAGCAGATAAACGTATTTTCTAAAAAAGAAAAAAAGCACTGTGATAACTGACCAAACGGCATTTGGTATGGCATATTTCTGCTGATACGTGACTGAAAGTGGCATATTTGTGGCACTGTTGGTTTGTCCTGGTCCTGCGGCACACCGCTCACAGCCCTCATGGCCCAACATGTGTGTCCTGTCAGACATGACATTCAGATCACCTGCTACGGAACCACATGAACTGACAGTCCATTTCTCCGGCCCATCACAAAAGTGACATATGTTTTCATGTATTTCCATACAAGCACACAGACGCATGTGTCCGTCAAAACATGGGACATGTGCTGCAGCTGTGATGTCCAGAACCAGAGATGTCTTAACAGCTGTTGGCAGCCAGCCATGCCCCCTGTCCTGTCAGTACACAGACCAAGATGTCACTGTGATCAGATGAGAGATGCCTCACCTCCGGTGGGGCGAACCACACACACACGTGTTGTGGGGGGAGCCAACACTCTGGCATGCCACATGTGCACTCAGAAACTTCACAGTCATGGGGCACTTAGACAAATTTCACATCCACCACAACGGTGATCATCTGCTGATTGTTGTCATGTTAATAGTGAGAATGGCCACACATTTTCTAAGTGTCATGCGAGCGGTGTTAGATGTTCGTGCGTGTCATCTGGAATTTGGCAGACACCTGCCGCGAGAGGGTTCGATGGGCTCTCACAGGCACACACTCTGTCTTTCAGCCACTGGTGTACGCAAATAGTTATAGCAACATGTGTACGAGGCATTGGAAGCAGCTACAATTTCAGACATATTGCATAGGATTCCTGCTTCATGCACACTTTATGAGCAAATCGACCAAATTCACAGTATGTGTGAAAGGGCCCTCAGTGTTGTTCAGGTGAGCAACAGAAAACAATTTTAAGTTTCACTGTAGAGACACTGAGATCATGTTGCCCTCAAGAGCATCTGATGGACATGAAACATGACGTTTATCTCACTCTGAAAGAAAAAAAAAAGGATTGTATTGTAAGTTGGAAAAAATTACAATGGAGACCCCCATTTTGATTGCAGGAAGAATCCGATACAGGCCCTGAGGCCTATTGATGCTGGTTCTTATAGTATAACAGCATACAGCCACACAGTGCATGTTATTATGCTGTGAGCATATGGATCATGGTGTCTGTTCATGCATGGTTCTGAACTTTAGTCACATGGTTTAGGCATTGATAAACACCTTATCTTAGCATCACTGTTAAATCCCCATTTCAAGACAGACTGATCAAGTCCGCTGATCACAGTTGATCAGGTCATCACAAACCTGAAGAAAGAAACGGTGTGATAATTTAAACTTTTAAATCACCGCACGGTTGAGCGCGACACCGGCATCCTCTGAGAAATGCACCTGAAGCGGAAAAAACACAGAAGGGGTTGCTTTAATCACTACACTTCCAGCAATGACAAGGAATTAAAGTATTTTCAAATGGTGTTTTATGTGGAGCTTTAGGAGCTTTATGTGGATACATGTCTGTCAGCCTGTGATGGTGAATTGGACTGAAACGAACAGGTAAGAGTTTATATTTACTCCGTGTGAATGAAACACTCTCTCCATATGAGGACTACAGGTTTCAGCAAATCAGTGGCCAGCATTATGGACATATTTAGACTTATGAGTAAATTGCAAGAAATGTGTGCCAACAATCACAAAACCTACCAACAACTATTTGGACTTGGACCAAATGTTATCCTGGCAGAGTAAATTTTACTCTGCAGAATTTACTGTGTACCTTATGTCTTGAGTTCTGCTCACATAGTCTGATTGTGGGAAATAAATAACAAAAGCATTTTAACTGATGCTGCTCAACTTTCTATAGTAAACAAATCCCCCTACTGCATTTATATAGTGCTTTTCCATCTGCATTAGACACTCAAAGTGCTGTATAATTATGCCTCACATTCACCCATTCACACAAACACACACACACACACACACACACTCACACCGATGTCAGGATGCTGCCATACAAGGCGCTCACTACACAACAGAGCAACTAGGGGATAAAGGACCTTGTCCAAGGGCCCTTAGTGATTTTCCGGTCAGGCTGGGGTTTGAACCGAGGCTCCTCTGGTGTCAAGCCCAACGCTTAACCACTAGACCATCACCTCCCATCCCACCCCTTCTTCTTTTTTTTTCAAGATCATACATATTTAATATGACATAAGGAAGGACAGTGGTCCTTTAAAGAAAATTCACAACCCCTGTTTAATATTTAATTTTTTTTTCACAGACTGTCTATAACTTTGAAATAATGTGCCACAAAGAGTACAGGACCACATCTTCTCATGACTGCTTCCAATCAGGCAAATGGCCTGTAGGTCAAGTAACGACACAGGAGACAAACCACGGATGAAACACAGAAATTTCATAAAATTTCCACGATTTAGATGTGCAGACGTTGTGAGTGCAGCTCTTTAGACAGAGCTGTCTCTGCGCACTAAGACTGGAAATGCACCTTTGGGCTAATGTGAGACATCCATCCATCCATCCATCTTCTACCGCGTAGTCCAATTAAGGGTCGTGGGGAGCTGGAGCCTATCCCAGCAGACATAGGGCGTGAGGCGGGGTACACCCAGGACAGGACGCCAGTCTGTCGCAGGGCCACAAATAGACAAACAAACAGACACACCCACACGCACACCTAAGGACAATTTTAAAGATGATGGAAGTAAATTTGACATTAACAATATGTCAACACTGTCCTTTTGCTCTAAAGCAGAGGTCCACAGCGACATGGGAGTGAGGCCTCAATGAGTGAAAACATACTGCCCTCTTTTGGTTCCACAGTTTGACCACAAATACACACACACTCAAGAGTGACACACAACCCAACCCCTTCAGTGTGTCTCCCCTCATTAAAACCATGTAAACATTTTCTAAAGCGATATCAATGATAATGGAATTTCTCTCAAGCCTTGCACCATCTCAAATTAATTATTTTACAACAAGAGGCGAGATGCAAATGTACTCTGTAATATCAGGGTGAAATCTTTACATCTTAGTTGATGCTTTCATAGGAGTGATGTAAATATTAAGGCAGTGCTGTGTGAGTTTGCAGATTGGAAAGCGTGGCAGCAAAGTCAAGTCTGAGAACATGGTACCCCACATCTACCACCAAGCAAACAATGTATCCAACTCCATGGTTTGATGAAATGTGTCCATCCAGTTGGCCTTCTCTGGCCACTGGGATCATCGATACTAAAGGACCTGCATGCTGGAACATGCCCAGACAAACGGGCCACATAGCCAAATTGTCATAGTTGATGTTCCCTCTCAAGCAAGTGATACTCCTATTTTGAGTCTCACTAAGCCGCCGCTTGTTTGACAGAAAGTCCTTCAAATGTTACCCAAGGATCCTCCAATAGACCTATATGTTTCTGAAGGGCAACGCAACAGTTCAATTCAATATGTCATTATTCAAATGACATATTGAATTGACATACTGAAGGTCAAATCAGGACCTTCAGCGTGCACTGGGGTGGTTTGCAGCCGAGTGTGAAGCGTCCGGGATGAAAATCAGCACCTCCAAATCCGAGGCCATGGTTCTCGACCGGAAAAAGGTGCTTTGCCCTCTTCAGGTCGGTGGAGTGTCCTTGCCTCAAGTGGAGGAGTTTAAGTATCTCAGGGTCTTGTTCACGAGTGAGGGACGGATGGAGCGTGAGATCGATAGCCGGATCGGTGCAGCATCTGCAGTGATGCGGTCGCTATATCGGACCGCCGTGGTAAAGAGAGAGCTGAGTAGGGGGGCAAAGCTCTCCATTTACCGATCGATCTACGTTCCAATCCTCACCTATGGTCATGAGATTTGGCTCATGACCGAAAGAACGAGATCGCGAGTACAAGCGGCCGAGATGAGTTTCCTCCGCAGGGTGGCTGGGCGCTCCCTTAGAGATAGGGTGAGGAGCTCGGTCACTCGGGAGGAGCTTGGAGTCGAGCCGCTGCTCCTCCACGTCAAAAGGAGTTAGTTAAGATGACTCAGGCATCTTTTCCGGATGCCTCCTGGACACCTTGCTGGAGAGGTGTTCCGGGCACGTCCCATTGGGGGGAGGCCCCGGGGAAGACGCAGTACACGCTGGAGGGACTACATCTCTTGGCTGGCTTGGGAACATCTTGGGGTTCCCCCGGAGGAGCTGGGGGAGGTGTGTGTGGATCGGGAGGTCTGGGCGGCTTTGCTTGAGCTGCTGCCCCCACGACCCGACTCCGGATAAAGCGGAAGAAAATGGATGGATGGATGGCATTATTCAAGCTGAGCATGGACTTGGCCAATGCAAGTCTGATCGAGCTCCATGGAAAATACAATTTTACCTGGCGTTTAAAACATCATAGCCAAATATCTCTGTCTAGTGACCTTATGACTCCACAAGCTCTTCCCAGGTGCTTCTCGATCTCAAAGACCAAGGACCCAGATACATTTATGTCACTGCCAAGAAAAATGAATGTCTCTACAAGTTCAACTCTTTCACCACAGACAGATACACTTCTGATGGCTGAGTCCAGGAAGTTGTTAAATGCCTAAATCTTAGTCTCTTGATCCAGGACAATCTGAAACCCAGACATGCTGATTCCTCACTCAGCTTCTCAAGTGCTGCAATCAGTGTATCCTGTTTACATCGAAAGCTACATGGGTGAGCCCAAGTAGTGGCATTACCGCTACTCAGTGTGGTCACGGGCTCTTTATGGTACAGCAAACATAAAAAGAACCTGATCCTGATATTTTGTTTGCTGTGACTTAAGGAAAATCATAACCAATGAGGCACGAGTTTGTGGAGGTTTTTACTATGTATTTGTGTATGTGTGATTGTACAAGGACATATTAGGACCATATTAGTAGTTTTAAAAAATGAAGCTGAAGGATGGGGTTAATGTTCTGAAAAAATACTGAAGAAAGAAGAAATGGACAGAGGGTGAGACATTTTCTCTGATTATTTATTTTATGTATTTGTCATGTAAATATGTATTTATTCATTGTAATATTTGATTGTGTTTTTCTCCCTCTCTCTGTTCTCTTTGTTGTAATTTAACACATCGTGTGCACTCTGTCAGTTCCAGCTGACAGTAAGTTGCTGGCCGGCGGTCAGCTGACACGCCCCCTGTCCACAGCTCTATCAGCAAAGCAATCACACATGAATGAGTTCACACCTTTCCCCTTATTGCATATATGTTTTATTTATTTTTCCACTCTTTGTGTCGACTTTATTTGTCCACTCTCTGGAATCCATTTATTTCGTCATTTTCGAACACCGACCGTCAAGTCATCGGGCATCAATTAAGCATCATAAAAATAATACGAACTTTCTTAATCCCGAAGGAAATTGTTTTGTGAGAGTGCTGAAATAGTGACAGTAAACATTGCTTTTTTTGTGTGTGTTTTTTTGTTTGTTTGTTTTTACAGTGAGAACAGAATCATTGCCAGTAACATGATTGTCTTACATTTAAACAGTACATTCACTGTTCTTATAATGTTCTGTGCTCTCTCATTATTTTGGCCTTACACATTTCTTTTGATTCATGTACATATGTCCAGCATGCGATTGCTTCTGGTGCAGTGTGACCGTGGCATCACACCTCTGTTGTGCTCGCACTGTGTTCATGTGCACTTGCACTGTGTTCATGTGCACTTGCACTGTGTTCATGTGCACTTGCACTGTGTTCATGTGCACTTGCACTGTGTTCATGTGCACTTGCACTGTGTTCATGTGCGCGCACAAAACCTGCGCTGCGGGATCGCTCATACCTATCTGACCATGTGTCCCTCCCGACAGTGGCTGGAATTTTTCGCGGTTCACCAATTCATTTTTTTTTCACCCTTTTTCAGACCGTTTCTGCTTCTTTCACCAACTTAGTGTTATGTGTGAAGGGGCCCTATAAAGTTGTAACTTTAGGAGAAAGAAATTCATGAGGAAAAAGACTTGAAATTAAAACTCAGTGTCTACATGTGTCCGGTTAGGTTGTGGTTGGCTTCCTGATAGAAAAAGAAAAAAATGCAGAATGGCAGACTCATGGGATAATCACTAACCCCACCGCAATCCATTTGCAAGCATACATTGTCATCCTGGAACACGTCGCCCACCGTCTGGAGTATTGGGATCATCGGGATCATCTGGAACAAATTTTTTGACTTTTTCAAAATTTTGATTCTGACAGAAATCATCAGTAAGCCGACCAGGTCATCGTCAAGCTCGCAGCAACTTAACCAGCTGCCTGCAACATCCCGGTGAACCCTGTTGCAAGCTGACAGCATAAGATTTGTACCAAACACTGATGCAGATCTGCACCCGATCTGTTATCCTAAAGTGCAGCAAACAGGTAGCAAAATATTCCTTATCATGAATAGGTGTCACCAGTGGCAAGGTCACTGCCAGCTTCAGCGCCGGCACTTTTTTGCGGCTTCGGATGCAGTTTGTTTCCCGATTTCTCTCTGGAGCCCACCTGGAAACTGATGGGAATATGTGGAGAATAGGCTTAAAGTGTTAAATTTGCAAGAAAATTCTGAAACATAGTATATCCAAGGATGGCTGGGATGAGGGAATAGGACAAAGCTCTCCCCATCTTTAACAATTAAAAATATTAAAAAGGTTATTTTTATGTAGAATTTTGTATTTTTGAACAACTTTGAATGGGGTGTTTTAAACTTTGGTGCTGCCAAGAGAAACAATAGCAACAAAGAATCATAAGAAAAACACAGGATTTAGCTAAATGGGCTTGTTTTTGACAGCCTAATCTGTAGTCTGGTTGATGTAGTCCGTGATGCCGTGTGCTGACTTTGTGTACAGACTGTCATTTGGTTTCCTCACTCCAGCACACTGTAAACCCAAAAAAGTTAGCAGAACTCAAAAATACTGAGGCAATCAGTTGCTACAATATTTTTGAGTTCATAAACTTAAAGTCAATTGTTCCCAGACCTTAAAAGTTTTGATTATATACTACTTGTACCTGGCAGAGGTGGTGGATAAGTGGTTAATGCGCTTGGTTTCAGTGCAGAAGATTCCGGATTCAAATCCCACCCGTGCCACATTTCTCCATGTAACGTGGAGTTGCGTCAGGAAGGGCATCCGGCATAAAACCTGTGCCAATTCAACATGTAGATCCACCTTGGATTTGTTGTGGCAACCCCAAGTGCAAACAAGGGAGCAGCCAAAGGGACTTACTTTTTTTGCTACTTGTACCTCATGATTATACTTAAATTAAAGTGTTCATTCTGTAAAAGTAAGTCCCTTCAGCTGCTCCCTTGCTTTTCACTCAGGGTCACCACAGCAGGTCCGAGGTAGATCTGCATGTTGGGCTGACACAAGTTTTACACCAGATGCTCTTCTTGACGCAACTTCACATTACATAGAGAAATGTGGCAAGGGTGAGGTTTGATCAAGCGCACTAACCACTTGGCTACCACCCCTGCTAAAGTGTTCACTCAGTCAACTCAAATATTTTCATATGTAATTACTTAATTCTTTTAAGTTGTGCTTGAGTTATACTTAATATACACTTAGTTAAAGTGGATATGACAAAGACAACATAGTCTTATTACATGTAACAAAAGGTTATATAATTCGGTCAACCTAAGAGTTTTGGGAAAATGGACGCGATTCTCCCGTTACATACATTTGAATGTCCTGCCACTGAAAAATCTGCATGGCCGTAACCAGCTTCCTGCTAAGCACCAAACCTGAAATACGTCACTGCCTGTAGACCATATCGGCTTGCACGCTTGGTGACCGTTAACACTTTTTTTAGCGGCAGAAGCTTTGATTAAACACAGCTCTCAGGGACTTGTTTGTCGATATGCCTGACCAGTGTGTCACAGCATATTGCACAAACACAAGAGCAAAAGGTTTTAGCCTTTTCAAGTCCAGGCAGATTGACAGAAATCCACTGTGTTGTGCGATGCAGGAAATGTCAGGCTGCCGCTCCCTCCGCTCGCACACCCGCATTTGCTCCCAACAGCAGACACTTTCCTCTACTGTCTCCATGTTCTCACCACTCACAGGAACACCTAAAATGTCAACCCCAGATAATATGTTCACAATAATCTTGAAATGGTCAAGGAACTTGTAAAAATATCTCTGCAATACGTAGTAAACACGGCGGTGCCATGTTCACTGTTGTTTTCAGCGATCTTTTTCAAAACGTTTGCCGTTTATTTCCTATTCTTTCACAAAAATAACGTAACTAAACACGGATGAATGCAATGCCTGGCACTCGAAAACGGCAAAAACCCGAAGGTAATGACGGTGGTCCGCAAGTAGTAGCTACACTATCGCGGCTCCAGAAAAATAACAAGCAGTAAACAGACGCTAGAATTGAAAATGCTATAATTAGAGTGTTATAAACAGCAGCAACAAAAATCAAAGCCTCCCTTACCATTCCGTATTCTGCAGCCTTTCAAAATCCATCAGAATTGGCACATCTCTTGCCTCTGCTTCGGCTCCGCCATAAGCACCATCTGCATTATTTTCGCTGCCAGAATGCTCCTGGTTTGGATGTTCGTCCGAAAGATACGGCTCCAATCTGTATGGTCTAATCACTGCTGCGACATCCTCAGGATCCGAGTCAGTCTCAATTTCCTCACAGAAACAATCCACACTTGAAGAGGAGTCAGAAAAGTTCTCGATCTTGTCACTGTCCATGCTGAGGTGTTCCTGTTGTCAATCTAACAAAGAAAGACAGGACTCTACACGCTGTGATGTCATGGCATCACGTGACCGCTGATGGAACGCTGCCAGCGCGCTTTCCAAGAAACACAATTTTGAAAAGCTGTACAAACTTTATTTCTCAGTGATAATGATTAAAACCACTTTCAACTTACTATACTGTATGTCTATTTTTGATATTTATATCAGTTTGACCTAATTTTTTAGCTGTCATATCCACTTTAAAGTCAATCAAAAATTTAGTTTAATTTGCTCAAAAAGCAAGACTATGTTACACAAACTTGAAATATTTAAGTAAGTCAAACGTTTTCTTACAACTTTGAGTTTACACTACTTCATCTTTTTACTTAATTTGAACATCCAGGTTTAGAGTGCAAAAAACACATCAGAACTTTGTACAGCTTTTCATCCTAACTTCATTCTCTTCATCCTAATGGCTATTCATGCCTCCAGATGGCTTATGGCATAGTGGATTTGTTATTTTGTGTTAGAAGAATTAGCAACATCAGTTAGCTCCTTCAAATAGTCGTCTATCGGCAAAACAAACTGCTATGTTTAGCTAAACGCCATCCCCACTAGCGGGCAGTGGTTGCAGCATGCAGTGGTACAAAATGTTTGAAACCAGATTTGCACAGTAAATGGAGCCAATTTGCACGCTAAATGCAACACAACACAAACGGGCCAAATAATCCATGTCACGTAACATACAAAGCACCAATCAAATGACAAGGATCCACTCAGCCATTATATAAAGCCTGTTGTGTAATGAATCATCAGTTCTCCCAAACACTAGTTCATGCACTCAGTAGGAGAGACAATTCTGCCCAGGTCAACAAATGCACTGTCACACAATGTGTACTTTAGGAACCATCACTGTAGTCATATTCTGCAATACTGATAACTATAATGAAAAAAATAAATTGTAAGTAGTCCTGATCAAATGTGATTCAAAAATTAAATCCCTCAAAAGCACAGAAATGAATGAACTGTTTGTTAAAACTATTTGTTTGAGTTCATCTGAATTTTCAACAAAAGGTTTTGATCACCTTTAGGAACATAAACCTCACGTATTGTATAACCTTAGTACTGTAACCATTGTGTAACCAGCAGGTGGCTTAGTGCAATGATAAAGCCTGCTCACCTAAATCTGGTACAATTCCAGGTATAACCACTTGTAGTGTCCTTGCATAAGACACTTCGGGCCCCTACCACGTACTTCACAGTGTTCTTGGTCTCATCCTGAGAAACAAGTATCTGGGTTCAAGATGTGACCTTGTTCCATGAAGGTGTAGCAAAGCTTGAACCTCGGTGGACCAAAAACACTGAAGTTAAAGGAGACTATGTTGAAACATAATGCAAAAATTTCTTGTGCTCTGTTTTCTGGGTGAGGCAGAAAACCTTTGGAACTACTCTCATACTTTAGAACTACTCATGTATTGGGATGGAACTGAGGGTTACCTCACTAACACCTTGGATAAGTTTGACATTGGTGCATTTTGAAAGTAATTATGGTGACTAACAGGACAAGGCTCTGAAACGTAATGTATGCTGTAACACCACAAGGTCTTCATGGATGATTGTGTTGAAACTTGCTGCTATAATTTACACCTTGCTAAGTTCAAGGTTGAGCTTAATGAATCAGGTTAGAGTCAGTATTACCCTTGGCATTTTTTAGATCTATTTGATTTTCACTTCCTGATAACTCATTCCCATGCTTGATTATAACATGATGGTTCTCTCATATTGTTGAATTTGCAAAAATGTGCAGGTGGAGTCTTCCCTTCCTTTCATCTATCCATTTCCACGTTTGTAGCACCCTTGTTGGGTTGGTGGGTGTCATCTGTGACTGCTGGTGGTCTATTGTTTCATCCACCCTGGTTTAAAGGTTGCAGCAGGTCTGCGCATCTGGCCTGAATGTCTGGGAGGATCCAGTGTATTTCTAGGCAGCATGATATAGTATCTTTCCAATGATTTCTGGATCTGCCCTGGAATCAGTTTTTCATGGCCAAAATCTCAAAAGGGTGATGTCTGGAAGAACATTTTGTGTGGCAAATGTTCATGCTGATTCATGGCTTCATGAATTGTTCTAGGCATATTTATAGATCAGTCATCAATTTTAACCAGTTTACAGCTTTTCAGATGAACGCTTTCAGATTTGCTTGTAATGCAGGATCTCTCTGGGTAGATAATGTACTTTGGTATTGTTAAATTCTAAACTTAATGGCATGACAGTCAAGCTGATGCTTTTCAAAATTGTGGGACCTTATAGGTCATTAACTTCGTATACGTAGTCAGTACAGACTTGGATGTGAGGCATCACAAAGACAGGGAAGCAACTCAAACCTTTTCCTCAAATCACTCAGCCACACACACAGTTTCAGTCCATTAGCAACGTTCACTCTGCCCCCGTCTTTACTGCGGCTTTGTGGAATTATGAGGCATTGAATGCATTTAATACTTGAGACATTCTGCACAGAGAACTCAAAATCAGTCATACACGAGGCTGAACAATCCCATGATTAGTTTGCCACTTCATCGTCTCTTTGCATTTCATTTAGGAATGTTTATGACTGACAGCAGAGGAACGTTCCTCTTGGAGTGATGCGCCATTGCTGTTTTCAGATCAAGGCTTTTTTTTTCTGCACAGAGACTCTTCAGCTACTCACAAGACACCTCAGCGCATGATATTTACCACCTTCCACAGCTCTGCACCACCATATGCTGTCAGAGTGAAACCCGGAGTGCATTTTGCTCAGCAAAGTGCAGAAAAATAAGAGAATTTACTGATTTGGTAGCAAAATGTATCACTTCTCAGAACCCGTCATGTATGTGTGAAGCTCCACTGTATTGATTTTAATATGCAATTGCA
Source organism: Thalassophryne amazonica (assembly GCF_902500255.1). NCBI lineage: Eukaryota > Metazoa > Chordata > Actinopteri > Batrachoidiformes > Batrachoididae > Thalassophryne > Thalassophryne amazonica. Next base: position 118,573,280 of record NC_047105.1, read on the forward strand.
AAACTCAAATTAATAATTATTGTTTGTTTTTGCCCCTGTTACAATCCAATCATAAACAACACTAAAAATAGAACTACTCATATAAAATAAAATCTACTCATATTCATTTATAAGTTGATTAATTAACATTTTTCATTAAGGAAATTAAGATTCTGTTGGAACATTTTAAATGGTTTCCGAAATATGTGTGATTTTTATGAACACAAACTCAAAAGTTAAACATGGATAATGAACATACGAGGTCTGTTAGAAAAGTATCCGACCTTTATACTTTGCAAAAACCTGATAGATTTGAATCACGTGTGCTTCCATGAGCCAACCTTGAACCTTCGTGCACATGCGTGATTTTTTTCACGCCTGTCGATTGCGTCATTTGCTTGTAAGTAGCCTTTGTGTGAGGATGGGTGTTGTCTCTCATCAGATTTTCTTTGCAAGGAAAATGACGGAAAAACTGGAGCAGTGCGACTGCATCAAATTTTGCCAGAAACTGGCCGATAGCCAGGTGGAAACCATTCGGATTATTCAGACGGCTTTCGGTGACGATCCTATGGGCATCACACAGATTAACCCTTTACCTACTGAGGCTATAAATGGACGATTGGTTATAATTTTTTATTATAGCAATAAAATTAAGAAATAATGTTCTATGTTTGTGTGCTTTGGTACCCTTTTCCAAGAGTACCTGAATTTCAATTATATTACACCTGATTAACTATTTCTACACATTATTTGTAAGTTTTATCATTTAAAATGAGAAAAAACACAAAAACTTTTTTTTCAATTTTTTTGTGAAAAAATGATTGTTATGTAAAGGAAGTTTGGATTTCACATTAACAGGAAGCTGTAAGTGTTTACAATAAAAATAATTTTTTGTGTCTATATCTCCGAAACAGTGCAGAAACAGTGCAAAAGTAAACATTTTACAAGGCGAAAATATTCAAAAAGTAAACAATTTGAAAGTGCAGAACCAAACAATGTGAATAACAACAAAGTGCAAAACTATATATAAATATATCAATTATTATCTGTATTATTAAAATGTGCAATAAATCACTCATTTGATCACTCATTTTGTGCAAAATTATACAATATGAATAAAACAATAAAGTGTCAAACTATATACAAATATATAACCAAGAATCAAAATTAGATCTAAACTACATCAGTTCATTGTCAGTGTGGTACTGTTTGTAAGTGTCTGTCTGGCTGAAGACAGGCCAATTTTACAAAGTTTGCACATCCAGTGGGTTGACCTCTTGCAAACCTTGCAAGAACGCCGCCCCTTTGTGGATCGCTGGCAAGTTGGGTTTCCACTGCTTGTTGGCACCGGGCAGTGGCTTGTGGCTGATGGAGCCATCACACCCACACAAACACGCACATTGTATGCTTTGTATGCATTGGACAAACTATGGCGGAGTTACGGTAAAAAAAAATACGCATATGGAAAATATGGCGTGGGCGCCATCACAGTAGATAAAGGGTTAAGGAGACCGGTTTAAAGATGTCCGCACAATGGTGGAGAGTGAGCCACGCTCCGGTCGGCCATCAACATGCTGAAATGACCAGATCATTTCCAAAGTGAACGCTGTGGTGATGCGGGACCGTCGTGTGACTATCCGAGAAATTGCGGAAGAGGTGGACATCATCACTTTTTCGGCACATTCCACTGTGACAGAAGATTTGGCCATGAAAAGAGTTGCAGCAAAATTCATGCTGATGGCTTCAGCACGAAGCTGCTAACGGAGCAAAAGCGCCACCGTGTTGAATTCTCACAGGACATGCTGGACTCCAAAAAATGATGCCCAACTCTTCCACCATTTGGAAGATTCAGACTGCTTTCGGTGGCATTTCAGTCATTTCAGGCATTCGTGACTTTTCGTCGTTATGTGTAAACGTAGCATTAGGTGCATGTCCACTGTGACATGTGAAAGTGGAAGAAATACAAGATGACTGTCAGTCTCCCTTGGCCTGGGATTCCATTCATGATCTCACTTTGTGGGGTAAGGATGATTCTGAGAAAGCTCAGAACGACACAGGAGGACCTGGTCAATGACCTGAAGAGAGCTGGGACCACAGTCACAAAGATTACATTAGTAATGCATGATGCTGTCATGGTTTAAAATCCTGCAGGGCAGCAAGGTCCCCTTGCTCAAGCCAGCACATGTCCAGGACCATTTGAAGTTCACCAGTGACCATCTGGATGATCCAGAGGAGGCATGGGAGAAAGTCATGTGGTCAAATGAGACCAGAATAGAGCTTTTTGGAATCAACTCCACTTACCATCTTTAGAGGATGAGAACAACCCCAAGAAAACCATTCCAACCGTGAAGCATGGGGGTGGAAACATCATACTCTGAGGGTGCTCTTCTGCAAAAGGGATAGGATGACTGCACTGTATTGAAGGGAGGATGGATGGGGTCGTGTATTGCGAGATTTTGCCAAACAACCTCCTTCTCTCAGTAAGAGCATTGAAGATGGGTCATGGCCGGGTCTTCCAGCATGACAATGACCCCAAACACACAGCCAGGGCAACTAAGGAGGGGCTCCGTAAGAAACATTTCAAGGTCCTGGAGTGGCCTGGCCAGTCTCCAGACCTGAACTCAATAGAAAATCTTTGGAGGGAGCTGAAACTCCAAACCTGAAAGATTTGGAGAAGATCTGTATGGAGGAGTGGACCAAAATCCCTGCTGCAATGTGTGAAAACCTGGTGAAAAACTACAGGAAACATTTGACCTCTGTAATTACAAACAAAGGCTACTGTACCAAATATTAGCATTGATTTTCACAGGTGTTCAAATACTTATTTACAGCAGTAATATACAAATAAATTATTAAAAAATCATACATTGTGATTTCCGGATTTTTTTTTTTTTTTTTTTTTAGATTATGTCTCTCACAGTGGACATGCACCTAAGATGAAAATTTCAGACCCCTCCATGACTTCTAAGTGGGAGAACTTGCAAAATTGCAGGGTGTTCAAATACGTATTTTCCTCACTGTACTTCAATCGTTATGAAATGCAAATATGATGGTAATGTTGGTTAAATCTGTCTGGAGCAGGCAGTTCTCAGAACCTCAATGACCTTGCTAAAAGACAACAATTGAGGAAAGCCACCAAGACAGACACAACTCTGAAGCTTTTATAGGCTTCTGTGTCTGACTGTAGAAAATGTGCACAGTGCAACTGTCGTTTTTTTGCATCACCAATTATACAGCTTCAAGGTGATGTGGAACAGAAAAATGAGTTTCAGAGGGAGTTTTTAGGGAAATCAAATCACTAATTCAGAGAAAATTAGCTGAAGTGCAGCAGACACCAAAAGCAGTTCTGCACACCATTATGCTGTGTGTTCTGGTGTTATCTGGCTTGAAAAGGTTTTCACCCTCTTCTGGTTAATGATGTGTTTGATGTTTGATTAGCAGAATTACTCAGGAATATACTACATACTAATAACTGGTGAAAATGTTGGGTGTTTGGCATCACTGGTGTAGAATCTCACATCCTTTTTTTAAGTTATGCAAATAGCTCGCTGGTTCTTCACTTGAAACACCACATACGGTGCATCCGAAAAGTATTCACAGTGCTTTGCTTTTTCTGCATTTTGTTATGTTACAGCCTTGTTCCAAAATGGATGAAATTCATTTTGTTCCATCGAAATTCTACTCACAACACCCCATAATGACAACATGAAAAAAGACTTTTTGAAATTTTTGCAAATTTATTAAAAATAAATCAGGAACCGTTCCCCAGATTTGTGCAGCAAACATGTTTCTGTACCCTTCCCCAGATTTGTGCCTCGAGACAATTCTGTCTCAGAGGTCTACAGACAATTCCTTTGACTTCATGCTTGGTTTGTGCTCTGACATGCACTGTCAACTGTTGGTGCTTATATGCAGACAGGTGTGTGCTTTTCCAAATCATGTACAATCACCTGAACCCCCAAGTGTACTCCAATTAAGCTGTAGAAACATCTCAAGGATGATCAGTGGAAACAGAATGCACCTGAGGTCATTTTTGAGCTTCATGGCAAAGACTGTGAATACTTATGTACATGTGATTTCTTAGGGGTTATTTATTTACTTATTTATTTTCATTTTAATAAATTTGCAAAAAAAAAAAAAATCTTGTTGTCATTATGGGGTATTTGAGTAGTATTTTGAGGGGAAAAAAATTTATTCTACGGCAAATCACCAATTCACCAGTCATGCTGGTATGGTAGAGTGGCCAGACTGAAGCCACTCCTTAGCAAAAAGCACATTAGGTTGGCTAGACAGGGAGGCATTAATAACAAAACTTTAAAATCTAACCATGTTTATCCTATGCATTGTGTATGTCTCCCTTCACTCTGTTGCTCCACCTCAGGATGCAAACTCACAATCTTCAGCATGGCAGGCGGGTGCTCTGACCAGAAAGTTAAAACCAGGGCTCTGGCCTCTGTAGCCAGAGAGTACTTTAGCTGTCAGGGAGTGAGGTTTGTACCACATGCACAGTGACTCCTGCTGGCATCTGTTACACGGGCACCCCTAAACCTCACTGTCATCTGGGCTATGGCCGTAATTGAACCTCTGCACTGTGTATATCATCTTCACTCCATTGCTCCCCCTTGGGATGAAAACACCATCGCTGGCATGGGAGGCAGGTGCTCTAACCAGAATGCTAAAACCCATGAGCTCTGGCTCTGCAGCCAAAGAGTTCTTTAGGTGTTGGGAGTGAGGTTTACTGACTACCACATGCACAGCAACTCCAGCAGGCCTCCATCACACTCACACAGCCAGAAAGCCACTGAAGGGAGGTCAAAATTAGAACCAACTAGAGACCTCTAAAGCTGGACTGCGGTAAGCCAGAGAATATGACATTGCAGTAATCCAGGTATAGAAGAGAAAAAGGCGTGGATCATCATCTCTGTGTCAGCCATAGACAAGATAGAACAGATCTTAGCAATATTATGAAGGTGGTAGAAAGTAGTCCTAGTGATTTCTCTAATGTGTAGGTGAAAGGACAGTATGGGATCGAAGATTACTCTAAAGGTTTCCCTTTATCACTGTGACGTATACTGCACAAGTCTAAAGTTTACACTAGGTGGTCAAAATGATGCCTGTGTCTCACAGAACCAATGACATCATCTCTGTCTTGTCAGAATTTAAGAGTAAGAAGTTGCTAGAGATCCAGTTTTTCACTGAAGCGAGACAATCCTCTAAAGACTTACTATTTGTGAAACAATCAATGAAAACTATATAACGATGAAAAATAATTCCAAAATGTCACAATATCTTCCCTATGGGTTAGGGTTAGAGGGAGAATAGCAGGGTGCCTAAAATGGACCCTTTGTGGAAGTACATATTTCACAGGAACAAGATTTGAAGTGACGCAATTGTACAAGACACACTGAGAGTGAATAGATAAGTTACATGCCAGATGAGGACATTACCAGCAACCCCAAAATAATTCTCAGGCCTATCCAGTAATATTTGATGATCCACTGCACTGAGATTTTGCAAATGCAGCACTGTAGTGGTGTCAGAGTCTATTGCGAGCAGAAGATCACTCACCACTTTAGTCAGTGTTGTCTCTGTGGAGTGGTGCATTCTAAATGCCGACTGCAGTGGCTGAGAGAGGTTAATCTCAGTAAGATGGTCCAAAAGCTGCTGTCAAACCATTTTGTCAAGGATTTTGAAGGAAAGGGATAGGGTTGATATCGGCCAATATTTTTTCAGTAAACCCTAATCCAGAATGGGTTTCTTAAGAATTGGTTTGATCAGTGCAGATTCAAAACTTTTAGGACTGGAATCTGAAGTTCATAATTAATAATAATTTTTCTAACTTGGTTCATTTTAAGCATTGTGGGCCCAAGTGTAGCCCGCAGATCTTTAAACATTTTAATTAGCAATAGGTAAAAAAAAGACAATTTGTGCTTTTAGCAGTAGTTACAAGTTTCATCAGCACACCCAACACAACAGCTTTGAAATTGGTAAATTTTGCCATCCTATCATGTATGGCACCCATGTCAGTCATAAGAAATAATTGTGGGATTAGAGCATAGCGGAATATAACTAACCTAATATCCTCTATTTTGAAACCTTCGTGTGAATACACCTGTTACTATTTCATCTGTTACATGTGAGGATTTTTTAGAGATACAGGAGAGCCACCTCTCATTTCTCAGATCCACACTGTCTGATAATGTAGCTCCTACTTTCAGTCAAGTGCTTTTAGTATTTCAAGCACAGAGTATTCGTTGAAGCTCACAGCACAGTCTGAATGTATTATATCCGGCCTTTTTTCTGACCATTTCTTTTCGGTTGTTACTGAGCTTTTGTCTGTATTATTTTACCAGTAAGCTCTGGCGTATTCGAGGGCAGACCAGCTAACGTGACCCCTCAGCGCTGTCTACCTCAGGCACTAACATTACTCATCAGGAAGAAGTTTAAATCCAGTCGAGTCTTGTTTGTAATGATGCATCAGGCCTGAGATGAGGTTCTGACTGTTCCTGCAGCCTGTCTCTTATGATGCATGGTGTTTGTGTTGTAGCAGCGTGACAGCAGACCCCGGGGATTTGACTCATCTCCTACCATCGAGGGAGGGTTTAGCAACCAAATGTGCAGCGTACAGTAAGTGCATGCAGCGCGTGATTCAGCTCTAGTCATCAAACCGACACATTGTGCATTTTATTCTCTCTCCGGCTCTGGGTTTGAGCAGGCTGAGAACATATTTAATTTGAATTAGTGGGATTTGCAAATATGAGATGTGGTGCTAAAAAGGCGGGGCTAATGTCCAACAGTGCCTTTAAGTCTGCATACAGACAAGTAGACGACTTTTACTTTTGTCACTCCCTGTTGCGATGGCAGCTGGTGTTTGAGGCTTTGTCTGTGAGTGAGTGATGTTTCAACACTTCTGCCTCTTTTTTTGTCTCCCTGAGAGGAATGTGCAGCAGCATGAGATATATGCAAAGCATATTCAACAGTCATTTTACCAGCTGAGTAATGGAACAGCTTTTTATTTGGTTCTTTAGCAATTTGTTTGCATGCCGACCATGTTCATCTGGTTTCCTTTGTATCGTACAACAGATTGGAGCCACCATTGCTGTGCCTGATAAGACCATACATCTTCTAGGAGGGCACACAGTACTATTGTTCTGCAGGTTAATGCAAAGTCTGTCTGACAAACTGTCAGCACAGCCTTGATACAATCTGCATTTTGGTCCAACTTAATAGTGCAGTTTCTTTCATGGGGGGGAGCATGACATCAAATACAATGCAGCTAAGAGCTTGATTATGATCTGTAGGACCAAAGAGGACAGACATATGAAATATCCTGATTTTTATTTGTCAAATATTGTATTGAGTATGACATGTAAAATCAAGTATCTTGGGCACATCATCACTGCAGATCTGACAGACGATGATGTTGTCTATAGACAATGCAGAATGTTGTATGCTCAGGCAAATACACTCATGCGTAAGTTTGGCTCCTGTACTGATGAGGTAAAGCTGACATTGTTTAAATCGTACTGTACAACCCTGTATACGGGTCACCTCTGGACTAACTATAGAAAAGCCAGTCTGCAAAGGTTGCAGGTGGCCTACAATGATGCCTTGCGTGTGCTTTTGAGGAGGCCACGATGGACTAGTGCTACAGAGATGTTTGTCTCTACACGAGTGAACACCTTACAGGCTGTACTAAGGACTCTGATGTACAGTTTTATTTGTAGACTCAATAAGTCGGACAATGAAATCATAGTGGCACTCACAAATATGCAATTCAGCTCCATACGATTCCAGTCAAGCATGTGGAAACACTGGTATGGCTGTCTTTTGAAACTGTGAATAATTATTGTTTCGTCTCTGTTTTGTTTGTCTTTTAAAATGGACTACGAGTCTGGAATAAAGTTTGAATTGAAATTAATTGAATTTCACTTTTTCACAAAATTGACAAAAATTACTTTTAAATTCATGAAAAAAGTACTCTAGAAAATAGGGTACTCACAGAGGTCTTGCAACTTATACGGACTTAGTACGTTCCTTTAGCTTGTCCCCCCCCCCCCCCCCCCCCCCCCCACACACACACACACTCAGGGTCACCACAACAGATCCCAGATAGATCTGTTTTATTGATTTGGCTCGTTTTATGCCAGATGCCCTTCCAGACCCACATTACAGGGAGAATGGGTAGGGAAACAGAAAAATCACTCATTTAATAATAATAATAATAATAATAATAATAATACATTTTATTTGTAATGCACTTTACATTCCATAGAATCTCAAAGTGCTACAAAGCAGAGACTAAAAACAAACAATGTACAGAGTCAAGAACAATAAAATATATTCATAAAACATAACCACACAGATAAAATCATAACATTTTAAACATTTACGCCAGAAGTAACATTTTAAAAGGCCTTATTAAATAAAAATGTCTTGAGGCCTTTTTTAAATGCCCCCACACTCTGTGGGGCCCTCAGGGTCTCTGGAAGGGCATTCCAGAGCTGTGGGGCGACTGCCTGGAAAGCCCTGTCTCCCATGGTGGAGAGCTTGGATCTGGGCTGGTGCAAGCGGTAGGTGGACCTGGTGGAGCGGAGGGTTCTTGGGGCAGTGTGTGGCATGAGGAGTTCACTAAGGTAGGCAGGGGCAGTTGCACGTATGCACTGGTGGGTAAGGAGACAGAATTTGTACTGAATTCTTTGTTGAATGGGCAGCCAATGAAGAGATCTGAGGACTGGAGTGATGTGATCATATTTGCACCTCCTCATCAGGACCCAGGCAGCACAGTTCTGAATGTGCTACAGCTTTTGTAGACTTTTGCCAGGGATCCCGACGAGGAGGGCATTGCAGTAGTCCAATCTGTAGAAGACAAAGGCATTTGTCTCCTCCAGACATTTGTCAGTAGTAATAATAATACGAGCTTTCGCTCATGGTACAGGGAGTCCCAAACAGGAAGTGCCAAATTTTGAGTCCACAGTGAAACAGAAAAATGTCAAATGTCAAACACTTCCTGGATCGTCACTTCCTGGATTGACATATGAGATCCCATGGGATCTCACGGGAACTCATTGGCAAGTTCACACTGAAACAGGAAGTGCCAAATTTTGAGTCCACAGTGAAACAGGAAATATCAAAGGTAGAACAATTCCTGGCATGGGTGGAGCTAGAGCACAGGCCAGAGTTTCACTGGACTCCCCTGAAATCTGATTGGACACAGATGATTGACATGTCACAGCTCTGCACGTCTGGGTGAAAAGAGCTGCATTTTGAAATCAGCGAGTTACATTGACTGGTAGGTTCCTCCTGTCCAGTAGTTGGTGCTGTGTACCACAAAAAGTTCTCATCCACCTTAGTAGATAAAGAAAAATGTTTGAACTGAACACGTCATTTGAACCATGGACTAGTAATGACACCAAAGTTATATTGGTGAGTAAACAACTTTATTTTATGTCAGAAATTGAGGTTCAGGTTGTTAAAAGTGGCATTTCTCCTTTTGCCTTTTGTGTGTGTCTCCAGTGATTTTTAAACGAGCAGACAGCTGTTTATTAAATAACCTCTTAATTTTGCTGTCTGAAGGACTGAAAGGTTTTAGCCATGCTCGTACCCCCAAGAACTATTTTACTGAAAAAAGTGTGGCTGGTACGTATGTTAGGTGAGCTAAGTAGGAAGGTGCCAGTCTGTGAACAATTTTATAGGTTAGTAGCAGAACCTTAAAATCTGATCTCACAGGGACTGGAAGCCAGTGAAGAGATGCCTAAGACTAAGGTCCTCAGTGGGGTTGACAGTTGGAGTGTTTGGATTCAGGGGTGGTTCCAGAGTAGTATATATAAAATGCCTGGAAGTAGGTTTAGCTTTGAGACATTCCATGTGGGTTGTAGGAAGCAGACACAAAATATTTAATATTGCTGGAACAGCAAGCGGGCCACCCTCAATTTCATCATCATCCAATGTAGTAATGGGTATTAAGTTTGCAAAGCTTATCTGTCTATGATTTTTATGGACACGTCTGTGGAAACAGGCCATAGTCTCAACTAGACAAATTTCTCTCCCTGCCACATAAACTGCACTATAACCATAGTGGATTTTCTACACTAATTTCTCTGCTAAGCTAAAGGTTTTCTACACCGACATTTGTCATAAACCTTGCAGGGTCTCGAATCACCTTCTCCGTGGCCTGCTGTAAAGTCCTAATGTTACCCTTGTGTAGAGCTCTATCTATGTTCACAGACAAGATGGTGACGCCTTCCCCAGTAGGGTGAAGACCGTCTGGCATCAGCAAGCCACGGTGGCACCAAAATGAAGGCCAGTTATCAATAACACTAAAGCCTTGATATCTACAAATTTGTAGCAGCCACCTATTTAACGATGTCAGCCGGCTAAACTCCTCATCATTACCCGGGAGGGGCGAGGACCAGAGACAAATAATTGATGCGGACACATCTTTCTGGCAAGGTCACAAGTCATCTCAAGCTAGCAAGCCCAACACTAACCTTGTCTGGAGTGCCCGTAACATCTGTCTCCACTGAGCTGAGAAGCTGTTCTAACTTACGGACACGGCTCTCTAAAAGAGCCACTCTGTCTTCGAGCATCACAGGATTTACATAAAGTGTAAAGTAGTGTACTTTGTGCACCAGAAAATTCAAGAGTATAGCAAAGGTAGCGCAAGCTAACTGCTAACAAAATTGCAAAACCACTCCTATGATTCGCACAGGAGTAAAATAATGAGCTACACTTTCAACCCAGTCTCACAGCAAGTGGTGATTCAGCAGCACGAAATATATATTAATCTATTGGTTTGTGATATTGTGACGAAAAATGCCTCATTTTCATCATGGCAGCACAAATTCATTCTAATTCATTCCGTGATGACTGCATGAAAGTAAAAGTGAAGCGGAGGGGTCAGGGGTGGTTATGGTTAGGGTTGGGGGAAGGAGTAAGATTAGGTTATGGTTAAGGTTAGGGTTAGGGGTAGGAGTAGGGTTAGTAATAGTGATTTAAAAAAAAATCACAAAAATGTGACTAATTTTGTCATGGGAGCATGAAAAAAAATGTGAGACTGGGCTGACACTTCACAGCAGTTACATTGAAAAACTAACAGGAGTATTTCACTGGTAGTAACAGTAATAAAAGAAACAGGAAAAAAGCTGACCTAGCTAACACAAGCTAACTCCTAGGGAAATGCTAACCACTCCTAAGATTCACAACAGGACAAATTTAGTTAAATAGGATTCACAATATATGCAATTAAAAACTAAAAGAAGCGCTAAACAGAAATAAGCTACAGATAACCGATAAATTCCAGTATTGTCTCCGGTACACTTGCAACTACAAACAAGCTGATTTTGAGTTTTAACACCATGATCGCATCTGGGAGCAGCAAAGGTGTCAACAGACCCAAACAATGAGTCAGTACTTATGTCTTTGTGCACGCTGCCCCCTGCTGGAAGCTCCTGTTTACTACATGGCTTCCAACACAGAAGCAGCTGAGAGGAGCAGCGAAGCTCAACTCTTTACTCAATCACAATGCTACCGTCAGGCGGAGGTCTTGGAAAATAAAGCAGTGCTGACTTATGGTTTGGTGTAAAAATAAAATTAATACTGATAGAATAACTCAATTAATGTCAATTCTGCCATTTGTACAAAGTTAAAATATAACATATATCTTTTAATGTTGAAAATGCACTAATTCTGAAGTTTTATAACAAACACAGACAGATGGAAAAGGATTATGGGTAAAATATGCCTCCACTAACACTGATTGGTTGACTCATTCATTCTATGTAAACACCAACACGTTAATGTGAGGTGTGTTGTGTGTTGGTGTTTGCAGATAAATGTGCTTTTGTAAAATATGACATTTTTTATTTGTAAAAAAAGGCATTTTCAAAAAAAAAAAAAAGTCAAGTTGTAATTAGATAACCGTCTCATATAACCGGTGTCAAAATAAATAGAACACTGCCATGATCTACTGGTGCTCAGATGCTCAGTACTTAAGGGCCCTGTCCCACTGGCGTTTAGGAGGATTTGCGGATGGAATGTGCACAAAAGTGGCCCACATCCGCCAAACAACCGCAATAACCATGTAACATTCCTGTATGAGTCGGCCTGCCATCCGAACACATCCGTGATCATCTGCAGAGGTACGCATGTCCGCAGCAGGATTTTTGAGCGGCTCAAAAATCCTGCTGCGGATGAGATCCGCATCACTGCCTGAACACATACTAAAGACATACGCAGGACATACACAACCAACGCGCCGCATATCCCCTGTCATCCGCTGATATCCGCAACCGACGGGTTGGCGCGGCTTGGCTTGGACAGCGTGCAAAACAGATATGACGCGTGCCCAGCGCGGCCACATCACGGTCGCAAATGGTATGTCGCGCAGGCAGACAGAGTGGGCACGGATGAAGGGAGTGCATCACGGCCACTGTGCCCCTCATGGGGGTGCCTCCGCGGTTGCCTTCGCTTGTGTTCCCTGTTATAGCCGCTTTTCTTCCTCATGTATTCGCTGATCCACCCCGGGACATTTGTCATTTCCGCCCACCTTTGTTGCGGACGCTCAGCTTTTGTCTCCTCATTTCATGTGCAAATCCTCCTAAACGCCAGTGGGACAGGGCCCTAAGCTGGGTTTACAATGTGCGAGTTTTGGCCCTTTTTCAGCTGATTTTTCACTCGTGCGAGAATTTTTTGGATCGCGCCGAGTTTCACGTTAATCCCGCGTCCTGCATCGTGTAGTATACATGGATTACACTGGTCAACAATGGTTTTGCTACCTGGTGAATATTAGCTGATATAAGGTATTTCAGGTATGCTGATTCCAAATCTGTAATCAGAATTTGTCTAGCACATCAGGTTCTTGAGTTATGCACATGCCAATATTTAGCTAATCTATTGCTATTATGGCGCTTCTCATGCAAATGTAGATTGTGTTAAAATTTTCTCATTTTAGAATAAAACAGAATTTAGCACTAATTTGGGTGATTTTGGATTGCTGAATCCAAATATGGTAAAACAATTCAATCAATAAACTGCCAATATTCAGGGCCAACATTGCCATAATGATTGCTTTGATCAGTCTACAGATGAAAACCAAGGTTTTGTGGTACATGTACATCAAGTGATGGAATACTGCTGGAGCACTGAATATATATATATATATATATATATATATATATACATATATACATATATATACATATACGTATATATATATACATATACGTATATATATACATATACGTATATATATATACATATATACGTATATATATACATATATATACATATATATATATATACATATATATACATATATATACATATATATATATATATACATATACATATATATATATACATATACATATATATATATATATACATATACATATACATATATATATATATATACATATATATATATATATATATATATATATATATATATATATATGTATATATATATGTATATATATATATATACATATATATATATATATATATATACATATATATATATATACATATATATATACATATATATATATATATATACATATATGTATATATATATATACATATATATATATACATATATATATATATATATATATACATATATATATTACATATATATATATATATATATATATATATATATATATATATATATATATATATATATATATATATATATATATATATATATACATATATATAATTAATCTAGCCTCAAAAATAGTTTGTTCAATGTTCTGAAATCAGAAATGCAAAATATGAAAAAAGAGACCTAGAGATATTTGGCAAATGCATCAAATCTAGCACACTGCAAATGTTTATGAGAAAGGAACAATCTATCAAAATCAAGACGTGGCCGGAACGAGTCCAACACACAGTTGGGAAACACAATGTAAAACACCAGGCATTGATTGATCCACAGAACGTATACCTTCCTCCCCTGCATATAAAACTTGGCCTCATCAAGAACTTTGTGAAGGCAATGGATCATAGCTCAGATGGCTTTAAATACCTGAAGCAAAAATTTGGGAATAGGAATCATTTGTGCAAGTGGTACAGAATTTCTTGGGCAGCCACAAATCCGCAAACTATAAAGAACTAGTTGACAACTTGCTCAAATCATACCAATGCATGGGCTGCAGAATGTCACTTAAGATTCACTTCCTGCACTCTCATCTTGAGTTCTTTCTACCCAATTTGGGTGATGTGAGTGATGAGCATGGTGAAAGATTCCACCAAGATATCTCTGAAATGGAGACCAGGTACCAGAGGCATTATAATGCAAACATGATGGGTGACTACTGCTGGTTTCTACAGTGTGAAATATCTGTGACCCACAAGCGCAAAAGCAAGTGTTTGGCTCACTTTTGAACTGTTAAGACTAATTGTGGAGTGTATTAATTTGAGTTTCCTCATAATGACTGATATTTTGGTATCTGTGTAATTTTTTTCACCAGTTGTGTGTTCATTTCTAATAAAATCATTGAGAACAATTTGGCGACTGGCGTTTATTGGCATAGTCACATAACTCAAAATCTTGACGTGCTAGAGAAATTCTGTTTGCATATTTGAAATCAGCATACTCAAATTAGTCAAAATCAGTTGTTTCTCTTCAGGTAGCAGACAAAAAGTTTTTTTGTGTTGACCAGTGTTAATGAGCTGAGTTTAACATCTCACGACCACCTCCTGATCGGCATTCGTATGGTCGGATGAAAATCAAACCTGTTTGATATTCTGGTCGTCAATCGTGAGAGTATCCCGCTGCTGAAGCGCTACATGCGTCCAACCTCTCGCACTGTCCATGTGCAAAGACCAGAGTGAGCATAAACAGTGATCATCTCTTTGGGATAGCAGCTTCTGTTTCTCTCCCCCTCCCCTTTCTTCAACTCATGTAAAGTCTTGTAATTTTTTTTTTAAACTTTGATGTCCCCCATCAAGAGTTTTTGTAAAAAAAGTTTGAAAAAAAAAGCTTCTGTTTACATTTTGTTTCTGGAAACATGAGTCCGACGTGTGGCTTTTGAACGTAGAATATGTGTGAGAACATAAATCGTGTGCTCTGAACTTTTACACTGTGTGGTTTTGTCGTACAGTTTGAGCTGTAGCCGAATACAGTGATTGGAAAAAATTGTACAGTGTCTGCCCAGCTTGAGGGCGAATATTGCCATGAACACTACTGGCCAGTAGATGGCAGTAGAAACCATGAAAACTTGCCAAAACAAAATTCCAGATAATCCGTGTCTGCTACGTTTAAGATGCGTGGAATTTAATAAACGCAAACACAAATGCAATAACGTCTATAAACTCAGAAAATATACTCACGAGAGTTTTAGGCACAATATACAAAGAGTTTGATTCTGCTGTCCGTGTGGAGACTGATCACAGCGTCTCAAATGCATTTCTTCTGTCGTGAATGTACCCATAGCCATAATGCACCTGGGCACAGCATCTCCACACTAAAACCTTCAAAATTAATGCATTACCTTAAAACTAAAACATATATCTGATATTTTTACTTTATAAACCTCATACATGATGTTAATTTAAATAAATTGTCCGAAATTAGTTTGGTTAAAATTTTAACCATAAGTTAAGCCTGTATGCCTCTGGATGACTTGGGTGCTATTGCCAGCGTATTAGTATGGGGTCAAAAGAAATGAGTTTTTTCTTTTTGGTGACCAGTTCTCCTTTGTCTGCAGAGGATAGAGCGGTTTCTTCTGGAACCAGTTCTCTTCTGTTTACGGAGAGTAGAACATTTGTAGCTATTTTGCTTCGTTTACCACATACGAGGGCTGTCAATAAAGTAACGGTCCTTTTTATTTTTTTCAAAAACTATATGGATTTCATTCATATGTTTTTACGTCAGACATGCTTGAACCCTCGTGCGCATGCGTGAGTTTTTCCACGCCTGTCGGTGACGTCATTCGCCTGTGAGCACTCCTTGTGGGAGGAGTCGTCCAGCCCCTCGTCGGAATTCATTTGTCTGAGAAGTTGCTGAGAGACTGGCGCGTTGTTTGATCAAAATTTTTTCTAAACCTGTGAGACACATCGAAGTGGACACGTTTCGAAAAATTAAGCTGGTTTTCAGTGAAAATTTTAACGGCTGATGAGAGATTTTGAGGTGATACTGTCGCTTTAAGGACTTTTCACGGTGCGAGACGTCGCTCAGCGCTCTCAGGCAGCGTCATCAGCCTGTTCAAGCTGAAAACCTCCACATTTCAGGCTCTATTGATCCAGGACGTCGTGAGAGAACAGAGAAGTTTCAGAAGAAGTCGGTTTCAGCATTTTATCCGGATATTCCACTGTTAAAGGAGATTTTTTTAATGAAAGACGTGCGGACGGGTCCGCGCGTCGGGACGCAGCCGGTGCGGTGCAGCGGCACAGGAAAAACACGAACATGAATTTCAACCAATTATATGAATGCACAAACCATCCAGCAGCATGTCTTCCATTTGATATTGACTCCAGACCAATGGGCCTCATTCATGAACCGTTCTTAAGAACACATTTGTTCCTAAGACCTGCTTATAAAGTTTTTACAAAAACTGCTGGATTCATGAATGCTTTCCTATCCAGGAACGAACACTCAGGAGTACTCTTACGCACATTTCAGGGCCGAAATGTTGTCACATTGATTGCATTGTCTGCTTATGTGAAGGCCATTAAAACATGATATTGCAGTGATATGTCCATGATATCTCTGTTCATTATTATATGTTATGTTTGGTAATTTACAGAGTATGTTTTAGATTAAAATAAATAAAGTGTACACTGTAAAAAAAAAAAATGATAGCCCCATTAATTTAAGTGAACTTTTGTCTTCTCATTTACTGCACTTGTAATGGCAAGTTTAGGATATTGGACCTCCGTGTTGATAACCATTTGTAAAATCCAGGCGGCTTTTGATGGCTTTCAGTGGAGTGAGTATATGAGAAATTGTTTAACAGGCAGGACATGTTCCAACTTGTCCTTAAGGCTTTCAACAGAGGTGTTTTTCCTGTGGCGGAGCGTCGCGGCGGCTGCGTCCCGACGCGCGGACCTGTCCGCACGTCTTTCATTAAAAAAATCTCCTTTAACAGTGGAATATCCGGATAAAATGCTGAAACCGACTTCTTCTGAAACTTCTCTGTTCTCTCACGACGTCCTGGATCAATAGAGCCTGAAATGTGGAGGTTTTCAGCTTGAGCAGGCTGATGACGCTGCCTGAGAGCGCTGCACGACGTCTCGCACCGTGAAAAGTCCTTAAAGCGACAGTCTCACCTCAAAATCTCTCATCAGCCGTTAAAATTTTCACTGAAAACCAGCTTAATTTTTCGAACCGTGTCCACTTCGATGTGTCTCACAGGTTTAGAAAAAATTTTGATCAAACAACGCGCCAGTCTCTCAGCAACTTCTCAGACAAAGGAATTCCGACGAGGGGCTGGACGACTCCTCCCACAAGGAGTGTTCACAGGCGAATGACGTCACCGACAGGCGTGGAAAAACTCACGCTTGCGCACGAGGGTTCAAGCATGTCTGACGTAAAAACATATGAATGAAATCCATATAGTTTTTGAAAAAAATAAAAAGGACCGTTACTTTATTGACAGCCCTCGTATGTTAACGGTCTAAAAATGATCAGACCAAAACTTATCGTAAGATAATTGGGCCGGTGATGGTTTTCAAAGTTATCTGAAAAGCTAATCCAATAATAACATTGTCTTGTCTAACATTGGAACTGTGCCCACCACTGCTCATGGGAAGAGGGTCCTGCGATCGCTTCCTGTTTGGTCCTCTCTGTGTGGGTTTTGCATGTTTTCCCTGTGTTTGTGTGCGATCCCTCCAGGTGCTCCAGCTTTGTCCCATTTCCCAAACACATGCAGGTTAGGTGAATTGGAAACTTTGTTTACTGTGAGTGTGAATGAGTTTGTCTGTCTATATGTGGCCCTGTGATAGATTGGTGTCCAGTCCATGGTGTATCCAGCGTCTTGCTCTAGGATCGCTGGGATGGGCTCCAGCCCTCCTCTGAGCCTTGATTAGTGTAAGCAGGTATAGAAAATGAATCAACGAATTACGCCTTTAAGATGAACAGAGAGACACTGGACCATCTGTTGCTGAAAGGATCTTTGGGGTCAGTCGCTGAACATTTTTATGGTCTTTTTTACAGCTGCCTGCTGCTTTCTCCTCAGTTCCATTATCACACACAGAGAGACACTTACTGTCTAAATACTCAAATTCCACTTATTGCAAAGTGGTGACAGTGTGACTTCATATAGTTTCTGCAGTTGTTGTTATGGACAAAATCACTAAACTGTCATTAAATATTGGACTTTTCCCCAACCTCTTTCATTCAGATTTTATTTTGTAGATCATTGTTCTTCACAGGGGCAGCACGGTGGCTTAGTGGTTAGCACTGTTGCCTCACAGCGAGAAGGTCATGGGTTCAATTCCCGTGGCCTTTCTGTGTGGAGTTTGCATGTTCTCCCCATGTTTGCGTGGGTTTCCTCCGGGTGCTCCGGTTTCCTCCCACATCCAAAGACATGCGGGTTAGGTGGATTGGGATCTTTAAATTGTTCGTAGGTGTGTGTGTGTGTCTGTGTTTGTTTGTCTGTTTGTGGCTCTGCGACAGACTGGCGTCCTGTCCTGGGTGTACCCCGCCTCGCGCTCTATGGCTGCTGGGATAGGCTCCAGCAAACCGCGACCCTTGAATGGACTAAGCGGTAGAAGATGAATGAATGAATGTTCTTCACAGCCCCTGACACTGTAATCACTGCACTGCCTAATGACTGTACAGTTGGCTGACATATTATGAGGGACTTGTCTGAGTGAAAAACAAAGGCACATAGATCTTCTCTTATTAAATATATCACAGTTTTTAAAAATTCATAATGATTCTCAGAAAATTTGACTTATTTGTAAGTTTATTGATTAAAGTATTATTTGCAGTTAGAATGTCAATCCTAGCATGTACACCACATCCCATGCAGTCATTAAATATGAATTTCAACCAATTATATGAATGCACAAACCATCCAGCAGCATGTCTTCCATTTGATATTGACTCCAGACCAGTGGGCCTCATTCATGAACCGTTCTTAAGAACACATTTGTTCCTAAGACCTGCTTATAAAGTTTTTTACAAAAACTGCTGGATTCATGAATGCTTTCCTATCCAGGAACGAACACTCAGGAGTACTCTTACGCACATTTCAGGGCCGAAATGTTGTCACATTGATTGCATTGTCTGCTTATGTGAAGGCCATTAAAACATGATATTGCAGTGATATGTCCATGATATCTCTGTTCATTATTATATGTTATGTTTGGTAATTTACATAGTATGTTTTAGATTAAAATAAATAAAGTGTACACTGTAAAAAAAAAAAAGATAGCCCCATTAATTTAAGTGAACTTTTGTCTTCTCATTTACTGCACTTGTAATGGCAAGTTTAGGATATTGGACTCACGTTTATATGTTTTCAAAATCGGAACTTAACCTCTTAAACCCTAGAGTCCCCAAACTTGGGGACTTGCCCTGTTTTGGAACATTTGAACACTCATAACTAACCAATGCTGACACCAACATACACTTATTATACATCAAAATGTCAAGCAAAGTCTCCTCTACAAAAGTCTCCACTTCAGTCACATATCAGCTAACCACCGCTGAAACACCAAGCAAATAAAGACATAAATCGGAATTCTTTTTTGGGGGGAAAAAAAAACAAAACAAACTCATTTACTCCTACCAAGTTTTATTTACTTTCAATTTTTTTGCATCCACAATATCCCCTAGGACCTGTCTTTTAGCTGATCCACATTTTGCATTTTGACCTTGTACAAGCTGAGAAATAAATCATAATGTATGGGTATGTGATTTTGGTGAAATAGGCTTTAGGGCGAGCTATCCATTGTCTTCACTAATTGTGAGTTGAAATGAAACCTAACTTTAAAGTGAATTAACTGATATTCAGTTGAATTAACTCACATTTGCAAGGCAGCTGGTGAGTACCAGCACTTTTACATTAATCAAGTGGAATAGTAGCCAAATGGGGAGGTGATGGATGCGTTGCCTCAGGTCCTCAGGTCCAGGCCTGTATCCAGAAACTCAGTTGATTGTACTAGTAAAATGAAAAAGAAGGGTAGGGGAAAATTAAATATAAAATTATTTAAATTTTTCCAATAGCCTACCTGAGAATGCCGTCTCCCCAATGATGGTCCCAATGCACTGATCCAACTTGGACAGCATTTGGGTGTCTGCCGTTCCCCCTCCAGTCAACTGCATGTCTCGTCGGGATTTTTTCACTGATTTCCTGTAGTAGTACCTCTACATCTGAACTTTGTGAATTTAATGTGGTGCATCAGACTTTCCTGCTGGCTTTCTGGGCCCCCTTACATCAAACATCTGATCATCAGAGAAAAATCTTGGTGTAATATTTGATGACAGGTTGTAATTTTATCGCCACTTTAGTTTGGTTGTGAAAAACAGCTTTTTTTTTTTCATTTGTAAAGATCTTGCCACAGTGGATACAGCCAGATCTCGATTGATATTTGGCACAAGTTTTACGCCGGATGAAACTCCAGTGGAACCTTAGAAACACACACAGCTGCTGGTGTTGCAAAGAGGTCTCCCATCCAAGTACTAACCAGGTTCCGCATGGCTTAACTTCTGAGATCTGACGGGATCAGGCTGACAGAGAGCAGATCGGCTGCAAAGATCTTGAGACTGTAATCCATGCTTTTATTGACACACGACTGCATTACTATAATTCACTGTATTTTGGTCTGAACCAGTCACTCTTATGCCGCGATCACACCGGGCGTGATCAGATGCTACAAATTTGCGTGGGTCGCCAGGCGATGGATGCGCCTCCTTCGCCCAGTGTATCGCTCTGCTTGGGTGGCCTTTCGCTGCAAAAAGTCGTCCCGGTGCGTCATCAAATAGGAGGAGCTTCCATTCCGCTCGCCGGCTCCGGTTGTCAGTCAAGTTAACATGACGGACCTTGATCACACGGAGCGAGTTGCAGTGGAAAGCTCCCAATACATAGAGTATCATTATTTGCTGCAGGAGCTGTGTCTGGGTGATGGCCGCTTTCCTCTGCAGGACCCAGTTTGAGGATCAACTGTCCCGTTCGCGCGCGCACATGTAAACAATAAAAAAAAAAAAAGAAACTCCGCTGCTTGCTGCAGCTGGCTTTTCCCCCAAAAAACTCTGTCATAATTGTGTTTAGAAACCAGTCACCATTTGTTTTATTATACATCTGTGTAGTTAATTGATAAAATATTCTCTACAGACAATTCGCTCGCGCGCGCACGTAAAAAGAAAAGAAAAGGAAAAAGCTCTGCTCTTGCTGCTCCAAGTAGGGCTGCTGCTCGCTCCAAAAACTGTCATAATTGTGTTTAGAAACCAGTCACCATTTGTTTTATTATACAGCTGTGTAGTTAATAAGTAAAATAATCTCCAGGACGATTCGTGCGCACGCGCACGTAAATTAAAAATAAAAAGAAACTTCGCTCCCCGCTGCTGTGGTGCTGCTGTTCGCTCTGAAAACTCTGTCATGATTGTGAAATAAAGGACAAAAGAGACATAAGTCCTGCTCACAGGCTGCTACCAGATACAGGACATGTTCACATCTTCAGTCAAACTCCAGACATCTCCACGTCACTACATATTCAGTCCCTGATTGGTCATCGCGGCACGACAAGACAAAAAAGTTCAGATTTTTGAACTTGGGGAGGAGGGCAACATGACGTGACGCGACGCAATATCGTGCCACAAATGCGCAAAATGCTCAAAATCGCTTCACTCGCGTCCATCGCGTCACGCTGCGCGGTTTGGCGCCAAAACGCATCCTTACATAGGGATTACATGGCAACCTGTGGCTGCAGTTGCTCGCGTCGCGCCCAGTGTGAACGCAGCTTTACACCACCTGCAGCTGGAAAAAAATGCAGCTGACCGTCAACTTACTGGCAAACGCAAGCGGGACCACATATCCCCTGTACTGGCTTCACTGCACTAGGTCCCGATTGCTTTTAGAATAGATTTTAAAATGTTATTATTTGTTTTTAAAGCTTTTATGACCTAGACCCCCAGTACTTGACTGAGCTCTTCCGTGTCTACACCCCTGCAGAGCACTGAGACCCGTGAATCAACTGCTACTGGTCACCCCAAAAATGAGACTAAAAACTGAAGGTGACAGATCCGTTGTGGTGGCAGCCCCTAGGCCCCTCGCCTCTGGAACAACCTGCTCTGGCACATCCGCGCTGTGGGATCGATCAAGGTTTTTAAATCTTCCCTAAAGACACACCTCTTCTCCTTGGCTTTTAATCAAGTTTAAGTGGGCTTCTGGGAAAATTTTCATTTAATTTTAATTATTTTTTAATCATTTTATTCTATTTTATTTTATTTTATTTTATAGCGCTGTGTTATGAATTTTAGCTTTATTTATTGTAAGTGCTGCATTTTATTGATTATCTTGCTTTTAATGTGTACAGACAGCACTTTGGTCAACCCTGGTAGTTTTAAATGTGCTCTATTTGAGCTGAGTTGAACTGCCACAGTTCTGTTTTCTCTTTTCCTGCTGTGCTGAAATTGATTTTCCTTTTGCTTTTGGCATTTTATTTCCTGTTTATGAAATCTGCATCTGGACATGGCAATGCAGATCCATGTCCTTGTACGGGCATTGATGGGCTGTTACCTATGCTAATCATATGTTAATTAGGCTCACCAGGCACACGCTTTCAGTTTACGAGGAGATGGGATTCATAAACTTAAGAACACAGCTGCGAACAATTGATGAATCTGATGTAGGGTTTCTTAAGAACCTTCTTAGGAACAGCTTAAGAAGGAATTTAAGACAATTCTTAGTAAGATATTGGGTGAATGAGGCACAATGTTTCTCAGCAGGTTTCAAAATGTTCCTGATCAGTGTTTTGAATTTAATATTTTTAAATAGCAGTACTGACATAGCAGCTGCACTCTGGACTCCGTTACACTCACCCCCCCCTAAACTCAGTCCCATCCGGGTCATGGCACCACTGTAGCGGCTGCACTATGTGTTGTGTTGTTATGACTCCGCCCATTCGCTCCCCTCAGAACGTGAACTCACGATCCTCGGCATGGGAGTCAGACTCTCTAACCAGAAGGCTCTGGCCTTGTGACCAGAGAATCCTTTTGAGGTGTTGAGAGTGACGTTTACTAACTACATATGCACAGTGATACCTACTGGCATCCATTACACTGATGCAATTTGGTTTTTATTTTACCATCATTTTGTATATTTCATGGCATATTTGCCAGGGTACTCATAAGAAAAACCCTCATGCACTGGCTTTACAATAAACATAGGAAGACAAAAAATAGAACCTCTATTACAGTTCTCTGTGAGTTCCATTGGCAGAACACAGCATAATTACTCACCAATCTGTACAAAATTACAATAGATGAAACATTATTTAAATGTCTGATTTTGATTTTGCTGTGCATCGTTTGCACAGCTGTGATATCCCACACAGGGGAAAGGGAAGGGCGGTAATCAAGATGAAGGGCTGCAGAGAGTATGCAGCCACCCAGAATTAATCAGAATATTATTTTTATCATTTGGCCCAACTGATAGGTGGATAATCTGCAGTGTCTGTAAATATAATGGGCTCATGTTATTTTAATTTGTACCCAACTTACTCTGTTATAATACATATATATACATTTTGGGCATATGCAATTATTACAAAATAGGCCCTTTTGGGCACATATTACAAATGGTCCATTATTACAAAATGGGTTGTTGCAAAGTATGCACAGAAGGTTGTGGGAAAATGACTGACTGATGGACATGATCTGATGAGCCAAGGTACAGTAGAGTTGTGGCCAAAGGTTTTGGAAGTGACACAAATACTGTGTTTTGCAAATTGTGCTTCTTCAGTTTTTATTGTGGCAATTCACATTGTTATATTATTTTTTTTTTTGTTTCTGTATTTTAGAGCAGAGTGATCAGATGCATTTTAATGAATTGCAAATAGCTTAATCATAAAACCAACCCAATTTTCACTGTGTTTAGGCCCTACCACAGAATGATCAGTTAAACTTATCTCGGTGTCATATATCATCAGCATGAGAGAATGTGAAAAGTCAGCTGACGCTTCAAGACATTTAACAGTATGCCACAAGTGCCAGGATGGTCTCCTCTTGAGGAGGCAGGTGTGGAATTGTGTTGCCAACAGTGCTGCTCTTTCTCAAGGCTGGCAGCAGGCAGGCGTGAGTGCATCTGCATGCACAGAAGGATGCACACTTTTGGAAAATGGTCTGGTGTCATGGAGGGCAACAAAAAAGCTACTTCTCGCCAAGAATTACATCTAGAACAGACTGATATCTGCATGAAATACAAGGACAACAGAAGACTGGTGCAAAGTAATTTTCTCTGAGGAAGCCCCATTCCCATTATTTGGGACATCTGGAACATCAACTGTCAGGAGAAGAAAAAGGGAACGCTATCATGATTCCTGTGATGGGGCAAGACTGAAGCATCCTAAGACCATCCATATGTGGGGTCGCTTCTCATCCAAGGGAGTGGGCTCGCATGCTATTCTGCCCAAAACAAATAAGGAAAGGTATCCAATGATGACAGTTTTCCCAAAATTACCGGAACTCCAGGTTTTTACTCACGTGGTGAACGTTTCCAGGTTATTTTTGATAGCATAAGTCAGAATAGATTCATTCAGTTCCATTTAGTTCCATGCCCAAACAGTCGGTGGCAGTAATGTGCCATGTTTGTTTGCATGCTGCCAATAATCTCCAAAAAACAAGAAGGGTTATATTTGTTTTTAAGTTGGTTACACTTAGGGTTGCCAACCGTCCCTTGAAAAATGGAATCGTCCCTTATTTGGAAATAAAAGTGTGCGTTCCGTATTGACCTGAAACGGGACGCAGTTTGTCCCGTATTTCTGTGAGAATCAAAAAGTCTGTAAAATGTCAATGGAATTGACTGGCGCTTTATATGGAAACTTACGGTAAATTTGATCCCAGCCCCTCTCCTGCTTTTCACCAATGAGCTGACAGACACGAGTTGACAATACAGAATCACTCTTATCTCATTGGTCGAGGGACATCTGCTCGCAAGAAGATACCGACGTCATGAGCCGACGACTATCGCTGGACGACAATAACAAAGCAGCATGGCTGATATTGATAACAGACACCGACACTGGCACTGCAGATATGTCTACGGACAGCAATGTCTGTAACGTCGTTACTACTCCTAAAAAAAAAAAAAAAACGAATGCAAAAATACAGGGGCGAATGAGAAAAGGAAAATGGCTGGGTGGGAAAAGGTGCGCGACAACAGCTATAAGTATTGTATTGTTTACTTTTCAGACTTTATTTTTTGCACTTTTTATTACACTAAATGTGTAAATATGCACTGTTACATTGTTTTGCACTGTTACATTGTTTTGGATGATGCAAATTTTCAATTGTTTTTTTGTTAATTTATACAATTTTAAGTTAAGGAATAGCACTAGAGAGAGATTTTTAAATAATTTTTTTAATTTTATGCTTTGAAGCAGGACAGAATGCTCATATTGAAATTGTGAGTGAAAATTTATTTTGCACTAAAAATAAATTGCTAAATAATTTGTTTTCCACGTGTTCATATCAGAACAAATGCATGTATGCATCTACTTAAATTCAGGGTCAAGTCAACAGTCAAATGGTTAAAAATCATTTCACACAGACGCTGGGAAGGGTGAAGGCAATGGTCGGTCGGCCCTGGCAGTGAGGTGTCCCTTATTTATTTTTCAGAGAGTTGGCAACCCTAGTTCCACTCCTCCAGCCAATGCAAAGGAGTCGGTATCGGGTTATTTGGTCACGTGACTTTTAGTCAGGATTCTGACATTTTGCTGATTGGCTGAAACACGCCGCTCTCTGATTGTCTGCAGCCTTTGTTTACAACGTAGCACTAGTACCACAGTCTCTGGAGGAGTGAAACCAACTTACATTTTCAGCGGTTACGCCACAGCCAATCACAGAGCCTGGCGTGATAGGCAATAGCGCCCGATGTATCACATGGACCAATCACAGCCATGTTTTCAAAAACCCGCTACCAGTCTCTTTGTATAAGAGACTGTGGTACCAGTGCTGTTTTGTTTTTGGAGTTTATCAAGTCATGTTTTGGGGGACTGCACGGTTATTTTCCTAATGGTTTGCTTTGTTGTGGACATTAAAAGTTATGAGCTGCCTATATAATACAAGTTGTGTGAAAAGACAGGGGTGGAACACTTGACCTGACCAAACAAAAAATATATATTTTTGGTGGGAAAATAGACCTGAAAATGCACCAGAATGGATCTGAGATTTCAATTTTTTTCTGGGGGAGGACTCCCAAGCCAGGGGCTTCGGGCTTTTGGCCCTTGCCTTTTTTTTTTTTTTCTCTGTCCATGGCCCACTTTGATCACTGGTATCAAAACTTCATCTAAGAGCAACATCTCCCAACAATCCAGGAATAGTTTGGTGAAGATCTGTCTATTTTCCAGTATGATGGCGCACCATGCCACAAGGCAAAAGTGAAAATGAAGTGTCTCAGAGATTGTCGCATTGAAATTTTTGGTCCCGGACAAGAAAGCACCTCAGATTTTAATCCAATTGAGAACCAATGGTTGATCCTCAAAAAAAATAAAATAAAATAAAAAGCGTGAACAGGTAAAAAAGCCCACAACTTTGAGCATTGATAAGGCAATAATGGATAGCCATCAGCCAGAATTTGGACCAGAAGCTGATATCCAGCATGTCTGAGTGAATTGCACAAGTCCAGCAGAAGAAGGGGCAACACTGGAGATATTGACTCCTTTCAGAAATGTTATGTTTTAGCCAATAAATATTTTTCAACTTGTAAAATGCTTACAATGGATAGGAAGAGGAAAATATCAGAATTACTAATGCTTTTGCTTATGTGGACCTGGCCACATCACAGCCATCGGTTTCCATAGAGACCAGCAAACCATCACACCAGCACAGTTACACACAGCATGTGGTGCATGTCCCTTGACGTCACTAACAAAAAGGCATGTACAGTATGTGCTTGTAGACATGTTTGCAGACTGGTTGCAAAGCGTCGATGAATTGGTTACCAAGAAAATATTGTGGTATTGCAGACAATAATTAATGCATTTGGGCTTAGAAATGCAAAGTAATCCTGCTGAGTCTCTGCCCATGAATACAAAACGGCACCAGTTACATCATGAGATTTCTGTGTCTGCTGTCGTCCTAACTGTTAGCCACTGAACGGGCAGCACCATGACTCCATGTGGGGGATTCAGGGAGCTTTTTCACCACTCTCCTCTGTGTGCAAACGGGTTTCATTATTTGTGTATTTAAATCTTAAATGAACTGTGAAATGTCCAGCTTTGAGATTAACACGTCAGTTTTTGCTTTGTATATTATGATGACCAATGGAGTGTCTAACTTTTGCAACACAAAATACATATTTACTTTGGAAATTGGAAATAACTTGAATTAGAATGACAGTGAACTTTGGTTTTAATGGAATTGTCCGTGTGAAAAATGATAACATGGCGAAGGGTACGTGTGTTGGTGTGTGTTTGTGTGCTTGCTGGCAGCCGACACCAACAGATATGCTGCTGTGGGCTAAAAAGATGGTCCTCAAAGACTTTTCTGCTGAGTTAGCAGAAGTAAAGGTGGCTGCTATTTGTGTAGCACTGATGATGTCACACTAGAGGAGCTATTTTTAGAAGGGACAAAAAAGACACTCTTTTTTTTGTTGTTCTTTCCAGAGTTATAATTAGTCACTGTTTCATGAGCTCTTAGCTCTTTTACAGTGTCTATATATACACAGCAGGTAAAAATAAGTATTTAACACGTCACCATTTTTCTCAGTAAATATATTTCTAAAGGTGCTATTGGCATGAAATTTTCACCAGATGTCAGTAACAACCCAAGTAATACATACATATAAAGAAGCCAACACAAATATGTACAGAAGTTAAGTAATATGTAATAATGTGAAATGACACAGGAAAGAAATATTGAACACCTTAAGAAAGGGAGGTGCAAAAAAGCATAAAAAGCCAAGACACAAGCTGAAATCTATCAGAAATTGGAAAGCAATCCTGCCTCTTGTCAGTGCAAATTAATATCAGCTAGTTCAGTGCCAACTGATGGTATATAAAAATGTGTATCATTACCAAGGTGTCACACAAAAAACATCTCATGATGTTTTGCTCTTTGCTTTACCCATGATGGGGAAAAGCAAAGAGCTCTCTCAAGATCATCACAACCTTATTGTTGCAAAATATACTGATGGCATTGGTTAAAGAAATATTTCTAACTTCTGTATGCTCCAGTGAGCACTGTTGGGGCCATAATCTGACAGTGGAAAGACCATCATTTCACCATACACTAACCACAATCAGGTACTCTTCACAAGATTTGTGACAGAGGAGTGAAAAGAATTATCAGAAATGTTGTCCAAGAGCCAAGGACCACTTGTGGAGAGCAAATGAACAATTGTTTCAAAGAAAACAATAAGTAATGCATTCAACCACCATGGCCTGTATGCACACTCACAACACAAGACTCCATTGTTGAAGAAAAAAGTGTGTTGAAGCTCGTTTAAAGTTTGCTGCACAACATTTTGACAAGCCTGTGTAATACTGGGAGAATATAGTCTGGTCAGATGAGACCAAAACTGAACTATTCGGATTCCATAATACAAGTACACACCATATTTGGACATGAAACAGCAAACTGCACATCAACCCAAAACACCATACCAACAGTGAAGTTTGGCGTGGAGCTGTTTTTCAGCATCCGGCACTGGCGAATGTCATATAATTAAAAGAAAGATGAATGAAAAATGTACAGAGACATTCTGGATAAAAATGTACCAGGATGAAGAAAATGAAATGACAACTTACAGGGCTTTACCACCGAGATCCATGGATTTAGAACAAGAACAGCATACAGCTGAGTTGAATCCTTTGCAACTTTGCACATCATGGAGGTCACTGTGCTCATTGGGACCTTTAAAGCAGCAAACATGTTTCTGTACCCTTCCCCAGATTTGTGCCTTGAGACAATCCTGTCTCTGAGGTCAACAGATAATTCCTTTGACTTCATGCTTGGTTTGTGCTCTAGACAGGTGTGTGCCTCATGTCCACTTCAGATGGACTCTAATTAAGCTGTAGAAACATCTCAAGGATGTTCAGTCGAACAGGATGCACCTGAGCTCAATATGATTTCTTTGTTTATTTGCTGTGAATGCTTTCCATATGTACTGTATTTACAGACTCTATATCAAGAGAATGTGTATAAAAATGGACCTGATTTCTAAATGGTTAATGTTGAATTAAAGCTGAAAATCTACCCTTCATCTCTCCTCCATTGGGGTTGCAGAAATTTTAAAAATTGTGTCACTGCAAACTATTTAGCAGAGAAGAAGAAGAATTGTTTGCTTTAGCTAAATGCATGGCCTCCTCCACTCATTTCACTATCCGTTATGTGAGCTGTGGAACCTGAATGCTGTTAAACAATCAGAAAGTCTTGGTTAATTTCTCTGATGCACTTAAAAACTGTGTGGAAACTGTCTGTCTCTCTCACTGACAGCCACACCTGCTCCTAATCCATCATCAATCTAGCATCCACACACCATCCAGCAGGTGGTAAACATGTCTATGGGATATTACAGAGGCAAATCAATTCTGCTTTTTCAACTGATCTGATGCACCAAAGTTTACCAGATTTGAAAGTGTTTGTCTTCATTTGACAATATGAGCGAATTGGATGTTTTTGAGCTGTTGTGTTTACAACCTAGAGGGGATGAATTCATGTCGCTATTGACTCCCTCCATTTTAGAGTGGACATGCCCAGACTTTTTCCAAAGCCTAGGAAAAGAGGTTTGTTGTATGTCACAAAAAGTGTCAAATGTAAAATTCCACAGTGATGGTCCCGAATGAAATTAAGTCACTGGGATGTTTAAGCCACTAAATATATGTGTTATTTGGTCCCTGGGTATTCATTAATCTCATTGTATTATTTGATATTAGAGGATGCGCATAACAGTTATCTTGTCTGATTCTCGAGTTCTGGATACATAGTGAGACACAGATGAGGCATTCTACTTATAATGTGAGGAAACATCTGCTCACAACACTACGGCCATGCGGAACAGTTCCCTTAGTATGAAGCAGTTCCCTGATATGTCAGCACTGACGATCGGAGTAACTGGAAAGGCCAAGAGGACACTTTCATTTCACTTACCTGTAGCGGATAGATGCTTACTTCTGGAAGGGGGTGATGCATGAGTTTTACGCCGAAGGGGTTGCGAATCTAGAACCAGGGTGGCTCCATGGTGTATGCTGTGGCCCACAGCACCACCATGTGCCTCCAAGTTGCATTAGAGAAATGTTTCTGTTTCACTGCAGACTTGCCTGGGCTCAGCAATTTTTTTTTTAATCTTACTTCACTTTCTAGTCACTTTCTCAGTGTAATTGCAAAGCTCGTCCTTGTTTGCAGCGAGCGACTGTATGGCAACTCCTGTGACTGAGCCAAGCGAAAAGCTGCAGGTGGGTGGGTTTTCCAATGCTGAGAAAGGCTCGGAATAAATCATACTCCTCACGAGGACCGCCAAGGAACATAAGCACCGCGGCTTTGGCCACAGTGAGCTCAGTTTGGCTTACTAGGCTTGGTATGATTAATTAACCTCAAAATTGTTTAAAGGCTTTCCCCCCCTGCAGGCTGCACTTGCAGATGTAACAAGGTGTAGATGTGACCAATGCCCTGCAGGATCAGTCTGTGTAGTATTCTGCAGCTCCAAAATGTGACATTTGTTTTTCTGCAGACATTAAATTAACACATCAGCACTGACTGAACGCTGACTGCAATATTAAATATCACTTGGGGCTCATTGTTGATGTCAGCAGTGTATGATTCTGTCCAGAATCTGTGCTTTTGACACAACTGTGCCTTCTGTTTTTTAAAATAAAAAATTGTAAGAATTTGGCCGTTCTGAAACTCTGCATATAGATTCTCACTCAGTTGTACTTGGTTGTCGGAGCCACACAAAATGCATCTGTTTTCTGGAAATCATACTTGGAAGCTTGTGGTCTTGCCAGACAAACATGCTAAAGTAGCCATTTACAGCTGGAGGATATCTTGTCCAAGGACACAGACAGATAACACACCCAGGTCCACATATTGACAATATGTCCCACTGAGCTACATTCTCTACTGAACTCTGAACTACCTGTTAGAAGTTGGACTTTCAGTATACAAGTGTATCGCAACACAATTGTGAATATCATGAAAATTAAAAAAAAAAAAAAAAAAAGTCAGTTATTTCAGAAATTTTATATTCTCCAGACTCATTACATATGAACATAATACCCCCGTCACACATAGCCGGAATCACGCAGAGTGGTGTCGGATTTATGAATTGGCACACATCCGAAAAGTGTCGGATTTCATTTCCAAAACGTTCTGACAGCCATCTGTGGAAGCCCACACAGTTGGTCAAAATCAGGCGATGACCCCGAGTGTGATGCACTTGTTCATAATTCTCCGGGCGCCGTCGAGATTGGACACCTCTCCGACAGCGAGCCATGTGTAATCTGACGATGATCTGACCACAATTTACATATTCTGACAGCACCAAAACAGCATTTGTAATGATCTGATCGCAGTTGATTGAGCTCTGAGATCGATAGTCAGTCCAAAGCTCCCTGCTGTGAAACTGCATGGACACATCCTGGAGAATGTGACCCGCTTTCCATACCTGGACAGCCGTGTGTCATCAAACACCAGCATCAATGACTAGATCCAATACAGACTTAGGTGTGCAGGAACTGCCAGTCGCTGTCATGCCGCTGCACAGATCTGAGACCTGGACCACCTACCACTGCCACCTGAAAACCCTTCAGTGGTTCCACCAACAAGTCCTTTGAAATATCCTCCAAATTAGGGGGGAAACTACCGTACCAACATCAACACCCTGGCTGAAACCAAACTCCAGAGGGTTGAGTGTGTCATGATCAAGAACTGGCTTCAGTGGGTGGGTCACATCGTTAGGATGAATGACAGCCAACTTCCCAAGCAGATCGCCTACTCCTAGCTGAGCAAAGGAAAATGGCCCAAACGGGGGTAGAAGACATGTTACAAGGACCTCCTGAAGCACAACCTCAAGAGCTGCTCTATTGACTGGAAGACTTGGGAAGAACAAGCGAAGGAACGGGCCAGCTGATGAGCAATGAGCCACATGGGAGTGAAAGTCTTTGGAAAATATGGACAAACAACACAGAGGTGAAGAGGAAAAAGAGGAAGGAGAGAGAGCAAGATCCTAACCGGCAGAAGCTGGCCACAGCAACCACGCGCTGCAGCATCTATCAGAAATAGTGCACGTCAAGACTGGGCCTGTTTCTCTCTGTGTTCACCATCCTGTCTGGGAATCCATCAAGAGACAATCTTCCTCCCTACCGAGGGATAGACACAACAGTGTGGTGCATTAAGACCTTAGTTTTTAATGATATTTAGACCATGTAGACCAAATGAAAAATGTCTTGTGAAATCTTCTTTTTCAATCTCAAAACTAAATCTCTTCAGTGTGTTTCAAAAACAAATGAATTGGCCTTGTCAATCCAACACTTCTGCTGAGGACTGTAGAGTAGCCCACCTGAGGATGACTGTAATGAAAGGATTATTATCCGTCTGCTGTACTATGCACAGAGAATAAACTTTGTGGTGAAAATAACAAAGTCTCAATGACAAATATCAAATGCACATTTTGCAGTCATATTAACCAATTCTAGTTCAGTTGGCTGATGCATGAACAGTGGAGCAAAACAAGATTTCTCCATAAATGTGTTCATCTTGAGTTCACTTTAGCTCTGTCAACGCTGTGTTTTAACATACAGTATGACCCAAAATGTCTACATTTATTTTGTGGTTATAAATCTCTCACACGCGGTTCCGTACTTATTTCAAACCACATTAAACTACATCAACATGAAGTAATTCATGAGTTTTACTATTTCAACAGCTATTACATTGAAAGGGCTGTTAATTATGAAGAAAATGTGCTGTCAGACTGTGACTAGGTGAGGCTGTGATTGATATACGGGCTCTCGTTTATCTTCCTGCCCTCACCGTGTGCACATATAGTAGTTTAATACCAGCACATAAATCACTCTTTTTGACAGACACATCAAATAAAGCCAGCACAGCTGCACCACTGTGTTCTAAGATGATTGATTGGAATATTCTTCATTGAGTGTTTCCACAAACTAGGTACTGCTCTATTGATCACTGACTATTATCCACCAACAACAATCACAAAGGTAAATCTGTCTATGGATAATAGATGTGCAATTTGCTGTGATGAATTAATAACAGATGAGAGTTGAAGTTTTAAACTGCCTTTGTGCATCTTGTTGAGGTATAAATTACCAAATCATGACCAAAGCAATGCAATGTAACCTAATCTTTGTGTTGTTTTAAAAGTGACATAAGAAAAAGTAAATGGGGACAGTGGAGCTGTAACCAGCTCAAATTAGTCCTGGACTTTCCGCGACAGCACATGACCTCTGTGTACTTAGTATGCAGGAGCTGTTGGCCACAGTGATATAAGAGTCTGGTTTTAGCGGGCAGCAATAACAGCTGGAAATTGTCAGATGGCACATAAAGCCAGAGACACTCCTGCTAATTAAGAGTAACTTCATATAAGTGTTGTCATCGTCCATGAGGCAGCCATAAATAGATCAGGCAGCTCAGCCTCTCTCCTGCCACCACTGTTTGGGCAGAACGTATCTTATTGTGGAGTCTCTTTCATGCAGCTCAGAAAAATCAGAGATCAAAGCAGATTCACTTTCCGGTATATATATATCTGTATGGGGGTAAACTTAAGCAGCCAGTCCTGCCATGCTAAGGGCACTGACAGTACCTGTACATTGCACATCCCAATATTCACAAGCCTTTAATGACACTGCAAATCAGGCTGAAACGTCTCGTTCATTTGCATACAGAATGTGTGATTTCACTCACTTTGGTGCTCGTCTGTCTATTAAGTGTATGGAATAATGCAACAGATCTGTCAAATGTTGGCACTCCTGGAAATGTCATATGTGTCACTTTGAGGGTTATACCACAGGGAGCACAGTACGTTCGGGTTGTCTGTAGGTGAATTTTTCTGTACGGGATGCAACACTGTTTTAATTTTAATTTAACCTTTATGCCTCTGGGGTCCGAGGGCATTTTTTGGACAGTTCACTCACCTGCCATAAATGTTTTATTATTGCTGTTATATATATGCATTTGTTGTGTTTTATAAGTGTCGTAAAGATTTACAATCACAAATAAAGAAAAAAGTAAAGCGGAAATAATTTTCCACACATTTATTCAAAACACACAGCAAACTATAATAAACAACTGTTTTGACGCTTTATAACGGTAATTTGAGGTCTTGTGTGAAAGACTGTACAACAAAAAAGTTCAAACAATAAACACAATGCACATTTTGAACAATATATACAAAATGGTCTATACGTTTGTGCTCCAGTCTGAGGAGCGGCCACTCTCCCTCACCCCATTGATATGGTAAACAGTGCTTTACGCCAGAGGGAGAGAGCCACAGAGTAATCCAGTAACATTCAAATGCAAACTAGTGGAGCAATCCTGATAGTTACACACTCTTTGTTTGACCACGTGAGATTGTCATGCGAGGCTCTCCGTCTGCTTTCACTTTCGCTGTGCGTAATGGCGCAGGGCGCATTAGAGGAGTTAGGGGGCTATTCAAACGGGCAAACTAGTAAGCTATCACTCCTGAAAACGATCTTTGGTTTATCACGTGAGGTAAATCTGCCCTATGATTGGATTTTAGAAAACCATGTGACGATGAACCAATTCTGATTGGACACTCACATTGCGCACGTCATCACACAGCTTCTATGAGGAGTACAAAGATGGCTGACAGTGGATGGAAAGTCCGTGGAGTTACCTTTTCAGCAACAAAATGTACGTTTCTATCTCATATCATTAAAAAGTTATTTATAATTTAGTAAAGCTTGGTCCCAGCCGTCGTATACGACGGGTTGGCTCCAGAGGGTTAACCAGGTTAATCCCATGCTTGTATGGTTTTAAGTCATTGGCTGTATATTTAGGGAATAACCCTGTTGTGTCTGATGATTTGCGGACATTCATGCTGGTTATATGGTTGCAAATTGAGCTTTACGTAAAATGGATATTTGTGTCCGTATAACAGCATGAATGTACGCAAATAATCAGACACAAGGAGGTTATTCCCATTCTAATCCAATTCCATTGTTTGCATGGTTCATTTTACTGTAGGTAATTCAGTCGGCGAGGTTTACCGTGAGGCAGCCTTACTCCAACAGCGGTCAGAGCGTGGAGTAATTCATCATATATGAAAAGCCATCAAATCCATTAAATATGAAGCAGTAATTCTGTGTCACAATCCACATCTGGCCAAGTGGTTAATGCACTTGGTTTCAGTGCGGAAGGTTCCCGGTTCGAATCCCACCCCCACCACATTTCTCCATGTAATGTGGAGTTGCGTCAGGAAGGTCATCCGGTGTAAAACCTGTGCCAATTAAACATGCAGATCCACCTTGGGTTTGCTGTGGTGACCCTGAGTACAAAACAAGGGAGCAGCCGAAGGGACTTACTACTTTCATATGGTAGCTTAAATTCACCCATTTCGGCGGCGGCGGTGGAATGCGACTTTCTCTCTGTCTCATCTAACAATGCCATTATGACATCTGCGTAGCAGCGAGCCCAAACGGTGTTCTGTTCTCTGTTTAAATTTGTGCATTTAACACACATTTTTCATTGTGTTAAATTTTATGTTTATTATCTTTTCTTCCACAGACCTTGTAAGTCTGCGTGTGGTTTACTCAGGTTTATATTTGCACTGAAAGGCTTGGACCTTACCTTTCATTGTACTTGTTACAATGAAAATAAAGAATTTGAAACAGAATCAGCACCAAAAGTCTTGGAATCCCACAGAAGATAACTGAAGTGGATGATGGCAGAATTATTTTCTTGGTGAAGAAAAACCCCTTCACAACATTTAGCCAAGAAAAAAAATAAACGGAATAGAATTACACTGAATCAAATGATGGCGTAATAGGACCACTGTAAGGGCCCGTTCACACATAGCACGACATTAGGTGAAATATGCAGAAACCGGAAGAAAATCCGCAAACAAAAAAACGAAACATTCCACCTGCTGTTGGGAGAGACACATGGTCGGACAGGCGTGCATGATACGGTTTCGTGTACGCTCATATTCGGTCACGCAAACACAGTGCAAGCACATGGAAAGTCGCACACAGCAGTGGAGCAAAAAAACAAAAAAACAAACCACAATTTATAATACTTAATTCCTGTTATAAAGAGCTGACTGTTGTAATTGTTGTAATTTATGTTTTACATGAATTACCCAATGCACTCCTCTCTTGAAGACATCACCCGGGCTCCCGTCTCATGAAAACATCACCCGGCGTGGCGTTTCCAGCGCACAGTGATCCATTGGTGACCGCACTGTAAATGTGATATGTTATTTTAATTATTACAATGTGAGGAAATGTCACAGTGATTCATGCCTCGCGGTGATTTTCAGCATGGCAGCATCAGCATGGCGGTCAGCTGAAGAGATATGTTTTAATTTATTCCAATGTGAGGACAGCATGCTGACGTCTGCGCTTCACGGTGAAGTTCTGCGACTTCATATTATACAAGCCACTACAGGTGTTCCCCAGCTGTGACCTGCAAGCACAGATATCTGAACAGCTCCAGGGCGCACAAACACGCCTCCCCTTTGTCTGCGGACATCGTCAGCTCACAGAAAAAAGGGCTCACTCTCTGTTCCTGTATTCTGTGATTTTTTATTTTATGTATGTATTATTACTTTTTGTCCTGCATCTGTCTGATGTCTGTGTTTTTAATGTAACACCTTGTGTGGATGGTCACGTCCAGCTGACAGCTGCCGTATGTCCACAGAAAAGCATGTGAGCAAAGCGATCAGACTTGAATGAGTTCATGCCTTTAATCTTATTTGTTTTGTTTCATCTCCACTCTTTCTGTGTCATGTAAACTACAATTTACATGGTGGAAGTGACATCAGCCTGCTCGGCTGCCTTCACACCGTGCCGCGTGCTCAGATGCTGGCCTGTCCTCATGTGATGAGGGCATGAGCACCCGCTCACACATGTGCATTGTGTTGTGTGGACAACACACTCCACAAGACGTGTGTTGGGGGGGGAGATGACACACCCATGTGTTGCTAGGTTATGCCACACTTGTGTTGCACTTAGACAATTTTCACAAACAGCTCGAATGTGGTCAGCTGCTCTCTACTCTCATACTGGGAGCGCAAATCACCCCACCTTTTCTAATTGCCCAACGAGAGGTGTTAGATGTTCGTGTGTGACAACTAGAATTTGGCCGACACCTGCAGAGAGGGGGCTCGAATGGGCACTCGTATGGCACTCGCATGGCACTCGCTGTCTTTTGGCCGCTTGTGTGCGCAAATGGTTGTGGTGACAGCTGTACAAGGCATTTGAAGCAGCTCCAATTTTTCGCGAGTGACATTTGCCTCCTCCTTCGTGTGCCATTCTGCCTTAATCATATTATGTGTGAAGGGTTCTTCAGCAAAGAAGAAAAAACCTGTGGAAGGAGGCAGAAAAAAACTTAGGATTTACAAAAGCACTCTCTCTTCCCATTTCCCTTACTCTTTCTGTCTCTCAGAGAAAGGTGACATTATATGCATACAATATATTATGAAATTGAGCTGATGACAATTAAAATAAGAGGAAGCAGTCATGGGGAAAAAAAGTCACATTGCTGTTGGTCTGTTTTCCCTCTGGGAACTTTGGTGGTTAATCATTGTGCATTCTGATAAGTTGGTGGTCATTGACACATCAGAAAATCCTTTCATTGCTGTGTGTGTTGTACAGTCTGGTTAAACTGGAAAAACAGGTGCCCCTCTGATGGTTTAATGTGCAGTGTTACCACAGTAACTTTGAAACTTTACTTTATTGGTTACTTTATACTGTTACATTTCACAGTTACTTTATACAGTTACTTCATGAACAGCTGTGGACAATTTGTTGACAGTTTCTGAATGCAACTAATAAAGTAACTTGTAATCTAACTTGGTTATTTTTAAGACTGAGTATTGCTGATTAGTTAGCGTGCTGATTACTGAATCTTAAGAGTAACCAATTTAGATTACTACTTACCTTATTAGTTACATTACTTATTAGTTACAAGTTGTCAGCAGCTCCTAATAAAGTAACTGCATAAAGCTTCTAATGAAGTAACTGTATAAAGTAACTATAAAGTAACTAATAAAGTAACTTTTCAAGGTAACTGTGGCAACACGGTTAATATGAGTTTAAGGCTACAGCACGCAGATGAATAATGAATAACCGATACATGGGTGTATGGGTTTCTTCGGGGTGTATAAAGCCATATTCTTTGGTAAACAACTTAATAACGATTTTATATATATCGTATTTTGACATATTTCATCCATGTACTACATTTGGCAGAACTCAGCCAAAGGATCCAGTCATTTAGCAAAACAAAGACGGCAAAATACATCATTATTTGAGATGACCACAGCCCACAGTTTGCTCTGCATGTTCCTCCACTGCTCTACTATATACATATTTAAGTGTTGTATGTGTGTTTGCCTGATATCCCTGAAAGTCACATACTTATACAGTTGAACTGAAGCTGGCAGAGAACTGGCTGTTGGCCTGATTAGATTTTGCAGATCTTGGATTTCTGCTATCAGCTGCTCATTGCAGATTATGATGCTGCTCTCTGGAGCTGAGCACAAAACTGGCATTTGGGCTTCCCAAGCTGACTCTTTACTGAGGCTGTAGCTCTGCATGTTGAGAGAGCTCAACAAGTCAGAAGTGCATCACTGCAGAAATGGCAGTACAATCACATAGCAACCTGGTGCCATGGTAACCCAAAACTCAGGGCGTATTAAACTTCATGTCTTTTTGCTTTAGGGGACATACAGTGAGTTGGATGTAAACACTGCAGACTCTGAAATGTGTGCAGGAATGACAAGAAAAGCGTGTTATTTTCCAAGTGCATGTATGCCTACTGATGAACCAGACACTCATTCAAATTCTTACCACAAGCAAGTATCGCACAGAAGTATATACATTTTTTTGTTTTTCAGCAGAACAGAATGACACCTATGGCACACGAACTTGGGTTTTATTAAATTCTGAATCATACAAAGAAATTTGCAAAACTAGCTTTGGGACAGTTTTTATGGGTGTTATAAAGGCTCTGCACCCACAACACTCAGACATCTGCACTTAGAGAAGGATGAGCTCATGAAAAAGTGTCAGAGAATACAACTGAATTCAACGAGGGGTAGGGAAGCACAATAAAGAGTATGACACAATCAAACAAGAAGAGACATTCAGAAAGAGCACGACCCACATCTTAGGTGTCACTGTGAATCCATTGTGATGCAGTGTCACTGTAATGTATGGTTGGTTCTGTGTGGTCTTGACATTTCATCAGTTCTATTCAGAACTGAACCACAATCTGTTGTGAAAGTGTAGGTACACGGACCCACAACAGGGGGCGCAAATGAACGGACAATGGAATAAGCCAAAATATAACAATTTAATGTTGTGAATGTGCACAACAGAGCAACAGACAACACAATTGAGATCAACAGTCAATAATTCACGGTGACGTGTGGGCAGGCTCGAGGATAGAAGACACCCGTCCAGAAAAGAGCCGGATCCCACACGCTTTCCACTGCCACCGGATCTGAAGCACCCCTGGAGCCACCAAGCACTGGGTCCCCAGGTGGCCACTGCCTCCGGCTGTCAGATCGGGTACTGCTGGCAGGAAGAACAGACAGGTGATGGTGGGTGCGTGAACACCCAGCAAACAGTCACAAAGGGTGGGAAACACCTCCACCTCTTAAGCACAGTCACACAGGAACAAAAACGTGCAGCGCCTGAAAAACTACTTATCCGAGGAGCGAAGAACGTCGTCTCCTCTCAGCTTCCAGCTGCTGACCAGTCAAACAGGTACGCCTGCAAATGTTCAGAATGTTGTATGGCACAAAACAACGGCTGAGTGTTTACCTGATTGGTAGATGATTTCTCGGCAATGAGGTGAAGATCCTGCCCGGCTTTTATGGAGATGTGGTTGTGGTGATGATGAGTGACAGCTGGTGCTGGTGATGACTGCCAGCTGCCACTCCCGGTTGCTCCAGCGCCCTCTCATGCCTGAAGCCCGCACTTCAGGCAGGGCGCCCTCTGGTGGTTGGCCAGCAATACCTCCTCTTCAGCGGCCCACACAACAATATCCTTAACACACAACTCTTACATCACGTTTAACCCATATTGGCACAAAACTATTCAAATTAAACAATGTAATTCAATTTATTGAGTTTATATAGCACCAAATCACAACAAAGCTGCTTCAAAGTGCTTCACACAAGTAAGGTCTAACCTTACCAACCCCTAGAGCAAGCACACAGGCAACAGTGGTAAGGAAAAAACTCGCTTTGATGATGTTAAGGAAGAAACTTCAAGCAGACCAGAATCAAAGTGTGAGCCACTGCTTAGGCCATTGTAACACTTTCAAGGATTTTGCAAAGATTTAGAAAGCTGAAGAAACAGAAAACAGGAATTCAAACACCACAACTTTAGAAAAGAAAAAAAAGATTCATTTAATGAGAAGTCCACGCATGTGCTTGCACTACACGCAGGGGTCATACAGGCTTCCTCATGCCATCAGTGGGCCTTTTCCTGCAACAATGTCCATACCAAATGCAGACTGCACAGCTACAGGCCTGGCATCTCACAGGCAGTCTGGGATCCTTTGATTTGTAGCAGTCAAGTCCTGCAATCCCAAGCGACGGTTATGACTTTGACCTTTCAAGTTAACTCAAGGTCAAAGGATACCTGACCAATATTTCCTCAATTACTCCTTTCTGGTGCTTGGTTTAACCCTCTGGGGTTTAAGGACATTTTCTTAATTTTACCACACTTTCAGTAATTCCTCTTTTAAGGTACTTTCTTTTAACACCCATGTGTTGCAAATCAAAATGTTTACTACAATCTCAGCTTTCTCAGTGTGAGACATATTTGTCTAAAAAACTAAAAAGATATAATGTGACTGTCATGCTTAAGGGCAGCACGGTGGCTTAGTGTTGCCTCACAGCAAGAACGCTGTGGGTTCGCTTCCCACCTGGGGCCTTTCTGTGTGGAATTTACATTTACATCTCCCCATGTTTGCATGGGTTCCATGCATGGGTGCTCTGGCTTCCTCTCGCATCCAAAGACATGCAGCTCAGGTGAATTGAAAACTTTAAAATGACCATAGGTTTGCCTGCAGGTGTGAATGTGTTTCTCTGTTGATATGTGGCTCTGCAACAAATTAGCATCCTATCCAGGGTATACCCCACCTCTTGCCCTATGACTCCTGGGACAGTTACTTGGGGTAACCGGGGATAGAAGCAGCAACAGCAACAC
This sequence comes from Thalassophryne amazonica, assembly GCF_902500255.1. Classification (NCBI taxonomy): domain Eukaryota; kingdom Metazoa; phylum Chordata; class Actinopteri; order Batrachoidiformes; family Batrachoididae; genus Thalassophryne; species Thalassophryne amazonica. Next base: position 118,614,800 of record NC_047105.1, read on the forward strand.
CAACCGCCAGAACTACATGGCTCTATTCCAAAACAGCATATTTGTGAAATAATATCACTTCGCTGTCTGTTGCTCTTGTCATGTCATTCCTTTTTGGATAAATATAATCCATTTGTGATGAAAACTGGTGTAAGAAAAAAAAAAGTCCATTACTGCCTTGAAAAAAATTTAAAATTGCTGCACCATTCCTTAAGAATAGAATCCCTCCAAGCATTTTACTATGATGATTTTATTTGTCTCTAAAACTAAATATTTTTTTAAGTGTTTTTTGAGTTTCCTTTTTGAGAATGTGAGTCTTTGCTTCAGATTCAGACCACTTTATTGATCCAAAATGGGGCAATTCATTTCAGGCTTCCTCATTCACAGTCACACCACAACATTCAGTGTTTTGTGTCAAGGCACAGATCAATCTAATAAACTAATAAAGAAATAAATAAATAAGATTGCAATTCTTTTAGATTCTTTAAAAGTCATTTTAAAGGCAATCCTGTCAGAATTAAGTAGCCTGAGAGCAGAGGGAATAAAAGATTTGGAATACCAAATATGTAACTGTGGTGGCCTGAAGGTATCACTTTGAGTTCAGGAAAAACAACATGATCTGCATGGCTGATACATGAACTCATGTCTCTCTGCCTGACTCCTGTGATCTCAGAGCAGACCTTAATGATGCTACACAGGCTGCTAATCGATAATACCTTAAACCAGGGGTGGCCAAGTTCGGTCCTCGAGAGCCACATTCTTAGTTGTCTCTCTGCTCCAACACACCTGAATCCAATGAAAGACTCGTTAGCAGACTTTTAATGAGCCTTTCATTGGATTCAGGTGTGTTGGAGCAGGGAGACAACTAAGAGTGTCAGAAATGTGGCTCTCGAGGACCGAACTTGGCCACCCCTGCCTTAAACCAACAAATAAAAAAGGATTTACAACCCCAATTCCAATGAAGTTGGGATGTTTTCAACCTATATTCAATTGAATACACCACAAAGACAAGATATTTAACCCTCTGGGGTCCGAGGGCATTTTTTGGACAGTTCACTCGCCTGGCATAAATGTTTTATTATTGCTGTTAACAGCTCTCCCTGCATCCCACAATCAAGTTTTATGTCTCTTTTTTTCAGGACAACTTGTACTTTCAGAATATATATGCTATAATGATGTTTTATAAGTGTAATAAAGGTTTACATTCAGAAATAAAGGAAAAAGTAAAGAGGAAAATTATTTTCCACACACTTTTATTCAAAACACACAGCAAACTATAACAAACAACTGTTGTGACACTTTATAAAGGTAATTTGAGGTATTGTGTGAAAGACTGTACAACAAAACGGTTCAAACAATAAACACAAATGCACATTTTGAACAATATATACAAAATAGTCTGTGTTTTGTTTGTCTTCATCTCAAAGCAATTTATGTCTGCTATTACACAAAGGTCACATCACAAATTTGTACTTCTATGAAGTTGACTGTGTGTTTGTTCTCTCCTGCTCTTAAAGCAGCTTTCACATTTCGAGGCCCATTTACACTCTGAGGAGTGGCCCCGCCCCCTCACTCCATTGATATGGTAAACAGTGCTTTACGCTGGAGCAAGAGAGCTTCCCACAGGCTTATCCAATAACATTCACAGCCAAACTAGTGGAGGAATCCTGATGCTCACACACTCTTTGTTTGAGCACGTGAGATTGTATGAGACGCCCTCCATCTGCTCACTTTCACTGATCTCTGGTGCAGGGCGCATTGGAGCCAGCAGCCAGGGGGCTATTCAAACGGGTCAGCTAGTAACACATCACTCCTAAAAACAAGCTTTGGTTTATCACGTGAGGTAAATCTGCCCTACGATTGGATTTTGGAAAACCATGTGACGGTGAACTAATTCTGACTGGACACTCACATTGGGCACATCATCACACAGCTTCTATGAGGAGTACAAAGATGGGCAATGGCTGGCTCGAAAGTCCGCGGAGTTAGCTTTTCAGCAACAAAAAGTTTCTATCTCATATCATTAAAAAGTTATTTATAATTTAGTAAAACTTGGTCTCAGCCGCCATATACGACGGCATTGGCCCCAGAGCGTTAATATTCAAACTGGTAAACTTTATTGTTAAATGGATTGATATCTATTATATCAATTGCAGTTTTGACTAATGTCAATTTAATGGATCTACAGTAGTGTTCAGAATAATAGTAGTGCTACGTGACTAAAAAGATTAATCCAGGTTTTGAGTATATTTCTTATTGTTACATGGGAGACAAGGTACCAGTAGATTCAGTAGATTCTCACAAATCCAACAAGCCCAAGCATTCATGATATGCACACTCTTAAGGCTATGAAATTGGGCTATTAGTAAAAAAAAGTAGAAAAAGGGGTGTTCACAATAAGAGTAGTGTGGCATTCAGTCAGTGAGTTCGTCAATTTTGTGGAACAAACAGGTGTGAATCAGGTGTCCCCTATTTAAGGATGAAGCCAGCACCTGTTGAACGTGCTTTTCTCTTTGAAAGCCTGAGGAAAATGGGATGTTCAAGACATTGTTTAGAAGAACAGCATAGTTTGATTAAAAAGTTGATTGGAGAGGGGAAAACTTATACGCAGGTGCAAAAAATTATAGGCTGTTCATCTACAATGATCTCCAACGCTTTAAAATGGACAAAAAAAAAAAACAGAGACGCATGGAAGAAAACGGAAAACAACCATCAAAATGGATAGAAGAATAACCAGAATGGCAAAGGCTCACCCACTGATCAGCTCCAGGATGATCACGGACAGTCTGGAGTTACCTGTAAGTGCTGTGACAGTTAGAAGACGCCTGTGTGAAGCTAATTTATTTGCAAGAATCCCCCACAAAGTCCCTCTGTTAAATAAAAGACGTGCAGAAGAGGTTACAATTTGCCAAAGAACACATCAACTGGCCTAAAGAGAAATGGAGGAATATTTTGTGGACTGATGAGAGTAAAATTGTTCTTTTTGGGTCCAAGGGCTGCAGACAGTTTGTGAGACGACCCCCAAACTCTGAATTCAAGCCACAGTTCACAGTGAAGACAGTGAAGCATGGTGGTGCAAGCATCATGATATGGGCATGTTTCTCCTACTATGGTGTTGGACCTATATATCGCATACCAGGTATCATGGATCAGTTTGGATATGTCAAAATACTTGAAGAGGTCATGTTGCCTTATGCTGAAGAGGACATGCCCTTGAAATGGGTGTTTCAATAAGACAATGACCCCAAGCACACAAGTAAACGGGCAAAATCTTGCAATGGGGGATTAAAGACCTTGCCCAAGGGTCCTTAGTGATTTTCCAGTCAGGTGGGGATTTGAACCCAGGATCTTTAATCGCCTCATGCCCTGTACCTGCTGGGTACAGGGCATGATGTTTAATGCCAGACAGCTTTGGAATGGGGAAGATGTGGACCAAAGCGGTGCACAGACTGCAAGGCTTTGATCGTGTTGCCACATGGTTATTTTGATTTTTAATGCAGCAGTGCATGTCAGTGCCCTTTTAGTCTGTTTTCTGCTTTCTGTTCTTAATTTTCCACATAATCCTTTTTAAATCTCAGCACAGTGGCTAATAAGATTACACATCTTAAATATTTAGTCAACCTTTTCCAGTTGGCTGGCAGCCTGACTGAAGAAGTAGAGATGTTCTATGTTTGTTTTGAAGTGCCAGGGTTGAAAGACTGCACGGAGACATTAAACTGTGGATCCTTTGACATTTCGCTTCACCTTTCAACTTCATTTATGCGGCTGTTTAACCCACTTTCCACAAATACTTCAAAGACGTGATCAGACCACTGAAAAAACAAGTACATCTACCTATACGGCAAAGGTTATGTAGTCAAATAAACACCATTATCTCAAAGCACAGCAAAACTGTGTTTTGTCATTGTTTACAGTTCAGTATGATGAATGTAGTTTAATGGCTTGATGTGTTTTCATGTAAATTACGTGAGATTTGTGATGTGTGACTCAGCTGCCCTTGTTTCTGTCCAGCATTTAGAAATCTAATAAAAGGCAACATTTTTATGTGAGACAATCTTCACAGCTTTCTGATAGACAAAGCTTTCTGATAGACAAAGACAAATTACTTGGCTAAAGCAAAGACTACAAAATAAAGATGAGGTGTCAGATATTCTTTGAGATTTATTGTTCACTTTCAGTGTGTTTTGTTAACTGTATTTATATGTATTGCAGCTGTTGTGGAGAAGACAAAAGAAATGAGTTTCAAAAGGAACTCAAGTATTTGTGTTGTTAGGGGTGATGATATATGAATAATTGGGATTGAAATAATAACTGTTACCTGACAATATTTTATATAATTTCTGCATGCAATTTTTTTATCATCACAGTTCTGTCAGATTTGGTTATTGAAGCAGTCTTATAAAAATCTATGGACCAATCATCAGTTGAGTGGGACAGTGGTGTGTGCCAGGTTTAGGAGAGGTGCTGACCCACCTCCTCAGTTTCATGATGTTATATGAATGTCAGTTAATCGGATGATGTATATTTCAACTCGAAATTGTTACAAATGTGCCACTAGAAGGTCATTTTATGTTGATAATCAGCCACGGACAGTTGCCAGTAGGCTATGGTGTGATGATGACATCATTCACAGGGGTGGTGTCTCTGCCCCAAAACTGACCAATCTTAGCTCACAATAATACTTCCTGATGCTTTGCAAAAACAAAGCTATAATAATGCTGCTTTCAAAACCCTCAGGAGGTCGATTCCATGCGCTACCTTAGGGCCCCGTCCCACTGGCCTTCTTGGAAGATTTGCATATGAATTTCCCACAAAATTAGCTCATATTCAATAAACATCCACAATATGCGCAAAACATGCTTGTATGAGTTGGCCGACACCCGCACATGTCCGCAATTATCCACAGAGGCACATTTTTCCATTGCCAGGATTTTTGAGCTGCACAAAATTTTGGTTGTGGATGACATCCGCCTTACATACTCCATACATACTGAAGCTATGCGCTGTATATCTGCCATTATTGTTGTGAAAGTGTAGGTACACGGACCCACAACAGGGGGTGCAAATGAACGGACAATGGAGGAAGTCAAATCACAAAGCTTTACTGTTGTGAACATGCACAACAAACACAACAGATTACAATTATAGCAGTAAGCCGAATTCCAATGGTGTCGTGTGGGCAGGCTCGACGATAGGAGACGTCTGTCCGAGTCGAACCGGAACCATCCGATCTCCTCTGCCACCGAACCCCGGGAATACTGGAGCCGCCAAGTCCCGAACTCCCAGGTGGCCACTGCCTCCGCTCGTCGGATCCGGTACTGCTGGCAAGGAACAGAAACAGTCAGGTGTGGGTGTGGCCGCACCCAGCAACACACAGGGTGGAAACACCACCTCCACCTCTACTCAAAAACAGCACTGTAGGATTGGAATGTGAGTACTTATCCAACCACGTCCAATACGGTCTTCAGCTGACCTAAGCACAAGCAACAAAGTATTACTTCTCTGAATAACACAACTGGCTGAGTTCGTTACCTCCTTAGTAGAGCGATATCTCTTGTTAGTAGCTGAGAGTGAACCGGAGACAATACTGAAAGTTAGCGGTTAGTTGTAACTTCCGATAAATTTTTTGGTGGTTTATCGGTTTAGCATTATAAAAGATAACTTTCCAATTAGCTGATTAGCAGTTATTGAAGCTAATCTTGGTTAGCTGTTCCCACCAGTTCAGGCGGGGTACACGTTGGACAGGACGCCAGCCTATCACAGGGCCACATATAGACAAACACATTCACACCTGCATGCACATCTACGGTCAATTTAAAGCTTCCAATTCACCTAACCTGCATGTATTTTGGATGTGGGAGAAAGCTGGAGCACCTAGAGGGATCCCACGCAACCATGGGGAGAACAGCAATCTCCACACAGAAAGGACCCTGATGGGAAGCAAACCCATTACCTTCTTGCTGAGAGGCAACAGTGCTAACCACAAAGTCACCATGCCACTCTAGTCAGTTACCATATTTCTTAAAATATGCTGAGTTAGCACCATTTGTTGTTGTTTTTTATTGGGGGAAGGGGGGTTGTTTGTTTCTTTGTATATTTGTTTGTTTGCTTTCAAAAGCAAGTTTCTGTTCCCATGTTCACCTTGGCAATGATTCATAGTTTATGTTATAAATTATACTAATTATAATTTGCAATGAAATAATTCTTTAACATGCAACAGCCATGCCATGAGCTATACATTTAAGTGATGAAATAAACCACAGTCTGAGACAAATAATTCATTCATTCATTCACTTTCAAGCCTACTTATCCCACTTAAGGGTCACGGGTGGCTGGAGCCTAACCCAGCAGTCATTGTTGAGAGGTGGGGTACATCCCGACATGATGGCAGTCCTCTCACTCACTGTCCACAGTCTGCATGTCTTTGGAAGTGGGACGAATCTGGAGCACCCCGAGGGAACCCACACAAACACAGGGAGATGATGCAAACTCCACATACAATGGACCAGACACTAAACAATGCCAGGACCTTCTTACTGTGAGGGAACAACCACGAAGCCAACATACTGTCAAGGGCCTGTATCCACAAAGGAGCCTAAGGCTAAAAATAGCTCAGAGTGACGTTATTCTAAGAAAAATCTTAGAATTCCTCAAATTCTTACAACCTAAATTCCTAAGAAGTTGGGACGTTGTGTAAAATATAAATAAAAACAGAATACAATGATCTGCAAATCCTCTTCAACCTATATTCAATTGAATACACCAAAAAGACAAGATATTTAATGTTCAAAGAGAAACTTTATTGTTTTTGTGCAAATATTTGCTCATTTTGAAATGGATGCCTGCAACATGTCAAAAAACCTGGGACAGTGGTATGTTTACCACTGTGTTACATCACCTTTCCTTCTAACAACACTCAGTAAGCATTTGGGAACTGAGGACACTAACTGTTGAAGCTTTGTAGGTGGAATTCTTTCCCATTCTTGCTTGATGTCGTATTTTGCGCTTCATAATGTGCCACACATTTGAAATGGGCAACAGGTCTTGACTGCAGGCACACCAGTCTAGTACCCAGACTCTTTTACTACGAAGCCTGTTGTAACACGTGCAGAATGTGGTTTGGCATTGTCTTGCTGAAATAAGCAGGGACGACCCTGAAAAAGACGTTGCTTGGATGACAGCATGTGTTGCTCCAAAACCTGGATGTACCTTTCGGCATTGTTGGTGCCATCACAGATGTGTAAGTTGCCCATGTCATGGGCACTAACACCCCCCCATACCATCACAGATGCTGGCTTTTGAACTTTGTGCTGGTAACAATCTGGATGGTCTTTTTCCTCTTTTGTCCGGAGGACACGACATCCATGATTTCCAAAAACAATTTGAAATGTGGACTCAGACCACAGCACACTTTTCCACTTTATATCTGTCCATTTCAAATGAGCTCATGCCCAGAGAAGGCGGCGGCATTTCTGGATGTTGTTGATGTATGGCTTTTGCTTTGCATGGTAGAGTTTTAACTTGCACTTATAGATGCAGCGACGAACTGTGTTAACTGACAATGGTGTTCTGATGTGTTCCTGAGCCCACGCAGTAAGATCCTTTACACAATGATGTCGGTTTTAATGCAGTGCCGCCTCAGGGATCGACAGTCACAGGCATTCAGTGTGCCACTTACATGTAGAAAGTTCTCCAGATTCTCTGAATCTTCTGATTATATTATGGACTGTAGATGATTGAATCCCTAAATTCCTTGCAATTAAATGTTGAGAAACATTGTTCTTAGACTGTTGGACTATTTATTCAAGCAGTTGTTCACAAAGTGGTGATCCTCGCCCCATCTTTGCTTGTGACCGGCTGAGCCTCACAACTGACACTCACAATTAGTGTCCTCAGTTCCCAAACACTTATTGAGTGTTGTTAGAAGGAAAGGTGATGTAACACAGTGGTAAACATACCACTGTCCCAGCTTTTTTGGTATCCATTTCAAAATGAACAAATATTTGCCCCCAAAAAATAACGTTTATCAGTTTGAACATTAAATATCTCATCTTTGTGGTGTATTCAACTGAATATAAGTTGAAGAGGATTTGCAAATTATTATATTCTGTTTTTATTTACATTTCACACGTCCCAACTTCATTGGAATTGGGGTTGTAAATATTTCTTAGAATTTTCCATTGGTAAGATGAAAGTTGTCTACAAAGCACCTTAGGAGAGATCCTAAGGTGCCAAACTGGTAAGAGTAGTGAGGAGGACTTTTAAGAACCCTAAGAGGGTCTTAAGCAGACAAGCTGGTGGAAAAGACACAAATGAGAGATATTCTCTGTATGTAGGATGACAGTGAGTCAGTAACATGCTACCTGCTTGGTCTGTGTAATTATTTTATGTTAATTTAGTGTCTTATTGTTTAGAAATTGTTTAGGTTTTTGTTATCAAATTCACACATTAATGTTATCATTATTTTTATTATTATCAGTATTAGTAATATTTTATTTTATTATTACTTCTATTTTGTAATTTGATTTTTAAATGGACCACAATGGAAATAAGTGTTTTCACTTTGTCTCATGCATGTAATTTTAACTTATTTACAATTATATTATGTACTTACATTGAACGTATTAATGAACTCACGCATCCACGCACACTTTTAATATGTAGATGATCGTCATGTGAATGAGATGTGTTCAAACATCTTCAAGCTGTATAACAATCCATTTTGTGGTGAACTGTGTGAAATAATGAAAGACAAGAGAGAGCTTTTTGTCTTTTTGACACTCTACCACTAGGAGGTGCTCTTATTTTTCAGATAAAACAATACAGGGATGGCATCAAACACGATACACTTTTCACTTATGGTGACAACATGGTGACACTTAATTCACTAAACCAATTGAACTACAAAAACACAATAAATCAATAACACTGTTAAACTAACATGAACTACAATAACATTTAAAACCCCAAAATCCAGAACTCCCATAATGCATTGCAGCACAACAATTTACAAGTTTAATGACCGGCCCAGTGATCGCTCCAATTTAATTTTGCTGAGTATCATCATCATGACAATAAATTATTTTCATGATTACGCATTTCTTAATGCAGTTCAGGTTATATGATCAGTTGATTTTACTGATCATTCATACTGTATGTCAAAGCGCAGACCACATTTATTCTTTTATTTCCCCTTCCCTTTCTGTGACAACCAGTCACAGCTCTTACAGGACCACGAAGATAGGACTTTCTGTCAACTCCTTGCCCAGAGTTGCTCTCAGACACCTCTTGGGTGTCTCTTAGGCTGGGCGTCCTTGTCAGGATTTTTAGGCTAAGTTAAGAGCTCTTTGAGAGGATTTCGAGATGCACTGAGGATACGGGCCCAGATGAATAATTGTTAACTGAAAACATTTTAATTAGTGCAACAATATCAAAAACACAAACAAATAATCTTGCTTCTTTTGGTTTCAAACACCTGTAGATTATTATTAGTTATAATTTGTTTGTGAATATGAACATTCATTCTAGTGTACAATAAGTGGTACTAAATTCATCATTTCATTTATTAGCTGTGCATGTATAAGCCGTCATTTGTGTGAAAATCATTTGTTGTTTGTAGAAAGTTTTTCCATTTGTTTCTGATCTACTCAGACCAGATTATCTCAATCAGGTGTGTTCAGTTAATCAATAGCAGACCAAACAATGGAATACACTTCATTTGTCTTGTTATGTGCACTGAGAGCAGATAAAAATGGGAACTATATTTAGGGTTCCAAGAACCAAGATTGGGAAACATTGTCATAGACAGATGCTAATGTAGACAGGTTGTCTTTGTTTTATAGCATCCAATATTATGGACGTACAGTGCATCCAGAAATATATTCACTGCGCTTCACTTTTTTCCAGTTTATGTTACAGCCTTATTCGAAAATGGATTAAATGCATTTTTTCTCAAAATTCTACACATAAGACCCCATAATGACGATGAAAAAATATTTTTGTTTTTGCTTTTTTATGAAATTTTTCCAAATCCATTAAAAATAAGAAAAAAAAAAAAGAAATTCCATGTGCATACGCATTCACGGTCTTTGCCAAGATGCACGAAAGCAGTTGAGCAGTTGCATCCTTTTTCCACTGATGATTAGTATATTATCACTATATCATTACTATTGGACATGATTTGGAAAGACACACTGGTCACACAGTTGACAGTGCATGTCAGAACACAATCCATGCATGAAGTCAAAGGAATTGTCTGTAGACCTCTGAGACAGGATTGTCTTGAGACATAAATCTGGGGAAGGGTACAGAAACATTTCTGCTGCTTTGAAGGTCCCAATGAGCACAGTGGATGCCATCATCTGTAAATGGAATAAGTTCAGATCCACCAGGACTCTTCCTAGAGCTGGCCACCTTTCTAAACTGAGCTATCAGGGGAGAAGGGCCTTAGTCAGGGAGGTGACCAAGAACCCGATGGTCACTCTATCAGAGCTCCAGCATTTCTCTGTGGAGAGAGGAGAAATGTCCAGAAGGACAACCATCTCTGCAGCAATCCACCAATCAGACATGTCTGTTAGAGTGGCCAGATGGAAGCCACTTACCATGAGACCATGACAAACAAAATTCTCTGGTCTGACGAGACAAAGATTGAATTCTTTGGTTTGAATGCCAGGCGTCATGTTTGGAGGAAACCAGGAACCATCCCTACAGTGAAACATGGTGGTGGCAGCTTCATGGATGAAATCCTTCTCCTGAGTGCTCATCTTTCAGCAGGACAATGTCCCTAAGCACACAGCCAAGACATCAAAGGAGTGGCTTCAGGACAACTCGGTGAATAAGCTTGAGTGGCCCAGCCAGAGCCCAGACCTGAATCCGACTGAACATCTCTGGAGAGATCTGAAAATGGCTGTGCACCGATGCTCCCCATCCAACCTGATGGAGTTTGAGAGTTGCTGCAAAGAAGAATGGACAAAACTCCCCAAAGACAGATGCACCAATCTTGTGGGATCATATTCAAGACGACATGAGGCTGTAGTTGCTGCCAAAGATGTGAATAGGTGTAAATACTTATGTACATGTAATTTTTTAGTGTTTGACTAAAAGTTCATGCAGAGTAACTCCTGCATCTGCATCTAGATAATCACCAAAATATCATTATTATCACTCATATAACAAGCCATTTTCCAGTCAATTTAATTAGAAATCCTGCTATCAGATAGATAAGATTTTATTTTTTTTATTTTTTTTTGGGGGGGGGGGGTAAATTTAATAATGAGTATCCAGTGGATTTATTGCACTCACACTATTAACTGGAATGTGTTATCTCAGCCATTAATTTTACATTGTTCTTGTTCAACTCTGTTAACGACTGTCCTGCTGTGACTGATGTGATGAAGCCCGCCTCTGTTGGCGTGTCCATCAGCCTGCAAAGCTTGCAGAATTAATGTGCTCTTCTGAGCCTATTAATCCCTGAGGCACATGACTGCAGGCTGCTGTGCACAGCATACTGACTGACTTCACACCAGCTCAGACATTATTATCATGATAAAAAAAAACCTGTAACATCTCATTCATCTGCAGAATTGGGCATTGCATGAAAAATATGTGTTTTTTGGCAGTGGATTTAAAGAAGACATTACTTCTCACATGCAGTCAGTTTTACACAACTCATACAAATTTAAAATCTATATTATAATTGCCAAGTGGGTCTCTGTGTGAGAGTATGTGTGCATACATACCTGCATGTGTACAGTGTTGCCACAGTTACTTTGAAAAAGTAATCCAATTACTGATTACTAATTACTCCTGGAAAAAGTAACTTAGTTACTTTACTGGTTACTCAATTGGAAAAGTAACTAAGTTAGATTACTAGTTACGTTTTTAGTTACTTTCCCCAGCTGCCGACAACAACCCACCTCAACATGACAATGATACCTGTTTTACCAAAACTCACTTTATAGTCACCCTTTCTTGACTTCAATGAAAATAAATACTTGTTTTATAAAAAGTAAAATAAAGACCTCTTTCTTGACCTCATATTTAACTGTTGACAGCACTGTAACAGTAAAACTTGCAATTTCTAACCTACATTGTTTATAAATGTAACTATTAAATTCATTCTAACATTTTTCTAACATTTAAATTCTCTGTAAACTTTTTACTTGTCGAAATTATTATTATTATTTTAAGTAGTATTAGTAGTTGTAGTAAAAAAAAGGCTTCAAAACTGGACCTTTAATCTAGCGGTGTTTGTGGGGGGGGGGGGGGGGCACATCCCTGCCCCACGCCTCCATTCCATCTGGATTCGTCCCTGCTTTGGCGTTTGAGCACAAAGAACGGATAACATTTATTTACGCAGAAAACATGACCAGATTTACAGGTAAGAAAATTTTATTGCGTTTTCACATCATGTGGTCCTCAGAAAGAGAGTTTAGGTGCATTTGCATGGAAAATAATGTTAGTTGTTGACGCGTCGCGGAGGATCAGCTGTTTTTAGCAGCAGATACGGAGCGGCTCAGAGGGAAAAAAAAAAGCATAAAAATGTCTTTGTAAAGCTCAGTGCAGGTGTGCTGTTGTCACCACGCTTTAAGAGGTGAGGACGAGTCGACCTGCTGCAAAAAAACGTGGATGAAAAGCTCACAGCTCGCTTAAAGTGGGCAGTTCAGTTGAACCCCGACCCCCTGCCCATGGACCAAGTTTAATGCTGCTATCAACCCACATTGTAAAAATAATAGTAACGCACAGTGACTTGGAGAAGTAACTTTAATCTGATTACTGATTTGGAAAGATTAACATGTTAGATTACTCGTTACTAAAAAAAGTGGTCAGATTAGTGTAACGCGTTACTAAGTAACGCGTAACCGGCATCACTGCACGTGTATGGCTTCAATCATGGAAAAACTGAGAAGAGCTGACATTTGCCATTTGCTATGCTTATGTATTCTGTGTCAAGAATGAATACTTCAAAAATGGAAAGTTGATAGTTGATAATTTTTGGAGAAATTAGCAATATTAGCTAATAACAGCAAACAAACAACATTGTGTTGCAATGCACCATGGGAGTTCGGGGTTTTGGGTTTTTAAAAGTTATTGTGGTTCATGTTATTTTAGCAGTGTTGTTTATGTTATTGATTTCTTCTGTTTTTGTCATTCAGTCGGGTTAGTCAGTTTAGTTAAATATCATATTGCCGTTACCATGAGTGAGAAGCGTAGTGTGTTTGTCATCCACCACATCTCTGTTTCTGGATGTGTAAAATTCAAGGCACTTGCTTGCAGCAGAATGCACAAAAGACAAAAAGCTGTGCGTGCGTGCGTGCAACTTCGATCACGGAAAAACTGCAGAGAGCTAACATTTGCCGTTTTGTATGCTTATGTATTGTGGGTCAAGTATGAATGCTGCCAAAATTAATAGGACTAATATTTTTGGAAAAAGTACGGATAGTAGCTGAATGATGGACATTGCTAATTACATTCTGGACTCACATGCCATTCCAACAGGGGGCACTGAATCATCCTTACATTAAAAGCGTGAGTGCAATCATGCAATAAATTCAGTGCAAGTACAGTAAAACGCATATATAATGGATTCAGGTGGATCAGCGAATTTTGTCCTCTATAATCGAAATCCATTATATGTATAAAATGCACAAATTTGTTTTTTCTTAGTCTGCTGTGGAGTGGTACCTTAAAACCTAGCACCATTGGAATCCACCGAATTGATTACAATATCAAGTTCACATGTGAGGATGCCAGAAACAACCATTTAGCTTTCTTGGACTGTGATGTTATGATTGGAGAGAACAGGCAGCTCCAGACAGAGGTTTACAGAAAACCCACTCACACTGACCAATATCTGCTCTTTGGCTCAAACCACCCCCTTGAACACAAGCTCGGGGTGATCAGGACTCTTCAACACAGAGCCCTACAGGTGCCCACAACTGCAGAGGGAAGGGCTAAAGAACAACAACTTGTACAGAAAGCCCTCACAGTATGTGGGTACCCACAATGGTCCCTGGACAAAGTGCAGAAGTCCCAGAAAACAAAGAGACCAGATAGACAGGAGACGGAGACAAGAAGAAGAGGAGTGTCTCTCCCTTATTTAGCAGGAGTAGGGGAAAAACTACAGAGAACAGCACAAAATCCCAGTTTACTTTAAACCGGTTAACACCTTGAGACAGAAATTAGTTCACCCTAAGGACAGGATCCCTAGTTACAAACAGAGCAATGTAGTGTATTATATCAGATGTCAGGAAAACTGTAGTGAACACTACAGAGGTGAGACTAAGCAACCTTTAAACAAGAGGCTATACCAGCACCGCAGAGAGGTCGCCAGTGAACCTCAGTCTGCAGTTCATCTCCACCTGAAAGACACTAACCACACGTTTGAGGACAAGGAAGTTAAAATCTTAGCCAGAGAGAAGAAATGGTTTGAGAGAGGTGTCCAGGAAGCACTCTTTGTAAAACAGTTGAAACCCAGCCTTAACCAGGGGTGGGTCTCAGACACGCTTTGTCTCCTGTTTACAATGGGGTACTCAGGTCAAAGCAGTTTCAGTCTTTTGTTCATGGTAATGAGTCATTCATCTCATCAGGAGAGTCGTCAAGGGAGCCATCAGGGGAGGTTTCCATCCCATCATTAGGAGAGTGCTAACTAGAGCACAATAGGTGCTAATTAGAGCTATTGTTTAGTCACTAGCCTATAGCAGTCGGCCTCTCGGTAGGAGGGGTCTGGTTAGGTTATAAACTCCAGCTTTTGTTGGCTTCTGGTTTATTCTTCTCTACAAGAGTCAAGACAGAAGTCAGACTACCAGAGCAAGAATTTTAGCTGAGGAAGCTTCTGTGATTTGAAGCGAAACGTCCTCACATCAAGCAACCCAGTCCAGTCAAAGATTCAAGCTTCTCTACTTTGGAAACCACCTGGACAACTGAGAGCCTACACAGAAAGCATCGCGCACATGTTGCGCGTGCACGGCATCTGCATTGCGGTCATAAAATAAGCTCACTTGGGCCTTTCGGCATCACTATTCACACCAACAATACAGCCTCTGGAGCAATTGCTGGACTTGGACAAGTTGATCACAGAGTTAATGTTCATGTTGTCATGCGAGGGTTAACTGTTCATGAGTTTGGGGAGCGGGAGGGGGGAACCCGCTCGGGGTGTGAGACGGTGTTTTTTTTTTTTTTTTTTTTTGAGAGTGTCACAGAAAACAGACTTTAGCGTGAGTTGTGGCTAAACAGCAACTCTTCCTTTTGTTGGTGTTAAATAAAAGTCCTGGAGGAGACCCGATTGCAGCAGCTACGTCTTTGTGGATCTACACAGCCGGACTGTGGCACTGACTGGCAGGTATGTCGCTTTCTGCCAGTTGCGGATATCAGCGGTTAACGGCAGATATACAGCGCATAGAGTGAGTATGTACTGCGTATGAATTGAGTATGTATGGAGTATGTAAGGCGGATTTCGCATCCAGATTTTTGAGCAGCTCAAAAATCCTGGCTGTGGACATGCGTGCCTCTGCGGATGATCACGGACATGTTCAGATGACAGCTGACTCATACAGGCATGTTACACGGATATTGCGGATGTTTGGCCAATATGGAAGCTTCTCTGTGTTATCAGCTGTGAGCCTGTTTCTGTTTTTATCGACAATGTGTGACACTGAGCTAAACAGCCTTTCACTCACCACACTATTTTTTTAAACTTCAGAAAATCTGGAGAACTTTCTCCAGAGTCTCTGAATCTTCTGATTATATTATAGACTGCAGATGATGGAATCCCTAAATTCCTTGCAATTGAACATTGAGAAACATTGTTCTTAAACTGTTGGACTATTTTTTCATGCATTTGTTTACAAAGTGGTGATCCTCACCCCATCTTTGCTTGTGAATGGCTGAGACTTTTGGGGATGCGCTTTTTATAACCAATCACGAGTGTCCTCAGTTCCCAAACATTTACTGAGTGTTGTTAGAAAGAAAGGTGGTGTAACACAGTGGTAAACATACCACTGTCCCAGGTTTTTTGAAACGTGTTGCAGGCATCCAATTCAAAATGAGCAAATATTTGTTGAGCAATAAAGTTTATCAGTTTGAACATTAAATATCTTGAACATTAAATGTCTTTGGGGTGTATTCAGTTCAATATAGGTTGAAGAGGCTTTGCAAATCATTGTATTCTGTTTTTATTTACATTTTACACAATGTCCCAACTTCATTGGAACTGGGGTTGTATACAAATACAAACTGTAAATGTTTTTTGTTGTTGTTTTCCAAAAGGGGAACATGTAATATTGGAGTAGCACACGTGCACACACGGTGTCGCACGTATCTCCGCAACACACAGTGGCAAAACGGAGTAATTTTAACATTATTAGATTTTTTTCTTCATGGATCATGGGATAATTTCCTCACATGGGCCAACAGAATAGCCCGTTGGTCTGTAGTAACTGAGCCATTAACGAGGCACAGTGACTCTAATATTATGGCCAAAATTGTGGCTCGTGAAGGTGAGTGGAGGTTCCGAACACACCGCCACAGACATTCTGCGAATGGATTAGTCCTGTAGCGGACCAAGCCAGTCTCCCATCTGCCTGAACACCCACACCAAGGGCTGAAACTCACCAACGTGATGGACGAGCTCTGCCGCTGAAAACCTGATCTGAGTTCTGATGAGGAACTGTTGCGCAAAGTGCAGTGTCACGGAGGAACTTTTTTTTCAGCCATACGAAGAATTAAAATATTTTCAGATGTTGTGTTCCAAACTCAGGAAGCTTTATGTGGATGACTTTTCTTCAGGATCATATGATGATGAATTTCATGAACAGGTAAGACATTTTATTTACTTTGGGTGAATTTTCTCTGCATGATCGACAGCGGCTTTCAGCCAATTAATGGACAGCATTGATGGATGTATTTCAGCTTATGAGTAAATTACATGAAAGCCTGTAAAATCCATAAATTAGCCGCATCATTGCTTAAGCTGCAATGTTCAAAACATATGAAAAAGTAGTGGCTTATAGTCCGGAAATTACAGTGTGTGCGTGAAAATCCCACATTGAGAGGTTGACATCACGCTGCTGTAAAAGGGTATCAGGTCACAGAGTATCGGAGATGTTTTGTGATTACAAGTAGGAGTAAATGAATACGAGATCAGGCCAATACCCGATACTGGTATCGGGACTGGTGCATCCCTAGTTTTGACATAAATAAATAATAAATGCAGATGACTTTATTACGTCCTTGGTGGATGTAATAACCACGTGAGGTTGTATGAGACCCTCTTACGCTGATCTTCATTCATATGCGCAACGCTGCGCTTTTATGCATGGAGCCAGCAGCCAGAGGGCCATTCAGACAGCTTTCACATGCCAAAGAGTAACACATTGCTTCTACAAACAATCTTTGGTCTACCACGTGAGACTGCTTTACCCTACGATTGGATATTGGAAACCATGCGACGGTGAACCAATTCTGATTGGACACTCACATTGCACACGTCATCACACAGCTTCTATGAGGAGTACAAAGATGGTGGACGGCTGGCTCGAAAGTCCATGGAGTTAACTTTTCAGCAAAAGAGTAAGTTTCTATCTCATATCATTAAAAAGTTATTTATAATTTAGCAAAACTTGTACTCAGCCATCGTATAAGACGGTGTCGACCCCGGAGGGTTAACGGGAAATAAAAGGGTTGAGTTCCTCTAAAAATTGTTGAGGTCTAAGGTTCGAAAAACATTCTCAACTCACATCCCATTCCAACTTATTATAGAAACTTTGCATAATTTAATACCACCCTTGAAAAATGTCAGCTACATATTTTATAAGCACTACCCAGTGTAAAGTCCATGGATCCCTACGGACAGCATGCTAGTATACTATAACAGCATAAGATGAAAGGAAATGGATCACTGAGCTGCTCACTACAGGTCAGTGTGTTAAAGCTGACATGTATATAAACAGTGTTATGTTGTGATTGTGAGTTTGACAAATTTTTAGACTTCATCATCTGCAGGGAAGATGCTTTATTCCAGTGTGCTGGAATAAATTGTTTGCTGCAGGTTTGGCATTAGTTTGGAAGATAATCATAAAACTTCCACAAACCTGGATGCACACCCTTAATTAATTAATAGATACATAGATAGATACATAGATAGATACATAGATAGATACATAGATAGATACATACATACATACATACATACATACATACATACATACATACATACATACATACATACATACATACATACATACATACATACATACATACATACATACATACATACATACATACATACATACATACATACATACATACATACATACATACATACATACATACATACATACATACATACATACATACATACATACATACATACATACATACATACATACATACATACATACATACATACATACATACATACATACATACATACATACATACATACATACATACATACATACATACATACATACATACATACATACATACATACATACATACATACATACATACATACATACATACATACATACATACATACATACATACATACATACATACATACATACATACATACATACATACATACATACATACATACATACATACATACATACATACATACATACATACATACATACATACATACATACATACATACATACATACATACATACATACATACATACATACATACATACATACATACATACATACATACATACATACATACATACATACATACATACATACATACATACATACTACATACATACATACATACATACATACATACATACATACATACATACATACATACATACATACATACATACATACATACATACATACATACATACATACATACATACATACATACATACATACATACATACATACATACATACATACATACATACATACATACATACATACATACATACATACATACATACATACATACATACATACATACATACATACATACATACATACATACATACATACATACATACATACATACATACATACATACATACATACATACATACATACATACATACATACATACATACATACATACATACATACATACATACATACATACATACATACATACATACATACATACATACATACATACATACATACATACATACATACATACATACATACATACATACATACATACATACATACATACATACATACATACATACATACATACATACATACATACATACATACATACATACATACATACATACATACATACATACATACATACATACATACATACATACATACATACATACATACATACATACATACATACATACATACATACATACATACATACATACATACATACATACATACATACATACATACATACATACATACATACATACATACATACATACATACATACATACATACATACATACATACATACATACATACATACATACATACATACATACATACATACATACATACATACATACATACATACATACATACATACATACATACATACATACATACATACATACATACATACATACATACATACATACATACATACATACATACATACATACATACATACATACATACATACATACATACATACATACATACATACATACATACATACATACATACATACATACATACATACATACATACATGGAGGACCATGTAAACTCCACACAGAAAGGGCTAAGTGGGAAACGATCCCAGGACCTTCTTGCTGTGAGGCAACAGCACTAACCACTAAGCCTATTGAATCTTGTCATTTGATTGGTGGATTCTATGTCATGTGATATTCATTATTTGTCCCATTGCATGGGTGATGTCATGTCCGTACATTTTTGGTACCACTTACTCTGCCTTTTCTCCAGTCTGTTTTGTACTGTGGCATGCCTCCATTACACCCATATTCCACAGGGCACCATTCTATTACAATCGTCTATGATACAAAAATATTGCAAAAACTAGATGAAACGGCTTACTCTGGCTTGGCTCCTAACAGGCAGAACTATAAAGTGTAGACCTGGCAATCCATCCAAAAACAAAAGTAAGGAGTTTCAAAAATAAACTGAAAAATTGGAGTTGCATCTGGCTGCACCCTAAGCCAGAACAGCAACAAACGCTGCTTTTGCTTCAAATTTTTACCATGATGGAGCACCATCAAAGAAGTTCCAACCTTACAGCTTAAGCTTAAAGATGTTTGAACATGATTGAAGCTGCTGAAGACTATGAATACCCAGACGTTACCACACACTAACAACGATTTGGCGAATCGGGATGAAATTTTTTGAATGGCTCAAAAACTGATGACTACTACGTATAATGTATACCAAAACAGGATGAAAACAGTTTACTCTGGTTTGCCTCCTATCAGGCAGGCTTATAAAGTGCAGACCTGGCAACTCACTTGAAAACTAAACTAAAGCTGCTCCCGGCTGCATTCTCAGCCAGAACTGCAGCAACGGATGCGTTTGCTTCAAATTGTTAATCAACGAAGTATCAAGCTGTGCTAGGACTAGGACTACCCCTTTAAAGATGTTTCAACATGACTGAAGGTATTAAGACTACGAACACCCAGAAGTGACCATGTGATGATGCTAATTTGGTTAATCAGGATGAAATTTTTGAACAGCTCGAAAATTTCACTCCAATTTCACAACTGGTGCCAATGATGGCCATAACTACTGCGTATACCAAGTTTGTTCAAGACTGGCAAAAGCTGGATCAAGAAGTTACTGTGATGCTTCAAAATGCACCCCGATTTTCTATTTGTGATGAAACGGGAAGGAACAGTGCTCTGTGGAATAGGGGTATTCACTTCTTGTTAAAATGTTTCCATAAGCTCCTCAGGCTCTCGCTCTGCTCAGTGGTGTGTCGGAAGCTATACCTGCCAGCCGGAGTGAGCTGCTGGTTCCCGCTGCCTTCTGATCCCTGCTTCGAAAAGAAACATATCTCTAATTTTAAGTAAAATATCAATACTGAAGCTGCAAGCTTTCGGTCTGTGAGACCTTCATCAGGCAGAGTGCATGTTACAAACAGTGCTTGGAGTAATACACTTAATTAGTGGCACCTGTAATCAGTGGTGAAGCACTCTGACTCAGTAGAGCATCATGGGAAATGTAGTGAAGATATAAACCCAGATATAAACCCTTTTAGTCAAAAAATCCTTAAATGGTATCGTTTCCTGGATGATGTTTTCTGTTTGTTTCAAGGAACAAGTGAAGAACTGTTTGCATTTGGTACATATCTGAATAGTTGTAACTCTGATTTAAAATTTACTCTAGAATATGATCAATCACGTGTATCTTTCTTAGATATGTGGATTATACTCAGTGTTGGGGAAAGTAACTTTGGAAAGTTACTTCATTAGCTAATCTATACAGTTCTATTTTACAGTTACTTCTTACATTTACTTCATTAGCAGCTGCGGACACCTTGTCGGCAGCTGCTGAATGTAATTAATAAAGTTACTCATAATCTAATTTGGTTATTTTTAAGATTTAGTACTCAGAAAAGTAACTATTAGTTACTTTGCTGATTAGTTACTTTTCTGATTGCTCAATCTTACGAGTAACCAAGTTAGATTACTCGTTACCTTATTAGTTACATTACTTAGTAGTTGCAAATTTTCTGCAGATTCTAATCAAGTAATTGCATAAAGCTGCTAATGAAGTAACTGCATAAAGCACCTGTATAAAGCAACTAAAAAAGTAACTAAAAAAGTAACTTGTCAAAGTTACTTTCCACAACACTGATTATACTAGGTAATGGGACTCTGACTACCACCTTATACAAGAAACTGACCGTAATACTCTTCTCTTAGCCACCAGCGCCCACCCTAGAGCTTTAAAGAATGGCCTACCTAAAAGCCAATTTTATAGATTAAGAAGACTCTGCCACTCTGACAATGACTTCATTGAGAAGGCAGTAGAAATGAAACAGCGGTTTTTAGAACAGGACTATACAGCTCAGTGTGTGGATATGGCATATCAGAATGCTCTTTCTAAGTCCAGAGTTAACCTTTTGAAAAAAAGTGTAAAAAAAGAAAAACATTTTTCAGTCTCTTTTATTACCACCTACACTCCCCAGGCCCACATTATCAAAAAACTATTAAGAAACACTGGCATATTCTAACCACAGATCCAGCCATGTCTGAACTTTTTCAGGACCCTCCTCTCTTTGTTCACAAAAGAGGACCAAACCTCCGTAATAAATTGATTAGAGCTAACATCTTACCCCCTCCAAAACAAACACTGTTAACTCCCATCAAAGAAGGGAATTATCCCTGTGGAAATTGTGCTCATTGTCATAATTCAGTGAAAACAAATACCTTTAAGCACCCTAGAACTGGTAAAAGTTTTGGAATCAGGGGAATAATCACATGCAATACAAAAAATGTTATCTGTACGTTAACATGCTCATGTGACAAAATTTACATTTGTAAAACCACCCACCCTCTAAAACAAAGAATAAGTGAACATAAGAGCTCCATTAGGAGAAAAGATGAAAAATATCCTCTTTCATCCCTTAGATTCCGGGGTATAGAACAAGTAACCCTACATAGAGGGGGTGATGTTGACAGGAAATTATGCCAACGAGAACTCTTTTGGATATATACATTAGATGCACTACAACCATCAGGTCTAAACAAGGAGTGTGTTTATATAATTCTGAAGTATTGATTTAATTTTGAACTGTTTGTGCTTTGTTTTATGATTGCCGATGCCTGATGTGTACACAGCATGGATTTGTTCTTTTTCCTTTTTTTCCTCTGTTTGTATGTTTCATGTCTTTCACTACATTTCCCATGATGCTCTACTGACTCAGAGTGATTCGCCACTGATTACAGGTGCCACTAATTAAGTGTATTAACTCCAAGCATTGTTTGTAACATGCACTCCGCCTGATGAAGATCTCACAGACCGAAAGCTTGCAGCTTCAGTAAAGCTATTTTGCACAAACCTGAAGTGTGCAGATTTTTTTTCCTTTTTTTCCTTTTTACTTAGAAGTCTCTACTAAATCCTGTACCTTTTCAACAGATGAGCGGTGACCCTTCACTACTTTACTTAAGTAAAATATCAATAAAATAAATGAAATGATGCGCTGACTTGATGTATGTCTAACAACTAAAGCTTCCGAGGTGGATTGCGAGGCTGGAGGTGTCTGCATTTTGTCTCAGTTCCTCGCTTGTTTTTTTTTGTTGTTTTTGTTTTGTTTGTTTTTTTACTTCAGGTCTGGTCCAAGTTAACCAATGTTGTGGGATGCTGCTCATCACAAATCATCTGTCTGTAAATCTCTGATTTGCTGCAATGTTTCAGATACAACAGAGGTTTTCCAGTAAAAAGTCTGTTTAAAAAACACCTTCAGCCCACAAAATAAAATTCAAAACCACTCAATCTGGCAATATTGCAACCAGGGGCTTAAGTACTCCATAACATAAGATTGCACACTAGTAAAACAACAATCTGAATATTATTGTACGTTGTACATTATATATTTTGCGCACCCCTAGTACCAGCTTTTATTTATTCTTTAAATGTGCCACTGGAAGATACCGTTTCATTGTCAAACAGCGTGAAAGAGTCATCAGTGCTTTGCAGATGACGATTCTCCCTTCATTCGGAGAAATCATCAGTAAAAGAGCTCAATGCTGTGTGGGGTCAGAGGTCAATGGAGGCACGCAAGGCTGAGGCTGAGGGAGATAGCCATCAATCAGCATCTAATGGGAGCTCCGGGAAGGCATAAATTACAGCACAACCTCCTCGTTCAGCTCCTCACTGCACCTCAGGCCTCAGCTGGCTTTTCATGCTCCACACTACAGCGGCAATTACACAGGCGGCAGTCCCCTGGGTGAGGCCTGGCTCAGGGGGGCTGTTAGGGTCGCATAATTATTGGTTTCCTGAGCTTGGACTGCAGAGGTGATGATAACACCAGAGCTTCCCGTTTGTTGAGCATACAGATTTTTAATGCAGAATAACACAAGTGTCTAGGGACAATCGGTGAGACGGGACCACATTTCTGTCTGACAGAAAAATGAGGAAAATGAAATCATTAATAATTTGCAGGTCAGGGGAAGAAGACCCTCTCAGATAATAGCACCAATGTGTCTTTTTCACTCTCAGGGTTTCTCTATTAAGCTTCTGAAACCAGAGTGAACAGTAAGTTTGCTGGTCAATGGCCAGGCTTTTTGTTGGTCTTCAAGTCATTTCCCTACTCATTCAAATAAATTATTTGGTTTTAAACTGAAGATGTGACAGATAATTTTGAAAAGGTCTTGAAGATCAACAAGAAGCTGCTTTAGGGCAGGTTTTACTTACAACCAATTACTTTACTGATGAGCTCCTCTTCTCAACTTGGAGTCCTGATTATGGGTGAAATCACCAGCGGCCTCATGTACAAAGTGTGCTTACACATAAAAATGTGGCATACGTCCGTCTCCACGCCAACGTTCAGGTGTATCAAAAGTGAAATGACCGTGGAAATGTGCAGTGCGCCACGCAAAAAAATCCTACTCCTTGTACGCTTTTCCACAATTGTTCCTCTGCCGGCACGTAGAGGTGATGCTGAGAAACTGCCAATACTGTGAAAACAAGAAGTCATCGGAGTGATGTGCACATCACAGACACACTTATGAACAATTAACACTCCCACATGTTTGCAATTATATGGGTGGATATAAAACCACATGCAAAGTGATGCGTAAAATGACACTAAAAATGGCAGCATTAGTGTTGTTAGAGGACCTTGAAAATGGTGCAATCCGACATGAGCGTGTATTCAGGCAACTCAAGGATTTTCTTGAAAATGACGATAATTGGCAGATGGCAATTATACCCCTGTCACACATAGCCAGAATCATGCAGAATGGCGTCAGAATGACGAATCGGCACACACACACACACACACACATACACAATCTCATCTTTTAAGAGTGCAATGGTTATGGTCAATAACTACTGCTATGCTTTTCATTGTATAAAAAATGGTCACAACCGCACTTTACTCCCTACCTGTATTTATTATTGTTTATCGTGATAAATCATAATAATATTCTTTGTAGCACCTTTGGTCCTGGAGGAACAATGTTTCATTTCACTGTGTATATGGTTGAAATGACAATAAAACTACTTGAACTTGAACATCCGAAAAGTGTCGGATTTCAGTTCCAAAACATTCTGACAGCCATCTGTGGACGTCACACAGTTGGTCAAAATCGGTCAGCGGCCCCGAGTGTGATGCACATGTTCAAAACCCTCTGGGGACTGTCGAGATGGGATACCTATTTGACGGCGATCCATGTGCAATCTGAGGACCATCTGACCGCAGTTTACATATTCTGATGGCAGTAGAACAGGATCCGAAATGATTTGATCACAAAATGACACGGCAAAGCCTGCTAGTATGGCCTGCATGTGCCACATATGCCCCCCCCCCACCGGAGCTCAAACGAACTGTTGAAATGTATGTGGCAGGCTCCATCAAAATAATAATGAATGTGAACAGCAGTTATCAAACTGAAGGCACCCTGCGCAGAGTAGCACATACCGCCGCAAATCTGGACAGGCTGTTATAACCAAAATAGACTTTACAGTGCAGAGATTTGTCCATTCTTTCCCATGGACAAAGTAAATAATGTGAATATTGTCTCCATCATAACTGTATATTACAGCAGCTGCACCTCTCCATGGTGCACAGTAACTCGTCATTGCATACATCAGGCTCAGAGCTGAACGGATCTCACACTGTAATGAATGATCACCTTTTAAGTAGGAGAAACGAAAGTAGTGGATGCCACCATTTTACCTGTCTGCAGTAGATAGATGGTTACCTTCGAAATGTGGGAATGGATCAGTTGCATGTGTGGGTGGTTGCAATCTTGCACCCGAGACAACGCATTGTCACTTCTGACTCGTTGCATTTCAAGGCTTTGTCAGTACGCCTTAGCGTCAATACATGATGACTTGGGTACCCATTACAGAAGCCTAAATTCTCTGCAACAACATACAAAACTTTCTGCTTGACTCCCACGTCATCCGTCAACACACCAGGGAAAAATTATCTATATTTGAGTTGTGGTTAGGGTTTGGATTAATGTTAGGGTTAGCCTATGCACATGCATCACAAAATGACATGAAGAGAGTACCCAACTCATCACAAACTGATGTTCAGTCAGAACAAGGGTTTTCGTTCAAAATGTAATGAGTTTGGTGTGAGAATGGCTTGTCCAGCATGGTTCCTTTGTGTGTTTGATGCAGAAACACATACAACCCCAATTCCAATGAAGTTGGGACATTGTGTAAAATGTAATAAAAACAGAATACAATGATTTGCAAATCCTCTTCAACCTATATTCAATTGAATACACCACAAAGACAAGATATTTAATGTTCAAACTGATAAACTTTAATGTTTTTGTGCAAATATTTGCTCATTTTGAAATGGATGCCTGCAACACGTTTCAAAAAAGCTGGGACAGAGGTATGTTTACCACTGTGTTACATCACCTTTCCTTCTAACAACACTCAAAAAGTGTTTGGGAACTGAGGACATTCATTGTTGAAGCTTTAGGTGGAATTCTTTCACATTCTTGCTTGATGTACGACTTCATTTGTTCAACAGTCCGGGTTCTCCGTTGTTGTATTTTGCGCTTCATCCACACATTTTCAATGGGCGACAGGTCTAGACTGCAGGCACGCCAGTCTAGTACCCGCACTCTTACTACTTACTACGAAGCCACGCTGGTCTAACGTGCAGAATGTGGCTTGGTATTGTCTTGCTGACATAAGCAGGGACGTCCTTGAAAAAGACGTTGCTTGGATGACAGCATGTGTTGCTCCAAAACCTGGATGTACCTTTCAGCATTAATGGTGCCATCACAGATGTGTAAGTTGCCCAATGTCATGGGCACTAACACACCACCATACCATCACAGATGCTGACTTTTGAACTTTGCGCTGGCAACAATCTGGATGGTCTTTTTCCTCTTTTGTCTACACAATGTCCATGATTTCCAAAAACAATTTGAAACGTGGACTCATCAGACCACAGCACACTTTTCCACTTTGCATCTGCCTATTTCAAATGAGCTCAGGCCCAGAGAAGGTGGGGCATTTCTGGATGTTGTTGATGTGTGGCTTTCGCTGTGCATGGTCGAGTTTTATTTTGCACTCACTTGTAGATGTAGCGACAAAATGTGTTAACTGACAATGGTTTTCTGATGTGTTCCTGAGCCCACGCGGTAAGATCCTTTACACAATGATGTCGGTTTTTAATGCAGTGCCACCTGAGGGATCGAATGTCACGGGCATTCAGTGTTGGTTTTCGGCCTTGCTGCTTACATGTAGAAAGTTCTTCAGATTCTCTCAATCTTCTGATTATATTATGGACTGTAGATGATGGAATCCCTAAATTCCTTGCAATTGAAGATTGAGAAACATTGTTCTTAAACTGTTGGACTATTTTTTCATGCAGTTGTTCACAAGGTGGTGATCCACATCTTTGCTTGTGAACAACTGAGCCTTTTGGACATGCTCCTTTTATACCCAATCATGACACTCATCTGTTTCCAAACAGGTGTTCTTTGAGCATTCATCAACTTTCCCAGTGTTTTGTTGCCCCGTCCCAACTTTTTTGAAATGTGTTGCAGGCATCCTTTTCAAAATTAGCAAATATTTGCCAACAGCAAAAAAGTCTATCAGTTTGAACATTAAATATTTTGTTTTTGTGGTGCATTCAGTTGAATATAGGTTGAAGAGGATTCACAAATCATTGAATTCTCTTTTTATTTACATTTTACACAACATCCCAACTTCATTGGAATTGGGGTTGTAGTATCAGTGTATGCTATCAGAGATAACTTCACTAAGTTGTATCATGTCAGTGTAAGGTTTCAAGTTTTCAGTACTGAAATTTGACAAATTCCATTGACATATGAGGGGCAATTGAGTGGTTTTGAGCGTGACCCAGAAAACAGATGGCATGGTTCGCCATCTTTTGCATTCTGGGAAACCAACATTTCTCAAGAATGTGAGTAGTTTCACTGGGTGCAATGTTGAGAAATATTTGTTTCTCAGAATGCCAAAGATGGGGAACAATGCCTTACTTTTTCTGGGTTAGGCTCAAAACTTCTGAAATCACCCCTTGTAAGTTAACCCCGTCCAAGCAACAGAATGACGGAGTGATTTAGATTCAACAATCCTTTTTTTACATTACACACTGAAAAAAAAGTTTGATTTACATTATTTAAATATGTCTTAATTAGAAACATAAAAACTGATGTTGTTCCTACACTTTCTGACTGGATATTTTATCATGGGCTTCTTTGGAAACGTGCTCCCTTTTGCAGCCAGCCTCAAGTGGCCAATCCAGGAACTGCAACATTTTCTTCTTCCTGGTGTGCATCACTTTGGATGGCTGGAGGTTGATGCTTGGTTAAAAACAGGCCGCAATAGAATCAGATGGGATTTTAATCAAAAAGATATTTGAACCCTCCAGAAATATTCATTAACACTGTGTTCATGTTACCAGGGAGAAGTCTTTGAAAATTCTCTGAAAATTTTGGCAATCTTGACCTGCTGGAAGTTGTGCCAGCTGCTACAAACCACTGCAAAGCTCTGAATTAAAGCATTGCACAGCTGTAGAGACGAGCTTGTCCTTCCTCAGGTGCCAAATGGATTGTGCAGTTATTACCATAGCATTTTCCTGCAGCCAACAGCTGAGCCCAGGCGTACACCTGCCATAGCTTGAAAAAAAAACACTATTTAAAAGATGTTTTTAAAGCATGTAGCAATGGAAGCCATATTTACCTGGTGTTAAGAACTATACACATAAAATCTGGGTTACTGACAGATATTTTTGGTCATTTTTCTCTGAGATCTCTTCATCGGGCATTTGTTATTATATAGGTAAGTCAATAACATACCTTTAGTTGTAGGTTCGATTGAATAGTCAGTGTTTCATGGGTAAAAAGCCATTCAAGCATGGACGACATCTCAGTCTGCCTGGAAATCACATTTGCACCTTGCTCTCTCAGCATGTGATTGATGGTCTCCCATTTGGCCGCACCGTTGGCCCCTGCTTCTCCCCAGTACATGCCACCCCCCTCAGACTGTCAGTGAGACAAAGGAAAGTGTTTACACGCTTCCTTAATGAGGGGAGAGGAACATGTGTGGTCTATTCCATAACCTTTCCTCTTGTGACTGTTAATGCACCTTCCAAAAATACTGCCTGTATTCTTGGAGTCAGCTTGGATGTGTTAGCTTGTAATTTGAAATCCATTTGCATCAGTTTCAGAAGTTGGTAATGTGTGAGAATCTCTATGGGCTCTAATACTACTGCTCCATTGCTTCCAGTTCAGTAATGGTGAAGTTCTACACCTGCTGTCTCCAAGACAGCAAAACTGAACATCACCAATGCTCATCAGATTTGCAAGACAATCAAAGCCCCAGCCTGAAAATTAGGTAAAGGATTTAAATCGCAGTGCACCTGGAAAGTATTCACAGCGCTTCACTATTTCCACATATTATGTTACAGCCATATTCCAAAATGGTTGAAGTGCAGAAGGTTCCGGGTCCAAATCCCACCCCTGCCACATTTCTCCATGTAATGTGGAGTTGCGTCAGGAAGGGCATCCGGCGTAAAACCTGTGCCAGTTCAACATGCACATCCACCTTGGATTTGCTGTGGTGACCCCGAGTGCAAACAAGGGAGCAGCCGAAGGGACTTACTATGTTACAGCCATATTCCAAAATGAAGGAATCTTTTTTTTTCTTGACAAAATTCTACTTACATCACACCTTAATAACAACATGAAATTTTTGCAAATTTATTAAAAAAATCTAAAAAAATCATGCGTACATAAGTATTCACAGCCTTTGCCATGAACCTCAGAATTGAGCTCAGGTGCATCCAATTTCCACTGATCATCCTTGAAATGGTTATACAGCTTAATTGGAGTCCACCTGGGGTAAATTCAGTTGATTGGACATGATTTGGAAAGTCACACACCTGTCTAAATATACAATCTCACAAGTGACAGTGCATGTCAGAGCACAAACCAAGCATGAAGTCAAAGGAATTGACAGGATTGTCTCGAGGCACAAATCTGGTGAAGGGTACAGAAACATTTCTACTGCTTTGAAGATCGGACCCACCATGACTCTTCCTAGAGCTGGCTGCCCATCTAAACTGAGCGATCAGGGGAAAGGGCCTTAGTCAGGGACGTGACTAAGAACCCAATGGTCACTCTGTCAGAGTTCCAGCATTCTTCTGTAGAGAGAGGCGAACCTTCCAAAAGGACAACCATCTCTGCAGTAATCCACCAATCAGGCCTGTATGGTAGAGTGGCCAGACAAAAACCACTCCTTAGTAAAAACCACATGGCAGCCCACCTGGAGTTTGCCAAAAGGCTTCTGAAGGACTCTCAGACCATGAGAAACAAAATTCTCTGATCTGATGAGACCAAGATTGAACTGTTTGGTGTTAATATCAGGTGTCACGTTTGGAGTAAACCAGGCACCATCTGTTTGGTGGCAGCATCATGCTGTGGGGATGTTTTTCAGTGGAAGGAACTGGGAGACTAGTAAGGATTGGGGGAAAGATGAATGCAGCAATGTACAGAGACATCCTGGATGAAAACCTGCTCCAGAGCACTCTTGAACTCAGACTGGGGCAACGGTTCATTTTTCAGCAGGACAGTGACCCTAAGCATTCAGCCAAGATATCAAAGGACAACTCTGTGAATGTGTTTGAGTGGCCCAACCAGAGCTCAGACCTGAATCTGATTGAACATCTCTGGAGAGATCTGAAAATGGCTGTACACTGACGCTCCCCATCCAACCTGATGGAGCATCAGAGGTGCCGCAAAGAAGAATGGACAAAACTGCCCAAAGATAGGTGCATCAAGCTTGTGGTATCATATTCAAGAAGAGTTGAGGCTGTAATTGCTGCCAAAGGTGCATCAACACAGTATTGAGCAAACACTGTGAATATGGGGTGTTGTGAGTCGAATTTTGAGGGGGGAAATTAATTTCATCCATTTGGGAATCTGTAAAATAATAAAATGAGGAAAAGTGAAGCACTGTCAATACTTTCTGTATGCACCGTCTCGTACCTCTTGGATGCTATATGCATTGTAACCTTGAACAAAGGTCCTGACTGATTTTCCGGTCAGGCTGGGGTTTGAACCGAGGATCCTCTGGTCTCAAGCCCAACGCTTAACCATGAGAATATCACCTCCCCAATTAACTATTCCCTGCAAATTGTAAACTGGAACAAATACTTATGTGCAGATTTTTTTTCCACCTACTATAGCACGCTTTCCCCTGCTGTTGTCATGACTCCCTGCCTCTTTCTTCAAAGAGGCATGACAGGCTGAGTAATTGCCGTATTGTTTCATGCAGCTCTGCACCCATCCTGCTGTATGGGACTTTGAGCTGAGGAGCTGAAAGCTGCAGCTGCTGCACCCTCATTTTGGCATTCTTAAAACTATTTATCCATCAGTCCATCCTTTTTCTATACCTGCTGATTCCAGTTAAGGGTCACAAGAGGGCTGGAGCCTATCCAAGCAGTCATAGGGCATGAGGCGGGGTACAACAAAGACAGGACGCCAGTCTGTCACAGGGCCACATATAGACACACAAACACATTCACACCCGCACACACAGACAGCTTAAAGTTTCCAGTTCACCTAACCTGCATGTCTTTGGATGTGGGAGGAAGATGGATAGGGCTGCAACAAATGATTATTTGGATCATAGATAAATCTGATGGGGTTTCGACACGATTAATCGGATTAGCGGGGAATTTTTTTAAAATGTGCCAGGGAAACAATTTTTCTCTCCTTCCATCACTTTATTTAACAACAGAACATTATTTGAAAACTTAAAATACTTGAAAATCAACAAATTGTCAAATGTCCCTTGGCTGTTGAAATATAAACTAATAAAGAATAAAACAGTTTATAATAAAGAACAAAAAAAAAATTCTTTCAAATGGCATTGATTTATCAAAGTGCTGAGTTGCCATAAAACAACATTGAAACATATACGAGGTCTATTAGAAAAGAAACCGACAGTTTTATTTTTTAAAAAAACTATATGGTGTTGTATGGCTGGGGTGCCTGGCTGCCTTTTGTTTCTGTTTTCTGTCTTTTGTTTTTCCTTCCAGGTGGCATGCGTTCAGGACTGAGTGGATGTGTGGCTGAGTTATTAGGACCTCACCCTGATCACCTGAAGCTTGTCATGTGCAGCTCGTCAGGACTCACAGCTGTGGAGCATCTTTATGGATTGGGGCATGGTTGCATTTAAGTCTGGAGTACACAGTGTGTATTTGCCAGAGACTCGACCTTGTGACCAGACGGGTGAGATCGCCATCTAGAGAGCCATCTCATCATCATGGATGCAGAGACCGTACCAGGTTTGATGCCATGGTCTGTGAAAGAGGGGGTGAGGTCTCACGCTCGTCAGCACACTTCCTGAGGTACTTTAGGTTTTGTGACTAACATGAGTACAGTCAGTAAATGTGGTGTCCCTCACACCTTATTATATTGAGCTGTTATGTTAGTCGTTTAATCAGCTTCCACTGCAGTGGAGATTTTGAACTGGGTGTTCCATGCCTGCAGGGTGGGAAGCTGATTGGTGATTAAGCCAGGAAGTGTTTGCTGTTTATGTACACCTTTGAGTGGTCTCTCTGTGTGTGGAGTGGTGGACTCACATGATGGTTTTTCCTTTCACAGACTCGGTTGGTCGCGGCCACCTGGGGGGTGTCGGCGGGGTCCTTGGGTCTGAACTGTTCTGGCTCCAGACCGTTTGTGCTGCTGGGAGCGCACCGTCTCTCCATCTCGCCAGACCGCGCACTTCTTTGTTAAGCACTCACTGTTACGTTATTAAATTCTGTTATCCTTTGTACCGTGCTCTGCTTATTTTATACTGGGTCCTTCAAACGCTGGTCGGTCCTCCGCCCGCGTCCGACACATAACAGTAGTCTCTGGCCAATACATCACGGACCCAGCGGTAGCAGAGGCGGTACTGCGCCGGGAAGGCGGCAGCAGACGTCAGAAGTTATCCGGATCCCATTATTGAATAGTGATTTGAGCTCTCTTGCAGCCGTGTTCCTGTGTTGTTGCCTTATCCGTGGGTTGTTGTGGAGTGTGAATAGCGACGGCTTCGCGTCACACTTCGACCGGATAAGAGGTAAAACGGGAGCTGCATGAGTGTGTCTTTAATGGGTGAACGCGCACGGCGGAGTTCTGTGGCACGGGTCGCTGTGCTTCCTGTTGTTACAGTTGTATCCCCGTCTCCCCAGGTGAAGATAGCTACTGCGTCTGTTGTGTCAGCTCCAGCGTAATTTAGTTGAAGCACATTTTGGTTGTGTGTTACACGTAGCTGCGCACAGGGAAAGCAGCATGAGTTGTTTTCTCGGTTACCAAAGGGGTTTTTTATTTTTAGCACTTTGGCTCCCTCTGTTGGTGACTGAGTCACATTACCATAATAGCTCTTAAGGTGGAACAGGTGTGTTCCATTTGTTTGAGCTTGACGGTATAAATCACTTATTAGTTTTGTGTTGGTTCATTTTTTGTGGGTGTTTTTTGAGTTGGTTTTTGTGTGGGATGTTTTACACTATTAGTGTTCTGGGGTCATGTCCTTGCAGGCTTTCTGGAGCATGGAAAGGACCCAGGTAACCTTATGTTAGTCTGTTAGTCTTTCTTTTTATTTCTTTTGGTTTCACCTCCCAGGGTTTGATGGGACGGTCCTCTGGGGGGTGATGGGGGGGTAATTGAGTTGTTTTTTCTTTTTTCTTTGTTTTTTTTTTGTTTTTGTTGTGCCCTCTCTTCTCCTCTGGCTCCAGCCGTGTGAGCCGTAGGCTGTCAGCGTTGCTGGAGTGGTGCAGTTTGGTTATGCTGGGCGTTTCCCAGGTAACCTCTGCACCTGGGAGGAGGGAGGGGGGGTTCGGGGTGTTGTTTTTTTTTGTTGATTTCCTGTTCCACCTCCGGCTTCAGCGCGCCTTTGAGCTGTATGCCATCGGCGTAGCTGAGGTTTGGGGCAGTGGAATATACCCGCAGCTGGTGGCTGGTTTGGAAGTCAGAGGGGTGGCGCCATTTTGTGCCGTCTGCCATTACCGCTGTTCCACTCCTCCCGGTTGACTTCTGGGGTATAGTCGTGGTTGGTGACACTGGACGTACTTCCAGTTTCCACTGCGCCGAGGGGGGTGGGGTTGGGGTTGTTTTGTTTGTATGTTTTTTTTTTTCTCCTTTTGTTTTTCCCCCCAGTATCCGCCCTCAGGGTGTGACTGTGGTGTCCTCTGGGGGGGAAAGGGCTGTGGGTCCATCTAGCCATAGACGGCCGGGGCTGGGTCCGTTAGTCATGAGGGGGGGCGTCTCCTGGAGTTTGATGGAACGGTCCTCTGGGAGGCGCTGGGAGTCCCCGTGGGTGACTTTGGATCCCAGAGGGACCTCGGCTGTGGTTATTACTCCTGGAGCTGG
Organism: Thalassophryne amazonica; assembly: GCF_902500255.1. Lineage (NCBI taxonomy): Eukaryota > Metazoa > Chordata > Actinopteri > Batrachoidiformes > Batrachoididae > Thalassophryne > Thalassophryne amazonica. Next base: position 118,649,292 of record NC_047105.1, read on the forward strand.
CGGGATGTCCTCTGGGGGGTGTTGGTCCCTACATGTCGTCCGGGGGGGGGGGGGGGGGGGAAGGGGGGGTTAGCGTGTTTCTTTTCTTCGCAAGCTTAAGTTTGGGTTGTGTTTTTCTTTTCTCCTCTTCCCGGGGTTTGATGGGACAGTCCTCTGGGGAGGGGGGGGTGGTTTGGTTGTTTGTGTTTGTCTTTTTTGTTTTATGACTAATCAGACTTTAAACATGGTTGGACAAAGGCTGACCGCACAGGTTCAAGAACTCCTGGCCACACCTGTGTAAATTGAATGACAGAAACAAAGGCAAAGATGCAGTCAGAGGTGAAGACGTCAACAGTTCTGTTAAATGAAGATTCAGTTGGAAGATGAATGCAGATACTGTTTCCAGCCATGGTCCCTGGAGGGGGGTGTTTTTCCTGGGCCAGGTTTGTGTGGTCGCCGGGAGGCTTCCCGTGAGGGTGGGGTGCTGTTGTATGGCTGGGGTGCCTGGCTGCCTTTTGTTTCTGTTTTCTGTCTTTTGTTTTTCCTTCCAGGTGGCATGCGTTCAGGACTGAGTGGATGTGTGGCTGAGTTATTAGGACCTCACCCTGATCACCTGAAGCTTGTCATATGCAGCTCGTCAGGACTCACAGCTGTGGTGCATCTTTATGGATTGGGGCATGGTTGCATTTAAGTCTGGAGTACACAGTGTGTATTTGCCAGACTCGACCTTGTGACCAGACGGGTGAGATCATCGTCTAGAGAGCCATCTCATCATCATGGATGCAGAGACCGTACCAGGTTTGATGCCATGGTCTGTGAAAGAGGAGGGGGTGAGGTCTCACGCTCATCAGCACACTTCCTGAGGTACTTTAGGTTTTGTGACTAACATGAGTACAGTCAGTAAATGTGGTGTCCCTCACACCTTATTATATTGAGCTGTTATGTTAGTCGTTTAATCAGCTTCCACTGCAGTGGAGAATTGAACTGGGTGTTCCATGCCTGCAGGGTGGGAAGCTGATTGGTGATTAAGCCAGGAAGTGTTTGCTGTTTATGTACACCTTTGAGTGGTCTCTCTGTGTGTGGAGTGGTGGACTCACATGATGGTTTTTCCTTTCACAGACTCCGTTGGTCGCGGCCACCTGGGGGGTGTCGGCGGGGTCCTTGGGTCCGAACTGTTCTGGCTCCGGACCGTTTGTGCTGCTGGGAGCGCACCGTCTCTCCACCTCGCAAGACCGCGCACTTATTTGTTAAGCACTCACTGTTATGTTATTAAATTCTGTTATCCTTTGTACCGTGCTCTGCTTATTTTATACTGGGTCCTTCAAACGCTGGTCAGTCCTCCGCCCGCGTCCGACACATAACAATATGGATTTGAATCACGTGTGATTACATCAGCCAAGCTTGAACCCTCGTGGGCATGCGTGAGTTTTTCCATGCCTGTCGGTGACGTCATTCGCCTGTGAGCTGCCTTGTGGAAGGAGTGGTCCAGCCCCCTCATCGGATTTTCATTGTCTGAGAAGTTGCTGAGAGACTGGCGCTGTGCTTGATCAAAATTTTTTCAGAAACTGTGAGGCACATCCGAGTGGAGACCATTCAAGAAATTCAGCTGGTTTTCGGTGTAAATTTTAACGGCTGATGAGAGATTTTGGATTGTTTCTATCACTGTAAGGATTTCCCACGGAGCGGGACATCGCACAGCGCTCCAAGGCGACGTCGTCAGCCTGTTTCAAGCTGAAAACCTCCAAATTTAAGCCTCTGTTGACCCAGGACGTCGTGAGAGAACAGAGAACTTTCAGAAGAGGTCGGAATCAGCAGTTTATCCGGACATTCCACTGTTAAAGGAGATTTTTTTAATGAAAGACGCACAGGGGACAGGACTCTCCTGAGACATAATTTGAGCAACTGACACTGCTAATTCTTGTAAGATACAGACACACACACACAGACACACACACACACAAAACATATCCACTATGCTGTCTGTTAGCAGGAAGAGAAAGACAGCCTGGACTCATTTCTGACGTGACTTTTTTTTGCTGCACTGAAGAGGTACAGCTGGACTGAGCCAGTTGCGTGGGCACGCGCGCGGGACAGCGATATGATGATTTGATTGAGTTAACTGATGCTGCTACACACACACACACACACACACACAAACGCAGACAAAATCCACTCCCCTGTAAGCCGTCTGGATGCATGAAGAGCTGCTAACATGAAACGCTGATGTGATTTTGGGCTGAACTGAAGAACTACACAAAGTCTTAGGGGATTAAGTGATGCTGGACTACACGTGTAGTCCAGCATCACTGGACTACACGTCACAGTGGAACACCAAAATGTAAGTCCCTTTTCTGTTGTTTATAAATTAATAAAATATCAAATGACAATGATCTATTTTAGCCGTTATATAAAACAAATAATGAATGTTTTTACATTCTTTCAACGAGCCGGGATCGGCGATCATCCTGAGCAATGTTAAAGGATGAGCCAAGCTTGCCGTATAGCCACCGACTATTCAACGAGCCGGGATTATTCACCGAGCTCCCAGGCTCGGTGAATAGCCTGCGCTAAGCTAATGGACGAGCCCAGCTTGTTGTATAGCGGTCGCCTTCTTTCAAAGGCTTCGCCTCATTGAATGGTATGTTCCAGCTTTCACCTCATGAAATATTCGTACCATTGAACTCATAAACATTCATTATTTGTATAATGACACGTGACTCATGTCTCTTTCTCTAAAATTGGATTGTAGCATTATTAGTTATTATTACTATTATTATTGTTGCTATTATTATTAATATATAAATAAAAATGTATTTAAAAATATTCTAATTTGTAATAAATTTGACTCTTTTACAACAACAAACACTGAGCCATTAATTATTATACAGAAAACAAATGCACAAACATGCTGAAATGCCAGCAGCTTAATACTAACTTTAACATTCAAAACGCCATAGACATGCTAACGCATTAGCATCGGCGTTAGCATAAAATACATCTATCAACTGTTTCAGAAGACCATGACAGGTCAGTTTAACATAAAAAGGTAAACATTCCTCACAGACATATGCTCTTTAGGGTTTTAGTGGGGAAAATCTAAGATAAAGCAAAATAAAACAAATGAAACCAACGAAGCAGCAGCTCGAAGCAGTCCTTCATTGGTTCAAGATTCAAAGCAAAGCTCGGTTGATTATATGGAAGAAATGAAACATTTGCGGTAAAACAAAGTTATTTAGCAACTAATCAATGACTAAATTAGTTGACACCTATTTTAATAATCGATTTTAATTTGATTAGTTGTTTCAGCTCTAAAGCTGGAGCACCCAGAGGGAACACCCACAAACACGAGAAGAACATGCAAACTCCACACAGAAAGGTGGGGAAGTGATCCCATAGCCTTCATGCTGTGAGGCATCACTGCTAACCACTAAGCCACCATGCTGCCCTAAAATGTTTTATTTGGTTGTTAATGTTTTAGCGATCTGCAAAGTTGAAATCAACACAGTTTGGTCATTACATTTCAGATTATGTGTATTATTTTCTGTCCAAAACCCATCTGACATGCATTCTGAATACAATTTGCATGTTTCACAGTCAGCGGTACATAGCGGTTGATCACTTTGATTTGTTGCACTGGGACATCTGGATTAATAAAGTATTTATCATGTGTAGTCATCTTTAATTCATTCATGCATCTGTGCTCATCTGTTCCTTTTTGTTATATCTGAGATTCTGTTGCGCTGTTTTCATTTTGTTTTCTTAAACTTAGCTGCTGATAAAAATGGAAATTTGTTAACTAAAGGAAATATGAACACTTAATCCCCTAAATCCAGAGCGGTCAGCAGGTGAGCCCAGCATACTCTAATTAGAGTTTGTGACATTTTGTATTCACTATTTCACAAGAAAATGGCAAAATGTGGATCTCTATGATAGGTATATCCTACAGAACAAAAGGAGACCAAAGCAAGACGTTGTATGTGAAAATTTAGCAAAAGCACAAAATAACATTGTTTCTTCTTGATGATGTCATTTCTTGAAGGGTTTTAAATTATAAAGTGTGTCTCTGTAATTCAGCAATAAAGAGGATTTGATTGATGGGTTAGTGGTATTATCAGCTTTTGTTTAACCATGGCCACAGGCATGCTTTTCTGTATAGGATAAAGGTAAAGTTAATGAAAGAGAAGGATTTTTGGAAGGGCAAAAATATGTTTTACCTCTAAACATATTCATTTTGCTGCCAAACACACACACACACACACACACACACACACACACACACACACACACACACACACACACACACACATATATATACGAGGTCTGTCAATAAAGTATAGGTCCTTTTTATTTTTTCAAAAACTATATGGATTTTACGTCTTTTTACGTCAGACATGCTTGAACCCTCATGCGCATGCGTGAGTTTTTCCACGCCTGTTGGTGACGTCATTCGCCTGTGAGCACTCCTTGTGGGAGGAGTCATCCAGCCCCTCGTCGGAATTCCTTTGTCTGAGAAGTTGCTGAGAGACTGGCGCTTTGTTTGATCAAAATTTTTTCTAAACCTGTGAGACACATCGAAGTGGACACGGTTCGAAAAATTAAGCTGGTGTTCAGTGAAAATTTTAACGGCTGATGAGAGATTTTGAGGTGATACTGTCGCTTTAAGGACTTCCCACGGTGCGAGACGTCGAGCAGTGCTCTCAGGCGCTGTCGTCAGCCTGTTTCAAGCTGAAAACCTCCACATTTCAGGCTCTATTGATCCAGGACGTCGTGAGAGAACAGAGAAGTTTCAGAAGAAGTCGGTTTCAGCATTTTATCCGGATATTCCACTGTTAAAGGAGATTTTTTTTTAATGAAAGACGTGCGGACGGATTGCAGCGTCGGCTCGCAGCCGCCGCGACGCTCCGTCACAGGAAAAACACCTCTGTTGGAAGCCTTAAGGACAAGTTGGAACATGTCCAGCTGTTAAACAATTTCTCATATCACTCCACTGAAAGCCATCAAAAGCCGCCTGGATTTTACAAATGGTTATCAACACGGAGGTGTTTTTCCTGTGCACCGCGCCGGCTGCACCCGACGCGCGGACCCATCCACACGTCTTTCATTTAAAAAATCTCCTTTAACAGTGGAATATCCAGATAAAATGCTGAAACCGACTTCTTCTGAAACTTCTCTGTTCTCTCACGACGTCCTGGATCAATAGAGCCTGAAATGTGGAGGTTTTCAGCTTAAAACAGGCTGATGACGGCGCCTGAGAGCGCTGCGCGATGTCTCACACCGTGGGAAGTCGTTAAAGCAACAGTATCACCTCAAAATCTCTCATCAGCCGTTAAAATTTTCATTGAAAACCAGCTTAATTTTTCGAACCGTGTCCACTTCGATGTGTCTCACAGGTTTTGAAAAAATTTTGATCAAACAAAGCGCCAGTCTCTCAGCAACTTCTCAGACAAAGGAATTCAAACGAGGGGCTGGACGACTCCTCCCACAAGGAGTGCTCACAGGTGAATGACATCACCGACAGGCGTGGAAAAACTCACGCATACGCACAAGGGTTCAAGCATGTCTGACGTAAAAACATATGAATGAAATCCATATAGTTTTTGAAAAAAATTAAACGGTACGATACTTTATGGACAGACCTCGTATATATAGCAGGGGTGGTGGCCAAGTGGTTAATGCACTTTGTTTCAGTTCAAATCCCACCCCTACCACATTTCTCCATGTAATGTGGAGTTGCGTCAGGAAGGGCATCCGGCGTAAAACCTGTGCCAAATCAACATGCAGATCCACCTTGGATTTGCTGTGGCGACCCCAAGTGCAAACAAGGGAGAAGCCGAAGGGACTTACTTACATATATATACATATATATATATATATATATATATATACACACACACACAGTGGTCCCTCGTTTATCGCAGGAGTTACGTTCTAAAAATAGCCCACGATCCGCAAAGTAGTCAGCGTTATTTTTTACAATTATTATAGATGTTTTAAGGGTGTAAAACCCCTCACTACACACTTTATACACTTTTCTCAAACAGGCGTTAACATTTTCTCACTTTTCTCTCGTGTGTAAACACTCTCAAAGTTCAAACCTTAGTAGAAAAATAAGACCAACCTGTTTTCAGGCCCAAACATTTGTTTGAGAAATAAAAATAGAATGTTTTCCTATAAATAATTATGATGGGTTTTAGAACTACCAAATTTAACTTTAACGATCAACCTACGAGGTTGGACACATAAGAAATTATTAATAGTGACTCACCAGTATTTCACAGTTCCTCTGATCGCATCTCTTCGTATTGGCGCCGCTGTGCTGTCGCGTCTTTTTCCACTGAGTCACACCTCAGTGCAGGTGTCTTTTTCTGAGTGAAGAACACACTTATGGGTAGTTGTTGGCACTCTTTTTTCTTCTGGGCGAGAAGATTCATATAAACAGACACGCAGAACACAATGCGCTGTTAAAAAAAAAAAAAGCATGCAAAATTGGACTAAAAAAATCCACAAAACTGCGAGGCCGTGAACTGCGTTATAGCGAGGGACCACTGTACGTTTATATATATATATATATGTATATATATGTATTAGCCAAGTGACCACTGTGTGCATGTGTGTGTATGCTTTGATCACACAGACACTGGACAGAGCTGACATTTGCCATTTGGTATGCTTATGTATTTTGGATGAACGCTGTGAAAACGGAAAGTTCATAGGACTAATATTTTTTGGGAAATGAGCTATTTATCTAACAACAGTGAACAATGGACGTTGTACTGCAGTGCACCATGGGAGTTCGGGTTTTGGGGGTTTAAATGCTGTTATTGTGATTCTTGATTGTTTAACAGTGTTGTTAGTGTTATAGATTTATTATGTTTTTGTAGGTCAGTTGGTTTAGTCAGTTTTGTTAAGTGGCATATTGCCCTGACTGCTTTTGATGCCTTCCACCACTGTCTCTGTTTGTGGGTGTGTAAAATTAAAAACACCTGCTTGGAGAAGAATGCACAAAAGAAAAACTGAGTGTGCGCGTGCGTATAACATACATCACAGATAAACTGTGTAGATCTGACATTTGCCATTTGGTATGCTTATGTATTTTGGGTCAAGGATGAAGTCTGCCAAAACAGAAAGTCAATAGGAGTAATATTTTTGGAGATTCTATGGATGCTAGCCAACAACACTGAACAATTACATCTGGACTCACACACCATTCCAGCAGGAGGCAGTAAGAAATCCATATATTAAAAGTGTCTCTGCACGCGTGATTTTATTTAGTAAGTTCAATGTAGGTACATAATATAATTGGGAAGATGTTACAAATCAAAGATGTTTAAAATCAAATGACACAATAGAAGTAATATAATAATAATAATAATAATCATAATCATAACAGTGTTTATGTGATAACAGGAACCTAAACAATTTATAAATTCATTAAGACAGTAAAATAATATTAAAAAATGACATAGTTAACAGGAAATAAAAGGACTGAGTTCTACTTCTAAAAGCTGTTGTTGTGGTCTAAGGTCTAAGGTTCTAAAAACATTCTGTACTCAGACGTCATTCCAGGTCATTTTAGAAACTTTGCACAATTTACCACCCTTGAAAAATGTCAGCTACCTAGTTTATAAACACTACCCAATCTAGAGCCCGTGCATCCCCATTGGCAACAAACTAGTATATATATATATATATACGAGGTCTGTGAGAAAAGTATCCGACCTTATTATTTTAAAAAAAAACATATGGATTTGAATCACGTGTGATAACATCAGCCAAGCTTGAACGCTCGTGGGCATGCGAGAGTTTTTTCACGCCTGTCGGTGACATCATTCGCCTGTGAGCACACCTTGTGGAAGGAGTGGTCCAGCCCCCTCGTCGGAATTCCTTTGTCTGAGAAGTTGCTGAGAGACTGGCGCTGTGCTTGATCAAAATTTTTTCAAAACTGTGAGGCACATCCGAGTGGACACCATTCGAGAAATTCATTCACTGTTAAAGGAGATTTTTTTAATGATAAGATGTGCGGACGGATTGGTTGCGAGCCGACGCGGCGCACCCGCAACAGGAAAAACACCTCCGTTGGAAGCCTTAAGGACAAGTTGGAACATGCCCTGCTGTTAAACAATTTCTCAGATACTCACTCAACTGAAAGCCACCAAAAGCCGCCTAGATTTTACAAATGGTTATCAACACGGAGGTGTTTTTCCTGTGGCGGGCGCGCCACGTCGGCCAATCCGTCCGCATGTCTTTCATTAAAATAATCTCTTTTAACAGTGGAATGTCCGGATAAACTGCTGATTCTGACCTCTTCTGAAAGTTCTCTGTTCTCTCACGACGTCCTGGGTCAACAGAGGCTTAAATTTGGAGGTTTTCAGCTTGAAACAGGATGACAACGTCGCCTCGGAGCGCTGCGTGACGTCCCGCTCCGTGGGAAGTCCTTACAGCGATAGAAACAATCCAAAATCTCTCATCAGCCTTTAAAATTTACACCGAAAACCAGCTGAATTTCTCGAATGGTCTCCACTCGGATGTGCCTCACAGTTCTTGAAAAAAATTTGATCAAGCACAGCGCCAGTCTCTCAGCAACTTCTCAGACAATGAAAATCCGACGAGGGGGCTGGACCACTCCTTCCACAAGGTGTGCTCACAGGCGAATGACGTCACCGACAGGCGTGAAAAAACTCACGCATGCGCACGAGGGTTCAAGCTTGGCTGATGTAATCACACGTGATTCAAATCCATATAGTTTTTTAAAAAATAAAACTGTCGGTTTCTTTTCTAATAGACCTCGTATATATATATATATATATATATATATATATATGTAGTGTGTAGTGCTCTCGGCGTACTTTCATTGCAAGGAAAATGACAGAACGACTGGAGCAGCACTGCTGCATCAAATTTTGCCACTTCTGTCACATTCCACTGTGACAGAAGATTTGGCCATGAAAAGAGTGGAGGCGAAATTCGTGCCGAAGCTGCTGACAGCGGAGCAAAAGCACTTTCGTGTTGAAGTCTCTCAGGACATGCTGGACTCCAAAAAATGATTCCCACCTCTTCCACAATTTCTCGGATAGTCACACGACTGAAAAGCCACCGAAAGCTGTCTGAATCTTCCGAATGGTTTCCACCTGGCTGTCGCTCAGTTTCTGGCAAAATTTGATACAGTAGCACTGCTCCAGTCATTTCTTCATTTTCCTTGCAATGAAAAGACCGTAGATTAATACCTGATGCTCAAAATGTGGTTATAAAACAACAAGCAACTAAGATGTTCCAAACTGTTAAAGTCCTTTGGGACCCACATGTAAAGCCTAAAGGTTTATTTGGTGGACATATAAATATAAGGAGTTTAGTTTCAAAATCAGAACAAATAGAACAGTTGTTGACCAACTCTAATTTAGATTATCTATGTTTGACAGAAACTTGGTTAACACCAACCTCACCAGCAGGGTTAATTAATATGGCAGGATATACGAGGTCTGTCCATAAAGTATAGGTCCTTTTAATTTTTTTCAAAAACTATATGGATTTCATTCATATGTTTTTACGTCAGACATGCTTGAACCCTCGTGCGCATGCGTGAGTTTTTCCACGCCTGTCGGTGACGTCATTCGCCTGTGAGCACTCCTTGTGGGAGGAGTCGTCCAGCCCCTCGTCGGAATTCCTTTGTCTGAGAAGTTGCTGAGAGACTGGCGCTTTGTTTGATCAAAATTTTTTCTAAACCTGTGAGACACATCGAAGTGGACACGGTTCGAAAAATTAAGCTGGTTTTCAGTGAAAATTTTAACGTCTGATGAGAGATTTTGAGGTGATACTGTCGCTTTAAGGACTTCCCACGGTGCGAGACGTCGCGCAGCGTTCTCAGGCGCCATCATCAGCCTGTTTCAAGCTGAAAACCTCCACATTTCAGGCTCTATTGATCCAGGACGTCGTGAGAGAAAGTTTCAGAAGAAGTCGGTTTCAGCATTTTATCCGGATATTCCACTGTTAAAGGAGATTTTTTTTAATGAAAGACGTGCGGGCGGATTGCAGCGTCGGCTCGCAGCCGCTGCGACGCTCCGCCACAGGAAAAACACCTCTGTTGGAAGCCTTAAGGACAAGTTGGAACATGTCCAGCTGTTAAACAATTTCTCATATACTCACATCCACTGAAAGCCATCAAAAGCCGCCTGGATTTTACAAATGGTTATCAACACAGAGGTGTTTTTCCTGTGCGAGGGGCTGGATGACTCCTCCCACAAGGAGTGCTCACAGACGAATGACGTCACCAACAGGCGTGGAAAAACTCACGCATGCGCACGAGGGTTCAAGCATGTCTGACGTAAAAACATATGAATGAAATCCATATACTTTTTGAAAAAATAAAAAGGACCTATACTTTATGGACAGACCTCGTAAAGTATTTAGGTGTGATAGATCTTGTGGTAGGGGAGGGGGTGTCTTGATTTATGTACGGGATGTCTTACAATGTACGCAAATTGACATTCAAGAAACTTCATTAGAATGTGTTGGAGTCCAAATTACTCTATCACCACAAATGTCCTTTTTGGTGGTGGTTCTCTACAGACCACCAAATACAAAAGATGTATTTTTTGATAAATTGTCTGACATTCTTAAAAGATTTAGCAGTAAGGAATTAATTATTATGGGAGATTTTAATCTGAACTGGACTGATAAAACAAAAAAGAAAAACTAAAAGATATCACAACTAAATTTAATATGACACAAATAATTAATAGCTCCACAAGAATTACTAAATCATCTCAAACTTTACTAGACTTAATTTTTACCAATAAACCTGACCGTATTAGAAAAATTTACAATTTCATAACAGGGTTGTCAGATCATAACTTAACTTTAATTGCTAGGAGGTTTCCCAAAACACAGTACAAAAATGAAATGGGTAGCAAGAAACTGATAACGTTTATACCTCGCAAAAATATTTGTGCAGTGGAGAATGAAATTATGGAAATAGACTGGACAGGTATGAATGTAGGCAAAAACTGTGAAAAAATATTTGAAAACATGATTAAAGATTAGATCTGTAATTGCATATTATAGTAAAATAAAGCCACTCAAAAATAAGAAAAAAACATAATTTACCATGGTTTAATGAGTCAATTTGGGTGTTGATGAAGAAAAGAGATTATGCCCTAAAAATGTATTTGAAATCAGGCCTCTTAACGAGCCAGTTTATATATACAAATTTAAGAAATAAGGTCACTTCAAAATTGAGAGCTGCCAGAGCAAATTGTTTTTCTAGAAATAATAAAAGAAGCAAGGGGAAACAATAGAGTTCTATGGAAAAATATAGATAAACAAAATTAGCAAATGAAACAATTAAATTAAAAATCCACGGGGAAGATGAACCTGAAAATTATGTAATTGCTGAACATTTTAATTATTACTTTTTAAATTCTTAGAATTAAGTAAACATTTTAAAAACGAACACCCCAACCAAATTTTAACTTGCACTGAAAGTTCCTTTAAGCTAAAATCTAGCCTGTCGATCGCCGCTCGGTGCGCGGCATGTCATCCGCCGCTGTGGGCCGTCTTTAATCCAGTTGTAATTGTCCTTAATCTGTGTGATCCCTATAAGATCTTCACCGAAAGCCATCTGAATTTGCCAAATGGTTTCCACCTGGCTGTCTCTCACACTTTCTGAAAAAATTTTGATGAAGCAAAGCGGCAGTCGATCAGCCAATTTCCTGACAATGAAAATCCGACGAGGGGGCTGGACCACTTCTCCCACAAGGCGTCATCACAGGCAAATGACGCAACTGACAGGCGTGAAAAAAACTCACGCATGCGCACGAAGGTTCAAACTTGGCTGATGCAATCCCACATGATTCAAATCCATATAGTTTTTGCAAAAAATAAAAGGTCCGTTACTTTTATAACAGACACACATATTTTATATATATATATATATATATATATATATATATGTGTGTGTGTGTGTGTGTAGTTTGTTTTTTCTTTATATCCACTTAGTCCAATTAAGGGTATCCCAGTGGACACTGGGCAAAATGGAGGGTACACCCTGGACAGACCCCCAGTCTATCGCAGGTCCAACACATATGTTGTATGTCTGTCATATAGACACACAAAAACATGCACAGTCACACAATTAAATGTTTCCTATTGGCCAAGGCTGCATGTCTTTGAAATTGGCAGGACTGCAAAAATTTTTGCTGTTCGAGTTCACATATTTATCAACATCACAACCATTTTGAAAAGTCCATGACATGAAATAACGTCCTTTACCAGCTATAATATTTGTCATATTTTTATCATCATTGTTGAACCTGAGATTGTATGAAACTGATGCCAATTTATTTTCCTGAAATTTAAAAAGCTTTCTGTCAGCTAATGCAAATTAAATGACTGTTATGTGTTCATGAGTAATGAGGCTTTACTGTTTGCTGGATCATTTAAAATAGCTCATTAAGGGTTGAGGGGTCATATTATACACCTTTACATCTATCTCGCAGCTTACCTTGTGTTTTGAAAATGTGAAATGTTTAGTCAATCCCAAACAGACATTGGGATGATACTTAAAAAAATAAACATAATTTTCAGTGCTGTCAGAAATTTTTGTAATGTTTTTGATCCCGTTGCTTTAAATAGAGAGGATTTGATTTTTGCCACTCCCCCTATCACTTCAGAAAAGGGAGCCGCTCTACATTTCCCACAGACAGGGTGTGTCATAGTCTGGTTAAATAGGAATGTTTCACAGCAAGCAGATGTCTCACAGCAGAACACAATATTAAAGGGGATGAAATATTATATTATTTTATTATACTAATTAATATAGTATTAGTATAATATTTTAATATTTTTATATTGTTAGTATAGCAGCCGGTCTGCTCTGTGATCCCGTCAGCTCTCAGAAGCTAAGCAGTGCGGCATCTGGTTAATACTTGGATGGGAGACCTCTTTGGAACACCAGCGGCTGTGTGTGTTTCTCCAGGTAAAACTGGAGTTGTGTCAGAAAAGGGCATCCGGCGTAAAACTTGTGCCAAATACCAATGCGGATCTGGCTGTATCCGCTGTGGCGACCCCGAACAAAACGGGAGCAGCTGAATGGACAACAACGACATATTGTTAGCATATTATTATAGTGCTAGTATATTATAACATATTATAAAGAGAATAGAATATTAAATCAAGTCATTTCAGGTTGAAGTTTCACTGCTAGCAATGGCTCTTCCTCATGCTTAGACACAAAATTGTGGAGCTTTGAGAATGAATACCCTCTCATATTAGGTAAAATATATAAAAGTAGTAAAGTAAATATGGTAAAAAATAAATAAATAAATAAAAATTGAACAATATAGTCCTTTTAGCTGGTTTTATTAACTTAAAAGCAATTTATTTGTCGTCTCCCTGACTTCAGGACTTCCAGCTCTGCAGCAAGCATCAGTGCTTCTGTTTCATTTTTTTTTTCTATTGAAGGTTGTCGTAGCAACCATCAAAGGCATTATGCTCACGGGCATGTGTGTGTGTGTGTGTGTGTGTGTGTGTGTGCGTGCGTGCATGTGTGAGGCCGGCCCTCACGGGTGCTGGCGTTGGCCCTCTGTGCACCATGTGCTGCAGCTGATTAGCTCTTCTCTGATCGGCCTTGGCTGGCACAAGCTGAGCAGCATCTGATAAAGCCTAATTGATACGGTCACTGAGGGAGGCCTTTGTGCGCTTTGTTGGTCCAGCACGGTGCAGCGGAGTCAGAACCTTGTCAATGTGGTGGTGTCAGACAATAGCAGCAGCTGTAACTCAACTCTGAAGAGCAGCGATGATGAAGATGATGATGATGATGACAGGAATCTCCTCCTCTTCTGCTGACTGATGAGGAGCTGAGCCCAAGGTAGATTGCAGAGGTGAAGGAGGAGCCAGGAGGAGGTCTGGCTGGCTCGGGACGGGACAGAATCCACGAGCATGGTGTGCGCTGTCTCTGTTATGACACTGGGAGCTTGTAAAAGGGAGGAGACATGGACATAGAGGAGGACAGGAGAGCTCAGCATCAACAATAGGAGGAGAGGATTCAGCCATCACACAATGGATCTGCTTTGTTGTTGGAAACAATGACAGTCAGTCATTTTTGGTAGCTCTTGATTTTGGCTGAGAACATGTTGAAGTTCAAAGCTTTCTGTTTGGATTACTGGCAGTTTCTCTGTTTCCATCCTCTGCATGGTTTCTATAGAAGGTAAGGCAGCTTCATGCACTCCTTTGCAGTTCATACTTTTTAGAACTTTTAGGACTTGTGGCAAAATTGGGAAGAAACTTTTACTCCTCTCACTTGGATGATTGACAGGCAACATAATCCACCCTAATGCTTTTTGTGTGCTGCTGGTGTTAAGTGAGGCTCAAAGGGGCTCTTGTTTGGTTTGGCCCCCACAGCGTTCAGTCTATTGTGTGTGTGGTCACAGTCACAGCTATTGACTGCAGTGTGAAGCAGGGTCGGACTGGGAACAAATTTCGGCCCTGGCATTTTTCCTCTGGACCAGTCCACTATTGGCCCGACGAATGCACCCCCAAACACGCACACCCACCCGTCCATACCAAACCCCCAATGAACAAATACTATACACCTAAACACCATGAACACACACCTAAACATACACTTTCACTGTCATTTCACCTTGATCATAGTACAAAACGCGTTCCCGGCGCCACGAGGGGGCGTCCTGATAACATTAAAGGCAATTACATATTTTGACGAAATTACAAGTTTAAATGACTATAAAAAAATTCATCATGAGGTTTATGTCACAGAAATCCTACTTTACAATCACACTGCAGTCATTGTTAAATTATTTCCTTTTGCATTTATAATAAACATTTGTATTTATTTAGTGTTTATTTTTCTGGTTGAAATAAGATATAAATAATCTACCAGACTTCAAAAAATATACAAGTTTCCATGTTATTTTATTTGTCTAAAAATAAATGTCTGAGGTTCCTTATGTTAAACAAGAAATGATCTAATCTGAAATAACAGGTGGTTTTAATACAGATGAAAGGTTTCTAAAGAACCATTTATTGATTTATTTACCTATTTTAATTACAAGTGTTCTAAACTTTTTTTAACAGTAATCAGAAATTTTGAGTTAACAACAAACAACAAAACATTTCCAATGATTTTTCTTCAGAAAACTGCTCTATAAATGAGCAGTCCTGTCACACGTTAATGTTTGTAGAGATCTGTGGTTTCTGCCACGAGTCTTCCGTGTTTTGGCCCGACGCGTCGTTCCTATTGGACAATGCGAAGGTACGTCACAGCTCAGAGTGTCGAAAGTTGGCGCACCTCATCTCGACAGAACACCGGCTCTGTGTGGAATGCAGGAGATCACTTGATTGAGCGTGTATACGTTCAAATAATAATTTTTAAAAAATACTGTCATCACTCTTCACTCTTAGTCAGTCTCTTACAACGGTGCAGCGTAAATACACAAGCCTTACAGACGCGCACGTCTCCTCCTGTGCGCACTTTTTTGGGGATAAACTCATCGCCCCCTTAATATTTTTTTTTTTTTCTGGCACCGGGTCTGACAAAATGGAAGCAAAAGCAGCACACAAGCGGAAAAAAAGTTTTGTGTCTCCAACGTGTGTGAGAGAGAGAGAGAGAGAGAGAGAGAGGAGAGAGAGAGAGAGAGAGAGAGAGAGAAAAGAGCGAGAGAGAGAGAGAGAGAGGTAATGTGTAACCACTGCTAGGATTCACACAGCAGCAAATTAAGGAGCTGAAGTCCGTAGCTGTTGCATTTAAAGATTACACAAAGTAAAGCACAGTTAATTAGGATAAAAGAAACATTTCCAACCTTGTAATCAGTAGGAGAGCAGATAGAAGCCCAGTCCATTCACAGGGGCGGGAGCGGCCGCCTGCTCTTCTTGCAATCTGATTGGCCACCCGGGTATGCTCTCTCCAATTGTCATTGGCTGTTGGTCATGTCAATCATTGTGCTCGATGTAAGTCTCCGTTGTGTGATCAAACGGAAACAAACTGAAACCTAGAATAAGACTGCCACCGTGTATGAAACACTACAGAACTTTTATTTTGACACAAATTCAGGAAGTGGTTCTGCAGCTGCGCCGATTAAATGCTGTAGCTTCACCGATCACTTTCCTCGTGTTGACAGCAGCGCGCGGTTCGAGAACACTGTATATTCCATAATCTCTATAAATATGGGACGGCCGGCCCACGCACGTCTAACGTGCAGCGGCCCACTGGGCAAATGCCCCAAATCACAGATTATCAGTCCGAGCCTGGTGTGGAGGTGACACGTGCTGTAAAGCCTGTCCCGTTCTTTCTCTTTCTCAACTCTAAATCACACACAGGTTGCATCAGCCCTTGGTAGCTGATCAGGTGATGTGCAACTGTTTGTAGAATATCTTGGCACTAAAACGTTAAAAGAGCATGTCCTTCTGATTTTCACAATAAACCATTGCAAGTTTGTTTTGGTTGAAGGTTCAGCACCTTCGCTTCCATGCTTGTGTGTTACTATCCTGATTGTTAGTGAATTTATTATTTATTGATGCATTTATTAATTTATGCTCATGCAATGGGGCTTAATCCTCTGTGTCTAAGGGCATTTTCTCGATTACTTACCATACTTTCAGTAATTCCCCTTTAGATTATTTTCTGTTAATATAATGCCCATGAGTTGCACAGCAAAATGTTCAGAACAATCCCAGCTTTCTCACTTTCAGAAGTATGTTTATCTAGAACAGATATAATTTGGTTGTACAGCTAAAATATGAAATGTGCTTTGAGAAATTCTTCAAATCTTTATCAAGCGGTGACACACCTTTTTTAGCTTGCAAGCTGCTTTTTTAAAATGGCCAAATCAAAATGATCACCCTACATTACAAATGCTAAAATACATTGGCTCATCAATTAAACAGTGTAGAACTGTAGTAAAACTGAGTCCCAGAGTAATACCCACTTCAACATTTTAGTGGTTAAAAATTATTATTTCTAGTAGTATTTAGTACAATGAAAAATGTCTTCAAAAGTGGACCTTTTAATCTAGGGGTGTTGTGAGGGCACCTGCCCATATAACACCCGCTTTCCATCTGGATTTGGCCCTGGTTTGCTGTCTAAGCAGGAAGAATGGTTAACGTGTGTATGCAGAAAGCACGACCTGATTGACAGGTAAGATTATTATACGTGGCATGTGCAGGTCATACCGCCAGGCATACCATGCCAGATCCATCTCAAGGTTCCCCTCGTATGTGCTCAAATTGTTTTTGGATCCCGTTTTGCCGTCATCAGAATATGTAAATTGTGGTCATACCACGGCCAGATAGGTGTAGATCTTGATGGGGCCCGGAGGGTTTGAACATGCGCATCACACTTGGGGCCACCGGCTGAACTGTGTGGACTTCCGCAGATGGCTGTCAGAATGTTTTGGAACGGAAATCAAACACTTTGCAGTGGGCAACCAGTTCAACCTTCTGACCCATTCTGCGTGATTTCAGTGTCGCAGACCGAACGGTCCCACCCTAAAAATCAGTCTGCCTTTTGCATCTGTAACATGCGTCATTCGGACCACAGCAGCTCATCTGAGACGGAGTCTGTTCACCCAAAGCGATCAAATGGATAATGTGATTATTACCATCAGATGATAAAGGGAAAACCTCTTAAATCATTCTAAAGTCAGTTTTAAGCAAAAATGAGGTGATTCCGTGACACTTTGAATGTCTGACCCACAGTGAACGCATGAGCTTGCAGCTCGTTTAGCTGCGGCACTCTGATCGCTTCCGCTGCCTTTTATGATGAAATAATGCTGAATTTATGTAGAAAATGATTGTTGTACAAAAGCTTCAGATATCTGTCGCTGAGGATAGATGATGACTGGAGTGCAGTTTGAAGCAGATCCGTGAGCCGCATCATCAGGGGGACCAATTTTTAGCGGGACGTTCGGTCTGTGACACCAGCTATGTGTGACTGGGTTATAAAAAATGGCTGCACTTTTCCTGACGAAAGTACTCCCTCCACAGCTTTCCACAATGTTTTTTTTTTTCTCTCGATAAGAATTAATAAAAAAAATTGTTAAGAAGTGTCTTCAGGTTGACAGAACTGGTCTTTTAGAGTTAATGGAGCATTTTCTAGTGTGTTTGAGTGCATCCACTTTGCTTTGTGACTTCAGAGCTCAGATGCTGAACAGAGGAGGTCCTGGTTAGTACTTGAATGACAGACATCTTTGGAAGACCAGTGGCAGTGTGTTCCTCCAGGTAAAACTGGAGTTGTGTCAGGAAGGTGTATAACCTGTCCCAAATCCCCATACAGATCTGTACAGGCTTTACTCTGGTAACCTTGAACAAAAAGCATGTGTAACTGACAAACATGATTGCATTTGAGTGAGGATCTCCCACTACCAGATGCCTGCCTCCAGATGGGGCAGACAGAAAATATGAAATTCTCTGGCCTCTAGGATTGGCTATAAGACAAAGATTGTCTATGGGAGAGATCCATTTTGCAGATGAGGAAATTGTAGTGTCAGGAAATGGTCAAATAAAGTATCTGTGACAGTGAAAGGCATCAGATGCGGCATGCTCTGGACCAGTGGTGGGCACAGTTCTGATAATCCGATAACCGATAATTATCAAAGATAATGTTTTTATTATCCGATAATTAACTATTATCGGACTAATTATCTTCTGATAAATTTTTGCCCGATAACTCTTAGACCGTTAACGTGGTAAACAGTGATGCCGGTAACGCGTTACTAAGTAACGCGTTACTTTTTTAGTATTGAACAATCCTAACGCGTTAATCTTTCCAAAGTCAGTAATCAGATTAAGGTACATCTCCAAGTCACTGTGCATTACTATTATTTTGCATTGTGGGTCGATAGCAGCATTAAACTTGGTCCTGTGGGCAAGGGGTCGGGGTTCGACTGAACTGCCCACTTTAAACGAGCTGTGAGCTTTTCATCCACGGTTTTCTGCAGCAGCTTAAATTCAAGGATTCAAAAGAATTTTATTGTCATTATGCACAAAGGAACATGTTCCCTGCACAATGAATTGTGTCTACTGGCATTTAAACCCATGCCTAATTGCCAGTTAGGAGCAGAAGTCGCCATAAGGTGCCCGGGGACCAGCTCTAGATGTACATCTCTGCTTTAGGTCACAGCAGGGCTGAGCAAACCATGACCGACCAAAGACAAACAACACACACGTAACAGACATAAGCCAGCCTGGTACATAACACATATAAAAAAGCACACACAAGGTAAGGAAGAGAAAAAACCCTCAAGGTCGCTGCCTTCGAGAAGCCACAACAATGAGGAAAAAACTCTTATCAGCACAGAGAACAGTAAACACACAACAAGAACACAGGATGACAGCCGAGATTTGAAAGTCCAGTTACGACTCGTCCTCACCGCTTAAAGCGTGGTACACCAACACACCCGCACTGAGCTTTACAAAGACATTTTAATGCTTTTTTCTCCTTTATTTAGAACTCTGAGCTGAGGCCACTCCCTATCTGCTCGCTAAAAACAGCTGATCCACCACAACGCGTCAACACTAACACTTTTTTCCCACTCAAATGCAACCTAATTCTCTTTCTGAGGACCACATGATGTGAAAACACAATAAAACTGTCTTACCTGTAAATCTGGTCATGTTTTCTGCATAAATAAATGTTATCCATTCTTGTGCTCAAAACGCTAAAGCAGGGCGAATGTAGATGGAATGGGGCGTGGGGCAGGGATGTGCCCCCCCACAACACCCCTAGATTAAAGGTCCAGTTTTGACCCTCTTTTTACTACAACTACTAATACTACTTATAATAATAATAATAATAATAATAATAATAATATAATTTTGACATGTAAATGCTTAGAGAGAATTTAAATGTTAGAAAAATGTTAGAAAGAATTTAAGTGATTCAAGATTCAAAGCTTTTATTATCATATGCACAGTAAAGAAACACGTTTCTCTTTACAACAAAATTCTTACTTGCTGCCCCCACTGGATGCCCAAATATATATATAAATGACTCTAAGTATAAAATATCTAAATATAATGAAAAAAAAGAAATACATAAAATAGCATGCTGGTAAGAACAATAGAATATAACAAAGCAATATACTAGAATAGAAATAACATTATAAGAGGGGAAATATAAAATATACTTGTGTGATGGCCTATGTACATAATAGTGCATCAGTGTGCAACATTCACTGTTTTGTGCAACACTCAGCAGTAAATGGTTTAGTGCAATTGACCCAGTAAGCCAATGGAATCAAGTTAACAGATATTGTAGTGTGCAATAGAATGAAGTGTCCGTAATATACTAAGAATATATATATATAGTTACATTTATAAACAATGTAGGTTAGAAATTACAAGTTCTACTGTTACAGTGCTGTCAACACTCAAAAAGATGTTATTTTACTTTTTATAAAACAAGTATTTATTTCATTGAAGTCAAGAAGGGTGACTATAAAGTGAGTTTTGGCAAAACAGGTATTATTGTCATGTTGAGGTGGCAGAGGGTTGTTGTCGGCAGCTGGGGAAAGTAACTAAAAATGTAGTCCCACTCTCTGCAAACAGAAGAGAGCTGTTTCTACAAGAAACTGCTCTATCATCTGCAGGCAAAGAGGAACTGGTCACCAAAAAAAAAAAAAAAAAAACTAATTTCTTTCACCCCATACTGATACGTGGGCAACATCACCCAAGTCATCCAGAGGCATACATTTTTAACTTATGGGTCAAATTTTAACCACACTAATTTCGGACAAGTTATTTAAAATAACGTCATGTCTGAAGTTTTATAAAGTGAAAATATCTGATATATGTTTTAGTTTTAAAGTAATGCACTAATTTTTAAGGTTTTAGTGTGGACATGCTGTGTCCAAGTGCATTGTGGATAGTATAGGGTAATCTCAGTACGTTCACGACATGAGAAATGCATTTGAGACACTCTGATCAGGCTCCACGGACAACAGCATTAAACTCTAGTGCCTAAAACTCTCGTGAATATATTCTCTGGGTTTACAGATGTTGTTATTGTGTTTGCGTTTATTAAATTCCACACATCTTAACATAGCAATACAGGTTATCTGGAATTTTGTTTTGGCAAGTTTTCAAGGTCTCTACTGCCATCTACTGGCCAGTATTGTTCATGGCAGTATTCGCCCTGAAGCTGGGCTGATATTTTTTATCACTATACTCAGTTCCAGCTCAAACTGTATCACAGAACCGCACAGTGTAAAAGTTCAGAGCGCACAATTTATGTTCTTACACACATTGTACGTTCAAAAACCACATGTCGGACTCGTGTTTACAGAAGCAAAATGTAAACAACTTTTTTTTCAAACTTAATTTACAAAAACTCTCGATGGGAGACGTCAAGTTTAAAAAAAAAAAACATTACAAGACAGGTCTGCGGTGTTTGTACATGCACAGTGCAAGAGGTTTGATGCTTGTAGCGCTGCTTCAG
Organism: Thalassophryne amazonica; assembly: GCF_902500255.1. Taxonomy (NCBI): domain Eukaryota; kingdom Metazoa; phylum Chordata; class Actinopteri; order Batrachoidiformes; family Batrachoididae; genus Thalassophryne; species Thalassophryne amazonica. Next base: position 118,670,716 of record NC_047105.1, read on the forward strand.
CAGCAGGATACCCTCATGACGGCTGACCAGAATATCAAACAGGTTTGATTTTCATCTGACCATATGATTGGCGATCAGAAGGTGGTCTTGAGATGTTAAACGCAGCTTGTTACTCCATGTATACTAAACGATGCAGGACGCACGATTAACCTGAAACTTGGTGTAATCCAAAAAATTCTTGCACGAATGAAAAATCAGCTGCAAAAGGGCCAAAAACTCGCACTGGCACCAGTAGATAATGGCAGTGTTCTATTTATTTTAACACCGGTTATATCAGACGGTTATCTAATTACAACTTGGCTTCTTTTTTGGGGGGGGGGAATGCCTTTTTTTTCAAATAAAAAATGGCATAATTATACAAAAGCACATTTATCTGTAAACACACGACAAACCTCACATTAACGTGTGGTATACATAGAATGAATGAGTCAACCAATCGGTATTAGCGGAGGCACATTTTACCCAGAATGCCATCTGTCTGTGTTTGTTACAAAACTTCAGAATTAGTGCATTATTCAACATTAAAGATATATGTTATATCTTAACTTTGCACAAATGACAGAACTGACATGAATGGAGTTATTCTATCCGTACTTGTCCATTCGGCTGCTCCTGTTTTGTGTTCAGGTTTTGCCACAGCGGATACAAACAGATCCGCATTGATACTTGGCACAAGTTTTACACCGGATGCCCTTCCTGATGCCACTCCAGTGTTACCTGGAGAAACACACACAGCCGTTGATGTTCCAAAGAGGTCTCTGATCCAAGTACTAACCAGGTCCCGCACTGCTTAGCTTCTGAGATCTGACGGGATCAGGCTGACACAGAGCAGATCGGCTGCAGAGTTATTCTATCGGTATTCATTTTATTTACACCAAACCATAACTCAGCACTGCTTTATTTTCCAAGACCTCCGCCTGACGGTAGCATTGTGATTGATTAGAGAATTGAGCTTTGTGGCTGCTTTCAGCTTGTTTCTGTGCTGGAAGCCATGTAGTCAACATGAGCTTCCAGGAGGGGACAGGATGCTCAAAGACAGAAGTGTTGATTAATTGTTTGGGTCTTTCGTCGCCTTTGATGTTTCCAGAAGCGATCGTGGTGTTAAAACTCAAAATCAGCTTGTTAGTAGTTGCAAGTGTACCGGAGACAATACTGGAATTTATCAGTTATCTGTAACTTCCGATACATTTTTGGGTGGTTTATCATTTTAGCTTTATCAAAGATAACTTATCTGATTATGAGTTATCTGTTATTGAAGTTGATTTTTTGGTTATCTGTGCCCACCACTGCAGACTCTGGACAAACACGAGTTCTTTTTATGACTTCAATGTAACTTCATTATGACACCACTCATACCAATCAAAATATTTTCAAAATATCAATATAAACTTTAGATAATCTCTCTAGCCATATTGGTTATGGAGATATAGAAGAAAATGTTTTTCGCACCGTGTTTTGTTGACCTTTACTTTTGTGCAATTCTCTCCAAAAATCAAAGATGAATTATCCTGAAATATCTACCTCTGTAACATTCCCCAGAGTTCAGAGAAAATCTGTGCTGCCATTTTGCTTTCATTGTCTTCTCACGCACGCACACACGCACACACACACCCTGCTTTTTCACTTTACCAGCCTGCAAGGTATTTATGTACACCTTTTCAGGACAGCGTACTTATAGGTTGTGAGTACACTGTAAAAAATTCCAAGTTGACTCAACTTAAAATAGTTTGTAACCTTGCTGCCTCAACATTTTGATTAAGGCTCGCAAATTATTTTAGGTAATTTGAACTCACAACTTAGTGTCTCCAACTTTAAAAACCAAGTTCACATGACTTATTACTTTGTTCTGGGAACTTTCTTTTTTTAGTCAAATAAACAATATTTATGTTCCATCAGCAGTGATACTCAAGTAATCTCAACTCACTTTTAAATCAGGCTCACAAGGTATATCAAGTAATTTCAACTTAGTTGTGAGTTTGAAATTACCTGAAATAATTTGCTAGCCTTAATCAAAATTTTAAGGCAGCGAGGTTACAAATTATTTTAAGTTAAGTCAACCTGGGATTTTTTTTTTTTTTTTTACAGCATGTATCAAAGGCTTACTCTTAACTGCAGCTGTCAGGGTTCGAATGTGACACAAATCCTGTGTTGAGAAAGGCCATCTTCAACTACTTGTTTGAAAACAATAGGCTACCAAGTAGAGCATAAAGTAAAACCAGTTAATTTCTGAAACAATTTATTCAGTAAACATTCATTTCAAGTTATTCTTAAAACATCTTTTTAAATCATTAACAAGCGGAAGAAAATGGATGGATGGATGGATAACTAAAAACAGTCCAATCAGCATCACAAAGCCGTTTGGTACATATCGCAACTCGCGCAAAACAATGCGCTCCTCCAGGATTACTGCAACATCCACAATGTTCTGGGCTGTCATCTCCGCATTTTGCTCTGTGATGATCAGTAGGCCAACATCCACTCCTTTCATCACTGCTGGTGCCTCCATGGAGTCAGTGGTGGATGCAGGCACGGGTTGACAAAGGGGACTGTGCAGGGGCGGTGTTCTGACATGTGCGAAACCGGCCAACTTATTGGACAAGTTGGCCAATCACATATTTCTGAGTTGACTGTACTATTTCACTCGTTGAATGGATCAAAACTTAACATTTCTAGTTGTCTCAACTTTTTGGCAAAATTTAGTTGACCTGATTCAAAAAAATAAGTTAAAGGAACTAAAAGCAATTTTTTTTTTTTTTTTTTTTTTTTTTTTTACAGTGTATAAAGGAATATTTTTTATTGAACTCCACAGGCTTTTCTGCTTGGTAGGAAAATAATACCCATGGGTATGAACATGCTAAGGGCTATGATTGACAGGGTAACTATAGCATCAATAAGGATGCGGTCTCACTGTTTAGACTATAATTTTGTGTAAACAACTAAATTCATTGCCTGGTGAGAATATCATCTTTGACTACAGTTACCTTGACCCCAAATGAATTGACCTTTTTCCAAATTATGTATCTTTGGCTGACCTTGCCAGGTCAGTTCTACACAGACAGACAGAAGCCACTCCTTAGTAAAAGGCACATGCAGCCCACCTGGAGTTTGCCTAAAGGCTTCTGAAGGAATCTCAGACCATGAGAAACCAAATTCTCTAGTCTGATGAGACAAAGATTGAACTCTTGGCTTGAATGCCAAATTGTAGACCTCTGAGAAAGGATTGTCTCAAGGCACGGTTCATCTTTATGCAAGATAATTACCCAAAGTACACAGCCCAAGATATCAAAGGAGTGGCTTCAGGACAACTCTATGAATGTCCTTGAGTGGCCCAGCCAGAGCCCAGACCTGAATCTGATTGAACATCTCTGGAGAGATCTGAAAATGGCTGCGCACCAATGCTCCCCATCAAACCTGATGGAGCTTGAGAGGTGCTGCAAAGAGGAATGGGCAAAACTGCCCAAAGATAGGTGCACAAAGCTTGTGACGTCATGTTCAAGAAGACTTGAGGCTGTAATTGCTGCCAAAGGTGCAACAACAAAGTATTGAGCAAAGGCTGTGAATACTTATGTACGCATGGTTTCGTAGTTTTTTATTTTTAATAAATTTGCAAAATAAATAAAGAAAGAGGTTTTTTCATATTATGGAGTGTTGTGAGTAGAATTTAGAGGTAAAAATGAATTTACTCCATTTGGCATTAAGGCTGTAACATAACAAAATGTGGAAAAGTGAAGTCCTGTGAATACTTTCTGGATGCACAGTAAGTGCAAACATGAGGTCACCCTGCATCCACAACCAAAGGAACTATGACTTGTAGGCTAACAATGAAACAGGCAAATGTTGCTAAAATTATAGGTTTGGTTCATTCTGAGGCATGGAACAAAGCAATATGTCACCGTATCCACCAAGTCATAGAACTGCCCTCGATCCAGGATTGCAACCACCCCGGCAAACAAGAAGTCCATCTCCACGTCTCAAAAGTAGCCAACTATTGCTCCTACTAACTGCCTATAACAGTGAGGCACCTTCATGCGAGATCGTCCCCATGCCGCATGTTATAGTTGTCTGACGTTGCTATCACTGCACAAGTAATACACCTCACTGAGTCTCCTGAAATAAGCATCCATTTCATACAAAGTCATGCCAGTGGTGCCCAAGGATTCTTCAAACAGACCTAGTACCAAACGCATCCAGTCATCACCTCAGGTCACTGTATCTTTGTCTTGATCCAGAACAGTCACAATCATTAAGACTCTGACTCATCAAATTGTGATGCAATCAGGATATCCACTAATTCCGCAAAAATCACAGCATCATCTGCAATGTTAGTGTCTAGTAAACCATTCCTCAATGACAAAGACATTTACGCCACTCTTCTCCCCAACCTTATCCAACACCATGGATGCATTGAATCAAGTAGGAACCAGCATGCATGCTTGAATACCTCAAGAATTCATTAAGTCAGAGACGTAGCCCCAGTCCTCTTTGTAATTATACTGTTGATTTGATTATTTATTTCGAGCTTTACAAAATAAGCATTTCTTTCACATTTACATTTACCCACATTGGGTTGAAAAGAACAGGAAATACATACATACATACATACATACATACATACGCATTTAGCCCGAAAAGGGGTGGGAAGAAGTCAAGCTTATTTAATCCCACCCCCAAACACCCATACGTTATTACCACTACCGAGTGTGACCAATATTCCTTTTTTATTATTATGTAATTGATGTCATATATTAGTGATGAATATCTATAATAATAATAATAATAATAATAATAATAAAATTCCCACCATAATAGTTAGTAATAATGACAACAATAATATTATTGTCAATCAATTTTTTTTTTTTGATATTGCTGGTGTCATTCCTTAAGTCATTTTCATATGTCAATAACTTCCCCACATTTATTCAGAGAATGACTATTTAGAAGAATTATTATTGTATGCGTCGATGGTAGTTCTCTCTCTCTCTCTCCTCTCTCTCTCTCTCTATATATATATATATATATATAATAATATATATATATATATATAATTATATATATATATATCTATGTAGATCTACATACACAAAATACACACATGCATCACCTATACACATATGTATACACATACACAAATATGTTTCATTTATTTTATTATTTTATTAATTTTATTACCTTAACTTTTTTATTAATGTTTTTTTTTTTCCCTTCCCCTCCTTCCCCATTCGTCTTGTGTGTGGTGCGTTAAACGATGCAAAGTATTTTGTAAACGTGCTGCACTGTCATTATAAATTATAGTAATGATAGAAAGCCTTAATTAGGACTAGAAAATTTCTGTAACTCCATACACTTCTTTGACATTATGGCCTTCCACAGTGTATTTCAGTTATGGTAATCCAACCCCCAGTACTATACACTTCAGTTGATATTTTCACATATTCAGTGGTGACAAGAAGTGATTTCCTTTGAGGTTTTTATGTTGTCCCAATAGTCTACAAGTAATGAATGTTTATGAGTTTAATGATACCATTTAACAAGGCAAAGCGAAAATAGACCCTTGTCATTTGATATTTTATTAATTCATAAACAACAGAAAAGGGACTTACATTTTGGTGTGTGTCACAGGCGCTTTGACATCAACAGTCCAACATGAACTTTACATAGGACTCCAAAATTGTTATCAGTCAACTTGCAAAATACAATTTTGCCAATGCTGTTCCTTGATGCCGTGCACTGACTTCGTGTACAGACTGCTGTCTGCACTTTCCTGACTCCAGCGAAAAATCACATTAGAAATTTGTCCTGTCCAGAGTGTACCCCACCTCACACTCCATCACTGCTGGGATAGGCTCTAGTCCCCCACGACCCTTAATTGGAGTAAGCGGTTGAAAATGAGTGAGTGAGTGTGAGAAATTTGTCCGGCTTTTCATCCTAACTTCATCCTCTTCATCCTAACAGCTCTTCATGCGTCCAGACAGCTTACAGTGTCATGGATTTTTGTTTGGGTTTTTTTTGTTTGTTTGTTTTTTTTGGGGGGGGGGGGGGTTGTGCATTAGTAGAATTACACTCAACAAAATATAAACGCAACACTTTTGGTTTTGCTCCCATTTTGTATGAGATGAACTCAAAGATCTAAAACTTTTTCCACATACATATATCACCATTTCCCTCAAATATTGTTCACAAACCAGTCTAAATCTATGATAGTGAGCACTTCTCCTTTGCTGAGATAATCCATCCCACCTCACAGGTGTGCCTTACCAAGATGCTGATTAGACACCATGATTAGTGCACAAGTGTGCCTTAGACTGTCCACAATAAAAGGCCACTCTGAAAGGTGCAGTTTTGTTTTATTGGGGGGGATACCAGTCAGTATCTGGTGTGACCACCATTTGCCTCATGCAGTGCAACACATCTCCTTCGCATAGAGTTGATCAGGTTGTCAATTGTGGCCTGTGGAATGTTGGTCCACTCCTCTTCAATGGCTCTGCAAAGTTGCTGGATATTGGCAGGAACTGGTACACGCTGTCGTATACGCCGGTCCAGAGCATCCCAAACATGCTCAATGGGTGACATGTCCGGTGAGTATGCCGGCCATGCAAGAACTGGGACATTTTCAGCTTCCAAGAATTGTGTACAGATCCTTGCAACATGGGGCCGTGCATTATCCTGCTGCAACATGAGGTGATGTTCTTGGATGTATGGCACAACAATGGGCCTCAGGATCTCGTCACGGTATCTCTGTGCATTCAAAATGCCATCAATAAAATGCACCTGTGTTCTTCGTCCATAACAGACGCCTGCCCATACCATAACCCCACCACCACCATGGGCCACTCGATCATAAAACAACAAGCAACTAAGATGTTCCAAACTGTTAAAGTCCTTTGGGACCCACATGTAAAGCCTAAAGGTTTATTTGGTGGACATATAAATGGAGTTTAGTTTCAAAATCAGAACAAATAGAACAGTTGTTGACCAACTCTAATTTAGATTATCTATGTTTGACAGAAACTTGGTTAACACCAACCTCACCAGCAGGGTTAATTATATGGCAGGATATACGAGGTCTGTCCATAAAGTATAGGTCCTTTTTTTTTTCAAAAACTATATGGATTTCATTCATATGTTTTTACGTCAGACATGCTTGAACCCTCGTGCGCATGCGTGAGTTTTTCCACGCCTGTCGGTGACGTCATTCGCCTGTGAGCACTCCTTGTGGGAGGAGTCGTCCAGCCCCTCGTCGGAATTCCTTTGTCTGAGAAGTTGCTGAGAGACTGGCGCTTTGTTTGATCAAAATTTTTTCTAAACCTGTGAGACACATCGAAGTGGACACGGTTCGAAAATTAAGCTGGTTTTCAGTGAAAATTTTAACGTCTGATGAGAGATTTTGAGGTGATACTGTCGCTTTAAGGACTTCCCACGGTGCGAGACGTCGCGCAGCGTCTCAGGCGCCATCATCAGCCTGTTTCAAGCTGAAAACCTCCACATTTCAGGCTCTATTGATCCAGGACGTCGTGAGAGAAAGTTTCAGAAGAAGTCGGTTTCAGCATTTTATCCGGATATTCCACTGTTAAAGGAGATTTTTTTTAATGAAAGACGTGCGGGCGGATTGCAGCGTCGGCTCGCAGCCGCTGCGACGCTCCGCCACAGGAAAAACACCTCTGTTGGAAGCCTTAAGGACAAGTTGGAACATGTCCAGCTGTTAAACAATTTCTCATATACTCACTCCACTGAAAGCCATCAAAAGCCGCCTGGATTTTACAAATGGTTATCAACACAGAGGTGTTTTTCCTGTGCGAGGGGCTGGATGACTCCTCCCACAAGGAGTGCTCACAGACGAATGACGTCACCAACAGGCGTGGAAAACTCACGCATGCGCACGAGGGTTCAAGCATGTCTGACGTAAAAACATATGAATGAAATCCATATACTTTTTGAAAAAATAAAAAGGACCTATACTTTATGGACAGACCTCGTAAAGTATTTAGGTGTGATAGATCTTGTGGTAGGGGAGGGGGTGTCTTGATTTATGTACGGGATGTCTTACAATGTACGCAAATTGACATTCAAGAAACTTCATTAGAATGTGTTGGAGTCCAAATTACTCTATCACCACAAATGTCCTTTTGGTGGTGGTTCTCTACAGACCACCAAATACAAAATGTATTTTTTGATAAATTGTCTGACATTCTTAAAAGATTTAGCAGTAAGGAATTAATTATTATGGGAGATTTTAATCTGAACTGGACTGATAAAACAAAAAAGAAAAACTAAAAGATATCACAACTAAATTTAATATGACACAAATAATTAATAGCTCCACAAGAATTACTAAATCATCTCAAACTTTACTAGACTTAATTTTTACCAATAAACCTGACCGTATTAGAAAAATTTACAATTTCATAACAGGGTTGTCAGATCATAACTTAACTTTAATTGCTAGGAGGTTTCCCAAAACACAGTACAAAAATGAAATGGGTAGCAAGAAACTGATAACGTTTATACCTCGCAAAAATATTTGTGCAGTGGAGAATGAAATTATGGAAATAGACTGGACAGGTATGAATGTAGGCAAAAACTGTGAAAAAATATTTGAAAACATGATTAAAGATTAGATCTGTAATTGCATATTATAGTAAAATAAAGCCACTCAAAAATAAGAAAAAAACAAATTTACCATGGTTTAATGAGTCAATTTGGGTTGATGAAGAAAAGAGATTATGCCCTAAAAATGTATTTGAAATCAGGCCTCTTAACGAGCCAGTTTATATATACAAATTTAAGAAATAAGGTCACTTCAAAATTGAGAGCTGCCAGAGCAAATTGTTTTTCTAGAAATAATAAAAGAAGCAAGGGGAAACAATAGAGTTCTATGGAAAAATATAGATAAACAAAATTAGCAAATGAAACAATTAAATTAAAAATCCACGGGGAAGATGAACCTGAAAATTATGTAATTGCTGAACATTTTAATTATTACTTTTTAAATTCTTAGAATTAAGTAAACATTTTAAAAACGAACAACCCAACCAAATTTTAACTTGCACTGAAAGTTCCTTTTAAGCTAAAATCCTAGCCTGTCGATCGCCGCTCGGTGCGCGGCATGTCATCCGCCGCTGTGGGCCGTCTTTAATCCAGTTGTAATTGTCCTTAATCTGTGTGATCCCTATAAGATCTTCACCGAAAGCCATCTGAATTTGCCAAATGGTTTCCACCTGGCTGTCTCTCACACTTTCTGAAAAAATTTTGATGAAGCAAAGCGGCAGTCGATCAGCAATTTCCTGACAATGAAAATCAACGAGGGGGCTGGACCACTTCTCCCACAAGGCGTCATCACAGGCAAATGACGCAACTGACAGGCGTGGAAAAAAACTCACGCATGCGCACGAAGGTTCAAACTTGGCTGATGCAATCCCACATGATTCAATCATATAGTTTTTGCAAAAAATAAAAAGGTCCGTTACTTTTATAACAGACACACATATTTTATATAATATATATATATATATCTATATATATTATATATATATATACGTATATATAATATATATGTGTGTGTGGTGTGTAGTTGTTTTTTTTCTACTCACTTAGTCCAATTAAGGTATCCCAGTGGACACTGGGCAAAATGGAGGGTACACCCTGGACAGGTCCAACACATATGTTGTATGTCTGTCATATAGACACACAAAAACATGCACAGTCACACAATTAAATGTTTCCTATTGGCCAAGGTGCATGTCTTTGAAATTGGCAGGACTGCAAAATTTTTGCTGTTCGAGTTCACATATTTATCAACATCACAACCATTTTGAAAAGTCCATGACATGAAATAACGTCCTTTCACCAGCTATAATATGCTTTGATCCTATTTTTATCATCATTGTTTGAACCTGAGATTGTATGAAACTTGATGCCAATTCTATTTTCCTGACATTTAAAAAGCTTTCTGTCAGCTATGCAAATTAATATGACTGTTATGTGTTCATGAGTAATGAGGCTTTACTGTTTTGCTGGATCATTTAAAATAGCTTCATTAGGGTTGCGGGGCATATTATACACCTTACATCTAATCTCGCAGCCCTTAACTTGCTGTTTTGAAAATGTGAAATGTTTAGTCAATCCCAAACAGACATTGGGATGATACTTAAAAAATAAACATAATTTTCAGTGCTGTCAGAAATTTTTGTAATGTTTTTTTGATCCCCGTTGACTTTAAATAGAGAGGATTTGATTTTGCCACTCCCCCTATCACTTCAGAAAAGGGAGCCGCTCTACATTTCCCACAGACAGGGGTCTGTGTCATAGTCTGGTTAAATAGGAATGTTCACAGCAAGCAGATGTCTCACAGCAGAACACAATATTAAAGGGGATGAAATATTATATTATTTTATTATACTAATTAATATAGTATTAGTATAATATTTTAATATTTTTATATTGTTAGATAGCAGCCGGTCTGCTCTGTGATCCCGTCAGCTCTCAGAAGCTAAGCAGTGCGGCATCTGGTTAATACTTGATGGGAGACCTCTTTGGAACACCAGCGGCTGTGTGTGTTTATCCAGGTAAAACTGGAGTTGTGTCAGAAAAGGGCATCCGGCGTAAAACTTGTGCCAAATACCAATGCGGATCTGGCTGTATCCGCTGTGGCGACCCCGAACAAAACGGGAGCAGCTGAATGGACAACAACGACATATTGTTAGCATATTATTATAGTGCTAGTATATTATAACATATTATAAAGAGAATAGAATATTAAATCAAGTCATTTCAGGTTGAAGTTTCACTGCTAGCAATGGCTCTTCCTCATGCTTAGACACAAAATTGTGGAGCTTTGAGAATGAATACCCTCTCATATTAGGTAAAATATATAAAAGTAGTAAAGTAAATATGGTAAAAATAAATAAATAAATAAAAATTGAACAATATAGTCCTTTTAGCTGGTTTTATTAACTTAAAAGCAATTTATTTGTCGTCTCCCTGACTTCAGGACTTCCAGCTCTGCAGCAAGCATCAGTGCTTCTGTTTCATTTTTTTTTTTCTATTGAAGGTTGTCGTAGCAACCATCAAAGGCATTATGCTCACGGGCATGTGTGTGTGTGTGTGTGTGTGTGTGTGTGCGTGCGTGCATGTGTGAGGCCGGCCCTCACGGGTGCTGGCGTTGGCCCTCTGTGCACCATGTGCTGCAGCTGATTAGCTCTTCTCTGATCGGCCTTGGCTGGCACAAGCTGAGCAGCATCTGATAAAGCCTAATTGATACGGTCACTGAGGGAGGCCTTTGTGCGCTTTGTTGGTCCAGCACGGTGCAGCGGAGTCAGAACCTTGTCAATGTGGTGGTGTCAGACAATAGCAGCAGCTGTAACTCAACTCTGAAGAGCAGCGATGATGAAGATGATGATGATGATGACAGGAATCTCCTCCTCTTCTGCTGACTGATGAGGAGCTGAGCCCAAGGTAGATTGCAGAGGTGAAGGAGGAGCCAGGAGGAGGTCTGGCTGGCTCGGGACGGGACAGAATCCACGAGCATGGTGTGCGCTGTCTCTGTTATGACACTGGGAGCTTGTAAAAGGGAGGAGACATGGACATAGAGGAGGACAGGAGAGCTCAGCATCAACAATAGGAGGAGAGGATTCAGCCATCACACAATGGATCTGCTTTGTTGTTGGAAACAATGACAGTCACAGTCATTTTTGGTAGCTCTTGATTTTGGCTGAGAACATGTTGAAGTTCAAAGCTTTCTGTTTGGATTACTGGCAGTTTCTCTGTTTCCATCCTCTGCATGGTTTCTATAGAAGGTAAGGCAGCTTCATGCACTCCTTTGCAGTTCATACTTTTTAGAACTTTTAGGACTTGTGGCAAAATTGGGAAGAAACTTTTACTCCTCTCACTTGGATGATTGACAGGCAACATAATCCACCCTGATGCTTTTTCTGTGCTGCTGGTGTTAAGTGAGGCTCAAAGGGGCTCTTGTTTGGTTTGGCCCCCACAGCGTTCAGTCTATTGTGTGTGTGGTCACAGTCACAGCTATTGACTGCAGTATGAAGCAGGGTCGGACTGGGAACAAATTTCGGCCCTGGCATTTTTCCTCTGGACCAGTCCACTATTGGCCCGACGAATGCACCCCCAAACACGCACACCCACCCGTCCATACCAAACCCCCAATGAACAAATACTATACACCTAAACACCATGAACACACACCTAAACATACACTTTCACTGTCATTTCACCTTGATCATAGTACAAAACGCGTTCCCGGCGCCACGAGGGGGCGTCCTGATAACATTAAAGGCAATTACATATTTTGACGAAATTACAAGTTTAAATGACTATAAAAAAATTCATCATGAGGTTTATGTCACAGAAATCCTACTTTACAATCACACTGCAGTCATTGTTAAATTATTTCCTTTTGCATTTATAATAAACATTTGTATTTATTTAGTGTTTATTTTTCTGGTTGAAATAAGATATAAATAATCTACCAGACTTCAAAAAATATACAAGTTTCCATGTTATTTTATTTGTCTAAAAATAAATGTCTGAGGTTCCTTATGTTAAACAAGAAATGATCTAATCTGAAATAACAGGTGGTTTTAATACAGATGAAAGGTTTCTAAAGAACCATTTATTGATTTATTTACCTATTTTAATTACAAGTGTTCTAAACTTTTTTTAACAGTAATCAGAAATTTTGAGTTAACAACAACAACAAAACATTTCCAATGATTTTTCTTCAGAAAACTGCTCTATAAATGAGCAGTCCTGTCACACGTTAATGTTTGTAGAGATCTGTGGTTTCTGCCACGAGTCTTCCGTGTTTTGGCCCGACGCGTCGTTCCTATTGGACAATGCGAAGGTACGTCACAGCTCAGAGTGTCGAAAGTTGGCGCACCTCATCTCGACAGAACACCGGCTCTGTGTGGAATGCAGGAGATCACTTGATTGAGCGTGTATACGTTCAAATAATAATTTTTAAAAAATACTGTCATCACTCTTCACTCTTAGTCAGTCTCTTACAACGGTGCAGCGTAAATACACAAGCCTTACAGACGCGCACGTCTCCTCCTGTGCGCACTTTTTTGGGGATAAACTCATCGCCCCCTTAATATTTTTTTTTTTTTTTCTGGCACCGGGTCTGACAAAATGGAAGCAAAAGCAGCACACAAGCGGAAAAAAAGTTTTTGTGTCTCCAACGTGTGTGAGAGAGAGAGAGAGAGAGAGGAGAGAGAGAGAGAGAGAGAGAGAGAGAGAGAGAAAGAGCGAGAGAGAGAGAGAGAGAGGTAATGTGTAACCACTGCTAGGATTCACACAGCAGCAAATTAAGGAGCTGAAGTCCGTAGCTGTTGCATTTAAAGATTAACAAAAGTAAAGCACAGTTAATTAGGATAAAAGAAACATTTCCAACCTTGTAATCAGTAGGAGAGCAGATAGAAGCCCAGTCCATTCACAGGGGCGGGAGCGGCCGCCTGCTCTTCTTGCAATCTGATTGGCCACCCGGTATGCTTCTCCAATTGTCATTGGCTGTTGGTCATGTCAATCATTGTGCTCGATGTAAGTCTCCGTTGTGTGATCAAACGGAAACAAAACTGAAACCTAGAATAAGACTGCACCGTGTATGAAACACTACAGAACTTTTATTTTGACACAAATTCAGGAAGTGGTTCTGCAGCTGCGCCGATTAAATGCTGTAGCTTCACCGATCACTTTCCTCGTGTTGACAGCAGCGCGCGGTTCGAGAACACTGTATATTTCCATAATCTCTATAAATATGGGACGGCCGGCCCACGCACGTCTAAACGTGCAGCGGCCCACTGGGCAAATGCCCAAAATCACAGATTATCAGTCCGAGCCTGGTGTGAGGTGACACGTGCTGTAAAGCCTGTCCGTTCTTTCTCTTTCTCAACTCTAAAATCACACACAGGTTGCATCCAGCCCTTGGTAGCTGATCATGTGATGTGCAACTGTTTGTAGAATATCTTGGCACTAAACGTTAAAAGAGCATTCCTTCTGATTTTCACAATAAACCATTGCAAGTTTGTTTTGGTTTGAAGGTTCAGCACCTTCGCTTCCATGCTTGTGTGTTACCTATCCTGATTGTTAGTGAATTTATTTATTTATTGATGCATTTATTAATTTATGCTCATGCAATGGGGCTTAATCCTCTGTGTCTAAGGGCATTTTCTCGATTACTTACCATACTTTCAGTAATTCCCCTTTTAGATATTTTCTGTTAATATAATGCCCATGAGTTGCACAGCAAAATGTTCAGAACAATCCCAGCTTTCTCACTTTCAGAAGTATGTTTATCTAGAACAGATATAATTTGGTTGTACAGCTAAAAATATGAAATGTGCTTTGAGAAATTCTTCAAATCTTTATCAAGCGGTGCACACACTTTTTTAGCTTGCAAGCTGCTTTTAAAATGGCCAAATCAAAATGATCACCCTACATTACAAATGCTAAAATACATTGGCTCATCAATTAAACAGTGTAGAACTGTAGTAAAACTGAGTCCCAGAGTAATACCCACTTCAACATTTTAGTGGTTAAAATTATTATTTCTAGTAGTATTTAGTACAATGAAAAAATGTCTTCAAAAGTGGACCTTTAATCTAGGGGTGTTGTTGAGGGCACCTGCCCATATAACACCCGCTTTCCATCTGGATTTGGCCCTGGTTTGCTGTCTAAGCAGGAAGAATGGTTAACGTGTGTATGCAGAAAGCACGACCTGATTGACAGGTAAGATTATTATACGTGGCATGTGCAGGTCATACCGCCAGGCATACCATGCCAGATCCATCTCAAGGTTCCCTCGTATGTGCTCAAATTGTTTTGGATCCCGTTTTGCCGTCATCAGAATATGTAAATTGTGGTCATACCACGGCCAGATAGGTGTAGATCTTGATGGGGCCCGGAGGGTTTGAACATGCGCATCACACTTGGGGCCACCGGCTGAACTGTGTGGACTTCCGCAGATGGCTGTCAGAATGTTTTGGAACTGAAATCCAACACTTTGCAGTGGTGCACCAGTTCAACCTTCTGACACCATTCTGCGTGATTTCAGTGTCGCAGACCGAACGGTCCACCCCTAAAAATCAGTCTGCCTTTTGCATCTGTACATGCGTCATTTCGGACCACAGCAGCTCATCTGAGACGGAGTCTGTTCACCCAAAGCGATCAAATGGATTAATGTGATTATTAACCATCAGATGATAAAGGTAAAACCTCTTAAATCATTCTAAAGTCAGTTTTAAGCAAAAATGAGGTGAAATTCCGTGACACTTTGAAATGTCTGACCCACAGTGAACGCATGAGCTTGCAGCTCGTTTAGCTGCGGCACTCTGATCGCTTCCGCTGCCTTTTATGATGAAATAATGCTGAATTTATGTAGAAATGATTGTTGTACAAAAGCTTCAGATATCTGTCGCTGAGATAGATGATGACTGGAGTGCAGTTTGAAGCAGATCCGTGAGCCGCATCATCAGGGGGACCAATTTTTAGCGGGACCGTTCGGTCTGTGACACCAGCTATGTGTGACTGGGTTATAAAAAATGGCTGCACTTTTCCTGAAGAAAGTAATCCCTCCACAGCTTTCCACAATGTTTTTTTTTTCTCTCGATAAGAATTAATAAAAAATTGTTAAGAAGTGTCTTCAGGTTGACAGAACTGGTCTTTTAGAGTTAATGAGCATTTTCTAGTGTGTTTGAGTGCATCCACTTTGCTTTGTGACTTCAGAGCTCAGATGCTGAACAGAGGAGGTCCTGGTTAGTACTTGAATGACAGACATCTTTGGAAGACCAGTGGCAGTGTGTTTCTCCAGGTAAAACTGGAGTTGTGTCAGGAAGGTGTATAACCTGTCCCAAATCCCCATACAGATCTGTACAGGCTTTACTCTGGTAACCTTGAACAAAAAGCAGGTGTAACTGACAAACATGATTGCATTTGAGTGAGGATCTCCCACTACCAGATGCTGCCTCCAGATGGGGCAGACAGAAAATATGAAATTCTCTGGCCTCTAGGATTGGCTATAAGACAAAGATTGTCTATGGGAGAGATCCATTTTGCAGATGAGGAAATTGTAGTGTCAGGAAATGGTCAAATAAAGTATCTGTGACAGTGAAAGGCATCAGATGCGGCATGCTCTGGACCAGTGGTGGGCACAGTTCTGATAATCCGATAACCGATAATTATCAAAGATAATGTTTTTATTATCCGATAATTAACTATTATCGGACTAATTATCTTCTGATAAATTTTTGCCCGATAACTCTTAGACCGTTAACGTGGTAAACAGTGATGCCGGTAACGCATTACTAAGTAACGCGTTACTTTTTTTAGTATTGAACAATCTAACGCGTTAATCTTTCCAAATCAGTAATCAGATTAAAGTTACATCTCCAAGTCACTGTGCATTACTATTATTTTTGCATTGTGGGTCGATAGCAGCATTAAACTTGGTCTGTGGGCAAGGGGTCGGGGTTCGACTGAACTGCCCACTTTAAACGAGCTGTGAGCTTTTCATCCACGGTTTTCTGCAGCAGCTTAAATTCAAGGATTCAAAAGAATTTTATTGTCATATGCACAAAGGAACATGTTCCCTGCACAATGAATTGTGTCTACTGCATTTAACCCATCCTAATTGCCAGTTAGGAGCAGAAGTCGCCATAAGGTGCCCGGGGACCAGCTCTAGATGTACATCTCTGCTTTAGGTCACAGCAGGGCTGAGCAAACCATGACCGACCCAAAGACAAACAACACACACGTAACAGACATAAGCCAGCCTGGTACATAAACACATATAAAAAAGCACACACAAGGTAAGGAAGAGAAAAAAACCCTCAAGGTCGCTGCCTTCGAGAAGCCACAACAATGAGGAAAAAACTCTTATCAGCACAGAGAACAGTAAACACACAGACAAACAAGAACACAGGATGACAGCCGAGATTTGAAAGTCCAGTTACGACTCGTCCTCACCTCTTAAAGCGTGGTGACACCAACACACCCGCACTGAGCTTTACAAAGACATTTTAATGCTTTTTTCTCCTTTATTTAGAACTCTGAGCTGAGCCACTCCCTATCTGCTCGCTAAAAACAGCTGATCCACCACAACGCGTCAACAACTAACACTTTTTTCCCACTCAAATGCACCTAAATTCTCTTTCTGAGGACCACATGATGTGAAAACACAATAAAACTGTCTTACCTGTAAATCTGGTCATGTTTTCTGCATAAATAAATGTTATCCATTCTTTGTGCTCAAACGCTAAAGCAGGGGCGAATGTAGATGGAATGGGGGCGTGGGGCAGGGAATGTGCCCCCCCACAACACCCCTAGATTAAAGGTCCAGTTTTGAACCCTCTTTTTACTACAACTACTAATACTACTTATAATAATAATAATAATAATAATAATAATAATATAATTTTGACATGTAAAATGCTTAGAGAGAATTTAAATGTTAGAAAAATGTTAGAAAGAATTTAAGTGATTCAAGATTCAAAGCTTTTATTATCATATGCACAGTAAAGAAACACGTTTCTCTTTACAACAAAATTCTTACTTTGCTGCCCCCACTGGATGCCCAAATATATATATAAATGACTCTAAGTATAAAATATCTAAATATAATGAAAAAAAAAGAAATAACATAAAATAGCATGCTGGTAAGAACAATAGAATATAACAAAGCAATATACTAGAATAGAAATATACATTATAAGAGGGGAAATATAAAATATACTTGTTTGATGGCCTATGTACATAATAGTGCATCAGTGTGCAACATTCACTGTTTTGTGCAACACTCAGCAGTAAATGGTTTAGTGCAATTGACCCAGTAAGCCAATGGAATCAAGTTAACAGATATTGTAGTGTGCAATAGAATGAAGTGTCCGTAATATACTAAGAATATATATATATATAGTTACATTTATAAACAATGTAGGTTAGAAATTACAAGTTCTACTGTTACAGTGCTGTCAACACTCAAAAAAGATGTTTATTTTACTTTTTATAAAACAAGTATTTATTTTCATTGAAGTCAAGAAAGGGTGACTATAAAGTGAGTTTTGGCAAAACAGGTATTATTGTCATGTTGAGGTGGCAGAGGGTTGTTGTCGGCAGCTGGGGAAAGTAACTAAAAATGTAGTCCCACTCTCTGCAAACAGAAGAGAGCTGTTTCTACAAGAAACTGCTCTATCATCTGCAGGCAAAGAGGAACTGGTCACCAAAAAAAAAAAAAAAAAACTAATTTCTTTTCACCCCATACTGATACGTGGGCAACATCACCCAAGTCATCCAGAGGCATACATTTTTAACTTATGGGTCAAATTTTAACCACACTAATTTCGGACAAGTTATTTAAAATAACGTCATGTCTGAAGTTTTATAAAGTGAAAATATCTGATATATGTTTTAGTTTTAAAGTAATGCACTAATTTTTAAGGTTTTAGTGTGGACATGCTGTGTCCAAGTGCATTGTGGATAGTATAGGGTAATCTCAGTACGTTCACGACATGAGAAATGCATTTGAGACACTCTGATCAGGCTCCACGGACAACAGCATTAAACTCTAGTGCCTAAAACTCTCGTGAATATATTCTCTGGGTTTACAGATGTTGTTATTGTGTTTGCGTTTATTAAATTCCACACATCTTAAACATAGCAATACAGATTATCTGGAATTTTGTTTTGGCAAGTTTTCAAGGTCTCTACTGCCATCTACTGGCCAGTATTGTTCATGGCAGTATTCGCCCTGAAGCTGGGCTGATATTTTTTATCACTATACTCAGTTCCAGCTCAAACTGTATCACAGAACCGCACAGTGTAAAAGTTCAGAGCGCACAATTTATGTTCTTACACACATTGTACGTTCAAAAACCACATGTCGGACTCGTGTTTACAGAAGCAAAATGTAAACAAACTTTTTTTTCAAACTTAATTTACAAAAACTCTCGATGGGAGACGTCAAAGTTTAAAAAAAAAAAACATTACAAGACAGGTCTGCGGTGTTTGTACATGCACAGTGCAAGAGGTTTGATGCTTGTAGCGCTGCTTCAGCAGCAGGATACCCTCATGACGGCTGACCAGAATATCAAACAGGTTTGATTTTCATCTGACCATATGATTGGCGATCAGAAGGTGGTCTTGAGATGTTAAACGCAGCTTGTTACTCCATGTATACTAAACGATGCAGGACGCACGATTAACCTGAAACTTGGTGTAATCCAAAAAATTCTTGCACGAATGAAAAATCAGCTGCAAAAGGGCCAAAACTCGCACTGGCACCAGTAGATAATGGCAGTGTTCTATTTATTTTAACACCGGTTATATCAGACGGTTATCTAATTACAACTTGGCTTCTTTTTTGGGGGGGGGGAATGCCTTTTTTTTCAAATAAAAAATGGCATATTATACAAAAGCACATTTATCTGTAAACACACGACAAACCTCACATTAACGTGTTGGTATACATAGAATGAATGAGTCAACCAATCGGTATTAGCGGAGGCACATTTTACCCAGAATGCCATCTGTCTGTGTTTGTTACAAAACTTCAGAATTAGTGCATTATTCAACATTAAAAGATATATGTTATATCTTAACTTTGCACAAATGACAGAACTGACATGAATGGAGTTATTCTATCCGTACTTGTCCATTCGGCTGCTCCTGTTTTGTGTTCAGGTTTGCCACAGCGGATACAAACAGATCCGCATTGATACTTGGCACAAGTTTTACACCGGATGCCCTTCCTGATGCCACTCCAGTGTTACCTGGAGAAACACACACAGCCGTTGATGTTCCAAAGAGGTCTCTGATCCAAGTACTAACCAGGTCCCGCACTGCTTAGCTTCTGAGATCTGACGGGATCAGGCTGACACAGAGCAGATCGGCTGCAGAGTTATTCTATCGGTATTCATTTTATTTACACCAAACCATAACTCAGCACTGCTTTATTTTCCAAGACCTCCGCCTGACGGTAGCATTGTGATTGATTAGAGAATTGAGCTTTGTGGCTGCTTTCAGCTTGTTTCTGTGCTGGAAGCCATGTAGTCAACATGAGCTTCCAGGAGGGGACAGGATGCTCAAAGACAGAAGTGTTGATTAATTGTTTGGGTCTTTCGTCACCTTTGATGTTTCCAGAAGCGATCGTGGTGTTAAAACTCAAAATCAGCTTGTTAGTAGTTGCAAGTGTACCGGAGACAATACTGGAATTTATCAGTTATCTGTAACTTCCGATACATTTTTGGGTGGTTTATCATTTTAGCTTTATCAAAGATAACTTATCTGATTATGAGTTATCTGTTATTGAAGTTGATTTTTTGGTTATCTGTGCCCACCACTGCAGACTCTGGACAAACACGAGTTCTTTTTATGACTTCAATGTAACTTCATTATGACACCACTCATACCAATCAAAATATTTTCAAAATATCAATATAAACTTTAGATAATCTCTCTAGCCATATTGGTTATGGAGATATAGAAGAAAATGTTTTTCGCACCGTGTTTTGTTGACCTTTACTTTTGTGCAATTCTCTCCAAAAATCAAAGATGAATTATCCTGAAATATCTACCTCTGTAACATTCCCCAGAGTTCAGAGAAAATCTGTGCTGCCATTTTGCTTTCATTGTCTTCTCACGCACGCACACACGCACACACACACCCTGCTTTTTCACTTTACCAGCCTGCAAGGTATTTATGTACACCTTTTCAGGACAGCGTACTTATAGGTTGTGAGTACACTGTAAAAAATTCCAAGTTGACTCAACTTAAAATAGTTTGTAACCTTGCTGCCTCAACATTTTGATTAAGGCTCGCAAATTATTTTAGGTAATTTGAACTCACAACTTAGTGTCTCCAACTTTAAAAACCAAGTTCACATGACTTATTACTTTGTTCTGGGAACTTTCTTTTTTTAGTCAAATAAACAAATATTTATGTTCCATCAGCAGTGATACTCAAGTAATCTCAACTCACTTTTAAATCAGGCTCACAAGGTATATCAAGTAATTTCAACTTAGTTGTGAGTTTGAAATTACCTGAAATAATTTGCTAGCCTTAATCAAAATTTTAAGGCAGCGAGGTTACAAATTATTTTAAGTTAAGTCAACCTGGGATTTTTTTTTTTTTTTTTACAGCATGTATCAAAGGCTTACTCTTAACTGCAGCTGTCAGGGTTCGAATGTGACACAAATCCTGTGTTGAGAAAGGCCATCTTCAACTACTTGTTTGAAAACAATAGGCTACCAAGTAGAGCATAAAGTAAAACCAGTTAATTTCTGAAACAATTTATTCAGTAAACATTCATTTCAAGTTATTCTTAAAACATCTTTTTAAATCATTAACAAGCGGAAGAAAATGGATGGATGGATGGATAACTAAAAACAGTCCAATCAGCATCACAAAGCCGTTTGGTACATATCGCAACTCGCGCAAAACAATGCGCTCCTCCAGGATTACTGCAACATCCACAATGTTCTGGGCTGTCATCTCCGCATTTTGCTCTGTGATGATCAGTAGGCCAACATCCACTCCTTTCATCACTGCTGGTGCCTCCATGGAGTCAGTGGTGGATGCAGGCACGGGTTGACAAAGGGGACTGTGCAGGGGCGGTGTTCTGAACATGTGCGAAACCGGCCAACTTATTGGACAAGTTGGCCAATCACATATTTCTGAGTTGACTGTACTATTTCACTCGTTGAATGGATCAAAACTTAACATTTCTAGTTGTCTCAACTTTTTGGCAAAATTTAGTTGACCTGATTCAAAAAAATAAGTTAAAGGAACTAAAAGCAATTTTTTTTTTTTTTTTTTTTTTTTTTTTACAGTGTATAAAGGAATATTTTTTATTGAACTCCACAGGCTTTTCTGCTTGGTAGGAAAATAATACCCATGGGTATGAACATGCTAAGGGCTATGATTGACAGGGTAACTATAGCATCAATAAGGATGCGGTCTCACTGTTTAGACTATAATTTTGTGTAAAACAACTAAATTCATTGCCTGGTGAGAATATCATCTTTGACTACAGTTACCTTGACCCCAAATGAATTGACCTTTTTCCAAATTATGTATCTTTGGCTGACCTTGCCAGGTCAGTTCTACACAGACAGACAGAAGCCACTCCTTAGTAAAAGGCACATGGCAGCCCACCTGGAGTTTGCCTAAAGGCTTCTGAAGGAATCTCAGACCATGAGAAACAAAATTCTCTAGTCTGATGAGACAAAGATTGAACTCTTTGGCTTGAATGCCAAATTGTAGACCTCTGAGAAAGGATTGTCTCAAGGCACGGTTCATCTTTATGCAAGATAATTACCCTAAGTACACAGCCCAAGATATCAAAGGAGTGGCTTCAGGACAACTCTATGAATGTCCTTGAGTGGCCCAGCCAGAGCCCAGACCTGAATCTGATTGAACATCTCTGGAGAGATCTGAAAATGGCTGCGCACCAATGCTCCCCATCAAACCTGATGGAGCTTGAGAGGTGCTGCAAAGAGGAATGGGCAAAACTGCCCAAAGATAGGTGCACAAAGCTTGTGACGTCATGTTCAAGAAGACTTGAGGCTGTAATTGCTGCCAAAGGTGCAACAACAAAGTATTGAGCAAAGGCTGTGAATACTTATGTACGCATGGTTTCGTAGTTTTTTATTTTTAATAAATTTGCAAAATAAATAAAGAAAGAGGTTTTTTCATATTATGGAGTGTTGTGAGTAGAATTTAGAGGTAAAAATGAATTTACTCCATTTGGCATTAAGGCTGTAACATAACAAAATGTGGAAAAAGTGAAGTCCTGTGAATACTTTCTGGATGCACAGTAAGTGCAAACATGAGGTCACCCTGCATCCACAACCAAAGGAACTATGACTTGTAGGCTAACAATGAAACAGGCAAATGTTGCTAAAATTATAGGTTTGGTTCATTCTGAGGCATGGAACAAAGCAATATGTCACCGTATCCACCAAGTCATAGAACTGCCCTCGATCCAGGATTGCAACCACCCCGGCAAACAAGAAGTCCATCTCCACGTCTCAAAAGTAGCCAACTATGCTCCTACTAACTGCCTATAACAGTGAGGCACCTTCATGCGAGATCGTCCCCATGCCGCATGTTATAGTTGTCTGACGTTGCTTCACTGCACAAGTAATACACCTCACTGAGTCTCCTGAAATAAGCATCCATTTCATACAAAGTCATGCCAGTGGTGCCCAAGGATTCTTCAAACAGACCTAGTACCAAACGCATCCAGTCATCACCTCAGGTCACTGTATCTTTGTCTTGATCCAGAACAGTCACAATCATTAAGACTCTGACTCATCAAATTGTGATGCAATCAGGATATCCACTAATTCCGCAAAAATCACAGCATCATCTGCAATGTTAGTGTCAGTAAACCATTCCTCAATGACAAAGACATTTACGCCACTCTTCTCCCCAACCTTATCCAACACCATGGATGCATTGAATCAAGTAGGAACCAGCATGCATGCTTGAATACCTCAAGAATTCATTAAGTCAGAGACGCTGCCCCAGTCCTCTTTGTAATTATACTGTTGATTGATTATTTATTTCGAGCTTTACAAAATAAGCATTTCTTTCACATTTACATTTACCCACATTGGGTTGAAAAGAACAGGAAATACATACATACATACATACATACATACATACGCATTTAGCCCGAAAAGGGGTGGGAAGAAGTCAAGCTTATTTAATCCCACCCCCAAACACCCATACGTTATTACCACTACCGAGTGTGACCAATATTCCTTTTTTATTATTATGTAATTGATGTCATATATTAGTGATGAATATCTATAATAATAATAATAATAATAATAATAATAAAAATTCCCACCATAATAGTTAGTAATAATGACAACAATAATATTATTATTGTCAATCAATTTTTTTTTTTTGATATTGCTGGTGTCATTCCTTAAGTCATTTTCATATGTCAATAACTTCCCCACATTTATTCAGAGAATGACTATTTAGAAGAATTATTATTGTATGCGTCGATGGTAGTTCTCTCTCTCTCTCTCTCTCTCTCTCTCTCTCTCTCTCTATATATATATATATATATATATATATATATATATATATATATATATATATATATATATATATATATTATCTATGTAGATCTACATACACAAAATACACACATGCATCACCTATACACATATGTATACACATACACAAATATGTTTCATTTATTTTATTATTTTATTAATTTTATTACCTTAACTTTTTTATTAATGTTTTTTTTTTTCCCTTCCCCTCCTTCCCCATTCGTCTTGTGTGTGGTGCGTTAAACGATGCAAAGTATTTTGTAAACGTGCTGCACTGTCATTATAAATTATAGTAATGATAGAAAGCCTTAATTAGGACTAGAAAATTTCTGTAACTCCATACACTTCTTTGACATTATGGCCTTCCACAGTGTATTTCAGTTATGGTAATCCAACCCCCAGTACTATACACTTCAGTTGATATTTTCACATATTCAGTGGTGACAAGAAGTGATTTCCTTTGAGGTTTTTATGTTGTCCCAATAGTCTACAAGTAATGAATGTTTATGAGTTTAATGATACCATTTAACAAGGCAAAGCGAAAATAGACCCTTGTCATTTGATATTTTATTAATTCATAAACAACAGAAAAGGGACTTACATTTTGGTGTGTGTCACAGGCGCTTTGACATCAACAGTCCAACATGAACTTTACATAGGACTCCAAAATTGTTATCAGTCAACTTGCAAAATACAATTTTGCCAATGCTGTTCCTTGATGCCGTGCACTGACTTCGTGTACAGACTGCTGTCTGCACTTTCCTGACTCCAGCGAAAAATCACATTAGAAATTTGTCCTGTCCAGAGTGTACCCCACCTCACACTCCATCACTGCTGGGATAGGCTCTAGTCCCCCACGACCCTTAATTGGAGTAAGCGGTTGAAAATGAGTGAGTGAGTGTGAGAAATTTGTCCGGCTTTTCATCCTAACTTCATCCTCTTCATCCTAACAGCTCTTCATGCGTCCAGACAGCTTACAGTGTCATGGATTTTTGTTTGGGTTTTTTTTTGTTTGTTTGTTTGTTTTTGGGGGGGGGGGGGGGTTGTGCATTAGTAGAATTACACTCAACAAAAATATAAACGCAACACTTTTGGTTTTGCTCCCATTTTGTATGAGATGAACTCAAAGATCTAAAACTTTTTCCACATACATAATATCACCATTTCCCTCAAATATTGTTCACAAACCAGTCTAAATCTATGATAGTGAGCACTTCTCCTTTGCTGAGATAATCCATCCCACCTCACAGGTGTGCCTTACCAAGATGCTGATTAGACACCATGATTAGTGCACAAGTGTGCCTTAGACTGTCCACAATAAAAGGCCACTCTGAAAGGTGCAGTTTTGTTTTATTGGGGGGGATACCAGTCAGTATCTGGTGTGACCACCATTTGCCTCATGCAGTGCAACACATCTCCTTCGCATAGAGTTGATCAGGTTGTCAATTGTGGCCTGTGGAATGTTGGTCCACTCCTCTTCAATGGCTCTGCAAAGTTGCTGGATATTGGCAGGAACTGGTACACGCTGTCGTATACGCCGGTCCAGAGCATCCCAAACATGCTCAATGGGTGACATGTCCGGTGAGTATGCCGGCCATGCAAGAACTGGGACATTTTCAGCTTCCAAGAATTGTGTACAGATCCTTGCAACATGGGGCCGTGCATTATCCTGCTGCAACATGAGGTGATGTTCTTGGATGTATGGCACAACAATGGGCCTCAGGATCTCGTCACGGTATCTCTGTGCATTCAAAATGCCATCAATAAAATGCACCTGTGTTCTTCGTCCATAACAGACGCCTGCCCATACCATAACCCCACCACCACCATGGGCCACTCGATCCACAACACTGACATCAGAAAACCGCTCACCCACACGAAGCCACACACGCTGTCTGCCATCTGCCCTGGACAGTGTGAACCAGGATTCATCCGTGAAGAGAACACCTCTCCAACGTGCCAAATGCCAGCAAATGTGAGCATTTCCCCACTCAAGTCGGTTACGATGACAAACTGGAGTCAGGTCGAGACCCCGATGAGGGCGACGAGCATGCAGATGAGCTTCCCTGAGACGGTTTCTGACAGTTTGTGCAGAAATTCTTTGGTTATGCAAACTGATTGTTTCAGCAGCTGTCTGAGTGGCTGGTCTCAGACGATCTTGGAGGTAAACATGCTGGATGTGGAGGTCCTGGGCTGGTGTGGTTACACGTAGTCTGCGATTATGAGCCTGGTTGGATGTACTGCAAAATTCTCTGAAACGCCTTTGGAGATGGCTTATGGTAGAGAAATGAACATTCAATACACGAGCAACAGCTCTGGTTGACATTCCTGCTGTCAGCATGCCAATTGCACGCTCCCTCAAATCTTGCGACATCTGTGGCATTGTGCTGTGTGATAAAACTGCACCTTTCAGAGTGGCCTTTTATTGTGGGCAGTCTAAGGCACACCTGTGCACTAATCATGGTGTCTAATCAGCATCTTGATAAGGCACACCTGTGAGGTGGGATGGATTATCTCAGCAAAGGAGAAGTGCTCACTATCACAGATTTAGACTGGTTTATGAACAATATTTGAGGGAAATGGTGATATTGTGTATGTGGAAAAAGTTTTAGATCTTTGAGTTCATCTCATACAAAATGGGAGTAAAACCAAAAGTGTTGCGTTTATATTTTTGTTGAGTGTAGTACCATCAATTAGCTAATTCAAATCATCGTCCATCAGCATAACAAACTCCGCCATGTTTAGCTAAACACCGCCCCCACCAGTGTGCGCTTGCATGATGTGAGTGTGTAGTGGTCGCAGCGTGCAATGGTACAAAACGTATGGAACCAAATTTGCACGCTAAATGCAACACAACACAAATGGGACAAATAATCCATGTCACATGACATACAAAGAACCAATCAAATGGCAATGATCAACTCAGCCATTATAAAACATTCTTTATTATATGGCTGCGACGCTATGTGCACTCTGATTGGCTGATTACCGGTCGGATATTTTCCCATATCAGACCGGTTTCCATGACAATCAGTCCATAACACTTATTTTCGTTACAAACCAGAAAGCTAAAAACATGATTAGAAAATCAAGTCGGACATGAACATACTCCATGAATATCTAAACAGCAACGGAAAAAACACACGGATTGAAAGCTTGACCATCTGTTAGCAAGGTCTTCATGGAGGTGAAGAAAGCGATTGAGCCAAACGCCGTCAGCAGCATATTCAGTTGATACTGTCAGTTTGCGTGCTTTTATATATATATATATATATATATATATATATATATATATATATATATAAAATTGCTGATGCTTGGTCTGTAATAACACCTCGGTCTGATATTAATACAATAACATGCTGTTGTCGTGCAGTATGCACTTTTAGAGGCCCGACGTCCAGTCGTCCAAAATGACAGAAATTCACCGTCGTCTAACTCGGGCGAATATCTGTCATTTTGGGTGACTGGGCATGGACGTCGGGCCTTTTAAAATGCTTTCCACAGGACAACAGCATGTTATTTGCATTATTATCACTTACTGAGATACACAACATGTGGAATCACATTAACAATATTTAATGTCACTTCAAAATGCAGGACACCAAGCAAACATGTACATAAAAAGTTGACTCACTTTAACTTTTGTCGTGTCGGCTGATGCGCCCTGCTCTCCAAATTTGCCAGTGCGTCCTTTATCAAGCTGGCTGCTTTGGCTGCTGTTCATTGTCATACTATCCATGATAAAATAATCCGGAATATCCATATTGGGACCAACACACTTCTCACCTTTTCATCTTTTCCTCTGTGGACAGTTCTTGGGCTGCGCGCGCTATGACGTCATTTGTTTACGCACAGCGGGCGGGTATGCCGATACTCGTTTGCTACTGTGGGCGGGTATAGCCAGGTAGCGTCGACATAAATCTACGCTACCGGCCTAGCAACGCCTTGGTAATGTGATAATAATTCCCAGTACAGACCTCACACTTGGTTAATAATCCTTTATTATCCATTTAGCCAGTGACAGTGTTGGAGTTCCATGTCCAAACCAGTCATTATTTTTGTCCAAAGTGAAACACTGAACTCCAAAATATCTTTGAATAGGACCCAGCATGTTAAAATCATAGGGTACCCTGTGAACTGGTGTGGAAGTATAAAAAAAGGATCAACAGCCACATATATTCGTGTGGAAATGGTCGCTTCCCCATACTGTTGAGAATGATGCCAGAGAACTGTGAACCTCTCGTGCAGTTGAGACAGCATCACATCAACTGAAACCTATTTGTTGCCATGGTTTTCTGTTAAAACATTCAAAAGGGTTTTCGTGACGAGGTCTGCCAAAATAGCACATGCTCAGGTTGGATCCTAATGGCAGCAGTTTTGCCCAGTCTTTATATAACTTCATTTTCCGTATGTATTGAGAAAGACACCCATGAGGCCAGCTGAAGTAAAAAACAAAACAAAAACAAAACTCTTGTCTGCTTGAGAAGGCAGCAATCAAAAAGAAAAATATCTGCTGTGGAAAGAAGAGGCTGTGGTCATGAAAGCTATATTTATTCATTATTCCACCCATCCCCCTTGTCTTATTTACGACCCATCTCTCTGGAGGGGAAGGAAAGATAAAATGTCAGACTGTAGCTTAATACTCTTTGGATTCCCGTTGGTGATTGGATAGTGAAGACCCATTTGATTAAGCTTAGGATGAGCCAAAGTGCTGTTTTGGAGCATTTAAGTGCAAACTATTTATTTGCTGTGGGATTTGAATTGCTGTGGGAATCAGATAACTGAAATGAACTGAACAAAAGGATCCAACCTTATTACACGTCTCACGGAAATTACAGCAATTACACCGTCTATTCTTCTCGTATTCCATGATAATAATGTTTGAGTCCGTAGCAGTCAAAATGCCATCATTTCTACCTGATCCCAGTGGAACATTCATTCATTCATTTTCTATACCCACTTACTGTATTCCAATTGAGAGTCACAGGAGGGGGCGTCTGGGCAGTCTATCTCAGGATCGACATATATAGAGAGACAACCACATTCACATTCTCACTCAGTCAGTTTATGTCCTGTCCACACGGAAATGGTTTTAGGTGTATCCACATATGTTTTGTGTCGTAATGGCATTTCATCCACACGGAACTGTTGTTTTCAGTGGTTAAAAATGATACTCTTTGAAAACGGGTTCCAGAGTGGGTAAAACTGAAAATGCTCGAATGCACAAGCAATATGGAACATTTCTGAAAGGACTATGTCATAGCACCACCTGTCTAACCACAGCTGCTCATCGGTAATAACATGTTGTTGTTGTTAAAAGTGTAATTTACTTTTTTTTTCTTGGTGGATTGTTAATGGGATTATTTGTCATGAGCAGAAAGATGAAGAGATGAAGGATAGCTGTGACAAAGCCACTGAAGTAATCTGCACCCCGATTACTGTTACGATGACAAACTGTAGCATCAGCAAACTAACAAGCTGTCACCATAGCAGACAAAATGAGCTAAATATTAAAGGAATCCTTTTCCACATTTCTGTACACTGAGCATTCAGCTTGGATTTATCATGTGCATGTGGGGTGTTTTTTGTTTTCCATTGCCGTGCGCTTGAGAGTACCTCTGTGAAAACACCTTGTGTGTAGCACTTTAATATCTAAGTACTATAAGTTCATTAAAGTTTATGTGGACTTGCCGTCAGTTTTGTCTTTTTTCATGATTTGTATAATCCAAAGTTTTTCCATGTGGCGCCCCGGTCAGAATAGGTTAAAGGTGAGTAGCGGAGTAACTGAACAGCAGTCACATGACTTTTCATGCCCCACGGAGCCCTTGCGCCGCGAGGCGGGGCATATAGCATCCGGGTTGTCCATTCATCCGTCCTTCCATCTGTTTGTCTGTCCGTCTGTCTGTCTGTCCATCCATCTGGCTGGCTGCAATTCATTCGCCGCAATGTACCTCAGCACCTATTCCTCGCAAAAACTTCATATTTGGTGGGTACATGCCTTGGAGGAGTACTTCGCATGGGTTTGAAGACCGGTGACCTTGACCTACTTTTCAAGGTCACCAGTGGTCACAACTGTCAAATCCTTTGCCGCAATGTAGCTCGGCACCTATTGCTCACAGAAACTTCATATTTGGTGGGTACATCCTTGGAGGAGTACTTTGCATGGGTTCGAAGGCCAGTGACCTTGACCTACTTTTGAAGGTCACCAATGGTCACAACTGTCATATCCTTTGCCGCAATATAGCTCAGCACCTTTTGCTCACAGAACCTTCATATTTGGTGGGTATTTGCCTTGGAGGAGTACTTTGCATGGGTTCGAAGGCCGGGGACCTTGACCTACTTTTCAAGGTCACCAATGGTCACAACTGTCAAATCATTTTCCTGAAATTTGTTCGCCGCAATGTAACTCGGCACCTATTGATTGCAAAAACTTCATATTTGGTGGGTACATGCCTTGGAGGAGTACTTCGCATGGGTTTGAAGGCCAGTGACCTTGACCAACTTTTAAAAAATTATGAATAGTTGCATTTGTTTGAAGGCTACCGACTTTTTATGGTCACTGTTGGCCACGTACTCTAAATAAATATAATGTCAATCTCCAATTTTTCCACTGTGTATCCCAGTTTACATCAAACACATGAGGGTTCAACCAAATACTTACCCCACACATGTACATATTACTGCACTTTACATGGAAAATAGTACTGCGCGTGGGGCATTTCATGATGAATGTTTTCAGTCACTGCAGTTGTTTTTTTTTTTATGTTTCTATTTTTCATGGCTGTCAGTTGTTTTCTAGCCATGGAAAGTACTGAATGATGGAAAAATGCATGCACACATACAAGCTACAATACCACATACAGGCCTAGCATGTGTGCGACAGTGCTTTCAGTTGTTTTGAGCATTTTGAAGTAGGCATAGGTATATCTTGTTTATGGAACATTATTTGAAAACAACAAAGAAGAAGATTGCATTGGGAAAGTGTCGTATCCATAAAGTCACCAAAGGTCACCAAAGCCATAGAGTCACCAATTAATTTCACCTGCATGCATGTCTTTGGAATTGGTCGGTAGCCAGAGCAGCTGGAGGGAACCCACACAAACACAGGGAGAACATTCAAACCTGGGACCAACTTGCTGTGAAGCAACAGTGCTAACCAGTATTGGCAATTCTATCTATCACCTATTGGAGACCAATGCTTTTTTACTAATGTTCAATCATTCTTGATCAGCCAAATGGTGGTACAATTGATCTACAACTTTCTGTACTCAAGGTGGTGGTGATCAAATATACATCAATAACAAATTTGGAACTCAGTTCTGAAATATTTCAGAACAGGACTAAGAGTGCTCCAATAGGCCCTTGGTTTTCCATAATGTTTTTCCACATTTTGTTATGTTACAGCCTTATTCCACAATGGATGAAATTGGGTGTTTTTTCCTCAAAATTCTACACACAGTACCCCATAATGACAATGTGAAAAAGGTTTTTTTTTGAAAATGTATTTAAAAAAACTAAAGAATCATATGTACATAAGTATTAAAAGCCTTTGCCAAAATTGAGCTCATGTGTATTCTGTTTCCACTGATCATCTTTGAGATGTTTCTACAGCTTACTTATAGCATGTTTTCATTTAGAGTTCAGAGGTCTGACGGCTTTGGAGAAAAAGCTGTTACAGAACCTGGTGGACCTCCAACAAATGCTGCATTCTACAGCATTTCCAGAGGCTGGCAGACAAAACACTCCGTGATGGGGTGCGAGGAGTCACTGATGATGTTCCTGACTTGCGACATGCAGCACTTAGGTGCAATGTCCTGAATGGCGGGAATAGAAGTCCCAATTATTTTTTCCTCACATTATTCCAGTCAGAGCCTCACCACACAGACATGGCGTTGGTCAGAATGCTCTCTGTGGTGCTTCTGTGGACTATAGTGAGGATGGGCAGGGGAAAACTCGTAAAAAAAAAAAAAAAAGTGCCTTATACTCAGAAAAAAACACATGGTAGTTCACCAGTGCTGAACACACCACCAGTCTTTTATTTACAGCCACCGACTCCATTTTGTTCCACATTTCTTTTTTTCTACAGGCAGCCACAACCGGAGCCTCTCCTGTCCCTCGTGATTAACTCTCAACAGAAAAATTGTATATAAAAGTGGCTACAAATTGGCATTTCAAATCCACAGTTAAGATGAGGGCTTTTCCCCTTTTTTTAATGCAGTTGATTTTTTTTTTTTTTTTGTCAAGAGTTAAAAGGCCCTTGACATTCTCATGTCTTTTTGACGACTGTTCAGTCCCTACTGAGGACCAAATTGAGGACATCAAAAGTCTTTCTTAAACATGAAACAGGTCCCTGAGTTTCCGAAGACGTATCCTTGAAGAACACACTCACTCACTAAAGCTTTACAACCTCACCAAAATCTTACTATGTCTTTAGAGCTCAAACATAGAGACTGTAATGGTCAAATTTACTGTGTATTCAAAAGATGAAGACATAAGTAAAAGTCACTGCAAGTGAACGCTGCTTTTCTACTCTACACGGTGGTATTTGCAAGTAATGGCACATGGTGGAATAGCTAAAACAAGAAACACAGTGCTTAATTATCAACTCTGCAGAGGATGTTAGGTTTTTCATCCATCTGTTCATTTTCTGCCATTAAGTGAGGTGTATTTCTTCCCAGGATCACCCTCCAGCGCCTCCTGGGGAGTCCCGAGGTGTTCCTCTGATATGGGATGTATTATCCCTCCAGAGTGCTCTGAGTAAACCTCGACTCTGCTCTGAAAATCTCACATACACAAACAACTTCAGCAGTCCAATTCCTCTTTTAAAAAAGGAGCAGCATTTCTCCTCAAAGCATCTTCATTCGTTCATTCATTTTCTATACCGGCTTGCTCCAGTTAATGCCCCCATCAATGTGCAGGAACCAGGCCGAAACAACATATATTACCATCATCGGACGCAGTGAGGAGGAAAAGAGGTGTGGTCAGCAGTGTCAGAGCACAGCCAGACTACCTCATCCACACCTGCATAATAACATTCAAAGAGCATGTAGACAACAGTTTAGATGACACAGACTGCTATCAGATGCCCATAAAAGGCACTGAAGACTGCCCGATGTCCAAATGTCTGGATGGCATACATGGAACCGGAGTGGGAGGGAGCGCTGTGTTCCTCACATGCACATGTGTTGCTGAGAGTTTGCTGGCAGTGGGCCAAGCAGTCACACCATGCGTCAGACGCAGCCTTTCCAGCGAACTTTAATTTATTGTTGCTTTTTTGCTCATTTCAGGAGCACAACACAACTCTGTACATCGTGATGTTGGTTGGATTATCACATGGGATTTAATTTTTGCAGCCGGGTGAGGCTTTTCACCACAGCCTGTGGTTTGGTTCCTGTTCGCTGTGTGCTGTGAAATGATCATGGTTTCGTGCTGGAGGTGAGTTTCATGTTTAATAATGTTGTCATGGCCTGGGATACAGTTCCACATCACACCTCCTACAGAGCTTAGATGATGCTCAGGTAATAATATGTATATTACAGTGGTGAGATCCGATCAGCTCTGTGCCTGACGTGCACTGTGACACCTTACTGTGCATGAGACCACGGAGAGGAGCAGCGGTTTGATTGTGCGCTGTTCACACCCACTGTATATGATGAATGTGTGTCAGATACATGTTATTACATATCAACATTTCCTTTGTTCTCCCTGGCCGGGGTCCAGTGGAGGTGAACGTCCCACAACATGCCAGCAGGCTTTGCTGTGACCGCTCAATCTCAGACCTCAATCAACCGCAATCAGAACATTTCAGATGCTGTTTTGATGCTGTCAGAATATGTAGACTGGGATCAGATAATGCAAAAATTGAATATAGACCGCCGTCAGATGTGTGTTCCATCTCGATGGCACAAAAAGTGTTTTGAACATGTGCAACACACTCAGGACAGCTGAGTGAATGGGACCAGATATGTAGACTGCTCAGAGACTGCCGTCCGTTGGTCTACAGACCGCATCTCAATAATTCACGATTGTGGCCGGATGTGTCATTCTGATGCCATTCGGCCTCAATTGACGTATGTGTGATGGGGATATAAGGGTCACATGGGGGCGACGTACCTCTGTGGCCTACATTGGCACTATTGTGGTACGCTTCTTTAAAGACAGTTTCTTCATTTTTGAGTTGCTGAGCCTATTTTGAACATGTTCAGGATAGACTCTGTGACTAATTTTCAGCTCTGGACACATCACAACACCAGTTTTTCCGCAACAGAGACACGCAGAATTACATGCGCAAACATAAACATACATTAACAGTCACATGCACATACACACACACACTCTCACTCAGTTCAGACATACTGTAAACCTTTTCAGCTGTTTTTTTCATCAGCTAACCACATTCAGCAACAGATGCAGCTACAGTCAGAATAAATGAAATGTTCTGGCCTACATTAAAAAAATGACTCATTGAATGAACGAATAAAAGAGGAGGCCTGGACATGATCTTACTGGGTGAATACACACAAAAAAGACTGATTGGATGAACTCAATTCAGTTATGTGCAAGATTTCCATCTAATAAATATATGTAGCCCCAACTCAAAAAAGCAAATCCATGCAAGATAATTTAATTTATGTTATGTGTCGGACGCAGCCCGGAGAACCGACCAGCGTTTGAAGGACCCAGTATAAAATAAGCAGAGCACGGTACAAAGGATAACAGAGTTTAATGAACATAACAGTGCTGTGAAAAATATAAAAGTGCGCGGTCTGGCGTGGTGGATTGCGATGCGCTCCCAGCAGCGCTAACGGTCCGGAGCCAGAACTGGTTCGGACCCAAGGACCCCGCCGACACCCCCCAGGTGGCCGCGACAAACCGAGTCTGTGAAAGAAGGAATCATTATGTGAGTCCACACTCAACACACAGAGAGAACGCTCAAAGGTGTACAAACAGCAAACACTTCCTGGCTTAATTACTAATCAGCTTCCCACCCTGCAGGCATGGAACATCCAGTTCACAAAACTCCACTGCAGTGGAAGCTGATTAAACGACTACATACAGCTCAATATAATAAGGTGTGAGGGACACCATAATTACTGACTGTATAAATGTTAGTCACAAAATCTAACGTACCTCAGGAAGTGTGCTGACGAGCGTGAGACCTCACCCCCTCCTCTTTCACAGACCATGCATCAAACCTGGACGTTCTCTGCATCCACTGATGATGAGATGGCTCTCGAGATGACGATCTCACCCGTCTGGTCACAAGGTCGAGTCTCTGGCAAATACTCACTGTGTACTCCAGTCTTAAATGCCACCATATTCCAATCCATGTAGATGCACCACAGCTGTGAGTCCTGACGAGCCACAGGTGATCAGGGTGAGGTCCTGATAAACTCAGCTACACAGCCACTCAGTCCCAAATGCAAGCCACCTGGAAGGAAAAACAAAAGACAGAAACAAAAAGGCAGCCAGGCCCCCCAGCCATACAACAGTACCCCACCCTCACGGGAAGCCTCCCGGCGACCACACAAACCTGGCCCAGGAGAAACACCCCCCTCCAGGGACCATGGCTGGAAACCGTATCCGCATTCATCTTCCAACAGAATCCTCATCTACAGAACGGTAGGTGTCTTCTCCTCTGGCTGCATCTTTGCCCTTGTTTCTATCAGTCAATTAGCACAGGTGTGGCCAGGAGTTCTTGAACCTGTGCGGTCAGCCTTTGTCCAACCATGTTCACAGTCTGATTAGTCATAAAACAAAAAAGACAAACACAAACAACCAAAACACCCCCCCCCCCTCCCCAGAGGCCCGTTCCATCAAACCCCGGGAAGGGGAGAAAAGAAAAACAACCCAAACTTAAGCTAACAAATAAAAACACTAACACCCCCCCCCCCCCCCCCCCCCCAGAGGACCGTTCCATCAAACCCCAGGAAGGGGAGAAAAGAAAAACAACCCAAACTTAAGTTTGCAAATAAAACTGCTAACACCCCCCCCCCCCCCCAAACGACATGTAGGGACCAACACCCCCCAGAGGACATCCCGCCAGCTCCAGGAGTAATAACCACAGCCGAGGTCCCTCTGGGATCCAACGTCACCCACGGGGACTCCCAGCGCCTCACAGAGGACCATTCCATCAACCCCAGGAGACGCCTCCCCTCATGACCAACGGACCCAGCCCCGGCCGTCTATGGCTAGATGGACCCACAGCCCTTTCCCCCCCAGAGGACACCACAGTCAAACCCTGAGGGCGGAAACTGGGGGGAAAAACAAAAGGAGAAAAAAAAACATACAAACAAAACAACCCCAACCCCACCCCCTTGGTGCAGTGGAAACTGGAAGCACGTCCAGTGTCACCAACCGTGACTATACCCCAGAAGCCAACCGGGAGGAGTGGAACAGCGGTTATGGCAGACAGCACAAAACGGCGCCACTCCTCCGACTTCTAAACCAGCCACTAGCTGCGGGTATATCCCACTGCCCCAAACCTCAGCCACGCTGATGGCAGACGGCTCAAAGGCGTGCTGAAGCCGGAGGTGGAACAGGGAAACAACAAACAAAAACCCCCCCCCCCCCAGGTGCAGAGGTTACCTGGGAAACGCCCAGCATAACCAAACTGCACCACTCCAGCAACGCCGACACTACGGCTCACACGGCTGGAGCCAGAGGAGAAGAGAGGGAACAAAAAGAAAATACCCCAAACCCCCCCCTCCCCTCCCGGGTGCAGAGGTTACCTGGGAAACGCCCACACAACCAAACTGCACCACTCCAGCAATGCCGACACTACGGCTCACACAGCTGGAGTCAGAGGAGAAGAGAGGGCATAACAAAAAACAAAACAAAAAAAAAGAAAAAAGAAAACACAACCCAAATACCCCCCCATGACCCCCCAGGGGACCGTCCCATCAAACCCCGGGAGGCGAAACCGAAAGAAACAAAAGAAAGACCAACAGACTAACACAAAGTTGCTTGGGTCCTTTTTTTTTCCAGACAGATTGCAGGGTCACAACCCCAGACCCTAATAGTGAAAAACAAAAAATAAAATCCCACACAAAAACCAACTCAAAAAACACCCACACAAAATGAACTAACACAAAACAAATAAGTGATTTATACCGTCAAGCTCAAACAAATGGAACACACCTGTTCCAACTTAAGAGCTTGACGGTAATGTGACTCAGTCACCAACAGAGGGAGCCAGAGTGCTAAAAATAAAAAAACCCCTTTGGTGACAGAAAATAATTCATGCTGCTTTTCCTGTGAGCAGCACACAACCAAAAATGTGATTCAACTAAATAACACCGGAGCTGACACAACAGACGCAGTAGTTATCTTCATCCGGGGAAACGGGGCTACAACTGTCACACGGGAAGCACAGCGACCCGTGCCACAGAGCTCCGCCGTGTGCGTGCACCCATTACAGACACTCTTGCAGCTCCCGTTTAAACCTCTTATCCGGTCGGAGCGTGACGCGAAGCCGTCGCCAGTCACACTCCACCACGACCCTCGGATAAGGCACACACAGGAACACGGCTGCTTGAGCGCTCAAATCAGTATTCAGTAATGGGTTCTCCAACGCGCACCATCCGGGCGGAGAGCACCCGCAACTGATCTGGATAACTTCTGAACGTCTGCTGCCGCCTTCCCGGCGCGTTACCGTCTCTGCTACCGCTGGGTCCGTGATGTTTGGCCAGAGACTACTGTTATGTGTCGGACGCAGCCCGGAGAACCGACCAGCGTTTGAAGGACCCAGTATAAAATAAGCAGAGCACGGTACAAAGGATAACAGAGTTTAATGAACATAACAGTGCTGTGAAAAATATAAAAGTGCGCGGTCTGGCGTGGTGGATTGCGGTGCGCTCCCAGCAGCGCTAACGGTCCGGAGCCAGAACTGGTTCGGACCCAAGGACCCCACCGACACCCCCCAGGTGGCCGCGACAAACCGAGTCTGTGAAAGAAGGAATCATTATGTGAGTCCACACTCAACACACAGAGAGAACGCTCAAAGGTGTACAAACAGCAAACACTTCCTGGCTTAATTACTAATCAGCTTCCCACCCTGCAGGCATGGAACATCCAGTTCACAAAACTCCACTGCAGTGGAAGCTGATTAAACGACTACATACAGCTCAATATAATAAGGTGTGAGGGACACCATAATTACTGACTGTATAAATGTTAGTCACAAAATCTAACGTACCTCAGGAAGTGTGCTGACGAGCGTGAGACCTCACCCCCTCCTCTTTCACAGACCATGCATCAAACCTGGACGTTCTCTGCATCCACTGATGATGAGATGGCTCTCGAGATGACGATCTCACCCGTCTGGTCACAAGGTCGAGTCTCTGGCAAATACTCACTGTGTACTCCAGTCTTAAATGCCACCATATTCCAATCCATGTAGATGCACCACAGCTGTGAGTCCTGACGAGCCGTAGGTGATCAGGGTGAGGTCCTGATAAACTCAGCTACACAGCCACTCAGTCCCAAATGCAAGCCACCTGGAAGGAAAAACAAAAGACAGAAACAAAAAGGCAGCCAGGCCCCCCAGCCATACAACAATTTAGTTGGGACTACAGACATTTATTAGCTGGAAATCCCACAAAGTGAGTCAGTTTTTTTTTTTTTTTTTTACTGTAATGCTGTCAAAAGTTCAATTTCAGATTAAATCTTTTTACTGCACTTTAATCAGTTCTTTTAAAGTACAAATTAAACAAGTTTTTATAGAATATGGTGACAAATGACAGTACACACAAAAAACTTACTCATAGAATTGGATTTCCATCTAATAAATATATGTAGTCCCAACTACATTAAATTAAATTATCTTGCATGGATGTGCTTTTTTTAGTTGAGGCTACATATATTTATAAGATGGAAATCCTGCACATAACTGAATTGAGTTTATCCAATCAGTCTTTTTTGTGTGTATTCACCCAGTAAGATCATGTCCAGGCCTTCTCTTTTAACATTACATTTTTTCATTTTGTCTTAACAATAAATACAAATACTAAACACACTACACTCACTCACTCATTCATTCACCGTCAACTGTTTAATCATTTGAGTCATAGGGAGCTGGAGCCTATCCCAGCAGTCATAGGGTGTGACGCAGGGTACACCCTGGACAGGATGCTAGTCTGTCGCAGGGCCACATACATACATACAATCACATTCACACCCGCACGCACACCTACGGACAACTTAAAGCTTCCAGTCCACCTAACCTGCATGTCTTTGGATGTGGGAGGAAGCCAGAGCACCCAGAGAGAACCCATGCAAACACGGGGAGAACACACAAACTCCACACAGAAAGGCCACAGGTGAGAATCGATCCCATGACTTTCTTGCTGTGAGGCAACAGTGCGAACCACTAAGCTACCACGGTGCCCGCTACAGGGGGACGGTCAATACAGCTGTCCAATACAGCAAATACATAATACAGTACTGGTTGTTTCTTACTGCAGTGAACTCCATAGGTTGAGCCAACATGCTGTTAAAGTATTGTGGATTTTTTAAAAAAAGACAGAAAATTTAATAATCATGATCTCAAAATTTGTATTTTCATCTGCAGTGTGCACAGTGTACTAATAACTTAAATAATTACATTTTCACATTAGGCTGTATGTGATGTCTTCAATGTAAATTGGAAATAAATATTGGGTGACAAAGATTTGTCAATTTCTAAATGATTTGTATTACCGAAAGCAGTTTGGCCATCTGTTCTCTTACGTACAAAAAAGATCACATGGGGACCGGCCAGCCACGTCTGAGCATGCACGGCACACTGCAAACTTTGTTATCAGCTGGCCAATCAGGCTAATGAACCTTCCACCACGGAAATTGTACTCCACATGACAGACAGAAAGAGTGGAAAATAAATAAAACATGGGAAAAAGTGTGAACTCATTCATGTGTGATGGCTTTGCTCACAGCGCTGCACACACGGCACCTCTCAGCTGATCTCATCTGTCGGCTGGAACTGACAGCGGCTCAGTGCACATGACATGTTAAACCAAAAACACAGAGAACACAGCAAGACAATTAAATGAATGTATGCAACAATAACTACATAATTACATAACAAATAAATAATCACATAACAAAGGAACAGAGAGTGAGACTTTTTTTTCTGTGAGCTGAGTTGGTCAACACCTGGGCGTGTCCGCACCAGCCACTGCTGATGAGATCTGTTGACTCACAAGTCACATACTGTGCCATGTAGAATATGACAAGACAACACTCCACCATGAGGTGCGTGCATGGACATGCTGTCCTCATGTGGAAATACATAAAAACACATGTGTTCCATGTGAAAGAACTGTTTGATCATGTGTACACTCAGCTGGCAATTTGAATGTCACGTCCACCACTTCAGCTATGGTCCACATGACACGGTGTCCTTGGGCGTGCCACTCGCTGGACACATGACACTGGCTGGACATGAGAAGCCAGTTGGATATGCGGCACCAGCCGATGTGTACATAATAAGAGCGCATTTCTTTATGTCAGTTCATGACTTTACGTCTATGACCATGGGTTATATTCAGAGGAACAGAAGGATCATAATTGTATTGTCCTCGCGATAAGAGGGATTAAATATTAGAAATTGAAGTGTTATTTTTTGGTGTGGGGTTTTTTGTTTTTTTTTTTTGCCCCACAGCAGCAGCATGATGTGGTGTCACACTTTCCAGGTGCTCACGCTGTGTTTGTGCACGCTCATTATCGCACACGAAACTGTCACCATGGTATCATTCACGCTTGTCGGCCCGTGTGTCCCTCCCGACAGCAGGTGGAATGTTTCGCGGTTCCCCAATTTGTTTGTTTTTGGCAGTTTTTCATCCGGTTCCTGCTTCTTTCGCCCAACGTAGTGTTATGTGTGAAGGTGTAAGATTTATCATCATTCTTTTACAGCAAAAAGCAGAAGCTGCAATAGGATTTGATACTGTGCGTTTGTGCACTATAGACACACATTAACTGAGAGGCTACACATCTGTCACAGCTGACGGCAAAGTGTGGAGAGTTTCTCTGAGTTCTAATTGAAACATTCACGCGCTGTGGTCCCTGTGATATTGCCTGTGACTCTCCACTACCCTCATTTTAAATGTAGAATGCTGTTTGCTTGAGAATTCACTCCTAAATGATTGCATTAATTTAACCTTTCAGTATCAGAGCAGGCTACCTTGAGCACAATGCCATAAATTCATTCATTGCAGAGCCTAATCATGTGCTGGCCTGTGATTCGGTTGGTGCTCCCAGCATGCATTCATACCTCTCTTTGCCATATCTTGCTCATTTGGGGGTGGCAGGCTAATCAACCTTCCAGCACGGGCTGAAAGGCTTGTAGCGGTCAGTTTGATATCAGTCAGTCTGTGATTTTCTTCACAGTGTGAAATGAAAACATCAAAGTGTGAAGCACTTGTCAAACTGATCTGCTGCATGAATGTGTGTGAGTGTGGTGGCGTAACATTGAAATTACAAGAGGTGTACGTACATCACTGCTCCCCCCCCCCCAGTGGCATCACTCACTTGTGTTCATTATATGTACGGTTGGCTGGTTATTTTTTTTAATTAGCTGTTAATTATGTTCTTCATATTCCATCTGCTCTTAATTTTATTTCTTCACTGCCTTGGGAACAATCTTGCATTTCTGGTCTTGGCTGTGATGAACTGGCGTCTCGTCCAGGGAGAGTCGGTAGCCTCTCATCCGCTTCACATTACTGAATCCATGAACATGTACTGACAACAATGGGGCAGCGCAGTCTCATTTGAACCCCTGCGTAATATTGCAGGGACTTCACCACATCCGGGGACAGCCTGCACTAACACGACAGAGACTAATCCCCGGGTGGAGTGTGGGGGTGTCAGCACAAACCATTCGGCCCGGCTCGGTAAACTTAAAAGCACATTTCCCTCCACCTAGTGGGTGTGCTGTTTGAAGACGTGCCATTTAAAATGGTTTTGGCTGAAAGGCCCGTCCTGTGACTAGTTTGTGCTGACACTCCCTCGCTCCACCCGGGGATTAGTCTCTCCCCACAAACAGTATTATTTCTAATGTTTTGTTTTCGGCTGCAATCACCAAAGCAGTCGTGTGAGAGGTCATGTTGCTAAGTGTTAGCCTACACAGCTAACCAGAGTAGTTGTGTTCTCTCGCCTGCACAACCGCCTCGACATGTTTTGAGCTCCGGATCATAAACAAACCACAAAACATGTCCACTTTCCACCACATCGTCACTTTTGCTTTGCATTTTCACTTTTTTTGCCATGTAATTTGCCCAAAAACTCAGAGAAAGTGCAGTGTTTCTGCTGGGGACAGACCATGGCTGTCCACGGATGTAGAAAAATTGCATCATATGTGTCATATTTGAATACCTTATCACATGTCTGTTGATGTATCACGCCCTGTATCATGCCCGATGTATTTGTTGTACAGATACATAGGGTGTGATAGATAAACATACAAGTTTATATGTATATTTATCACATATTACAAAAAAATAAATAAAGAATAAGAATCATACACATGAATCATGTAGAATGAATAATCATGTAAATCATGCAGGCTGATTTGCGAGTATAAGGCATATTTTTGTTGTAATATGTGATAATACCCCTTTATCGCCCACCCTGAAATGAGACTACAGTGCCCAATTGGCCCCAGGGCCTATTGTTTGTTCTCTTGAGTGCAAATAGCTGCCTTGATAGTCAGGATCAGAGACACTGAAATAATATGAGATAGAGAGAGAGAGAGATGGTTGGCACCTGTTCATGAAGGCCAGAAGAAGCCAACAGAAAGAACACATGCTTTGCTATTCTTAAATGTGTAAAAAAGCACAGGCAGACTTTAAAGGGGGTCACTCTAGATGTATTTGCACAGCTATGAGCATATCTTTAACAAGAAGTTAAAGGTGCAGTATAATTTGTTTAGGATTAAGTTACGCCACAGAACAAAAATTGTATGATTTATTATTTGTTTTCAGCATTAGACACCATTGTCTTCTCATTTCCTGTTTATTTTCTGTTGTCCAAGCATAAGATAAGATATTCCTTTATTATACCCCTGTCACACATATGCCAAATGAGGCTGAATGGCGCCCAAATGATACATCCGGTCACAGTCGGGGACTATTGAGGTGCAGTCTGAAGACTGACAGATGGCAGTCTCTGAGCAGTCTATATATTTGGTCCCACTCTCGCGGCTGTCTCGAGTGTGCTGCACATGTTCAAACACTCTTGGTGCCATCGAGATGTGATGCGCATCTGATGGCGGTCTATGTGCAGTTTCTGCACCATCTGATTTCAATCTATATATTCTGACGGCATCAAAACAGCATCTGATACAATCTGATTGCGGTTGATTGAGCTCTGAGATGGACTGGTCACAGGAAAGCCTGTCGGCATGTTGTGGGACGTTCACCTCCACTGGACCCTGGCCAGGGAGGGCAAAGAAAATGTTGATATATAATAACATGTATGTGGCATGCATTCATCATGTACAGTGAATGTGAACAGCGCACAATCAAACCAAAAGCACCATATCCCACTGCGCCTCTCCGTGGTCTCATGCGCAGTAATGTGTCATTGCACACGTCAGAGCTGAACGGATCCCACCGCTGTAATATACATATTATTACTTGAGCACCATCTAAACTCTGTAAAAGGTATGACATGGAACTGTATTGCCAGGACATGACAACATCACTAAACATGAAACTCACCTCCAGCACAGAACCAGGATCGTTTCACAGCGCAGAGCGCACAGGATCCAGGAACCACAGCCTGTGGTGAAAAGCCTCTCACCCGGCTGCTGTGTGCTGCAAATATCCACGGCAAAAATAAATTCCATGTGATAATCCAACATCATAGTGTACAGAGTCGCATAATGCTGCTGAAGTGAGCAAAAAAGAAAAAAGAAATTAAAATTCACTGGAAAGGCTGCATCTGATGCATGGTGTGGAAGCTTGGCTCACTGCCAGCAAACTTTCTTTCAGCAAA
The DNA here is from genome assembly GCF_902500255.1 of Thalassophryne amazonica. NCBI lineage: Eukaryota > Metazoa > Chordata > Actinopteri > Batrachoidiformes > Batrachoididae > Thalassophryne > Thalassophryne amazonica. Next base: position 118,714,789 of record NC_047105.1, read on the forward strand.
GGTGTCCAGTGGCTGACAGCGGTGCGCATGTGCGCCCCACATGCACGCTAAGCGGCTCATTCAGCCGTTATGACCACACACACCCAGACACAGCTGAGTGATCATTTCAGCATCTGTTCTAGCATTCACACGCGCGTGAGGTCAGTAGCGCTGGGAAGGGGAGGACGAGCGCAGATGTGATTGCATGGATGAGTGAGTGACCACACCGATGCCGGCTTGGACACATATGGCGTGAGTTCAGTCCATACATTGGTTGTACTGCGATGTCCAGTACCGTCAGGTCCTGTGCAAAGGAAGGACACAGCACTGCCTCCTGTTTGGACATTGGACAGTCTTCAGAGCCTTTTATGGCCATCTGACAGCAGTCTGTGTCATCTAATCATTGTCTAAATACGCTTTGGATGTGATCATGTAGGTGTGGATGAAGTAGTCTGGATGGGATCCGCCCACATGTCTACACGCCTCTTTCTCTCCCGACTGCTTTCAGATTATGGCCATATTTGCCATGTTGGGCTCGTTCTTGCACATTCCTGCTATGTCTCACATGGAGAAATTTGCAGTGTCACAGCACCACCAGTAACAGAATTGTGCAACAGGAGTAAAATGTACAAATCAAAGGCAAACACAAATACTTAACTATGGCAAATGAAGAGAATGAAATATGGGGAAATACTATGTACAATGTAAGCAGGACACAAATGCAGTATATGCAGTAGGGTGGGTAAGTCTGCTGTGTGTGTGTCCAAAAAAACAGATGTAACAAAAGTGTTGCACAGTTTGTTTACCTGGGATATACATAACTAAATATATAAACTTACTGCGATCAGTGCAGATTGTACAACCTAAAGGCAGCAGGACGGAAGCTTTTCACACTGGAAATACACCCTCGGCTGAACTAATTAGTGTATGGTGAACTTTGATCCACCAGAACAATCCTAAAAGTGACTTTGTTTTGTCTATGTAATATTCCATAGATATGTCTGTTTTGCTTCATGTCAGCATCAGCAGAATTAAACGAGCAACTGTGGAAAGAAACATGATACCCACTGTGGGCAAATATGCTGCTATATAACACAAGAAAGCAAAATCGTAATGGTTTGCTCACAGTCAGAGTATGTAAATGCCTGACAGTGTTAGTAGGCATTTAAATGTGTTCCAACATTTCATTTTCAGTGTTTTCATTTCATTTCATTTCATTTTGGTTAGTGAGCGTAAAGCCCACAAGGTTGTAAACTTTTCAGTCCTGAGGCTGAGTTTTAATTTGAGCGTCAAACTTTTGATCAGGGATATTACTCTGTGCATTCTGCACCAATTGGCATTGTGTTTAATGTTTTTTGTTGTAATTTTATTGGACAATTCATGAATCATCTAGTGTAGGAGTTTTACTTACCCACCATCACTCTGGCTGGAAAAATTATTGGTACGCTGACGAAAGCCACAGTCTTTGTGTTCCAAGTCCAACTTCCAGCTACTTTTATCTTATTTCATCCGTGTGCCTTTGCGATCGTCACATGACATCATCATGAGATCAGTGCACAGCACTCTGGAATCTTAACACGCACTTCTGAGCTTTGTCTTGAAACATTTTGCTGGCTGAATTCAAAACATGAAGCCAACTGTGGACTAACTAAGCTACCATACCTAGTTATTGATTGATGACATCAAATAAATAAATAAATAAATAAATATAAGATTGGATATCACATAATTCAAAGCAAAGATTGCAGCCGCAGCACACTGGGATATTCGAAGATTTGAATCAAAGCATTTAACTGAAGCTAGTCTCCAAGGCTGAATTCAAAACAAGAAGCCGACAGTTAGCAGCATGAAGCCGAACAACTTCATCAAACTTCAACGGCTTCATCAATCTGTGAGTTTTAAAGCATTTCCCTGGTTCAGCTACATTAGATATGCTCCTACACTCAACAAAAATATAAACGCAACACTTTTGGTTTTGCTCCCATTTTGTATGAGATGAACTCAAAGATCTAAAACTTTTTCCACATACACAATATCACCATTTCCCTCAAATATTGTTCACAAACCAGTCTAAATCTGTGATAGTGAGCACTTCTCCTTTGCTGAGATAATCCATCCCACCTCACAGGTGTGCCATACCAAGATGCTGATTAGACACCATGATTAGTGCACAGGTGTGCCTTAGACTGCCCACAATAAAAGGCCACTCTGAAAGGTGCAGTTTTATCACACAGCACAATGCCACAGATGTCGCAAGATTTGAGGGAGCGTGCAGTTGGCATGCTGACAGCAGGAATGTCAACCAGAGCTGTTGCTCGTGTATTGAATGTTCATGTCTCTACCATAAGCCGTCTCCAAAGGTGTTTCAGAGAATTTGGCAGTACATCCAACCAGCCTCACAACCGCAGACCACGTGTAACCACACCAGCCCAGGACCTCCACATCCAGCATGTTCACTTCCAAGATCGTCTGAGACCAGCCACTTGGACAGCTGCTGGAACAATCGGTTTGCATAACCAAAGAATTTCTGCACAAACTGTCAGAAACCGTCTCAGGGAAGCTCATCTGCATGCTCGTCGTCCTCATCGGGGTCTCGACCTGACTCCAGTTCATCGTCGTAACCGACTTGAGTGGGCAAATGCTCACATTCGCTGGCGTTTGGCACGTTGGAGAGGTGTTCTCTTCACGGATGATGCGAAGGAGATGTGTTGCACTGCATGAGGCAAATGGTGGTCACACCAGATACTGACTGGTATCCCCCCCCAATAAAACAAAACTGCACCTTTCAGAGTGGCCTTTTATTGTGGACAGTCTAAGGCACACCTGTGCACTAATCATGGTCTCTAATCAGCATCTTGGTATGGCACACCTGTGAGGTGGGATGGATTATCTCAGCAAAGGAGAAGTGCTCACTATCACAGATTTCAACTGGTTTGTGAACAATATTTGAGGGAAATGGTGATATTGTGTATGTGGAAAGAGTTTTAGATCTTTGAGTTCATCTCATACAAAATGGGAGCAAAACCAAAAGTGTTGCGTTTATATTTTTGTTGAGTATATATGGACAAATAGAATAATAACACACTGTGAAAGGCCGCCTAAACAGTTTATCACATTTCTATGTCGTGACTTTTAAATCTGTTAATTATTGTCATCCGATGATAGGTGATACTGTGTGCGCATGTGCATGCATGTGTTTGTCTATGTTTATTAGGGACACCTAGTGAAGCATAATGCAGCCCTGCAGCAAATCCCCCTTCATGAAAAAGTGAAGGTGTGCCCTCTTAAAAATCAATACCACCAGCCGGCACTGATAGAACATGTGACTAAGGACGATTATAAACTGTTCAGTAATATTGCAAATTATTGATGGCTAATTCAAAACAATGGTTTGAAATGCTTCAAACGCTTTCAGGCACCTTTGTTTCAAACATTAAAAGCTGCCACTAGCTTGATGGATCAGGAATGTTCACCCACATCCAGTTATGAATTAAAGTATACAGTCAATGCAGTCACTGTACATGCACTCACATGTGCATTGCTTGTACAATATTTGTTACCATTAGAGACAATGCCAAACAATGATGGCACACAGGAAGTTGTGTATTACCTGGTTATGATTTGAATATTATCTGCTGGCTCTCCAATTAGAATGTTTGCTGTTCATTCCTCAAGGAAGAAGATGCAGTTCAATTCATAGTAGGTTTTGACTCATTCCTCCATCCTTCATTAAAGGTTTGCCAAACCTCTGTATGGCAGTGAACACACTGAGAGCTGAAGGCGTTTGTGTCAGTTAGCAAACTGATGAAACCGCTGTAAATCACTGGGGTTCCAAATGAAAAAAAAAAATGTTAGACAGACAAGACTCAGATGTTTTTATTTACTTTCTTACTTTTGTGTTTAAGATATGACCAGTTGTAGACACAATTCAGGTCAGGTCTTATAGTACGTGTGTCTCCAAAAAAAAAAAATCGGATGCTTTTTTGGATCAGTGTCTTTGCATGTGTAACAGTTCTTTGTTGTGCACTGTTCTACTTGTGATTTTGTTATTGGTAAGATGGCCAAAGCAGATGGTCACCCCTTTGAGTCTGGTATGCTTGAGTTTTCTTCCTACAATCAAAAAAAAAAAACACCCTAGGAAGTTTTTCCTTACCATTGTTGGCAATGTGCTTGGATAGGGGTTGGGTAAAGTTAGACTTTACCCTTGTGAAGTTCCTTGAGGTGACTTATGTTATGATTTTGTGCTGTATAAATGAAAGAACTGCTCCTGGTCCCAAATCACCCAGGCATACTACATGTGGTCTATCTCCATCTCATGAAAGTTGCCATCTGTCTGTCACAGCCAGGTGTTACATGAGCAATGTCTGAGACTCAGCCAGGTTCTGAGGTCCTCAGCAATGAAACGTGACACATGGCAGTAATTTTGCACCTCACTCAGCAGCCACTCATTTGATAAAAAGCATCCCATCTTGTGCAGATCTACAGTGTTGATGTAGTCCATTTCCTGGCAGCGTTTGTGCCTTAGACCATCAACAACCTGGCCCAAACTGTGTCTTCTCTGTTTTAGAGTGCGCATTCAGAGTCTGGAATAAAAGTCATTATGAAAGATGAATGATGGGGAAAATGTGAGCAGCAATGCAACCAAAACACAGCTGAAACACAGTGCAGCGTAAATACGAGGTGTGTTTTTAAAAGTATCTGACCTTTTTATTTTTTTCAAAAACCTGATGGATTTGAATCACGTGTGCTTGCATGAGCCAACCTTGAACCTCTGTGCGCATGCGTGATTTTTTTTCACGCCTGTCGGTTGTGTCATTTGCTTGTAAGCAGCCTTTGTGTGAGGATGGGTGTAGTCTCTCGTCGTTTTTTCTTTGCAAGGAAATGGCGGAATGACTGGAGCAAGCGCGACTGCGTCAAATTTTGCCACAAACTGGGCGACAGCCAGGTGGAAACCATTCAGATTATTCAGACGGCTTTCGGTGACGATCCTATGGGCATCACACAGATTAAGGAGCAAGGAGTAAGGAGCGGTACAACTGGTTTAAAGAGGTCCGCACAACGGTGGAGGGCGCGCCGCGCTACGATCGGCATCAACATGCTGAAACAACCGGATCATTTCCAAAGTGAACGCTGTGGTGATGTGGGACTGTCGTGTGACTATCCGAGAAACTGTGGAAGAGGTGGACATCACCACTTTTTCGGCACATTCCACAAAACAAAGAATCAGTGAGCACAAGAGTTCTTATCAGGTGGAATGACAGAGACTACCCTGTAGCGGTACACTTCAATGACCACAGGCATGATATTAGTGCCCTACGGTTCTGTGGCATTGAGCGGGTGCCCCCTCCACCTAGAGGAGGGGATCATGATTGACTGCTCAAACAGAGGGAGGCATTTTGGATTCACACCCTCCAAACCTTGACTCCGAAAGGCCTAAATGATGATTTTAATCTGAGTATTTTTCTGTAAATAATGTAATATATTAACTTTGACCTGATGTGATGTGCTATTATTGAATGTTATTTATATGGAGATATGTATATTTGTGCACCAGTTTCACGCTATAGCCTGGTAGCTTATATACTCGTACAGTATCATTATGTATCTAAACACTTTTCTTTTTATTTTATAATTATGTCTGTACTTGTTCTGTACTTTGACTTTTTCATGGATATTTGTATTTAGGTGCACTGTGCTTTTAACTGGCATCTTTGGGTGCTAGCCCCACCCTTTTCAAGATGGCTACCTGGAGCTCTGTTTTCATTTGCCTGATGAAGGCCATTGTGCTGAAACGTTGGTGATACAGTCCTGAATAAATTTTTCTAAAGCAAGTAAGACAGAGTGCGGGACCTTTTCATTTTAACATTTGGCACATTCCACTGTGAAAGAAGATTTTGCCATGAAAAGAGTGGCGGCGAAATGCATCGGCATGAAGCTGATGGCACAGCAACAGTGCCTCCGTGATGAAGCCTCACAGGACATGTTGTAACATGCCCTGACATGTCCAGCATGTCCACAATTTCTCGGATAGTCACACGACTGAAAAGCCACCGAAAGCCGTCTGAATCTTCCGAATGGTTGATGAGCTGGGCATGTTACAACATGTCCTGTGAGACTTCAACACGGAGGCGCTGTTGCTGCGCCATCAGCTTCATGCCGATGAATTTCGCCGCCACTCTTTTCACGGCAAAATCTTCTTTCACAGTGGAATGTGCCGAAAAAGTGCTGATGTCCACCTCTTCCGCAATTTCTCGGATAATCACATGACGGTCCCACATCACCACAGCGTTCACTTTGGAAATGATCCAGTCGTTTCAGTGTGTTGATGCCGATCGGAACGCGGCGCACCCTCCACCGTTGTGCAGACGTCTTTAAACCGGTTGTACTGCTCCTTAATCTGTGTGATAAGTGTGACGTCTGAATAATCCGAATGGCTTCCACCTGGCTATTGCCCAGTTTGTGGCAAAATTTGATGCAGTCGTGCTGCTCCAGTTGTTCCGCCATTTTCCTTGAAATGAAAATCCGCCTAGCGCACTGCACATGTCCTCACACAGAGGCTGCTTACAAGCAAATGACGCAATCGACAGGCGTGAAAAAAATCATGCATGCGCACGAAGGTTGGCTCATGCAAGCACACGTGATTCAAATCCATCAGGTTTTTGAAAAAAATAAAAAGGTCGGATACTTTTCTAACAGACCTCGTACACACATACACAACTGCTGCATAAATCACCCATGTTTGACTGAAGGTGGTGTTGACACTTGCAGTGTCTTCCAGGGGTCTCTCTCACATCCACCCCACCACACACACACACACACACACACACACACACACACACACCAGTGTTGCCACAGTTAAGCCTCAGGCACATCGAATAATATGCCATGAATAATAAGCCACACATAGGTGTGTCACCGATTATTCAAAGAATGATCCACTTTTTCAGCTATGTCATATCGGCTACTAAGGCGCCTCTATGTGCCTCTCTGTACCTCACATGTGCCAGGTATCAGCCTCTAGTGAGCCACGACTGACCTGTCATTTGAGCTCCATCCAGTCTCGAGTGGTTTGTTTCGCTGCATATGATCCACGTCAACCACCTATGATCCATATAGCGCCATGTAACATGACGTTGATGCACGTTTAGGCATGGGGTTTGGTCCAAACCTCCGGCCCTCCCCCACACTTGGTCCCTTTAAAGTGTGGGTTTTCAATTCACAGCATCCATTCAAGATGTTGTCACATTTTTTTAAATGCAGTCCAAAAAAAGACACTCCTGCACAGTCCAGCCTGTGTGTGCATCCATGCACCAGGCTGCAGTTCACATGTGTTCCAGAGTCATTAAAGCTGGAATACTGGCAATCTTCAATCGATAAAATATAGTCTGAAGTTTAATATATATAAACGACATCATATTTAGAACACATTAACATTTTGGGGGAATTTTTAATTCGTGGGAACATACATAATTTGAGGGAAATCCGTAGCGTATTTCGCCCCAGCGAACGTCAAAACCTGCAGACGAATTCAAGCCCGAAGTGCGTCTGCGCTTGCGCAGATGTACTTAATAAGTCAGATAATCAGATAATAACAGACTCAGATAATAACCATAACTGTACACCATCAGACACCAGTCACCAGGCAACTCATCTGTCCAAAAGCAGCGCTGCAAAATCCTCATGAGTTCGATCGCCAGTCTTCTGTCGCAGTTGCTCCCAACGACCTCTCACCATCATTGATCTTCTCTTTTTCTCTTGCTCCAAATGACATCTTTTCTTTGCACTTTCTCTGTATATTGCCGGTCTATCTCGCTTTCTTCCACTTCTACTATCTCTCTCCTCCATGAAACCCCCCCACATGAACTGTGACGTCACCCCAATGGCGTCCTGGCTTTCGAATTTTTGGCACGTGCCAATAATTCAGAATTTGCTTCGATACGGACGAATTTTAGTCACGTTCAGACTAATATTTTGGGAATCCTTTATATTCACACTAACGAACAAAATTACTTTGGTCCCCATTAAAATTCTAACAATCGTCTCAATTTCAATATGCTTCCTGGCACTCCAGCTTTAAATGCGTTGCTTCTCACTGGTTTTATTTCTTCCGTGGCTCACCAGTGATCCAACTATTAACTTTGTGGTCATCCGTTATTGTCTCCAAAATCACTCCTTGCAAGCTTGTGTTCTGTGTAAATGGCCATCTTCATTTTGACACCGGTGATTCAGCTTTTAACTTTGTGTTCAGCTGTTAATGTCTGCAAAATTACTCAATTATGTGCTCGCATTCTGCGTAAAATGCTCGTCTTGAGTGCCAGTCATTGTGTCAGTGCTCACACACAGCGGAGCTCATCTGATCCATTATAACAAGATGTTAAATCTATTATAAACATACTTTTACAGCTGCTTATAAAGAAGGAATGAACATGCAACAGTTTTACCAAACCATGACAATATCAACATTACAAATACTTACCTTTTAGGCTGTTCTAAATATGTTCTCTACCTCAGCGCATGAGAGAGAGACAGAGAGAGGAAAAAATGGGTCCAGATGAAATAGTCCTCTGTGATTCCAGAAGCGATTAGAGGTGTTTTCAACTTCCAAGCTCTGACAGATAATGATTAATCCGCTACCAAATAATTATTTTGTATACAGCGTCCGGAGCACAAAGCAGGTGGAATTGTCACAATGAAGTGTGTGAGAGGGCAGAGCCAAAATAGCCTGTCCAAAATAGCCTGTCCTGTCCTCGTAGCCGCCAGGTGCTCAGATAATAGGCTTTAAACAGCCTCGTCCTCACCACAAACATTCCTCTAAAATTTTCGGTTGTCCTCATAGTAACATGCACACAAACTGCCCCACACTGTTGTTGCTAAATTTTGAACTTCTTGAAATTAGTGCCACGCTCAGAGATGAGCCTTGTTTGCCAAATATTCTGCCTCTAAGAGCCTCTCAGAGCCACTATTCTCCCACGATTGTTGTATAACTGGACTTCTACCAAAAAAAAAAATGTTATGTGGCTCCTTATTCATCCTTCATTATTTGGTGGGACCAGGGCTTTGAAAAAGTAACACAATTATTGATTTCTGATTAGTTCTTGAAAAACTAACTTACTTACTTTACTGATTACTGAATTTTAAAAGTAAAAGTAAAGTTAGATTACTAGTTACTTTATTAGTTACTTTCAGCAGCTACCAACAACACCCCGTCATCTCAACATGAAATTGATAACCCATTTTGCCATACTCATTCTATAGTCACCTTGACTTGAATGAACATAAATACTTGTTTTCTTGACCTCATATTCAAATGCTGAGAACGCTGTAATGGTGAAACGTACAATTTCTAACCTACATTGTTTACAAAAGTAACTATTAAATTCTTTCTAACATATTTCTAACATTTAAATTATTTTAGTTGTTGAAATTCTTCTTATTATTATTATTATTATTATTATTAGTAGTAGTAGTAGTAGTAGTAGTAGTAGTAGTAGTAGTATGTATAGTATTAGTAGTATGAAAAAATGTCTTCAAAAGTGGACCTTTAATCTTGGGATGTTGTGGGGGGGCCACAACACCCCAGAAAAAAGCATAAAAATGTATTTGTAAAGCTCAGTGCAGGTTGAGAGATGACAACTGTTTTTTCAACTCGGAGCTGCTGCATAAAAACATAGTTGAAAGTTCAGTCGAACCCCGACCTCCCCCTGTCCACGGGAGTTTTAATGCTGTGATCGACCCACAATACAAAAATAATAGTATAACACATCGTGACTTGGAGAAGTAACTTTGATCTGATTACTGATTTAGAAAGATTAGAAATCTCACACTTCGGTTTTCCTGCCCTATTGTCACTTTTGACAATATTCTCTGTGATTTTCTTATCCCTTAGGTCAAATACCAACCATTTTAAGTTTGTGGAAAAGACTCAGACCTGATATTGCAATGTGAGCACAATGAGGGCAAACAATAATCCAACAGGAAGACCTCCTGCCAGAGTTGGAGAGATGAGTTAGGGCAAACAGCATGGGCAAACAGTGTGGTGGCTGTCAGCAGTACACTCCGCTGTGCAGCCAGCTGGAGGAATGCGAGCATAAGGTAGTGTTAGTGAAGGAAGCAAGAAAGGATTTTAGTTCCACTCTAGTCCACTTAGCAACTGGCCTTACTTGGTAAAGCTGGATAAGCCTCTGCTCTCCTCACACAAGAACAGCTTAATGCTCCCGCTTTTACAAATGTTGCGAAAAAGAGCAAAAAAAAAAGGAACAGCAAGTGAAGTAACTCAACCACCAGGAGGAAAACTTAGTCATTATTCCTCAGGAGCAAGAAATGACGAGTATGCCTTGTGGTAAAGTGAAGTAAAGAGAGGGAAGGAGTGGGTATGGGTGGATGCTGGTAGAAGGACTGTTGCTCCTCTCTCATGCAGACTGCTCACAGCCCTGAAACTCTGGAGTGCTTTTTTACCCATCAGCCTCTCCGCAGACGAGCCCGGCATCGTGTTTCCAGCCTAACAATGTCGGGGGCATGCAGATTCTAATGTGGAAGTATTGCATTTCTGTGCGAACGTTAAGGTAGGAGCTCCTCAGCGTGATGGTGCCGTCAGGCGTATGCTGATCTCTGTTCTGGGAGCGCTCACTTTTAGTAGATTTACCTGTATGCAAACTGCAGCTGGCATGGATTACTCACCCCTAAGGGCAGTTTAAACCATAAACATGAGCCTTTGTTTTGCGTTTACATTGCTATTGCATCAGTTATTCAAGTGTCAGTTTTTGTATTTGGCAAAATGTGTTTAGAACTTCAAATATTTGCAGAAGAAAGAAAGTGGAAGACATTTACTCAATTGGAGGGTGAATGACTGACATAAGTGGATTACTGCCTCCTAGTGGCCACTGGCTATAGGTTTGCAATACGATGGATTTTTCTAAACTCAGCATTGTAAGTAAAACATGAGGACAACCAGAAGGCGCACGATATATTCACTTTTCTTGAGATAATGAAATTGTTATAAGATTTTCTAACAATTAAACATTGTGTTACTGACTTTGCTAGTGCTCTTGACTGGGTAATTTTTATGAATTTTCGAGTTAAAATTAATGTTTGGTGAGTTTGTGAATTTTGATCTTGATAGTATTCCACTGTGGGATCACAGAGACAATATTCTTCTGTCTAAAACTTTCACCCATTATGATGTTTGGTGTTTCTAAGTTTCTAAGAATATGCTGCTCCAAAAACAAGCGTTTCATTAACAATAACAAACTAACAATACATTGGAGAAAGTTGTTTACACAGTGCAAATTTTTTCTAACTTTTTTACTTACATCTTTTGAAAGCTTTTATACTCACTGGGAAACTATACACAATGATTCCAGAAGGAGTGTGAAGAGATATTTTAATGAATTTTGAGTTTTAATAAAGTCCATAATCATTGTACCCATAATAGAGTCATGTTATATGCTGTATATACAACCCAGAAAAATGTTGATTCAACAGAGTTTATCTATTATTTCAGTCTAGAAATATTGGCATTGATTGTTATTATCATTAGTAGCAATAGTAGTAATGACAGTAATATTAATAATAAGTTTTTGAGCTTTATGGGCCTATCACACCTTGACGATTGAGCCAGTGCATTCACACATATTAAAAATATGTCAAATACGCTGGCTATGGGTAATTTTTGTATAAGTTAAGAACACATTGAAGCATGCTGGTATATGTCGTAGTACAGCAAGGTCATTGAAAACTTTTAGGCATGCACAATATTTTCGGTGCATGCCAACGAATGGCTCATACAGTCTAAAAAAGAAATTGCTGTCTCAATGAGAAAAACTGAGGTAACAATTTGCATAGATTTTTTTTAAGTTACTTCAACTTAGTAATTTCAACTTTCAACTGAGTTAATGCCAAAAGACTTCTCTAGTAAAGTGTTACATCATTTCAGCCGGATTCATCATCACAGCCTGATGAAAGCTTATCCACATAAAGGATCCTTCATTTGGAAAACGATGTCTGGAAATACTTTAATTCCTTTTCGTGGCTGAAGAAATGTAGCATTTTTAAAGAAGTTCCTCTGTGTTTGTCTGCTCCTGGTGCATTACTCAGCCCAAAGCAGAGAATGCTGGCGTTTTGTCCTACAACAAGAAAATGAACTTGTTTTAAAAGGTGAAAGAGTCACACACAGATTCATTCACCTCAGCATTTACTACAGGCATCAGTCGATTCTCTGGCATTCTGCAGGCAATGAAACAAAATCCCATGATCCACCAAGACAAAAAAAATGTACATTTTAAAATGTTACTCTGTTTGGCCTCCATCTGGAGTGACAAGGCCATGTGACAGAGTGTGCACACTCAGTGATGTGCATGTCAACATCTGCATGCTCCGCCTACCAGACAAAAGGGTTTTGTTGGTGGTGGAAATGCAAGCCAAGCCAGACTTAACTGTTCCAACCCATACCATACCATGCCGCGCCGATCTGGACCGCTCGATGGAAACAGGGCTATCGTCAAACACTGACTAAATCCTTAAGGTGTGACAAGCCAATTACTGACTGTCATGTCTCTCGCGGAGAAACTGTTTTTTGAAATGTGTACTGGATAATTGGCAAATTGGGATGTCATGTTTTACAGGTAGATGTTTCGGGACTATAGAACAAGTGATAACATATTTGGGGTGAAATGAATGAAACCCAGTGTTGATTGTAGAATATTTTAATGATTTTGTGGAATTAAGATATAGTTCCATAGTTTGAATGCTTATGTTGTACCATCTCTTTCCAAAAGGAGACATTGTTGCATAACTGATAACAGGGCAGAGTCAGAGAGAAGCATTAGGAATAGACAACACAGATTTTATTTCTGCCATCTATAAATCGGTTGGGCCATAAATTTGGTGTTGTAAGGACGTCATGTAGGACCTGCTGGAGCAATTCTGTCATCAATGTGTATCATGCAAGAATCATTTCAAATCAGCAAGGTTAAATAATTTAGTAAATCTCCAAATGGTGAACATTATTGAATCTGAAGAACGTTTTCAAAAAATATATATACATGATTTGATTTGTTTTACATAAGCTTCCTTGAAGAGCTATTGTGATGAGTGGTGTGGGGCAGTGAGCACTTTAACTAATAATAAGATAATAGGTTAACAGCATCAATACAGCTGTTTTTGTACTGCCCAGTACTCTAACAACTGCAATCTACAGTGATGTGTCGGTCAGTTACAGAATTACTGTATCTAAAGTTGTATTACATGACACATCTGGTTAATATGATAATTGTGGCCATGTTGAGAATTGAACCAAGACTTTTGAGCTTCCAGTCCATTTACACTCACATGGTCATGAACTTTGTGTAATAACTGAAAAGGAGTTGAGGGTCTAGTGATGGTCAAGTGGTTAAGCGTTGAGCTTGAGACCAGAGGATCCTCAGTTCAAATCCCAGCCTGACCAGAAAGTCACTAACGACCCTTGGGCAAGGTCCTTAATCCCCTAGTTGCTTCCGGTGTGTAGTGAGTACCGTGTATGGCAGTACTCTCACATCGGGGTGAATGTGAGGCATTATTGTAAAGTTTTTTGAACGTCTGATGCAGATGAAAGAGTGCTATATAAATACAGTCCATTTACTACTCCATTTAAAGAATGTCATGGATACGAGGTACAAGCCATGGAAATGAGATTCCTCTGTCAGATATTTAGACTTGCAGTCAGGGACCGGGCGAGAAGGTTTACTATCCCGGATCTACTTGGAGCAGAGCCTCTGCTTTTTCACATCAAAAGTAGCCAGCTGAGGTGGTTCAGGAATTTGGTGAGAATGCCCCCAGTTGTCTACCAAGGGAAGTCTTCCAGGCATGTCCAATTGGGAGAGAGCCCCAGTGAAGACCCAGGTCATGCTGGAGTGATTATATCTCCCAGCTGGCTTATCTCAAGATCATCCAGAAAGAGTTAGCGGACTTGGCCAAGGAAAAGGAAGCATCTGCTGCCACTGTGACAAGCACTCAGATAAGCAGCAGGAAATGGATAAATGAATGAATGAACATTGGGTATTGTATACTTTTGTTGGTTTTTTAAGGTCACCAGTATCCACACTGTAAAACTCAATGAGTTAGTTGAACTCAAACCATTTGAGGAAACCGATTGCCTTAAACCATTTGAGTTTGCTAACTTAAATAAAATAATTTTCAAAAATTTAATTGTTAAAGTTTTAGTAACTTAACAATTTATAGTTAATTAAACTTATGTAAATCTAGTGTATGTTTTTCAATAAAAAAAAGTGACAAATAAATTTCTGCTTAAAATAATTTGCATTACATTTTGGATTACATTTTTTGATGCATTCTTTGGTTTACTTGTTGACAATAATCTGCTTTCTAAAAAAAAAAAAAAAATCTAAAAAGACTGCAAAAGAGTGAAAAATGCTAAATGGTAGCCTATGAACAGAACTTGCAGTTTTTCATAATGGCATAAATGTAGCAGATGCACTCTGTGTTATGTTGTTATGACTTTACACATTTAGTCCCCTCGGGACGTGAACTCACGATCCTTGGCTTGGGAGTTGGACTCTAACCAGAAGGCTAAAATCCAGGCTTCTGGCCTTGTGACCCGAGAATTCTTTTCAGCTGTTGGGAGTGAGGTTTACTAACTACATATGCACAGCGACACCTGCTGGCCTCCGTTACATAAACTCAATTAAAATGAGTGAATGGAATGCACTGGAAATACATCACCAACACTTAAATGCCCCAAAACTTTAAATGAACTTAAAAGAACTGAGTTGTTATGACAACAATTCATTTTTGAGTTTTAATTAATGGAAACGAGTGACTATAACTTTTTTCAAAGTTTGAGTTACATTAACTTAATTACTGTATTAAAATGTTTGGTTTAACAGTGCAGACGACTTGTAATTGGACAAAGTTAGCCAATTTGAACTTCATAGTTATGAATTTCTCAAACTAGTACCTTAGCAGATGACACTGGAATGAGTTTTTACTTCCATTAAAATTTTGCTTCTAAAATGTACAACCCCTGGCAAAAATTATGGAATCACCGGTCTCAGAGGATGTTCATTCAGTTGTATAATTTTGCAGAAAAAAAGCAGATCACAGACATGACACAAAACTAAAGTCATTTCAAATGGCAACTTTCTGGCTTTAAGAAACACTATAAGAAATCAAGAAAAAAAGATTGTGGCAGTCAGTAACGGTTACTTTTTTAGACCAAGCAGAGGAAAAAATATGGAATCACTCAATTCTGAGGAAAAAATTATGGAATCACCCTGTAAATTTTCATCCCCCAAATTAACACCTGCATCAAATCAGATCTGCTCATTGACATTGACCCTATGTGTCTTTTTGCAAGGAATGTTTTTGCAGTTTTTGCTCTATGGCAAGATGCATTATCATCTTGAAAAATGATTTCATCATCCCCAAACATCCTTTCAATTGTCCAAAATATCAACATAAACTTGTGCATTTATTGATGATGTAATGACAGCCATATCCACAGTGCCTTTACCTGACATGCAGCCCCATATCATCAATGACTGTGGAAATTTACATGTTCTCTTCAGGCAGTCATCTTTATAAATCTCATTGGAAAGGCACCAAACAAAAGTTCCAGCATCATCACCTTGCCCAATGCAGATTCGAGATTCATCACTGAATATGACTTTCATCCAGTCATCCACAGTCCACAATTGCTTTTCCTTAGCTCATTGTAACCTTGTTTTTTTCTGTTTAGGTGTTAATGATGCCTTTTGTTTAGCTTTTCTGTATGTAAATCCCATTTCCTTTAGGCGGTTTCTTACAGTTCGGTCACAGACGTTGACTCCAGTTTCCTCCCATTCGTTCCTCATTTGTTTTGTTGTACATTTTTCGATTTTTGAGACATATTGCTTTAAGTTTTCTGTCTTGACACTTTGTTGTCTTCCTTGGTCTACCAGTATGTTTGCCTTTAACAACCTTCCCATGTTGTTTGTATTTGGTCCAGAGTTTAGACACAGCTGACTGTGAACAACCAACATCTTTTGCAACATTGCGTGATGATTTACCCTCTTTTAAGAGTTTGATAATCCTCTCCTTTGTTTCAATTGACATCTCTCGTGTTGGAGCCATGATTCATGTCAGTCCACTTGGTGCAACAGCTCTCCAAGGTGTGATCACTCCTTTTTAGATGCAGACTAACGAGCAGATCTGATATGATGCAGGTGTTAGTTTTGGGAATGAAAATGTATAGGGTGATTCCATAATTTTTTCCTCAGAATTGAGTGATTCCATATTTTTTTCCTCTGCTTGGTCTAAAAAAGTAACCATTACTGACTGCCACAATCTTTTTTCTTGATTTCTTATAGTGTTTATTAAAGCCAGAAAGTTGCCATTTGAAATGACTTTAGTTTTGTGTCATGTCTGTGATCTGCTTTTTTTCTACAAAATTAAACAACTGAATGAATATCCTCTGAGGCCGGTGATTCCATAATTTTTGCCAGGGGTTGTATAACTGAGCCGTAAATGCTGACATCACTACTTGCGTCATAAAACCCTGACAAAAAGTTGTTGTATATTTAATCTTTCAGGGAAAAACATCCAAATTGAAGCAGAAACTCTGAGAGATTATTTAGCAGCGCTTCTTATTTCCATATGGTGTTCAAACCTCGTCCTGTTTTTGTGTAACAGTATGCCAGATGAAACGGTACGAGAGATGCCAGGACACGGGTTAAAACATTAATGGCGCTGCACTGTGATTCCTCCGCAGTAAGGCTAAAATTAGTGGCCATTGTGGCTGGTGGAGCCTTATTCAGCGGCAGCCAATCACCATTCATAAAGTCTTCTGGTCTGTAATTCCAGTCCCTGTGGGTTTGCCAGCCACAGCTTGGAGTTCATGCTCTAATACAGAAATGTTCCTTCCTCTCAGAGTCTGCTCATTTTATTGAGTTTCTGATCCCTGTCTGGTACTACACACACACACACACACACACACACACACCAGCTTGTGTAACTTGGCCATCAGACATTTTCCGTCTCCTCTTATTTCTCATGAATGACACAGATACATGCTTTAAATTTCCCCCCTTTTGGCTTGGAGTCTCTTCTGTCTGCTCTGCTAAAAATGACCCTACAGTCACTCACGCATGCAGTCATGCACATGTCCTAGAGGTGGAAGTCAAACTTGTGTTATTTTTAAATCAGGCGTTTTTCCTGTGTTTAGTGTAATGTTCCGCTTTATATCGCCGTGTGACAGTAAGAGTATGAAAACTGCAGTTTAACGCCTCAGGAGTGTAATTTAAGTTTTATCCCTGTGATTTAGGAAGGTTCCTTGGAAGTGATCAGAAGCAGGTCTCACACTCGCTGTCTGCCTTACACACCCTAGGACTTGTTGAGACTGACAGATTGACCCTTTGATATCCACTGAGTCAGAGCTAAAGGACTGCCTGCAGAACATTCCTGAAGGCAGGAGTCACCTGTAGAACACATCTCAAATAGGAATCTCTCTTACTCAAGCTTTTCTCTGACCTCTCTGTCTTTCAGTTGGGCTCCAATGAACAATTGTGTTGATTTTTGCATTTGGCGTAATTACATCCGCCAATAAATAATAAAATGACCTGTCTGTCTGTCTGTCTGTCTGTCTGTCTGTCTGTCTGTCTGTCTGACTGTTAGCAGGATTACGTCAAAACTACTGCACATATTTTGATGAAAGTTTCACCACAGATAGATATTAGGCCAAGGAATACCCCATTAAAAATGGGAGTTGATCTGGATCCAGATTCTCGATCAAGTTTCACTTTATATACAGTTTGAAGGATTACTGTTAGCAGGATTACATCAAAACTACTTCACGGATTCTCACCAACGTTTCACCAAGGATAGATATTAGGCCATGGAAGATGTCATTAAATTTTAGAGGTGATCTAGATCCGAATCCATATTCTGGATCGATCAAGATTTCTTTTTATATATGCTTGAAAGGATTACATCAAAACTACTTCATAGATTCTCACCAAATTTTATCCACAGAGAGATATTAGGGCATGGACCACTCCACTGAATTTTGGAGGTGATCCGGATCTAGATCCAGATCTGGATTCTGGATCAAGACTCACATTATATAGGTTTTGAAAGATTATGTCAAAACTACTGCACAGATTTTGATGAAATTTTCACCACAGATACATATTAGGCCAAGGAAGACCCCATTAAAAATGGGAGTTGCTCCAGATCCAGATTCTGGATCAAGTTTCACTTTATGTACAGTTTGAAGGATTACTGTTAGCAGGATTACATCAAAACTACTTCACAGATTCTCAGCAAATTTTAGGATAGATATTAGGCCATGGAAGACTTCATTAAATTTTAGAGGTGATCTAGATCCAAATCTATATTCTGGATCAAGATTTCTTTTTATATACGCTTGAAAGGATTACATCAAAACTACTTCATAGATTCTCACCAAATTTTATCCACAGATAGATATTAGGGCATGGACCACTCCACTGAATTTTGGAGGTGATCTGGATCTAGATCCAGATCTGGATTCTGGATCAAGACTCACATTATATAGGCTTCGAAGTAAAAAGTAAGTCTCTTCGGCTGTTCCCTTGTTTTGTACTCTGGGTCGCCACAGCAAATCCAAGGTGGATCTGCATGTTGAATTGGCTCAAATTTTAAGTAGAAAATGTTATAGCTGCTAGTTCCGAGTAAACATTTTTCAATTTTTCAATTTCAATTTATTTTCATTTATATAACACCAAATCACGAAAGAGTTGTTTCAAAATGCTTCACACAAGTAAGGTCTAACCTTACTAACCCCCAGAGCAGCAGTGGTAAGTAAAAACTCCCTCTGAGGAAGAAACCTCAAGCAGACCAGACTCAACGGGGTGACCCTCTGCTTGGGCCATGCTACAGACATAAATTATAGAACAATTCACAAAACAAATATATAATGCTGTTGGTGCACAGGACAGCACTTGACTTCCTTTTATGACTCTTTGTGCCTACGTCATGACATGACATACAGCTATTTTACTGATCAATAGAAATTTTAGATCATCTCACCTGGGCTCATCTGATCACATGTCCCTGCTTCTGATACCGGGATATGCGCCCCACAGTAAAGAAGTTTAAAACCTGGCCTGATGGTGCCTCACAGCAGCTGCAGGACTGTTTTGAAAATATGAACTTGAACATCTTCAAACACCAGGACCTGGAAGAGTAGACCTCCACCATACTCAGCTACATTGAATACTGTGTCCACACTGTCACAGTGAACAGGCGCATCCGGGTGTTCCCAAATCAGAAGCCTTGGATAACAAAATAAGTCCAGGCCCTACTGAAAGAGAGGAACATTGCTTTCAGGTCGGGGGATGAGACCCAGTACAGCACTACAAGAACCAACCTGAAAAGAGGCATCAGGGAGGCCAAGACAGCATACAGAAGAAAGATTAAGGACCACTTCACCAGTAACAACCCATGGCAGGTATGGCAAGGCATCCAACATATCACCAATTTCAGGTTCAACAATCTCACGGCAGCTGATGGTGACCTCCAACTGGTCAAGGAGCTGAATTACTTCTTCTGCCGCATTGAGGTAGAG
Source organism: Thalassophryne amazonica (assembly GCF_902500255.1). NCBI lineage: Eukaryota > Metazoa > Chordata > Actinopteri > Batrachoidiformes > Batrachoididae > Thalassophryne > Thalassophryne amazonica. Next base: position 118,734,344 of record NC_047105.1, read on the forward strand.
CCACCAAAGGTCAGTTTACATCCACAAGCCCCCAAAAGCCACATGGTGTACACACACGAAGTGAGGGGCACACTGTGGGTGGTGAACCCAAGGAAAGTTTCTGGATCAGATGGTGTGACTGGGAGGGTGCTGAGGGACTGTGGAGATCAACTGACTGGTGTTTTCACTGAGATATTCAACCAGTCACTGACTCAGTGCAAAATTCCACCCTGTTAAAGATGTCAACAATCATTCCCATACAAAAGAAGACCGCCATCAGCAGCCTCAATGACTACCGGCCAGTGGGCACTTACGCCCATCATTATGAAGTGTTTTGAGAAACTGGTCCAGAGTCACATCACAACAAGCCTGTCACCCACACTTGACCCACATCAGTTTGCATACAGAGCAAACTGGTCCACAGTGGATGTCGTGGCTACAGCCCTCCACATCACACTAACACACCTGGAACAGTGGGGGAGCTACGCCAGACTGCTTTTAACCCCTTAAGCCAGTGGTCTCCAAACTATTCCAGAACGGGCCGAGAGGGTGCAGGTTTTCTTTGCAGCCACTGACTTCAGCAGGTGATTTCACTGATGAACTCATCCCACCTGTTCAAAGGGATGTTAATCAGTGAAATCACCTGCTGAAGTCAGTGGCTGCAAAGAAAACCTGCACCCTCTCGGCCCTTTCTGGAATAGTCTGGAGACCACTGCCTTAAGCAATAGAGCTTATTTCACCAAAATCACATACCCATACATTATGATTCATTTCTCAGCTTGTACAAGGTGAAAAATGCAAAAGTTTGGAACAGCTAAAAGACAGGTCTTAGGGGATGTTGTGGATGCAAAAAAATTGAAAGTAAATAATACTGGGTAGGAGTAAATGAGGTTTTTTCCCAAAAAATGAATTCTTATTTATGTCTTTATTTGCTTGACATTTCAGCTGTAGTTAGTTGATATGTGATTGAAGTGGATACTTTTGTAGAGGAGACTTCGCTTGACATTTTGATGTATAATAAGTGTATGTTGGTGTCAGCATTGGTTAGTTATGAGTGTTCAAATGTTCCAAAACAGGGCAAGTCCCCAAATTTGGGGACTCTAGAGTTTAAGAGGTTAATACCATCATACCAAATAGACTGGTCAAAAAACATCTGGACTTAGGACTCAAGACATCTGCTGGATCAGTGACTTTCTCACAGACCTCCCTCAGTGAGTCAGAGTAGGACCCCATCTCTCCTCAGTATTGAGCCTCAGCACCAGCTCCCCCCAAGGCTGTGTGCTGAGCCCCCTGCTCTACACTCAGTACTTCCACAACTGCACCCCCACCCACCTGAGTAATGTCATCGTTAAGTGTGCTAAGAACACAACCGTGATGGGGCTCATCTTGGGAGGGGTAGAGACTGCATACCGGGAGGAGGTTTGGTGGATGACAATATGGTGTGAAGAGAACAACCTGATCCTCAACACCTTTAAGACCAAAGAAAGAGAAAGTAACTTTCAAGAGAAATAAACTGGACACTGAGCCAATCTGCATAAACAAAGAATACGAGGTGTATTAGATAAGAAACCGACACTTTTATTTATTTTTTTTAACTATATGGATTTGAATGACGTGCGATTACACCAATCATGCTTGAACCCTCGTGCGCATGCGTGAGTTTTTTCACGCGTGTCGGTGATGTCATTTCCCTGTGGGCAGGCCTTGAGTGAGATGTGGTCCCACCCTCTCGGCTGAATTCCTTTGTTTCACACACTGCTCGAGACGGCGGCGCGTTGCTTTATCAAAATTTTTTCTGGACCTGTGAGGAATATCCGAGTGGACACTATTCGAGAAATTTAGCTGGTTTTCGGTGAAAAGTTTAATGGCTGATGAGAGATTATGGGGTGTTTCTGTCGCTGTAAGGACTTCCCACGGAGCGGGACATCGCGCAGCGCTTCCAGGCACCGTCGTCGGCCTGTTTCGAGCTGAAAACATCCTAATTTAAGGCTTAATTCACCCAGGACGTGGTGAGAGAACAGAGAAGATTCAGAAGAGGCCGGCATGAGGACTTTATGCGGACATTCCACTGTTTAAGGACATTTTGTAATGAAAGACGTGCGCGCAAAAAACCTCTCGCATGCCCACGAGGGTTCAAGCATGTCTGATGTAATCACACGTGATTCAAATCCATATGGTTTTTGAAAAAAATAATAAGGTTGGATACTTTTCTAACAGACCTTGTATGTGGAGAGGGTCTTGGACTCACATTAAGGAGAACCTGACCTGGGCAGCAAACACCACTGCACTCCTGAGATAGGGCAACTGTACTTCTTGAGACTTCACAGGAAGCGCAAACTGTCAGAGAGGCTGTTGGTGTCTTTCTACAAGTGTTCCATCGAGTCAGTCATCAGCTATGGAATTACGCTGTGGTTCGCAGCTGCACTGCTGCTGAGAGGAAAGCACTCCAGAGGGTTATCAACATCACCCCAAAACTCACTGGCTGCCCTATCCCCTCTCTTGAGGTCATCTTCAGCACACACTGCCTCAGGAGAGCCCACAGCATTTTCAGACACTCATCCCACCCTGGTCATCACATGCTTGAACTGTTATCCTCAGAGAGATGCTTCAGAACCATCATATCCAAAACAAAACACACTGAACAGTTTTTACCCCAGAGCTGTCATTGCACCTGAAACCTGAAAATACTTGAACACTCAGTATATATTTGCAATATTCTGATGTGCAATACTCTTTAGTGTTAACTATATAGTTCTTGAAGTTTTTATTTTTAACTCATATTGTGTTTGTCTGTTATATATTTGTTTTGATCTCTAGTGTCTCTTAAACATCACTGAAATAAGAGGCTCTTCCTCAATATCGTTGTACTTTTGTGCAATGACAAAGCTATTCTATTCCATGTTTCTAGACCTATTGGTTGGGAAGATATGGCATAAATGTTGTTTTTCGTACCATGTTTTTGTGAACCTTCACCTTTGTCTGATCCAAAATTTAATCATTTAAAGATATCTGCTCAAGTAATGTTGCCACCAACTTGTTGAAAATCTGTCCAGCTATTATTTTATTTTATTTTTTTTCCTCTCAAACAGAGAACAAACAATACAGTAGAATTTTGAAGTTGGGAAATTAAACTTCCCTTAATAAGCAGTGTTTCCACAGTTACTTTGAAAAGTTACTTTATTAGGTACTTTATGCAGTTACTTCATTAGCAGCTTCACACAGTTACTTTAGCAGCAGCTGCCAACAACTTCAGCATTGGTAGCTGCTGAATGTAACTAAACTAGTAATCTAACTTGGTTACTTTTAAGATTAAGTGATCAGCAAAGTAATTAATAGTTACTTTTTTGAGTACTCAATCTTAAAAATAAAGTTTGATTACTAGTTGCTTTATTAGTTACATTCAGCAGCTGCCAACAAGTGCTAATGAAGTAACTGTATAAAGTAACTAATAAAGTAACTTTCGAAATGACTGTGGCAACACTGCTAATAAGACACAAAGAGAGTTTCACTTAGAACTATGACAAAACCAGCCTCACAGCTCTGCAATACTGTTGGATTAAAATATACAAAAATAGGGATGTCATCCAACTACTCCTCGAGGAGGTGGGCCAGACCAAGCAGCCGGAACTACCAGGAAGAAGAAGAAGAAGAAGAAGAAGAAGAAGAAGAAGAAGAAGAAGAAGAAGAAGAAGAAGAAGAAGAAGAAAAACTCACCTTGCAACCGTTGTACTTAGCGTCTAAGCTACCTTCATTGTCCAACATACCACATGCATACTGGCTGTAAATATCGCTCATGGTTCCCAGGGGGAACGCTCACCCAGTATCATGACTTCAGCTTCTTGGCCTTATCGGTCATCTATATCACGATAAACGGCATAGTCCTTGCGTGTGTGAATATCAGTGACAACAAGCGGCAAGTTCCTCTTGTCCTGATAAGATGATCTACCCGTCGAGAGAATCTCCACATGCACACACAACCTCGGACTACCCTGGACTTTAACACCTCCTACCGTCGAGTTTATCTACCTCTCTTTACAGGCAATGGCGCATACGCATCTCCCCGTCATCTAACAACAATATTCTGCTTTTAAGACAGTGTGTGTACAACAACATAACTGTCAAATTGAAAAGACATACTACTGTATATGTATGTAAAGACAAAACTTGCGTGGGTTTTCTACTTTACTTCGGTGGGTGAGCTCAACTCGACGGATGAGGTGCGGATGCGAGGTGGAGGTCATCTCGAGGGCACACGGTCACTCCTCGAGATGAGCTCCACCACCGAAGAAAACCCATGTAAGTTTTGTGTTTACATAAAAATATAGTAATAAGTGTTTTTTTCATTTATTCATTCATGTCAATTTGCGGGGAGATCAACTCGATAGGGCAGCTCATCTTGACAGAACACTACCTCGGTAAACTTTGGCCGTCTTTGGCCGAAGTATACTCGCTACCTAGCGGGCATGCCGGGTCTTGCACCAGCTGTACTGCAGTCAATGAAATTCACCAAAAAAAAAAAATTCAAAAATTGATGCGAGCGGATTTCGGCATGCGGGCGGGGATGATAAACTGTTTTTATTAATAGGACCCAATCTACCCAAATTAAATACAGTATTTCAAACTGCTTCAAAAGTTCTAAACTATTCCTCACATATATCCTGTAAATGAATGAATAAGTCCACCTCTTTTACTTTGTTAACAAGGATAACTGAAAAAGTATAAATGCCCTCATCTTGTTTTCAAACGCTGTGTGCAAGTAGGCCCTTTAAAAAGCTTTGCCAGTGAAACAGTAGAGGCCAGGAAACCTGATCTGCCTATTTCAGCTGTGAGCCAGAGGAGCAGTGCTATTATTTATTTAGCTCAGGGAGTCAGACTGCCAGCGGAGGCAGGTGACCGCGTGACCGCGTGTCCGCGTGTCTGCGTGTCTGTGTCCTGTGCTCCCGGCTGCCTCTTTACCTCCTACAGGAGTCCAAGCACAGTACCCCCGCTCAAAACCGACAACAAGTCAGAGTCTTGCTGAGCAGCCTGAAGACTGTTCCAGCCCTGTGCAACTTCCTGGCAAGTGAGCAAACGCAGCCAATCAGAGCTGGTGGGTTTGTCAGTTGCATCGTCTGGTGCATCATCTAGAGATCTTCTCTGTGATGCCTTCTGCTGTGTGAGATCTGGTTTTCTGCGGGATCCGGACTCTATAAAGGTAAAGTCATCACTGTCAAATTGGAAGACTACCCTCCGTATGTCTGTAAACGGAACAGAGCTCAACCATTGGCCAGTTCTGTCTGACAGCTCCTCCCTCTGCAGCTGGTTAGGAGCAGCAGGAGTACCTGAGGAGGAGCTGCTCTACCGTAACACACCTGAGTCACACGGGACACAGAGAAGAGCAAAGATCGGACACGGAGTCGGAGGAGGCGGCTGATCTCACCGTCGGTGAGTCTGGGTCACATTTCAAGCTATGCAGATATATTTCCAAAAATCACATGAATCACTCAGTGGCTGGAAAAACTGTGTGCTCCGCTTCTATCAGTCACTGAACCTGGAATCTGTGTTGGATTCACCAAAGTTGCCTCTCTCCTTATTCCCCACCAATTTAACACTGTGTGTTTAATACGCAGTGGATTCTCTTCATCCTGATTACCTCTGTCAGATCTGGGCTTCAACCTCACTGCCTTCTTTCAAATCTAATTTGCCTTGACTATAAATCAATGCAGGGACAATTCCGGCTGTAGGTCAATGAGGAATTGTTTGTACCTTTTAGTGTCCCCCTTTTTTTCTTCAGCTTTTATATTTCATGCCTTCTATTTTTTTTAAGTTGAACACCAAAGGTCTACCTACTGTATGACAAAGTTGATTGTAATTAGCCGTTATAAATATTTCAGCATTGCAGTTTCTTATTTCCACATGTAATTTGATTCATGTGAGGGGTGTGCAATAACACTTTCTTTTTGATGTGATACTGAGACCAGTATCAGCCTGAAAAACTCAGGATGTTCATGTGCGTATGTGAGACTTTAAACAGTAATAAACAAAACACTTTTTTTAAAATTAGATGAACTGCTAATGGTCCAACATTTTTCTTTTATTCCAACGCATTAGAAATGTAACAGTTTGGCTTTGGACCCCAACACAGAGAACCACAATGAAAGTCAAACAAAAACAGGATATATTAAGCGATAAGATCAATTCAAAAATAGTCCTGATAAAGCAGTAGACAAAACAGTTCTGGCACATGGGTCCAACAGGTAGCAGTCTCGCCACTTGAGAAAGTGTGTTGTATTGTCAACCCAGTGTCACTTTTTGTTGTTGTTGTTGTTGTTGTTGTTTGTTTGTTTCGTTTTTTTTTTTTTTCGTGCTCCTGTCACAAAATGACTCAGATTTTTGTGACAGGTTTTTTTAACTCACTATTACTAAACGTACTCCTAACCCCAACCCTAACCCTAACCATAACCAACCCCAACTCCTCTGCTTCACTTTTAATTTCTTGCAGCCATCATGGAATGTATTAGAATGAATTCATGCTCCCATTATGAAAATGTGGCGCTTTTTGTGACAATATCACGAACCAATAGATTAATGTACGAGGTCTATTAGAAAAGTATCCGCCCTTATTATTTTTTTCAAAAACCATATGGATTTGAATCACGTGTGATTACATCAGACATGCTTGAACCCTCGTGGGCATGCGAGAGTTTTTTCACGCCTGTCGGTTACGTCATTCACCTGTGGGCAGTCTTTGAGTGAGGAGTCGCCCACCCTCTCGTCGATTTTTTCATTGTTTAGGAATGGCTCAGAGACTGCTGCTTTGTTTGATAAAAAATTTTTCAAAACCTGTAAGGCACAACTGAGTGGACATCATTCAATAAATTCAGCTGGTTTTCGGTAAAAATTTTAACGGCTGATGAGAGATTTTGGTCTGGTAGTGTCGCTTTAAGGACAGCCCACGGTGCCTGGCGGTGATCTGCGCTTCGAGGCGGCAGCGTCTCGCCGTTTCAAGTTGAAAACTTCCACATTTCAGGCTCTGTTGACCCAGGAAGTCGTCAGAGAACAGAGAACTTTCAGAAGAAGTCGGCATGAGGAGTTTATTCGGACATTCCATTGTTAACAGACATTTTGTAATGAAAGAACGTGCGGGCAGAGTCGCATGTCGGGCCGGACCCGACCGCGCGGGGTTGCGATAGGAAAAACACCTCCGTGTTGGAAACCTTAACGGGCAAGTTGGAACATGCCCAAGCTGTTAAACAATTTCTCAGTTACTCACTTGTTGAAAGCCATCAAAAGCTGCCTGAATTTTACAAATGGTTTTCAACATGGAGGTGTTTTTCCTGTCGCGGCGCACACAGATTCGCTGAGTCATCATGGAAACGACTCGGCGAATTTGCGCGCACGTCTTTCATTACAAAATGTCCTTAAACAGTGGAATGTCCGCATAAAGTCCTCATGCCGGCCTCTTCTGAATCTTCTTTGTTCTCTCACGACGTCCTGGGTGAATTAAGCCTTAAATTAGGATGTTTTCAGGTCGAAACAGGCCGACGACGGCGCCTGGAAGCGCTGCGCGACGTCCCGCTCCATGGGAAGTCCTTACAGTGACAGAAACACCCCATAATCTCTCATCAGCCATTAAACTTTTCACCGAAAACCAGTTAAATTTCTCGAATAGTGTCCACTCGGATATTCCTCACAGGTCCAGAAAAAATTTTGATAAAGCAACGCGCGCCGTCTCGAGCAGCGTGTGAAACAAAGGAATTCAGCCGAGAGGGCTGAACCACATCTCACTCAAGGCCTGCCCACAGGGAAATGACATCACCGACACGCGTGAAAAAACTCACGCATGCGCACGAGGGTTCAAGCATGATTGGTGTAATCGCACGTCATTCAAATCCATATAGTTAAAAAAAAATAAAAGTGTCGGTTTCTTATCTAATACACCTCGTATATTTTGTGCTGCTGAATCACCACATGCCATGAGATATGGTAGTGTATTGTAGTGTATTGTTTAAAGACTAGATCATCCTGGTACCATTCGACTCACTAGTATGGTAACGAGCTAGAGTCTATTCACTTACTTGGTCTCATCTCAAAGTGAAGCAAATCTGCTAGGTGTTGTCTCGGAATTGAAAGCAATTGTACTACCTTGACTTGGTATTGGACTATAATAAGTCTGTACTGTAAATGGATTAAAAATTTTAATAACAAAATGAATGAATAAGATCACACTGTGCTGACTGGTGCTATATTTTTTGTGTTACATGGTGCTCAGCGCCTCACAGAGGAAAAAAAACCCAAAAGGTCATATAATGAGGAAAAACCAGTTAGGTGGTCATTAAATCTGATTAACCAGATCAATCCATAAAGCAACCTTTGCTGGTGTATAATACAAGATGCATATTTGAGTGTGTGTGTGTGTGTGTGTGTGTGTGTGTGTGTGTGTGTGTGTGTGTGTGTGTGTGTGTGTGTGTGTGTGTGTGTGTGTGTGTGTGTGTGTGTGTGTGTGTGTTTGGTCATTGCAACAGGAGCAGTGGTGCAGACCATTTATAATGAAACTAGCGTTTTGCCCGTGGGGATCCACGGGCTCTAGATTGGGTAATGTTTATAAAATAGGTAGGTGACATTTTTGCGGTAAGGGTGGTAATAAATTAAGCAAAGCTTGTATAATGAGTTGGAATGGTATGTGAGTCCAGAATGTTTTTAGAACCTTAGACCTCAACAAATTATAGCAGAACTCAACCCTTTTACCTTTATATTTCCTGTTAATTATATATTTTTTATGCTAATTTACTGTATTAATGTATTTATAAATTGCTTGTGTTTTCACTTTCTTCTGTCATCCATGTATTTTTAACGTATTTACAATTATATTATGTACTTACATTGAATGCAAAATCACTTGCCAAACTCATGCTTTTAATATAAAGATGACTTACTGTCCCTTGCTGGAATGGCATGAGTCCAGAAAGTAGTCAGCAACACGCAGGTGGTTTTAATTTGACAAACAAAGACAGTGGCTGACAATATTTAAACCAGTAAACATTTCACTCATGGTACCAACATGAAACATAAGTTACTCATGGTAATACAACATGAGACTTATCTAAACTGGCACGCACGCGCACACACACGCACAGCTGCTGTAAGCAGGTGGTTTTATTTAATTTGACAAACAAAAACAGTGGTTGAAGACAGTGAAACCACTAAACATTTCACTCATGGTCCCAACATGAAACGTAAGTTACTCATGGTAATAGCAACATGAGACTTATCTAAACTGGAACACACACGCACGCACACACACACACATGCACATGCACATGCACATGCACATGCACATGCACAGCTGCTGTAAGCAGGTGGTTTTATTTCATTTGACAAACAAAAACAGTTGTTGAAGACATTGAAACCACTAAACATTTCAGTCATGGTACCAACATGAAACTTAAGTCACTCATGGTAACAGCAACATGAGTAAACCAACAGAGCTACAAAAACACAAGAAATCAATTATACTAACAACACTGTTAAATTAACATAAACCACAATAATATTTACAACCTCAAAACCCCAAATTCCCATGGTGCATTGCAGCACAGCATCCATTGTTTATTGGTTTGCTAAAATTGCAAATTTCTCCAAAAATATTTGTCCTGTCAGCTTTCCGTTTTTGCAGCATTCTTTCTTGACCCAAAATACATAAGCTCACCAAAACAGCAAATATCAGCTGTCCCCAGTTTTTGCGTGATCAAAGCCATGCACATGCACGCGCACACAAAGGCCACTTGGCTATTATAATGTAGATTGAATTAAGTAAATTCTTGGCTTCCCCTTTCTGTCTCTTTCATTGATCATGTTGGTATGCCACACACTGTGCGCAGAATGCTCTCTAAGTAGATTTTGACTGCTTCATTTCAAATCCATTGGTGGTTGTGCACAAACGAAAAATTACAAACTGTGTCATCATCCAAATACTTATGGAACTGACAAAAGATGCATGCAGAACGTCACATGGATCCATTTTAGTGTCTGCAGCATCAGTGGACTAAGCCATAATGTTTCTGTGTGTGTGTGTGTGTGTGTGTGTGTGTGTGTGTGTGTGTGTGTGTGTGTGTGTGTGTGTGTGTGTGTGTGTGTGTGTGTGTGTGTGTGTGTGTGTGTGTGTGTGTGTGTGTGTGTGTTTGGTTAACTCAGCACTTGCTTGAATGTAGTTATAATTGCTTTAAATCACCATGACTCATAAATGTCACTATAATAACTTTAATATTATTATTGTAGCTCAGGCTACTGCTGCGTTGAGTCCTTTTTAATCACTGTCAGGTGTTATAATTAGCACACTTGGAGGCTCAGCGTGACCCATGGATTGGTCAGTAATGGCCGCAGGGCGTCTTAGAGGTCAGGGACGCAGCCGTCACCTGAGGTCCTTTCACTCATTTATGCGTTTCAATAACGCAGAGCTCATCCAACATTAATGGCAGCTGTGACCCTGAGTGCACTCAGCCTGCACAGCCTCTGACCCCTGGCTGTCAGCATCCAGCGGGTTCCGGTCCCGCTGCACTGAAGCCTGATGTTCCTCTCACTCTGATGCTCCATGCTATCCGCTAATGGCACTGTAATGGATTAGACGATGGCTAGCGCTAATAATCTATTGGCCAAATTCACCGTAACCTTTCTCTTCTAAAGTGTTTTTGTCAGGGTGGCATCAAAAAGTCCAGTCTTTTGTTCTCACGATGGGTTCAGTCAGCACTGTTGCAGAGTTTGCTGAACAGCTAGACATAGTACTCACCAGTCTGCAGGGGCGTGTTCAGACTGAGTTGACTGGGGTGGGGTTAATGGGATCACTGATTTATGCATGGATGGCATAATGTTTGATGGCATAAAAAATAACAAACACACATCACATTAGATTATTTGCTGTAAAAAACTACAAAATAACAGTCAAATTTAAAACCTGTCTCCCATGACGAATTTTCATGACCTGATTGTCAAAATTTTTGCCATTAAAAAATATGTATTTTTTTTTAATCAGATGCTCAATTAGGGCCTGAAACCAGGTCTTAAAGTGGTAAAAGTAGTGTTTTGAATATTGTGAGCAAATGGGAAAGTTTTAAACATGTTTTTAAAAAATTGTGTGATAAATCATGATTCCAAAAAAAAAAAAAAGTGAATAATCTGAATTAATTGGTACATATCAGGGGTAATCTTGTGTTACAGCAGGTGAAAGTAGACAGTCAGGTTCAATATGTTCCCGTTCTCTGAGCCAAGGGTTCCTTCTGATCCTCTTCTGCAAATTAAAACCCATGAAAGGCATGTTGCACTCTTCAACAGAAGACATTTTTGAGATTGTAACATAAAATTGAGCTTTTTGGGGAAAAAGGGGAAAACACAGTAAGAAGTAGCATTATGTGTATGCACTGGCTAATAAACAACAACAAAAAAATCATATAATAATTGTATGTAACTGTAATGGACAATCAGTTACAGTCATATGTATTAAGATATAATATAGGTAATAGTAAAAACTGTGATTACATATAAATTTTGCCTATGATATAGAAAAAAAAACAGACTTCCTCCATTTTTTGAAATCAGGACGACACCAACCCAGATGACCAAAATCACATAATGACTAACGTATCACTACACATACAGTTACAATGTAACTCAACATTTCTCACCAAAGACTTAAATCTAAGTCCCACATCTGACTGGACAGATAACCAATTAGTCAATTAAAATAGCACCTGGGGGGGGGGAATCAGACCCACCCACCTATGCCAAAGGTACTATGAATGATATTTCTGAAACTAGATGTCACACTGGCACAGTGCTTCTCAATTATTTTCTGTTACGCCCCCTCAGGAAGAAGAAAACATTCCCCCTCCACTCTCTGCCGTGACTATAAATAATATTTTATAACATTTGTCCATTTTATAACATTTGACTAATTGCCATTACATCAAATCAATAAATAATAATAAATTCAAATTGATCAGAACACGTACTCAGGTGCACAATATATAAACCACTTTAACAGACAAAGCAAAAATGAATAAAACAATTTGTGCTGATTTTTTTAGGATTATTTTTTGTGATTTTTATTTATTTATTTATTTTTTATTAGTTTTTATTTTTACAGCACTTGTGTCATCCAGCCTGACAGAGACCATGTCTACTGCTGCTCAGCTCCTCTCCTATGGTGCTATGATTCTAACAGTGCTCGCAGGTTTACTGGAGCAGGATTCACAAAGCAGGATGACTACTGGCAATATTCGGCATGTTTTTGCTGAAAAAACTCAAGCAGCTTATCTGCGTGATTGGGGTGTAATGTCTTTAAGTGGCACCTTAATTTATTTGGCTTCATGCTGTCCGCTGCCAACATTTTAAGACACAGTGGTCTTTCCTCGTCTCCCACCATAGTGCGAAAAAAAATGCCCTACATAGAGCTGCGATCCATTATGCTAGAGTCCTCAATACTCCCTGCGCACACTCTGACAATGAGGGCGCCACTGCCACCTACTGTAGTGGATGTCCAATTACACTTTTTTCTAGTACGGGAAAAAAGCATGTTCCACACGGTCACGTGCCCCCCCGGCATCTCACCGTATCGCCCCACTATTTGATAAGGACTGCACTAGTGCTACATATCAGGATGTAAATGGTGTAAATCCCTCCTCACATGTACTAAACATGCATGTGGAAATCACATTGAATGTGCACACCTGGCCAGACAAAGAACGTAAGCAGGGGATAGAAAAGCTCAGGAACAGAGGGAGTGCTGCTTCATCTCTGCACAGGATACAATGAAGCCATTAAATATGTACTTGGGAAATGCACAAGTGTTGGCTTCTGTATTAATGTTAGAGTTAGTGGTGTTCTGAAGAATCCACTTCATGATGTCACAATAATGATTAGCTATCCTGCTCTCTGTTACTTATGTGTGAGAATGTTCTTTAATGAGTTATGAAATGACGACATCAGACTGTGAGCTGAAATGTCAATAAGTTATTGTCCCCTTTGTCTTGGACCCATCCATAAGTTTCATTTCCTTTCTCCTGCCTCCTGCTTACTTTTAAGAGCTTATGTGATCAATCAGTTAGGAGCAGAGAAAGAAAGTTCAATCAATTTCTGCTCATTTTCAATTTCTGCCTATTTTCATTTTGACTAGTGTGATACATTGACACTGGGTCTCATGCAAGAACATTACAAAAATTTCTTACTTCTTTCATACAAAGTGCTGGTAGGTGTGTACCACGGTCAGATAGAGCAAATGTTCCTAACTACAAATAACTGTGTATAACACCTTTCTGTAAATCAGTGCACATTCATGAGGATTATACATTAGAATAAAAAAATACTTAAGTAATGCCATATTAAGATTTTTGGCCTGCCCCATATGTTCATTCACAAAAATGGCTTTGAATATGGAACACCGTATGTTGTTGTTGTCCATTCGGCTGCTCCTGTTTGTTTGGGGTCACCACAACAGATACATCCAGATGTGCATTGGTATTTGGCACACGTTTTACACTGGATGCCCTTCCTGATGCAACTCCAGTTTTGCCTGGAGAAACACACTTTGGAACAGCTGGTGTTCCAAAGAGGTCTCCCATCCAAGTACTAACCAGGTCCTGCAATGCTTCACTTCTGAGATCTGACGGGATCAGGCTGACACAGAGCAGACCGGCTGCGAATCTGGAACAACATATAAGTAGTGGAATTAAGGTACCTGCCAAAGGCAGGAAATGAGGAAAAATAATGAGTGTCATTAACTCTCTGGGGCCGACGCTGTCGTATACGACGGCTGAGACTAAGCTTTACTAAATTATAAATAACTTTTTAATGATATGAGATAGAAACTTGCCTTTTTTTGCTGAAAAGTTAACTCTCCGGACTTTCGAGCCACCATCCACCATCTTTATAGTCCTCATAGAAGCTGTGTGATGATGTGAGCAATGTGAGTGTCCAATCGGAATTGGTTCACCGTCACATGGCTTTCTAAAATCCAATTGTACGGCAGATTCACCTCACGTGACACACCAAAGATTGCTTTTAGGAGTGATGTGTTACTAGTTGGCCCATTTGGATAGCCCCCTGGCTGCTCCAATGCACCCTGCGCCATTACGCACAGCGAAAGTGAAAGTGAGCAGACAGCGCAGATGGAGAGCCTCTCATACAATCTCACGTGCTCAATCAGTGTGTGAGTATCATAACTGCTCGACTACTTTTCCTGTGAATGTTAGTGGATAAGCCTGTGGCAAGCTCTCTCACTCCAGCGTAAAGCACTGTTTACTATATCAATGGAGCGAAGGGGGGAGGGGCCACTCCTCAAACTGAATGAGCCTCGAAGTGTGAATGTTGCTTTCAGAGCAGGAAAGAACAAACACATAGTCAACTTCATCGAAGGAGAAGTTTGTGATGTGACCTTTGTGTAATACCAGACAGAAATTGCTTTGAGATGAAGACAAACAAAATGCATAGACCATTTTTTAGATATTGTTCAAAATGTGCATTTGTGTTTATTGTTTGAACCTTTTTGTTGTGCAGTCTTTCACACAAGAGCCCAAATTACCTTTATAAAGTGTCAAAACAGTTGTTTATTATAGTTTGCTGTGTGTTTTGAATAAATGTGTATGGAAAATTATTTTCTGCTTTACTTTTTCCTTTCTTATTTCTGATTGTAAACATTTTTTTTCCTTATAAAACACAACTATAGCATATATATTTTGAAAGTACAGGTTGTCCTGAAAAAGAGACATAAAACTTGATTGTGGGATGCAGGGAGAGCTGTTAACAGCAATAATAAAACATTTATGCCAGGCGAGTGAACTGTCCAAAAAAATGCCCTCGGACCCCAGAGCATTAATGTAATATCACCGGAGAGTCATACTGTCATTGTAGCAAGGAAGAAATTGTTTGACGTGAAAATAGCTTGAAAACACATCACACTGCAGCATGGCAATCAAGGACTGCAGTGGCAGAGGGTCAAAGGAAAGTCTCCATCATGAAGATGCACAAAACGATATGTACCATAAGTGGCCTTAGAGATAAGGTAATTATAGAGAAAAATATAACATCATTGTAATTATGTATGAAGTATAATTTATTTAGGAATTTCATGCTAAAACTGCTCCAAGTAATGAAATATGCAATCAGTTATTGAACAACTTAAGTTCTGATGATAGAAGACAGGCCTAGTCCACTTTGTTTATTCAAAAACTACAGTAGGTTCTCTTAAATAAGCCATTTATAAGTGAATCTGTTTGTCCGAGTGGTTCTAGTTGGATATACGAGAGAACAAAGATAGAGGAACATGCTGTCAGTGTGGCCAGTGGTGTTTCAGTCAGTGCCAGATGTCATTTTTGGTTCTTTGACCTTTTATGAAATAGTCTAATAGCCACTCAGTCCAAGCCTTAGTTAGTCCAGCTGTGAATTCCAAGAGGTCTTGCCAGGTAAAACCCATTTCTCCAGAATTAGGGGACACAAATATGCTTGTGTTATTACAGGCAGAATGTTAACAGAAAACCTGAACTGAGCTTGGCATTATTTTGTACTGATGCACGCAGATAAGTTTAAAAGTGGGCGATATTATACATATTTTCAGCAATCTATTAAAGGGAGTAAGAATTCATAAAGACATACATATAAAGTTTGTAGCCAGAATAACTTCACAGTCACTGAGATTTTCAGGTCTGAAAGAAATTACATCTTTTTGCGTCTGCATCTTTAAATGGAAAAGAGCTGCTACTGCTGCTGCTGGCCACACCCCTCTTTCAGAGCTTGAGTGCAGATGTGATCTGACAGAAGTTTAAAAGGCCTAAACTTTTCTGACCCAAAACCTTTGCACTACATGCACACATACAGAATTGTTAGGGTTGAACCCAAAGAAACATTGTTACACTTGTTTTGAATGAATGTAATAAGTTCAAGTAAAATGTCAGGGTGCGGAGATGAATACTTGACATAGAACTGTGGAACTTCAAGGCTGTTTAATACCAAGTCAAGTCAAGTCTGGGAGCATGCACTAGTGCTGCGCTTTGATGCATCCACAATGCCATAGAACACAAACCTTTGAATATGCATGTTGGCCTTTAATCCTGATTACTAATCATTGGTCCTCATCAGTAACCTTTGATACTGGTCCGTTACCTTTGATTATGTGTTGACCTTTGATCCTGATTGCTGATCTTTGATCTTGATTACTGATATTTGATTCTTGATCACTCATATTTCATCCTGATTATTGATCTTTGATCGTGATTACTGATATTTGATCCAATTCACTGTTCCATGATCCTTGATCACTCATATTTTATCCTGATTATTGATCTTTGATCTTGATTACTGATATTTGATCCAATTCACTGTTCCATGATCCTTGATCACTCATATTTGATTCTTGATCACTCATATTTCATCCTGATTATTATTCTTTGATCCTTATTACTGATCTTTGATCTTGATTACTGAAAGTTTATCTAATTCACGCTTCCATGATCTTTGATCACACATATTTCATCCCGATTACTAATCTTTGATCTTGATTACTGACTTTGATTGATATTTAAGAACCATTACAAAGCACTTCATATCATAAGTAAAACACTTAAGCAACCAGCATTAAGAAGATAAACTAAGTATTACAGACATTAATTAATAAAACAGAGTCCAGCAAATTGTTGCAAATTGAAAATGAACTCTGCTATCTTACGTTCAGGAAGCCAATGTAGAGAGACTACTAAAAGCAAAAATACTGTAAATTTTACAGTATTTTGGCTGAAAGTGATTTACTACCAAATTGACAGCAGTTTATTTAATTTACTTTTTTTTACAGTGTGAGATGACAGATTATCTTCTTGATAATCTGTCATCTCACACTGGTACAGTGAAAGAGAAGTCAGGAAACCTGAGGAGACAGAGGTTAAAATTCATTTTTTTAATTGCTGACAACTAAGGTGTCAGTAATTTACTGTAAAATCTACAGCATTTTTTTTTTTTTTTTACAGTGTGATCAAACTTCATGGTCCTCCTACGTCCTCCAGCAGCTTATTTTTAAACCTCTGACGACTTCTGACGTGTCATAATATAGCAGACAAGGAAACAAAATGTTGCAGTGTGTGATGTTAAAAGGTAAATAAAGCTGATTTTTGCTTGATGTGCACTCCCTCAGTGTGCTTTGGCGAGCAGTCGGAGGAAGAGGAGGAGGAGCCACTGTGATTGGGGGGGCAGGTGGTGGACCCCTGCTAATTACTGACCAGGGCCGTTTGCACAGTCAGTGGTCCCCACACACCCATCTGTCTTCTTCTGGTCAGAATCAAAAGCCTTTTAATATCTGATTAGTGTGTAATGTTGCTCTGTGGTCAGAGGTGTGGTTTAATCTCTCAGATATGATTAAAATCAGTTTTTGGATTTAAAAGCCACAGAACACAGGAGGGCTGTAATATTTTGGCACTTACATGTTCATACTGGTCATTTTGTGATTTCTTCTCTCTGTTTTACTCCCCAGAGGTGTCTGTTTGATGGACTGTGCAGATAAAGTCTTTGATGATGCTTTATAGAGATGAGGTTTTGGAAATCCACAGCACATTATCCCCCGCCGACGATACAATAATGGACATCAGAGACATAATAGATGCGCGTGTGATTGTCTGCCGCTATCTGTGATATCTTCTTTATGCTGGATTTGTTTTATGTTAACATTACCGTCGCCATTTCAGGTTTGAAAACAACAATTCCTGTAAGAGCTGCTGTCACATTGTTGTGGTGTTCCTTCATCACAGCGTCTTTCATCTGATCCAACGTTGCGGCGTTCGGAGCTCTGTATGTACTGTACGAACTCCCTTTGAGAAAAGCTTTTGTCAAAATGTTTCTTTTTGCTGATTCTTTTCAGCTCTTTACTAACTTTGCAGTTTTCCAGCTTTGCTAAGAAAAGTTTAAAAAAAAAAGTCAACGAGTCTTTTTGTAGCATTTTGAATGATGTTGTTTTGATATATGACTTGTGCCTGAAAAATGACACATCATGAAATGTTTAAAAGATATGTTTTTGTGTGGCATGTACCACAAAATAGCTCATAATATCTGTTTGAAAAGCTCAAATGCAATGGCGAATGTTTTCACACAACAACTAAAGTCCAGGCAAACAAACCTGAACTGGTGGTTTGAGTCAGTTCCAGTTGTGTTGCAGTTATGGACTGCCTGTGGTTCAGTCAGCATCAGGTCAGGTCAGGGATTCGTGTGCTGATGCGGCACATGACCGCATCCATCACACCTGAGTTCTGGATGGAAACTACACAGACAACCAACCTGTCCATCCCAGCTTTAGCTGCAGTGATGAATCTATTGTTCCATCCATCCATTTTCTATACCCACTTACTCCAGTTAAGGGTCATGGAGGGGATGGAGCCTATCCCAGCAGTCATAGGGCATGAGGCGGGACAGGGCACCTGTCTACTGCAGTGCAGATTAAGTCTAAATTTCATATGTTTGGTCTCCAAGTTTGTGAGCTATATTTTATTTGCTGATGACATGACTGTGTTTTGTAGTGGTGATCATTTGGGACAGGTTCTGGACACGATGGAGAGGGAACTACAGAGGTTTAAGGAATGGTTTAATTCTAACAAATTGTCGCTTCATTTTGGTAAAACAAAGTGCATCATATTTGGTAATAAGCCCAGGAACGCATGTAGAAATTTACGAATACAAGATGATTGAACTAAACTTCAAAATGAAACTAAATTTCTTGGGGTCTTTACTGACGATAAATTCATTTTGGACAACACATATAAATTGTGTTAAATGTTAAATGTCAAAGATCATTGCCATTTTGTATAAAGCACAAGACTTCCTCCCCCAATGTTCATTAGTTAATTTATATCATTCTTTACGTGTTGCATACATGACTTACTCTACTGATGTTTGAGGAACTACCTATAAATCTAACACAAATTTTATATTTTTAATTCAAAAGAAAGCTGTAACAATTATCAGTAAGAAAACTTATCGTGAGCCAACAAATCCTTTGTTTGCCCGTTTGCTTATTTTGAAATATTGGGACTTGATTGATTACATTATAGTACAAATCATGTTCAAAGTGAAAAATAGACTTCTGCCATGGCACGTCCAGGACCTGTTTGGAATGAGGGAGTCCAGCTACAACTTACGAGGAACATTATTATTTCAGAAATCAAAGATTCTAACAACCGTAATAAGTCATTGTATTTCTGTTAAGGGTGTAAATATTTGGAATAATTACCCAGATAATATAAAATCATTTGGTAGCTTGGTTGGTTTTAAAAGGCTCTATAAAAATTATTTGATTAATCACTATGGCACTGCTGCTTGCATGTTTGTGGTTTTTCTTTCTGCTCAGATTCCAACTCATGGATTAATGTATACTTTGTATTAGTTATGTTGGGTATATGTATAATTTTATATACATATGGATAAATTTTATTTTTGGTTAATAGGGTAGGCGTTTACAAGCTCTCCTTCTTGCCTATACCCTTTCGGGCACATGGGTGCATTGATGAATTATTTTCTTTGTCTCTTTTGTTGTGAGTTTTTTGTTGTTGTTGTTCTGGACCTATGTGTGCTGAATAAATTAATTCACTCATTCATTCATTCAAACTTAAGATGCACTTATTTTCCCTTTGTATAGCTAGCATACTGACATAGTATGCTACTATGCTTTCTACCCTTTTACATTCATTTTATTAGTAAACAGAGTGGGTCGCAGCCTCAACTTTATTTTAAGTCTGGGTCTGTTAGTGAAGCTTAGGGCTAATGGCCGGCAATCACCTCAGTATTTATTCTGTTTTTCTTGTTGCTTAATGTTGACAAAGTATACCTCATTTGTTGTCTTTCTGCTGCCTGATTCTGTTTGCTTTTTTCTCTGTTTGAGGTGTGGCTCCATCCAGAGGTGGGAGTTGTTGTCTTCTTCTGCAGGCCTCCTGTCCTGGACACCACCATGGAGTCCTAAAATTTCTTGTATATTTCTATTGTCAAGTGTGTCTGTAGCATGGCCCAAGCAGTGGCTCACCCTTTTGAGTCTGGTCTGCTTGAGATTTCTTCCTCAAATCCTAAGAGGGAGTTTTTCCTTACCACTGTTGCCTGTGTGCTTGCTCTGGGGGTTGGTAATGTTCAACCTTACTTGTGTGAAGAGCCTTGAGGCAACTTTGGCAGTATATAAATGAAATAAATTTAAATAAATTAAATTGAATTGAATTGATAATCAGTCAATAGTTTTGAGTCTAACATCTCTGATTTCCACTACTTAAATATTAATATTTTCTGGTTTCTTAACTCCTTTCTTAATGATAAACTGAAAATTTGAGGATGTTATCTTGGGCTGTAATAAACTCTGATCGACTTTTTTCACCTTTTTGTGACAATTTGTTGACCAAACATCAAATTGATTTATCCAAACAATAATCAGCAAACTAATCATTAATGAAAGTATTCAGTAGTTGTAGCCCTGTAAAATATTTATTTGCAGGAAGTAGTAAAGCTGTGACCAAAATTTGTTGCAGCCTTAAACCCCAGCTTTCAAAAGTAGAAACCTATCTGCAGTCTGGTGCAGCGTGAGAATCGCCTTAGCTTTTTCCAGCTGCTAGGGTCATCAACACTGATGCACCTGCATGCTGGATCACGCCCAGAGACATGTGCCACTTGGCCAAAACGTCATAGCTGACATACCCTCACAGTGCAAAGTGATACCACTCATTGGAGTTCCCCTAAGTAACCATTCATTTGGCACAAAGTCATTTTAGCGTTACCAAAGGACTTTCAGGAGACGGTGTGAAAATCAGGAGAAACAGTATAGTTAAAATGATCCAGACTTTTGCTGGTTCCTATGAGTCCCACATGATAAAGCGGTAACAAAAACTGAAACTGAAACAGAGCACTTGGTCAGTTCATCTTCCATGTAATGTAGATGTACAAACTGAAGCTGGGATAGAACCCTTGGTCATCTTATCGTCCCAAAAAGTTTAGTCCTGTGCCAGAGAAATAGTGTCATTAGACTGAAATAATAGGAATAGGACCAGGTACCGTATCTAAGCTTTGACCACATTGACATTGTGACAGTGAAAATTTGTAGTCACTATCAGATGATTGATTCAGGGTTTGGATTTTGGTGGATTCCCTCACTTTGGTCATGTGGATATTTTGACAATATGCGCACTTTAACCCCAGATGAGTTAACAGAACTGAAAAAATTGAGGCAACTGATTTTAAGATGAGTAAACTAAAAATCAAAGTTTTTCAAGCCTTGTTGTCAATTTAACACATTTGCCTTTGTGAATATGCAGAATATGGTGTGTCCACCTGAGTGTACAAAAGTGTAAGTTGTGAATATGCAAATCTGTTTATGGTGAGGTTTGTACACGCAACACATTTTATCAATGTTAAAAGCAGTTTCAGGGGTGGAGTTTCAGTGTTGCATGATGAATGGAGACATGCAGAAATCTTATTCAGTCATTCCCCATGAGCTGTTTGGGTGTGCATTTCTTTATTTTTATCCAATAATCTCCTTAATCATTCATTTATAGTCACCTATTTTTCACTCAAGAAAACATCCACAGCCCTTAAAAAGTAAATATGACATTTATCATGTCTTTATATGTGATGTAAATATAAGTAGAAAGTCATGTGCATGTTTACTGTGCATTCAGCACAGTCTGTCATCAGGATTGTGGACAGTATGGACAGCAGCCTTGGACAACCACCTACATACGAGGTCTGTCCGTAAAGTATAGGTCCTTTTTATTTTTTTCAAAAACTATATAGATTTCATTCATATGTTTTTACGTCAGACATGCTTGAACCCTCGTGCGCATGCATGAGTTTTTCCACACCTGTCGGTGACATCATTCGCCTGTGAGCACTCCTTGTGGGAGGAGTCGTCCAGCCCCTCGTCGGAATTCCTTTGTCTGAGAAGTTGCTGAGAGACTGGCGCTTTGTTTGATCAAAATTTTTTCTAAACCTGTGAGACACATCGAAGTGGACATGGTTCGAAAAATTAAGCTGGTCTTCAGTGAAAATTTTAACAGCTGATGAGAGATTTTGAGGTGATTCTGTCGCTTTAAGGACTTTTCACGGTGCGAGACGTCGCGCAGCGCTCCCAGGCAGCGTCATCAGCCTGTTTCAAGCTTAAAACCTCCACATTTCAGGCTCTGTTGATCCAGGACGTCGTGAGAGAACAGAGAAGTTTCAGAAGAAGTCGGTTTCAGCATTTTATCCGGATATTCCACTGTTAAAGGAGATTTTTTTAATGAAAGACGTGCGGGCGGATTGCAGCGTTGGCTCGCAGCCGCCGCGACGCTCCGCCACAGGAAAAACACCTCTGTTGGAAGCCTTGAGGACAAGTTGGAACATCTCCAGCTGATAAACAATTTCTCATATACTCACTCCACTGAAAGCCATCAAAAACCAACTGGATTTTAACAAATGGTTATCAACACGGAGGTGTTTTTCCTGTGCCGCCGCACCGCGTCGGCTGCGTCCCGACGCGCGGACCCGTCCGCACGTCTTTCATTAAAAAAATCTCCTTTAACAGTGGAATATCCGGATAAAATGCTGAAACCGACTTCTTCTGAAACGTCTCTGTTCTCTCACGACGTCCTGGATCAATAGAGCCTGAAATGTGGAGGTTTTAAGCTTGAAACAGGCTGATGACGCTGCCTGAGAGCGCTGAGCGACGTCTCGCACTGTGAAAAGTCCTTAAAGCGACAGAATCACCTCAAAATCTCTCATCAGCTGTTAAAATTTTCACTGAAAACCAGCTTAATTTTTCGAACCGTGTCCACTTCGATGTGTCTCACAGGTTTAGAAAAAATTTTGATCAAACAAAGCGCCAGTCTCTCAGCAACTTCTCAGACAAAGGAATTCCGACGAGGGGCTGGACGACTCCTCCCACAAGGCGTGCTCACAGGCGAATGACGTCACCGACAGGCATGGAAAAACTCACGCATGCGCACGAGGGTTCAAGCATGTCTGACGTAAAAACATATGAATGAAATCCATATAGTTTTTGAAAAAAATAAAAAGGACCTATACTTTACGGACAGCCCTCGTATTCACAAATGATTCTCATTCTATATCATGTCCTCTATGATTATGTGGTAATGAAGAAAATATTAACACTGCAGTGAGATGCACCCCGTCGTAGGAACATTTACATCTTCTGGGCTTCCACTGACAGTTTAATGTGAGCGGTGCTGAATTTGGACTTGTGCCAAACACTACACACCTGTGACAAACCATTTTCAAGGTGCATTTGATTTTGCTCTGGTAAATGTTTAATAAATTACATTTTTCATGTAAAATGTGGGTGTTTGTCTTGTGCTGCACATAGCTTCAAGTGGCTGAATGAATTTCATTTTGCACCTGTACTCATTAAAGCACAGAAAATTATTATTTACATAGTGCTGTTACAACCAGGTGTCATGTGCGATGGTATTCTTAGTAAAACACCCACAACATGTTCAGCAAACCAGTGTGCAAAATGTCCATCCAATTTAGGACTCGCTGTGTGGGATCTTTGTAAATGGGTTTCTGAATATTTTAGCTGAGGAAAAGAGCATCTGGTTGACCTTACCGCCACTACGAAACAGCTTACAGTCATGAAAGTTGGCTGCCTCAAGTTAGAACACTTCTACTTCCTGCGAGAATGTGTTATTTTCAATTTCAAATGATGTAGATTGCCAGCTTTCAGTGGTGCACACTGGCTGTTGTGTGAGATGAGATTGAGCAAGATGTGGCCAACGTCTGTCCACACAAGATGGTAAAGACTCATTAAATCCAGCTTTGCCTGCGCACACGAATATCTACCATCTGCCGCCGCAGCAAGTTAGTGGATCCCTTCCAGCAGCGACTAGAGTCGGGCTGTTTCTCGAAGTAGGCGCAGTCGAAGCGTGCCAGCTCTTTGCACGCCACAGTTATGGTGCCAGCCAACCTTGTTGTGTCGTGCACCCGACATGCTAAACCGACACCTCGTCTCAAAGTGAGATCGCCACAATGTGTGAAACCTGTTGCTAGCTGACATATGAGACAACATATGCTAGAACTGTTTAGATAAAAGCAGAAGCAGCATCTTGTTATCTCCCGGTGGAGGTTTCGTAACATTTTTCTACCTCACATTCTGTCCTGTCTGGCCTAGCTGACCTATCCTACGGAAACAACATGTTATTACAGTCAATGTCAGAGTGCTTACGGAGTTAAGTGTAGGCACTGTATCCTCTGTGACTTGGGTACTCGTATCAGCCAGAGCTGCTTCATTCTTTGATTCAATTACACAAACCAGACGGCAGTCAAGAAGCTTTTTCAGCAGCCTTGTCACATCCTCTGTTCAATATTAGATCCTAACACCTTGGTGTTGTGACAAGCTGGCAGGCAGTGGAGTTGAAAGCTCTTCCTCTTAGTTGTGTTGAAGCCGTTGGTGCTGACGTGGTGTCAGAAGTAGTGCCAACATAAAACGAAGCCCCTGGGCTGCCGGGCCGCTCTAATGAGCTCCCGAGTGGACATTCCAGACTTACAGAGATGGTCCGTCCACCCTGCTCCTCACTCACATCTTAATTGGTAGGAGCAGAAAAAGAGATTTAACAAACGCAGGAGACAATGCTTTGCTCAAAAGAAAAAACAAACTGTTTTCCTCCCAATCCAATCTCCTCCACCCTAGTTTCTTGCACCGGCTCAAGGTTTACATCAGCTGGCACATCCTGAGCATGGGGGGGGAGGACAAGTGTGAAGTGAAAGGTATCAGGTGTTCTTTTTGAAAGAATCGGATGTGTCCAATATCTGCTGGTATTTCACCTACTTTTGATCATACTATGTGGCTTTGAATATCAAAGTGGTTGAACGGGCGTGCAAGTCTTGTCTGATGACTCCCTCTATTGGTCACTTAGCAGCATAACCATTAAAAATCAAAACTGACACACACAAGTTATGATTTTACTGGATTATTTAAGCCAGTGAGACTTAATAGAACCTATTTCAGCAAATATACCATTTTACTTCAATAGGGGCAGATCAACTGGAAAAAATAAAGGTATTTATTGATACAATGCAGCATTTTCACAGAATAAAAGCACAGGAGCTGCCAGGAGATGTGCAGGATTCCTCCTGACCAGTCAATAAGTCAGCAGGTAGAAGTCACTACTTTTGGATAAAATTTGTGAAGACGGCGCTTCGGATGAAAATCAGTCTGACAAAAAAAATAAATAATAATGTAATCGTGTGATCAAACATACATATTTAAAGGGAGCCAGACATTGGCTCATGGGTCATGAGTTAACAAGACAGAAGCAATGATGAGGAACATGTGTATAAAAGGCTTGACAATATTATGAAACTAGAGCACCGGGCACATAGAACGCAAACCTCCGCCAACACTAGTGTCCAATTCCACATATTTTTTACAATGGAAAAAGTTTAAGATCAAAGTCCTGTTAGAAGTGGCTTTTCATAAGCTAAATTAGATATCAAATGTCAGGAGTATGTATTTAGTTCATGCACTTTTTTTTTCAAATTTTTTGGGGGGTATTGTGGGGGGGGGTTTCAACTTTTTCAGTTTCTGAATTCTTTTTCAGATCATTTTCACCGAACACTGGTTATTTCTGCTATGCACAATTTGTCATTGCTTTTTGGCACTTGGTTTCTGACTGATAACTGGAAGATAGACAAACAGGCATAAAATTGGAACCTCCATCCAGTTTTGGTGGTGTAGGTAAATCCATAACAGAAAAATGAGAGTGATTGAGGCACTTTTGATTGAGATACAAAAATGTACATCAAATGGGCTTTTCAATATTAAATTCAAATGTCCACAAAATCCACAATCTGGATCAGATTCGGATCAAACTTTGTCAGGTGATAGTGAGTGTCAGTCTGCACCTCACTTTCAAATATGAGTTAAAGTCAAAGTTAAATTTAAATGTCCACAAAATCTGTAATCCCAATCAGATCTGGATCCAACTAAGGATATCAGCCTACATAATGCTTTCAAATATGAAAGACATTCCATCTTTTTTGACAGAGTTATGAATTTTTGAAAATTCGTTCAATGTTAAAGGATAGGGATTTTTCCAATTTTCCAAGATTTTTCCTGACTTTGTCCTTTGACCTATGATCTTGAAAATTTAATCAGTTCTTCCCTATTAGTATATGAACCATCTGTAAAATTTTTATAACGATATAGAAAAAATGTGGGTTACAGACTGTTCAGAGACAAACAAGCAAACGGAAGGGTGAAAACATAACCTCCTTTTGCTTTTTTTTTTTTTGTTTATTGAGCTCTAGGTTTAACTCAGTTATACTTTAAATCAGACAATCTCTCCCAAATCTAAAAAGAAAATCAGCTATGTAATGCTTTTTCATGAAATTTACAATCACAGTAGCTCATATATAAATATTTGGATAAATAATACACTAAAATATAACAGAATATTTAACTAAATATTTATCTAAAATTTTTAATTTTAATTTTAAATTTTAACTATTTAGACATAACAGTTGTTCTTGACTCTAAATGTTCAATTAAATATTTACCTACACATTAAACAATAAATAAATATATGTATAAATATTTTAATATAAAACTAAACTCTAACCATTCATGCCAACATTTGTCATATTGTCAGCATTAATTTGTTTTGTATCTCAAGGTTTAGGTAAATATTTAGCAAATCATATAACAAAATACTAATTGGAAAAAATATTGATAGAGACTATATATATATATATATATACGAGGGCTGTCAATAAAGTAACGGTCCTTTTTATTTTTTTCAAAAACTATATGGATTTCATTCATATGTTTTTACGTCAGACATGCTTGAACCCTCGTGCGCATGCGTGAGTTTTTCCACGCCTGTCGGTGACGTCATTCGCCTGTGAGCACTCCTTGTGGGAGGAGTCATCCAGCCCCTCGTCGGAATTCCTTTGTCTGAGAAGTTGCTGAGAGACTGGCGCATTGTTTGATCAAAACAATCAAAATTTTTTCTAAACCTGTGAGACACATCGAAGTGGACACGGTTCGAAAAATTAAGCTGGTTTTCAGTGAAAATTTTAACGGCTGATGAGAGATTTTGAGGTGATTCTGTCGCTTTAAGGACTTTTCACGGTGCGAGACGTCGCGCAGCGCTCTCAGGCGGCGTCATCAGCCTGTTCAAGCTGAAAACCTCCACATTTCAGGCTCTATTGATCCAGGACGTCGTGAGAGAACAGAGAAGTTTCAGAAGAAGTCGGTTTCAGCATTTTATCCGGATATTCCACTGTTAAAGGAGATTTTTTTAATGAAAGACGTGCGGACGGATCCGCGCGTCGGGACGCAGCCGACGCGGTGCGGCGGCACAGGAAAAACACCTCCGTGTTGATAACCATTTGTAAAATTCAGGCGGCTTTTGATGGCTTTCAGTGGAGTGAGTATATGAGAAATTGTTTAACAGGCAGGACATGTTCCAACTTGTCCTTAAGGCTTTCAACAGAGGTGTTTTTTTGTTCGGCGACCCCGAACAAAAAACCAGGAGCAGCCACATGAACAACAACGACAACATAACAGTGTATCCAGAAAGTATTCCCAGCACTTCACTTTTTCCACATTTTTTTTAATGTTACAGCTATATTCCAAAATGGATGAATGTTTTTATTTTCCTCAAACTTCTACACACAATACCTCATAACAACAATGTGAAAAAAGTTATTTTGAGATTTTTGCAAATTTATTAAAAATAAAAAAACTAAGGTCACATCATACATACATAAGTATTCACACCTTTTGCCGTGAAGCTAAAAATTGAGCTCAGTTGCTTCCTGTTTCCACTTATCATCCTTGAGATGTTTCTACAGCTTAACTGGAGTCCACATGGGGTAAATGTAGTTGATAGTCAGGGAGATGACCAAGAACCCGATGGTCACTCTATCAGAGCTCCAGCATTCCTCTGTGGAGAGAGGAGAACCTTCTAGAAGGACAGCCATCTCTGCAGCAATCCACCAATCAGGCCTGTATGGTAGAGTGACCAGACAGAAGCCACTCCTTCGTAAAAGGCACATGGCAGCCCGCCTGAAGTTTGCCAGAAGGCACCTGAAGGACTCTCAGACCACAAGAAACAAAATTATTTTGTCTAATGAGACAAAGATTGAACTCTGGCTAATAAATTTGCCAAAAAATCCAAAACCTTTTTCATGCTGTCAAACTGCTACTGTTGGTCACGCCCCCTTTCCTTTCAGAGAATGGAGCAATCTCAGCAGAAGCATAACTCCAGTGTCATATTTATATAACACAATGCTAAAATTCATTCAGCCGTATGAGCATTGTCTTTATAATTTCCAGTTGTTTAATTGGTATCCCAGTGCAAAGTGTATGTATATATATATATATATATATATATATATATATATATATATATATATATATATATATATATGTATGTATGTATGTATATATGTATGTATGTATAATCATTAAGATCCTATTGACATATGTACAATTTGTACAGAGCCCCGTTATTAATCAATCAATCACAAACAATATTTAGATTTTAACAGCGTCTAGAGGAGGGCGTGCATATGCGCATACATGAGCTTTTGACAAGAGCGGATGTTAATTTGTTGTTAGTGGAAGTTAGCGTACACGCTGATGTCCACAAAATGTCTTGTAAATGACTCCAGAGGCGTTATCAGGTTACAAAAACAGCATTTTCAGTTTTAGAAGTATTTATTCTCGTTAGTTTTTACATAATATATGACAAAGAGGTTATATTTACACACAGACAAAACAGAGTTTGCAGCTAGCTAGAGCAGCCTGTGACATTACCACGCTAACATCTGCAAAATGTATTGTAAATCACTTCAGAGGTGTTATCAGGTTACAAATACAGCATTTTCAGTTTTAGAAGTGTTTATTTCTTTTACATAATATATGACAAGGAGGTTATATTTACACACAAACAAAAGGGAGGCTTTTTTGTTTTTGTTGTGTGTTGGGGGGTTTGGCTGGATGTTTTTGTGTTGTTTTCTTTTCTTTGCTCTCCAGGTGGTATGCAAACTGGTTTTTGTCTGTGGAGACGGTGCTGGCAGAAGAGTCCTTCACCCTCATCAGCATTATTAGCTGCACCTGTGGATGATGCTCACGTGTAAACTTAAAGACTTTCAGCTGAAGCAGATAATGAGATGGCGTTCTGCATTTAAGCCATGAGTGGTTCAAGCAGAATTGCCGGGAACTCGACCTTGTGACGTTCGGTTGTGAGACGCTGAGGACCGCGCCTGGGTTTGACACATCGTGCCTGTGAAGGAGGATGGGTGAGGGACACATGCTGTCAGCACACATCAGAGGTGATTGATTGTCTGAATAAGTGTTAATAGTAATTTGGTATTTTGTTACGCAGTATATTTGAACATTGATGAGAATTGTGCAGCTCGCTTCTCACTGCCGTGGCGTACGGAATGATGATCCTCCACCTGTTGTGAGAAGCTGCTCATTTACATAAAGCTTAAATTCAGACCTGAATGTGTTGCTGATAGTGTGTGCCTTTGAAGGGTATTTGTTGTAGCTGTTGACTTACCTCACCTTTTCCATCCTTCACAGAGTCAGTTTGTCGTGTCCACCTGGGGGGTGTTCGGCGGTGAGTCTGGGTCCAGAAGCGTCGGGCTTCGATCCATTTGGGCGCTGGAGAGCGCGCCGTCCTTCACCTTGCCAGACAAACGCACATTTATGTTGTACACAATTATTGCACAAAAGGGAAATAAATTTGTTTTGTTTTTGGAACCGCTTTCTGGTTATTTTAGCGCTGGGTTCAGTCAGACGCTGGTCGCGCTCCTCAACTCGCGTCTGCACATAACAGTTTTAGTTTTTGTTTTGTTTTTTAACAACAGGGAGTTTGCAGCTACCTAGGCCAGCCACTGACATCACGGTGCCACTCTACTCTGATTGGCTGTCACCCTCACGTCAAAAAAATTGAACAGAATGAAATAGAATGTGATATTTTAACCTCTTAAAATACCTCTTAAAATAAGTCAAGGTTAGCCATCTCTGAACTTGTCCAAGGTCTGTGTCCCAAGAATGTTCCCTGTGAATTTGAAGACTCTGGGAGTAATAGGACTGGACTTATGCTGAGCACAGACAGATGGGTGGACGGACAGATGGACACAGTCTTCGCAATACCCGATGGCCATATTTGATGGTCATCAGGTAACAAGCCATTTCAGGCTACATTTTGCCTCGAACAGTCAAGTTTCTAAAACCACAGATATATAATTGTAGAATGTGGGCAAAAGGTCGATTAAAAATTGATTTTCCACATCATCCCTTCAATTGATCTGATGTTTTGAATAGTTTTTGAAGAATGAAGTCTAATGGCTTTTTGTAGATTTTGCAAGCTGTCAGTCGAAGAGCATGTTTACACGACAGGAAAATATTCTTTAAAGGTCCAACAGTGACTTTTCTGGAGCAACTAGGTCAGGTTTTGTTTGCATCCGCGGCACAGCTCCGCCCTTACGCTCTGCATTGTGTTACGTGTGTGAAACGGTGCTGCTGATCCCTGCAATGTCGCAAGCTGTCCTGCTTTCAGTGGCTTACGAAGGAAAGGAAACAAGCTGCTTTATCCTTATTAGCATCTCTACACTGTGACGCGCCTCCAGCCATTGTTGCCTTCAGCCTCCTTCACTTGTTTTGTCCTCTGCCTCTGCTGTAGTGCGTAAAACATCTGTTCGGGTGGACCAGCTTGATGCAAAATAGTTTTTTTTTTTTAAGTTTACAGAAAGTTACAGATTCACTCTTTCTTAATAGGCTGCATTCTTTTAGGCATAACATAGCAGACAGAAAGTTCTTTCGTTTCACCACATGAGGCTGATTCTTCTTTTGCTTTAACTTTAAAACTGTGAAACTGGGACGCACTTTTCAGATTTTCTGATTTGCATCAGGTTGTTCTAATCCTCCATGCATGCATAAACAAAGACAATCTCTCAAACCTGGAAATACTCGCACATGGGAGGTTTTGGGGACGGTGTTTCTACACCACCGGCCGGGTTGGTTGGTACAGGAGGATGTGCATATGATGTGATTCAGCTCCTTCTGAGGAGCAGCTGAGCTTGAAAGGTCTCTCACCTCCTCCCTCTCAGTGAATTGCTACAAAAATGAGCATTTCAATGCTCTGGAGGAAGATGCTTAACTCCAATCAATCCAGCGAGGCCAGCGGCTGCAGGGCTCAAAGCTATTTTTGTCGAAAGCCTTCCATGTTCAAAACAGAAAAAAAGACAACAGAAATATGAAATATCTGTTTGTGACTTCAATATCATCAAATTTCTTTATCTTTGTGTCTGGAATAGAACTCAGAATCAGGATTATTTATAACTGTCTAGTAATTTCTTGATTAATCTACTCAAAAATATACCATGTTCCATGAGTTGACATAAAAGATCGAAGACAGCACACAAAATGCAATAGAACATTATAGAAGCCGCACACTACGAAGCATTTGGTCAGCATTTGTAAGCTGTTAGTTGATGCTTTAACGTCAATCAGTGTCACGGTTTGAGTTTTGCTAGGTGTTCTGTGTTGTTCTTTTGTTCTATTAGTTATTTTTGCATTTCATTGGGTTTGGTTGGTTTCTTCTCTTGCTGGGTTTTTTTCTGCTTGGGTCTGCTTGTCTTTGTTTCTCTTGTCTCTCTCCCTTGGATCTTGGTGATGGGTGTTTCTCTCTCTCTCTCTAGCCACGCCCTAGTTCTGGTGCTTTCCATGCACACCTGTTCCTGATTTGCTGATTACCACCTGAGATTATTTAAATTCACTGGGTGTGTTTGCTCCTCGCCAGTTTGTCGTGCCTTGTGCCCTCATTCCAGCTCTGTGTCCTGCATTCCATACTCCTGCCTGCCTCTTTGTGTGTACCTGACCTCCAGCCTGTTGTTTCGACTACGCCTGTTTGCCTGATTTTTTTGTACTGCTGCTTTTCCTGGACTGCTTACTCGTGTACCGACCTCCGCTATCCTCAACAGTAAAACCTTCTAGAAACCAGAACTGTTTGTTTGAGCCATGCATTTGTGTCCTGCAATTCCTGACTGTCCAGCCTGATACACTATGTAACACAATTTTTGTTCCTGGCTTCTAAGTGTTATATTTCAACTGCTTATGTCTAAAGTCTATGGAAAAATGACTACATTCAGCACAAACTTTGATTTTATTTATTTTTTTTACATTCTAGAAAGTTCTAAAAGTTTCTATAAGACTACTCAATGGTAGTGAAGGCGAATCGAGAATATTCTTGAAAACAGACAAATTTCAAAATATCATTGTCCTGATCACAGAAGCAAAGTTTCTGTGAAATAGCAGCTATTTTCTATTTATTTAAGGCATAACAGGTTAGGAAAACACACTGTGTACCCAGGAACAAAACAAAAATAAAAATTTGTTACATAGTGTAATCAGTAAGTCATTTGTAAAAATAAATAAATAAATATTTTGTTCCTGGTAAATAAGCCCGTCAAAAATATGTTTATTAACTGAATTGTCATACTTGATAAACAATGTGTTGATCATTTCTAAATGAAGGTGATCTGTTAGAATGTGAAAGTTATTGATTAACAAACCATTGAGACCTGCTTGCAATGATGGTCACATGAAGCCACTTGGACACTTCAAGCCTTCACAGCCAACTGCTTCACCAAAAGCTTCATTACTCATTAGCATTACTTGAAGGCTCATTTAACAGCTCATTAGACACTACTGACATCTAGTGGACATTTGTAGCATGTTTATTATGATACTACTAGCTGGAGGGTGCACAGTGAATTTTAGTGGACATGTCAGTAGTATCATAATCAGCACTGACAGCATGGGTAGATGTCATGTGCATTATTTCAAATTGCGTAAGTGTCATTTTTGCAACAAGTATTTGAGTGACTGGGAAGTGACACTGTTTGTGGCAAGTGAGAGGTGAATGCTTTATTATTATTATTATTATTATTATTATTATTATTATTATTATTATTATTATTATTATTATCAGTTTATTTAAGGCTAGGGTTCTGTTTGTTTAATTTATTCATTTATTTAGTAATGAAGACTACTGTGTTTGAAGAGATGGGGGTATTACTTTCTTTGCAAGAACATATTTATTTATTAATAATATGCATAAAAATACTTAAAAAATCCTTGTAATTAACTCAGAGAAATCAATTCAGAATGTTCATTTCTAAAAACATGGTTCCAATTTAGGATGCAGAGAATCGGAACCCAAAATGAAACAGTCATGTGATATCGTCCAAGTGAGGCCAAAGCAAAGCCTTGTTTCTGTTTGGGTATGTGATATTCTGAAAAATTAAATGGTCCTCGACACAGGCGTCATTTGGACACCAGTGTTGCCACAGTAATTTTGAAAAGTTACTTTAATAGTTAATTTATACAGTTACAGTTTACAGTTGCTTTATACAGTTACTTCATTATCAGCTGCGGGCAACTTCTCAGCAGCTGCTGAATGTAACTGATAAAGTAACTAGTAATCTATCTTGGTTATTTTTAAGATTGAGAACTCAGCAAAGTAACTATTAGTAGTTACTTTGCTGATTTCTCAGTCTTAAGAGTGAGACTGGGCTTCTGATTGGCCAAAGCTCTAGTGTGGGGTGTGAATTCTGCATTAGCGGAGAGAGGACAGTTCTGATGTAACATGCAGTGTGGCTGTGGAAAAAGACAGCATGGCTGGGTGCTTTTAAACTTTTTAATGTAGACCTCAGAGTGCCCTGCAGATTTTCTTGGTGAAAGCACCACAGTGGCAAATCCCGCTCAAATTCAGCTTCCCCCAGCACGCATATGCAATCCATCCAGAAAGTATTCACAGCGCTTCACTTTTTCCACATTTCATGCTGCAGCCTTATTCCAAAATGGATGAATTTATTTTTTTAAGTCCCCCTTACAGATAGGGTGAGAAGCTCAGTCATTTGTGAGGAGGTTGGAGTAGTGCCGCTGCTCCTTTACGTTGAGAGGAGCCAGCTGAGGTGGTTTGAGCATCTGGTAAGGCATCTAGGTGCTCCAGGCACGACAAAAATGTCAATCAGATTGCAGTGGTACAAACTGCAGCGCTAAAAGGAATTGGACCTGCTATCAGAATGACTGACACATCATTCTAACAAAATTCAGTTTGTTTAAAGCTACACTTTTTCATAAAATAATCTCTGTAAGCTCTCAGTTGAACGAAGCCAGTCCTGTGGTAGGCTTTCCTTTCACTACGTTGGGCAATAACGGCTTGCTGAGATGAATGTATTTGTAGCACTGGGACAGATGAGGAAAGCTTTAAACCTCAGCAAAGGTTTTACTTGAGCTAAATGGGGACGCCAGGAGCTAATGACGCTAAGGAGCCATTAGTTGGAAATCCCATTACCAGTAATCCTATAGGCCCGGGGCTCAGAGCACAGCGACTGGTCTCCACTTTCTCACTGTATGTTTGTTGCCTCCTGGCACCACTGACTGTCTCAATCGTGTGGCGACTGGGTTCTTACAGGGCACGACCCCTGGCAAACATCCTCCCAGGCGGATAGACAGCCTCGCTCGGGACATTAATGCTGCTCCATTCCCGCTACAGTTTACAGCATCAATAGTAAGTCTCTGAGGTCTTTTCAGAACAGATACTCCCCACTGTGGGCACATTGGTTTAACTTCTTAGTGTTGTTGCTGCTTCGTTCCACTTTGTACGGCAGCAGTGATGCAGTGTTGTAGCAGTTCCATCAGCCCCGTAGGCTCAGAACGTCAGCCACATTCATCACACTGTCTGTGGCGCTAATGTCATGTTTCATTTCTGAGCAGAATCGATTTTAAGAAGAAGAAAGCTGGTGTCTCTTAAAAACGGAATCAATGTTCATTTGTGCAGGTGGTTGTCACTCACTCCTTTTTAATTTCTGCTTCACTGACAGTATTGTCACTGCAGCTCATTCTCATTATTTACTACCACGCTTTGGTCCACTCTTACCCCCTCAAGGAGAGACTACAAGTGATCACTTCCATTTATTTATTTTTCTGTCTGAATGACTGGACAAAATAACTCACAAGGTAAACTGCACATTTGTTTTAATAATGTGGTATATGAATAATGGAAAAGTGATTTTTGAGGAGGCTGTAGATATGAGTTCATTCTGCCCTCTATGTCTGATATCATACCTTATTCATTGCTTTACAGAATCACATTACCAACTTCAGCAACTGCAACATGATTTTTGTTTTTATAAAATCTCATTGATTTTAGGTGACACATTCATTAGTTTGTCTGCTAACTGGAGTACGAAAGAGGGAGCACATTACACCTACCCTCACCTCCCTCCACTGGCTGCCTGTGCACTTTAGGGTTCATTTTAATATTGTTTTGTTTTTAAATCTTTAAATGGCCTCGCCACACCCTACCTCTCTGAGCTTCTTCACCCCTATGCCAATGCACGGTGCCTCTGGTCAGCTGATCAGCTGCTTCTTGAGGTACCGAGGTCCAAGCGAATGCTCAGAGGGGGCCGAGCATTTTCTGTTGCACCTCCCAAAATTTGTAAAGATCTACGTCTGCACATTATGCAGACTTCTTCACTGTCTGGTTTTAAAACCAATCTTAAAACCCACTTTTATTCACTGGCTTTTAACAAGGGTATCTAGTACGGATAAAGCATTTTTGACGAGTACGAGCATGATACCAATAAAACTCATCAATATCTGTGCTCGTGCTGAAGGAAAATTCTCATTTGCTAACTGACTGTCTTCATGCTCTGTGACTGGCCAGTTACACACAGTGCCCGTCCCTCCCTACACAGACACGTCTGTCCACCCTGCTCAGAGTGCTGCTCTCACTGGACCGACATCTCTGCTATTTTGGCATTGTGGGATAGCTCGCACCCACAGATTGAGCTTGCCAGACTACTTTCGCCACCCTGCTCAGCATGCCACTCACACAGAATGTGTCTCTTCCCAAATAGATCTCTTTTAGTGCAGCTTCTTATTCTGACTTTAACACAAAGTTAATACCCAAGTCCAGGGGCGTCGGACTGGGGGGGTAAAGGGTACTATGTACCCAGGGCCCAGAGGATGTGGGGGGGAAGTCCAAAAACTGGCATTATATGCATTTTTGTGTTGCATGTTATTAATGTCCATACAATTCATGTTGTAAAAGAATATAATTAGAATTAATGTATAAATGTTGCAAAAGATAATTCTGCTCTAACAGTAATATTGAAAGGTCTCTGAGGGGCTGATGCTAACGAGTTAGCATGTCTATGGCGTTTTCAATGTTAAAGTTAGCATTAAGCTGTTGCAGCTGTCAGCACATTTGTTTTCTGTATAATAATTCATGGCTCAGTGTTTGTTGTCATAAAAGAGTCAAATGTATTACAAATTGTAATATTTTATTCATTTATTTTTAGTTATATATCAATAATAATAATAGCAACAACAACAATAATAGTAATAATAACTAATAATGCCACAATACAGTTTTAGAGAAACGGACAAAAAGAATCTGATAAAACAAAACAGAAAAGATTAAACCAACTAACAATGAACATAAATAAATAAATATAGAAATAAGTGTTTCCTGTGAACACCTAGTGACTCTTACACCTCCACTTCATCCCTGTTTTATTTAACTTTAATGACAAGTTTTTACACAAGAAAAAAATAAAATGCAGTGAACTGCACATTTGTGTCTTTTTTCATTAAAATATCTTATTAAATATAACATATTACACTTTAGTCAGGCCTTTAAAATACTTTTGTGGACTCTTGCTGTAATATGTTGTCAGTGGTTGAGATAGCTGCTGTAGGCATCTAAAAATGTGCATAATCGGGTGAAACCTGATAGAAATCTCTTTGTGGCGTGTCGGTGATGTATGTATGTGCAAAATAAAACAAAACACTACTCCAGGTATGTTTCTGACGAGAATATAACATAACTTTGTTACAAGCTCAAACGTTGATGTTGCGTGATAAAGGCCTTTTAATAATAACTCACTTAAAGAAATAATGGCAAAACTCACATGTAAGTAAAAAAAAAACAAAACAAAACGATTAATCAAAAAAATAATCGACCGATGAACTGATTAGTAAAATAATCATTAGTTGCAGCCCTAGTGTTTAGGCTGAAATAAAATATGCCTTTCCTAAAAAAAATCAAAGTCCAGATTTCAAAAAAGAAGAGAAAAAAAGAAATTTGGTGTTTGCGTTAACAAAAAAGAATATAACAGTGTGTGTGTGGGGGGGGGGGGGGGGGGGGGGGTTCCAATATGGCTAGTACCTAGGGCCCAGAATTTGGTGCTACACCCTTGCCCAAGTCTTTCTTCGCCAACTGTAAATGGAAATCAAAACATTCCAGTTGTATCTTTCTGAACTCTTCCGCATCAAACTCCTTTGTGTCAATGTTTACAATGTGCTTGAGCAATAACAGGTGAAGTTGTTCATAAACTTTAAGTTTCTTAAATATTTATTACGGCCACTCTTAAAACTTCAGTTATCTTTATAATTTTATTACTGGTAAATTTTAGAATTGATTTAGATGAGATATACTCATTATCTCACAGGAATATATCACAATTATCTGGGAACTACTTTTTGCGCAGGAATTCATCAAGCACGTCAGCCACGGGAGCGTACTAACACAGTATACCCAGAAACTGGACAGTTGTTAAGCCATAACAAGAGCGTCCATTTTTAGCTTGTCATAAGCTAAGCTAGTGGTGCTCATGAGAGTGTGACATCTGTCTGCAGCTTCTCTCACACACACTGACAGGATCTGCTCTCTGTGCTTGGTTTGATTCTACCTAAGTTTTCTTCAGCTCGCCTCTTTTTCAGTTTGTATGATATTTAAAGTTACTTGGTGAACTTGTTTCGTATCGTATGCGGTGCATTTGACAAGACAGCTGAAAATGGCTCATGTCTTGTCGGTAACTGCCTCTACTCCGGTCGTTTTTTTTTTGTTTGTTTTTTTTTAACCGTTTCTTTGCTCTGAGTTTGGCTGGTGATATAAAGTCAGTTGGAAAACTTTGCTCGTACTGAATGCAGTGCTTTTGAGAAGAATACAGTGAATAAGGCTGACATATTATTTTCCTGTTTGCCATCACTGGATGTTTGCATGAATCACCAAGTTCAACAGATCATTAAAAAATAAACAGTCTTACACACCACTTACACACATACACACATATAGCTGAACACACAAAGTAGCCTATATTAATATTTTTATTGAATATGACTGCATGCAGTATCTGACACTTTCTCACTGCAGTTCATAAAAATAAATTGGTCAGTCGAAGAACCTCTCTCCCTCTCACACAGTCACTCAGTCACACACACATGCACACACAGACAGTCTTGCACACACAGACACACATGCACACACAGGCACACCTTAATCAATATTGTTTAACTTTGTGTGGAAAAAAATGCCAACGTTAGGTAGTAAAAATAAATAAATCATTGAAAAAAATCAGAGTTTGATCATAAAATTAAAAAAGGAAGTTGAGTATGACAAGTATGACAAGAGTATGACAACTCTTGTTCATGCATACTTAGTAGTTCATAATTTCCTACTACATTGAATGTCAATTCTGAGGCTGATCTGTTATTCATTCATACACTTAAGAATATTTATGTTCTGAGTTTATTAAAAAAAAAACTTGTTCTGTAAAATAGTTCCTTTACTATTGTGATCAAAAACATATTCATGTTCTGAGTTTATACAAAAAAACTTGTTCTGTAAAGTAGTTCCTTTACTATTGTGGTCAAAAACATATCTGGGTGTATAAAAATAAAATGTGTTCTATAAATAGTTCCTGTACTATTGTGATAAAAAAGTATTGAATCTCAATTCTGAGGCTGATCTGTAAATATTCATTCATAGACTTAAGAATATTTATGTTCTAAGTTCATAAAAAGTTGTTCTGTAAATAGTTCTCTTACTTTTGTGATCAAAAACATTGATTGGAATCTCAGTTTTGAGGCTGTTCTGTCAATAGTTTTCAAATAAACAATAAATATAGCCACTTCTGATCAATCCATATCAATTTCAGACTTGAAATAATGTACAGATTTAAGCCCTAACCATTTTGGGTTAAACCTAGCCCACTTCTGTTTTAGGCCACGCCCACAAGGAGTACAGATATGGATACAGCCAATTTAGTTGAATGAACAGATACAGATACAGATGGTGGTGTACTCGCTCATCCCTACTTTTAACATAGTATGAAACTTTGCTCTGTTTTATTTGTTTTTATTTGTTCATTGCTGTTTTTATTGTTGTTGGGTTGCTTTGTTTGACTCCCATGTACAGCACTTTCTTTCAGTTGGGTGTTTGAAAGTGCTCTATAAATAAAGTTGAGCTTAGTGATCTAACAGATAATCAAAATAGTGACACTGCAAAACGTCAGATAGTCCAGCTATGTAAGTGGCTCAGTGTGAGCAATACTTTATCACATCCAAGCAACTTCAACCAGTAATGTGAACATAGCCTCAGTCCAATGCAACAATAAGCCAGAACTCTAGTTGACCCCAGATTCTACGTTGTATATTTGCCACAACGGTCCATATTTTTACCCACAACTTTTTATTGTTTTTAGTATATTATTTTGTGCATGTCTGTAGTAAGCCTGTCTGTTGGACCGGCAAATTCTGTCTGTCTGACCGCCACACTTTGACAGCTGTTATTTTGTAACCACCACATCTTCCAGAAAGACTAAAGCTCCAGCTTTATGCATGGTAGCATTGTACTGAGGAGGTAATGCACTCAAAATCGACACTGATGCGTGATGTTTGACATGACCCCAAGATGACCAAATGTCATGGTTATGAAAAGCGGAAAATGACAACACCTTCACTTTGATGGGCACCATTTTGTAGTACATAATAGAGGTGGGCGGATCGATCCTAATATCGATAATATCGATACCAACGCTGGTATTGATATTGAACGATACTCGTAAAAAGATCGATACTCAAGCTTTTTTTCTCTCCCGCACACACTGACTGCTGCGCATGCAGATTCATCAAAGTCTACTTTCTGTCTGTAAGAGCAGCGCTGCGCTGTGTCACACAACATGGAGCAGCACACCCTTGTATTGTGGTTTGTCAGCCCTCTACCTCAGGAGATTTTGTTTTAAGTTATGTTGAGTGATTTTTTTTAAACAAAAATGTTGATTGTGATAATAAAGTATTTTGTTGTCACGTACAATGTTTGGCGAAATTCTATCGTAGGTCTTTTGGATCTTTGGATCTATGAAGTGTAATTATGAAAATGTATTGGTATCGGTATTGGTATCGGTATTGGTATCGGTATCGATATCGGCGATACTGGGCCTGTATTTACTTGGTATCAGATCAATACCAAAATTCCCGGTTTCGCCCACCTCTAGTACATAACCTACTCATGTTGTTTCCCATTACAACGTACCTCATTTTAAAATTTATGTAGGTGTGTTGATGTTATCGTGTTCTGCATTTACCACCACAGAACTGACAACTGCTCTTCTTCTGTTTCTAATGTTGCTAGCTTTAGCAGTCATTAGCTGCACTTATTTTGGACTTTAAAGTATTTCTGTAGCACTCCATGGAGCTACATTTGGAAGCTAACATTTCCTAATGCATTTTTATTTTAAGTTTGGTCTCAATAAGAAACTATTACAGGCATGATATGAATGAATGAATGAATGAATGAATGAATGGATTTATTCGGCACACACACACAAATCCGAAAAAACAGAAACATACAAATAACATGAATGTTATATAAACAAAGCCTGTGAGTCCGAAAGGGTGTGGGCAGAAGCAAAGCTTATGAACGCCCACCCCCGCTAGTACAAGTCCAACAATTATAACAGTCATAATAACATAAACACAAATTCACAACACACTACATATCAACACACAGACATACACTTCAATATTCAATTACACTTCAATTCATGTATAAGTATATTATATATTATTATATATATAGTATATTATATATATATATATATATATATATATATATATATATACACACACACACACCCATATACCTACTCACATATATACCTATATACATACCCACTAACACATAAATAAATATATATATACATATACCTACACATACATACATACCTATACACATACATACATATACATATTGTCATGGTTTGGACCCCTCCGGGCTCCTGTTATGGTTTTGCCATCTGTCTGTGACCCTGGCCGGTGATTTTCAGTTTGGTTGTTTTCTTTTGCCTCATTGTTAGTGACGTTTTAGTTTTGTCTCTGTCCTTTATTTGCTCTATTGATTTTTCTTTTCAGTCACTGGATGTACTGTCAGTTTACATATTTTTGCCACATGTAGTTCCGTTCTAGTTTAGTCTTGATCTTTTTCCTTGTTGTATTATTTTGGTCTCATTTTATTTTC
Organism: Thalassophryne amazonica; assembly: GCF_902500255.1. Taxonomy (NCBI): domain Eukaryota; kingdom Metazoa; phylum Chordata; class Actinopteri; order Batrachoidiformes; family Batrachoididae; genus Thalassophryne; species Thalassophryne amazonica. The sequence continues at coordinate 118,775,677 of NC_047105.1, forward strand.
TAGTTTTTGTCACTGATGTTTCTGTTTATCTAGCTTCACTCTCCTGCACTCTCTTGCCCCAGCTTTCACTCTGCTTCTGTTTAGTAAAGTTTCACTTTCCTGCACTCTCTTGCACCTGCTGGACTCATCTTTGTCATGTCCTCACCTTCTCCACACCTGACTCCTATCACGTCCTGATTACCCCACCTGCATTTAAGCCCTGTCTTTCATGTTTTTCACTGCCAGTTTGTTGTGCTCCATGTCTTGTGCTTCTGCCCTCGTCCGAGCCCTTTTTGGTCTTTTTCACGCCGTAGTTCTGACTTAGAACTGGTTGCCTTTACTGTGGATGACTTTGCTTATTTTTTGGACTCTGCGCTTGTCTCTGCCTGCCTACTCTGCCTCACTGTGTTTTTGAACATTGCTTGTTTTTGACTATACCTCAGCCCAACGTCTGCCTGTTACCTTTGTATCGCTGTCTGCCTACCCGTGTACCGAACCACTGCTTAGCCTCCAGATAAAGCCTTTTGATTATTCCCTCATTTCTGTCTGTGGGTCTGCATTTGTGTCCTCCTCCTTTTGTGCCACTCGTTCAGGAACCCTGACAGAACGAACTAGCCACACCTGGGCACAGCAGACTCAAGCTTCATCCTGCAGACTGCCATTATGAACCTGGACATTGTCACCATAAAGATTTTCTCTGACCTCAATTTCTTTTTTGTGTGCTTTCGTGACTGCTACTCTCCGAAGGAGAAGTTCGATTCTTTGGATCAAGCATGGGAACTTCTTGAAGCCAACACCTGGCTATATGACATCTTTCCTGAACTTGAGGACCTGGACAGCATATTCACTGAGAAGAAACTCCCCGACTGGGTGAGGCATCCCGAGCTGTACCTGCCTTCAGAACATCAACCTCCTGACAATGAGTCGGACTGGACTGACCTGGATGATGACGATGATGACGGTGATGAGGATGCTGATGATTCCTCAGAGGCAGAGGTGTTAGAGCTCCAGGGTATGACAACTGTTTTATTCAAGATACAGGACTTGTTTTTTGAATACCAGGACAGTCCAAGTCGACTGAGCAAGCAGCGAGTTCTGTCGGCACTCGAGCAGCTCCTGCAGTCTGAGCCTGATGTTTTGACAACCTTTCCTGAACTAGCTGACATCAAGACACAGTTCAAGCTGGGTTGGGTACCTCCATGCATCGAGGACCCCATCGACTTTTTATATGAAGAAGACATTTATGCCGCCTGTTCTGAAGCACCCTGAGTAATAACCCTGTCAGACGTCGCTGCGGCACCACTCCAGCGCAGTCTTGCGCTAAAGCAGGCTGCACCTAATCGGCCTGAAAGACCGGATATGTGGTCGTGCTCAGCACCAAGCCCAGCCACGCCCACTGAGAAACCTCCACAGCCCACTCCTCGTACGCTTCAAGCAACTCCAGCGCGCACACTTCAGCAGCAAGTGGAGCCGATTACGAACACAGGGAAATCTCCACAGCCCACTCCATGTACGCTTCAAGCAACTCCAGCGCACATGCTTCAGCAGCCAGTGGAGCCGATCACTCCACGCACGCGTCAAGCAGCACCAATGCGCGCACCTCCGAAGCAAGTGAAACCAACCACGCCCGCTGAGAAACCTCCAGAGCCCACTCCACGTACGTTTCAAGCAGCCCCAGCACGCATGCCTCTGGAACAAACGGAGCCGCTCATTTCCCACGCACTGTCTGCAGCAAAATGCCTGGCGTTCACTCCACAGGAACAAGCAAAGTCGCTCTCTTTTCACGCATCATTGGCAGAAGCAGGAGAGTGTCCACACTGCCGCTATTCAGCACACCACTGGGAACGATCACCGCGCCCATGTTCCAGGACTCACCAGCGTTTCTCACTCCACCAGCAGCATGTTCACAAGCGCAAGGACCTTCTCAGACCTCCACAGCATGCTCTTCTCCAAATGAACCAGCTCTACTGACAACTCCAGAGAGCTCACGCTCAACTCAAGCATCAGTATCGTCCCTGAAGGTGCTCCCAGAGAACTTCACAGTATGGAAAGTTAGTTTATCATTGTTTTTTTGTTTTTGTGAGGTTTTTCTGTTTTTTCTCTCAGTCAACAGATGTATCATTGGATCAGCCTAATGCCAAATTTATTGCAATCATGTGCTTAATGTTTTGTTTTTGGAGTTCCTTATTTTTCTGGGCCCCCACAGCTTGCATAGTTTTATGAAACAGATTGTCTCTCCATGCTGTTGCTCAATGAAGTTTCTTCTAGAGTCCCTCTTTAAGTTGTCTGTGTTTGTGCACCCTCAGCGTTGGTTTAGTGGATTCTTTTGCTTTCTGTTTTTTTTTAATCAAGCAGTTTTTCTTTAAGTATGGGTCTCTAGCTAATCATTTGTTTTTTCAGGTCACTACAGTTTTGCCTCTCAGCCTTTTGTTTTTTTCTTAAGTCTTTGAAGAAGCAGGATCATTTCTCATATCAGTTTTCTGTTGGCACCTTTTGTGGCTCTTTTATTGGTCTGTATATTTTTGATTACACTCCGAGTCAGTTTCATGGAGTTTTTCATCTTTTGTGTTCAGTTTTTTCTAATTTTTGCATCAGATTTGGTTCTTTTGCTAGTTTGTTACTTTTCTTTCACCCTGATAACAAACGGTTATGCCCCTTTCTTAAGCGAATTTGTTTCTTTTGTTTTTCCCCTGTTCACTTTCTTTATGGTGCTGTTTTTTGCCTTGTAATTATTGGTTGCCGCTGGAACAGGCTATATTATGGGGTTTTTCGCATATTTTGTTCTATTTTTGTTGGTTTGTTGTTTTCCATGTTTTCTGTCTATTCATGTTCTTCAATGTTGCTTTATTGGTTGATTGGGGTTTTGTTGGTTAGGGTATTTTTCCGACTTATGTACCCCACCCTGAAACGTGCTCTTGCCTCTTTTGGTTCCATGGTTAGGTTATGTTTATCCTTCTGTCATGCTTTTCACCAGAAATCCGTTACCAGAAAGGGGTTATGTTTTGCCAAGTCTTTGTCAGCCCCCGGTCCTTCTCCCAAATCAGCCACGGTTCCTCTCCGTTCTAACAGCCGTCCCCTGGACTCGACCGGAGCCCTTGATTGGCCTCACAGCCAGTCCATTAAGTTGCCCATGGGCTTTAGTAGGCTCCACGGCCGAGCCCCTGACTCTTCCGTGTTTTTTTGTTTACCCCACATGGCTTTCTGTTTACTCTCTGCCATTCTCTCAGCTGGCCAATGGCCATTGTGTTTTACTGTTCTTCCACTTTGCCTGTTGTGGTTTACCTGCTGCCTGGCCTCCCTCCTGGCAATGTTTTGGGTTTTAATCCACCTTACTGCCGACAACCCGGCATGCCCTTGACCGGGAGTTGGTCTCAGGAATCCATGTCCTACTGCCTGTTTTATTACGCCCACCTTCCAGCCCCCTCCACCCCTCCCGTATTCGGCGCCCCTGTGCTGCCTCCTGCTATGTTTTTTTGGGGGGGACCTGTCGGCCGTCGGTGCCGGTCGCCTTGGGGGGGGGGTGATGTCATGGTTTGGACCCCTCCGGGCTCCTGTTATGGTTTTGCCATCTGTCTGTGACCCTGGCCGGTGATTTTCAGTTTGGTTGTTTTCTTTTGCCTCATTGTTAGTGCCATTTTAGTTTTGTCTCTGTCCTTTATTTGCTCTATTGATTTTTCTTTTCAGTCACTGGATGTACTGCCACTCGTTCAGGAACCCTGACACATATATACATATCGTACACATATACATACATATACACATACATACATATACACACATATATACATACACATACATACACACACACACACACACATATATATATATATATATATATACCTATATATTGATTGATTGATTATTTATTTTGAGCTTTACAAAATAAGCATTTCTTTCACATTTACATTTACCCACATTGGGTTGAAAGGAACAGGAAATACATATGAACAAACATACATACATACACGCGCAATTAGCCTGAAAAGGGGTGGGAAGAAGACGAGCTTATTTAATCCCTACCCCCCAAACACCCATACGTTATTACCACTACCGAGTGTGACCAATATTCCTTTTTTATTATTATGTAATTGATGTCATATATTAGTGATGAATATCTATAATAATAATAATAAGAAGAAGAAGAAGAAGAAGAATTCCCAGCATAATAGTTAGTAATAATGACAATAATAATATTATTAGTATTGTCAATCAATTTATTTTTTTTTTGATATTGCTGGTGTCATTCCTTGAGTCATTTTCATATGTCAATAAGTTCCCCACATTTATTCAGAGAATGACTATTTAGAAGAATTATTATTGTATGAGTCGATGGTAGTTCTGTCTCATATATATATACGAGGTCTATTAGAAAAGTATCCCACCTTATTATTTTTTTCAAAAACCATATGGATTTGAATCACGTGTGATTGCGTCAGACAAGCTTGAACCCTCGTGCGCATGAGTGAGTTTTTCCACGCCTGTCGGTTGCGTCATTCGCCTGTGAGTGTTGGGGAAAGTGTAGTGACACGGACCCACAACAGGGGGCGCAAATGAACGGTCAATAGATGAGCCAAAAGGTAACAATTTAATGTTGTGAATGTGCACAACGAGTATACAGACAATCTCAGAATCTGATAGCAGTCAATACACAAAGGTGACGTGTGGGCAGACTCGAGGGTAGAAGACGTCTGCCCTGAGAAGAGCCGGAACCACACGATTTCCGCCGCCACCGAACCTGGTGAATACTGGAGCCGCCAAGTCCCGAATTCCTAGGTGATCACCGTCCCCGACTGTCGGATCTGGTACTGCTGGCGAGGAGCACAAACAGTGAGATGTGGGTGTGTGCACACCCAGTAACAAAAACAGTCAGAAGGTGGAAAGTCACCTCCACCTCTAATCACACACTCCTGTTAATCCACTTATCTGGTTGGAGTGTGAAGCGAAGCCGTCGCTGATCACACCAAACGCCAATCCCACAGATAAGGCAACACTTACAGGAAAACGGCTGCAAAGAAGTTCAGAGTATTACTCAATGTTTTAGTTCAGCAGAGAATATTACCTTCACAGGTAGATGATATCTCGGCAACGAGGTGGAGATGACGTCCGGGTTTTATGGAGTAGTATGATGAAGTGTAAATGGGTGACAGCTGTCATGAGATAATGAGTGACAGCTGTCACCCCCGGCTGTGTCCGTGGCGGCAGCGCCCTCTCGTGCCTGAAGCCCGCACTTCAGGCAGGGTGCCCTCTGGTGGTGGGCCAGCAGTACCTCCTCTTCTGGCGGCCCACACAACAGGACCCCCCCCTCAACGGGCGCCTCCTGGCGCCCGACCAGGTTTATCCGGGTGTCGGCGGTAGAAATTGGCCAGGAGGGCCGGATCCAGGATGAAGCTCCTCTTCACCCAGGAGCGTTCTTCGGGTCCATACCCCTCCCAGTCCACCAAATACTGGAACCCCCGGCCCTTACGACGGACGTCCAGGAGCCGGCGCACTGTCCAAGCCGGCTCCCCGTCAATGATCTGGGCAGGAGGGGGCGCCGGACCAGGAGCACAGAGGGATGAGGTGTGGTGTGGTTTCAGTCTGGACACATGGAAAACTGGATGGATCCGCAGTGAAGCCGGGAGTTGGAGCTTCACTGCGGCAGAGCTGAGGATCTTGAGGATTTTAAATGGTCCAATGTACCTGTCTTTCAACTTAGGGGAGTCCACTTGGAGGGGGATGTCCTTCATTGAAAACCACACCTCCTGCCCGGGCTGGTATGCAGGGGCCGGGCGGTGGTATGCAGGGGCTGGGCGGTGCGCCACACCCGACGGCACCTCCGCAGGTGGGCCTGGACCGAGGGCACACCGACCTCTCCCTCCACCACGGGAAACAATAGGGGCTGGTACCCCAGACACACCTCAAATGGGGAGAGGCCGGTGGCAGAAGACACCTGGCTGTTATGTGCATACTCGATCCAGGCCAGATGGGTACTCCAGGCCGTCAGGTGCGCGGATGTCACACAGCGGAGGGTCTGTTCCAACTCTTGGTTGGCCCGTTCTGCCTGTCCGTTCGTCTGTGAGTGGTACCCGGATGAGAGGCTCACGGTGGCCCCCAGTTCTCTGCAGAAACTCCTCCAGACTTGAGAGGAAAACTGGGGAACACGATCCAAGACTACGTCAGTTGGTATCCCATGCAGACGGACGACGTGGTGGACCAGGAGATCTGCTGTCTCCTGGGCCGTTGGGAGCTTCGGGAGGGCCACGAAGTGGGCTGCCTTGGAGAATTGGTCCACTATCGTGAGGATGGTGGTGTTGCCCTGAGACAGCGGGAGGCCCGTGACGAAATCCAGGCCGATATGGGACCAGGGGCGATGAGGCACAGGAAGCGGCTGGAGAAGTCCTTGGGACCTTTTGTGGTCTGCCTTGCCCCTGGCACAGGTGGTGCAGGCCTGGATATACTCCCGGACGTCGGCCTCCATAGACGCCCACCAGAAGCGCTGCCGGACAACTGCCACGGTCCTTCGCACCCCTGGATGACAGGAGCGCTTGGAACCGTGACAGAAATCCAATACTGCAGCTCTGGCCTCTGGTGGGACGTATAGACGGTTCTTCGGCCCAGTTCCGGGATCCGTGCTCTGTGCCAGGGCCTCCCGGACGGTCTTCTCCACGTCCCAGGTGAGGGTGGCCACGATAGTGGACTCCGGAATGATGGGCTCCGGTGGATCCGACAGCTCAGTTTTAACTTCGTCTTCATGTACCCAGGACAAGGCATCCGATCTCTGGTTCTTGGTCCCGGGCGATAGGTGATCCGGAAGTCAAAACGTCCGAAGAACAGTGACCAGCGGGCTTGCCTGGGGTTCAGCCGCCTGGCGGTCCTGATATACTCCAGGTTCCGATGGTCAGTGAAAACCGTGAACGGCACAGACGCTCCCTCCAACAGGTGTCTCCACTCTTCAAGAGCCTCTTTCACCGCAAGGAGTTCCCGATTGCCGACGTCATAGTTCTGTTCAGCGGGGGTCAACCTGCGAGAAAAGTAGGCACACGGGTGAAGAACCTTATCGGTCTCTCCGCTCTGGGATAGCACGGCTCCTATCCCTGAGTCAGAGGCGTCCACTTCAACCACAAACTGGCGGCTAGGGTCGGGCTGCACCAGAACTGGTGCAGTCGAGAACCGGCATTTCAACTCCTTGAACGCGGATCCGACCAGGTGAAGGGGACTTTTGGAGAGGTCAGGGCTGTCAGGGGGCTAACTACCTGACTGTAGCCCTTAATGAACCTCCTGTAGAAATTTGCAAAGCCGAGGAACTATTGCAGCTTCCTACGGCTTGTTGGTTGGGGCCAATCTCTCACCGCCGCAACCTTGGCCGGATCAGGGGCGACGGAGTTGGAGGAGATGATAAACCCCAGGAAGGACAAAGAGGTGCGGTGAAACTCACACTTCTCACCCTTCACAAACAGCCGGTTCTCCAACAACCGCTGCAGGACCTGACGTACATGCTGGACATGAGTCTCAGGGTCCAGGGAAAAGATGAGTATGTCATCCAGATATACGAAGACGAATTGGTGCAGGAAGTCCCGCAAGACGTTGTTTACCAATGCTTGGAACGTCGCGGGGGCGTTAGTGAGGCCGAACGGCATGACCAGGTACTCAAAATGACCCAATGGGTGTTAAATGCCGTCTTCCATTCGTCTCCCTTCCGGATCCGAACCAGGTGATACACATTCCTAAGGTCCAGTTTGGTGAAAATTTGGGCTCCATGCAGGGGTGTGAACACTGAATCCAACAGGGGTAAAGGGTATCGATTACGAACTGTTATGTCGTTCAATCCCTTGTAATCAATGCATGGACGGAGTCCGCCGTCTTTCTTGCCCACAAAAAAGAAACCTGCACCCATCGGGGAGGTGGAATTCCGGATCAGCCCAGCAGCTAATGAGTCCCGGATGTAGGTCTCCATTGATTCGCGCTCAGGACGTGAGAGGTTGTACAGCCTGCTGGACGGGTACTCAGCGCCCGGGACCAAATCAATGGCACAATCGTACGGACGGTGCGGGGGAAGGGTGAGCGCCAAATCCTTGCTGAAGACGTCAGCAAGGTCGTGGTTCTCAACCGGCACCGCCGTCAGATTGGGAGGGACTTTAACCTCCTCATTAGCATTTACACTGGGAGGAACCGAGGATCCTAAACAATTCCAGTGGCAGGTTTCGCTCCACTGAGTCACAACCCCAGACGGCCAATCAATCCGGGGATTGTGTTTAATCATCCATGGGAAGCCCAAAATCACGCGGGAGGTAGAAGGAGTTACGAAAAACTCAATCTCCTCCCGGTGATTCCCAGACACTACCAGGGTTACAGGTAGTGTCTTGTGTGTGATAAAAGGGAGAAGAGTGCCATCTAGTGCTCGCACCTTCACTGGCGAAGAAAGCGCCACCAGAGGGAGCCCTACCTCCCTTGCCCATCTGCTATCCAGCAGATTCCCTTCTGACCCCGTGTCCACCAGTGCTGGGGCTTGAAGGGTTAAATCCCCGCTCAGGATTTTAACTGGGAGTCGTGTTGACAGATGTGTATGACCCACGTGAATGTTTTGACCCCCCCTCAGCCCAGTCTCTAAGGGCGGGCGTTTGTGTTTTGACCGTTTGAGGCAGTCTCTCTGCTGATGCTCACTCGAGCCACAGACAAAACACTCCCCGCGGACCAGCCTCCTCTGTCTGAATGTGGCCCTGCTCGTGTCCCTAGCACCGTCAGCAGGGGGAGCTGTAGCCACACGGAGTGCTGTGGCTGTGGAGCGTGGGGAAGACGGCTCCTTTTCGGACCCGGGAGGAAGAGGGACAGCTTGTGCCTGACCACGCCCTTCGCCTCGCTCCCGTCGGTGTTCTTCTAACCGATTGTCCAATCGTATAACCAAATCGATAAGCTCAGCTAAATCCCGCGGTTCCTCCTTAGCCACCAGGTGCTCCTTCATGACTGACAACAGTCCGTTTATGAAGGCGGCGCGGAGCGCAATCATATTCCAGCCGGATCTCGCAGCCATGATGCGGAAGTTGACTGCATATTCGGCTGCGCTCCGGCGCCCCTGTCTCATTGACAGCAGCACGGTAGACGCGGTTTCGCCTCTGTTAGGGTGATCAAAAACAGTTCTGAGCTCCCTCACAAACCCAGTATAAGAGGCGAGGAGCCGTGAACCTTGTTCCCAAAGCGCTGTAGCCCAAGTGCGTGCCTCACCTCGAAGCAAATTAATCACGTAAGCCACCTTGCTGGCGTCAGACGCGTACATCACGGGACGCTGTGCAAAGACGAGCGAACACTGCATAAGAAAGTCCGCGCACGTCTCCACACAACCTCCGTACGGCTCTGGGGGGCTTATGTATACTTCAGGGGATGGTGGGGGGGGTCGTTGAATGACCAGTGGAATGTCTGTATTCGGCATCGGGTCGGCAGGAGGAGGAGCTGCAGCAGCACCCTGAGCGTGCGCTTCCACCTGCGCGGTGAGAGCCTCCATCCTGCGATTAAGGATGATGTTTTGCTCGGTCATCAGGTCCATCCGAGCGGTAAAGGCGGTGAGGATGTGCTGCAACTCACCAATCACACCTCCAGCCGGCGCCTGTGCACCCTGCTCTTCCATTGGCTGTCCAACAGATGGTTGACGCCCCTCGGGATCCATGACGTTGGCCGAGATATCCTGTTGGGGAAAGTGTAGTGACACGGACCCACAACAGGGGGCGCAAATGAACGGTCAATAGATGAGCCAAAAGGTAACAATTTAATGTTGTGAATGTGCACAAAGAGTATACAGACAATCTCAGAATCTGATAGCAGTCAATACACAAAGGTGACGTGTGGGCAGGGTCGAGGATAGAAGACGTCTGCCCTGAGAAGAGCCGGAACTACACGATGAGGTTGATAGTGTTTTTGGGATTGCACAATCTATTTGGTCTCAAAGTAGAATTCCACGTTTCCCTTTTTGCTCGATTGTAAGCGGCACCCTCATTAGCTGATAGTGCAGCAGCTAATATTAGAGCAAAATCGTGCAAATGGTGATAAAAGCACCAAAATTGGTACAAATACTCCTTTTTAATTTTGACCCCTGTGTAATTCTTCAATTGACCCCTACCTGGCCACCTATTTAAAATTCAAGTGGCCAGTCAGTTTTTTCAAAAGAGTAATGTCTAAGAAGTATTTGTGCCAACTTTGGTGCTTGTATCACCATTTGCAGGATTGTTTCAGTTATCTGCTGCACTATCAGTGTCAAACTACATCATAAGAAATTCCTCACATATATCTTGATGTCTGAAATAAAAAAAAAAAAAACAGAATTCAGATTAACAGAGTTAGCATCAAATGATTTTGGTGGCACTTTTTTGGGGACACCCTGTACTTGGTCGCGCATCCACAGAATTTTGTGTGCTGAATGGGAACATCCCTCTAGTCTGAAGGTTCACTTGTCCGAAGGTTAGGGTCAGTAAATCAACATATTTCGATGCCAAGTTTCAGTAGGCTGCACTACGAGCTGTATACTTACATGTGGTTTTTGTTGCAATTAAAAAGACCTCCTTTCATCTGTGATGCAAGAGTGTTACTTTAATAAAAAAACAAAACTTTGTTTTTAACTTCACTGGTTATAAAAATGCATCATACAATGTAAATGTCATACACAATATTCTGTAATTAAGACTTTGGAATTTAATTCAAATGGCATTTAATCCAACCTTCATGGGTGAAGTTTGGATTAATTTGGAGTAAATACACAGACTACTGAACCTTCGGACTACTGAACCCTTCCCGTGTTGAAGTATTTTGATACTCCATGTGAAATGTTCACATTCAATGAGAAAATAAATAGACCATCAAGCTTCTTGTTACGGCCGCAACACATGCCAGTTAATTTGGATGCAATTCATTTTGGCACAAATGTAGCACGTAAGTGGCTGATTTATCCACTTGCAAAGTTTTCCGTGCAGTAACAGATTTTTTGGGAAGTAATTAGACACAGCGTTAATCATCTTATTATGTCTTAATATTTTATCTAATGGAAGGCAGCTGACAGCAGCACAATGTAAAAAACGTCACATCCATTAAAGAGAACAGTGAGAGCTTTACTAGAAGGCAGCAGACAGAGGTCTGTTTGACGCAGTTTGACTACCAACGTGACAAAACCTGAAAATGACCCCCCACCACCACCACCCCCAAAATATATTTTTGCTGATTTTTTTTTATTTTTTTTTATGAAATGCTCTCTCACCGTCCACACCATCCATTAGTACTGGTAAAATGTCTGTTTCACACCACACATCTGCTTTGTTGAAGGCAAAGTGCCATTTTAAAAATTTTGATGAACCACTGCCCTGATGATTTTGTCTTAAGTTTAGGCCCGGTCCATATGGACATGGGTTTCGGCGTCAGGGGCGTAGGTTTGCATATGGACCATAGGGACAAGTCACAACCAATATTTTGGGATGGCAAAATAGTCCCTACCAATATTTAGCATTTTTTATATAACAAAATCATTCACTATTTTTTTGCGAACTCGATACTATAATTTTAGTCATCACGTTTTGTGTTTTCGACGTACCAGACTGACATGTTGCAATTTCATTGGCTCACGTTCTTCTCACATGGACGTAAACAAAGCGCATCTCATGGTGGCAGGCAGTGCTTCATTTGTAAAGTGGGAGGTCCCGGAGCGCAGAGGATGGGTGGCTCCGGTGCAGAAAAACAAGAAGGGCGGGGGGGGCTTGCGAACAATGCTGTGTGCCACACTTAAAATAAACTGCACACCCACACAAACACGCACACACACCTTCACAAATGACACTAACACCCTGCCTTTTCCTCAAAAATTACTACATTTATGTTTGCTGTCTGTCTCTGTACTTTCTGTCACTTTTGCGCTCTTTTTCATACTTTTCCCTTGTTTCAAAAGTCACCAAACGCACTTTACCATAATATATGCAACATATAGCACACTGTTGGAAAGCACGGGTTCTTGGCTTGCTGTCAGTGTTGAAATTTTTCAGAGTGAGGGCTTACATGAGAACTTACGGTAATGAGAATCAGCGGCGCACTAGTGTAAAACTTCCGTGTTTTGTCTCTGCGTTATGACATCACAGGCTTACGTTTACCGTAATACACCATATATCATTGTAAATTAGGTTGCCAGATACCTACAACTGCATTATTGATGAAGAGAATAGATTATATATCTTGGTTGCAAAAACTTTTTTTTTTTTTTGTTAGCTCCACAAGTATTTTTTTTGTTGTCTTGTTCTCTCAGGTGTAGGCCTATAGAATAGATTTGTGATTTTGGGTGCAATTTTGTTATTTAAACTATTTGTTTGTTTGCCTACGCACTTAATAATGTAAATAAAGTGTTAAATTATTCAGCATTATGTCGTCATATGTTATGTATTATGCTGTACTTGTGCGTCTAATGGTATGAGTGGCTTAGGGGGTAGTGGTGGTGGGCAGGGGGGCCGGGGGAGTGGTATTGTCCCTACCAAAGCTGAGACCACACCTACGCCCTTGTTCGGCATATTTAGGATTTGCTTCATTTTGCTGTTTCGTCCACATGAAAACCAGTGTTGTCAGAGCCCGAAACTCCTACTTTTGGGAAACGGGTCCCAGAGTGGATAGTAAGTCCCTTCGGCTGCTCCCTTGTTTTGCACTCGGGGTCGCCACAGCAAATCCAAGGAGGATCTGCATGTTGAATTGGCACAAGTTTTACGCCGGATGCCCTTCCTGACACAACTCCACATTACATGGGTCCCAGAGTGGATAAATCTGAAAATGCCGGATTTGCATTTTCTTCTGGACAAGCAATACAGAACTTTTGTGAAGTTATGTTAGCCAATCTCTTTAACCTCAGCCACTCATCATGGATGGCATGTTGGTGTTGTAAACAGGGCAATTTAACATACATTTTTTGTCTTGGTGGGTACTTAATGAGATTTAATTTTGTAGTTAAACTAAATTTCTTAAACTTGGGTTAGAAATAGTTGATGCATCATCACACAGTGATTCATGGTAAATCAAATGCATGAGATTTTCTTTGGAAAGTTCCAAAGTTAAGCGCCCCTTCACACATACTGCGAATAAGTACAAATCAGAGCGAATTACGATGAAACAGCTCGTATGAGCAAACCACGCAAACATTGGGCCGACGGGCAGGCGTGCACGATCACGTTGCGATGGTTTCATGCATGCGGGAACACAGTGCAAGCAGCTGCTGTGAAAAAAATTTAAAATACATGTTGCGGTGGTGTTGTGCATACGGGAGCCACATCATAACCACATTGTGCAGCTGCTGTGAAAAAATAAAAATAAAAATTACATGCCACCCACGGGATTCGTACCTGAACTTTTCAAAGCTCTGGTTGCCAGTCAGAAACTACCATCCCTATCCTGTAAAAGGTGTGGGAAAATACCTGATATCAAGAAGGACATGGACGTATTTAAGAAAAAATAAAACCACATACCATATAACCATATAAAAACACCGCATTGTATTGAATCCTTCTTATCAAGTTTGCAATACAAATGTGATCTATCTGTTCCTCTGTAGATGACCCATGGTCACAGATGTACAGTCATGAAATGACATGAATGAGAAGCATGGTGCTCTTATCATGTCCACATCTACTGGCGGCGTGTCCAGCTGGCCCCACGTGCGCGTGTCCTGCCTGACATGCATGTCTTGTGGACGGCGCACCACAGGACAAACAGCGTGTCATGTGGAACAGAGGTCACGTGGGTGATGTGACATTCAGATTGCCCGCTACGTGTTATGATCTGACGGTCCGTTTCACCTGGGGTAGCCTGTCAATGTGCACACCATGTGCACACTCACTGCAGCCCATTACAACAGCGATATATGTTTTTATGTATGTCCATATGAGGACAGTAAGCAGACACACACGCGTCACAGTGGGCAGTTGTTAGTTCATGTCCATCCAAACATGGTATGTGTTCTCCAGCAGGACATCCAGAACCACAGATCTGCACAGCCACTCCTATGGGCGTCAGTTCAGGCAACACACCAACGTGTCACTGTGTCTGTTTGCAAAGCCACACTCGTGGGGGCACTTAGACAAATTTCACATCCAGCTCCACAGTGATTGTCTGCTGACTGATAGTGCAAATGGCCACACATTTTTTAAGTGCCATGCGAGTGGTGGTAGATGTTCGTGTGTGTCAGCTGGAATTTGTCCAACACCTGCCGTGAGAGGGTTTGATGGGCTCTCACAGCGCACACTCTGTCTTTCAGCCACTGGTGTGTGCAAATATTTGTAGCAGCAGGTGTACAAGGCGTTGGAAACAGCTACGATTTTACACGTATTGCATACTATTCCTGCTTCATGCGCACTTTATGTGCAATTTGACCAAATTTGCACTATGTATGAAGGGGCCCTAAAGGATCCTCCAAATGAGACTACTACATTTGTTGTGTGTGAAAACAAATCCAAAGAGCGGTGAAAGAGGAGATGATATGACAAGACTTATTGAGGGAAAAGAGGAAGACAGCAGGTCTACGAAGGAATAACATTACAGTGAAAATTTACCATATTTCAAGTTCACATTTCAATGAATTTTGTGTATGAAAGTGCAACAAATATTGCTATTCCAAGTTAAAAATGTCTAAATGTTCTCATTAGAGGAGGGCAATACCCTCATATCATATCATATCATCTATCACATAGGGAACTGTAGTCTAGAGGGTGGGCACTAAATTGATAAAATGAAAGTGCATAATTCTACTTCCGGCAGACCTCATCTGTCCCCAAAATACACTGCAAGCAAAGTGAAAATGCAAAGAAAAAGTGACGATGCGGTGGATAGTGGGAAATGTGTTACAGATTGTTTAAGACCAAGAGCTCAAACATGTCGAGGCAGTTGTGCAGGCGAGATGTCACAGCTACTCAGTGTGTATGCTAAAACTTACCGACATGACCTCTCTCATTTGCCTCGTCTTCCCTTCTCCACTGGGAACCAAAAAAACTGCACTTTTTCCACTGCTTTGGTGATTGCAGCTGAAAACAAAACAGTACACCATTTTTCCATTAGAAGTGATGCTGAGTTTGTGCAGGCTGTCCCCGGAAGTGGTCAAATCCTGCAATATCACGCAGTGGTTCAAAGGAGACTACGTTTCCCTATTGTTTGGAAATTCAGAGGTGTGTTATTAGCATTAGCTTCTCCTACATTGCAAGCACAGTCTTTATTCACTTTCTGTACAATATGCAATAGAAGTAAAGCACATTTGAACTTTGAAGTGTTGTGAACCACAGCAGTGCACGTCGAACACCTTAAGCACAAGTCTGATGCACCACAAACTAGGGGTGTAACGATAAACAAAAATCACGGTTCGGTACGTACCTCGGTTCTGAGGTCACGGTTCGGTTCATTTTCGGTACAGTATGGGAACAAAATGTAAAACCTAAATTTGCTTGTTGTTTAAACCATCAATTTATTGTAACATTATACAAACAGGAAAATAAAATAAAAAAGTACTGCCTGGTAATAAGTTAAATAAAATTTTCTCAAATAATGACAAATGTATGAAATATTATAAAAAATACATTCCTAGTAAACAGCTTTTAACAAAACCTTTCCACAAGTAAAGCACAGCACAACGGTTCCAGCATGAAGCCCTGTTCAATTTTATTCAACCTTCATATTTTTTGCCAGAAATTAAATTAACCAAAACTGTCACACCCTAAGGGATTTTTTAAGAGAATTAATGTTAAAGAATCCCATTACTTTTGTACAATTAATTTTATTTTGTATCTCTTTCTATTAACTGTTTGTTTAATGTTTGTTAATATAGCTTTTTAAATAAAGTTTTGAAAACAGAAACATTGTGGGAGGGGCAAAAATTGAGTTAAACCACCTTAAAAATATTTAGAACCACAAATAAACTTGATTCTTGGTTTGTTTATTTATTTTGACATTAAAATTGGCCATCACTTATTAAAATAAAATCAGTTCTCAAGGCCAGGGCTTCTCAAAGACTGGGGACTATTTAATCACAGTGCAGCAAACGAGGTCAGTAGGCTGAGCGAGTCCGAGTGAGGAAGACTGTAGATATCCCTCCGCTCAGTGCTTTACAGGCTGCTGCAGGCTGTGGAGGAGGGGGAGACCCGCTGCCGCTCGGTGACAACAGACTTTCACTTTCGGCCGTGAAACATCAGAAAAGTCTCCGGTAACACAAGGAAAAGTAGTTAGATTTGTCGCTAGTCGCTTTTGAGAAAATAAGTCGTCAAGAGGGTATGGAAAGTCGCCAGATTTAGCGAGAAAGCTGCTAAGTTGCAATGCGAACTCATCTGTGAAGAACCCTGTACCAAACCAAACGTCCCGTACCGAAACTGTTCAATACAAATGCATGTACCATTACACCCTTACCACAAACACAATAATGGAGAAGACACACAAAATATCATAATGTGAATCAGTGAGAGGGTTTGGTGTAACTTGAAAAAAAAACATGAAATATGGGCGCAGATGTGCTAAAGGTCTCAGAAAGCCAGGAATTGTCAACATTTTTCATGTATTTCCAACATATGCCATTTTAGTTATGAAGCTTAAATAGAAAAACTGCATTTTAGAGTCGATCAAATTTTTCTTACCCTGGCCCATGCCTGGTGTGTGCTTGGTTTGGATGTGCATACCTTTGGGCACATTTTGCACATTTTGCAAAGTTTAAACATCAGCATCAGAAAATTGATGCATCACACACAACAGCACCTTAACTGAAATGCTAAAATTTTTTGAAAATATTCCTTGTAGTGCAGCAACAAATTGTGCAAATTATGTTCACGATACATCATTTTTGAAAAGTTCATAGTTTTATACATTAAAATACACAAATTTATACATTAAAATTATACATTATACATTAAAATATATCTGTAATTGATTTTAATAACAGTGAATTGTTTTTGTTCACTGTTTGCATTTCTGAGAGACTCATATTTTTTACACTGTATGATGTGAGATTTGAACTGGGATATTTTTTTTTAATTCTGCATGCAATTAAATGATTAATTTAGACTGATTAAATGCAAAGCTTGTAACGTGCATGTGGAGAAGATAGTCACAAAACTTTATATTCGTGTGTGTGTGTGTATTTTTATTTTTAATCATTGTAGGGATTTTGACATTTTCAATCTCCACTGAAGTCTAAAATAAAGACATCTTCTCGCTTCTGTCTTCCAAGCTACATGAAATGATCCAAAAAAATGATATGTCTATTGGGCTAACAGCAGTGTGCTGGCTTTGATCCACATGCCTTCAGTGTTTGTCTCCTTCCAGAAGTGACTGAGTGCAGGGACGGACCTTGACCTTGCAGCACGAGCTGCCACAGAGGACTCACACACATCTCCTCTGAGAGAGAAAGAGGGAGAGGACGGTCAGGCTACAGCTGAGGGCTGGGAAGAGAGAGAGAGAGCGAGCAAAGAAGGGGAGGGGCCGAGTCATGTGGCGGGAGTGACAGAGGGTGGAGAAAACCTCACAGAGCACAGGAGACAGTGGAGGTGAGGGAGAGGAGTTGGCTGGGGAGAAGATGTCAGCACCGACTCTGTGTGTCTCGGGCCGCCTCTCTGCCGGTATGCTTGTTCTTATGATCCCTTTACATTTGCCTTTGTGATGTCATATGGATACAGTTGATGCTATTGTGTGGGCTGACGGAGGCGCTGATTGTTGGCGTGTGGGTGCACATGTCGCGTGTGAGCTGACAGTAATGTGGTGAATGTGTGTGAGACGTGTGTGTGAATGCTTTGGGTTCTGTACTCCAGTTTGTTTACACCCGCTGCCCGGCAGGTGTCTGGCACTGAGGACTGCAGCTGTTGCATCACCATCACACACACACACACACACACTCCACCACAGCCACTCCATCTCTTTCTGTCACTCTCTGTGATGTCATTGTGGCTGATGTTTGTGCTTCACTAGGAGAGCCTGGACTATATTGCCTTTTGTGTTTCCTCCCACCCCCACCATTTTTACCAGGTTTGCAGACTTGGGAAACATTGATTTTTATTTAATCATTCTTTTTTTTTTTCCTCTCCCAGTTTGGAGTGCTTGCTTCCAGCACATTTCCGAGCACAGGACAGCTCTGTGTGATGAATCCACTATTGATCCTTTCAACAGACCCGGGCATAGTTCATTACATCAGGCTGCTCTTTGCTGACCGAGATGACTTACAAAGTAAATTGGTGCCACATTGGCCATTACTGCAAATGATACGGAGCACAGCATTCCTCAGTGTAATGTAGCAATCCAACAACAATCCAGTGCCACATTCTCTCATTCAGCAGTGATTCCATTTAATTATTATTTGTTCAAGATGTCATTTGATCACAATTAGTGAAGTTTGTCTAAATTTTACACGCATCAGCCGCAACACTGGGACCATCTGCTTAATATTGCAAAGGTCCTTCTTTTACCACCAAATCAGCCCTGACCCATGGAGGCGCTGTGTGTTTTGACACCTTTATATCAGAACCAGCATTAACTTTTCCAGCAAATTGAGCTATAACAGCTCTTCTGTTTTATCAGACCACGCCAGCTAGCCTTTGACCTCCAATGAGACAAAAATATCTTACTTTTATTGTCATAAATTGACAGAGTGACATTTGTTCACATTCTGATGTACTGGGGCACAGGTGGAGTGGAACCGGGGACCTTCTTGTTGCCAGGCAAACATATGAATACGGAGGGGTGTTATTTAAAAAAATGTAGAAATCTATAAATGTTTGTATGGAATATGGAAATATACACGGAATAAATCATAGCAGGATAAATTGTGGGTCATTTGGTTCCAAAAACCCATATGGACGGAGCGTTTGAAAATTTCAAGTAACGCGTGTGTCGTATATGTGCTGTTAACGGAGAAAACCACTCTGTTGCTTATAATTAGTTCATTGTGGCCATGTCATTCTTTACATGTGATGATTATACTCAACTGATGTTCCTGAAATAAAAACTACATAGATTTTGTTTGTTACAATTGATCGTATGTACTAAAATTAGGTTTTTGTCAATTACTCTTAAAAAACACCAGATAGGCTTATTGTTACTATAGAAGTTGAATATAAACTTGGGGTCAAGCAACATTTGGAGCCAAATGTCAAGTTTCTAGGTGCAGCGGTTCTCAAGATATGACATTTTCATAGATATTTTTGGCGATTTTTGAACTTGATATCTTCACTGGCTCCGTCCATATGGGTTTTTTGAACCAAATGACTCAAAATTTATCCTGCTGTGGTTTATTCCGTGTATATTTCCATATTCCATGCAAACATTTATAGATTCCCACATTTTTTTAAATAACACCCCTCCCTTATATGAAGTACTTCTGCCTTTGTCCTAAAAACTAGCTAACCCAGCTAATGCTAATTCACATGCATAAAATGGCAATACGTTGCAATGCACAAACTGTTTGGATAAACGCAGTGGGGCTCACATATTAATTATATTTAAAAGCATGTATTTATTTACAATGGGAATGAATATGATTAGGATATAATCAACATTAAAAATATATATATTGCCAAGCTGTAATTAGCTAAAGGGATTAGCTTTACCCTTAGGGAAAAGATTTGGGAATACCAAAGAAACAACTATCATTTGGACGATAGTTGTTTCTTCAGTATTCTATGTCAGGAGGGGATTCATTTGGACAAAAGTTGTTTCTTCAGTATTCTATGTCAGGAGGGGATTCAGATAGTTGTTTCTTCGGTATTCAGTTTCGATTTGTCGAGCCACTCATTGGATTTATTCCTACAGTGGAGTGCGTCCTGCATCTTCCACAGAAATCATCCAATCCAGCACGTAGATCCAGCTGCATCTTGGCTGGATCCTATGTCAGGTATTCTGTCAGGAGGGGATTCTGGGTTACTTCATATCAATAAATTAAAAATTAAAGTGGTGGAAATAACCACACAATCCCACAAAGAGTAGCCAGAGGAGAATAAACCTTTGAGTTAACCAAAGAAGGAGGTAATAGCAGGAACACATATATCAACAACAAAAATAAAAATGAAACAATGAATAAGACAAAATTCTAATGTCATTTCATTGCCATAAAACATCTTAAACTAAGAGGTTAGAAAAAAAAAAATCCCACATACAGTTGTCATGGAGGGGAAAACAAACTATGGAGACCAAAACAGCAATTTGAAACCAGGCTGCAAACATGTTTATTTGTGCTCTAGAAAAGTGAGTCTCTTCAGTTGTTCCCTTGTTCCACCCCCCACCCCCCACCCCCACTCTGGGTCACCACAGCAGATCCAAGGTGGATCTATACACTGAATTGGCACAGGTTTTATGTCAGATGTCCTTCCTGAGGCAACTCCAGATTACATGGACAAATGTAGCAGGGGTGGGGTTTGAACGGGGGACCTTCTGCACTGACACCAAGTGCACTAAGCACTTGGTCACCAACCCTGATGTTTATTTTTGCTCTAAAGTTTTATTTTAATATGCACTTGAATGGGAACCTGTTTGCTTTTGGAGCCAACCCCAAGTGGCCAGTCAAGGACCTGCAACTTATTCTTCTTCTAGGTGGGCTTCATCTGAGCTGATGGAAGTTTATCGCTTGGTTAAAATCTCTTCACACTTTTCAGAATTATAGTGTACACAGACACATATGAGCAGTACAAAAAAAATTGGGTTTACAGGCCACGCTACTTCTGTGATTTCTAACATCGTACCGGCATTTTATTTGTATTTATTTGGTTCTTAGTCTTTATCCAGGGGTGGAGGAGTTTCTGGGTGTGTAGATTATCCAGTATTAAGATGCTTGGTATCTGATTCTACAATGATGAAATCCTCTGTGGTTATAAATTATGACGAGCTCAGCTGGCTGTTTTATGCTCAACATAATTCATAAGGAATAAGATTCACATGTTCATATATTAAAGAAGTGCAACTGTCAGGAATGTGCAAATAGTTTCTTGTCCAGTGTTTATAGTGGCAGACGCTGACTCATTTGAATCTGAATCTCGGTCATCCATTCATTCATTTTCAGCTGCTTATCTGGTTCCAGGTCCGGGTCATGGGCAAAGCAAAGTTGTGACATAAAAATGAAATAAAATCATAAATATCTGCTCATCCAAATCTGCGCTCTACTGATGGAGGAGACTTTTCTGTAGTGAAATGCAGTAAAGCATTTAGACTGATTTTTAAAACAAAATACATCAGCAGACATGTTAAATAAATCATGGGTTGTTCAGTTTTCAGCGTGAGGCCAGGGTGAGAGCAGGCGAGGACACCAGAAAGCTGTGATAAGTGTCCGATGAGTCATCCTGTGTTTTGTTTCAAAGCCAGCAGGACCTGGTGGGCCAGCCTGTCTGGGATAATCATTTGGACTAAAGTTCCCTGAATTTGCTGAATTCCTGACTCTGAAGGTAGTTATTAACTCATTGTGTTTCTGTTTTCATGTTCATCATAGCCAAGATCACTCAGGTCCAGAGTCTAGACTGCTTTGAATGTCTGATGTCTCATAGTTAGGAATACAGACCTTGGATTCTATAGCTTGAAGCGGAGAAGAATCAATGACTCCCCTGGACGGAACACCAATCTGACACAGGTTACTTATCCAACCAAGGCCAGTACCATTTGCAACTGGGTGAACTGGGACAATGCAGATGAAGTGTCTTGTCCAAAGGCAGGTAGTGTGACCCAGAATAGAACAAAAAAAGACTGCGATTCTGTCGCACTTTTCCATCAAGCAGATGCACAAAGAGCTTTACAGTGATGCCTCATATTTTAATCCCTAGCCAAGGCTGGTAACCATTTACATCTGGATGGACAGACTCAATGCAGATTATGTGACTTGTCCAAGGACACAGATAGGTATCATGAGTGGGATTCAAATCCAGGTCTGCATATTGATACAAAGAAATCACTACACACTCTGTATTGCACATTGATTGCACCTTACTTGACTTACTGTGCTGAGGTCTGGGGCAATAACTATAAAACTACAGTGCAACCATTATTCATCCTTCAAAAAGCATTAAGAATAATTCACAATGCATGCTATCGGGATCATACTAACCCATTGTTTATTAAATCGAAGATTTTAAAACTCTATGGCATGATTTTGTTTAAAAATGTTCAATTGATGTATAAAGTAAAAACTAAGCAATTACCATTTAGAATTCAAGAATATTTTGTCCAAAGAGAAGGAATATATAATTTAAGGGGTTTGGATCATTTTAAAATTGCTGGCGCTCGGACGACCAGGAAATGCTTCTGTGTCTCTGTTTGTGACCCCAAAAAATGGAATAAGCTACCTGAGAAACTCAAACAATGTCCAAATATCAACCGATTTAAATATTTATACAAAGAAATGGTATTCTCCAGATATGTATGTGATGAAAAACGTTGAGTTTGTGTTGTATGATGAATCTGCTTCATTTGAATTCTTAATATTGAATATGTACTGTGGTAACTAGTACGAAATAGGAGCTGTTGTGAAATACTGACTTCCCTCAGCTGTAGTTATTAGCTGCTACTGTTCAGACTTTGTTGGAAGTGAATGTCCATGAACTGGCATATAGCTTGGCTTGATTTGACTGTACTGGTGGGTATAGGCATTGACAAGCGTTGCTTCTGCCTACACCTTTTGGGCACCATGTACATTGTTTTATTGTCTTCCTTTCCTGTAGCTTTTATTTATTTTTTGTATTGATTTTGTGGTTGTAAATGAGTGATTTTTTTGTTAGGCAGTGGTGCCTAATAAATTCAAAATTCAAACCAGCTTCTTAACCTCCTGTGCTACCTGCTCTACTTGAAGTAATCTTGAAAATAAATCTTTTTAATCAAACCTTTTTTGGAGTGACAGGTTACCTAAGGCCTGATCGCATGTGGAATGGAATAGCTGCAGCAGATTATTCTGCTGGTGGTCAGATTATTACTACAATAACTGTTAACAACCAAGCTGTAGATTTTGATTGTGAATGATGCGGTGTATTAGGGCCCCTTCAGACATAGTGCGAATTTGGTCATGAAACAGGAATCGTATGCAATATGTGTAACATCCTAGCTGCCTCTAACACCTCTTACACCTGTTGATACAACTATTTGCACACAGCAGCGGCTGAAAGACAGAGTGCGCGCTGTGAGAACCTATTGATCCCTCTCGCGGCAGGTGTCGGCCAAATTCCAGGTGACACGCATGAATAACATCTGCACAAATCTAACACTATTCGTGGCCATTTGCGCTGTTAACATGACAACAGTCAGGAGACAATCACTGTCGAGCTGGATGTGAAATTTGTCTAAGTGCCCCACGAGTGTGGCTTTGCAAACAGACACAGTGACACGTTGGTGTGTGGCTGGGGAACACGTACCTTGTTTGGATGGACATGAACTAACAACTGTCCACTGTGACGCGCGTGTGTCTGCTTGCTGTCCTCACGTGGACATACATAAAAACAATGGGCTACTGTTGCAATGGGTTGCAGCAAGCGTGCGCACACTGCGCATATTGACAGGCTACCCCTGGTGAAACGGACCATCAGATCATAACACACAGTGGGTCATCTGAATGTCATGCCACCCACATGAGCTCTGTTCCACATGGCACGGTGTCTGTCCTGCAGTGTGCCGTCCACAAGACATGCGTGTCGTGCAGGACACGCGCGCCACGCCGGCTGGACATGCCAGCAGCAGATGTGGACATGATAAGAGCGCCCTGCTTCTCATTCATGTCATTTCATGACTGTACATCTGTGACCATGGGTCATCTACAGAGGAACAGATGGATCATATTTGTATTGCCCGCTTGATAAGAGGGATTCAATGAAATGTGGTGTTTTTATATGGTGTGTCATTTTATTTTCTTTTAAATACGTCCATGTCCTTCTTGATATCAGGCATTTTCCAACATCTTTTATAGGACAGTGATGGTAGCTCAGTGGTAAAGTTTCTGGCTGACAATTAGAGCTTTTAGAAAGGTGGGGATGTAATTTTTCTTTTTTTTAATTTTCACAGCAGTTACGCGATGTGTAACCACATCGCGCAGCTGCTTGCACTGTTTTCCCGCATGCACGAAACCGTTGCAGCATGTATTTTTTTTTTTTTTTTTTTCCCGACAGCAGCTGTGCGATGTGTAACCACATCACGCAGCTGGTCACACTATGTTCCAGCGTGTACAAACCGTCACAGCGGCATCGTGCACACCTGCCTGTCAACTCAATGTTTTTGTGGTTTGCTCATACAAGCTGTTCCGCCGTAGGTTGCCCTGAGCTGTACTTATTCGTACTATGTCTGAAGGGGCCCTTAGTTTCAGGATAAAAACAGGTCTTCAGTTAGACATAAAATCCAGGACCAAATAGTCTGCAAATGCATCACACATGAGTATATTCAGTACTTTGCATAGTTAATTCTGGCTTTGGCTGTTGCAGTGTTTTATAAAATAAGGCTGCAAGGTTAGGCTGATGTTTTCCTTTGGGACTGAAATGAGCTGTAAATTGTGGGTGGTAACAGAGAAATAGTGTTCATTTGTAAATGACCTGTTCCGCAGTTTAGATGTATCCTTGTATCTGTGTAGAATAATTAACATACAGTGTATCCAGAAAATATTCACAGCGCTTCACTTTTTCCACATTTTGTTGTTACAGCCTTATTCCAAAATGGACTAAATTCATTTTTCCCTCAAAATTCTACTCACAGCACCCCATACTGACAATATGACATAAGGTTTTTTGAATTTTTTGCATATCTATTAAAAATAAAAAAAACAAAAAAACTAAGAAATCACATCTATGTAAGTGCACCTTTGCTCAATAATTTGTTGCTGCAGCTCTGGCAGCAATTACAGCCTCAATTCTTGTTGAATAGGATGCCACATGCTTGGTGCACCAATCTTTGGGCATTTTTGCCCATTCCTCTTTGCAGCAACTCTCAAGCACCATCAGGTTGGATGGGGAGCATCGGTGCGCAGCCATTTTCAGATCTCTCCAGAGATGTTCAATCGGATTCAGAGCTGGGCTCTGGAATGCAGCAAGACATCCTGGATGAAAACCTGCTCCAGAGCTGCTCCTTAGACTGGGGCAACAGTTTACCTTTCAGCAGTACAATGACCCTAAGCATACAGCCAAGATATCAAAGGAGTGGCTTCAGGACAATTCTGTGAATGTCCTTGAGTGGCCCAGCCAGAGCCCAGAACTGAATCCAATTAAACATCTCTAGAGAGAGCTGAAAAAGTCTGTGCACCTGCGCTCCCCATCCAACCTGACAGAGCTTGAGAGGTGCTGCAAAGAGGAATGGACAAAACTGTCCAAAGATAAGTGTGGCAAGCTTGTGGGATCATATTCAAGATTTGAGGCTGTAATTGCTGCCAAAGGTGCATCAATAAAGTATTGAGCAAAGGGTATGAATACTTATGTATACATGGGATTTCTAGTTTATTATTAGTAGTAGTACTAGTAGTATTAGTATTACTTTTAATACATTTTGAAAAAAAGTTTTCATGTTGACATTATGGGGTGTTGTGAGTATAATTTTGAGGAGAAAAAATGAATTTACTCTACTGTGGAATATGGCTGTAACACAAGAAAATGTGGAAAAGTGAAGTGCTGTGAATATTTTCCAGATGCACTATACTCGTATATCGGGTGTCCCAAAAAAATATGTAACATTTTATCAGCAAAGAAAATGGTCAAAGCATATGTCTAGGAAATAAATTTATGGCTGGATAGAAAGCTGAAAGGTTGAAGTTTTTCATACCAATGTCAATATTGGCCCTGCATTTTGTCAGTCTACAATAAAGTCACTGCACTTGTTTGACACTCTTGGTCTGGTGCCAAAACTCAATAATTTTTGTTCACTGTAGTATGGTTAATCTTGGCATTTTCCTGAGTCTTGCTTGGCATCAACATAAACTTCAGGGTCTCTGCAAGTAAAAAAAAAACATAAGTGATTACGTTTGTAGCATTTAAGGGTGAAACTGAGTGTTTTAAATGTAATTTTTTTTTGGGACACCCTATAGATAGATAGATAGATAGATAGATAGATAGAT
Source organism: Thalassophryne amazonica (assembly GCF_902500255.1). Lineage (NCBI taxonomy): Eukaryota > Metazoa > Chordata > Actinopteri > Batrachoidiformes > Batrachoididae > Thalassophryne > Thalassophryne amazonica. The sequence continues at coordinate 118,801,652 of NC_047105.1, forward strand.
AGATAGATAGATAGATAGATAGATAGATAGATAGATAGATAGATAGATAGATAGATAGATAGATAGATAGATAGATAGATAGATAGATAGATAGATAGATAGATAGATAGATAGATAGATAGATAGATAGATAGATAGATAGATAGATAGATAGATAGATAGATAGATAGATAGATAGATAGATAGATAAGAACTAGCACCTCTTATGAGGTTGTAGTACTTGGATGGTGAACTGGCTTCCCCTCTGAGAGCAGCAAGTATCTGTCTTGAATGAATGAAGTTCTGTATGTTATGGTCTTTTTCATATGTGAGAGGAAAACTGAATGTGATAAACTTGTGGAGTGAGGTGCCACCATTGTCAGTAGTAGCACACACAGATTTACGACACTTGTACTGGGCAAGTGAGGTCGGATGGCAGCAAAGGGGGAAAGTGGTTAAAACAGAAGGGAATGACGTTACCAGAAAACAATACCGAGGATATACAGGACTGTTACATACACCATGGTTTTCCAGAAACAAAGAGGAACCATGATGAGAAAGCTAGGAGGACAGCCACATACAATTACCTCCACAGACTAAAGAAAGTACTGAGAAAGCAGCTCTGTGGCGGAAATAAGATCCAGGACAAAAATGACATACATCCTGCAAGTCATTAGATGCACTACTAGAATAGTATGATGGCAATAGGAAGAGATAGATGACAGAAATATCAAGCTAGGTAAATGCCTGTCATTGCATGAACTGTTATGACTGAATCATCTGAATGGTTTCCACCTGGCTGTTGCCCAGTTTCTGGCAAAATTTGATGCAGTAGCGCTGCTCCAGTCATTTCGTCATTTTCCTTGAAATGAAAAATCACCGAGAGCACTACACACGACCTCACACAAATGCTGCTTGCCAGCAAATGACGCAATCAACAGGTGTGCAAAAATTCACGCATGCGCACGAAGGTTCAAGGTTGGCTCATGCAAGCACGCTTGATTCAAATCCATCAGATTTTTGCAAAAAAAAAAAAAAAAAAGGTTGGATACTTTTCTAACAAACCTCATATATATATGTATATATATATATATATATATATATATATATATATATATATATATATATATATATATATATATATATATATATATATATATATATATATATATATACATATATATACACAGTGAGGAAAATAAGTATTTGAACACCCTGCAATTTTGCAAGTTCTCCCTTAGAAATCATGGAGGGGTCTGAAATTGTCATCTTAGGTGCATGTCCACTGTGAGAGACATAATCTAAAAAAAAAAAAGAAGAAGAAGAAAAAATTTTTTTAATAATTTGTTTGTATGTTACTGCTGCAAATAAGTACTTGAACACCTGTGAAAATCAATGTTAATATTAGGTACAGTAGCCTTTGTTTGCAATTACAGAGGTCAAACGTTTCCTGTAGTTTTTCACCAGGTTTGCACACACTGCAGCAGGGATTTTGGTCCACTCCTCCATACAGATCTTCTCCAAATCTTTCGGGTTTGGAGTCTCAGCTCCCTCCAAATATTTTCTATTGAGTTCAGGTCTGGAGACTGGCCAGGCCACTCCAGGACCTTCAAATGCTTCTTATGGAGCCCCTCCTTAGTTGCCCTGGCTGTGTGCTTGGGGTCATTGTCATGCTGGAAGACCCAGCCATGACCCATCTTCAATGCTCTTACTGAGGGAAGGAGGTTGTTTGCCAAAATCTCACAATACATGACCCCATCCATCCTCCCTTCAATACGGTGCAGTCGTCCTGTCCCCTTTGCAGAAGAGCACCCCCAGAGTATGATGTTTCCACCTCCATGCTTCACTGTTGGGATGGTTTTCTTGGGGTTGTTCTCATCCTCTAAACATGGTAAGTGGAGTTGATTCCAAAAAGCTCTATTCTGGTCTCATCTGACCACATGACCTTCTCCCATGCCTCCTCTGGTTCATCCAGATGGTCACTGGTGAACTTCAAATGGGCCTGGACATGTGCTGGCTTGAGCAGGGGGACCTTGCTGCCCTGCAGGATGTTAAACCATGACAGCATCATGTGTGACTGTGGTCCCAGCTCTCTTCAGGTCATTGACCAGGTCCTCCTGTGTAGTTCTGAGCTTTCTCAGAATCATCCTTACCCCACAAAGTGAGATCTTGCATGGAATCCCAGACCGAGGGAGATTGACAGTCATCTTGTGTTTCTTCCACTTTCTAATAAATAATCATAACAGTTGTCTTCTACCAAGCTGCTTGCCTGTTGTCCTGTAGTCCATCCCAGCCTTGTGCAGGTCTACAGTTTTGTCCCTGGTGTCCTTAGACAGCTCTTTGGTCTTGGCTATGGTGGACAGGTTGGAGTGTGATTGATTGAGTGTGTGAACAGGTGTCTTTTATACAGGTAACAAGTTCAAACAGGTGCAATTAATACAAGTAAAGAGTGCAGAATAAGAGGACTTCTTAAAGAAAAATGAACAGGTCTGTGTGAGCCAGAATTCTTGTTGGTTGGTAGGGGATCAAATACTTATTTGCAGCAGTAACATACACAATTAAAAAAATAAATTATTAAAAAAAATCATACATTGTGATTTCCCAATTTTTTTATTTTTTTTTTAGATTATGCACCTAAGATGAAAATTTCAGATCCCTCCATGATTTCTAAGGGAGAACTTGCAAAATCGCAGGGTGTTCAAATACTTATTTTCCTCACTGTGTGTGTGTATATATATGTATGTATATATAAATTCTAATCCAATTACAGTTTTTTCCGCAAATCTGATTGGTTAATTGTGTGAGATTTCAGACCATATAATATCGGGTGTAAGGTTGCAAAATATTTGACCGTTTCACATTTGATGTATTACTCCGCGCCCTGACTGGCCGCACGCACTGCTACATAGATGTCAATAATGGCGCTGTTAGCTGAGAGCGAGAGAAAGTCACGTACCGACGACAATGCCGAAATGGGTGAATTTAAGCTACCATACAAAAGTATTAATGTGAATTTTGATACAGAATTACCATTTCACATTTGATGGATTACTCTGCGCTCTGACTACTGCCTCGACGGTAAGCCTCACCAACAAAATTACCTACGGAAAAATAAACCGTGCAAACGATGGAACTGGATTAGAATGAGAATAATCCTCTTGTGTCTGATGATTTGCAGACGTTCATGCTGGATTACGTTTGCAAATATCCGTTAAAGCTCAATTTGCACCCGTATAACCAGCATAAGCGTCCGCAAATCATCAGACATAACAGGGTTATTCTCTCTCTCTCTCTCTCTCTCTCTATATATATATATATATATATATATATATATATATATATATATATATATATTGTAATATTAATCTACTGGTTCATGATATTGTAATGAAAAGTGCAAAATGTTCATCATGGGAGCACAAATTTATTCTAATTCTGTGACAGCTGCACGAAATTAAAAGTGAAGCGGGGGTCAGGGTGGTTATGGTTAGGGTTAGGGGAAGGAGTAGGGTTAGGTTATGGTTAACGTTAGGGTTGGGGGTTGGGGTAGGGTTAGTAATAGTGAGTTAAAAAAAAACCCCGTCATGAAAATTTGAATCATTTTGTGACGGGAGCACGAAAAAAAAACGTGAGACTGGGTTGCAAAAACAATAAGCAGAAACATACATTTCTGTTAGTGGCTGACTGATTCCTTTAGATGGGATTTATTGAAACCGTGTCACTGTTTCCCCATGTGTGCTTCTGCCTTTATAATGAATAGTGCTTTCATTGTTGGCACAATTGCCTTTTTCATGCCGTGCTACATCAGCAGAAAAACACACTTGCCTCATTTGAAGTTTGCTGTCGTGCATAAAAAGTTCTGAATCATTTCTTTGTAACTGTGGTTCATCCGGGCACACAGATGAAAAGAATGAATGTTTCTTCAGTTTAAAAATGTCTGTTTGCTTTGTGATCAAAGGTGAAATCATTTGAAAACTAAACTAAATCAAGATGGAGTTCAGTTGTGTGCTTTTCCACTTGTGGTATAAAGTTGTGCATTTGTATCTAAATGGCCTGTGGTGATTGTGGTTTGGCCTTTAGTTTTTCCATGTGTTGATGCCGAAAGAAAATCCTTCCAGAGGAGAAGATGCTCTGCTTCCAGCCAGTGGAACAAAAACAGGGACAGTACGCTGTGGCGCTTTGGTGGAGCTGTTTGTCTTTCACCACGAGCAAAGCACTGCTCATTTCCTGCTTCTTTCTTGACATTTCTCAGACAGATGAATTTCCAAAGTATGTCGTGTTTTTGTTGTTTTTGTTTTTACTCATTTGGAACGTCCTGTGACTTACACTCCGGTGTGACTTTTATCAAGAATTATTATTATTATTATTATTATTATTATTATTACTTGTAGTAGTAGCAATAACAACAGGTATTTTTATAAGGCTTTCCTATGAATCGTCGCACAATAAAATATACGTATGCACAGACTATCACATTTTCCAGAATATAAATTGCATCAGCGTATAAGACAGCTCTTTCATTTGGGATTTTTGTGCATTGTTGTTGTGTTTTTTTTTTTTCTTGGAATTTATTCTTTCATTATTGGAGTTTGTTTTGTTTAATGTTGTGATTCCTGAGAAAGCCCCATATAAATAGGTATAATCATAATCATCATCATATCTTGTGCCAGTACTGCAACCAGTTCAGGGCTTTTTGGTTGGCTTCATATAGGTCTTCTTGGGTGACATTTGGGCCCAGTTCACAATCTTGGAGCTTATGTTGCATAGTTTGGTTAGGGTGGCCACATGAGCACTCGGTTGAGTTCACCCATCCCCATTTCAACAGTTATCTCTGGTTCTGTCTACTCCACTTCCAGCTCTGTTCAGAGTAGCCCATTTCCTTCTGGGCAAGTGAGTACCATGAGGTAGGGACTCACAGGGACTCTGGAGAGCTTCATTTGGAGGTAGAGTGTCCAGAGGTTTCCATTGGTCTAGTCTGTATTTGGCAGAGTCCTTAGGGTTTAATAATGAATACATTATTTTGGTATGTAAGTCGGACCAGAATATAAATCGCAGGACCTCTCAAACTAGTAAAACCCTGTGACATATACTCTTGAAAATATTTTAATTTATTCACACTCTTATTCATACATATGGTCCATTTAGAGTCACCGATTCACTGAACCTGCATTTCTTTTGAAGTGGGAGGAAGCCAGAGCAGAAACCAATGCAAACATGGGAGCATGCAAACTCAACATAGAAAGGACTGGGTTGGATTCAAACTTGGGACCTTCTGGCTGTGAGATAACAGTGCCAACCACTATGTCACTATGCTGTCCATGTTGACAATCACACAAGAAAGTGAAAATTAAATGTCAAATTACTCATGGCCCCTAATTAACTTAAACATTCATCCATTAATTCATTTTCTGCGGCTTGTCCTATCCAGGTCCCGGTGGGAGTACACCAAGCAACTCATCCCTCACTTCCCTATCTGCAATCAAGTTCTCTCACTGTTCCTGGGTGATATAATCCCTCTAGTGTGTCCTGGGTCTTCCCTGGTGCTTCCACCCACTTGACCATGCCTGGAAGACCTCCTTAGGGAGATGACCAGGTGGCATCCTCATCAGTTCCCTGAACAACCTTAGCTGGCTCCATTCAATGCAAAGAATCAGCAGCACTACTCCGAGTCTCTCCTAGATATCTGAGCTTCTCACCCTGTCCCAGAGCGTAAGCCTCGTGTAAACCTAGATGCTTGACAGAGGAATCTCATTTACGCTGCTTGGATCCATGACCTTGTTCTTTCATTCATCACCCAATGTTCATGATCATAGATGAGGATAGTTGTGTGAATCGTATGGCAAATCTAGAGTCCTGTCTTCTGGCCTACCACGACAGTCTTGTACATCATCTGCAAAACATCAGATGCAGCCCTAATCTATCAATCTCATGCTCCAACTCAGCGCCAGTGTTGGGGAAAGTAACTTTGGAAAGTTACTTCATTAGTTAATCTATACAGTTATATTTTACAGTTATTTCTTACATTTACTTCATCAGCAGCTGCGGACACCTTGTCGGCAGCTGCTGAATGTAATTAATAAAGTTACTCATAATCTAATTTGGTTATTTTTAAGATTTAGTACTCAGAAAAGTAACTATTAGTTACTTTGCTGATTAGTTACTTTTCTGGTTGCTCATTCCTACAAGTAACCAAATTAGATTACTCGTTACCTTATTAGTTACATTACTTATTAGTTGCAAGTTTTCTGCAGATTCTAATCAAGTAATTGCATAAAGCTGCTAATGAAGTAACTGCATAAAGCACCTGTATAAAGCAACTAAAAAAGTAACTAAAAAAGTAACTTGTCAAAGTTACTTTCCACAACACTGCTCAGCGCCACTCGTGAACGAGACCTCAAGATACTTAAACTCGTCCACTTGGGACGTTTACTCTCCCCTGACCCAGAGGAGACAACCCACTTTTTTTCTGATAGAGGACATGGCTTCAGATTTGGAGGAGCTGGTTCTCATCCCAGTCACTTCATACTCTGCCTCAAACCTGCCGAGTGTGCATTGGAGGTCACTGTCAGATGAAGCCAACAGAATCACATCATCCACATAAAGCAGAGCTGTATTCTGAGGTCACCTAACTGGACACCCTCCAGTCACTGAGCGCGCATTGAAATTCTATCCATGAACATCATGAACAGGACTGGTGACAAGGGGTGGTTATTATTTGTGGAAAGATCTCAGCATTTTATTTGTTGCTTTAAATCACAGGAAAAAACAACTATGTGGTTTCAGAAGAGTTGCTTTTATTTATTTTCCACCAAACAGAGGAGGGCAGTATTGTAGTTCCCAAACAATGAGAATGGAAAACAAAACAAAACAAAAAAAATCTGTGTTAAAGCCACAAAGCAGCCAATACATAATTAAATTTTGCCTGATCTAAGGGGCATCTTCCCCCAAATTTGGTCAAAGTCCATTCATTACTTTTCCAGATATGTTATACAGAACCAATAAATAGGGTGTGACCCCTTTGAAATCGCTGCTCACCTCATCACTCCTGAAATAATCTTAAAATTATGTTGTAGAAATTGTATTTTTAAGTTTGTGAGACACTTTTTTATTTTGTCAGTTCTGTAAAACTAACTAAGAAGCCAGGTTTCCTGTTCAGCCTCTGAGGTGTATAGATAATCTCAGGCAAGGGCGTGAATAACAACAGGAGTGGTCCTACACAGTGATTGCGCCAACACCAGCAGGTCCTGTCAAGCTCTTTGGCAGCTGTTCAGAAGCCACATTCAGTCCCTGAGGACAAAAAAAACTCCTGCAACACGTTTGTAGAAAAACGTAATCATCTTGCGAGAATTTGTGCTGCTGGAATCTGACTATGAAACCAGAAAACAGCCAGAGGTGCAGTCGTCATCAGTATGTCCCAGTGCACTGTTTCCATCTCCTGCTGCTTGGCTTTCGGGATGATGGCGAGCAGTTTGGAATGTCTCGGGGCGCACTTACGTCACAATTCTTTTGTCAGAAATAGATTTCATTACTTGTCCCATATATGACCTATTGCATTGAGGTTTGGGGAAACACATATAAAACAAATATAAATGCATTATGTTTAATACAAAGAAAGCTATAAGAGTTATCAATAATGAATCATATCGGGAGCCAACAAACCCACTATTTATCTGTTTACATATTTTGAAATTATGGGACTTGGTTGATTATATCACGATACAAATCATGCATAAAGTTAAAAATAAATGTTTACCTCAACATGTCCGGGATCTGTTTAAAATCAGGGAGTCCAGCTTTAATTTGCGAAGAACATTAGTATTTGATAAATTAAAGACTCAAACTACTGTAAAAAGTCATTGTGTTTCGGTTGTTGTGTGGGCCGCCAGAAGAGGAGGTACTGCTGGCCCACCACCAGAGGGCGCCCTGCCTGAAGTGCGGGCTTCAGGCACGAGAGGGCGCTGCCACCACGGACACAGCCGGGAGTGACAGCTGTCACTCATTAATTCCTGACAGCTGTCACTCATTCTTCATCATCTCACTCCATAAAACCCAGACGTCATCTCCACCTCATCGCTGAGATTTCATACTTCTTTGGAGGTAACTTTCTCTGCCTATATTAATTGATTCTAAGAGCTGTTGTTTTGCAGCTGTCAACCAGAGGACCGGCGTGGGTCGCGACTGTTTCGTCCTACGTCCGTCAGATAAGTGGTTAAACAGATGCTGCACGAGTGTGTGTTAGAGGTGGAGGTGGCATTCCCACCATTGTTGTTACGGGGTGTACACACACCCACACTTGACTGTCTTTGTTCTTCGCCAGCAGTACCAGATCCGACAGTCGGGGACGGTGATCACCTGGGAATTCGGGACTTGGCGGCTCCAGTATTCACCAGGTTCGGTGGCGGCGGAAATCGTGTGGTTCCGGCTCTTCTCAGGACAGACGTCTTCTATCCTCGAGCCTGCCCACACATCACCTTTGTGGATTGACTGTAATCATATTCTGAGTTTGTCTGTGTATTTGTTGTGCACATTCACAACATTAAATTGTTACTTTTTGGCTCATCTATCGACCGTTCATTTGCGCCCCCTGTTGTGGGTCCGTGTCACTACACTTTCACAACATCGGTAAAAGTTGTAAATATTTGGGATAACTGTTCTGATAGCATTAAATTATCTGGTATTTTAGTTGGCTTAAAAAAAAACTTGATAAAAACAACCTGTTATAGTATGAAGAATTAGGTTGAACTAAGTTTGTTACTGTTTTTTATTGTTTGTTTGTTTTTTTTTTTTGTCTGTTTGTTTGTTTTTTTGATTATCTGGTACCTTCATTGGCTTAAAAAGACTTGATAAAACAAAATTAGTTGTTATAGTATGAAGAATTAGGTTTAACTGAGGTTTGTTACTGGGGTTTTTATTGATTTTTTGTTGTTTTTGTTTTGTTTTGTTTTAATTATCTGGTACCTTAATTGGCTTATAAAGACTTGATAAAAACAGTATAATTAGTTGTTATAGTATGAAGAATTAGCTTTAACTGAGTTTGTTACTGTTTTTTTTTTGGTATTTTTTTGTTTGTTTGTTTGTTTTTTGTTTGTTTTTTGTTTTGTTTTTTGTTTGTTTTTTGGGGGGGTTGTTTGTTTTTTATTGTCTGGTACCTTAATTGGCGCTAAAGACTTGATAAAAACAGGAAAATAAGTTGTTATAGTATGAAGAATTAGGTTTAACTGAGTTTGTTACTGGGGGGGGGGTTATTGTTTTTTTTTTTTTGTTTGTTTGTTTGTTTGTTTGTTTTTGATTATCTGGTACCTTAATTGGCTTATAAAGACTTGATAAAAAACAATATAATTAGTTGTTATAGTATGAAAAATTAGGTTTAACTGAGTTTGTTACATTTTATATTGTTTTTTGATTATCTGGTACCTTAGTTGGCTTAAAAAGACTTGAGAAAAACAATATAATTAGTTGTTATTGTATGAAGAATTAGGTTTAACTGAAGTTGTTACTGGGTTTTTTTTTATTGTTTTTTGATTATCTGGTACCTTAGTTGGCTTAAAAAGACTTGATAAAAACAATATAATTAGTTGTTATAGTATGAAGATTTAGGTTTAACTGAGTTTGTTACTGTTTTGTTTTGTTTTTTTACTGTTTTTGGATTATCCGGTACCTTAGTCGGCTTTAAAAGACTTGAGAAAAACAATATAATTAGTTGTTATAGTATGAAGAATTAGGTTTAACTGAAGTTGTTACTGTTTTTTTATTATTATTATTATTGCTTTTTGATTATCTGGTACCTTAGTTGGCTTAAAAAGACTTGAGAAAAACAATATAATTAGTTGTTATAGTATGAAGAATTAGGTTTAACTGAGGTTATTACTGTTGTTTTTTTATTATTGTTTTTTGATTAACTGGTACCTTAGTTGGCTTAAAAAGACTTGATAAAAACAGTATAATTAGTTGTTATAGTATAAAGAATTAGCTTTAACTGAGTTTGTTACTGTTTTTTTTTTTTTTGGTATTTTTTTGTTTGTTTGTTTGTTTTTTGTTTGTTTTTTGTTTTGTTTTTTGTTTGTTTTTTGGGGGGGTTGTTTGTTTTTTATTGTCTGGTACCTTAATTGGCTCTAAAGACTTGATAAAAACAGGAAAATAAGTTGTTATAGTATGAAGAATTAGGTTTAACTGAGTTTGTTACTGGGGGGGGGGGGGGGGGTTATTGTTTTTTTTTGTTTGTTTGTTTGTTTGTTTGTTTGTTTGTTTTTTGATTATCTGGTACCTTAATTGGCTTATAAAGACTTGATAAAAAACAATATAATTAGTTGTTATAGTATGAAAAATTAGGTTTAACTGAGTTTGTTACATTTTATATTGTTTTTTGATTATCTGGTACCTTAGTTGGCTTAAAAAGACTTGAGAAAAACAATATAATTAGTTGTTATTGTATGAAGAATTAGGTTTAACTGAAGTTGTTACTGGGTTTTTTTTTATTGTTTTTTGATTATCTGGTACCTTAGTTGGCTTAAAAAGACTTGATAAAAACAATATAATTAGTTGTTATAGTATGAAGATTTAGGTTTAACTGAGTTTGTTACTGTTTTGTTTTGTTTTTTTTACTGTTTTTGGATTATCCGGTACCTTAGTCGGCTTTAAAAGACTTGAGAAAAACAATATAATTAGTTGTTATAGTATGAAGAATTAGGTTTAACTGAAGTTGTTACTGTTTTTTTATTATTATTATTATTGCTTTTTGATTATCTGGTACCTTAGTTGGCTTAAAAAGACTTGAGAAAAACAATATAATTAGTTGTTATAGTATGAAGAATTAGGTTTAACTGAGGTTATTACTGTTGTTTTTTTATTATTGTTTTTTGATTAACTGGTACCTTAGTTGGCTTAAAAAGACTTGATAAAAACAATATAATTAGTTGTTATAGTATGAAGAATTAGGTTTAACTGAGTTTGTTACTTTTTTATTGTTTTTTGATTATCTGGTACCTTAGTTGGCTTAAAAAGACTTGAGAAAAACAATATAATTAGTTGTAGAGAAGCTTGAATCTTCGACTGGACTGGGTTGCTTGACGCGAGGACATTTCGCTTCAAATTGCAGAAGCTTCCTCAGCTAAAATTCTTGCTCTGGTGGTCTGACTTCTGTCTTGACTCTTGTAGAGAAGAATAATCAAGAAGTCACAAAAGCTGGAGTTTTAAATCTAACCAGACCCCTCCTACCGAGAGGCAGACTGCTATAGGCTAGTGACTAAACAATAGCTCTAATTAGCACCTATTGTGCTCTAGTTAGCACCCTCCTAATGACAGGGCAGCTGTCCCTCCTAATGATGGGACGGACCCTCTCCTGATGGCTCCCTTTACGACTCTGCTGATGACGTGAATGACTCATTACCATGAACAAAAGACTGAAACTGTTAAAGGAGATTTTTTTAATGAAAGACGTGCGGACGGATTGGCGCGTCGCACCCGCCACAGGAGAAACACCTCCGTGTTGATAACCATTTGTAAAATCCAGGCGGCTTTTGGTGGCTTTCAGTTGAGCGAGTATCTGAGAAATTGTTTAACAGCAGGGCATGTTCTAACTTGTCCTTAAGGCTTCCAACGGAGGTGTATTTCCTGTGGCGGGCGCGCCGCCCCAGCTGCAAGCTGACGCACCAATCCGTCCGCACGTCTTTCATTACAAAAATCTCCTTTAACAGTGGAATGTCCGGATAAACTGCTGATTCCGACCTCTTCTGAAAGTTCTCTGTTCTCTCACGACGTCCTGGGTCAACAGAGGCTTAAATTTGGAGGTTTTCAGCTTGAAACAGGATGACGACGTCACCTCAGAGCGCTGCGCGAAGTCCAGCTCCGTGGGAAGTCCTTACAGCGATAGAAACAATCCAAAATCTCTCATCAGCCGTTAAAATTTTCACTGAAAACCAGCTGAATTTCTCAAACGGTGTCCACTCGGATGTGCCTCACAGTTTTTGAAAAAATTTTGATCAAGCACATTGCCAGTCTCTCAGCAACTTCTCAGACAAAGGAATTCCGACGAGGGGGCTGGACCACTCCTTCCACAAGGCGTGCTCACAGGCGAATGACGTCACCGACAGGCGTGAAAAGAGGTCTATTAGAAAAGTATCCGACCTTATTATTTTTTCAAAAACCATATGGATTTGAATCACGTGTGATTACATCAGACATGCTTGAACCCTCGTGGGCATGCGAGAGTTTTTTCACGCCTGTCAGTTACGTCATTCGCCTGTGGGCAGTCTTTGAGTGAGGAGTCGTCCACACGCTCGTCGATTTTTTTCATTGTTTAGGAATGGCTCAGAGACTGTTGCTTTGTTTGATAAAAAATTTTTCAAAACTGTAAGGCACAACTGAGTGGACACCATTCAAAAAATTCAGCTGGTTTTCGGTAAAAATTTTAACGGCTGATGAGAGATTTTGGTCTGGTAGTGTCGCCGTAAGGACGGCCCACGGCGCCTGACGGCGATCTGCGCTTAGAGGCGGCAGCGTCTCGCCGTTTCAAGTTGAAAACTTCCACATTTCAGGCTCTGTTGACGCAGTAAGTCGTCAGAGAACAGAGAACTTTCAGAAGAAGTCGGCATGAGGAGTTTATTCGGACATTCCATTGTTAACGGTCATTTTGTAATGAAAGAACGTGCGGGCAGAGTCGCATGTCGGGCTGGACCCGACCGCGGGGGGTCGCAGCAGGAAAAACACCTCCGTTGGAAATCTTAACGGGCAAGTTGGAACATGCCCAAGCTGTTAAACAATTTCTCAGTTACTCACTTGTTGAAAGCCATCAAAAGCCGCCTGAATTTTACAAATGCTCTTCAACACGGAGGTGTTTTTCTGGTCGCGCCGCACACAGATTTGCGTCGTCGTCACGGAAACGACTCGGCGAATTTGCGCACACGTTCTTTCATTACAAAATGACCTTTAACAGTGGAATGTCCACATAAACTCCTCATGCCGGCCTCTTCTGAATCTTCTCTGTTCTCTCACGACGTCCTGGGTCAACAGAACCTTAAATTAGGATGATTTCAGCTCGAAACAGCCAGACAACGTCGCCTGGGAGCGCTGCGCGACGTCCCGCTCTGTGGGAAGTCCTTACACCGACAGAAACACCCCATAATCTCTCATCAGCCGTTAAACTTTTCACAGAAAACCAGCTTAATTTCTCGAATAGTGTCCACTCGGATATTCCTCACAGGTCCAGAAAAAATTTTGATAAAGCAACGCGCGCCGTCTCGAGCAGCGTGTGAAACAAAGGAATTCAGCCAAGAGGGCGGGACCACATCTCACTCAAGGCCTGCCCACAGGGAAATGACGTCACCGACACGCGTGAAAAAACTCACGCATGCGCACGAGGGTTCAAGCATGATTGGTGTAATCGCATGTCATTCAAATCCATATAGTTAAAAAAATAAATAAAAGGGTCGGTTTATTATCTAAGAGACCTCGTATATATACGAGGTCTATTAGAAAAGTATCCGACCTTATTATTTTTTCAAAAACCATATGGATTTGAATCACATGTGATTACATCAGACATGCTTGAACCCTCGTGGGCATGCGAGAGTTTTTTCACGCCTGTCGGTTACGTCATTCGCCTGTGGGCAGTCTTTGAGTGAGGAGTCGTCCACCCGCTCGTCGATTTTTTTCATTGTTTAGGAATGGCTCAGAGACTGTTGCTTTCTTTGATAAAAATTTTTCAAAACTGTAAGGCACAACTGAGTGGACACCATTCAATAAATTCAGCTGGTTTTCGGTAAAAATTTTAACGGCTGATGAGAGATTTTGGTCTGGTAGTGTCGCTTTAAGGACAGCCCACGGTGCCTGGCGGAGATCTGCGCTTCGAGGCGGCAGCGTCTCGCCGTTTCAAGTTGAAAACTTCCACATTTCAGGCTCTGTTGACCCAGGAAGTCGTCAGAGAACAGAGAACTTTCAGAAGAAGTCGGCATGAGGAGTTTATTCGGACATTCCATTGTTAACAGACATTTTGTAATGAAAGAACGTGCGGGCAGAGTCACATGTCGGGCCGGACCCGACCGCGCGGGGTTGCGACAGGAAAAACACCTCCGTTGGAAACCTTAACGGGCAAGTTGGAACATGCCCAAGCTGTTAAACAATTTCTCAGTTACTCACTTGTTGAAAGCCATTAAAAGCCGCCTGAATTCTACAAATGGTTTTCAACACGGAGGTGTTTTTCCTGTCGCGGCGCACACAGATTTGCCGAGTCGTCACGGAAATGACTCGGCGAATTTGCGCGTACGTCTTTCATTAAAAAAATGTCCTTAAACAGTGGAATGTCCGCATAAATTCCTCATGCCGGCCTCTTCTGAATCTTCTCTGTTCTCTCACGATGTCCTGGGTGAATTAAGCCTTAAATTAGGATGTTTTAAGCTCGAAACAGGCCGACGACAGCGCCTGGAAGCGCTGCAGGACGTCCCGCTCCGTGGGAAGTCCTTACACCGACAGAAACACCCCATAATCTCTCATCAGCCGTTAAACTTTTCACAGAAAACCATCTTAATTTCTCGAATAGTGTCCACTCGGATATTCCTCACAGGTCCATAAAAAATTTTGATAAAGCAACGCACGCCGTCTCGAGCAGCGTGTGAAACAAAGGAATTCAGCCGAGAGGGCGGGACCACATCTCACTCAAGGCCTGCCCACAGGGAAATGACATCACTGACACGCATGAAAAAACTCACACATGCGCACGAGGGTTCAAGCATGATTGGTGTAATCGCATGTCATTCAAATCCATATAGTTAAAAAAAAAATAAAAGGGTCGGTTTATTATCTAAGAGACCTCGTATATATATAATATGGTAAACGAGGTGGATGTTTCTGCCTGCTTCTGCCTACACCCTTTCGGCCACACAAAACTGTAAAATTGTTTATGAGTTTTTTGTTTACTGAGATTTTTTTGTTAGGTATGTGTGTGTGCCGGATAAACTCATTCATTCATTCAGATAGTAGAAAGTGTTGACTGGAATGGAGCACATAACTGTTCCTTCCTGTTCTTTTTGACAGATTGTTCTGTTCCCCTTCTCATCCTTAAAAACAATTGCCAGCATCTTCTTCTTCATCTTCTTCTTGACATCCATATTTGTTTGCCTCTGGAAATAACTTCTGCTGAGTGTCCAAATCATATTTCATTGAAATGTTGCTGAGACATGACTGAACGTGACACCATCCGCTCGGTTTTAAAGTTGCTTCAGGGTTATTTGAAGCGCTGACACATCGTTGAAGCTGGGTGTGTCTCGTGCTTTACTTCCTGTCATACGTTCAGTCGTCACAAGGGTTACGATAAGACAAATTAGGCAGGACCGTCCTCCTTTTTTGTCATAGTACAGCATCAGTTCCCATATTTAATAGTGGGAAGGATTTATGAGCCATGGCCTGTGTGTTTCAGTGCCACTGTATTTTCACTTTCAGTTTGTTTCCTTGTGGACCAGTGCTGAAAAAATAGATGACAGAATGGATTTTGAACAAATGTAGGATTCAAAACAGACCAAAACGATAACTGAAGATGCAAATCTGTTGAACATTTTTCAGATTTTTTTTATCGCTGCTGTGATTTATTGTAAAATACACTCACCGGCCACTTTATTAGGTACACCTGGTTTCCTGTTCAGCCTCTGAGGTGTACAGATAACTTTAGGCAAGGGAGTGAAAAACAATTGGAGAGGTCCTACACAGCAATTGCACCAACACCAGCAGATCCTGTCAAGCTCTTTGGCAGCTTGGACCCCCTTTTGCCTTCAGAACTGCCTTAATTATTCATGGTAATGAATCAACAAAGTGTTAGAAACATTCCTCAGAGATGCTGGTCCATATTGGCATGATAGCATCACGTAGTCGCCCATTCAACCATTCTGCCCATTCTCCTCAGACCTCTGACATCAACATGGCATTTTCATCCACACAACTGCCACTCATTGGATATCTTCTCTTTTTCGGACCATTCTCTGTAAACCCTAGAGATGGTTGTGAAATACTCAGACCAGCCTGTCTGGCACCAACAATCACGCCACATTCCCTTAAGTCCTTTAAATCCTCTTTCTTCCCTATTCTTATGCTCGGTTTGAACTCCAGTAAGTCGTCTTCTCCTTGTCTATATGCCTAATTGCTGGAGTTGCTGCCATGTGATTGGCTGATTTACTATTTTTGTTAACAAGCAATAGAACAGGTGTACCTAATAAAATGGCCAGTGAGTGTATAGCCCAAGTTACTATGTTGTGTTTGTTTGTTTGCTTTTTATTACCCTGTGCATTGATGAAGCAGTGATAGAGGGCATTCTTTTCACTGGCATGTGTGTGTCTGTGTGTCACCGGGAAAAAATATTTTAAAAATAACTGGATGGATTTCTTTCAAACGTCCTGGGAATATTACATAGATAGATACCCAGAGGTAGTTATGTTTTGGAGTAGTTTGATTAAAGGTCAAGAAAAAGGAAAAATGGTTTGAAAACACACTTGAAGTCATAGTTAAAAAAAAACCATCCGTATAGACATGCATATTTATTTTACATTTATAGCATGGTGTGTAGTGTGCCAAGATATACATCAGCAACTCCGATGCCTTTGGAGGTCAGATGAGGGCCAGTAGTCCATTGGTAAATTGAGATGACTGGTGCATATAATTAGTCATAGAAAGTATTTTATTACATTTCCCAGAGAAGTCTCTTTTCTAAATGCCACTTGCACAACTGTGGAGCACGTAGTTCAGTGGGATAAGGAGTTGGGCTGCCATGGTGGGTCTAGCACTGTGATATTTTAATTCGTAGCCAATTTGGCTAAATGATATATTTTCTTGTGAGCCAAAATTTGTTTCCTTGAGCCACAAATGTAATGGCAAACTAAACAGGCAACATTAAGAGCGAAATTCATACACCGTCATTTTCAAGAAACTTATCCCAGTAACTACACGGCGTGTGTAAATCGTACGAATTACATATGAATGTGAGAAATATTTTTGCTGTTATATAAAACAAATAATGAATGCTTTCCATTCCTTCGGTGGAATGAATATTTAATTTGGTGAAAGATGGAACAAACCATTCAATGTACCATATCATTGAACTCATAAACATTCTCTTTTTTTTGTATATTATGAGCTTAACTGGATTACACCAAAAGTTGTGAGCACTCAGTGTGGAGCTTTGTAATGGGAAGACAGAATGTACTTTCCATCTTGAATTCAGGGAATGAGGTTTAGTTGAGAGTAGAGGTGGGCGGATCGATCCTAATATCGATAATATCGATACCAATGCTGGTATTGATATTGAACGATCCTCGTGAAAAAAGATCGATACTCAAGCTTTTTTCTCTTCCGCACGCACTGACTGCTGCGCACGCAGATTCATCAAAGTCTGCTCTCTGTCTGTAAGAGCAGAGCTGCTCTGTGTCACACAACACGGAGCAGCGCACCCTTGTATTGTGGTTTGTTAGCTCTCTACCTCAGGAGATTTTGTTTTAAGTTGTGTTGAGTGATATTTTTTTAAACAAAAATGTTGATTGTGATAATAAAGTATTTTGTTGTCACGTACAATGTTTGGTGAAATTCTATCCTAGGTCTTTTGGATCCTTTGCATCTATGAAGCTTAAGTATGAAAAAGTATTGGTATCGGTATTGATATCGGCGATACTGGGCCTGTATTTACTTGGTATCAGATCAATACCAAAATTCCCAGTATCGCTCACCTCTAGTTGAGAGCTGTTGGTGTTGCTCATCAAAACAAGAATTACAACTTTTAGTGGAGTACTTACAAATGTTGCACAGATCTGTGGACAGATTATTAGCAACAAAGGATGCAAATGAGTGTTTACTGGGATAAATGTGGCCAGTCTTATTCAGATTAGATCAGATTGAGGGGCACTTGCTTCAGATGTATCCTTTGCACATCAGTCGCATTACCTAAGAGCCTTTGCACTTTCATGTTTGCATCTGTAAACATATCATAGAGCCAACAGAAAATATTAAACATCAGTTTGTTCAGCGCGGAGTGGCATTGATAGATTTTCAAACAAGACAATGGATGGAAATCTAGGCTTGAGTCTACTTTGTGCTTCCTGGCAAAATGTAACTGAAATTTCCCATTTTCTTTTTAAGAAAATTCTTCTCTGTTCTATGAAATCTGCCGATAGACAAAAGTTGCACTTTGTCCAGTTTCTCCAATTACAGCCACAGAAGCCTATAACTTCTACAGAGCTTGATGGCTTCCTTCACTAGTGTCCTTTCTGTGTCATCACTGTTTTTGAGATCTGCCTTCTGGAGACAGATTTACTATCCAGTCATGATACTTGGATTTCTTGATGATTAATGTAAATTAAGTCCAAGACACATTCATTGACTTGGAGCTGTCCATATTCATTAATTCTGTGACTTGTCTAAAGAAAACTGGCTGTAAAACTGATGATTTGTATTAAAAATAATTTAGTTTGTACAATTACTTATGGGCTCTGAAAATGAATAAATGTATAAAAAATGGCTGTAATTCTTTAAGTAGCAATGCAATGCAATGTTTCTGCAAAGTCCCTTGAATTAAAGTTAACAATCTTCACCACAAGCACATTGTGATTCTGCCATTTAAGCTTTATTGTGGTGGTGCACAGGGGATACATTTCAGAAATTGTGCTACTGTCCAAATATTTTTGACCTGCTAGTAACTGAAAAGCTGAATAAATGTAGACATAATTGAGCCCAAAGCTCAGAGCATAAAGTAACTGAAAACCTATCTGAATATAGTAAAACAAACTGAAACTACATACAATGAACCAAGCACAAAGATCAGAGAATCTAAATGGAACCAGAACCAAATGTCAGCAGGACATACTTCAGACTTTTCATAATAAAGCTGACCTTACAATGTTGCGGTAAAGATATCTTGCAGGAACCTCCTGTGCTATTACACTGGTCAACTTTTTTTTTTTTGCATGGGGTGCTGAACCTGAATCTGAAATCAGATTTCCTCTATTACATCACGTTTTATTTGCAATATGCGTGTTCCATATTGATGGATTATACAAAAGTTGCTCATTCACTTACGAGTTTGATCATGCACAAAACTAAGAAAATAATAGCTTTTCAGTGGTGCCTTACCTGTGGTGAGCATAATGCTCCAGATTATATTTTTTCAATATATTTCACTTACTTAGTATATGTATAATGTGGTCAATAATGCTGGAAAAAAGTGCAAGCATAAAAGTAGTTTTGGAAAAGCATTCTTAATGGAGTAGCTTCCTTCAATTGCAAACATTATTCCATATGTGGTTGCTTAAACGCAACGTAAATTTTTTAACTTTTGGCATTTTTTAAAATATTTTATTTTCATAGCTCAAAAACGTGATGTGATTTGCAAAAACTAACACCAGATTCGGAGTCAGCGTCCCCAAATGACATAAACTCCACTGAAAAATTCCATGCAAGAAAAATTATGTTGACCACTGTTTATATTTGTGCCTTTTTGCCATAAACTCTACGGAGGAGGTCAGAGCACCAAAATGTTAATGCTTTTGAGATTATCATGCACACAATGCTATTTGTGCACCAATGTCCAATAAGCTGTGCAAAGTGCCAAAGGATAGACTTTGTGAAGGAAGTGAATTCACTCGGACCACACTAATTTTTATGATGTGTGAGCCTGTTAGGTAATACCTGTGCTAAGTCCTTATTTTATGTGAGTTATCAAGTATTTGCTTTTGCTATTTGATTGGAAGTCTCTGGGATCTTGTTTAACATTTAAATATAAGAGTTAAGTTTTACTTCCATCATTTATGTCTAAGTTTTAGATACATGGAGGGCTTCCCCTATCTGTGAGAGCCAGTAACTTTAGAAATGTGAGACTAAACTACACCCATTGTAAATGCCCACAATGTATAAAAACTGTTGTATGACCCATTTTCTTTCACAAAATGGACACTGTCTGTGAGGGTCCTTGTCCAGTTTTCATTGTGACCTTTATTAATTCCAAAATGAGGAATACAATGGTTTGGTTCTTGGAAAGGGGCAGTAAATTACATAAAGAGCCAGGAGAAATTACAAGCCCCAAGGCTATTAGTATATGTTGTGGTCTTGACAACCACTTTGTAAACCAGAAAACATAAGTCCTGAAATGGTGGAGCTAGTGCACTATGTCACAGCAGCAAAATAGTTTATGGCACCAGAATGAACTGACGCTAGTAGCGCACAGGAAATATTTAGAAAAGTTCTTTCTTTTACCTGGTGACAAATTATTATTTGATGGATGAGCTCATGCAGGGTTTCCACGAAATGAAGGCTGAGAATGTGTTATGTGGGAATTTATGTCTTTTCATTGTATTCATGTTGTGGTCTTTCTCTGTGTGTTCTGGTTTTGGTCTGCTTGGTGTTTGTCTGACTGCACTCTCTTGTCTGGTGGTTGGGATCTGAGTGTGTCTTATCCATTTTCTTCCTGGTTGTTCTCCCATACTTGTATCTCATTTGTTTACTCCTGTTATTTAAACCCTCTGTTCCATGCCTTTGCCAGTTTATTCTTCCTTGTGTTTTTGTTTCAGCTCTGTACTTTGTTCTTGATCTTGACTTTTTGCTTTTGCCTGTTTTTGACGTCGACCTTGTCTCATGTTTTGGATACTGTTGCTGACTTTGGCTTGCCTACCCGTGTACTGACCTTTGCCTGGTTCTTCAGTAAAACTCTTTTTAAACACTAAGCACCTGAGTGGGTCTCGCATTTGTGTCCAGGTCTCTGACAGAATAAGTTATTTGAGCTGTTTGGTGCCTGTACATTGTGAAATGGGCCGTATGTTGTTTCTTTATCTGGGAGTTATCATCAAACAGTAATCAGATCTTGCCTGATATTTCTACACGGTACAACTATGATGACTTGTGCAGCGACATAGTGAAAATTCCTTTTTAAAATGCCTTTACAGTGTTATTGTATTTGCTTTCAGCATAAATAATCTGAGGACAGATGGATCCATTTTTTCCTGTCAGTGCTTTTCGAGTAATAACACGACAAGATCCATGAAGCACTTTGTGACTCGTGATGTTTGTTCAGCACTGAAAAAAGAGGATGTTTGAACCAATTTATAAAAGTGTTACAATTTGTAAAAACCTGAACGAATTAAGTTGTTTGAACTTAAGTTTGAAAGTTAAATCAACTCTAACTTACAAACTTAAGTTCAAACAACTTAATTCATTCAGGTTTTTTTACAAATTGTAACACTTTTTTAAGTTGGTTCAAACATTCTTTTTTTCAGTGAGGATACGTGAGAGCAGCTGATGAGATTTGTATTCAGCTATTCAAGTCTCTCTCGCTGCCATCTTCAGCACTGAGCTATATTTACTCTGTCACTATTTAAGTGTAACTACAGCAAATGGGCGTCTCCAGCTACTTCCTTAATCCTTCTCACACACTAAAGCTGACAACTGACAGAAAGAGGAAGGTGCTGTAGGTGTCGAGTTGCACTCTCTCACTGGTTGCTACGTGATAATATATTAAATGCAAATGAAAGGCATCAGAGGGCTGATGCACACCCTGAGCACTCTACACACCATGGTTTAAATGTAAGTCATTATATATATATATATATATATATATATATATATATATATATATATATATATATATATATATATATATATATATATATATATATATATATATATATATATATATATATATATATGTCTGTAATGATGTTTTTTGACTGCGTATGATGCCATTGTATGAATTCTGTGTGACCAATCATTCACAAATATTTTGCTCATCAATGTATGTTTTAGATCAGGGGTGGGCAGCGAGGGCTGAGACAGTGCAGGTTTTCCTTGCAACCAATCCCCTCAGCAGGTGGGTTGCTGATGAGCTTCTCCCGTGAATATAAACACCTGACTGTCAATGAAATCACCTGCTGAGACACCTCATCATGAATGAAATCACCTGCTGAAGTGACTGGTTGTAAGGAAAATCTGCAGTGTCTTGGCCCTTCATGGCACATGATTGCCCACCCCTGTTTTAGATCATCCATCTGTGCTTGTTGTCTTTTGAGAAATCAAAAAAACTAAAAAACTGGACTATGATTTCCACGACCTTGACCTCTGAAAAAATTACTCCAAAATCAAAACACCTTCTAGACATCTATCCACAGAACAGCGCCACCATGTGTTTGACCCATCTAGTCTTCTTGGTTGTTGATATATTAAAAGGATTTGTTTGTTTTTTTTACATACCATGTTTTCCTTGACCTTGACCTTTGATCAAACTACGTCTGATCTACTACATCTGATCTCTCCAAGATATTTATCCAAATAATATTCCCAGCAGGTTTGAGCCATCTAGGCTTCTTGGTTGCTGAGATATTGTTTTTCAGACCATTTTTCCTTGACATTGATGTTCACCAAACTACTCCAAAATCTATTAGCTCGTCTTCTGGGTTTTTGGTTGTTGAGATATTTAAAAAGAGGTGTTTTTCAGACCATTTTTCCTTGACACTGAAGTTCACCAAACTACTCCAAAATCTATTGACTCATCTTCTAGGGTTTTTGATTGTTGAGATGTAAAAAAAGAGGTTTTCTGACCATGTTTTCCATGACCTTTGACCAAACTACTCCAAAATCTAACTACTTCTAGAGATTTATTGAAGTAATATTCCCACCAGGTTTGATCCATCTTGGCTTCTTTGTTGTTGAGATATTTAAAAAGAGGTGTTTTGTCGGACCATGTTTTCCTTGACCTTGACATTCACCAAACTACTCCAAAATCTATTAACTCATCTTCTAGGGTTTTTGGTTGTTGAGATGTACAAAAAAAGTTTTTCAGACCATGTTTTCCTTGACATTTGATCAAACTACTCCCAAATCTGACCACTTCAAGATATTTGTCCAGTTAATATTCCCAACAGGTTTGATCAACCTAGGCTTCTTGGGTTTTGAGATATTAAAAAGAGATGTTTTTCAGACCATGTTTACCTTGACCTTTGACAAAGCCACTCCACAATCTGATCACTTCTAGATATTTATTCAAGTAATATTCCACCAGGTTCTAGGCTTCTTGAGTTTTGATATTAAAATAGTTGTTTCTTTCATACCATGTTTTCCTTGACCTTTGACCAAACCACTCCACAATCTGACCACTTCTAGATATTTATTCAAGTAATATTTCCACCAGGTTTTATCCACAGTGAGGGAAGTTAGAGATCACAGCTCTGAGTTTCACTATTGAGTGTTACTCAAGGCCAAAAACAATCCCCAATCAGCCGCAGCAGTGACGTGTGTTACACCAGGCGGCCACACCCTTCCCCTGACAGGCAGTACATGCAAAGATGACCTTCTCTCGTCCGCCTCATTTTCACGTCTTTCCGTTTAGCAGAGAGACAGAAAGGCGGCCTTTATTGCAGCTGCCAACACCATCAGAGCGTGCAGCCGGCTTGCAGTCAGAGTTGCTGCCTGCCCGCCCCCCTCGGTGTGTCTGCTGTACCGCAGAACAGATACCGGACAGGAGCTGGCAAAGGGAAGTCACACAGGGTGGTGCCTGCTACTACCCACGTGAACCATAAATACCTCTGTGCTCATCGAAAAATCCATTAGTGTGAAGAAAGAGAGGGAGGGAGAGGAGCCCTGAAGTTACTGCTTTGGACACATTCCTGGGACTGGAACCTGCTGTACAGTGCAGGTACGTGCACGTCTCACTGTGTCGATCACAGAGCTATTTATTTGAGTTAGAACACAGAGTGGCAGTTGAATCTTGTCAAACATCTTGATTCCTTAACTTGTCTCGTGGATGGTTTTGGGCACTATTGTCCGAGTGATTTTCATTCTTTCTTTAGTAGCAGATAATAAATAGTGCCTGTCATTTTCCACTACTGTGCCTCATGTCAGATGATGAATACTGTAGCTGCTCTCAAGCTCTGTTCCCACATTTGGATAAATTGTCATTGAATGCAGCACGACTAGGAGTTGAAACAGCCGAGATGTCTGACTGTGTTTCTCCCGGATGCTTCTTTCCCAAGTGGACAGTGGAAGGTGCTGTACGTCATTCTCTTTGGCAGCAGCCCCGGCCCACTTGTTAGTGCCAGTGAGGAGCGATGGACAGCAGAGGAGGGTGGTAGAGACAAGAGGGAGGTAGAATGATGAGGTCTCGTGGCTCCCTGCAGCTTCTATCTGTTTCTCCTTTTCTTCCTTGTTTGCCTCCGGCCTGGTCGCTCTGTGGTCCAGCTGATGCGAGTGTTGGGACTTACACCAGCCACAGTGGCATCAGTTTGTTTTGCGTTGAGAACTCCTCGTGACATTTGTTCCAATGACAACACCTAATGACTATATTATAATGTACACTGATAAGTACTCACCCTCAACAGGAACATAGCATCTGTCCAATTTGCTTCACAGGTGATTTTTTTTTTTTTTTTTTTTTTTCTGGAGGTGGCTGCATGCGGTCGAATGTGCTCCATTCTCATTTATAGCAATTGAAAAAAATGTTGGTGGGCAGGAAGAAAAAATATATGGACACAGGATATAACACCTGGTGAACACGGCCACCTGCTGGGCAGTTGGTGGGTGCGAAATGAATTAAGAAATTTAGGTGCAGGTGTGTTTAAACTTATATATAGCTTGACTGCCACCTGCTGCACATGTCTGGGCTTGCAGCAGGGAATCATCTTATCATCACAGGCATGATAGACATAACTACAACGTGAAGCGCGGACATCGGCAAGCTGTCCTCACATAGGAATACATAGAACATATCACTTCAGCTTACCGGCGCGTCAGCGCACTGCAAAAGCTGCTGAGTATTGTGCAATGCAGGAAGTCACCCCACGGGACACCCCCGCGAGGCGCGTGTCACTGCAGGATTTCCCCACATTGTAATAAGTAAAACACAGATCACATTTCAAGCGGATCACTGTTTATGTGTTTACAATGCGAGTGCTGACTCTTCATGGCACGGGAGCCAGCCGGCTCGCACACATCAGGTAATTAATCAAACTTTATTTAGAGAGCACTTTTCATACAATTAAATGCAACACAAAGTGCTTCACAAAGTAAAAACAGTACCTTTAAACTACCATCCACCCACGTAAAAACCTCAACCCACAAGAACCCTCCTGTGATCCACATCATACACACCACCGCTCTCCACACACACGCGCATTAGAAGAATAAAAGTACAAAAGGCAGTAACAATTTAAACAAGATATTAATGATAAATAAACATTTCAGCGTTGTAGTAGTAGGAGTAGTAGTTAAGGTGAGAGATACTGCATCAGCTTCGACAAGTGTGCTAAAAGGTTGGTGTCATACTTTTCTGATCTTTTCCTTTGAACTTTTTACCTCTCCATTTTTGCCAGTAACAGTAGCAGCGTTGTAGCAGTAGCAGCAATTCTAGTCACAGCAGCATGTCTCTTCTTGAGGTGGCTTTAATTGTGCTCTAATAGTTCTCTGGAATCCAGGACAAGTGGGAGGTGATAGCTTTGTTGGTGAAGATGAAAGTTTAATGTCGGTCTCTGAATCAAACCCGTCCTGGGGCGGGTAATCAGCTAGTTTTATATATAAAATTTTGTCAATAAATTAAAATAAATGGACATAAAATGAAATGAAAGGCTATCAAAAAGGATTAAAAACTGTTGACAATACATGGATTAGATCATTTGGCCTTTAAACATTCCCAGAAAACCAAAGGTTCTGCTTAAAAGGGTCATATGAGCCACATTTTCATTTTTGTAGCAATGCTGTAGACCCTTGATGTTTGGCCCATTTTGCTTCAGACCTTGGCCTTGTGGGTTCAAAACACTGGTTATCTTAAAAAAAAATAATAACAATAATAATCTTGACATAAATAAATGCTGCATCAGCAAATATTTGGCACAAGTTTTGCACTGGATGCTCTTCCTGATGGAACTCCATGTTGCATGGAGAATGGGCACGAGCAGCTTTGAACCAGGAGTCTTCCACACTGGAAACTAGCTCACTTAACTGTTTGACGTCCACCAAAGTGAAACTTTGTATAACTGTTTATCTCTCTTTAGAGATGAGTGAAGAACTTTTAAGAAAAAAATATTTGATAGTTTTACATCTGAAGTTAAGAATATGTTATGTCGATTAACACTGGAAATGCTTCAGGCACATTTAGACACAAGTGGCAAGATTCCAAATTAACAAATTTATTGTCTCGTTTTCATGTTAACCACCATTTTTGTCCACATTTCAAATCCAACTTAGGTACAACACAGAGTCCTACTTTTACTGGAAATAACTGCAGATCTTGAAGTTGCTTTCAGAATATGCCACATTTTGGATGTAAAACATGTCATTTTTCTCTTATTTGTAAGAATCAGTCTTTGTATAATCCTTGTTTTCTTTTTTAGTTTTAGTTTTCTTTATTCGTACCTTGGCCTTGACAATTTGGCCATTGGATTGTAGGCAAAATTTCCTGGCAGATACTAAATTCTAAATTCTACAAAATCCTAAATTTGCCCCAATTTAAAGTCTAAGAAACGAACTGATATATGCAGCCTAGTCTCAGTTTTTTGTTTATTTTCCATGCCCCGTCACGAAAAGCAGCCAATTTTTGTGACACTTTTTTTTTGCTATTTATAATCCTCCCCTACTCTAATCATAACCATAGCATAAGTGTCTACCCTCCCCAGACCCTAACCATAACCCCCCCAGTCTCCCCCTCTTCAACCCACATTTCCATCCCCATTCACAAAATTAATTCATGCCCCCATAACAAAAAGTGCCCCATTTTCGTGCTCCCGCCACAAACCCATAGATTAATGTACTTTTCGTAACCCAGTCTCACGAACTGCTGTGAGACTGGGTTGGATGCTACAGAAGTGAATGTCAGGTCATGTCAGGTCAAACAAATGACCTCAAATTGTGGGACTTTAACTATGTTTACCATAAAATGCAAAAGACAAAAAACACTTTCATACACTTTGGTGTCTCTCTGCACTGTAACTTCAAAGACCGTCTTTGTGTGAATTCCAGATTGAACTATAAAATCACTTTCTATATTAAGGTTGCCCAAAAATTCTGACATCTTCAGTGTACCATTGAGGTACCTTGGTACTCTCCAATGACTTTTATCATAGGGTGACCATATTTTGATTACTGAAAACCAGGACATTTGTTCCGGCAATGAGATACTCGAATGCTGGTCAATTTAACCCTCTCGGACCGACGCCGTCGTATACGACAGCTAAGACCAAGCTTTACTAAATTATAAATAACTTTTGATATGAGATAGAAATGTACTTTTTTGCTGAAACGTTAACTCCGCGGACCTTTGAGCCAGCCATCGGCCATCTTTGTACTCCTCATAGAAGCTGTGTGATGACGTGTGCAATGTGAGTGTCCAATCGGAATTGGTTCAGTGTCACATGGTTTTCCAAAATCCAATCATAGGGCAGATTTACCTCACGTGAAAAGCCAAAGATCATTTTCAGGAGTGATATGTTACTAGTTGGCCCGTTTGAATAGCCCCCTGGGTGCTCCAATGAGTACATACTATTAGTACATACTCTGCGCCCTGCGCCATGATGCACAGCAATCAGTGAAAGCAGGAGCACACGGAGAGCCTCTGATGACAATCTCACGTGCTCAAACAAAGAGTGTGTGACTATCAGGATTGCTCCACTAGTTGCATGTGAATGTTACTGGATAACTCTGTTGCTTTCTCTGCATAAAGCACTGTTTACCATATCAATGGACAACAAAACGCATAGACCATTTTGTATATATTGTTCAAAATGTGCATTTGTGTTTATTGTTTGAACCTTTTTGTTGTACAGTCTTTCACACAAGACCTCAAATTACCTTTATAAAGTGTCAAAACAGTTGTTTATTATAGTTTCCTGTGTGTTTTTGAATAAATGTGTGTGGGAAATTATTTTTCGCTTTATTTTTTCCTTACCTATTTTTGATTGTAAACCTTTATTACACTTATAAAACACAACAAAAACATATATATTCTGAAAGCACAGGTTGTCCTGAAAAAAAGAGACATAAAACTTGATTGTGGGATGCAGGGAGAGCTGCTAACAGCAATAATAAAACATTTATGCCAGTCGAGTGAACTATCCAAAAAATGCCCTTGGACCGCACAGGATTAATGGCCCAACGAAAAACAATGAAAACCAGGACATTGTCATCACTTTCTAAAAAACAACCAGGACAGCGAGGACAGAATGTGAAAACAGGACATGTCCTGGGAAAACGTTTGGTCACCCTACTGTACAGATCCCAGATTAATATGCTACAATCCCCAACTGTACTTGAGCTTTACTGTAGTTCCTCAACATGAATGAATGAAACAAAAAGTCAGAAAGAAAGACGGGACAACAAAAAGGACTAAAGCCTGCTGATTAACTAGTCAGCTGTGCAGAACTAAATCTAATTTAATCAGGGGTAGGGAATTAATTGATCACTAATGATGCAGAAATGAGCTGACTTTCAGTTTATCTCTGGCTGCCTTGCCTCATTTTCCCCTTTCTGCACGTGTTTATTATTTCACATATCGTCCATCCACCGTCAGCCAGTCCGGGCACGCTCAGCCTGGCTGCTCTTCCCGGAACAGCAAAATGTTTATGAATTCTAATGAAGCAGCAGGTGATTCTACGTCATCCTGCGGCTGCTGTCTCCTTTCAGTGGAAGCCGAACGTGTCAGGATCTGTGGTGGGGCTCGTGTGCGGTCGAGGTGTACACATAGCAGTACTGTGATGTTTGTGCTTCAGTGGACGTGGTTTGAAATGTGTGTACGGCCCGTGTGAGCATCTAATAATGCTTGCTGCCGTGAGAGCGTCAGATTATCTGCATGTCATTCAGACCTGACAATAACAAGCTATGAAGACTAAATAGTCAACTTTTTTGTTGGAAAACTAAATTCTTGATTCAGAGGCAAAGCTTTGCCCGAGTTTTCTCAGTTTTTCATTCCTTAAACCGACCTCACTGTATGTCACGTGGTTGTTCTGAGAGTTAACGGTGTTTGGAGCTCTGGAATAAAATGAAGAGTTGCAGCCTTGGGATTATTATAGATAAACAGAAAAACTGAGCTCTTAAGAGGCAACAGCAGCAAAGCAGATGGTCATCAGCTCTACTTCCTGACTCTGCAGCTTTCTTATTGTATGTCTGTGCAGAAATGTGTAGCTGCTCCTCTCTGTGATGGACAGGGCAGGGCCGCGGCCTTCCTCTGAAGGCCACGTGTGGGTGGAATCACAAGGATTACAGCACTCAATAAAAGCCAAAAAGCTTCACAGTAACCGGTGACTCAGCTGAACCACAGCAGCAAAATTAACTTTGTCCTCCTACGTAAATGTACTTCTTTAGAAATACATTTCTTTAGACGAAATTGGGGTGGAGTAGTCTGATTTTTTTTTAATTCAGGCCAATGTTGGCATAAAACTATAGAGACAGGCAGTGATATTTTAGCCTTTGCTCAAAAAATGTTATTTTTGGACAGGAATTTCATCCAGTCAATATATGTGGCACCAACTCAAAGTACATCCATACATTTAATTTAATTTAATTAGAGCTACATGTCTCTATTGGATAAAAATCCTGTCAGAAATGGGCAAATCCAGTGAGTTGTTCTGTTGGTTTTTCTAATTTTTATTTATATTATTTTTAATAATAATATTATTATTAAAATATTAAATTATGTTTTATGTTTATATCCTAACCAAGAAATCTATCTACAGCTACTAAGGTGCTGGTGCAACTTTAAAAACTTTATTTTTTTATTTTCAAAACTTTAAAAATTTTTCCGGTTGCTAAGAAATTGTTTGTTTTTGTGTCAGTTGCTTTAAATGGGAAGTTGCTGGTGGTCCCCCCCCCCCCCCCCCTTTTTTTTTTTTTTAAGGATTGAATGTTTTATCACAAATTCACTATTATAATATCACAGGCAATAATCAAACTTTCACAATCTATATTCAACACAGTGTCACAGAGATTCCCAAGTTTGAAAAGTATTTGAAAAAGTATTTGTAAAAGTATTTGGAAATACTTGGGATCGGCGATGTATTTGAAATATAAATACAAATACTTTGAATTCAAAATCAAAAAATACAAATACTCCGAAAAATGTATTTAGGTATTTTCAAATACACTTTTGTATTTGGCCCCATGTCTAAACTCTGTTAGCATACTATAGGAAAATAAAAAGTATAATCATTGTGCTATCAAATGGAAACCTAAGAACTTAGGTACTATATGTTGATGTCTTTAGAGGAACACATAAACTGATGAATCATTAAAAATCTACACCATGTAAAATAAAATTGTAAATGGTGAAAATAAGCTAGTGGAAGAGCTAAATTAGCCGTGAATAAGCCAACCGTAGCCAGCAAGCTAACACGATAAACAAAAACGGTAATTAGTGTATAAAGTATAATAGCGTAGTTAAACCTACAGTAACGTATTAACAAATACATATAAAAATAAATGTGGGCAAAAGTATGAATTAATGTGGGTTATCAAACACAAAAGAACAACTATTTTGTAAGCTACGATGAACGTTGCTAAGGCTGGCTGAGTAAGGTCACTTTGTGCAACCCCGAATGTTCGTTGTCCTTCTGAACAGTGAGATGAAATTTCCGCCCCTGCTGTGATGGAGAAAATAATGCCATCTCTCAAACTTCTGCACACACACTCTCAGACAACATGCTGTATTTGTCACATTGTGCAGGAGACAGCTGCAGTTACGTAGTGGTACATTTGGCACCGAAAGTGTCTTCCTTCTCTGCCTGTGCGCCCTGAATCCGGATGAAATCCTTGTGCTTCTAATCACTGGTGTTGTTGTTTTCAGACTGTAACATCTGGGGAGGTGGACATGCAGGCACATTTGTCTCCAGCTATCCCACTCGCACCGACTGGTCAATTTACTGAGCAAGCAGAGCAGAAAATGCTCTGTCTGTCATTGATGCTATTTTTGGCTCTCCTGAATGACAAGCGGTCTCATGCAATATGTGAAATTTGTCACCGCCATGGGAGGGGCATGTCGTCACCTCGGGCGCAGGAGGAGACGTGTTTAATGTGAGGACGACAGCTCCGGCTCGGAGAGGAGACGGAGTGAGACAGGTGTGTCCTGAAACGGATGCGTCTGAGTTGAATTGTCTCCCTTCAGACAGAATTGTGCTGCGATTGCAGAAGTTTTGTGACTTCTTCACTTTCTCTTAAAATCTAATTAACAGATATAGCAATGAATGTGAGGAAGCACATCAACAGCGCTATGAACCACACACACACACACACACACACACAGTTCAGTTTAAACCGTTTAAACAGGTAGATAAATACCATAACTGCCTCACTCTGGTTTCTTCACATATTGATATTCTCTACACGCTGACACTAAAAGGTCAATTAAAAAAAACAACTGATAGAAGGTGTTTGAAAGAACTGCAGCAGCATTGGCAGTGGTCATATTAATGAGATGGGAAAGTTTTTAATGAGACATTTGTTAGAAGAGCCACACATTTTGACCTCTATGATATGTATGACTGAAAACAAAAACAAAAAAAATGTCTTGATTGATTAAATTTATATGGATGCATGACCTGTTTGTGATCATTTATAAGTCTGTGGTTGCTTTCAACCCAAAGCCATCAAATATGGCCATCGGGTATTGCAAAGACTTTGCATCTGTCCAGTGTGTCTGTGTTCAGCATAAGTCCAGTCCTATTTCTACCAGAGTCTTCAACTTCACAGGGAACATTCTTGGAACACAGACCTTGGACAAGAGTTGGCTAACCTTGACCTATTTTAAGAGGTTAAAATGACAGATTCTGTTTCATTCTGTTGTTTTTTTGTTTGTTTTGGGGGGGGGGTTTGTTTGTTTGTTTGTTTTTGAGGGATGGAGTGACAGCTACGGAAGTGTATTTCATTCACTGGATAAAAAAAATTTGACCGCTGATGTCATAATTACGAGAAAAAGATCTCGTAATGACGAGATCTTGCTATTTTATTTATTGTGTGTGTGTGTGTGTGTGTGTGTGTGTGTGTGTGTGTGTGTGTGTGTGTGTGTGTGTGTGTGTGTGTGTGTGTGTGTGTGTGTGTGTGTGTGTGTGTGTGTGTGTGTGTGTGTGCGTGTGCGTAATTGCTTCTGTACAATGTGCTTCCGTACGTCCTTGGTAAAGACAAGCGTGAGAATTCCAGAGTCATGATCGAAAATTGGTCAGTTTGTAACCTCCGACACTGCACTGTGATCACACACCACGGCGCACTCAAAGTGGAGATTTCCCAATGAAACTCCTCCGGCAAGGTGGGGCATGGGGTCCACAGACTGGCATGTGCCCGGGTGGGAGTGAACCCTGCTGTGTCCCTCAGTTAGAGGTGGGCGATACCGGGAATTTTGGTATTGATCCGATACCAAGTAAATACAGGCCCAGTATCGCCGATAGATACTTTTTCATATTTAAGCTTCATAGATCCAAAGGATCCAAAAGACCTAGGATAGAATTTTGACAAACATTGTACGTGACAACAAAATACTTTATTATCACAATCAACATTTTTGTTTAAAAAAATATCACTCAACACAACTTAAAATCTCCTGAGGTAGAGGGCTGACTCCAGGAGAGCGCTGAGTGGGCGGGCCAGGCTGAGCCTACCTGCATGGCTGTTGGCTGCCGCCGCTGAGCCACATGACGGTGCAACAATAAAAGACCAGAGGGGGGAGAGCTTTTTTCGTAATTATGAGATCTTTTCTCGTAATTACGAGATCAGCAGTTAAATTTTTTTTTTATCCAGTGAATGCAATACACTTCCATAGACAGCCAGTCAGAGTAGAGCGGTATGTGATGTAGAGCAACATGTGGTGCGTGATGTCAGTGGCTGGTCTAGCTATCTGCAAAGTCCATTTCATTTGTGCATAAATATAACCTCTTTGTCATATATTAGCCTATGTAAAAGTGAGTGAGAAATAAACACCTGTAAAACTGAAAATGCTTTTGGAACCTGGTAACACCTCTGAAGTGATTTACAAGACATTTCGTGGACATTAGCGTGGTAATGGCACAGGCTGGACTAGCTAGCTATAAACACCACTTTGTTTGTGTCAGTATAACCTCTTTGTCATATATTAGCCTATGTAAAAGCGAGCGAGAAATAAACACCTGTAAAACTGAAAATGCTTTTGGAACCTGGTAACACCTTTGAAGTGATTTACAAGACATTTCGTGGACATTAGCGTGGTAATGGCACAGGCTGGACTAGCTAGCTGTAAACACCACTTCGTTTGTGTCAGTATAACCTCTTTGTCATGTATTATGTTAAAGCTAGTGAGAAATAAATATGTCTAAAAGTGAAAACTCTGTTTTTGTAACCTGGTAACACCTCTGGAGTGATTTACAAGACATTCTGCGGAGTCAGCATGCATGCTAACTTCTGCTAACTCAAAGTAACTTCTCCGCTTGTCAAAAGCTCATTTATGCGTACACACATGCCCTCCTGCAGATGCTGTTAACACGTAATATTTTTATGATTGATTTTATCGACTGACTGATTGTTAGAATATTAATTAATGTAATAGTTTTGACTGTTTTGAATGTTTGGTTTCCAAAGTAAAGGTCAAACAATGCTGGCATCCATTGGATTGTATGACTTGTGACAAATGTCCCCTTGTAACATGATAACTAAGCATGACATATGGTGCAAACTATTCCTTTAAAATCCTATTAACTCAATTCATAATTTGCATCACTTTTTACCAAAATTAGAGAAACTTTAATCTTTGGCCCCTGAATGAACTGAAATTGATGTTTGTCACCATTCTTGCTGTTTTTACCCCATAATTAATAACATTCAGTCATAGATTGTCCAAGCTATGCCTTTTTGGGATCTTTATGATCAGAAAAAAATGTGATATAGTTTGCAGTATGATTAGAGCATTTTTAAAGTTTTGGCCCCTGTGTAATTCTTCAGTTGACCCCTACCTCACTGCCTATTGATAATTCAAGTAGCCAGTCAGTTTTTTTTTTTTGTTTTGTTTTTTCAAAAATAATAATTTCTAAGGAATATTTGTGCCAATTTTGGTACTTGTATCACCATTTGCAGGATTCCTCTGTTGGCCCAAAGTGTGAAACCTCTCCTGTCTTAGCTGGTGAGGTAATAATTGTTTTTGCTTGTTTTTTTTTAACTCTGAGGGGGCACAGCCTTTAACGTGTCACAAGCTATACCACGTTACCACCTTGTCTACAACATGTGGTCCCATTTCAGACTCATCCATCAGGTAAAAATCTGTTACATCTCTCCTAACTGTTGTCTCATCTTCCATCAAGAAGAACTGAAATAGCCTGAGGACTACCCAAAGGCATCTGTCTCACATGATCCCTCACTGCTGTCTAACAGCTGTAGTCGGTGTTAACTGCTTCGTCTTAAGCTTATCATTTATCATCAATACTTACAGGGGGAATTTTTTTTTCCTTTTATCTTTTTGTATTGGGAAAATGTTTATCAGACGTTTCATACATTTGAGCGTTGAGAGTTGGGAATCAGTGTATTTGTTGACCACGTCCTTCTTTGAAGACATCACATAAACTTCCTTTATTTGCTATTACAGTCTCTACATGGATCTTTATGCTGCACTTTGCATGAACTTTCACCATATGGGAGGCGTTTTGTTCTTTTGTCTATTGTTCTCTGTAATTCCTCATGAGACATTTGCTCCCAGATGTCAGAATCAGTCCTTTTGTGTGACTTATACCTTGCGTTAAAATTGTCTAAACCACTTTGTTTCGCTGTGTTGTCACCATTCCTTATGCTACGTAGCTGCGACTGTTTGATAACATCTTGGTTTATCTGATACACGCCCATTGTTTGGGGTAATGATGTCATTTTACAGAAATGGTTGGGGCCCTTGCTGGAAATCACCAGAAACATCAGCAGGGAGATTGGAGCAGATCTGAGTCAAACATTCTCTCTTAAACTGGATGTTTGTTTAAAGGCCAGCCAGCCGGTTCAACTGTCCAAGTAGCTGTTGCTTGTTCTGGATTATCTTGGGGTATCATTTTAAGGAGATATTTTAGGCGGGTCGTCGGTAGTTGTGAGCTTTTTGAAGTGATTCTGGTTAAACTGTTAATACTCTTCATGTCTGGACAAAGGATTGCAGCTTTGGACTCTGGGGAGTGAATTAACTATGCAGAGGTCAAGTTTATATGCACCACTGCACTTACATCCTCAGTCATAATCTAAAATGGAATATACAGGGGTTTCCCTCGCCTCACCCTCACCACCCAG
Organism: Thalassophryne amazonica; assembly: GCF_902500255.1. NCBI lineage: Eukaryota > Metazoa > Chordata > Actinopteri > Batrachoidiformes > Batrachoididae > Thalassophryne > Thalassophryne amazonica. The sequence goes on from NC_047105.1 coordinate 118,836,833, forward strand.
TTCGTCTTACTAATAATAGCCTGGCCCCTCTTACGCGATCTCTATCACACTGTAAAACTCAATGAGTTAGTTGATCTCAAACCATTTGAGGAAACTGATTACCTTAGACCATTTGAGTTTGTCAACTTAAATGAAATAATTTTCAAAAATTTAATTGTTAAAGTTTTAGTAACTTAACAATTTATAGTTAGTTAAACGTATGTAAATGTAGTTTATGTTTTTCAATTAAAAAAAGTGACAAATTTCGGTCTAAAAAATTTGCATTACATTTTTTGATGCATTCTTTGGTTTACTTGTTAACTCTGTGTTGTGTTGTTATGACTCCACCCATTCGCTCCCCTCGGGACGCGAACTCACGATCTTTGGCATGGGAGTCGGACTCTCTAACCAGAAGGCTAAAACCCAGGACTCTGGCCTTGTGACCAGAGAATCCTTTTGAGTTGTTGTGAGTGAGGTTTACTAACTACATATGCACAGTGACACCTGCTGGTCTCCGTGACACTCACCCCCCTAAACTCACTCCCATCCGGGTCACGGCACCACTGTAACAGCTGCACTCTGTGTTGTGTTGTTATGACTCCGTCCATTCGCTCCCCTCAAGATGCAAACTCACGATCTCCAGCATGGAAGTAACTACATATGCACAGCAACACCTGCTGGTCTCCGTTACATAAACTCAATTAAAATGAGTGAATGGAATGCACTGGAAATACATCAGCAACACTTAAATGCCCCAAAACTTTAAATGCACTTAAAGGAACTGAGTTGTTATGACAACAATTCATTTTTGAGTTAGTTTAATTCATGGAAATGAGTGACTATAACTTTTTTCAAAGGTTGAGTCACATTAACTTAATTATTGTATTAAAATGGAGTGTTGGGTTTAACAGTGCAGCACTTGTTTTTTCTCATAGTATGACTCTTTTCGTTCTACCCCTTCCCACGCTGAAGACCCTCATCCTCTGCGGGGCACCACTGCCCCTGCAGCCACTCGACCCAGTTTCCTCCAGAGGAATTCCCTCCCTCTTCCTGCAGTCGCCCCTCCTCACAAGGCACGGGAGGAAGGCCAGAGCTGGAGCTGGAGTTTTATCCGTGGAGGGGATTCAACTTGAACGTAGCGTGGAGGCAGCAAAAACCGAGTTTAGCCAAGGGATGGAGTCGTATTGGGCAGGGTGCTGATGGGTCTGATATAGGGGCTCGGGGAGCAACATGTGGTGTCTGCAGTGTGCCTCTGACAGGAGTCAGTCCTTACTTGAACTGGATTCAGACAGCTGGTAAGCTCAGCTTTTGTGTGCTGAATTTGATACTCTTAATGGTTGCTTGACATCTTAACCGTCTCTGAATCAGCTCTGTGAGTCTGTTGATTGATGGTGTAGTCAATGACCATTGTTATAACTCATTTGTTATTTGCTCCTCTTGGATGAAGTGCTGTCGGTGCAGCGGGTTGGGTGCCAGAGCGGAGCTGGTGTTCCAATGTGTGCATCAGTAAAGGATCCCGCACTGATGAAGCAGCAGTTGATTTTCCCTTGAAATCCTCTGTCAGCTTTCAGTTTACTGCTTCCATGTCTAATCAACTTGATTCAGCGAGTTAGCCGCTCATAAAAAATGCAAAAGCAGAGCAAACTCAAAGAGGCAGTCTGTGTGTGTAAGTGGCAGCTCGGCATAATTAATTCATCAGGATGAGGCTCCTCTTCACGAAGCCTCACAGACTCTGGCAGACGTTTGACACCAGTGTCGTTCTCTCATCATTCTCCCCCGCTGAGTCCATCACACCACCTCCCTCCTCCCACAAACAGCTGGTGTACTGCCACAGGATACCAGAGTACTTTGTGAGTTTTAAATCAAGTATTCAAACATAGGAGACAAGAAGGACACTTGCATATCTCTCCCAGGGGAACCATTCTTGCCTCCACCAACTGACAGATTAGGTTTGTCACAATTCTGCATTTGTCAAATTATATAACAATAAAGAAAGAGGTGAAAGGACTGTTGCCTCACAGCAAGAAGGTCATGAGATCGATTCCCGCCTGTGGCCTTTCTGTGTGGAATTTGCATGTTCTCCCTGTGTTTGCGTGGGTTTCCACCAGGTGCTCCGGTTTCCTCCCACATTTATAGACATGTAGGTTTGGTGAAACGTTATAATTGTCCAGGTCGCCCTTGCAAAAGTGGTCTTGATGCCAGTGGGACTAACCTGGTAAAATAAAGGTTAAATTAAATTAAGTCAGGAAAGTCACAACATTGATATATATATATATATATATATATATATATATATATATATATATATATATATATATATATATATATATATATATATATATATATATATATATAGGTTCCAGCGGCATTGTATAGCAGCACACAGGGTAAGAAGCACACACAGTATCAAAAGCGAAAAAAGAAAAACAGTTTGCAAATATAAATAAAAATAAATACCATAATAATACAATAACATGCTTTTGGAGGGTGGTATGCATCACAACAACAGCATGTTATTTGCATTGTTAGCACTTTTTACTGAGATACACAACACGTAACGCGTACATAAAAAGTTGGCTCACTTAACTTTTGTCGTGTCAGCTGGCACGCGCACTGCTCTCCAAATTTGGCAGTGCGTCCTTATCAAGCTGGCTGCTTTAGCTGCTGTTCATTGTCGTACTATCCATGAGAAAATCATCTGGAATATCCATATTGGGACCAAAACACACTTCTCGCCTTTTCATCTTTTCCTCTGCGGACAGTTCTTGGGCTGCGCACCATGACGTCATTTGTTTACGGACAGCGGGTGCGGGTATAGCCAGATAGCATCGACGTAAATCTACGATACCGGCCTAGCAACGCCCCAGTAAAGTGATAATAATAATACAATTACATGCTTTTGGATGGCGGTATGCATTTTCAGAGGCCCGACGTCCATGCCCAATTGCCCAAAATGACAGATATTCGCCCGAGTTAATGTCATTTCAAAACGCACGACACCCAGCAAACGCGTACATAAAAAGTTGGCTCACTCTAACGTTTGATAAAATCATCCGGAATGTCCATAATGGGACCAACACACACTTCTCGCCTTTTCATGTTATCGTCTGCGGATGGGATACCCACCCGTTACTGCGGGCAGGTATAGACAGGTAGCGTGAATATAAATCTATGCTACCGGCCCAGCAACGCCTCAGTAAGTGATAATAATGATCAATACTGGTTTACTGATCAGTACTGATACAAATGACACAATGGGCCTTAATGAGGAAATAACCTTGTTGTGTCTGATGATTTGTGGACGTTAATGCTGGATTTTATGGTCGCAAATTGAGTTTTACCATCAACACTATATGGTCAGAAATCTCAAAGGATTAACCAATCAGATTTGTGGAACAAATGTAATCTGATTAGAATCACTAATACACGTGCACAAATGTTCCTGTGCTTTGCATAAAATAAAGTCGTGATCCACCAGATTCATGATATGTGCATTTGTCTGTGAATCAGAATCCTTCCAAATTGGCAGGTGCCTGTCTGCAAGCTGCAGTCTGCTAGTAATGTTCTATACGAGAACATCCGTTTGGTGTTCCATGACGAGAGCCCTGTGCAGAACAAAGGTGAACAAAGTTGAGTTAGAAATAAGAGATAGCCCTAAAAGGTGAAAAAACAGGAAAGCTTCATAACAGCGGAAACTGAAATAATTGTGTTGGAGGTGGAAGCCAGAAACAGCACAATTTTGTAGCGTGTCCTTGACAGCGACAGAAAAAAGAAAAAGAAGCCTGTACTGACGCAGTGAATGGTGAATGCTGTGTCCCCTGTGTCCCCTGAGGTTTGGACAGTTTTGACCTCAAAGTTACTGCCAAACAATAAATCACAGACTAAAATAAAAATAAACCAGATAGAAGGAACACACATTATTAAGTGGAATTTGTTCAAGAAGTGATGTGAAAATGAAGATCCGCTGAGAAACATCAACCAGAAGTAATTTATTTCATAATTATTCAGGTGATATTTGCAGTTTCTTGTGTCCTCTGTATTTAATGAGTGCAATTCAGTCTGAACTTATTATTTAAATGAAAATAGCATTGTCGCTTGCAAAAATAAATGAATTAAGTTGATCAATATTATTTTATATATGCTGCATGAACTTTAATATGCTGCCAATTAATAAATTAATAAATTAAAATAAACTGCAGATGCACAATTTAATGGCACTGTTGGGATTAATGAATCAATTATAGGCAAATAAGGAAATCAAAGAATCAAAGAATGCAGGGTTGGTGGCAAAGTGGTTAATTGTGCTTGTTTCCACTGCAGAAGGTTCCCAGTTCAAACCCCACCGCTGCTCATTCTCCATGTAATATGGAGTTGTGTCAGGAAGCACATTTGCCATAAAACTTGAACCAAATCAACTTGCAGATCGGTCTCAGAACTGCTGTGGTGACCCCGAGGGAAACCAAGGGAGCAGCCTAAGGGACTTCCTAAGCAATTAAAAGAAACTGTTACATTGCAATATGAATGTGACTCTACCTGAGTGCCAGGTGAAGAAGCTTGCGTTCACACATGTTGAAATTAAAAAATGTATTCATTCTGTCAGGGTGGGTCTTGGATGTTATGGGTTTGTACCCTATTGTCATCTGCCTACCCTGATTTGATCCTTTTGGTTGCCTTTTTGATCATTGTATTATGTTTTCTCTGGTTGTGTTTATTATGTATCTTTGGTGTTTCATTATCTTGTTGTATTCTTTTGTTTTTGGTATCGTTTCCTGTGATCATTTGTTCAAGTCATTCCATTGTTTTGCTGTAGGTTCTGGTTTTGTTTCTGTTCTTTCTTTATTTTCTGGTCATTCCATAGTTTAGTTTCTTATTTTCTGTGATGGTTATTAGTTATACTTCGGCCACGTTCTGTTCTACTTTGGGTTATAATTGATTCTATCTTATTTCCCATGTTTGTGATGTCATATTCAGATTTGGTTCAAGTTGTGTTTATAGTCTTATTATTCTTGTGCTATTTGTAGGTCTGTCACTCTGTTTCCTAGTTGGCCCTTTATTTGGTTCACGTTTCCTCTTGTTGGTCTGTGGGCACGTTATACTTTCACCATTGGTTTTCATTCACTGACTCCTCTTGCTTTTCATCTGCTTTGTTTTCACCCACATTCTCTCTGTCTTGCTTCTCATCCCGTCTCTTTGTTTCACCAGACCACACCTCCTTCCAGAACCCTCGATCACACGTGCACCTTGTTACATCACCTGTTATTTAAGCTCTCACTTCCCTCATTGCAGTGCCAGCTCGTTGATCTTTGAATCTTGGTTCCAGCCCTGATCTTGCCTCGTTTGCCTCAGTAGTTTTGACCTTGTTCTGTTTATCCAGATTTTGCCTTCTTGTTGAAAAATGCATGAACACCCCTAGAAAAGACATGGCCCTGAAGGTGGTATATGTTACATAACGGCTGAGTGGATCCTTGTGCCAGTGCTATTGTGTTTCATTTACCGTGCAATAGTTCTTTTTAGCATGCAATTTTGATGCTATATGAAATGTGCTATTGTACGCTCCAACCTCCACGACAGCTCCAAAATACTTGAATTTTCCTTAGTTCATTGCCTTGTGTTTAGCAAATGAGTTTCATTCCAGTTTTATTGAACACAGGCTATATGTTTTGTATGGTTTGTTTTGTTTTGTTTTTCTTTACTGAGGCAGAATCAGATGTGATATATCCCGGAATTAATCAACAAAATTAAAGCAACATTAGTCAGCATTTTTGTAATGACATCATTCGCTTTGGCAGCCATACCTCAGGTGAAAGAGCAGGTTGTTGACGTGCTCAGAATGTCAGTGGATCAATTCCTGACTACTTCTGCAAGTTGCAGTGACCTTCAGCAAGAGATTAAACACAAAGCTGATCCTGCTCCTAAAAACTGAGGGTCATTATTTGGATCAACATACATCTTGCTGTAATGACTAATTGTTAAAAACTGAAAAAAATAGAAATGATACGAGTGGGTTTGTTTGTTTGTTTGCATTACATATTTAAAAATATAACACAATACTAAAATACCCTCAACCGTGTGTTCTTTATAATTTGCAGTTGTTTCATTAATTGTTAACATCCAATTGCCTTACGTACAATTTGTACATGTTCAATAAAGCCCCTCTATCAATCAATCAATCAAAAACAATATTTATATTCTAACAACATCTGCACGAGGCCTTGCGTGTGCCCATATATGAGCTTTTGACAAGAGCGGAAGTTATGCAAATCAAGGAATATTTGGAGATCACCCTTTGTGCATTTGTAGTATTAATGAGACAAATTAGCTCTATAGGAAATTAGCTTTGATTTAGCAGACGTTAACGTGTACGCTAATGCTGCAAAATGTCTTGTGACTCCAGAGGTGTTGTCATATTACAAAAACAGCATTTTCAGTTTTAGAAGTGTTTATTTCTCACTAGCTTTTACATCATATGAGGTCTATTAGAAAAGAAGAAAAAAACTATATGGATTTGAATCACGTGTGATTGCGTCAGACAAGCTTGAACCCTCGTGCGCATGCGTGAGTTTTTTCACGCCTGTCGGTTGCGTCATTCACCTGTAGGCAGGCTTTGAGTGAGCACTGGTCCACCCCCCCTCGTCGGAATTCCTTTGTCTGACTTCTTCCTGAGAGACTGGCGCTTTGCTTGATCAAAATTTTTTCAGAAACTGTAAGGCACATCCAAGTGGACACCATTCGAGAAATTCAGACGGTTTTCGGTGAACTTTTTAAGGGCTGATGAGAGATTATGGAGTGTTACTGTCACTTTAAGGACTGCCCACGAAGCCGGACGGCGCGCCGCGCCCCGAGCCGCCGTCGTCAGCCTGTTTTGAGCTGAAAACTTCCAAATTTAAGCCTCTGTTGACCCAGGACGTCGTGAGAGAGCAGAGAAGTTTCAGAAGAGGTCGGGATCAGCAGTTTATCCGGACATTCTACTGTTAAAGGAGATTTTGTAATGAAAGATGTGCGGACGGATTTGCGCGTCGGCACCCAGCTGCTCATGACAAAACACCTCCGTGTTGATAACCATTCGTAAGATTCAGGCGGTTTTCGATGGCTTTCAGTCGAGTGAGTATCCGAGAAATTGTTTAACAGCTGGCCATGTTCAAACTTGTCCTGTAATGCTTCCAACGGAGGTGTTTTGCTGTGGCGCCGCGCGATGAGCGGCTGGGTGGCGACGCGTGAATCCATCCGCACGTCTTTCATTACAAAATCTCCTTTAACATTTTTCCCACTTTGTTGTTTTTTTGGAATAGTGCATTATGACATAAGCATGTACAACCCCAATTCCAATGAAGTTGGGATGTTGTGTGAAATGTAAATTAAAAATAGAATACAGTGATTTGCAAATCCTCTTCAACCTATATTCAATTGAATACACCACAAAGACAAGATATTTAATGTTCAAACTGATAAACTTTATTGTTTTGTGCAAATATTTGCTCATTTTGAAATGGATGCCTGCAACACGTTTTAAAAAAGCTGGGACAGTGGTATGTTTACCACTGTGTTACCTTTCCTTCTAACAACACTCAATAAGCATTTGGGAACTGAGGACACTAATTGTGAGTGTCATGATTGGGTATAAAAGGAGGATCCCCAAAAGATTCAGCCGTTCAGAAGAAAGATGGGGCGAGGATCACCACTTTGTGAACAACTGCGTGAAAAAATAGTCTAACAGTTTAAGAACAATGTTTCTCAACGTTCAATTGCAAGGAATTTAGGGATTCCATCATCTACGGTCCATAATATAATCACAAGATTCAGAGAATCTGCAGAACTTTCTACACATAAGTGGCAAGGCCGAAAACCAACACTGAATGCCCGTGACCTTCGATCCCTCAGGTGGCACTGCATTAAAAACCAACATCATTGTGTAATGGATCTTACCGCGTGGGCTCAGGAACACTTCAGAAAACCATTGTCAGTTAACAGTTTGTTGCTACATCTACAAGTTCAAGTTAAAACTCTACCATGCAAAGTGAAACCCATACATCAACAACATCCAGAAACGCCACCGTCTTCTCTGGGCCCGACCTCATTTGAAATGGACAGACGCGAAGTGGAAAAGTGTGCTGTGGTCTGATGAGTCCACATTTCAAATTGTTTTTGGAAATCACAGACATCATGTCCTCTGGACAAAAGAGGAAAAAGACCATTCAGTTTGTTACCAGCGCAAAGTTCAAAAGCCAGCATCTGTGATGGTATGGGGGTGTGTTAGTGCCCATGGCATGGTCAACTTACACAATGCTGAAAGGTACATCCAGGTTTTGGAGCAACACATGCTGCCATCCAAGCAACGTCTTTTTCAGGGATGTCCCTGCTTATTTCAGCAAGACAATGCCAAGCCAGATTCTGCACGTGTTACAACAGCATGGCTTCGTAGTAAAAGAGTGCGGGTACTAGACTGGTCTGCCTGCAGTCCAGATCTGTCACCCATTGAAAGTGTGTTGTGCATTATGAAGCGCTAAATATAATAATGGAGGCCCCGGACTGTTGAACAACTGAAGTCGTGCATCAAGCAAGAATGGGAAAGAATTCCACCTACAAAGCTTCAACAGTTAGTGTCCTTAGTTCCCAAACACTTATTGAGTGTTGTTAGAAGGAAAGGTGATGTAACACAGTGGTAAACATACCACTGTCCCAGCTTTTTTGAAACGTGTTGCAGGCATCCATTTCAAAATGAGCAAATATTTGCACAAAAACAATAAAGTTTATCAGTTTGAACATTAAATATCTTGTCTTTGTGGTGTATTCAGTTGAATATAGTTTGAAGAGGATTTGCACATCATTGTATTCTGTTTTTATTTATATTTTACACAACACCCCAACTTCACTGGAATTGGGGTTGTATTTAATAATTCTGAAGAAATCTTTATAATCGCGTTTTTTCATTATATTCTAAGTTGATTCACTGTGCCCCATGAATTAGTGCCTGAGGCACAGTGAATCAAAAATTTAAAAATTTTGAACACCAATAAATTACACTCGGGGAGAAATAAATAACACAGCCTTATAAACAATAAGTTGCAATAGAATACAATAGAATGACCTAAACCTATACATAATGTGTTTATGCTGCCACAAAACATTTCTGATCCACTGTGCCCCGGCTTCCCCTACCTAAACATAAATTTCTAAAATGTGGTTACCTTTGATGCACCAGATCAATAGAAAAAGATGGTTTTACTTATTTAATGTACCACCATATACCTGTCTTCCCTACGCTAGGCATACCTCGGTTTGTTGCATGGTGGAAATTAGGAGCAAGTATGATAGACGTTACACTGAGCTCACAATAAGCTTGTCAGTTTCTTTAAAAGCTGAGACCTGGTGTCCACCAAGACCACTGCTGCTTATAAAAGGAGTTCCTTGGATGTCAGAGTTTATACAAATGGCCACGCTGTCCTTGTGTGACCCAATTAAGAGCTGTGACAGCCAGACAATTTAAAGACATTTCAATCCTTTGTTGTCTTGCAGAAGCTGTTCACACTCTTTCTTTGTCATCAATTATCTTGTTGTTTATACTCATAATATGGCTTCTTACTGTATTCCCTGCCCGGGTCACACTATAAACAGGCATGCACATAACTGATACTCATGGTGCTTGTGTGTGCTAAAAATAAACGATGCACAGCAGAAAACCCAAGGGAAGCACTTCATACATGGGCACAATTTGGTGGGGGATAGGGGGACATGTCCCCCCCACCTTTTCAACCAGGGGGAGACAGAATATGGTATGCCCCCTCCCACCTTCTGACATATATGTGTGTACTTGAAACATGCTATGTCAGTCTTATGTGCAAAACCATGTCAGAATAGTATCTTTGTTTCTGCAAGTTTGTATTTTTAGCAGCATTGACTTGTTTACAACACCTGCTTCTTGTTTGTCACATTTGGAATTTTCTGGGACTGCATTTGCCCAGATTTGAAACCAAAAATAGTTGCCTCTAGGGACGAGTGTCTACACATAAGTATCAGTGGACCATATGCTAATTTACTAAATTCTGAAAGTTAGAAAAGGAAATCAGAAAAGCTATCTGGGACCTCAGAAAGCCCATCTGCAATTATTGCTTGATCTCCAAAATCAGTCTATGCAAGCGAAATTATGTTCAGTCTGAGTGTTGTCATTAGTGCCACTTCGAAAATTAAATTCATGATAAGTAATTTATCCTAAACTTATGATCTGTTGTTTTTTCAAACTTATGCAAAAACAAATCTTAAGAAAAAAACAATACAGTATGCGATAGTTAATAATTATTAAGAGTCTGTTCTTTCATATTTATGAACACATTTTACCACATTGCAATTGTTTTTTTAATGAAAACTCAACCTATCATTCTTTTTGAGTTCTACACATATGGTGATACCTTATTTACATCAGGGTGTTAATAAAATCAATACTGGCTATTCTCAGAATAAAGTACTTATATCCACAGTTTCAAATTGCATAAGTCAAATGGTGTCCACTTTATGGTCTTCTCAAAACATTAAAATTATTGTCCTGGATGCTCAGAATGCATCTGAGCTTATCTAGAAATCGTCGGCTTCTGGGGGCCTAAAGCGGCCCCCAGACCCCCGGCCTATGGACTTCAGCCCTGCGGGCCTTGCACTTTGTCCCCCCCCCCCCCCCCCCCAATTTCTAGTTCTAAATTGTGCCCTTGACTTCATAGGAGGAAATCAAGGACAAATTGTAGGAAAAGTGTTTCCCTCTGTGTGCTGTCTGCTGCGCATCAATAATTTTTAGCACACATGAGCATGAGTACCAGTTATGTGCACCCCTGACTATACGCTACTGCTGCATATCTAGATAAATAATCCATTTAATTCTTGCAAAATGTGCCAGGAGTGCCTTCATGGTTTCAGTTGAAAGACATGTAAGTAAGTCCCTTTGGCTGCACCCTTGATTTCATTCAGGGTCGCCACAGCAGATCTACATGTTGATTTGGCACATGTTTTACACCGGATGCCCTTCCAGACACAATTCCACATTACATGGAGAAATGTCACAGGGGTGGGGTTTGAACTGGGAACCTTCTGCGCTGAAACCAAGCGCACCAATGACTTGGCCACCACTCCTGCATGTGCTGATAATATTTCCTCTATGACCAGCCTGTTTCTATTTAAACTAATAGATGTTTCTAATAAAACATCATCTTTTGGCACAGACATATCACCAATAATTACTGTGCACTGTTCTACTTTTTTGCAATTAAAAATGATTTAATGTGCACGATGAATGAAGATCAGAGACAAGTGCTTTTCACAGATTTTTTTCATGTCACATGTTGTCAAAGTAATCCCACCTCCCTCAGTGGAAATAGCTGGTAGTTATCAGCTTTTAATGCAGCAGAAATAATATTTAATGTTGCTCAGTGGAAATCTGCTTTACATAAATGGTAATAACTGACTGCATGCATTTACTCCTCTGATTCTCAGCAGAACCTCTTCTGGGAAAAGGTTACGTTTTTCCCCTCATTTCATTTTGACATAGTTTCCCCACACAGCTGTGAGCAGCTGACAAGGCTATGCAGCAGTAAAAGCTCTTGACTTCAGTCATTGCATTTCATACATTAAATGATAACATGTTGGAATGATGTTGCTTTAATGCTGATACAAAGTTGAATTAAGGTTCAAGTTGTGATGTCACGTACGAAACATGCATGTACAATAAGACCCGGGGCCTTATTTATAACGGGTGCATGCATGCACAAAGCAGATCCTAAATGACACGCAGGACAGTTTTAATGCATAAGTTCTCATTTATACCAGCAAACTAGAAGGCAAAGTGTTTGCATAAGTTAAAAAAAAAACTGTGATGCATGCACACTAACATTTTTGGAGAGGGTTAAAATGTGAGTGGCAGCATTACACATTTAATGATACTCTGTGTGCGTGAGTCATAACTCGTGCATTTAATTCCATTTAATAACACACATGGGTGGCATGGATGACTACTGGTTAACACTGTTGCCTCACAGCAAGAATGTCCTGGGATCGCTTCCCACTGGATCCTTTCTTTGTGGAGTTTGCATCCTTTCACTGTATTTGCGTTACATGAATGAAGGTTACATAATTGAAAACTTTAAATTGACCGTAGGTGCGACTGTGATTGAGTTTGTCTATCCAGTGTCTTGTCCAGGATGAACCCCAACTCTCACCCTGTGACTGCTAAAGTAGGCTCCAGCCCCCCTGCTACCCTTGACTGAAGTAAGCTGGTATAGAAAATGAATGACTAATAATCAGTGTTGCCACAGTTATTTTGAAAAAGTAATCCAATTACTGATTACTCCTTGAAAAAGTAACTTAATTACTTTACTGATTACTCAATTGTAAAAGTAACTAAGTTAGATTACTAGTTACTTTTTAGTTACTTTCCCCAGCTGTCGACAACAACCCTCTGCCACCTCAACATGACAATGATACTTGTTTTGCCAAAACTCCCTCTATAGTCACCCTTTCTTGACTTCAATGAAAATAAATAAATACTTGTTTTATAAAAAGTAAAATAAAGACCTCTTTCTTGACCTCATATTTAACTGTTGACAGCACTGTAACAGTAAAACTTGCAATTTCTAACCTACATTGTTACCTCCGCCAAGGAGGTTATGTTTTCGGTCGCGTTTGTTTGTCTGTCTGTTTGTTAGCAGGATAACTCAAAAAGTTTTGAATGGATTTTGATGGGGTGGTTAGAAATGACAAGAGGAACAAGTGATTAAATTTTAGTGGTGATCCGAATCACGATCCGGATCCAGGAATTTTTTTAATTATTCTTCATCATTGCGGGATAGGGGGAATTTCGACATTCTAGTTTCTAACTCCACAAAAACAAGGCAGAAAGGCTTGAAAAAAAATTAGGGTGTAACATAGTCAAATGTTCTATCAAACAACAAAGTTTGGTGATGATTGGATCTGGATTCCGGATCTGGTGATCCAGAATATGCAAAAATATAGGGAAAATAGAAAATGTGTCAGTGTGAGGTGACAAATGAAGCTAGAGATGCACAACTAACACCAAATTGTAGCTGAATCTTCAGTAAGGTGTCATCAGATTTGATGTAGCTTCAAATGTTATGGAGCTAGATCCAGAAGAAAACCGCCATTACCGAAAAATCTTTTTATACAATAACTTTTGAACTAATAAAGACATAAAAGTGATTCCAAGTTCTAGTGGTATGTTTTCATGGTCAAGGATGTCAAATATAAAGGAAAGAAAAGTGTATGTATCATAGTTTTGGTTGTAACACTGAATTGTTGAATAGATCATTGTGCCAAGGAGGGAATCTCTTTAGGGTCAGTGACCCTATGGCCTTGTTTAGAGAAGTGTTTCATAAATGTTAAAAAATTCATATATTTGCAGTTTAGTTGAATAATAAATTGAATTTTGTCTCTTATTTGTTTTTGTCTATATGCACATGCAATATCAATATCAGTGCTCAGATGACAGTAGCTTCTGGGAAAGGTGCAAGTTGCAATAAACTGTGATGCCAAGCGCTAAGGATACATGCTATCCAGTCACAGCAGATGAAACTTTTTTTACTACTGAGCAAACATCATTGTTAGACTTTTTTAGGTTCAATGATTCCATGGTGTGTAGATGTTATGGCGTCAGTGACCCCGTGGCCTTGGCAGAGGTTTGCACTCTCTGAGTGCTTCTAGTTTATAAATGTAACTATTAAATTCTTTCTAACATTTAAATTCTCTCTTAACATTTTACGTGTCGAAATTATTATTATTATTTTAAGTAGTATTAGTAGTTGTAGTAAAAAAAGGCTTCAAAACTGGACCTTTAATCTAGGGGTGTTGTGGGGGGGGGGGGCACATCCCTGCCCCACGCCCCCATTCCATCTGGATTCGTCCCTGCTTTGGCGTTTGAGCACAAAGAATGGATAACATTTATTTATGCAGAAAACATGACCAGATTTACAGGTAGGAAGGTTTTCTTGCCTTTTCACATCATGTGGTCCTCAGAAAGAGAGTTTAGGTGCATTTGAGTGGAAAATAGTGTTAGTTGTTGACGCGTCGCGGATGATCAGCTGTTTTTAACGAGCAGATACGGAGCGGCTCAGCTCAGAATTCTAAATAAAAGAGGAAAAAAAGCATAAAAATGTCTTTGTAAAGCTCAGTGCAGGTGTGCTGTTATCACTGTGCTTTAAGAGGTGAGGACGAGTCGTAGCTGCTGCAGAAGACCGCGGATGAAAAGCTCACAGCTCGCTTAAAGTGGGCAGTTCAGTCGAACCCCGACCTCCTGCCCACAGACCACAATGCAAAAATAATAGTAACGCACAGTGACTTGGAGAAGTAACTTTAATCTGATTAACGCGTTAGATTACTCGTTACTAAAAAAAGTGGTTAGATTAGAGTAACGCATTACTAAGTAACACGTTACCGGTATCACTGCTAATAATAGACCTCACATATACATGTGCTGTATCATAAATATTAAGTAACGTCATTGTTAGATGGGATAGTGAGCCATAATAATGCTAGAGAGACTGCTTAATTTTTAAATCTAAGCTGACTCAAAAGTGACATCAGTTCAGATGTATAATATTTCATCACTGCCCCACAGATGCTGAAATGTTAATCAGTTACTTCATTAATTAGTGGTGGATATCACTGGATTTTCATTATCATTTGGACAAGATCTTGCCTGCTACAGTTGTTTGAAACTGTTTCTTTGCTACAGTTTTATATTGGAAATGGGCACATGTTATTTTTGTCACTGAAATTTTGTTGAAGAGATTATATCTTCATAAAGACAGCAGCGTGGTGATGTAACAGCACCGCAAAGGATTCTGAGACAACTGTAACAATAAATAATTGTCTACTATTCCATTTTTTGGAAAGTTTTATGCTAATTCTTGTGGTGAGCATTTTAAAACTTAATGTTCTGCCCACAAGTGAGTGTGATGTAAAAAGTGGAAATATGCAGCATCATTAGTAAGTGGTTGTTATGAATGATTGGGTTCAAAACTGCTTGTGGCCTCGCCTTTGCCACCTAGTGTTTCTAATCACTGCATTTATTTATTTTTCTTCTGCCACTGCTGTGATCATACACAAGCACTCTGATTTCTGGTTCAAAAACTTTTTTTTTCTGCTCTTCCTCTCAGTTGCAATGATAGCATGTTTTGGTCTTTGTGTGTATGTTTGAGTGTGTGATTTATAAAGATACGCATATGACTGATTTTAAAAACATGATTTTTTTTTTTTATTTTGTACACCACTTCTGCCTTTTGTTTGTACATCTAATTTTAGTATGAATCATATGCAATGTGTTATAAATGAGCCCCCACAAATGTAAACAGCAAACCTGCACACTAACACTACTACACAAATAATCATTTGATTTATTTTATTTCTACTTTACTTGATTTGTGTACTTTGTATAATATTAAAATGTACATTGCTACATTAATTAATCAGTTCATGTTTATGTATTCAAATTATTTTCTGAAAATAAAAGCAGACATGTTTGCATATTGGGTCGGTGATGGTCTAGTGGTTAAGGCATTGGACTTGAGACCCGAAGATCCTCGGTTCAAATCCCAGCCTGACTGGAAAATCACTAAGTGCCCTTGCGCAAGGTCTTTAATCCCCTATTGCTCCCGGTGTGTAGTGAGTCCCTTGTATGGCAGCACCCTGACATCAGGGAGAATGTGAGGCATTATTGTAAAGCGCTTTGAGCATCTGGTGCAGATGGAAAAGCGCTATATAAATGTAGTCCATTTACCATTTATTTATTTCTATAACCCTTTACAGCAGTCAGATCTTATGCAAAGTGCTTTACAGTAAAATCAAAGATCATGAATTCACAAAAATAAAACAAACACACAATATTAAAATGGCACATAAAAACAAAACATGTCACAGAACCACTAAGCATTAAAAGCCAGATTAAATAAATAAGTCTTGAGCTTTGTTTTAAAAAGTGCTGGGTCAAAAATAGTGCGTAAATCAGGAGGTAACTTGTTCCACAGTCTGGGATCAGCTACCGTAAAAGCACAAACACCCCATAGTTTGCATTTTGACCTCAGAACGTATGAAGGTGCAAGACTATTAATAGCTTTAAAAACAAGCATTAAAATCTTAAAATCATTTCTAAAATGAAGTGGAAGCCAGCGGAGTGAGTAAAGTACAGGCGCAATATGCTCACTTCTGGAAGTGTTTGTTAAAAGATGAGCAGCAGCATTTTGCACAAACTGGAAGTTAGAGGTGGGCAATACCGGGAATTTTGGTATTGATCTGATACCAAGTAAATACAGGCCCAGTATCACAGATATCAATACTGATACCGATACTTTTTCATATTTAAGCTTCATAGATCCAAAGGACCCAAAAGACCTAGGATAGAATTTTGCCAAACATTATACGTGACAACTAAAATACTTTATTATCACAATCACAGTTCATCATAGCCTTCTTGGACTGTGATGTTATGATTGGAGAGAACAGGCAGCTCCAGACAGGGGTTTACAGAAAACCCACTCACACTGACCAATATCTGCTCTTTGGCTCAAACCACCCCATTGAACACAAGCTCGGGGTGATCAGGACTCTTCAACACAGAGCCCTACAGGTGCCCACAACTACAGAGGGAAGGGCTAAAGAACAACAACTTGTCCGGAAAGCCCTCACAGTATGTGGGTACCCACGATGGTCCCTGGACAAAGTGCAGAAGTCCCAGAGAACAAAGAGACCAGATAGACAGGAGACGGAGACAAGAAGAAGAGAAGTGTCTCTCCCTTATTTAGCAGGAGTAGGGGAAAAACTACAAAGGATCTTCAGACAGCACAAAATCCCAGTTTACTTTAAACCAGTTAACACTGTTGTGAAAGTGTAGTGACACGGACCCACAACAGGGGGCGCAAATGAACAGTCAATAGATGAGCCAAAAAGGAACAAATTAATGTTGTGAAATGTGCACAACGAATATACAGACAATCTCAGAATATGATTACAGTCAAATTACAAAGGTGACGTGTGGGCAGGCTCGAGGATAGAAGACGTCTGTCCTGAGAAGGGCCGGAACCACACGATTTCTGCCACCACTGAACCTGGTGAATACTGGAGCCGCCAAGTCCCGAATTCCCAGGTGATCACCGTCTCCGACTGTCGGATCTGGTACTGCTGGCGAGAACAAAGACAGTCAAGTGTGGGTGTGTGTACACCCCGTAACAACAACGGTGGGAATGCCACCTCCACCTCTCACTCAGTATGTGATGAGTACTGCAGTGATTCCTCAGGGGAAAAGAGTGCCGTCCTGCACTCACTCAGCTTCCACAGATAGAGGAACCGGTACTCCTGCAAACACTCACAATATACAGATATATTGTAACACAAAACGGCTGAAGATATTACCTTCAATGAAGTACGATATCTCGGCGATGAGGTGGAGATGACGTCTGGGTTTTATGGAGTGAGGTGATGAAGAATGAGTGACAGCTGTCAGGAAGTAATGAGTAACAGCTGTCACTCCCGGCTGTGTCCGTGGCGGCAGCGCCCTCTCGTGCCTGAAGCCCACACTTCAGGCAGGGCGCCCTCTGTTGGTGGGCCAGCAGTACCTCCTCTTCTGGCGGCCCACACAACAAACACCTTGAGACAGAAATTAGTTCACCCTAAGGACAGGATCCCTAGTTACAAACAGAGCAATGTAGTGTATTCTATCAGATGTCAGGAAAACTGTAACGAACACTACATAGGTGAGACTAAGCAACCTTTACACAAAAGGCTATACCAGCACCGCAGAGAGGGCATCAGTGGACCTCAGTCTGCAGTTCATCTCCACCTTAAAGACACTAACCACACGTTTGAGGACAAGAAAGTTAAAATATTAGCCAGAGAGAAGAAATGGTTTGGGGTCAAGGAGGCATTCTTTGTGAAACGTTTGAAACCCAGCCTTAACTGGGGAGGGGGTCTGAGACACGCTTTATCCCCTGTTTACAATGGGGTACTCAGGTCAAAGCAGTTTCAGTCTTTTGTTCATGGTAATGAGTCATTCATGTCATCAGCAGAGTCGTAAAGGGAGCCATCAGGAGAGGGACAGCTGCCCTGTCATTAGGAGGGTGCTAACTAGAGCACAATAGGTGCTAATTAGAGCTATTGTTTAGTCACTAGCCTATAGCAGTCTGCCTCTCGGTAGGAGGGGTCTGGTTAGGTTTAAAACTCCAGCTTTTGTGACTTCTTGATTATTCTTCTCTACAAGAGTCAAGACAGAAGTCAGACCACCAGAGCAAGAATTTTAGCTGAGGAAGCTTCTGCGCTTTGAAGCGAAATGTCCTCGCGTCAAGCAACCCAGTCCAGTCGAAGATTCAAGCTTCTCTACCAGAAGATGTAGTTGGAAAAACACAACAGAGCAGATCGAACATCAAACAGCTGTCAAACATCACTCCTAAATTCTTGACAGCTGGTTTTAAATAATTAACCAGAACAACAACGTTTGATGGTGCAGCGTTTGGCATGTCAAAATGTCCAAACACAACGGTTTATCTGTTTTATCATCATTCTTTAATTACTTAAAGAATGATGCAAAGTGCAGTTCAGGAGTTCAGTCCATTCAGTTCAGGTCAGGTATTTGGATGATATTCCGGTGTTTCAGTGCAGGGGTTATAGCGAGCATTTGGTTTATTCAAAATCATAATCACAACAAGTCTGCAGGCTTTGTTTACCGTTTTGCTTGTCGGTCGATCCTTGCTCCACACTGAAGGGGTTAGTGAGGCAGGCTGATGTTTAGGTGGGTAAATCTTTTTGTTCAATGCACAGTTCTAATAATTTGCATAAATTACTTTTGACAATTTGTCCCTTTGTTTGCACTGAATGATTGAGCTCTTGATAATGTGCGATTTCATTGTTTGTTTGATTTTACTTGGTTCTTTGGATTTCTTCATTCATTATCAGGTGTTACTTTTTCAATCAAGATGTAGTGTCACAGTCTAGCGGCTACATTGAATGGATTAAGGTGTTTAATGCATTGTGATGGAAATGTATTAAAATGACTGACAGTCACAACGCCGCTATTAACGGCTTCAGTACTTTTTTCTATGTTTCTGTCACATGATTAATGCTAAGCCGGTCTGCTCAGCCTGATCCCGTCAGATCTCAGAAGCTAAGCAGTGCAGCATCTGGTTAGTACCTGTATCTTATATTAAGCAAAAAATCTGCCAATGGAATAAAAAAAAAATGACTTGCTTAGAATTCTCAAAACTAGCAAAAATGTCCAGGCACTGAATAATACTCAGAAATGCTAAAATTGAAGCAATCTGTGCTAACTTCAAGCAATTAAATCACACTTATTTAAGACAAAATTCCTTGAAATGAGTATTTTAGTCCCTCATTGAGCAGATGATAAGAATTCATATCTTTAAAAAAATAATAAGCTAGCTGGTTTGCACACTTTGTGATTGGTTTCAATACCTAAACAGAGAAAGGCCAACAATAGCTTCTGCCAAACTTATGTTACGGAAGGGGGGAGGTGATGGTCTAGTGGTTAAGTGTTAGGCTTGAGACCAGGGGATCCTTGGTTTTAATCCCTGCCTGACTGGAAAATCACTAAGGGCCATTGGGCAAGGTCCTTAATACTCAAGTTGCTCCCGGTGTGTAGTGAGTACCTTGTATGGCAGCACCCTGACATCGGGGTGAATGTGAAGCATTATTGTAAAGTGCTTGAGCATCTGATCCAGATGGAAAAGCGCTATATAAATGCAGTCCATTTACCATTTACATGGGTAACAATAACAGAGCTTACTCAGTGGAACCCTCCACATAGTCAGTTTAGTTCCACACAGTCATGACATTCTTGTATGATGCAGTTGTATCATGTTCAAATATTGTATCCTCCAGCACTTCTGTCTGCAAGACTGACAGTAGAGTGGAGGTTACATTTTGGGTAGGTGAGATGTAATGTGTAATAGTACCCCAAGAGATACAGCAGGCTCTTATGGAATTTCTTTGTGTCAAATGTATTGATTGGTTTGTTTCCCACTGCAATCATGCAGTTCAATTTTTTTTGCAAGGAAGATAAATAGTTTAGCAGTCTTATGACACTTAGCTGAGTAAATATAGTATTCAACTGCCAATTAATTGCTGAGAGTTTTGAATAAGGTTCTTCAGGTTGAGCTTAATGTTGAGCTTGCACTTTTGTACTTTTTGCTGTAATTCTTAAATGGTGTTTGTTTGTTTGTTTATTTATTTATTTATTTATCTGTCTGTCTGTCTGTCTCTCTGTCTGTTAGCAAGATTACAGAAAAACTGCTGTACAGTTTTTGACAAAATGTACACCACAGATAGATAATGGGCCACGGAAGACTCCACTGAATTTTGGAGGTGATCTGAATCCAGTTTCTGGATCAAGAGTTCCTTTTATATAGGCTTTGAAGGATTACTTCAAAACTAATTCATGGATTCTCACCAAATTTGCACCACAGATAGATATTAGGGCACGAAAGACTCCACTGAATTTTGGAGGTGATCCGGAGCTGGATTGGCAGACATCAGTAATCTCTGATTGCGCTTGTCTTTTTTGTTGTTGTTGTTGTTGTTGTTGTAAAAAAAAGTGGTTTCAGCATTGGATTACATAAGAAGAAATATTAATAAAGTAGCCATATTAAACCGCATTGTTATATTTGTGATGCTTTCAAACCCAGTGAATAAATAACAAATTTCAAAAATCAAAAATCTTGGATGATTTGTAGTCTATTGCCATACCTTATTACTGGCTAAATACAGCATGATATTAGCTGGAAAACCTCAGTAAGAAAAAAATAGATTTTCCCAAAATAAGACATTTTTCATATGTAAAAAAAAATGCTTGACAAGATTATTTTAGTGTTTAGACAAAAAAAAAATTAATCTAAACAAGTCTTTTTTTGTTTTTTCCTTTTTTTTGTTTTTTTTTTTTTTTTTGCTTTCTTAGATATCAGTTTTTGTAGTGCTTTTATTTATTTATTTATTTTAGAATTTAATAAGGACTCGAGCATACTGACAGATTTGCAGCCTTTAACAGTGCAAACAAGACCAACATTTCAACACAATTGTGTCTTCATCAGAGACAAACTCTGATGAAGACACAATAGTGTTTAAAATTTGGTCTTGTTTGCATCATTTAAGGCAAACAATGTGCTCCAGTCCTTACTGAATTCTGAATGTTGCCCTTGAACGCCAAAGCAGCTGGTTCAGCCAGTTTCTTGTCCCTAATCTGAGGCACTCTGTGCACCTTTGTGTGTTGCAGCGTGGAAGGTGATGGTCCAAGCAGCGAGGTGGGTGCCTCTTTGGATCCCAGCGGTGGTTACAGTTGTGTATCAGTGAGCCACAGCGGCGGGCTCAGCCCCAACCAACTGGACAGTCAGCTCTACGGTCACATTGTGCTGCCTGGCCACCAGCGGCCCCGTCGATCCAAAGTCCAGCACTCCCAGTCCATCCTCCGCAAGCAGGCTGAGGAGGAGGCCATCAAACGCTCCCGCTCGCTGTCTGAGAGCTATGAGCTCTCGTCAGACCTACAAGATAAGCAGGTGAGAGAGGACTGAAGACCAGACAAGAAGGAAAATGCCTCCAGTACCAAATTGAAGATCTCCAATTTGAAGGCAACAGGTCTAGATAGATGGAGAACTTTTGGGCAACATTTTGATACGTCTGTTTGCCATTAACCGTTTGTCGTTGGACTAACTGACACAAACTCTGTATCCTGAATTTCTACCTATAAACTTGATTAAATCCTTTTATTGGCACTTTTAAAGCCCACGGAGGGCATAGGTGAAGATGTTGTCATCCTCTATCAAAGCACAGTACCTTGAATTGGCCTCATCCGTCTCTCTCAGCTATTGAATCCCATAAACCCTCTTTGCCTTCGACTAAGAGCAATTATTTTAGTTTTTCCTATACTGTCCTTCACCTGTTTCCAATTTTATTTGTGAGAATATGTTGTTGCCAAACTGCTTTTAACAGTGTCACCAATTGTTGCTGTCATTTGCAACGCTTGGACTACCATAATGAAAACTGTATCCGGTTGTTTTGCAGAGATATTTCCGACACTAATTTTCACTGTCTTCCTGCAGGTGGAAATGCTAGAGCGTAAATATGGTGGGCGTTTCATAACTCGCCATGCAGCCAGAACCATTCAGACAGCTTTCCGGCAGTATCAAATGAACAAAAACTTTGAGCGTCTTAGAAGTTCTATGTCTGAGAACCGAATGTCCAGACGCATCGTCCTATCCAATATGAGAATGCAGTTTTCTTTTGAAGGACCTGAAAAAGTCCACAGCTCCTACTTTGAGGGAAAGCAGTTGTCACTAACAGATGATGGTGCCAAAATTGGCGCAGTGGTGCAATCAGAGCATAATGAAGACATGGGCATACAGGCCAAGCCTCCTTCGACACAAACTGACTTCTCAGATGCGATAACTGAACTGGAAGATGCCTTCTCAAGGCAGGTCAAATCATTAGCAGAATCCATAGATGATGCTCTTAACTGTCGCAGCCTGCACGGTGACGAGAACCAGTCAGAGTCAGTCAGAAGTCACCAGGACGTGGAAAGGGAGGTCAGTTGTCAGGTGAAGCCCTCCCACAGCACCTCTGATCATAAACTAGATGAGATGACGGCGTCGTACAGTGATGTCACTCTTTATATTGATGAGGAGGAGCTCTCACCGCCCCTGCCCCTCTCTCAGTCTGTAGATCGACCTTCCTGCACTGAAATAGACTTGCGTCAGCGCTCCCTAAACTCCTCACAGGACTACTGGGCACTGGCTCGTAAAGAGGAGAAGGGAGACACAGATACCAGCTGCCGCAGTACCCCATCTCTGGAATGCCAAGAACAGCACCTACGTGTGGACCACCTGCCATTACTGACCATTGAGCCCCCCAGCGATAGCTCGGTGGAGCTTAGTGATCGCTCTGATCGCAGTTCATTGAAAAGACAGAATGCCTACGAGCGGAGCATTGGCAGCCAGCAGGGCAGTCCCAAACACATCAGCCATGGCCTGCCACCGCTAAGGCCTTCCAGAGAAGAAGATCCCACCCGCCATCAGCCACGGCAACTGGAGGCTCACCTGACCATCAACGGCAGCGTGCACCGGCAGAGCAAGTCTGAGTCGGATTTCTCTGACGGAGACAACGACAGCCTCAACAGCACATCAAACTCCAATGACACCATCAACTGCAGCTCTGAGTCCTCATCCAGAGACAGCCTGCGGGAACAGACGCTCAGCAAGCAGACCTACCACAAAGAGACCCGCAACAGCTGGGACTCACCCGCCTTCAGCAATGACATCATCAGAAAGAGGCACTACCGCATTGGCTTAAACCTCTTCAACAAGTATGTTCACTCGTCTACAACATAATTAAACACTTATGTTGAACTGTGCACTCACATCTGAAGATTGTGAAGTCCAACCTCCATTATGTTAATGTCTGCATGCACTTTGACACATTTCTATCTGCAGAAACACTGTGTAGCTACAACCCAGAAATGCAGTGCATAAAGAAAGTATTCACAGCACTTCACTTTTTCCACATTTTGTTATGTTACAGCCTTATTCCAAAATGGATTAAATAATTTTTTCCTCAAAATTCTACACACAATACCCCATAATGGCATTGAGACTTTTGACACTGTGTTCATATTTTTGCAGATAAGCATATGAAGGGCTCAAATGGAAAACCCAGTCAGTTCATTTTTTCTTAAATTGTGAAAAATGCAGTTTAAAACAAGAATTTAAAGTAAAAAGCATTATAAAATGTGCATGAATGATAGAGGTGGGCGATAACGGGAATTTTGGTATTGATCCGATACCAAGTAAATACAGGCCCAGTATCGCCGATATTGATACCGATACAGATACTTTTTCATATTTAAGCTTCATAGATCCAAAGGATCCAAAAGACCTAGGATAGAATTTTGCCAAACATTGTATGTGGCAACAAAATACTTTATTATCACAATCACCATTTTTGTTTAAAAAAATATCACTCAACACAACTTAAAACAAAATCTCCTGAGGTAGAGGGCTGACAAACCACAATACAAGGGTGCGCTGCTCCATGTTGTGTGACACAGAGCAGCGCTGCTCTTACAGACAGAGAGTAGACTTTGATGAATCTGTGTGTGCAGCAGTCAGTGCGTGCGGGAGAGAAAAAAAGCTTGAGTATCGATTTTTTTACACAAGGATTGATCAATATCAATACCAGTGTTGGTATCGATATTATCGATATTAGGATCGATCTGCCCACCTCTAAAATTATTTGTTGAAATTATTTAATGCATTGCACACTGACTGTTACCAAAGCAGCTAAGTGCATGTTGGCCTTAAGTAAAAATTTGCAGTTTTGGATTTACTGCTTTGTGCACATGTTCTCTGTTATGGTGTATGTGGTGCAGTGCAACAGTCTTGAGCTGAGGAATGTGATGTGCACTGCAGTGGTACATCACTTTGAAAATTCACATTTATTTATCTTTGGCTGTGCAAATGCACTGACCTTCGTACAGTCCACCAATGAGGAGAGTCAAGCAAGGGCAAGACTCACAACCGTGTAGAGGTCAATGCTAATAAAGTACATATTGGAATTTCCAAAATTGTGCAAAAACAAATTAGTTTCATGTTTAGATCAAAGGATCAAATCACGACATTGCCAGGAGGAATATTAACCTTCTAATGCAGCTGCCTGGTTTGTTATAAAAATTGTTTGAAGTCTGAAATAAGTGCAGCTAATAAAGTTGTGCTAATGACACAGCTGTGTTATTAGCAATGTTTAGCAATGAGTGGTGGACAGGAGAAGAAACTATCGCTCTGTAAACATTTCTGGAGTGGTGTAGATCTGTGCACACAAATGAAGCATACGGTGCACAAAACTGGATAAATGTGAACACAACTTTCTGCAGATCTGCAATTATTTCACAGTAAATCACATACTGTAATTTACTGTGAAAAAGTTAGTGCCCCCTTGAGCTTTTACATGTTTGAAATGTTTTTAGGACATCAAAAACCAAAATAAAATCCAGGCTTTTTATGTTAAATTTTCTAAAATTTTGCCCTCTAAACTCACAATGAAAAGGAGTCTGTACATCATGAATTTCAAAAAATCTAAAAGACAAAGTGATAGTATGAATATTTTAAGTGCCCCCTTTAGTATAACACATATAAACCATCACTTTTTTTCAGACAAGTCAGGGGATGGATACATCAACATTTCCAAGATCTTGAATATGTCTTGGTCTTTATTTACATCAATTATGTAGAAATATAAACAGTATGGCACCCCATGATAAATCTGTGTGGAGCACTAATATATACGATATATACGAGGTCTATCAGAAAAGTATCCTACCTTTTTATTTTTTAAAAAACTATATGGATTTGAATGACGTGTGATTACACCAATCATGCTTGAACCCTTGTGTGCATGCGTGAGTTTTTTCACGCGTGTCGGTGACGTCATTCCCTGTGGGCAGGCCTTGAGTGAGATGTGGTCCCGCCCTCTCGGCTGAATTCCTTTGTTTCACACGCTGCTCAAGACGGCGCGCGTTGCTTTATCAAAATTTTTTCTGGACCTGTGAGGAATATCTGAGTGGACACTATTCGAGAAATTTAGCTGGTTTTTGGTGAAAAATTTAACGGCTGATAAGAGATTATGGGGTGTTTCTGTCGGTGTAAGGACTTCCCACGGACCGGGACATCGCGCAGCGCTTCCAGACGCCGTCGTTGGCCTGTTTCGACCTGAAAACATCCTAATTTAAGGCTTAATTCACCCAGGACGTCGTGAGAGAACAGAGAAGATTCAGAAGAGGTCGGTATGAGGACTTTATGCGGACATTCCACTGTTTAAGGACATTTTGTAATGAAAGACGTGCGGCAAATTCACCGAGTTCGTTTCCATGACGACTCAGCGAATCTGTGTGCGCCGCTACAGGAAAAACACCTCCGTGTTGAAAACCATTTGTAAAATTCAGGCGGCTTTTGATGGCTTTCAACAAGTGAGTAACTGAGAAATTGTTTAACAGCTTGGGCATGTTCCAACTTGCCCGCTAAGGTTTCCAACGGAGGTGTTTTTCCTGTCGCGACCCGCGCGGTCGGGTCCGGCCCGACATGCGACTCTGCCCGCACTTTCTTTCATTACAAAATGTCCGTTAACAATGGAATGTCCGAATAAACTCCTCATGCCGACTTCTTCTGAAAGTTCTCTGTTCTCTGACGACTTACTGGGTCAACAGAGCCTGAAATGTGGAAGTTTTCAACTTGAAACGGCGAGACGCTGCCGCCTCGAAGCGCAGATCGCCATCAGGCGCCGTGGGCCGTCCTTATGGCGACACTACCAGACCAAAATCTCTCATCAGCCGTTAAAATTTTTACCGAAAACCAGCTGAATTTATCGAATGGTGTCCACTCAGTTGTGCCTTACAGTTTTGAAAAATTTTTGATCAAACAAAGCAGCAGTCTCTGAGCCATTCCTAAACAATGAAAAAAAATCGACGAGAGGGTGGGCGACTCCTCACTCAAAGACTGCCCACAGGTGAATAACGTAACCGACAGGCGTGAAAAAAACTCTCGCATGCCCACGAGGGTTCAAGCATGTCTGATGTAATCACACGTGATTCAAATCCATATGGTTTTCGAAAAAAATAATAAGGTCGGATACTTTTCTAATAGACCTTGTATATATATATATATATATATATATATATATATATATATATATATATATATATATATATATATATATATATATATATATATATATATAATTTCAATTTATTTTCATTTATATAAAACCAAATCACAACAGAGTTGCCTCAAGGCGCTTCACACAAGTAAGGTCTAACCTTGCTAACCCCCAGACCAGCAGTGTTAAGGAAAAACCCCCTCTGAGGAAGAAACCTCAAGCAGACCAGACTCAGAGGGGTGACCTACTTGGGCCATGCTACAGACATAAATTACAGAACACTTCACAAAATGAATATACAGGAAATGCTGTTGGTGCACAGGACAGGAGCGTCTCCAGCACAGCTTTGCTGTATGACAGAAACATGGCAAAACATTAAATGTATTTAAATGTATTTAATGTATTTATTTTGGTCACATTGTTCAATTACATAATGATACTGACACTTAGTTCAGCTGAATCAGAGATTAATCTCATTAAGTGTATCGGCTATGCTATTGCCTTAAAGGTGTTCAGCCTCTGGGTTTTTTAAAATTTAAGACATTAAAATAATTTTCTTTGGCACCGAATTAATTTTATTTTGTAGCATTTAAATTTTAAGGATTACCAATATGTAAGGTCAAGGGTCATCTCAAAACCTCATGCATGCACACACATGCTTCCTCCTGTAGACGGCATTAGAAGGAAAAGAAAATATTTGCTATGGAATTTCCCTTGCGTAAATATATTCTTTGTGCATTTCCCATGTGTGCTCAGTCGTAATGTTGAAATGAGGCTTCTTCAAGTATCTGCTGTTTTTTCTGAGCCCACCAGATGGCAGTCTTTTCTTTTTTTTTAAGTTCAGGTCAAACTAGAAGCACTCAGAGAGTGCAAACCTCCGCCAAGGCCATGGGGTCACTGACGCCATAACATGTACACGCCGTGGAATCATTGAACCTAAAAAAGTCTAACAATGATGTTTGCTCAGTAGTAAAAAAAAGTTTCATCTGCTGTGACTGGATAGCATGTATCCTTTGTGCTTGGCATCACAGTTTATTGCAACTTGCACCTTTCCCAGAAGCTACTGCCATCTGAGCACTGATATTGATATTGCATGTGCTTATAGACAAAAACAAATAAGAGACAAAATTCAATTTATTATTCAACTAAACTGCAAATATATGAATTTTTTAACATTTATGAAACACTTTCTTTTTGTCTCTTTCTCTAAAATTGTATATAATAATCATTAGATTATTAATATATAAACAAAAATAAATTTAAGAAATATTACAATTTGAAAACTTTTAACATTGAAAATGCCATAGACATGCTAACGCGTTAGCATTGGGATCCGGATCATGATCCGGATCACCACTAAAATTTAATCACTTGTTCCTCTTGTCATTTCCAACCTCCTTGGCGGAGGTAAAAATAAATTTAAGGAATATTACAATTTGAAAACAAATGCACCCGAATGTGATGACAGCTGCAACTGCTTAATGCTAACTTTTAACATTGAAAATGCCATAGACATGCTAACATGTTAGCATCGGGCTCCGGATCGTGAGCCGGATCACCACTAAAATTTAATCACTTGTTCCTCTTGTCATTTCCAGCTTCCTTGGCGGAGGTAAAAATAAATTTTAGAAATATTACAATTTGAAAACAAATGCACCTGAATGTGATGACAGCTGCAACTGCTTTATGCTAACTTTTAACATTGAAAATGCCATAGACATGCTAACGCGTTAGCATCGGGATCCGGATCGTGAACCGAATCACCACTAAAATTTAATCACTTGTTCCTCTTGTCATTTCCAACCACTCCACAAAATTTCATCAAAATCCGTTCAAAACTTTTTGAGTTATCCTGCTGACAGACAGACAAACAGACAAACGTGACTGAAAACATAACCTCCTTGGTGGAGGTAACTAATGTGCAGTGTGCTTTGAGGTCCTTTTTAAATAGAGATCTCCATGTTTACAAAAAAAAACTGTTAGTGCTTCATGAAGCCTCATTTGTCCATTAAAAATTATGTCAAATGCTAGCTCAGAGAGTGTGTAAGGTTAAACCTTACTCGTGTGTAGGTGTGGATTGTGTTGTGATTTGATGCTATATTCATCAATTGAATTGGTTTATCAACAACTTATATGTCACACTAATATGCAGTAGAATCACAAAAAATGTCAAATCCACAAAACAGTTTGTGTGTGTGTGTGTGTGTGTGTGTGTGTGTGTGTGTGTGTGTGTGTGTGTGTGTGTGTGTGTGTGTGTGTGTGTGTGTGTGTGTGTGTGTGTGTGTGTGTGTGTGTGTGTGTGTGTGTAGGGCATTTTTAAGGTAGGTTTTGTTATCACCACCCCAAGTTCATAAAATACACCTAAAAGCAAAATAATCCTTGTACATTGTTACCTGCATATGCATGTATCACAGTGTCCAATTTCTTCAGGATATACTGTTGTTTCAGGTGAGGATAAAAAAGTTAAAAATTCCAGATTGAATCATCAGCTGCTCCAGTGGTCAAGTAAAAGCCTAGAAACAATGATCTATGGCTCCCAGCTAAAAATATGGATAGTTTTACAATATTTGTTTGGCATAGCCAAAGGGGGGAAAAAAAGGGTTGTTTTATATAGCGTCACGCTGGGTGGCTGCCGACAACCGTAGCGGCTGGACCCACAATGCAGACTCCCAAACCAGGCTTTGGTGTATAAATCGTTGTCTTTATTCCAGTCTTAGGTTCGGTGCACAGGCAATCAAGCAGCGGAGTGGAGGTACAAACAGGATCAGGCAAAAACGCAGTCATTGTCCAGCAGGGGTCAGAGGCACGAGCAAACACGGTAGTCAGGGATGAGGCAAAAGATGTGGTCAAGAAATACAAAGCAGAAGACACAGCTAAACAAAACAGGACTGTGATCAAAATGCTGGAATGTGTGCTAAGAGCAACGACAAATTGGCACTGGTGTGGTGACTGGGAGGAGATTAAATAAGCAGGTGTTAACAAGGGGCACATGAGGAGAAGGATCTAGAAAGGGGTCGTGGCTTCTGGACAAAGAGTATACATGGGGCAAGATTGTGAGGAAGGGAGTGCGCAAAGTGAAGTGATGTAATAGACAAAGGCACGTGAGCTGGTGCAAGAGCGGGAGTGAATGAAAACACAAAGCAGACAGAAACAAGGTGCGAGACAAAGGCATGGGGCAGGTGCAGTGAAGTGAAGTGAGAACATGATCAGATATGAGTGAGGGATGAAGACAAAATGGCAAGTGCAGGATGTGGAGTGAAACAGAGGTCTATGAACAGAACAAAAGAATTAATCAGAGAATAATGAGAAAATAACCCAAGGACAAAACGAGACCGGAACTGACTAAGAAAACAAAGTGGCTAAACAAATTATAAATAAAACAGAGACTCACTAATTAACAAAACCGACACTAAAGCACAACTGATAATAAAACAAATGAGAACAAAATAAACAATGAAAACATAATGCAAACACAATCTGGCAGAACAAAACTAGAACGGAACTGGACAAAGGCTCAAGTATGAAAAGTAACAAAACAAAGAAACACAGCAAAACTAGAACAGCGAATAAGCACATGATGAAAAAATAATATATCAAAGCCAGGGCAAGAGGTGAGCCAAAGGGAGAGGCAAAATAAGGATCAAGGCCGAGACCCAGGCATAGAAACAATAGAAAAACAATAGTTGCCATTCTTGCTAAGAATCAGAGCCATTCTTAAAGCCAACTGACTTTATGATTTAACAAAATAAAAAGGGGGGGGGGGGTCCAGCTGGATTCGAGCCTGCAACATAAACATCTAGAAGGTCATTCATGTTTGTAAGTTCTGATGAACTTATGTTGAGCCATTGGGTCTAAGTGTTTATACATCTCTGGGGGCCTTCAGTTCCCTTATGTGGTCACATGATGTAAATGATATATTTCTGGTGGGGGTTTCATTTCTTCTTTCTTTAAATCCTGTGCCTCATCTGATACACATTTGGCCAGAAATCACAAATTCTGCCTGTCTCTCTCTCTCTTTCTCTTTCTCTCTCTCTCTCTCTCTCTCTCTCTCTCTCTCTCTCTCTCTCTCTCTCTCTCTCTCTCTCATGTTCAAACTTTTGTTATGTTTCCAGGAAACCAGAAAAAGGCATCCAGTATCTGATAGAACGGAACTTTGTTCCGGACACTCCAGTGGGTGTGGCCCACTTCCTGCTGCAGAGGAAAGGCCTGAGTAGGCAGATGATTGGAGAATTCCTGGGAAACAGACAGAAACAGTTCAACCGGGATGTCCTTGAGTGAGTTTGCATCGCTTAATGTTTGCATGCACTTTGACACATTTCTATCTGCAGAAACACTGTGTAGCTACAACCCAGAAAATGCAGTGCATCAAGAAAGTATTCACAGCACTTCAGTTTTTCCACATTTTGTTATGTTACAGCCTTGTTCCAAAATGGATTATATAATTTTTTCCTCAAAATTCTACACACAATACCCCATAATGACATTGAGACTTTTGCTAATTTATCAACAATTTTAAAAACTAAGAAATCACATGTACATAAGTATTTGCAGCCTTTGCCATGAAGCTCAAAATTGAGCTCAGGTGCATCCTGGTTATACTGATCATCCTTGAGATGTTTCGACAGCTTAATTGGAGTCCACATGGGGTAAATTCAGTTAATTGGACATGATTTGGAAAGGCACACACTTGTCTACATTATAAGGTCCCACAGTTGACAGTGCATCTCAGAGCACAAGCCAAGCATGAAGTCAAAGAAATTTTCTGCAGACCTCTGAGATGGGATTGTTGAGGCACAAATCTGGGGAAGGGTACAGAAATATTTCTGCTGCTTTGAAGGTCCTAATGAGCACAGTGGCCTCCATCATCCATGAATGGAAGACGTTTGGATCCACCAAAGCTCTTCCTATAGCTGGACACCCATCTAAACTGAGAGATTGGGGGAGAAGGGCCTTAGTCAGGAAGGTGACCAATAACCCAATGGCCAATCTGTCCGAGCTCCAACATTCTTCTGTGAAGAGAGCAGAACCTTCCCGAAGGACAACCATCTCTGCAGCGATCCACCAATCAGGCCTGTATGGTAGAGTGGCCAGATGGAAGCCACTCCTTAGTAAAAGGCACATGGCAGCCCAGCTGAAGTTTGCCAAAAGGCACCTGAAGGACTCTCAGACCATGAGAAACAAAATTCTCTCAGGATTGAGGGAATGTACAGAGATGTACTGGATGAAAGCCTGCTCCAAATTGCTCTTTGACCTCAGACTGGGGCAACGGTTCTCCTTTCAGCAGGACAATGACTCAAAGCAAACAGCCATGACATTAAAAGACTGGCTTCAGGACAACTCTGTGAATGTCCTTGAGTGGCCCAGCCAGAGCCCAGACCTGAATCTGATTGAACAAATCTGGAGAGATCTGAAAATGGCTGTGCATCAATGCTCCCCATCTGACCTGATGGAGCTTGAGAAGTGCTGCAAAGAGGAATCTGCAAAACTGCCCAAAGATAGGTGTGCCAAGCTTGTGGCATCATATTCAAGAAGATTTGAGACTGTAATTGCTGCCAATGGTGCATCAACAAAGTATTGAGCAAAGGGTATGAATATTTTATGTACATGTGATTTCATAGTTGTTTATTTGTAATAAATTTGCAAAAATCTAAAAAAAAAAAAGCTTTTTATGTTGTCATTATGGGGTGTTGTGAGTAGAAATTTGAGGGGAAAAATTAATTTACTCCATGTTTCTATAAGGCCGTAACATAACAATATGTGGAAAAAGTGAAACCCTGTGAATACTTTCCGGATGCACTGTATCAAAACTCTGTTAAACATGTTTTCATTTCATGTATTCTGAGAAATGTGAATGGAGTCTTTCCAGGTTTTTTGTATTATATGTTTAAATTCTATCCTACTAACATATACAAATTAAATTCTCTGAGGAAATGATTCCAACATAGTCTCACATAGAGAATCAATGAAAATTTGTTTTGTCTGTGCTATAAATTTGGATTCCTTGCACGTTTTCAAGTTGCTTTCGACTTGACAGTCTATTCACAAAAGCCAAGGCAAATCTGTCTCTGCTAAAGCACATTGAGATGCAGAGGAAGATAAGGCCAGGACATGAGTGAGGGGTTCCTTGAGAAAATGTCTATAATTCCTGACATGGAAGGTATTATTGTCCCTGCAGAACAAAGACACAAGCCTTACTTAAGTGATGGGATACAAAGTGAATTCCCTTACTTGCAGTCAGTAAAAGTCTCAGAGCCACAGTGGAAAAATGCACTCGTACATTCAGATCCTACATACAGTTACCCATATCCCATATACTTATGTCTGAGCAAGTGTAGGTTTATGATTGTCTTATTTCATAGAGATTTACAGTCAGCCATACTTTTGGTAGCATTGCAACTGGTGCAGTGGTCTGAAAGCAAGACTTAAAAATTCATCATATAAGTCTAAACTAGACCAGACAAACAGTATACAAATAAGGAATGTTTATGAGTTCAATGGGAGGTGAACATAGACATCACTCACACAAAGCAGTGGTGGATTCAAGTCTCATGTCCATGGCACAGCTTTCCCGTTGAGATGACAAACAAAGCTGTCCACTTTGGTCTCCCCCTGCCAATTTCTGTCTTAACCTTTCATATAGACACATGAAGAAACAAGAGCAATCAGAGATTTCTGACGTCTACCAATCATCTCCAAAATTCAGTGGAGTCTTCCATGCCCTAATATCTATCTGTGGTGCAAATTTCGTGAGAATCTGTGATGTAGTTCTGACGTAATCCTTCAAAGCCTATATAAAGAGAGATCTTGATCCAGAATCAGGATCCGGATCCAGATCACCTCCAAAATTCAGTGGAGTCTTCCATGCCCTAATATCTATCCTCGGTGCAAATTTTGTGAGAATCTGTGATGTAGTTTTGACGTAATCCTTCAAAGCCTATATAAAGAGAGATCTTGATCCAGAATCAGGATCCGGATCCAGATCACCTCCAAAATTCAGTGGAGTCTTCCATGCCCTAATATCTATCTTTGGTGCAAATTTAGTGAGAATCTGTGTAGTTTTGACATAATCATTCAAACCCTATATAAAGTGAAATCCTGAGCCAGAATATGGATCTGGATCTGGATCACCTCCAAAATTCAGTGGGGGTCTTCCATGTCCTAATATCTATCTGTGATGAAAATTTGGCAAGAATCTGTGACATAGTTTTGATATCCTTCAAAGTTATGTAAAGTGAAATCTTGATCCAGAGTCCAGAATTCAGATCCAGATCCAGTGTCGCAAACTGAACAGTCCGCCCCTAAAAATCAGTCCAACTTTTGCATCTGTGCAATCGGACCACAGCAGCACGTCTGAGACTGAGTCTCTTCACCCAAAACAATCAAATGGATTAATGGGATTATTAACCATTAGATGATGAACGTAAACTCTCTTTATATAAATCATTCTAAAGTCAGTTTTAAGCAGAAACAAGGCAAAATGCCATGACGCTTTGAAATCCATCCATGAATGCATCAGCTACCAGCTCGTTTAGCCACGGCGCTTGTTAATCCGCGAACCGCGTCATCAGGGGGACCGATTTTTAGGAGGACCGTTCGGTCGGCAACTCCGGATCACCTCGAAAAGGCCTAAAATCTATCTGTGATGAAAATTTCGTCAAAAACCATGTCGTAGTTTTGACATAATCCTGCTAACTGAGAAAAAGACAAATAAATAAATGCCAATGATTTTATTACGTCCTACGAGGATGTAATACAGCACAATTGCCAGGCGATACAAAACAAAATCATGCACTGCGTGAAAGTTATCACAGGTTTAGCTGACTGCAAAAAATCCTGTTGGGTGTTGATGACAGAATGCCTTCTAGGTTGATTTTTGCTAATAATCTATAAAAATTTAAATAATAGAAGTATTCAGTTTGGGCAGCATGGTGGCTTAGTGGTTAGCACTGTTGCCTCACAGCGAGAAGGTCATAGGTTCAATTCCCATGGCCTTTCTGTGTGGAGTTTGCATGTTCTCCCCATGTTTGCGTGGGTTTCTTCCGGGTGCTCCGGTTTCCTCCCACATCCAAAGACATGCGGGTTAGGTGGATTGGAATCTTTACAATTGTCCTTAGGTGTGGGTGTGTCTGTGTTTGTTTGTCTGTTTGTGGCCCTGTGACAGACTGGCGTCCTGTCCTGGGTGTACCCCGCCTCGCGCCCTATGACTGCTGGGATAGGCTCCAGCCCCCCCGCGACCCTTAGAAGATGAATGAATGAATGAAAAGTATTCAGTTTAAGAAGCATGACCCCAAAACTGCTCCATAGTGCACATGAAATGTGTTTTTGTATCTTTCCCACACATTATATATACAAGATAGATAGATAGATAGATAGATAGATAGATAGATAGATAGATAGATAGATAGATAGATAGATAGATAGATAGATAGATAGATAGATAGATAGATAGATAGATAGATAGATAGATAGATAGATAGATAGATAGATAGATAGATAGATAGATAGATAGATCATTCAAGCTTCCTTATAATAAATTTTGAAAATGATGTCCTTTTAACTTCCAGTGAAAAGTATTTGTTACAACATGACATTGTGACATAGATAAAATAAAAACATAAAAGCAACGATAATGGTGTGCATAAGTCTACTTACCTTTAACTGTAACATAACTAAATCATCACTTATACAGCCAGTTTTCTTTCAGCAAGTCAGGGGATGGATACATGAACATTACCTAGTTACTGAATACGTCTTGGATGTCATTTATGCCAATCATTCAGAAATGTAAACAGCATGGTACTGTGTGGTAAATCTGTCTGGAGGAGGCAGTTCTCAAAAATGGAGTCAGACTCTTGTAAAACTGGGTCAGTGACATGGCTAGTTAATATGATCCCAGCCACCACTTTCACCAGTGGTTACAAAATTATTCCAAAATATTCTATGCAAACATGCCTTCCCATCATCCACCATCGCTGACGTTGGGTTTTGTTGCATTTTTCAACAGCTGTGTAGTGGATGAAATGGACTTCTCAGCTATGGAGCTGGACGAGGCACTCAGGAAGTTTCAGGCACACATCCGAGTCCAGGGAGAAGCACAGAAGGTGGAGCGGCTGATTGAGGCCTTCAGGTGAGAGAGTCGTCTGAATACTAGCACCACAGCACAGTCCACCTCACTCAAATCCAAGTAGCAAATGTTTTGCTGTCACAGGGATTGTGGAGCTTCATCTGTTTGTTGAATAAAATCATGTTATTTCCATTATTGTCACTTACAACCCACAAGCACATACTGTCACTCATCAAACAAAGAACATCCACTTACCCATCGGTCACCTTAGGTTCAATAGTCAAAGGCAAAGTGAAAGGCTGCCACTCATTTTCAGTAACTGCCAATCAGAGTGAAGGCAGCATGATGACAGTGTGAAATATGGTTGTTGGCTGCTTGAAAAAATAATCCAAGATGGCAGAATACACGCCCACACTGCAAAAAGGGGGTGTCTAAAAACAAGATGAAAACACTAAATCTGAGGGAAATTATCTTGCTGCATGTGTTGTGTGTGGGCCGCTGAAGAGGAGGTACTGCTGGCCCATCACCACCAGAGGGCGCCCTGCCTGGAGTGCGGGCTCCAGGCACCAGAGGGCGCCGCCGCCTGATGAGAGCAGCCAGGGTGACAGCTGTCACCCATTACTGGACACAGCTGACTTCACTCAGTACGGAGGTATATCAGCAGGACAGCGTCTCCACCTCAGTGCCGAGATATCACCTTGAGTTTCAGGTAATCACCTCTGCAACATATATCTGTGTTCAGATAAGTACTCACCTTTCCTGCTTCAGTGTGACAAGAGGTGGAGGCGGCTTTGCCCCTCTCATCTACCGGGTGCGGTCGCATCCCACCCTGTGTGTTTGTGTTCTTTCCCGCCAGCAGTACCGGATCCGACGAGCGGAGGCAGTGGCCACCTGGGAATTCGGGACTTGGCGGTTCCAGTACTTCTGGGTTTCGGTGGCAGAGGAGATCTGGGTGGTTCCGGTTCAACTAGGACGGACGTCTCCTACCTTCGGGCCTGCCCACAAGACACCAGCAGATTTCGGCTTACATCTCCAAATTGCTAATTGTTGTATCAGTTGTGCTATTTTCACAACAGTAAAACTTGTTCTTACTTTTCTCCATTGTCCGTTCATTGCGCCCCCTGTTGTGGGTCCGTGTACCTACACTTTCACAACAGCATGGACAAATACACTCAACAAAAATATAAATGCAACACTTTTGGTTTTGCTCCCATTTTGTATGAGATGAACTCAAAGATCTAAAACTTTTTCCACATACACAATATCAACATTTCCCTCAACTATTGTTCACAAACCAGTCTAAATCTGTGATAGTGAGCACTTCTCCTTTGCTGAGATAATCCATCCCACCTCATAGGTGTGCCATATCAAGATGCTGATTAGACACCATGATTAGTGCACAGGTGTGCCTTAGACTGTCCACAATAAAA
Organism: Thalassophryne amazonica; assembly: GCF_902500255.1. Classification (NCBI taxonomy): domain Eukaryota; kingdom Metazoa; phylum Chordata; class Actinopteri; order Batrachoidiformes; family Batrachoididae; genus Thalassophryne; species Thalassophryne amazonica. The sequence continues at coordinate 118,873,988 of NC_047105.1, forward strand.
GGCCACTCTGAAAGGTGCAGTTTTGTTTTATTGGGGGGGGATACCAGTCAGTATCTGGTGTTACCACCATGTGCCTCATGCAGTGCGACACATCTCCTTCGCATAGAGTTGATCAGGTTGTCAATTGTGGCCTGTGGAATGTTGGTCCACTCCTCTTCAATGGCTGTGCAAAGTTGCTGGATATTGGCAGGAACTGGTACACGCTGTCGTATACGCCGGTCCAGAGCATCCAAACATGCTCAGTGGGTGACATGTCCGGTGAGTATGCCGGCCGTGCAAGAACTGGGACATTTTCAGCTTCCAAGAATTGTGTACAGATCCTTGCAACATGGGGCCGTGCATTATCCTGCTGCAACATGAGGTGATGTTCTTGGATGTATGGCACAACAATGGGCCTCAGGATCTCGTCACGGTATCTCTGTGCATTCAAAATGCCATCAATAAAATGCACCTGTGTTCTTCATCCATAACAGACGCCTGCCCATACCATAACCCCACCGCCACCATGGGCCACTCGATCCACAACATTGACATCAGAAAACCGCTCACCCACACGACGCCACACACGCTGTCTGCCATCTACCCTGGACAGTGTGAAGCAGGATTCATCCGTGAAGAGAACACCTCTCCAATGTGCCAAACGCCAGCGAATGTGAGCATTTGCCCACTCAAGTCGTTTACGATGACGAACTGGAGTCAGGTCGAGACCCTGATGAGGACGGCGAGCATGCAGATGAGCTTCCCTGAGATGGTTTCTGACAGTTTGTGCAGAAATTCTTTGGTTATGCAAACCGATTGTTTCAGCAGCTGTCCGAGTGGCTGGTCTCAGACGATCTTGGAGGTGAACATGCTGGATGTGGAGGTCCTGGGCTGGTGTGGTTACACGTGGTCTGCGGTTGTGAGGCTGGTTGGATGTACTGCCAAATTCTCTGAAACGCCTTTGGAGACGGCTTATGGTAGAGAAATGAACATTCAATACACGAGCAACAGCTCTGGTTGACATTCCTGCTGTCAGCATGCCAATTGCACGCTCCCTCAAATCTTGCGACATCTGTGGCATTGTGCTGTGTGATAAAACTGCACCTTTCAGAGTGGCCTTTTATTGTGGGCAGTCTAAGGCACACCTGTGCACTAATCATGGTGTCTAATCAGCATCTTGATATGGCACACCTGTGAGGTGGGATGGATTATCTCAGCAAAGGAGAAGTGCTCACTATCACAGATTTAGACTGGTTTGTGAACAATATTTGAGGGAAATGGTGATATTGTGTATGTGGAAAAAGTTTTAGATCTTTGAGTTCATCTCATACAAAATGGGAGCAAAACCAAAAGTGTTGTGTTTATATTTTTGTTGAGTGTAATTTCATTTGACAAGATGTCTTGAATTAAGATTGTTAACTCTAGAGATAGGCATGTCAAACACGTAAAACAAGAAATTAACTCTTTAAACAAGATAAATTATCAAACACTTCTAAATCTAAAGTTTTTTTATCTTGGTACACTGTAAATTATTTGGTACTTACCAAGATTTTTTAAAAAGCCTGTAGATTTAGAAGTGTTACATAATTTACAATATCTTGTTTTAAGGGTTAATTTTTTATTTTAAGTGTTCGACATGCTTATTTCGAGATTTAATAATCTTGATTTAAGACATCTTGTCAATTGAAATTATATGTCCATGCAGCAAGATAATTTCCTTCAGATTTAGTGTTTTTATCTTGTTTTTAGACATCCTTTTTATATCCATTTTTTTTCAGTGCACACTACAAAAACTGTCCCTCTCAAAATAAACCAAATAATCTGATTATCTAACCAATTTTTGTTGTATTGAGCAAAAAGAAAAAAAAAGAAAAGAAAAAAAATATCTGCCAATGGGGTTTGAAAAAAATTATTTGGTTAGAATTCTCAAAAACTAGCAAAATGTCTTGGCACTAAATAATCAAAATGTGCCTTAAAACTAGACATAATCCTTATTTTAATATTAGGCTCCATCTTAAAATAAAGAAAGCAAGCTTGTTCCTTTGCTTGGATAATTTGAAATCCTTTGCCTTTCCTTGTTACTGTTTAATACAGCTTGGTATTAGCTGGAAAAGCTAGATTTTCTCAAAATAACACATTTTTTCTTATGTAAATATGCTGGACAAAATTATTTTCTATTTAGAGAAAAATTAAGTAAAATTTTTGTTCAACAAGTCTTTTTTTACTTTATTAGATTATAGTTTTTGCAGTGCAAACAGCTGTATTTTTGTATGACTCTAATATGTTTGGCATTTTTCTCATATATATATATATATATATATATATATACGAGGTCTGTTAGAAAAGTATCCGACCTTTTTATTTTTTTCAAAAACCATATGGATTTGAATCACGTGTGATTGCATCAGCCAAGCTTGAACCTTCGTGCGCATGCGTGAGTTTTTTCACCCCTGTCGGTTGCATCATTCGCCTGTGAGCAGGCTTGAGTGAGGTGTGGTCCACCCCTCTCGTCTATTTTTTATTGCGAATAAATGTCTGAACGATTTCGAGCTTTGCTTTTTTCCAGAAACTGTGAGAGACCTCCAGCTGGACACCGTTCGGAAAATTAATATGGCTTTCAGTGTTGTGAAAGTGTAGGGACACGGACCCACAACAGGGGGCGCAAATGAACGGACAATGGAATAAGCCAATAAATAACCATTTAATGTTGTGAATGTGCACAACAGAGCAACAGACAACACAATTGAGATCAACAGTCAAATTAGTCACAGTGATGTGTGGGCAGGCTCGAGGATAGAAGACGCCCGTCCAGAAAAGAGCCGGATCCCACATGCCTTCCACTTCCACCGGACCTGAAGCAACCCTGGAGCCACCAAGCGCTGGGTCCCCAGGTGGCCACTGCCTCTGGCTGTCAGATCGGGTACTGCTGGCAGGAAGAACAGACAGGTGATGGTGGGTGTGTGAACACCCAGCAAACAGTTCAGTACAATGGTGGAAGCACCTCCACCTCTTAATCACAGTAACACAGTTCGTGCAGAGCCTGAGAGCTACTTCTCTTAGTTTGACGTGAAGTCCGTCACTCGTCACGCTTCCCAAACTCAGCGTCCAGCTGCAAGTAGGATCCTCAGGTACTCCTGCAAAGACTCAGAAAAGCACGTGCGTTTTGGCACAATCACGGCTGAGAGGTTTACCTGATCGGTAGACGCTTTCTCGGCAGTGAGGTGAAGATGCTGCCCGGCTCTTATGGAGATGTGATTGATGATGATGAGTGACAGCTGGTGTTGTTGATGGGTGACAGCTGCCCTCTCGTGCCTGAAGCCCGCACTTCAGGCAGGGCGCCCTCTGGTGGTGGGCCAGCAGTACCTCCTCTTCAGCGGCCCACACAACAGGACCCCCCCCCCCCAACGGGCGCCTCCTGGCGCACGACCAGGCTTGTCCGGATGACGGGTGTAGAAGTCGGCCAGGAGGGCTCCGCTTCACCCAGGAGCGCTCTTCGGGTCCATAACCCTCCCAGTCCACCAGATACTGGAAACCCCGGCCCTTCCGACGGACATCCAGGAGCCGGCGAACTGTCCACACGGGCTCCCCGTCGATGATCCGGGCAGGAGGCGGCGCTGGTCCGGGGGTACAGAGGGAAGAGGTGTGGTGAGGCTTAATCCGGGAGACATGGAAGACAGGATGTATCCGCAGTGAAGCTGGCAACTTCAGCTTCACTGCGGCCGGACTGAGGACTGTCAGGATGGGGAATGGTCCAATAAATCTGTCCTTGCGTTTTTGGGATTCCACCTGGAGAGGGCTGTCCTTTGTCGATAGCCAAACCTCCTGCCCAGGCTGGTATGCAGGGGCCGGGGATCGCCGGCGGTCTGCATGGGTCTTGGCCCTCGTCCGGGCTTTGAGCAGGGCAGAGCGGGCAGAGCACCACACCCGACGGCACCTCCTCAGATGGGCCTCGACCGAGGGCACCCCGACCTCTCCCTCCACATGCGGAAACAATGGGGGCTGGTACCCCAAACACACCTCAAATGGGGAGAGGCCGGTGGCAGATGAAACTTGGCTGTTGTGTGCATACTCGATCCAGGCCAGATGGTTGCTCCAGGCCGTCGGGTGCGCCGAGATCACACAGCGAAGGGCCTGCTCCAATTCCTGGTTGGCCCGCTCTACCTGTCCGTTGGTCTGGGGATGGTACCCGGACGAGAGGCTCATGGTGGCCCCCAGTTCCCTACAGAAACTCCTCCAGACTTGCGAGGAGAACTGGGGACCACTGTCAGAGACGACATCGGATGGTATCCCATGCAGACGTACGACGTGGTGAACCAGGAGGTCTGCAGTCTCCTGGGCCGTCGGGAGCTTCGGGAGGGCCACGAAGTGGGCCGCCTTGGAGAACCGGTCCACTATCGTGAGGATGGTGGTCATGCCCTGGGATGGCAGGAGGCCCGTGACGAAGTCCAGGCCGATGTGGGACCAGGGGTGGTGGGGCACAGGTACGGCTGCAGGAGACCCTGTGCCCGTTGATGGTCTGCCTTTCCCCTGGCGCAGGTGGTGCAGGCCTGGACATACTCCCAGATGTCGGCTCCATAGACGCCCACCAGAAGCGCTGCCAGACCACTGCCACGGTTCTTCACACCCCTGGGACATGGGAATTCCTCCGCACGTCTGTCTCAATGTGCCAAAAAAATGCTGATGTCACTTTTTTCACAATTCCTGTGCTAGTCAGACGACATACCGGATCAAGACAGCGTCCAGTTTAGAAATGAACGGCACATTCCACTGTTACAAGAGTTTTTGTCATGGAAAGAGGAGCGTCGCGTGGTGGAGCTGCATGGCGCAAGCAACGCCGTGATGAAGCCTTCCAGGACATGTTGGGGCATGTCCAGCTCATGCACAATCACAATCGGATATTCACACGACTGAAAAGCAACCGGAATCCATCTGAAATCCACCTTTAAGCCGTCTGTGAGACCAACACCGAGGTAATTTTGTCCGCGTAATGAACGGCTCCGTGGCGCATCCCTCCGCTTTTCTTTCCATGAAAAAAACTCCTGTAACGGTGGAATGTACCAAAAAAGTGTGATGTCCACATCTCAGCCTTTTTGTGAAGTCAGACGAGGTCCCTGATCAACAAAGCTTTCACATGGAAATGATATGGTTGTTCCAGCGGGGGTGTCAGCCTGTCGATGGGGGCTGGGAGCGTGACGCACTCTCAGCAGCTGTGGGCGGGTCTTTAAATCGTCTGGATCACTCCTTAATAGTGTAATCCCATAAAATCATCCCTGAAAGCCATATTAATTTTCCGAATGGTGTCCAGCTGGAGGTCTCTCACAGTTTCTGGAAAAAAATTGATGCAGCAAGCTACAAATCATTCAGACATTTATTCGCAATAAAAATAGACGAGAGGGGTGGACATTGCTCACACAAAGCCTGCTCACAGGCGAATGACGCAACCAACAGGCGTACACATCACAAAGAAACACATACACAAAGAAAATACCAAGTAGTGGGCAGAAAATAGTATTATTGGCCCACCTTTTCATTGTCAGCCCACTTTTGGTGAGCCGTTATAGAATATCAGCATCATTACAAAGCATAATTGTCACTACAGCCATTTCTTTCTCACTTGGTGTGAAAGAAATGGCTGCACATTAACATTTCATTTTCTGCTTCAGATTCCCTTTTGCATGTTTCTTGTTTGAATGGAAAAAGGAAAAGCAACATTGATATGTGTCATAAAATGCCTCAGCACTTTTAAACTTCTATCCATCACATTAAGAACGAGGATGCACTCTTTTTTCCCCTCCTTGATGGAATTTCAGCAGAAAAATGAATAGTTAGGCAGGTGGTCTATCTTCAACCGTCACTGCCTTGGTATCTACAGGGATAAGCACGTATCGTGTATCTGATCACTTTTTATGCAATCGTGCAAATGACACAGCACACTTGGATTCACTGATCAGAATGATTTCAATCTCAGTGAAAAGAAAAAACCATGTAAATGTCACTGCTGTTATCTCCATAGTTTTCTGTTTCATGTTCCACTGTGAGCCACAAACTGGGAGAGCTGGTCTCCGCTGGTGACCGTGCTGAATGTTGCACGACCCTGATCTTCTCAGCTCAAACCTGCGCACGTCCCTGTTTTATGAGAAATCCGTTACGATGGTGAATCATACAAATATTCACTCCAGTCCGCGGTGAGGCTTATAGAAATAAGTGAGTTTTGGAAATAGGGTCTTAATCACCTGAGAGCAGCACAGGATTATATGACAGAATGATCATTACCAGCTTCACTTTTCTGTCTCATATTTACCACCAGTGAAGTGTGCATGATTAATGAACAGTCAGCGTCACCATGGAACGCATTATCCTCCAAAACAGCGGTGACACTGCGACGTCCTCAGATTTCATTAACATTATTAGGTGTTAGAGGATCGGTGCAGCGGTCTGGAGATGTTAGGGACCATGTCTTTAGATCAATGGTGCATGGTCTAACATGCATAGCATAAGTGCAGTTACCATGTGTCCGTCTATGCTAATATTTAGAAGGGACTTAATCTGATCGAGGCTTTTTAACAACTTCTTCCTGCTAATATCTGGTTAAAGTCCCTTAGCAAGCTGCACCTCAACCAGACACTTCAACAAGCTTATGGCATCATTCTGGCTGAGTTGATGACCACTCTTTTGGCAGAATTGGTAGAGTTCATTTAAACTGGTTGGTATCCTTTTAAACATGGTCCACAAATTTTCAATCGGGTTGAGGTTGGGGCTTAAGAAAATCATTCCAGAACCTTGATGTTAGAACAACCAGTTTTGATGTGTGTTTGGGTTCATTGTCCTGTTGGAACATCAAGTTGTTGATTTGAGGTGATGTTGAAGAATTTAGAGGTCGTCCTTCTTCTTCATTATTCCATCAGTTTTGTTCAGTGCACCAGTACCACTGGTAGCAAACCAGATCCAGAGCATGATGCTACCACAACCATGCTTGACACTTGTTTCAATGTTCTTTGGTTTCAAAGCCTCATCTTCCATCCTCCAAGCATACCTTTTGTTATTGTGGCCAAATAGCTCAATGTTTGGCCCATGTGACCATAAAACATTTCTCCAGAAGGCATTTGACTTGTCTTTGTGGGCAGCTACAAATTTCAGTTTCACATGAAAGTGTCAGTTTTGGAGCAGGGCTTCTTTCTTGGTTGGCACCCTCTCAATCATGGCAATGGAAGTCTGGCTTCACTGTGGACAGTGACACTGGTGGTCCAGCAGTTTCCAGTTCATGGCATACGGAGCCGTGGCGGATCCTGAGTTATTCCTGAAAATCCGAACCCGTTTCCTATCATCTGACAGTGACAGCTTGGGTTCTCTTACAGACCTTGACAAAGTGGTGGCACATCCGACTAACATGTACTACATACAGCTGTTTGAACGGATGATCTTGGAACCTGCTCCTAAACACATCCATTTTATGCTGGCAAAGAGAAGCTACCAGTTGTAATCAATCATGATCACTAATGAGGAGCTAATAGGCCTTGGCCTTGTCATGTTAAAAGACATTGTAGAACCTTCAGTACCACTTATTAAAGATTTAAGTGGAATTATATATATATATATATATATATATATATATAATATATATTATATATTATATATATATATATAATATATGTCAATTCCAATGTCAATTTTATTTTATTTATATACCACATTTTCAACAACACCAGCTGTGCAAAGTGCTTCACATGTTAAAAACAATATCAAAATATTACAAACAACATTACTAAAACAGGGCAATTAAAATCTAAATAAGCAAAAGATAAGTAAAATAAAACACACACATACAGCTTATATTGTATTAAAGCCAACCCAAAATATTATATATATATATATATATATATATATATATATATATATATATATATATATATATATATATATATATATATATATATACACGAGGTCTGTTGAGCAAAAGTATCCGACCTTTTTATTTTTTTCAAAAACCATATGGATTTGAATCACATGTGATTGCATCAGACAAGCCTGAACCTTCGTGGCCATGTGTGAGTTTTTCACGCTGTCGGTTGCATCTTTCGCCTGTGAGCAGGCTTTGTGTGAGCAGTGGTCACCCCCTCTCTGTCTATTTTTTATTGCGATAAATGTCTGAACGATTTGGAGCTTTGCTGCATCAATTTTTTTCCAGAAACTGTGAGAGACTCCAGTGTGGACACCGTTCGGAAAATTAATATGGCTTTCAGGGACAATTTTATGGGGATTATACAGATTAAGGAGTGTTACTGCCGCTTTAAGGATGGCCCACAACTGCTGAGAGCGCAGTGCGCTCCCAGCGCCAATAGACATGCTCAGACCCCGCTGAAACAACCAGATCATTTCCAACGTGAGGCTTGTTGATCCGGGACCTCGTCTGACTTTCACAAAAAAGGCAGGAGACGTGGACATCAGCACTTTTTCGGCACATTCCACTGTTACAGGAGTTTTTTTCATGGAAAGAAAAGCGGAGGGACGCGCCACGGAGCCGTTCATTATGCGGGACAAAACCACCTCCGTCTTGGTCTCACAGGACGGCTTTCAGGTGGATTTCAGATGGATTCCGGTTGCTTTTCAGTTGTGTGATTATCCGATTATGATTGTGCATGAGCTGGACATGCCCCAACATGTCCTGGAAGGCTTCATCACGGCGTTGCTTTGCACCATGCGGCTCCACCGCGACGCGCAGAACTCCTCCGCACGTCTGTCTTAATGTGGCAAAAAAGTGCTGATGTCTACGTCTTTTCACAATTCCTGTGCTAGTCAGACAACATACCGGATCAAGACAGCGTCCAGTTTAGAATGACCGGCACATTCCACGTTACAGGAGTTTTTGTCGTTGCGGTGGAGCTGCTCCTCTTTCTGAATGTTTATGCACTTTGTTATGCAACTTGTCAATTTTATGTACCATATAATGTCCTGAAATCTCAGGGTGCAGGTTTACTCAGTGATCATCAGCTATGAAGAAGGCAGTAGTGTATAGCTTCTTTTGCTTTGTGTATGCCTACATTGTAACGTCCACCAGCAGTTTGAAAGGAAAATCATGTTGAATCTTTGAAAACCAACCTTAAAACCACCTTTTGTATGCAAAATAGTACAATTGGATGTGGTTTTATTGTATTAAAAATTCCTTAAGTTTTATAGATATGCATATTTTAATTTACTGTCATGTTTCTCTTTTTCATGTTTTAAAACATTTTTTGTGATTGATGTTTGAAATTGTGTAAAGCGCTTTTGAAATGTGTTGACTGCTGTAGGTTCAATTTCTTGATGTACTAACCTCTTCACAGCCAGCGCTACTGCATTTGCACCCCGGTGTGGTGCGACAGTTCAGGAACCCTGACACCATCTTTATCTTGGCCTTCGCTATTATCCTCCTCAACACGGACATGTATAGCCCCAACGTCAGCCTGAGAGGAAGATGAAGCTGGAGGATTTTGTAAGAACCTCCGAGGTACTTTCTCTCTGACCCTGTCAGAATACCAAGATTCTACTGAGTAAATTCCAAAATGATCTCATCCTAAACATGAATGAGCAAAGCTTTTTCAAAGCCTCTTTGCATTCTTTAGCGTCAACTTAATCCTAGCAATATCTAAAACAGTACCAAAACAATAATTATGGCATTTACTTCAAATATTCATAGAAAACCCCACAAACCTACGAATGCAACTGGCTCTGAAAGCATCGCTTTTTGATGTCTTTTCTCTTTGTCATCCATCAATCAGATCATCTTTTCTGTCTTTGTCCTTCGTATAGGAGTGGACGATGGAGAGGACATTCCCAGAGAGATGTTGGTCGGAATTAGAGCATTCGGAACGGGAGCTCAAGACCAATGAAGATCATTGTCCCAGGTTCAGAAAGTGGAAAAAAATCATTGTAGGCAAAACAACCGTAAGTTCACCTCTGGGTGCCGTTGCCCTCCGCTCAGGAACATCGTTGAACACATTCAATAAGGAATAATCCAGCAATGTGATGTTTGACCTTAAGGTACAAGTAGCTACAGGTCCACAAGTAACCGGATAGTGACAATTTGTATATATATATATATATATATATATATATTATATATATACATATATATATATCTATATATATATATATATATATATATTTATATATATATAATAAAATTTTTCATCTGTGGCCTTTACATTGGATCTGAAATGGCGCCATCAATATGTGATTGTGGTGTTGGCACCAAATGCCAAAAAAAGGGAAGGAGAAGCACCACTATGATTAACTGATTGTTTGGACTGTTAGAAACACCCATGAATCATCCATAATGACACACAGCCAACCCATAAAACTCACACCCGGTGATCTCTCAAAACTATCAGGCTACTGATTTACACAAAACTGGAAATGCAGAATAGTAACATGTTCACTTTGAAGATAATATTGAAGCCTTTCCTATGACCTGAAAACAAATGTGCGTATGATTATGTCGTTTATTTGCCTGTCTGTTAGCAGGATTACATCAAAACTACTGAATGGATTTTAATGAATTTTCACCACAGATAGATATTAGGCCATGGAAGAACCCATGAATTTTGTACGAGGTGATCGTAGGTGATCCAGATCCAGATCTAGATCCAGATTCTGGATCAAGATTCACTTTATATAGGCTTTGAATGATTATGTCAAAACTGCTTCACGGATTCTCACCAATTTTACACCACAGATAGATATTAGGCCATGGAAGACTCCACTGAATTTTCGAGGTGATCCAGATCCAGATCTGGATTCTGGATCAAAATTTGACTTTACATAGGCTTTGAAGTAATACTTCCAAACCTACTTCACGGATTCTCACCAAATTTGCACCACAGATAGATATTAAGCCACTGGAAAACTCCAACGAATTTTCGAGGTGATCCGGATCCAGATCTGGATTCTGGATCGAATTTCACTTTAAGATAAGACTTTATTGATCTCACAGTGGAGAAATTCATATATTACATAGGCTTACTTTACATAGGCTTTGAAGGATTACGTCAAAATTGACTTCACGGGAATTATCACCAAATTTGCACCACAGATAGATATTAAGCCATGGAAGACCTCCACTGAATTTTCGAGGTGATCCGGATCCAGATCCAAATTGTGGATCAAAATTTCTCTTTACATAGGCTTTGAAGGCTTACGTCAAAACTACTTCACGGATTCTCACTAAATTTGCACCACACATAGGTATTAGGCCATGGAAGATTTCACTGAATTTTGGAGGTGATCCGGATCCAGATCTGGATTCTGGATCAAAATTTCACTTTAAGATAAGACTTATTGATCTCACAGTTGTAGAATTCCATATATTACATAGGCTTTACTTTACATAGGCTTTGAAGGATTACATCAAACCGACTTCACGGATTCTCCCCAAATTTGCACCACAGATAGATATTAAGCCATGGAAGACTCCACTGAATTTTCGAGGTGATCCGGATCCAGATCCAAATTGTGGATCAAAATTTAACTCTTTACATAGGCTTTGAAGGCTTAAGTCAAAACTACTTCACGGATTCTCACTAAATTTGCACCACACATAGGTATTAGGGCCATGGAAGATTTCACTGAATTTTGGAGGTGGTCTGGATCCGGATTGGTGGACGTCAGAAAATCTCTGATTGGCTCTTGTTGTAAATGTGGCCTTGTATCACTGATATACGATGAATGGGGAATTGCCTATTTGTGTTACTGGTGTTTCTGTGTATCCCCATAGATCGGTTCTTTGCACCATGGCCTGGGCTGTGTAAGTATTGTCATATTGTTCATTATCAGGAATTGTGCTTGTCGATGTGCTTGAAGACTTTTCCAAATAAGATAAGATAATCCTGTAATAGTCCCACAACGGGGAAATTTGCGAAGTTACAGCGGCACAGGGACAATCACAGAACAACAGTGCAAGTATGCAAAAATAAGGTAGAAGAAAAATAATTACCAAAACTACAGAAGTCAGGTTCTAGCCAGAAGAACATATATGCAGTAGAATAGATGATGAATGATGTTTTCATACATCATACTGGGCCTAACTGGATGAATGCAAAGACTGATGAATGAACAGTAGCCCAGTAAATCACAGAGACGGTTTAATCTAGAATAGTTGTGTCCGTGGTGTTTTGTGTATGCAGGTGCTGTCTCTCCCCCATCGCAGACTGGTGTGTTACTGCAGACTTTTTGAAGTGCCCGACCCCAACAAACCACAAAAGCTGGGTTTGCACCAAAGGGAGATCTTTCTCTTCAATGACTTGCTGGTGGTACGATTGCTGTTCATCCCAAACCACACTAAAGTTATAGTCTTTGGCATGCTAGTAGAAGGATTCTAACCTATCACATTTCTTTTGCTTGTTTATTGTAGGTTACTAAAATTTTCCAGAAGAAGAAGAACTCTGTAACCTACAGCTTTCGGCAGTCCTTCTCACTTTACGGCATGCAAGTGTTACTCTTTGAGAATCAGTGTAAGTCCCACAGAGACATTAATGCAGGTTTTTCTGTTGAAATGTTGCTTCAGTTTTAAAGCAGCTCTCAGCAAAGCTTTTGAAACACAACCGCACTAAAGTGGCTGCATTTTAAAATGTGTGTATATGACTTTGGTTTTGTTACGTTTGCCAAGGAGAAAATAAACTCATCGCCATTTATTTATTTGTCTGTCTGAAAGCAGGATTATATCAGAACTATTGTACAGATTTTGACAACATTTTCACCACAGATAGCTATTTCGCTATTGAAGACTCCATTAAATTTTGGAGGTGATCTGGAACCAAATCTGGATTCTGGATAAAGATTTTACTTTATATTAAAGGATTAATATTAATATTATATATATAATATTAATATTATATTAATATTAAAGGGTTAAAGGATTATGTAAAAAAAATCATAAATACATTTTTAAAAAAATCTACTTTACAGATTCTCACCAAATTTGCACCACAGACAGATATTAGGGCATGGGAACTCCACTGAATTTTGGAGGTGATTCAGATCCGGATCAAGATTTCACTTTATATAGGGTTTGAAGGATTGCCTCAAAACTACTTGAGAGTTTCTCACCAAATTTGCACCACAAATAGATATTATTCCATAGAAGACTCCATTTAATTTTAGAGGTGATCTGGATCTGGGTTATGGATCAGGATTTCAATTTGTAGGCTTCACTTTGTCTGATTTTCAGGTTACATCAAAACTACTTAACAGATTTTCACCAAATGTTCACCACACACTGGTGTTTGGCCTTGGAAGACTCTATTAAATTTTGGAGGTGATCTGGATCCGACTTTCACTTTGTAGACTTTTAAGGTTTATATCAAAACTGCTTCATGTATATGACCTCACAATATAAAACCAAGATCAGGAAGACACTATTTTGTTTCAGCTTTAAATATCAGATTGCAACATCTTGATCAGTCGGACCATTCTGGATCAGTGTGCAAATTATTGCATTGTGTTGTGGAATCCGTATCCAGGTAAAATCCAGGTCACGATGCGAATCACATATCTTTTATTCGGAGTCCTCTTCAACCCTTGGTGGACGTCAGAAATCTCTGATTGGTCTTGTTTTTTTCTGGTATCTACAGGAATCACATGCTTCCCTGAATACATCTATAATGGAAGCTTTGATTTGAGAGACATTCACATTATCTCAAAAACATATCTTTAAATTCCAACCTTTGTAATCCTGGTCAAAAGTACTGGCTCCCCTGAATGCTACGATTTTGTTCGTCCTTTGGCTGGCTCTGTTCATTCAGGGTCGCCACTGCATATATATATATATATATATATATATATATATATATATATATATATATATATATATATATTATATTATATATATATATATATATATATCACCAAATGATCAGGTATATTAAGCTATTTCCAAAGTTACTGAAGCACACACCAACATAATAATGTCTTCTTATAGTGAACTAAAACATACAGGCATCATAAAACGTACATGTGACAGGTATTGACACCATTGTTCAAACAGAAGTTATCATCTCTTTGACAGCCAGTTTTCTTTAGACACAACCAAGGATGGACATGTTAACATTTCCAAGACACTAAATATGTCTTAGACTTCATTCCCATCATACAGTATGGTGCTATGTGGTAAATCTGTCGAGATAGAAAGAAATTCTCAACTCCCTCGGATGGGACACCAGTCCACTGCAGTTACTTGCACAGCCAAGACTGGTATTCATTTACAGTTGGGTGGATGTCTTAGACCATGAAGATGAAGTGTCTTGTAGAATGACCATTATTCAAGCCCAGGTCTAAATATTAATGTCCTAACTACACTCAACAAAAATATAAACACAACACTTTGATTTTGCTCATGTTTGTATGAGATGAACTCAAAGATCTAAAACTTTTTCCACATACACAATATCACATTTCCCTCAAATATTGTTCACAACCAGTCTAAATCTGTGATAGTGAGCACTTCTCCTTTGCTGAGATAATCCATCCCACCTCACAGGTGTGCCATATCAAGATGCTGATTAGACACCATGATTAGTGCACAGGTGTGCCTTAGACTGCCCACAATAATAGGCCACTCTGAAAGGTGCAGTTTCGTTTTATTGGGGGGAGATACTAGTCAGTATCTGGTGTGACCACCATTTGCCTCATGCAGTGAAACACATCTCCTTCGCATAGAGTTGATCAGGTTGTCAATTGTGGCCTGTGCAATGTTGGTCCACTCCTCTTCAATGGCTGTGCGAAGTTGCTGGATATTGGCAGGAACTGGTACACGCTGCCATATACGCCGGTCCAGAGCATCCCAAACATGCTCAATGGGTGACATGTCCGGTGAGTATGCCGGCCATGCAAGAACTGGGACATTTTCAGCTTCCAAGAATTGTGTACAGATCCTTGCAACATGGGGCCGGTGCATTATCCTGCTGCAACATGAGGTGATGTTCTTGGATGTATGGCACAACAATGGGCCTCAGGATCTCGTCACGGTATTCTTTGGTTATGCAAACCGATTGTTTCAGCAGCTGTCCGAGTGGCTGGTCTCAGACGATCTTGGAGGTGAACATGCTGGATGTGGAGGGTCCTGGGCTGGTGTGGTTACACGTGGTCTGCGGTTGGAGGCTGGTTGGATGTACTGCCAAATTCTCTGAAATGCCTTGGAGACGGCTTATGGTAGAGAAATGAACATCAATACACGAGCAACAGCTCTGGTTGACATTCCTGCTGTCAGCATGCCAATTGCACGCTCCCTCAAATCTTGCGACATCTGTGGCATTGTGCTGTGTGATAAAACTGCACCTTTCAGAGTGGCCTTTTATTGTGGACAGTCTAAGGCACACCTGTGCACTAATCATGGTTGTCTAATCAGCAACTTGATATGGCACACCTGTGAGGTGGGATGGATTATCTCAGCAAAGGAGAAGTGCTCACTATCACAGATTTAGACTGGTTTGTGAACAATATTTGAGGGAAATGGTGATATTGTGTATGTGGAAACGTTTTAGATCTTTGAGTTCATCTCATACAAAATGGGAGCAAAACCAAAAGTGTTGCATTTATATTTTTGTTGAGTGTAGTTATCCCATCGAGGTACTGGCTGTACAATAGGTAATGTCAGAAGAGCTCAATTCGATCATTACCCAAAGCTCATAACCATAGGTGAAGATAGGAGTGTAAATTAATTGGTAAATTGAGAGTCTTGCCTTGTGGCTCAGATCTTTCTTCACCATGACTTGTAAGCATCCCCGATCCATCTATTAATCTCATGCTCCATCTTACCCTCACTTGTGAACAAGACCCCCCCAGATACTTAAACTGCCATACTGCAATAACTCTCCCTTGACCCAGTGGGGACAAGCCACCCTTTTCCTACAGAGGACCATGGTCTTAGATTGGAAGTGCTTATCCACTTTTGACCTTTGACCCCAATGATTTTGACCCCAGTCATTGACCTTTGGTAAATTTTATTTCACATAGGAAATTCCAGAACCCACCCACAGGTGTGTGTGTGTGTGTGTGTGTGTGTGTGTGTGTGTGTGTGTGTGGTGTGTGTGTGATGTGTGTGTGTGTGTGTGTGTGTGTGTGTGTGTGTGTGGTGTGTGTGTGTGTGTGTGTGTCACATTTGGTGGACATCATAATGAAAATCTAATTTTTGTCAAACCACATTCTTTAAGGGAAATTCTGGGGGTCGGGCTTCATCCACATGCCAATTTTGGTTGATATTGACTGTAGAACTTTGGATGAGTGGAGAACAAACAGACGAAAGTGCTAAAATGAAAGTGTGATACATGACGGTGGAAACTCCAATCTAGAGGAATCACAATTCTCTTAAGAGAAACTCCAGGGTAGGGTTAAACTACAGTGAACTGGCATATTCCCCCAGAATAGCATTTTCACTATGACATATACATTCATTAATTTCTTAAGTGTCTTTCTTCAACTCTTTTTTATCCAAATATACTGTAAACCAGTAGTAAATCGCTGAAAATGCATCTTCATCGGTTTCATTATTTTCAAAAGATTAAATCAGACAAATGGCTCTTCTGAGTCACTCCATGAGCAATTGTACATTTAATTGCCAATACAATACATTGTGTACTTAGTTGTATTTGTTTATGTTGATGCATTACTGTCGAGTGACAAAGTAGAGATTCGATAGTGCAGAATTTAAGGTCACCTAATTTCATACAGTAAAAACAAAAATGTGCGGTGACCAATAATTGTGTCAAGGAGAATGAGACAGATTGAGGATTAACCAGCTGAAATCATATCATGTGGTTTGTGTATTTTATTTATTATTTTAACTTAAGTGTTTCAATTAATTCAGTTTATTTCATTATATAGCACCAAATCACAACACAGCTGCCTCATAGTGCAGCAGATACTGAAACAATCCTTCACTTGGTGATGCAAGCATCAGATTTGACATGAATGTTCTTCATAAATCAGTGTTTGAAGAAAAAGTGCTGGCCACTTGAAAATCCAATATGGCGGCCAGGTAGGGGTCATGAAGAATTGCACAGGGGTCAAAATCTAAAATGCTCTAATCATATTGAAAGCTATACTACATTATGTGTCTGGTCACAAAGATTGCAAAAAGGTATAGTTTTGGATGATCTATGACTAAATGTTCTGGAGTTATGGGGTAAAAACAGCAAGAATGGTGACAACAGTCAATTTCAGTTTGTACAGGAGTCAAAAGTTAAAGTTGCCCCAATTTTGGTAAAACGTGGTGCAAATTATTGGTTGAACTAATAGGATTAATAAATGGAATAGTTTTGACTGTGCTGAATGCTTGGTTTGCAAAGTAAATGTCAAACAATGTCAACGTCCATTGGATGACAAGTGACAGATGTTACCCTGTAACGTAACAACTGAGCATGACGCACGGTGCAAACTATTCCTTTTTAACACCCTATTAACTCAACCAATAATTTGCATCACATTTTACAAAAATTGTTGCAACTTTATCTTTTGACCCCTATACAAACTGAAACTGACCTTTGTCACCATTCTTGCTGTTTTTACCCCATAACTCCATAACAGTCAGACATAGATAGTCCAAACTATACCTTTTTAGAATATTTATGATCAGACAAATAATGCGTTATACTTTTCAATATGATTGGAGCATTTTTAGATTTTGACCCCTGTGTAATTCTTCATTGACCCCTACCTTGCCACCATATTGGATTTTCAAGTGGCCAGCACTTTTTTCTCAAACACTGATTTATGAAGAACATTCATGCCAAATTTGATACTTGTATCACCAAGTGAACAATTCTGGCCAGAAATCATACTTATCTGCTTCACTATCAAGGCACTTCACATAAGTAAGGTCTAACCTTACTAACCCCCAGAGCAAGCACACAGGCAACAGCGGTAATGGGAAAAAAACTCCCTCTGATGATTTGGGGAAGAAACCTCAAGCAGACCAAACTCAAAGGGGTGACCCACTGCTTTGGCCATTCTAAAAGTTACAAGGTTTTGCAAAGTTTTATGAGAAGTCTACGCAGGCCTTAGCACCACAGGCAAGGGGCATCCGGCGTTCTTCACGCTATCAGTGGGCCTGTTCCCACAACAGGGCCACTCTCAAATGTAGACTATAGCACACAGCACCTGCCTTGGGCCATGCATCTCACGATCAGTCTGGTCCCCTGCAGTTTGGATCCGTCAATGTTGACCTTGGCCTCTTGCAGGGTAGTGAAGCGGTCACACAGGAAACACTCAAAACCAGACTTGGTTGTTTTCAGCACTTTCATGTCTTTCATCTCACTGTGAACCAGCAGGACATCTCAGGAAGTGAAGCCTCTGGAGACGTCTCTTGAGTTTTTAAGTGTTTAATGTCAAAATGAAAATGACATTAAGTGTTTAATGCCATTTCCTAGATTACCCCAATGGAGTCCGTCTGACATCGGCCATCCCTGGAGCTGACATCAAAGTCCTCATCAACTTCAATGCACCCAATCCTCAGGATCGTAAAAAGTTCACTGATGATTTGAGAGAATCAATTGCTGAAGTCCAAGAGATGGAGAAGTACCGAATAGAATGTGAGCACAACCATCATTTTCTTATGTTTTTTTTTTTTATGTGTTACTGTTACCTCATGTGTCCTTTGTATGTGTGTCCTGCACACAGCTGAGCTCGAAAAACAGAAGGGCGTTGTTAGGCCCAGCATGTCTCAGAGTTCAGGGTTAAAGAAGGACACGGGGAACGGCAACCTGAGCCGGACAAGCCTTGATGACAGCTACGCTATCAGTGAAGGCTTAAAGAGGAGCGCCCTAAGCAGCTCTCTTCGGGATCTGTCCGATGCAGGTAAGATCAGCGGTTGAGTTGGTATCTCATCAAACAAATCTTGCCTCTTCCCCCAGCTAGAGAAAGTGGAGTGTATCCTTGAGTGAAGTAGAAGCTAGCATACCAGAGGGATTTTCTCTTGTACTCTTATGATTTGGGTTTTGGACTGACTTGCCAATGCAGAATCCAGTTCTCACATGCACTCTTTCATTTGAAGACCCTTAAAGCCAGTGCAGGTTGGAGTCCGAGCCGGCTGTGTTTGGGCCCAGGTGTAATTTACTGAAGGCTACTGACTAAATAATTCTGCACCACCAGTGAGGGAGGAGGCAGCACTATGTAGGTCACTGTGATCAGTTTGAGCGTCTTAGTGGTAATAGGAATTAGTGCCGTGTGGTTGAATGAGGCGGTGCTCACACTCCTTCACTGACCTCAACAATCTGAATGCAGCACAATACTACAACCCCTGGCAAAAATTATGAAATCACCGGCCTCGGAGGATGTTCATTCAGTTGTTTAATTTTGTAGAAAAAAAGCAGATCACAGACATGACACAAAACTAAAGTCATTTCAAATGGCAACTTTCCGGCTTTAAGAAACACTATAAGAAATCAAGAAAAAAAAGATTGTGGCAGTCAGTAACGGTTACTTTTTTAGACCAAGCAGAGGAAAAAAATATGGAATCACTCAATTCTGAGGAATAAATTATGGAATCACCCTGTAAATTTTCATCCCCAAAACTAACACCTGCATCATATCAGATCTGCTCATTAGTCTGCATCTAAAAAGGAGTGAACACACCTTGGAGAGCTGTTGCACCAAGTGGACTGACATGAATCATGGCTCCAACACGAGAGATGTCAATTGAAACAAAGGAGAGGATTATCAAACTCTTAAAAGAGGGTAAATCATCACGCAATGTTGCAAAAGATGTTGGTTGTTCACAGTCAGCTGTGTCTAAACTCTGGACCAAATACAAACAACATGGGAAGGTTGTTAAAGGCAAACATACTGGTGGACCAAGGAAGACATCAAAGCGTCAAGACAGAAAACTTAAAGCAATATGTCTCAAAAATCGAAAAATGTACAACACAACAAATGAGGAACGAATGGGAGGAAACTGGAGTCAATGTCTGTGACCGAACTGTAAGAAACCGCCTAAAGGAAATGGGATTTACATACAGAAAAGCTAAACGAAAGCCATCATTAACACCTAAACAGAAAAAAACAAGGTTACAGTGGGCTAAGGAAAAGCAATTGTGGACTGTGGATGACTGGATGAAAGTCATATTCAGTGATGAATCTCGAATCTGCATTGGGCAAGGTGATGATGCTGGAACTTTTGTTTGGTGTCTTTCCAATGAGATTTATAAAGATGACTGCCTGAAGAGAACATATAAATTTCCACAGTCATTGATGATATGGGGCTGCATGTCAGGTAAAGGCACTGGGGAGATGGCTGTCATTACATCATCAATAAATGCACACGTTTATGTTGATATTTTAGACAATTGAAAGGATGTTTGGGGATGATGAAATCATTTTTCAAGATGATAAATCATCTTGCCATAGAGCAAAAACTGCAAAAACATTCCTTGCAAAAAGACACATAGGGTCAATGTCAATGAGCAGATCTGATTTGATGCAGGTGTTAATTTGGGGGATGAAAATTTACAGGGTGATTCCATAATTTTTTCCTCAGAATTGAGTGATTCCATATTTTTTTCCTCTGCTTGGTCTAAAAAAGTAACCGTTACTGACTGCCACAATCTTTTTTCTTGATTTCTTATAGTGTTTCTTAAAGCCAGAAAGTTGCCATTTGAAATGACTTTAGTTTTGTGTCATGTCTGTGATCTGCTTTTTTTCTACAAAATTAAACAACGGAATGAACATCCTCTGAGGCCAGTGATTCCATAATTTTTGCTAGGGGTTGTATTTGTGATCAATGCTTTTGATTCCTTTTGAGTGGTTTTAGTGGATCCTGTTACAAGGAATTCTTCTTTAACGTCTGTGTTACCACTTTAACAGTCGTATTTATACCTGGAGGAGCATTCCAGTGTCCAAAGCTTGAGCATCACACATTCCCATTAAATTAATCTTCTGTGATGTTTTTGAAAATTTGATGTATTTTAGCAGAAAGGCTTTTCTCCTGTTACTGAAGTTTTTACCTCTATTGTCTCCAAATCCTTATCCAGCGGCTAATGTTCTCGCGATTGGTCTTCAAGATTTGACCACAAACTGTACAAACAATTTAACTGTAAAGCCTCAGCTATGCCCTATTTACATCAGAAATTCTATCCATGTGTTTCAAATTGTGTAACCGCCACTGCCCACATACGCCCATATGCCCATTATGTTGGGACAGATGTTAAGAACAATATCCACTAGAGGGCACCAATTCTAACACCACCAAACAAGGTGATGGTCGAAACAGTAATATAGTAATAGTAATATTTCTACCATAAACAAAACAAAAGCATCTGCAGTGTTGTAGATGGTGGTGGTCACAACTAAAAATAGATACACATTTCAATTAAATTCAATCTTTATTCCGGTGTCGCTGACCAAACGGTCCCCCTAAAAATTGGTTCCCCCTGATGGCACGGTTCAAGGATTAACACCTCGTTTCTGGTTCAAACTGCACTCCAGTCATCATCTATCTAATGGCCCAGTCACACGGCACACGACGATTCCGGAACGAAGGGAAAAAGTAAAAACATCACAATTCGTTGAGAAAAGGTGGACAAAAGAGCTTTTATGACCGACCAGTCAGCGAAGCAAGAGCGCAAAAGGGACGAAAGAGGAACTTAACAAAACCGAAGCTCACGATAT
Organism: Thalassophryne amazonica; assembly: GCF_902500255.1. Lineage (NCBI taxonomy): Eukaryota > Metazoa > Chordata > Actinopteri > Batrachoidiformes > Batrachoididae > Thalassophryne > Thalassophryne amazonica. Next base: position 118,895,597 of record NC_047105.1, read on the forward strand.
CGACGCTTTAACGAAACGTGCCTGGAGCCCAGTGGTGGTCCTAGAGTGATTTACTCCGCGGGCGAAACCCCCTGCGTGCCCCCCCGCGCACACTAACATGGCCACCACCTCCGCCCCACCACCCATGAAAACACTAACTTCGTCCAGAACACCCACAATCCCACAAATTAACTCACAACAGCTATTTTCAAGAACAAATTTCCGATTTTAATGACTACTGCAATAACAAACACAAAGAAATTGGCACAGTCTAATGTGTCATCATCCATGGACGTATCTGCAATGATCATCTCAAACGTTTGCAGGAGGGCATCATAACTGTTTGCCACAGTGCTCACTATCCGTGATGTGAAATTCCATCGAGTAGGAGCATTTCTGGGCAACCTTGAGCAGCCTGCAAACTCAAGAAAAGACATCCTCTTTGTGGATTTTGAGAAAAATGTGGCAAACCCAGAGAGTGATGCAAAAAATATTCTGCACTCAGATAAGCATTTAGCCCCCTGAGACAGAACCAGATTCAGTCTGTGTGCATAGCAATGCACAAACATTGCACTGGGGGCTATTGCTTTAACTTTGGCCTGCAAACCATTGAGAGCTGAAGCCATGACAGCAGCCATGGCTTCTTCGTAAGGAAGACTATCAAATGGCTTCACCAAAATCCGGTCCACAACATTCAAATTGTCTGCCATTATGTGCAGCTTGCTACCTAGCTAGCTCGCTAGCTGGGACTGGCGCGAGGCTAGTGTGAACTGTGTCCGCCTGTGAGTGCTTTGTGACGGTGGAGGAGCTCAGCAGCACCCGCTGCTCGGTAGGGACAGCAACTGCGATAGAAGTCAGAAAGAGTGATAGAAGTCAGTCTCCAAACACAAGCAGCTACAAAAAAAAAAAAACACCAGAAATAGAAGCTCGATTTGTCGCTAGTCGTTTTTAACAAAGAAAATGCCGCTAAGAGGATTAGGAAAGTCTCCGGTTCAACTCAGAACAGAATGAAAATTAAAAAATGCTCCAGCAGATGTTTACACCAAAAGATCGCTGATTCGCTCATTTCGCTGTCAATCAAAAAGGGATTCAGCCTCAGACAGATCATCCAATCATCATGCAGAAGCTGAGCGTCCGGGCCAGCCCACTGCCCCATAGACCACCAGACACGCTGAGCGTCCGATGGGTGGGACAAAGCCCAGCATTTATCCAATGACTCGTCTCGTTTCGCTGCATGCTTTGTGTCGCTATTGAAGTCTGTGGACGCTCAAGGTTACAATGGGCTAAGGAAAAGCAATTGTGGACTGTGGATGACTGGATGAAAGTCATATTCAGTGATGAATCTCGAATCTGCATTGGGCAAGGTGATGATGCTGCAACTTTTGTTTGGTGCCGTTCCAATGAGATTTATAAAGATGACTGCCTGAAGAGAACATGTAAATTTCCACAGTCATTGATGATATGGGGCTGCATGTCAGGTAAAGGCACTGGGGAGATGGCTGTCATTACATCATCAATAAATGCACAAGTTTACGTTGATATTTTGGACACTTTTCTTATCCCATCAATTGAAAGGATGTTTGGGGATGATGAAATCATTTTTCAAGATGATAATGCATCTTGCCATAGAGCAAAAACTGTGAAAACATTCCTTGCAAAAAGACACATAGGGTCAATGTCATGGCCTGCAAATAGTCCAGATCTTAATCCAGTTGAAAATCTTTGGTGGAAGTTGAAGAAAATGGTCCATGACAAGGCTCCAACCTGCAAAGGTGATCTGGCAACAGCAATCAGAGAAAGTTGGAGCCAGATTGATGAAGAGTACTGTTTGTCACTCATTAAGTCCATGCCTCAGAGACTGCAAGCTGTTATAAAAGCCAGAGGTGGTGCAACAAAATACTAGTGATGTGTTGGAGCGTTCTTTTGTTTTTCATGATTCCATAATTTACAGAATTGAGCGATTCCATATTTTTTTCCTCTGCTTGGTCTAAAAAAGTAACCGTTACTGACTGCCACAATTTTTTTTTCCTGATTTCTTATAGTGTTTCTTAAAGCCAGAAAGTTTCCATTTGAAATGACTTTAGTTTTGTGTCATGTCTGTGATCTGCTTTTTTTCTACAAAATTAAACAACTGAATGAACATCCTCCGAGGCCGGTGATTCCATAATTATTGCCAGGGGTTGTATGCGGGACGTATGAGATACATGCTGGCATACATCGAAAATATTGTGCATGCCCAAATTTTTTCGACGTACTCGCCGTATTACGACATATATCAGCATGCTTTAACATGCTCTTAACTTGTACAAAGCTTGCCCATAACCTATTAGGCATACACCAGCGTTTTTAATACAGTTGGCATGCGCTGGGGCTAAATCATCAAGACATGACGGGGTCTAAGCTGCTGGAAAGTACTGCAGGATTCTGGAGAGTCTCACAGGATCATAAATTCCAAATGAATTCTTCACCTTAAGTCCCACAGAGTGCCATTTGCTCAGTGTCTCAGAGTTCATTTCAGACCTTGAGATCAGACTGTTTTGCAGGAGTTGAAACACAATCTGTATGGAGGACCTGCAAATATGTACACAGAAAATAACCAGAATAGAATGTGAGAGTTGATTCCTGACAAGTCCCTAACAGCTGGGAGGAATTGCATTGGTGTCACCAGCCAATGAGAGTATTCTGAATGTCATCCAAAGAAGTCGTAGTACACAACTTGGCTGTAGTTCCTGACTTCAGAAGAAGCTGTAAAAACAGACTATGATGCCACTGAAGGTAGAAAAGAAGCCATTTGTTGGCACAATCTGTGAGCAGATGGCACATATTCTGTCCAGTGACACTTGGCTTGACTACTGTTGTGTGGGCCGCTGAAGAGGAGGCACTGCTGGCCCACCACCAGAGGGCGCCCTGCCTGAAGTGCGGGCTTCAGGCACGAGAGGGCGCTGGAGCAACCGGGAGTGGCAGCTGTCACCCATCAACAACACCAGCTGTCACTCATCATCATCAATCACATCTCCATAAGAGCCGGGCAGCATCTTCACCTCACTGCCGAGAAATCGTCTACCGATCAGGTAAACCGCTCAGCCTGTGTAAACAACAGTAGTAATGTATTTGCTTCTGTGTGTAACATTGCTTTTGCAGACAAACCTGTTTGTACATAAGGAGTAGTCGTGTGTTTGGGGAGTTGGCGTACTCCGCTCCTCGGTTAAGGACTACTAAGTCTACCGACAGGATCTGCACGTAATTCTGGAACATTGTGATTAAGAGGTGGAGGTGCTTTCCACCATTGTACTGAACTGTTTGCTGGGTGTTCACACACCCACCATCACCTGTCTGTTCTTCCTCCCAGCAGTACCCGATCTGACAGCCGGAGGCAGTGGCCACCTGGGGACCCAGCGCTTGGTGGCTCCAGGGTTGCTTCAGGTCCGGTGGAAGTGGAAGGCGTGTGGGATCTGGCTCTTTTCTGGACGGGCGTATTCTATCCTCGAGCCTGCCCACACATCACTGTGACTAATTTGACTGTTGATCTCAATTGTGTTGTCTGTTGCTCTGTTGTGCACATTCACAACATTAAATTGTTATTTTTTGGCTTATTCCATTGTCCGTTCATTTGCGCCCCCTGTTGTGGGTCCATGTCCCTACACTTTCACAACAACTACAGGGGAATTCAAACTCTGCATTCCTCCAGCCGTGCACCTTATCCTACCAGAGTCACGGCAAGTGATGGCATGGTGCTTAGCAAAGGCGGGAGTAAGTCACCAGTCACCATCAAGTCACTCTCAAGTCATGAATCAGCAAGTCCCAAGTCATGTCTCAAGTCATAATGACCACCAAGTGTTTGACAGCTGACTTAAAACTTGACTTGGGACTTGCTGATTCATGACTTGAGAATGACTTGACAGTGACTTACTCCCACCTCTGGTACTTAGTAGCTACACCAGTATTGGACTCTTCTATACTATCCTGGTGGTCCAACTACCTTTAGCAGTTTTCCAAACTGGTTACACTCGATGCTGTTACTGTGTCCTCCAGCAGACTGTTCCACGGATCCACCACTGTCATTGTAAATGAGAATTTTCTCAATTCCAGACGTGACTTTCTTTTCAATGATTTCTTGCCATGACCCCTTCTGTTGTCTTCTGATCAGGCATACATTCATTTGAAGCATGCACCTTGCGTTTCATTGCGCACAAACTCTGAGACATAACTGTGTTCATGTGCTTGCGATGAAAAGAAAAAGGAAACAACCTCCTAGTTCAGACATTCAACTCCGGCTCCATCCATGGCACTCCAACAAACCGTTGATCACGATGCACTCCACCTGAGAACTCTGCACACAGTTCCACCCAGCATGCACTGCAACCATCCACCAGCCTGTCAAAATAATATGAACAAAACAAGAACCATACAGTATGTCCTAAACAGGAGACTGCCTTTATTTGTTTATGAGCGTTTTCAAGCACTGTGCATCCTTTGTGCATAGCAGTGACGTCCCGCACAGACTCACAGTGTCTGATATGTGTGTCTGTTTTGGTCTACCTGTTACACATGGAGAGATTTATTCTGAAAGAAACAAGCACAAAATAAAGTTAGTTATTGGCCTGCCTTTGGTGAGCCTATAGGGTATCAGCTTCTATGCAAAGTAAAACTAGCCTCCAGAGAACACCCGTAAATGATAATAATGGTCATTATTAGGCTCCTGTTAATATAATTTCATTCTGATGTACGTCACATATTAATTTAACACCTGCATTTTTGCATTGGACTTTACATGTTGTTGTTGTTTTCTGTCTGAATTAATCTTATAAACTCCACCTTCAAGACCTGACACCATCAGACCGGCCAGGTGGTGTGTTTTGGGGGTTTTTTTCTCCATCATTGGATTGACTTTTTACAAAAACATGTTGCCTTCACTGGCTAAAAAAACAAAAACAAAAAAATAGACCACTGATCTTGTAATTATGAGATCAGCAGTCTAATTTTTTTTAATTATGAGATCTTTTCTCATAATTGTGAGATCCTGATCTTGTAATTATGAGATCAGCAGTCTAATTTTTTTTTAATTCTGAGATCTTTTCTCATAATTGTGAGATTCTGATCTTGTAATTATGAGATCAGCAGTCTAATTTTTTTAATTATGAGATCTTTTCTCATAATTGTGAGATCCTGATCTCGTAATGAGATCAGCAGTCTAATTTTTTTTAATTATGAGATCTTTTCTCATAATTGTGAGATCCTGATCTCGTAATTATGAGATCAGCAGTCTCATTTTTTTTAATTATGAGATCTTTTCTCGTAATTGTGAGATCCTGATCTTGTAATTATGAGATCCTGATCTTGTAATTGTGAGATCAGCGGTCTAATTTTTTTTAATTATGAGATCTTTTCTCGTAATTGTGAGATCTGATCTCGTAATTATGAGGTCAGCGGTCTAATTTTTTAAAAATATATCTTTTCTCGTAATTGTGAGATCCTGATCTCATAATTATGAGATCAGCAGTCTAATTTTTTTTAATTATGAGATCTTTTCTCGTAATTGTGAGATCCTGATCTTGTAATTATGAGATCCTGATCTCGTAATTGTGAGATCAGCGGTCTAATTTTTTTTTTAATTATGAGATCCTGATCTCGTAATTGTGAGATCAGCGGTCTAATTTTTTTTAATTATGAGATCTTTTCTCGTAATTGTGAGATCTGAGCTCGTAATTATGAGGTCAGCGGTCTAATTTTTTAAAAATATTATATCTTTTCTCATAATTGTGAGATCCTGATCTCATAATTATGAGATCCTGATTTCGTAATTGTGAGATCAGCGGTCTATTTTTTTTAATCCAGTGAATGCAATATGCTTCCGTAACTTTTCACCAATTATTCCAAGCTGCTGTTGTGTTTTTGGCTGACCCTGCCCAGTGTGGGAGTCATTGTGGTTTGTAATTCAGTTGTGTCATATGCCTGTGGTGCTTCTTCCTTTATATGTGGATTAAAGAATGAGTTAGAAATGGGGTGGGAAAGCAGCACTGGCTGAAGCCTCCAGCTGTGCAGACTTCTGATGTCCAAACTCTTGCAGTCCCAGCACCTGATGTCCTTGTAACAGTAGAAACTTTGCTTCTCATCCAACCTTTAGTCCACCTCCCTCTGATTTTCTGTTGTTGAGTGGCAGCCTGCTCTTAGCTGGCCTTGGTTGTGTTAAGGTGCTAGACCCCCGCAGTAGACAGCAGGGTTATGTGCACCTCCTCGTGTTTACCAGGCGTGTGGAGAGCTGTCTAATCTGTCATGTTACATGTTCTGGGCAGGCAAGCGTGGGAGACGCAGCAGTGCAGGATCACTAGACAGCAATATGGAAGTAAGTAGGAAGCAGCTGCCTGCCTTTAAATGCATGTTTTGTGTGTGTGTGTGTGTGTGTGTGTGTGTGTGTGTGTGTGTGTGTGTGTGTGTGTGTGTGTGTGTGTGTGTGTGTGTGTGTGTGTGTGTGTGTGTGTGTGTGTGTGTGTGTGTGTGTGTGTGTGTGTGTGTTTTTATGTAGTTTCATGGGTTTTTTAAAATTTGTTTTCTATGTTATCACCTCCGTCACTACGCATGGAAAGGCTGCAAAGGAATGACACTTGACATTAACCCTTTCATGAATACAGCATGACACGATGGCTAACCACTCGTAGCAACGCTCCTCCTCCCCGGGGAAGAGTTCCTGAATTTGTCCTTTATTTGGATTTGCTCTGTGCATGCCCTCAGTTTGAAGTGATCGACTGTTTTGTTTCACTGGGTCCCATGCAGAAATCACGTGGTGAATTCTGCATGGAGTCTTCTTTTTATTTTTACACTTTGTCCTCAGCCAGCAGTGTACTGCTGCCACACAACAGTTACGGTAACAGAGCAGATGCCTTTACTTCATCCCAAACAGCCTGCAGGTCACCTCCACTGAGGACACTTCATTCATTATCATTGAATATAAGTCATGCTGTATATTTCTATTACAGCAGAACAATGTGAATAAGCTGTGCTTCTCATTTAATTCCCTTTCAATCAAACACACTGACCAATGATTTATGAGTGTAAATACGCCTTGAAATGTTTCATTATGGAGATATGGAATCATCACTGGATGTTTTGTTTTCAGATTAAAGAGGTTTGGATGTTATGCAGTGCTTTGAAATACCTGCTTCATGTCTTAAAACTGCACTATAACACAAGTTGCACCTGTTTTCTGTATTATCAGCTCTTTAATTTGGTATTTTTGTGAATTACTGTAGTGAAATTTTATTATTGCCATTTAATCTTTTATTTTGTTTAGTTTTTTGATTCCTGGGAAAGTCTTATATCAATAATAATAATGATTATAATAAATAAATAAATAAATAAATAAATAAAATGCAGCTTATACTTCTGAAAATATGGTAGTTCAAAAGTTAGATAAGTTCGAAACATCAGTTTGTTGAGCATGAAAGGTACTCTCACACCTGGCCATGTTTGGCACAGTTTCTCACCATAACAGGCCAACATACACTACTGGTGAAATGTTTGGATACACTTGTGTTCAAACATTTCACCGGTAGTGTACATCTCTGTGCACCTTAGCTGATTTTCCCAAGCAACTCTGTTGACCCCCAAAATCTGAATCTGCTGCAAATCATGAATTATCCGTAAACCGTTAATAATCTTTCTGCAAACCGTGAATAAAATAACCCACAAAATATGAACGGAGGTCTCGCAAAACATAAGTCACAAAACATGAATATCATCATTATATATTTTCTTTCAGTTTAACTAATTTATGGATTTCAGTTTACAGATCAATTGCTTCAGGAAATCTTGATCACAAACCCTATCTCTGCAAAAATATATATTTTTTGGGGATGGGGGGAGGGGGGATGCGAGCCCTGAGTGGGCTCTTGTTTCTCGTGTCAAGCGTCCAGCCCCACTGGGCGTGACCCACTCCAGGGACAGCAGCAGGTGGAGACTTTGACTGAGGTGGTGCACCTGTCAAACAGTAACACAAGTGTCCAAAGGCAAACTCAGGGAGGACAGAAATCTCCCGTGGAGCAGAAGGGCAAAACCTTGCTTGATCTTGACTGTCAGTATGAATACAGACCGTAAAAGTGGGGCCTCACGATCCTTCTGACTTTTTGAGTTTTAAGTTGTAGGTGTCAGAAAAGTTACCACAGCGATAACTGGCCTGTGGCTGCCAAGCGTTCATAGCTACGTCACTTTTTGATCCATTGATGTCGGCTCTTCCTATCATCATGAAGCAGAATTCACCAAGTGTTGGATTGTTCACCCACCTACCACGCACTCGAGTGCGGGGATCAAATTCGTGCAAGTGTCAAGGTCGTGTGTGCGAGTCGAGGGATGCCGCAAAGCCTTGTGGTGCACACAGTCATAATCCCACAGATAGCTTCGCACCATTGGTTCCTCAGCAAAGCACATACACCAAATTTATGTTTTGTGAGACCTGCATTCATGTTGCGGAAGATATTTTTCAGTATTCACGTTTTGCAGTTCACGGTTTGTGGATAATTCATGATTTGCAGCTGATTCATGTTTTGGGGGTTAACAACTCTCAACTGGTGCAGCGTCCTCCAGAGTAGGCACACCACCCATCTCAGTCTAGCCTGTGCTCAGCTTACAACAGCCTGGGGCAGACCCCATCTAACTCTATGTGGACTCATCCTAAACTTTTAATATCATCTATTTTCTCCTTCTGTACTCTGTGTGAAAATTGTTTTGCAAGTTGCACCAAGCCTGCACTTGTTTGTCACAAACTGAGCACAGGTCAATCCATGATGGCCAGGAGTCCGGCTGCACTCAAGAAACTTTTGCTCATGCCAATGTTAAGGGCTCCTTCACACATAACATGACTGAAGCCAACTGGCACACGAAGGAAGAATTGCATGCCACTTGTGAAAAATCTGAGCCACCTCAAACGCCTTGTACAGTTGTCACCACAACCATTCATGCACACAAGCGGCCGAAAGACAGTGAATGCCCTGCGAGTGCCCGTTCAACCCCTCTCTCGGCAGGTGTCGGCTCGCTGGGCACTTAGAAAAGGCGGAGCTATTTGTGCACCTTGCACGATAGTAGATAGCAGGTGACCACATTCGAGCTGTCTGTGAAAAGTGTCTAAATGCCCCACGAGTGTGGTGTTGCCAAGCAACACACGTGGCATGCCAGAGTGTCGGCTCCCCACTGAACACATGTGGCGTGCATGTGCATCACGTGTGTCACACCCCCGCCCCCCCCCCCACGCAACACATGTGGCATGCGGACGGGGGGAGGCACACTTGCATGAAATTTTTATGTATGTACAGTTATGATCACAGCACAGCAAGGCGCTGCTCAGCTAATCGCAACTCAGCCACACACTGACAGCTGGAAATGACGGCTCAGTGCACATGATGTGTTACATTAAAAACATAGAGACCACAGCCAGGACAGGTATATAAATAATTACTACAATACCTACATACACAATTACATAACAAATAACTAAAACAAAGGATCACAGAACACAGAAACGGAGAGTAACATTTTTTTCTGTCCGCTGCTCAAACAGGGGGGCATGGCCCCAAACAGCAGCAGCTGTTGAGATCTCTGGACCCGTGGGTTACAGCTGAGAACATGTACCATGTTTTGAAGGACATGACTTTATAATGCTACGCCGTGAGACGCGTGCGTGTGCCTGCTGACCTCACATGGAAATACATAAAAAACATATATTGCTTTTGCCACGGGCTGGAGCAGCTGGTCAGTGCGCACACCAGCAGGCTGCTCCATGTGAAAAGAACCATCTGATCATGTGTACACTCAGCTGGCGGGCTGAATGTCACATCACCCATGTGAGCTATGGCCCACATGACGCGTGTCTCTCCATCGGCGCGCCGCTTGCTGGACATGTGCACCGGGCAGTGGACATGTGCGCGGGGCCACCTGGGGCCAGCAGATGTGGACATGATAAGTGTGCACTGCTTCATTCATGTCATTTCATGACTTTACATCTATGACCATGGGTCATCTACAGAGGAACAGAAGGTTCATACTTGTATTGTTGGCTTGATAAGAGGTCTTAAATATTAAAAATTGGGGTGTTGTTTTATGGTATGTGTTTTTTATTTCTTTGCCCCACAGCAGCAACATCCGCAGACAAAGGGGGGGCGTGTCTCCCTGCGACCTGCAACTGTTCAGATATCCGTCCTTGCAAGCCACAGATGAGGAACACCTGCAGTGGCTGGTAGAATATGACATTGCATAATGACAGCGTGAAGCATGGACGTCAGCTTGCTGTCCTCACGTGGCACTAAATTGAAACATATTGCTTCAGCCGACTGCCGTGTCAGTGCACCGCAACGCTGGTGAATATCATGCCATGCTGAGAATCACCACAAGGCACGTGTCACGGTGGGATTTCCCCACATTGTAATAATTAAAACACATATCACATTTGCAACATGGTACCAGCGGAACACTGCACGCTGGACACATCATGCTGGCTGATGCGTTCATGACATGAGAGCCGGCTCTTCATGAGAGGAGAGCATCAGGTAATTCATGTAAAACTTGAAAGGAAGAAAATTAATCCACGTCATTTCATTACTTCCTGGTGTACGTCTAGGCGGAGGCTAACTCCGCTATTCATAACAGGAATTAAGTATTATAAATTGTGGTGTTTTATGAATATTTTTGCTTCACTACTGTGTGCGCTACTTTCCACGTGCTCGCACTGTATTCGTGTGCACAGACATGAGCGTGCACAAAACCGTCACCGCGGTACCCTGCACGCCTGTCCAACCATGCGTTCCTCCCGACAGCAGGTGGAATGTTTCGCCGTTCCCTGTTTTGTTTTTGGTTTGCGGATTTTCTTCCGGTTTCTGCATCTTTTGTGTTATGTGTGAAGGGGTCCTAAAATTGGTATGAGTGTAACTGACTTTTCCCACTTTGTGCTGTAGCTCCACCCAATTTCAACTTGAATACTTAAGACATTTGCATGTATGCACTGATTAATAAACATTGCCCAAATTAAACAAGAATCAATTTATTAAATCATTTATAATGAAAAGAAGAATTTTACTTTTGTATTTCATAACATAGAATTGGGTTTTAATAATATATAAATGTGTTTTAGTTTGTTGCTGTGGTTACATGCACTATAAAAAATACATTTAAATAAAGAACTGTGTTTTTCCGGGTTAACAAATGCTAGCAGCTATAGTTGTCAAAATAACTGTAAAAAAAAAAAACAGTAAAAGCATGTAAATACTTTTACAGAACAATCTGTACATTTTACAGTATAAAGCTGTTGTGATTTCTGTATGAATAATGAATGATTTCTGTAGAATTTAAATGCACTCTTTGCACATTGAATCCCATTTGCTTTATGCCACCACAGAGTGTTTGGCACGACACCCACCCAAATCCAGCTATAAAGGGCATATTTTGCATGAGCAGCAAGCATGCTTACTGTTTGTGCCACTGCGCTGTCACACAATGAGAACTACTCTGAAAATATAATTAATTGTACATCATATTGCCATGTTAATATATTATTACTGTATCTGTATAAAGCACGTTAATACGTATGAGGAGTTCTGTGAAAATCGTGCTGTTTACAATTGAGTCGACGACATATCAGTAAGATGAACTTGATTCTGCAGTTGATTACATGTCAGATTAACTCACACCATGTGACAGGATGTAGGTGCAAACAATTAGTGTGCTTGCTCCCCCAGCAGAATGTCCCCAGCTCAAGTTTACCCATATGGAAAAGATATACATAAATTTTATAAAGTTTGTATCTGTTCTATCTGGAAGTTGTAAGTAATGCATGTGACAGTCAAACCAGATATAAGATCCTTAGTAAATTTGTACAATATGTAACTTATATAAATTGGGAACAATATATGACAGTAATTCCACATACAGAATCCTTAGTAGATATGTGTAATATCAAACTGAGACTTATAAGCACAACACATGTCAAACATAAAGATGTATTACTGGAATTGATGTAACTTCTTGTAAGTTTTTTATATTTCTTTTCCATATGGGTACCCCATTTTCCTTAATGATTTTGCAAATTACAGCAGTTTTATACTCTATGTAAAGGTTTTACATATTTTACTGTCTTTTTTTTTAAATAGAATTATTCTGGCAGCTTCCATTTTTTCAGAATTTTCTGTATTAATTCTTGTGATTATTCATGAATTTTCGTGTATTTTATATTTGCCATTTTAGATGTCTGATACGCCACAATAAAGGTGGAAAACAGATCTAACAGCATCAGAAAGTAAAGCATCTGTAGTCACACAGCACATGTGAGGATTTAGAGGTCGTTTGCTCATAATTGAGCAGATATTGCGAACTCTGTCAAATTCAGTCTCCAAATGTTTTAAGACAAGATGTTAGCATGGGCTCAGAAACAAATGAAGTCATGCCGAAAAGGAAATGGAGACTCGTTTCCTCCAGGCAGTGCAGTCCCTCATGTTCTATGTGAGCACAGCTGCAGCTGCTGGTGCAGTTGGTGCTGCTGTCTGAGGAAATTAACAGGCCTGTGATTGCCACAGAAACACTGATGAAATTTGAAAAGCGCCACAGCAAGCATGCCTTCAGATTCTCGGGGTTTAGGATGCACACTGTGTTTCTGTGCTGTGGTCTGACGCTCATCTCTCTTGCAGGGGTCCATCATCAGCAGTCCTCACATGCGGCGGAGAATTCCGTCCAGCCGAGACTGCTCATCACGCCACAGCGGACAGTCGCTGACCAACTCGTCATCACTCCTGGGATCTCTATTTGGGACCAAGCGGGTGAAATCCCCTAGCCCCACCCCACAGCCCACACACCCCACGCTCATCTCCCACACGCAGCACACCGCCAACCTGCACCACGCGGTGCGGGTGGAGACAGACACGCCGGTCCCCATGCACCCCCACCACGCCCAGTTCTGCCACTTGTCACAGAACCCTCCGCCGTACCACCACCACCACCATTACCACCCGCCGGCCCACTTGCAGCACCCTCCGCACCAGTACCTCCCGCCGCCCTCTCACATCCCACAGCCGCCTTACCCACCTCACTCTCACTCACAGCACAGCCACGGGGGACACCCTGCTCACCCGACACACGGCCCCCACCACCACGGCCCACCGTCGGCTCCCTCCCAGGCCCCTGGCAGCACCAAACCCAAGCACAGCGGCATCAGCACGGTGGTGTGAGGCGCACTGACTGATTTTAATCATGATGGTCGCACTGTGCAGACAAGATCCTGTGCCTCTTTCCTATTTTTGTTGCTCGCGTCACACAGACAGATCACCATTCTTCTCCTCATCATTGTTCCGTTGCTTCTGATGGTTAATTCTGATCACATCTTGCATCTGCCCACCTCAGGAGCAACACTCTTAGAAATGAAACATACACTCTTAGGCATAAAATGTTGAATTTAATTGATAAAGTTAAGGTAACTTTTTCCACATAACATTGTTAATTAAGTGCAAAACAACATTGTCATTGACATAATTAAATCAATTGAAACATTATTACTTAAATCCCAATATTATGTTGCATTAATTGACAAATTATGTGGAAAAAGTTACCTTAACTTTATCAATTAAATTCAACATTTCATTTCTTAGAGCGTTGACCACATCTACTGTTTCTCCTCATTAAACGAAATGGAATGCCATCAAATATCTTGCTTACTCGTATTTTGCAAAGTAATTAGTATTGTGTGCAAAGTGTGAGGACGGAAGTGAGGCGCTGACGCCTCAGCGGTAGCTATATGATTCTTAACGTAGCGTTAGCTCACAGTGCGCTGTGATATCTCTGTTAGCAGTGAGAAATGTGCCAATTATTGAAGTATTTACTAAATTAGTCACAAAAAACTGCTTTATGTAAATTGTGCATAGGATTTTGTAAATGAATAAATATATCAGCTATTATTCTTATTAATACAGAACAAATGGCATTGAAAACCTCTTCTATTTAATCTATTATACACTTACACCGGCCGCATAGTTTAACCTTTAAGAAACCAATCGAGGTTTTTCTTCGTGATGAAGGGACTCTGTTGGATGTGGTGGCCTTTGATGAGGACTGTAATACTGCTGAGCCGGTACATCACTCGTGTTTGGTGTTGGAGTTGTCTCTCCTGTGCTGTGGAAGAGGAAGCTGCAGGACGCTGCTGAGGTCACAGATTCCCGCGAATGTCCGCCTGTCAATACTGGCTGCGTGGCCGTCATCATTTTATTTTTGTAACTATTTTTGTAGTGTGCAACAAACAACAGGAAACCTTGAAGGATCCCTGCGGGACACCTGTGCAAACTGTGCAGCAGGGAAACAGCGACTGTCCGAGTGCGTGTTGTGACTAAGTGGAAGCTCTCAGCTGGCTGAGGGTGCCCCGCCCCTCATTGTGCGTCTGTTCGGCGGCGAGCGCACCGCGCGCGGCGTTTTATTCCACTCGTCGGACTTTTCCCTCTGAGCCACAAGCAGACGCTGCAGTACCAAAATCAATAATTATCAATGTGTGATGGCTGCAGTCAACAGCAGTTCTGTTCTCATATCAATCATCATTCTGACATATTATGGGATGGCGGTGTGTAGCCCACAGCCATTCTTTGCACAGTATCTGTGGTGTGTTCAGAGGGCCGGTGTGATGGAGCATATTGTTTTTCTTGTAGGATAATGTGATAGATGCAGCAGCTTGTTCTTCTTACGTAGTTGTGGTTGTGCAGAACTTTTAGTCTGCATCTGCATTTTTGTTTTTGTTTTTTGTATGTGCAATATGTATTTGCTGTTTTTGTTAGTTTTGTCTTTTCCCTCCAAAATGTCTGCATTCATTTCACCCTCTGTGTTTCACTCAAACATCCGTATGCATTTGGAACACAGCAAAAAGGCCAGTGTTAAAACAACTTTAACAGATTTGATTTTAACCCTTTATATTGCTCTGCATTTGAGCATTAAATTAACACCGTCCAAGAGTTAACACTCTGCCAGAGTTTTAAAAAATGAACTCCAAGCTGTGTGCTTTAACACTGTTTGGAAATAGTTTCATCACTGACAATGGGAATCAAGTTGGATGTGAACCTACAACCTTCTTGCTGCAAGGCAACAGCATTATTGTAGCACCGCTATTGAAGACTCAGCTCCTCAACACTGTTAAAATTACATTTTAGAGAGAGAAATAACTGTGCAGAGTTGAACCAACACTGATATCAACTCTGAGAAGCAACTACAACACTTTGCCAGGCTCAATACCACATGTTATTATAACACTTTAGGAGTTAAAATCAACTCTGAAATGTTTGAGACTTTAACACTCACATTTTTGCTGTGAAGGACGGGGCCTTCTGCTTTAATTAAGAATGTCTAAGAAAATAATTATTTGCATGCAACAATGTATCCTGATCTATTTTTATAACTACTGTGTATTCCCAGACTATATCAGTGTTGCAGTCGACAGTTACTGAATGGTAGAATAGTATTGACTTCTTCACTTACAACTAACTGAAGTCAACTATGTATTTATGCTACTCCAAAGGATATCCAAGCCTTTTCCTGATCCACCTGTAGTAGTTTCCAGGCTTTCACTCCAAATGTACAGTAGTTGTTGAGGTTGGATGAGAACAGTTAATGCCAGAGTCACAGTTGTAGTGCAGCAGATAACTAAAACAATCCTGCAAATGGTGATACAAGCACCAAATTTGGCAAAACTGCACCTTAGATATTACTCGGAAAAAAAAACGACTAGCCACTTGAATTTTCAATAGGCAGCCAGGTAGGGGTCAATTGAAGAATTACACAGGGGTCAAAATTAAAAATGCTCCGCTCAATTTGAAAACTATACTGCATTATTTGTCTGATCATAACAATTCCAAAAAGGTATAGTTTGGACAATCTATAACTGAATGTTCAGGAGTTATGGGGTAAAAAAAAGCAAAAATGGTGACAAAGGTCAGTTTCAGTTTGTACAGGGGTCAAAAGTTAAAGTTCCTTCAATATTGGTAAAAAGTTATGCAAATTATTTTTTGAGCTAATAGGATTAATAAATGGAATAGTTTTGACTGTGTTGAATGCTTGGTCTCCAGAGTAAAAGTCAAACAAGGTCAACGTCCATTGGATTGCATGTGACATATGTTACCCTGTAACATGATAACTAAGCATGATACATAGCCCAAACTATTCCTTTTTTAAAACCCTGTTAACTAATATTTTTTAATAATAATATATTAATATTTTTACCAAAATTGGAGCAACTTTAACTTTTGACCCCTGTACAAACTGAAACTGACCTTTGTCACCATTTTTGCTGTTTTTACCCCATAACTCCATAACATTCAGTCATAGATAGTCCAAACTATACCTTTTTGGAATTGTTATGATCAGACATATAATGTAGTGTAGGTTTCAATTTGATTTGGAGCATTTTTATTTTTGACCTCTGTGTAATTCTTCAATTGACCCCTACCTGGCCGTGTATTGAAAATTCAAGTGGCTAGTCTGTTTTTTCAAAAGAGTAATGTCTAAGGAGTATTTATGCCAAATTTGATGCTTTCATCGCCATTTGCAGGATTTTGCTCTAAATATTCTCTTAGCTGCTGCACTATTGGGATAAACAACACAAATTTTCCGATTTCTTCAGGATCCACTGTGGTAATCATCTTGCACATCTTGCATGTCATTTCACAAAATTACTCACTAGGTATCACAAATAAATTGAGCTCAACAGACGTCTTTATGAAGCTAGCTACATACTTACTGGCCAAGCTACCTGGCTTGGTGAGTTGGTGTAAAACACAGCTAACTAGCTAGCTCAATCACAACCTGAATTAAAGGTTAGTCACTTGACAAGAATACATTTATAGGATACAGTGTTGTCCTACAACTGAATGCAGAATACACTGATCTTTAGAACACTTTATACTTTGGTATGGTTTAAAAATGTATCATCTTACATAACAATCCAATAGCAAGCTAACACCATTTTGGAAAATTCTATCCTTGAAAAGTAAGGCTGGGATGACTTATCAAAATCATTAGTCCAAAACCACTTGTCATCAACTAATCCACTAATCTTAACAATAAATTAATAAGGTCATATCTAAGCAGTGAAACTCCAAATTGGCTTTAAGTTAAAAAAAATAAACAAACAACAACTATAGAATTACAAGTTGAAAGCTTGGACTGGAGGGAGTGTTGGCTGTTGGTGGATGTTGGCTCATGTTCATAACCATTTTATCTCTGTCCTCAGTGAAACACTCTCTGCAAGGGTACACTGTCTTTGTTTTTAATAGTTGTGCAGGAAAGGAAGCTCATCTATTGCATCTGGGTCTAGACATGCCCTGTCCTTGCCAACAATGCTAGCACCAGAAAATAGTCTCTCTGATGGAATTGATGGGGAAGGGCAACAAAGCATCCAAAAAAGAATGCAAAATGACATCTGAATTACCACCTAGTCATAGTCAACTATTACAATTAGTCATCCCAGCTAAATTTACTTATCAAAGTTCGCCAAAATGTAATTTGAAGCAACATTCTCATGGTAATTGTGTCAATACTGAATTTTGACCAATTGAAATGAACAGAAACTCAAATGGCAATTTTAGTACAAAAATTGACTACAGTATCAGATGGACGTTTCTTGTCAGCAATTCTTAAATTAATTTATTCATTTTATCTCTGACAAACAGAATGCATCAGGGCAAAATTGGATCTGCCAATTATTGGAACACCATCAAATATCTATTATACATCAGACTCAATCTGTTGCATTATTATTACTTCTCCTGGCTCCACCCATTTATCCAGGTCTGTTTCAAAATGTATGGGAATGTGTGGCATTACTTCCTGACAAATCCAGTATTTTAGCAGTTTTGTGAAAATGTGTTGTAAAAATTTAAATTTACAGTGCTATACAAGCTCTGTCCCTGTATTTGGTTTGACCTGTAAATTTAATGGAAGACCAGACAAGGACCATCATTTTGCCAGTTTTTTTTTCTTTTTTTTATATAATTAATTAGTGAATCAACCCATCTTGTATTATTGACTTGAAAAATTATTTTGAATTGTCTTGGTACTTCATTTTTGTCTGGGTTGCCTCAAAATGGACTTTCTATAAAGACAGGCCCAAATATATATATATATATATAGACAGAGACTAAAACTCCCCCTGGACAAGAAACCTGTCCAACACAGGTTACTTCCCCAGCAAGACTGGTACCCATTTGCAGTTGGGTAGACTGGGACAATACAGATGAAATATCTTGTCCAAGGACACACAGAGACATCGGTACACAGAGGTAGGTGAGTGACAATCGAACCCAGGTCTACACTGAACTACTTGCTTTCCATATAACATTTCACCAAGTTCAAGAATATTTCCTTTATTAGGCTATGCTTTCCTTACTGCTGTAATTTCAAAATGTGTAAACCTCCCTGGCTCCACTCCAAAATGTAGAATAAATGGTTTAGATCAGACCGATCTGAGCACGAAATACGTTTTATGCTTTGTTGTACTATCCTCAGCAATTTTATATACTGTATTGTTTTAATGTACATGTATTTTATTGCCAAATAAATCAAACACCTCCCAACCTTCAGAAAATTGTGAAAACTGGAATATTAGGTTTGAGAAATCATGCTGGCTAATCAATAAAAGGCATAGCCTCCTTGGTGATGTTGCAAACATTGGAGTTTTCCCCCTTCTGTGAGTTGAGTTGGCCTTCTTTGGGTCATTGGTTTACTTTGTGTCTACAGGAAGTCAGAAAATGCAAACACTGAATGGGAATTTAGCTTCTTCTAAACAAATTAGGCACCAAACTGAACTGACCTGGAACAGCCCCACAGCCGAACCACCAATTCTGCATTTAAGTTGAACTCTCAGTACTGAACAGTGATTCTAGAGTAACGGGACAAACACCAACTTTAACTTCAACTCCTTTTTTTTCCCGACAACCATCAACTAAAAGGAAACTCTACTTTACTTGTAATCTTTCATCCCTCAATGTCAAATCACAATCCGTCCCATTACTGCAGAAGATTGATCTCTTGTAAAACCAGTCCATTTTCCTTGTGCGGTGCTTTATTGCATGCCATTGATGCCTACAGTTTTTTTTTTGTTTGTTTGTTTGTTTGTTTGTTTTTTGCTTTATTCTTCTTTTTATACCGTTCTATTTAACAATGAGCTTGACTAAAGTTGACCCTAAACTCACAATGTAGCTTGTTTACATCTCGATGATTTCTGGCTTGCTAGTGTATGTTTTCATTTTGAAATGTGTCATCCGACTCCAGCATGCATTTCACCTTGATTTGTGTTGTACAGTATAAAGATACAGCAGTGTGCTGCTGACTGTAAATAACAAATCCATGTGGGGAAATCTTATTTAACTTTGAGGTAAACAGGCTTTGAATGAGAAGGTGAATGTCTAAGTGAGTCGAGAAGATGACGAAGACAACTTGTGTAAATAGTGTATAAATTCTTATTACTGCTACTCAATGTATTCCTTCTCGCCTCTGGTATTTACATAATCATTGGTTGATTAGCTCTGCCTCCAACAGACTGATTTATCAAACAGCCAAGCGGTAACAGTTACATCACTTCTGACTGCTTCCCTGAGGCACTCCTGTTCTCTCACACCTACAGCCCACTAAAGGGAAGACACGAGTGCTGTTATTTTATTATGCATTCTATTTCTAAGTAGGAAAAGCCTATTGATGTAAATCTAGTACTGTGATGATGTGGAGAACACAAAATAAAACAATATAATGTAAAACCAGAGCTGCTTATGAGTTTCTTTGCTTTGGTGAAAAACACATCTCCTTTTTTCGTCTTTGATTGCATCCCAGGATTAAGTAGTCCAGACATCGTTTATACCTCCGTCACACTAGAGCATGAATGAGTCCGAACGGCGTACGAATGAGGATTCCAACGAGAGTCATGCAAATTCGAGCTGCACTCGAACATCTCATGCAGCATTTGGGACACTCGTGCGGCTAGAGCGCATGCGCTCTACATTCGTGTTGTGCCAGTGTTGGAAAACATTCAAATGGTGGTCAAGCTGTAGTCGTAACGCATTCTATCTGCCCTATGAATGCGGTACGACATTCATATTGCAATTCGTCTGCAATTCGAACCATCTGAACTGCGTTCGAGGGCCATTACAAATTGTTGGATCATGTCAAATCCTGGTCAAATATCTCGACCGTCCTCCCCATCACACTAGAGCACCAATGAGCACGAATCCCATACGAATAGACATTCGAACGACATTCGTGCAATTACAGCTGCATCCGAATTCCTCATACAGCATCTTTGTGGCACTTAACAAAATCCGCCAAATCCACACAGCCAGCACTAACGTAGAGAACAAGCACACCACTGTCATGCTGCATTTGAACTGGGAAATATTCAAACAGTGGCCAAAGTGCAGTTGTACCGCATTCCTGCTGCATTCAGGGCATTCTGATCGCATTCGAGGGAACCTCAAAATGGATCAGGCAAATCAAATCCTGCATGTGCAGGATCTCCCTGATGCGCAGTGCAGCCGTCTGGACGGGGTCCAACAGCCATGATAACATGACAATACAGATACATCCTCTGACACATGAGGTGGACTGACAATGGATCTGTAATATCATGCATATTATGCATAATATAGCCTTTAAAGCCTACTTTTAGTACACAGAAAATTCACAAGCGGTATCGATAAGGGATTCGATAAGGAATCGGATCGATAAGCGGGATCAATAATGGTATCGATATCGATAAAATCTTATCAATGCCCATCCGTAACCATGTTCTATGCTCCCACAAAACCAAATCCTGCATGTGCAGGATCTCCCTGATGCGCAGTGCAGCTGTCTGGACGAGGTCCAACAGCCATGATAACATGACAATACATATACATCCTCTAACACATGAGGTGGACTGACAATGAATCTGTAATATCATGCACATCATGGGTGTAAGTGGCGCACCGCGCAGAGCCTTTGGCTCACCGTGGGGCAGGGCGTCGTGCAGCTGATCATAAATCAAATACGTTATGTACCATGACCATATATCTGTGACAGCCCAGTCAGGTGACCTGCGCAGTGACTCAGTGTGTCTCAGAGCCGTGCTGCGCCACATTTAAAAGTTTAAAAGACAAGAAAATAAAAGATGACAGGTTGAATCTGCAGCCCCGCTGAGGAAGAGGAGACTGTGGAGGGTGAAAAGGCCATCTGCGCTCTGGACTCCAAAGGCGCACATGCTGACACACACACACACACACACATACACACACACACACACGTATATGGATCGGCACAGAACATGTCACCACGTCCGCCTGGCTCATGATTGCAGGTCAGCTGGAAGGTGTTGAACAAAGTAATCCTGCCTGCGCCTTAAAGCTAATAATAATTGTTAATAATATTGAAGTAAAAACAAGTTTTTACTTCAAAATACAGCATCACAAGACAGGAAACATGCTTCAGTGAATATCTCCTAACCAGGGGAGGCTGGTCACTTGGGGCTTGTTGACCCTCAAAATGTTAACCTGATGCAAACCATATCCACTAACCATTAAAAAGTTTGCTGCAAACCGTGAATAAAATATTCCACAAAACGTGAACGCAGGTCTCGCAAAATGTAGGTTGCAAAACATGAATATCATTCATGACATATATTTTCTTTCAGGTTAAGTAGTTTATGGATTTCAGTTTGTGAATCAATTACTTCAGGAAATCTTGAACACAAACCCTATCTCTGCAAAAATAGTTTTTGGGGGGAGTGTCACTACAGTGAGGCGGAGAGGTAAGCACCAAGCAGGCTCTCACTTCTGGTGTCAAGCACCCGTCCCGGCTGTGGGTGACCCACTCCGGGTCAGTGGCAGGTGGGGAGTCTGGTACACCTGTCAAACGCAGGTGTCCTAAGGCAAAATCAGGGAGGACAGAAACCTCCCGTGGAGCAGAAGGGCAAAAGCTCGCTTGATCTTGATTTTCAGTGTGAATACAGACAGTGAAAGCGGAACCTCACAATCATTCTGACTTTGTGGGTTTTAAGCAGAAGGTGTCAGAAAAGGTACCACAAGGATAACTGACTTTTGATGGCCAAGCGGTCACTTTTTGATCCTTGAATGTCGACCCTTCCTATCATCATGAAGCAGAATTCACCAAGTGTTGGATTAAAAGGAACGTGAAAGATCCCCCGCACCGCCTTGCAATTCGTCATGCCAGTGCGTCCCGCTTTGTCCCGCTTGGAGCCACACTATGTAAAATAATCATTTCATAGCTGATGACGCATTTGCTCTCAGAATGTGGCTGATGAAACCATTCTGTCATCGAGTCGAGGGATGGCGCTAAGCCCCGTGATGCACACACTCATAATCCCACAGATGGTATCTTCACACCACTGGTTCCTCAGCCAAGCACATACACCAAACTGTGAAGAAATTCACATTTTGCAACTAACGTTTTATGACACCTGCATTCACATTTCAGGAGACATATTTTCATTATTCACGTTTTGTAATTCACAATTTGCAAGTGATTCATGTTTTGGGGGTTAACAGGCTGCTAGGGCGCTTCCCCCTCAAAATATTGAGGACAGGAAATTTGCTACAGTATAAAAAATAAGTAAGGTTAAAATTATTGCTACACCAACAACCACCATGGCTTTTGTGTTCCAGTTTCAACTTCCAGCTACTTTTGTCTTATTTCGCTTGAGTGCATTTGCTATCATCACAAGACATCACATAATTTGAAGTGAAGATCAGCATAAAGCCCTATTTGGAATCTTTAAACTTGCCTCCAAGCTTTGAATCAAAGAAAGCACAATGTTATAATGTTGTTGTTGTTGTAATGCACTGATGTATGGCCATGCACCAGGGGCACTGAAAAGAGGAGAATAAGGAGAAGGATTCTAGGGGCCCATTACTGACAGGGGCCCAGAGAGGCCCCTAATACTAGGGAGGGGTGTTAGTTCAAAAAAATTGGAAATCTATAAATGTTTGCATGGAATATGGAAATATACACAGAATAAACCATAGAAGGATAAATTTTGGGTCATTTGGTTCCAAAAACCCATATGGACGGAGCCAGTGAAGATATAGGGTTCAAAAATTGCCAAAAAATATTGACAAAAATGTCATATCTTGAGAACCACTGCACCTAGAGACTTGGAATTTGGCTCCAAATGTTGCTTGACCCCAAGTTTATATTCAACTGCTATAGTAAGAATAAGCCTATCTGGTGTTTTTTAATAGTAATTGACAAAAAAAAAAAAAAAAAAAACTAATTTTAGTACATATTATGATCAATTGTAACAAACAAAATCTATGTAGTTTTTATTTCAGGAACATCAGTTGAGTATAATCATTACATGTAAAGAATGACATGGCCACAATGAACTAATTATAAGCAACAGAGCGGTTTTCTACATCAACAGCACATATACGACACACGCGTTACTTGAAATTTTCAAACGCTCTGTCCATATGGGTTTTTGGAACCAAATGACCCAAAGTTTATCCTGGTATAGTTTATTCTGTGTATATTTCCATATTCCATGCAAACATTTATAGATTTCCAAATTTTTTGAAATAACACCCCTCCCTACTAATACAATTATAATACTGACAAAATATGGGGGCGGGGGGTGGGGTGGCCCACTAAGATTTCTTTTCATGGGGCTCAAAATCCCTGATGGTGCCCCGGCCGTGCACCCTTAAACTTCAGTGAGGTTTTGTGAGAGACTGGCAGTTGCCTTTAAAACAACAAATACCATTTGTATTCTGAATTTGAGACAGCTGAAGTCAACATGGCCTTCAAAACATTCCTCTGTATCATATTCAGGTGTGTAACCATTGAAATATAAGAGCAATCAGAGATTTATGACATCCGCCAATCAGGATCCAGATCACCTCCAAAATTCAGTGGAGTCTTCATGCCCTAATATCTATATGTGGTGCAAATTTAATCAAAATCCATGCAGTCATTTTGACGCAATCCTGCGAACAGACAGACAAACAGACAGACAAATAAACGTAGATGATTTTATTACGTCCTTGCTGGACGCAACAAGAACGTGTTGTGTCTGATCAAAGCTGCCTGTTTTATTTATTCATGTTATTTTTGTGTATGACTATTTAATTTCAGTCTAAGATTCAGACCTGCATTTTTAAGAGGTTTCTGTCACTCCAGCTCTAAGTCGTCAAAGCATAACTTGTATGATTTCTGACACCTGACGAAGAAAATAAATGTCATCCATTAACACGACGAGCATCGGGGCTGCCAAGAATGTTGACAAGATTAAAGTCTTCAATAATTCATCCTGCATAAATACACTCAGGGATCTGAATGTTACAGGAGCTTAAACGCAAGCGTGTGTGTGTGTGTGTGTGTGTGTGTTTGTGTGTGTGTTTGTAAAAATAGCTGCCACCTTTAAAGGACACGTCCTCACTATCATTAGGAAAACAACATCACAAGACTCAGAAGAACACATAATCTGCAATAAGGAAAACTTTATTTGAACTGTTGTTCTGAATTCGACTACATTCAGTCCATGAATTTCAACTGTATCATGTCAAATGTACTGAAATCACATAACAATGATTTAATGCAATTTCCTCCTAAACTATCCTACTGCTAGGATGCTTAATTTAATTATCCATCCATTTTCTATACCTGCATACCCCCAAGTGAGGGTTACGTGGGGCTGAAGCCTATCCCAGCAGTAATAGGGCGAGAGGCGGGACACAGTGGTGGCGCCAAGGGGGGGCTTGGGGGGGGGGGTTAAGCCCCCTCCAATAATGAGCCAAGCCCCCCCTCAGCCCCCCGAATATTTCTGCCAATAATGTGAATAGCGACTGACATACTGTATTTGTGGATCTCAACTGCTGTTTTGCGCTGAGAATGTCTCAATATTGCGTAACTGAGCAGAGTGATAAATGTGTGTGTTCGGTGATCCACCAATGCTGAATCACCCTTCACAAACAGAATTTTCAGTTTTGCAAATAAATATTTATTTGTAAAAACCCACACACAAGTTACAAATCAGAAATTTGTGCTTGTGGATCACAAAGCATGTGTACAAATCAAAGGATATTTGTAAATCACCTTCTGTGCATTTGTAAGTATTAATGAGACAAATTTAACTCCATCCTCCAAAAATTTAGGTTTCCTAAATATTTCTTACGGCCACTCTTAAAACTTCACTTATCTTTGTAATTTTGTTACTGGTAATTTTTTAGAATTGATTTAGATGAGATTTGCTTATTATCTCACAGGAATATATCACAATTATCTGGGAACTACTTTTTGCACAGGAATTCATCAGACACGTCGGCCGCCGCTGCG
Organism: Thalassophryne amazonica; assembly: GCF_902500255.1. Classification (NCBI taxonomy): domain Eukaryota; kingdom Metazoa; phylum Chordata; class Actinopteri; order Batrachoidiformes; family Batrachoididae; genus Thalassophryne; species Thalassophryne amazonica. Next base: position 118,920,890 of record NC_047105.1, read on the forward strand.
CACTAACACAGAATATACAAAAGCTGTATATTGTTGTTCAGCCAAAACCTCTGTGTTAAATTGGCAATAAATCTTTGATATAGATGATTTGTGTGAGGTTGATTCCATGCATTGTCTTGAGAACCCTTTCAATGAATTCAGTTTATATACCTATGTGCAGGTTTACTGAACATGCAATCATTCAAGTGATGTGTGTGTGCATTGATACAACATTTTAGAGAAGCTAGGGTGACTAAAACATATACCTTGGTATTTATAAAGCAATTTACTATATATTGTTCATTTTGATGACAATTTGTGGAGTCCCTCCAACTTTTACCCCAGCCCCCCCTCAGCCCCCCCAACAAACATTTCCTGGTGCCGCCACTGGTGGGACAGGACGCCAGCCTGTCACAGGACCACATATAGAGAGACAAACACTTTCACACCCACACCTACGGACAATTTAAAATTTCCGATTTACCTAACCTGCTGGTCTTTGGATGTGGGAGGGACGGAACCCACACAAACACAGGGTGAACATGCAAACTCCACACAGAAAGGCCGCATGTGGGAATCAAACCCATGACCTTCTTGCTGTGAGACAGCAGTGCTAACCACCAAGCCACCGTGCTGCCCAATTTAATTATTGTTATTATTATTATTATTATTATTATTATTGTTATGATTATTCTCTCTCTCTCTCTCTCTCTCTCTCTCTCTCTCTCTCTCTCTCTCTCTCTCTCTCTCTCTCTATATATATATATATATATATATAGATGTATATACATATATATACATCTATATATATGTATATTCTAATTACACTTTTTTTATTTTATATCATTTCATTTAGATTTGTCTGCATATTTGTATATATTAAGTAAATTAAAAAGGATACAATTGGAGTCTGAATCCATATGAAATGACGAGCGGCCAAGTTTACGAGTGACATTGAAGGCGCCGTGTGACTTACGTCATCGTCATGCGACAAACGTAGGTGAAAGGTGTCGGTTTGTAGCAGTCTGAGGTTGTGTTGTGGTTTTATTGCAGGAAAAAAGTCAAATATGAGTAGAATTGGCCTTGTGTCCAAATGTGTTCACAACGCACAGCGGCTCTTCGCTTGTGTTGTGAGTCATTCTGAGAAACGGGTCCTGCAGCGGCGGAGCTTTAAGACCCATTCACGGAACCTCGCTTATTCCAAAGACCTGTTCGTCGGTCAAGTCAACAAGGTAACGTTTTAGGCCAAAATGTGAGCAGGATTATCAAAGTGTGCAATACTTCTGTTTTGTCATTGTTTCAACAAAGTTTAGGTCATACTTTGTCTGATTTCGGCAGTCCGGTACAAAATAAATAAATAAAACTTCAGGTTTCCTGAAACGTATTAAAGTCACGAAGACCTGAATATTCATTATGAAACATGTGAGATCTTCTGACTTTTAATAAGTCAGTCTATTCATTGACGTTTCTTTGAGGTTCCAAACTAATTTATATAAATAATTCGGTTTGCATTACATTTTACGAATTTATTATTTCACGATTCTTTGTGTAAATATAATGCTGTTTGTTGAAATCTTAATTTGACTGGGTCAGATCAAACTTCAGCATTATTGTAAGCTGTGTATTATACTGAAGCGTCACTTCGTAACGTGAAATTTTTCACATTTGAGCGACACATCACATGATGACGTTAAACTTACAATGCGTATCATAACTAGGCCATGGATATTGTTACGGTAACTGTAGCTATGTGTTGGTAGGTTATTATTAGTGATTACTGCACTTAGGTTAGATTATATTAGACAGAACTTGAGACCGAGGTTCCAGCAGCATTGTATAGCAGCACACAGGATAAGAAGCACACAGAGCATCAAAAGTGAAAGTTTAAAAAAAACAACAATTTGCAATTACAAATACACAAATATAAAAACCAGACAGAAACCAGGACCTTCAGCGTGCACTGGGGCGGTTTGCAGCCAAGTGTGAAGCGTCCGGGATGAAAATGAGCACCTCCAAATCCGAGGCCATGGTTCGCGATTGGAAAAAGGTGCTTTGCCCTCTTCAGGTCGGTGGAGTGTCCTTGCTTCAAGTGGAGGAGTTTAAGTATCTCGGGGTCTTGTTCACGAGTGAGGGACGGATGGAGCGTGAGATCGATAGACGGATCGGTGCAGCATCTGCAGTGATGCGGTCGCTGTATCGGACCGTCGTGGTGAAGAGAGAGCTGAGTAGGGGGGGCAAAGCTCTCGATTTACCGATCGATCTACGTTCCGATCCTCACCTATGGTCATGAGATTTGGCTCATGACCGAAAGAACGAGATCGCGAGTACAAGCGGCTGAGATGAGTTTCCTCCGCAGGGTGGCTGGGCGCTCCCTTAGAGATAGGGTGAGGAGCTCGGTCACTCGGGAGGAGCTCGGAGTCAAGCCGCTGCTCCTCCACGTCGAAAGGAGTCAGTTGAGGTGGCTCGGGCATCTTTTCCGGATGCCCCCTGGACGCCTCGCTGGAGAGGTGTTCCGGGCACGTCCCACTGGGAGGAGGCCCCGGGGAAGACCCAGGACACGCTGGAGGGACTACATCTCTCGGCTGGCTTGGGAATGCCTTGGGGTTCCCCTGGAGGAGCTGGAGGAGGTGTGTGTGGATCGGGAGGTCTGGGCGGCTTTGCTTGAGCTGCTGCCCCCGCGACCCGACTCCGGATAAAGCGGAAGAAAATGGATGGATGGATGGAAAAACCAGACATACTGCTCGCTGGTTTAATGGTTTACTGGCTACGACTGTTCCTCTCCTTCCCATCCTTTGTCTTCCTGTTCCTCCTCCTCCCCCTGAGGGAGGAGTAACAGAGTAAGAGAGCCAGTTCTTATGGCTCAGCTCGCTTAAAAAGAGCTGGCTCTTTCGGCTCCCTGGTGGCTCCTCAGATTTTTTTTTTTTTTTTTTTTTTGCTTAAATTAATTTATTACCAAAAAAAATCTAAAATTATGTGTAAAATGAATTACTAATGTAATATAATTTTTTTAAATTGTTTATATGGCTTATTATACTCAAAGTGGAACAGAGTGCTACAAAAAACACATTTTAAAGTACAAAAACAAATACTCATCCCAGTTTGACACAAAGATCCAAACTCTGATTGTATTAGATTTCTAAACTGGTGCCCAAGTGGTTAGTGAGCTTGGTTTCACTGCAGAAGGTTCCCGGTGCAAACCTCACCCTCTGCCACATTTCTGCATGTAATGTGGAGTTGCATCAGGAAGGGCATCCAGTGCCAAAATTGTGCCAAATCAACATGCAGGTCCACCTTGGATCTGTTGTGGTGACCCCGAGTGAAAACAAGAGAGCAGCCAAAGGGACTCAATTACATTGAAACATAGCAGTGTTAGCTAGTCTTTAGTGAAGATTGGCATTAAGAAAAACCAAGTGTCCTGTTTTGGAGAAGATTCTCTCTGAGGGGACTGATGTTGCTACATCACACAATCTCTGTGCCATTAGGCGTGTAAGACTGAAGCCTTGGTCTCCCACGAGCTCAGTGGATCTGCACTTCTCTGAAAAAGTCTCCTCAAGATAAATTTTACTGCGGTCACTCATTTTCTCACCTTTCTTGAGTGTTGTCTTTGCAGCTGTTCTTTCTTTCTCCCATTTCATTTTCTTTTCATTTCAGTGGAGCTTTATTGACATGGGAAACATATGTTTACTGTTGTGGAACAGCCTATAATGATTCATCTGTTTACAGATAAGCTAAAACATGCTTATTTCTTGATTAGTCTAGACTGTTCTGTGGCCTTCTGGAGCTTTCCTGCATGCTGTGTAATGTTGCACTTAGTACTGTGCTTTTCCACAAAGTTATAGAATATTCCATGGTATTCTAAGTAAACAACGTCAGCAGTATATAAGGCAGGCAGGAAGGCCTCTGACAAATGTTTTTCCCAGCACTTGTAATTTGAAACATTCTTGTAAATAGCTAAGGATTTGTTAATAAAGCATTTGTTGTTGAAGACCATCTTTCTCTGTGGAATACAGCATTTACATTGTTGAAGCAAGTGTTACATAGAGCAGCAAATGGAAACAAAAATAAAAATTAAGATGTACATACAGTTAATATTCTACAGTAAATAAATGTGTAAATAAGAGTTATGGGATTGATTGATTGCTTTCGGTATAAAAATATGCTGCCCTATAAAACGCGTTATATTATACATACATAAGGTGACATAGCAGTTTAATCTCCTGTTTTGGGTTTACGGTGGTTTATGTCCGTCGCTCCTTTTCTTGTCTCAGCGGCTCACAAACCTTGCTGCTGTGTTTGCACATTGTTGTACTTCACCTAACAGATACGGAAGTTTGTCGATGTTGGTCATGCTCTCAAAGTATTTCTGGGTGATGGGATCTGTAGGAAGTACGCATCTCTGATGTCTTGGTACAGCGGTAGATGGTTAGGAAGTGCGGCTCAGTCACCACCTCGTGTTGTGAGCAGTGGTTGCACAGTCTGTCTTCTCTGGGGAGCCAGGTCTGTCTGTGGTGGCCTTTCTCCACCGCGATGCTGTGATCACTGAGTCTATATGGTCAAGGATTTCCTGACCTTTGGGTTGGTCACAGTGCTCAGGTTTTCTGCCAAGGAGTACTGTTTGTTTAGGGCAAAATAGCATTCCAATTTATTCTGGTTTTTGGTTGTTTTTTTCCCCCCAATGTGTCACATAGTTTTCTTTTTGTTTTCTTATAATTTGGTTTAGCCTAATAAGGTTTGTGTTCAGTGGCTCTGCTTGTGTTTGTGTAGAGAGTCCCAGAACCAGTTGGCTGAGGGGCATCTCTCCAGTCTCTCTGTGGCTCAAGGCTTTGTTATGGAGCGTACTGGGGTTGCTATTTTTAAGGTGGTCATAAAATTTAATTGCTCTCTTTTGAACTTTAATAATGAGTGGGTATCATCCTAATTCTGCTGTGCATGTGCTGTTTGGTGTTTTACGTTGGATGCGGAGGATGGATTTGCAGAATTCTGCATGCAGAATCTCAGTTTGGTGTTTGTCCCATTTTGCAAATTCTCAGTTGGTGAGCAGGCCCCAGACCTCACAACCGTAGAGAGAAATGGGTTCTATGATAGAGTCCAATATTTTGAGCCAGATTTGAATTGAGATGTCTACTTTGATGTTCTTTTTGATGGCATAAAAAGCCCTTCTTGCCTTGTCTCTCAGGTCATTTATAGCTTTGCTGAAATTGCCCGTGGTGCTAATGTTTATTCTGAGGTAGTACAGAAATTAAGTTATGTGTAATACAATGGAATGGCATAGGGGAAAAGTACTGAACACGCTTACTGAAATTTAATACTTCGTAGAAAAGCTTTTGTTAATAACAGCTTCAAGATGCCTCCTGTATGGAGATACTAGTTACATGTATTGCTCAGGCCCATTCTTTCACACAAATAGTCTTCAAATCTTGGAGATTCCGTGGACCTCTTCTATGAACACTGATCTTTAGTTCTTTTCATACATTTTTTGTTGGATTCAAGTCAGGTGATTGGCTGAGCCTTTCATGCAGCTTTATTTTCATTCTCTGAAACCTGTTGAGCACTTCCTTGCCTGTGTGTTTGGGATCACTGACTTGCTGAAATGTCTAACCCCATTTCATCGTCATCATCCTGGTAGATGGTAGCGGATTTTATCAAGAATGTCTTGGTACATTTTTCCGTTCATCCTTCCTTCAATTGTATAAAGTTTGCCAGTGTCGTCTGCCAAGAAACAGCGCCACACCATGATGTTCCCACCTCCAAACTTTGCTGTTGGTGTGGTGTTTTTGGGGTGCTGTGCATTGCCATTACACCTCCAAACATGGTGTGTATTATGGCATCCAAATAGTTCAGTTTTGGTCTCATCTGACCAGACTTTGTTCTCCCAGTATTTCATAGGCTTGTCTAAATGTTGTGCAGAAAACAAATTTAAACATGCGTTTTCTTCAGCAATGGAGTCTTGCATGGTGAGCATACACACCGACTATGGTGGTTGAGTGTATTACTTATGGCCTAGTTCAAAAATAATGAAGCCTAACTGCTGATTTGCGTTGCATTTGTCATGAATAAGCCATTATTTTATTTAGCACCATCCAGATTTATCTGTGAGTTGCCTATCGTTTCTTTGACAGGTACTGAAAATTTCATGGAAAAATTCTGCACAGTTCCAGAGATATGCATGAAATTTACCCCAAAAATAGCACTTTTTTCATCTATTTTGTTTGACATTGATATTTAGCATTATCATTTAAAGTTGAATGTTAAAGAAATAACCTTGTATTTTGTCAGTTTGTTTGTTTGTCCATAAAGTTGATCTAATACATTTTTGTAAAGGTAGAAATGTCATTTCCTAGAAAAAACATCATGTTTCTAAAGCAAGGTAAAACTGTCACGAGTGTAACGCTGAGAATAAGTCCTTGATTTATTTGTGTCAAAACCTTAGCTATACAACCCCTGGCAAAAATTAAGGAATCACCGGCCTCGGAGGATGTTCATTCAGTTGTTTAATTTTGTAGAAAAAAAGCAGATCACAGACATGACACAAAACTAAAGTAATTTCAAATGGCAACTTTCTGGCTTTAAGAAACACTATAAGAAATCAAGAAAAACAAAATTGTGGCAGTCAGTAACGGTTACTTTTTTACACAAGCAGAGGGAAAAAAATATGGACTCACTCAATTCTGAGGAATAAATTATGGAATCACCCTGTAAATTTTCATCCCCAAAACTAACACCTGCATCAAATCAGATCTGCTCATTAGTCTGCATCTAAAAAGGAGTGATCACACCTTGGAGAGCTGTTGCACCAAGTGGACTGACATGAATCATGGCTCCAACACGAGAGATGTCAATTGAAACAAAGGAGAGGATTATCAAACTCTTAAGAGGGTAAATCATCACGCAACGTTGCAAAAGATGTTGGTTGTTCACAGTCAGCTGTGTCTAAACTCTGGACCAAATACAAACAACATGGGAAGGTTGTTAAAGGCAAACATACTGGTAGACCAAGGAAGACATCAAAGCGTCAAGACAGAAAACCTAAAAATGCACAACAAAACAAATGAGGAACGAATGGGAGGAAGCTGGAGTCAACGTCTGTGACTGACCTGTAAGAAACCGCCTAAAGGAAATGGACTTTACATACAGAAAAGCTAAACAAAAGGCATCATTAACACCTAAACAGAAAAAAAAACAAGGTTACAATGGGCTAAGGAAAAGCAATCGTGGACTGTGGATGACTGGATGAAAGTCATATTCAGTGATGAATCTCGAATCTGCATTGGGCAAGGTGATGATGCTGGAACTTTTTTTTGGTGCCGTTCCAATGAGATTTATAAAGATGACTGCCTGAAGAGAACATGTAAATTTCCACAGTCATTGATGATATGGGGCTGCATGTCAGGTAAAGGCACTGGGGAGATGGCTGTCATTACATCATCAATAAATGCACAAGTTTACGTTGATATTTTGGACACTTTTCTTATCCCAAAAATTGAAAGGATGTTTGGGGATGATGAAATCATTTTTCAAGATGATAATGCATCTTGCCATAGAGCAAAAACTGTCACAACATTCCTTGCAAAAAGACACATAGGGTCAATGTCATGGCCTGCAAATAGTCCGGATCTTAATCCAATTGAAAATCTTTGGTGGAAGTTGAAGAAAATGGTCCATGACAAGGCTCCATCCTGCAAAGCTGATCTGGCAACAGCAATCAGAGAAAGTTGGAGCCAGATTGATGAAGAGTACTGTTTGTCACTCATTAAGTCCATGCCTCAGAGACTGCAAGCTGTTATAAAAGCCAGAGGTGGTGCAACAAAATACTAGTGATGTGTTAGAGCGTTCTTTTGTTTTTCATGATTCCATAATTTCTCCCCCAGAATTGAGTGATTCCATATTTTTTTCCCTCTGCTTGGTCTAAAAAAGTAACCGTTACTGACTGCCACAATTTTTTTCCCTGATTTCTTATAGTGTTTGTTAAAGCCAGAAAGTTTGAAATGACTTTAGTTTTGTGTCATGTCTGTGATCTACTTTTTTTCTACAAAATTAAACAACTGAATGAACATCCTCCGAGGCCTGTGATTCCATAATTTTTGCCAGGGGTTGTATCTTCTACTCTGCTTCAATAGAATAATTATATTACTTGTTCAATAATACCAGGAACTAATGGACAGAATTTCTTTGTTTCAGGCATCTGCAGACTAAACAAGATACCTCCAACTGTTGTCGCAAGCGTTACGCTCTAGCACATTATAATATGTATGCACTGATCATTTCTAGCAATGACTGAACCAAGACCAATAGAAATATTGAGACTCTGATATAACCATACCTAAAATGATAACATTTCACAAAAAGACCACTTTTAAATTTTGATGGTTATGTCACACTTTGGGTTCATTATTTTTGAACTAGGCCTTATTGTTTTCTTTGAAGCAGTTGTACCTGCTAATTCCAGGTCTTTATAAAGCGTTCTACAAGTGGTCCTTGGCACTTGGACAAGTCTTCTGCTAATTCTTTTTACTCCTCTGTCAGAAATCTTGTGAGGAGTACCTGGTCATGCCTGGTTTATGGTGAAATTATGCTCTTTCCACTTCCAGATTATGGCCCCAACAGTGCTCACTGGCACATTCAGAAGTTTTGAAATCCTTCTGTAGCCATTGCCATCAGTATGTTCTGTAACAATAAAGTTGCAACAATTTTGAGAGAGCTCTTTGCTTTTACTCATCATGAGATGTTTCTTGTGTGATACCTTGGTAATGAGACACCTGTTTATAGGCGCCAGCTGATATTAATTTGCACTGACAAGGGGCAGGATTGCTTTCTAATTACTGATAGATTTCAGCTGGTGTCTTGGCTTTCCATGCCTTTTTGCACATTCCTTTTTTCAGGTGTTCAATACTTTTTCCCTGCATCATTTGACATTATTACACAATTTATGGACATCTGTGGTTTGGTTTCTTTGTATATGTGGGTTATTTGGGTGGTTCCTGACTTCTGGTGAAAATGTCATTTCAATAGCACCTTTTAGAAATATATTTACTGAGAAAAATGGTGATGTGTTCAATATTTATTCTTCCTGCTGTGTCAGATTAAAATGTGAAAATATGATTTCAACTGAAAACGCTGTTTTTGTAACCTGATAACACCTCTGGAGTGATTTACAAGATATCTCATGGAAGTCAGTGTACATGCGCATTACACATGGTCAAAGGTAACTTCCAGTCTTTTCAAAAGCTCATGCACTGTACACATGCCCTCCTGCAGACGGCATTAAAAGGTATGCTCTTACGGCTGAGGGTATTTCAGCATTGCATTGTATTATTTTAGCTTATGAAAAGCCACTTCTAACAGGACTTTCACCTTGAAAATTTTTGCCAAAGTAAAAATTTGTGGAATTGGAAACTAGTATTGGTTGAGGTTTGCGCTGCATGAGCGTGGCGCTCTAGTTTTTTTTTTTTTTTTTTTTTTGTTATTGGCTTTTTCATTTGGGATTTTTGAGCATTGTTGTAGAGTAGTTTTGTTATTGGCATTTCTACTTTTATTTTTACAGTTTATTTAGTGCTTTGATTTCTGGGAAAGTTTACATTAATAATAATGATGCTAATAAGAAGAATTATTATTATTATTATTAACAAATTGTACATTTTCGGTACCTAAATAGCACTGGAGTATAAATTGCAGGATCTCCCAAACTACACAAAAAATAAACATGACTTATACTGTGTGTGTGTGAGATTTTTTTTTTTTCTTTAAGAAGGCTCATTTGAAGGTTTTTATTTTATTCATCTAAATGTATAAATAATCTGTTTTCCCTCCAGGATGAGGTTTTTCCATATCCAGAAATTACAAATGAAGAATTGGAGGAGATCACTCAGCTTGTCAAACCGGTAGAGAAATTCTTCAGTGAGGAAGGTGAGAGGGTAGACAGGATGAACAAAGTTTTGTTTTGTGTTTTTCTCTGAAAAAGCTTATTATCAGGAAGAGAATGTTCAAATTTTGTTCTGGCCTTTGTCGTTGTAGTTGACTCGCAAAAGATTGATCATGAAGCCAGAATCCCCACAGAGACCCTGGATGGCCTGAAAGAGCTTGGGCTCTTTGGAATCCAGATTCCTGAGGAGTATGGTATGATTTTTATTTTTTTTTTCGTTCGATATGATGAGGTGACCCAAACTGAAAATGAGGGAGAAGCTGAAGGGTCTTACTTATATTTTGGTTAGACAAATGAAATCACAAAAATGCTGCCAGTGTCTGAACATTTGCAGTTCTGGACAAATTCCAGTGTATTTTTTTTTTCCCAGGTGGCCTTGGACTTTCCAACACCATGTATGCTCGACTGTCAGAGTGTATTGCAATGGACGCCTCTATTACGGTGACTCTAGCAGCACATCAAGCCATTGGTCTGAAGGTAAAATCACATTATTATGTCAGAGTACCTTGAAACATAAATGGGTAGTTGTTACCTCTATGTGATTTATAAACAACTGTTTGGTGTTTTAGGGCATACTGATTGCAGGAAATGAAGCCCAGAAGCAGAAGTATTTGCCCAAACTGGCCTCCGGAGAACACATTGCTGCTTTCTGTCTCACAGAACCTGGAAGGTAAAATCCTGCTTTGGAGTCTGTGTTGTCGTTTGAAACCTCAAGCAAGTTCATCTTATTTACTTATATTGTCTGTCTCCTCATGTGCATGTTCATATATTATTTATTTTCTATAGAGTTTCACGTCATCTCCCGCTGTCAGGCGGTTTGGCAACTTTCAGTAGGAATCACATGTTGACCTTGGTTTATTAAAGGTTTTAATAACACCACAGCTCCTGCAGAAAAAATGTGCATGCTGATATCATGTGAGATATCAAAGTGAAACTGGTAGTAGAATAATCCTGAACTTAATGACTGTCACTACACCAAACAATGTTTTCCTGCAGTTTTAGGTATTTGCAGAACTGCCATTGACATAATACATGTGCACAGTAATGGAAATGCACATGGAAATGCACATGGAGATGCATTTAAAAAAACATGTTGTGCACCTGTGGACATTCACTGCCAAATGAGTGTCGTCTAAAGTCCCGGTCACACGGCACTAACGAAGGACCCCAAAGCCAAAAGGAATCAAGAAATCTGGACTTGAATTGACTTTCAGAGGTGTCATTTAACCATCGTCCAGCTTCGTTCCTGTAGCTGGCGCTTCGTCACAATTTTCAAACTGTTGAAAAATGTGAACGAATCCCAACAACAACTTCAGTTCATCTGTATTTCATTTTGCTTTGTCTTGACGGTTCCTCATCATTTCCATAGTTCCCGTAACGTCAGCGTTCCGTTTGACTGTTCGTCCAACCTCCCAAGTCCGACGTCTTTCGCGAATGTTGACGATATCTGAACATATCAATAACTAAATCTCCGATGAACTGCACTTAACATCCTTGTATCTCTGATGACTTGTCCATGTGTGGGACGAAAAGCAACGTTGTCATACAGAAACAGTAGTGGCAAGCAGTGTTGCCACAGTTACTTTGAAAAAGTAATCCAATTAATGATTAATGATTACTCCTTGAAAAAGTAACTTAGTTACTTCACTGATTACTCAGTTGGAAAAGTAACTAAGTTAGATTACTAGTTACTTTTTTAGTTACTTTCCCCAGCTGCCGACAACAACCCTCTGCCACCTCAACATGACAATGATACCTGTTTTGCCAAAACTCACTTTATAGTCACCCTTTCTTGACTTCAATGAAAATAAATACTTGTTTTATAAAAAGTAAAATAAAGACCTCTTTCTTGACCTCATATTTAACTGTTGACAGCACTGTAACAGTAAAACTTGCAATTTCTAACCTACATGTGTTTATAAATGTATTATTATTGTACTATTAAATTCTTTCTAACATTTAAATTCTCTCTAAACATTTTACTTGTTGAAATTATTATTATTTTAAGTTGTATTAGTAGTTGTAAAAAAACGGCTTCAGAACTGGACCTTTAATCTAGGGGTGTTATGGGGGGCACATCCTTGCTCCACACCCCCATTCCATCTGGATTCGCCCTTGCTTTGGTGTTTGAGCACAAAGAATGGATAACATTTATTTACGCAGAAAACATGACCAGATTTACAGGTAAGAAAGTTTTATTGCATTTTCACATCATGTGGTCCTCAGAAAGAGAGTTTATGTTATGTGTCGGACGCAGCTCGGAGAACCGACCAGCGTTTGAAGGACCCAGTATGAAATAAGCAGAGCACGGTTCAAAGGCTAACTGAATTTAATACATAACAGTGATAATATAATAACAAAAGGTGCGGCCTGGCGTGGTGCGCTCCCAGCAGCGCTAACGGTCCGGAGCCAGAAGCTGTTTCGGACCCAAGGACCCCGCCGACACCCCCCAGGTGGCCGCAACAACCAAGTCTGTGAAAGAAGGAACCATTAAGTGAGTCCACACTCTACACACAGAACACTTAAAGGTGTACAAACAGCAAACACTTCCTGGCTTGATTACTGATCAGCTTCCCAACCTGCAGGCATGGAACAATTAGTTCACAAAACTCCACTGCGGTGAAAGCTGATACATGACTAACAAACAGCTCAATACAATAAGGTGTGAGGGACACCACATTTACTGACTGTATAAATGTTAGTCACAAAATCTAACGTACCTCAGGAAGTGTGCTGACGAGCGTGAAACCTCACCCCCTCCTCTTTCACAGACTGTGCATCAAACCTGGACGTTCTCAGCATCCGCTGTTGATGAGATGGCTCCCGAGACGACGATCTCACCCGTCTGGTCACAAGGTCGAGTCTTTGGCAAATACACACTGTGCACTCCAGTCTTAAATGCCAACATGTTCCAATCCATCCAGATGCACCACAGCTGTGAGTCCTGACGAGTCGCAGGTGATCAGGGTGAGGTCCTGACAGCCTCAGCAACACAGCCACTCAGTCCCAAACGCACGCCACCTGGGAGGAAAACCAAAAGACAGAAACAAACCGGCAGCCAGGGCCCCCCCAGCCATATAACAGTTTAGGTGCATTTGAGTGGAAAATAGTGTTAGTTGTTGACGCGTCGCGGAGGATCAGCTGTTTTTAGCAGCAGATACGGAGCAGCTCAGCTCAGAATTCTAAATAAAGGAGAAAAAAGCATCAAAATGTCTTTGTAAAGCTCAGTGCAGGTGTTCTGTTGTCACTATGCTTTAAGAGGTGAGAACAAGTTGTAGCTGCTGCAAAAAAACGCAGATGAAAAGCTCACAGCTCGCTTAAAGTGGGCAGTTCAGTCGAACCCCGACCCCCTGCCCACGGACCAAGTTTAATGCTGCTATCGACCCACAATGCAAAAATAATAGTAGCGCACAGTGACTTGGAGAAGTAACTTTAATCTGATTACTGATTTGGAAAGATTAATGCGTTAGATTACTCGTTACTAAAAAAAAAAGTGGTCAGATTAGTGTAACGCATTACTAAGTAACGTGTTACTAAGTAACGCGTTACCGGCATCACTGGTGGCAAGAACATTTTATCAACTACGAGTACTTTAACTATTTACGCACATTCCAACTGTTTGTGGCTGACCTGCTTCTGCACTTTGTTGTTGTGAAAACAAACAACATCTCTCACATGTTGTCAGGTCTCGGTCTCATACCCACTGTCGGTCACATCAACGTGAATGTTTTGTTTTGATTTTATTTAAAGCATTGAGGTTGACGTTCGTTTTGTTTTTCTTTCGTTAGTTTCGGTTTTGTTTCGTTCTTTTTTGTGTTGATTCGCAGACTTTTCTGTCATAGGAAAGGTGCAGGATCATTCGTCCACCCTTTCTCAACGATTTGTGACTTTTATTCCTTCGTTCAGCTATCGCTGTGTGCCGTGTGGCCGGGCCCTAAGGTGATGGCTATGTTGTTGTCAGTACAGTCAGGAGGTGGGCAAGGAGATAGAATGGCAAAAATCCATCCATGAGTCTGCATGACCAGGCTCATAATATCTACAGATGCACAGCAGCAAGTGCAAGTGTGATGACATAGTCCTCACAGATCTTGGAACACGGCAACTCTGTTGTCTCTGACCAGTATGCAGACACTTTAAAAAAGCTGTAGGAAAGCATGAAACAGGTGTGTCCTGGAAAAGAAGCAATTCTTCATGACAGTGTTCATCCACACATGGCTCAAATCTTAGCACACCTGCTGTATAGTCTGGACCTTGCTCCCTCCCTTCTGAGATTTCTTTATTGATGGGATGCAGAAACTTGTCCATCATTGGCGTAAGTGTGTGGGAAGGGGAGGTGACTGTGAAAGAAATGAGTTTGGACATGTCCAGCTCTCCACAAGTTCTGTTATACTCACTTGACTGGTAAGCACTGAAAGCCGAGATAGGCATGTCCAAACTTGTCCTCTAACACTCCGAAACGGAGGTGTTCCTTTGTCTCGCTTCATCAGCGAATCGGTCGTGACGCGCGAAGCCTCCGCGCGGCTTTCCATGACAAAATCTCTTGTTAAAAGTGAAATCTGCCGGAAAATGGCTGATGTCCAGCTCTTGTAATAACCAGAGAAAGAGCACACGACGGTCTCGTATCCACAGATCCATCAGCTTAGAAATGATCCAGTGGTTTGTGCCACGACGTCGCAGCTCGGAGCGCGGCGCACCGACCGTCCTTAAAGGGGTCCTTAAAGGGGTCCTTAAAGCTGTAGTTAAAGTCCTTATTCTCTGTGAAGCCCGTAAAATTTTCACCAAAAGCCATATAACCTTTTCGAATGGTTTCCAGGTGCCAGTCTCTAACAGCTTCTGAAAAAATTCTGATGGAAAAAAAGTCCTTTTCATTCCGCCATTTCCAGACAATGAAAATCCGACGAGGGGGCAGGACCACTCCTTCCACAAGGCGTGCTCACAGGCGAATGACGTCACCGACAGGCGTGGAAAAACTCACGCATGCGCATGAGGGTTCAAGCATGTCTGAAGTAAAAACATATGAATGAAATCCATATAGTTTTTTAAAAAAATAAAAAGGACCGTTACTTTATGGACACACCACGTATTGTTTCTTTTGTATCTTAAATTCTGCAAACTGTTTCTCTCAGATATTCCCAGATAGATAGCACAGCTGCAGGTCAGCCTGTTTGCAGTTTGACATTTAGCAAGCTTCAGCAAAA
The DNA here is from genome assembly GCF_902500255.1 of Thalassophryne amazonica. Taxonomy (NCBI): domain Eukaryota; kingdom Metazoa; phylum Chordata; class Actinopteri; order Batrachoidiformes; family Batrachoididae; genus Thalassophryne; species Thalassophryne amazonica. The sequence goes on from NC_047105.1 coordinate 118,935,986, forward strand.
CCACTCACTCTGTACCTAAGATGAGAATATTTAGTTGATTGCATACCTATCTGCACATGACTAATAGCACATGTTGTAACCACACGCCTGTGGACTCATGTAGTCCCCACCCTTATCTTTGTTTTTTAATAAAAGAGCCTCGCGGAGGATGTCACAGTTGGAGAACTGCACATAGCAAGCTCTGCTGCGTCTCCCATTTGCAAAGCTCATTCAAGACATCTCAACTTTCCGAGTTCTTGTCTCAAGTGTCATTTCTTGTATGTCCAGGCGAGGTCAAACCTGACACAGAACTTTTCAGTCAATCCTCATAGTAACAGTCCACACTGAGGATTGTGTTTTTCCAGTGTGCACAATAGCACATGCTGTCCATGTAACATGTTTGCCTTCATGGATATACAATTTATAGTATACCAAAGTGCACAATAATGTGTGTGTTGAACATGCACATAGGTAAGGTTTGCACATGGCTAAAAGCAGTTGCATGGGCTTCATGCTGAGAAAGTGCATGACAGATGTAATGTTTGCTCTGATAGTACTGATGGAGAAGTATGGAGGCCAGAAGTAGGTACATTGTGTGTTTGTGGATTTAGAAAAAGCTTATGACAGGGTGCCAAAAGAAGAGCTGTGGTATAGTATGAGGAGGTCTGGAGTGGCAGAGAAGTATGTGAGGGCAGTACAGGACATGTACAAGTGACAGCGATGAGAGGCACAATAGGAATGACAAATTAATTCAAGGTGGAATTACACCAAGGATCAGCTCTGAGTTCTTTCTTGTTTGCAATGGTGATGGACAGATTGAGAGATGAGATCAGACAGGGGTCCCCATGGACTATGATGTTTGCAGATGACATTGTGATCTGTAGTGAGACTAGAGAGCAGGTTGAGGCTAGTCTGGAAATGTGGAGATACACTCTGGAGAGCAGGGGAATGAAGTCAGTAGGAGCAAGACCCAGTACATGTGTGTGAATGAGAGGGAGCCCAGTGGAATAGTGCGGTTACAAGGAGTAGAAATGGTGAAACTAGATGAGTTTAAATACTTGGGGTCAACTGTCCAAAGTAATTGAGAGTGTGGTAAAGAGGTGAAGAAGAGAGTGCAGGCAGGGTGGAGTGGATAGAGAAAGGTGACAGGAGTGATTTGTGACCGAAGAAGGGGAAAGTTTACAAGACAGTAATGAGACCAGCTATGTTGTATGGCTTAGAGATGGTGGCACTAACAAAAAGACAGGAGGCAGAGCTGGAGGTGGCAGAGCTGAAGATGTTTCCATTGTCTTTGAGGGTGACGAGAATGGACAGGATTAGGAATGAACATATCCTTTATTTAACACAATTATGAGCATTTGAGGGGAGAGCGAGGAATTGCCTGCAGCCCCACAGTCAGATGTGCGTTCAAGTTTGCGGGGGTGTGGCTTTGGACGGAGCCCTGACTGGGTGGGGGGGTGGAACCTAGAGAAGGTGCTACTTTCTAATCTTCCTAGCTCTCTTGCTAGCTTCTCTCTTGCTTCAGGACTACCAACTCCAGCTTTAAACATTAATTTACAGTTGCCTGTTTTTAATGGAACATCCACAGCTTCTGTAAAATTAAATGTATTTATCATGTCTTTCTGTGTAATAGAAATATAAATAGAATTTATGTCCTGTGCACATGTATTGAGTTCCCATGCACAGTGACACATGGCAGGTGAATAGTGGTCACCACAGTCTATGGTGAAGACCATGGACAGCTCCTTGTATGTACAGCAGCCTAAATATAAAGCATGCACAAATGATTCTCATTCCAAATCACATCCCATGTTTTGGCATATACTGTCCCCACGACGATATATGCAGACGTTCATGGCCACATTGCGGCACATGTTCAGGTTTTACAGCGCATATTGTCGCCAGGGACAACATATGCCAGGTGTGTTTCTACATACAATCTACTGCACCAGTGACAATATGTGACATTGGTACATATTGTCACTGATATGCCGCAACAGTAGTGTGTGTGTGTGTGTGTGTGTGTGTGTGTGTGTGTGTGTGTGTGTGTGTGTGTGTGTGTGTGTGTGTGTGTGAGAGAGAGAGAGACAGAAGTCACAATAAATTTGTATTTTAATAATTTGTGTATATAGATGGCTTTGTAGCCATTTTTAAGTAATTGTTTTGTTTTGAGGTTTTTTTCTGTGTTGTCATGGGGACCACCATGGAAATAAGTCTGCTTTTTCATACCATCCTTGGCAAATATATTATACATACATAAGAATATTATGTATGTATAATTAGGGCCCGAGTAGGCAACGTCCTACGAGGACCCTATTGTAATTGCGCTGTTTATTATTATTATTATTATTATTATTATTATTTATTAGGGCCCGAGTAGGCAACGTCCTACGAGGACCCTATTGTAATTGCACTGTTTATTATTATTAGGGCCCGAGTAGGCAACGTCCTATGAGGACCCTATTGTAATTGCGCTGTTTATTATTATTATTTATTATTATTATTATTATTATTGCCACTTTTGAAATCGAAATTTCGGCCTCTTCCCATGCTCAAAAACTCACCAAACTTTCCAAAGTCGTCTGGCCGGATCCGAAATTCAATATTTTGGGGGTGTCGCACATGGTCGCAGAAAAATCGCGAAATAGTGCCCCCTACAAATTTTCAAATTTTCTTCTCATTTTGGCGTGATTTCCACATGTTGTATTTCAACGAACTCCTCCTAGGGATTTTGTCACTCCTCCTAGGGATTTTGTCCAATGCACTTCAAATTTCTTCCACATCACCCACAGACGATACTGACCAAAAGTTATCGAAAGCTTTTCTGTATGTCGAAGGGTGTGGCCACTATGGCGCCGCCATTTTGACCCTTCGCCATATGAACATTATACTTAAACAGGTACTGAAGTCACATATTTAACCCCATCAACTTCCTTCCACTTCTAAAACATGCAGATCAACTTGGTGAACGTAGGCGATGATCGCCGTGAACTTACGAGTAACGGCTTCTGTGTGGTGGCGTACAGAATATCGCCCCTTCGCCATGAAATTACGTTCTTCCTTTTGACCGCTTTAATTTTGTCATATCATCATGAAAATTGATACACAGGTCAAGCATGACAACCTCCTACAATTCATAGGGGCCTCGCCCATGGGCGGGGCAAAGTGCCTCAATAGCGCCCCCTTGAAAATTTCAAAAAACCCTCCCCATAGGGGTTTTTTTGGAGTAGGGATATGAAAATAGGTATACATGTGTGACTTGCATAGACGTACAAAAAAGTCTCTTGCACCATGAGTCTACTCCAAACAGGAAGTCGGCCATTTTGAATTTTCTTCTCATTTTGAAATGATTTCCACGTTGTATTTGAACGAACTCCTCCTAGGGATTTTGTCCAATGCACTTCAAATTTCTTTGACAGCATCCAAAGATGATACTGACCAAAAGTTATCGAAAGCTTTTCTCTATGTTGAAGGGTGTGGCCGCTATGGTGCCGCCATTTTGACCCTATGCCATGGAACATCAAGTCATGATAACTCCTTCATGCTTTGCCTGATTGACTTGAAACTTCACATGTATGATGACGGTTGGCCCCCGAACACACCCAGCCCCTCTGTTTGTACACTGAGCGCCCCCTAGTGGATGAACAATCAACATGTCATAACTCCTTGATGCATTGTGTGATTTGTTTAAAATTTTAACTGTGTGATGAGTGGTTGCCCCTGCATGCACATGCCCACATGTGGTTACAAGGGCACCCACTGGCCTGGGTAGGTGGTTGCGCGGAACGAGGGCCCGTATATGACTGCTTGCAGTCCTAGTTTTGTTATTATTATTTCATATCATGTATTTTGCCAAGTCAGTCAGGAAGGCAGACAGTTTTCAAATGTCTAACCTATCAAATAATTTATCTGACAAACTGACCACTTTGGACAGTGATGAACAGCCTTGTTAGAAGAAATGGTAAATGGTCTACATTTATACAGCAATTTGTTTTCCATCTGCATCAGAAGCTCAAAGCTACAATTATGCCTCACATTCACACAGACACACTCACACACCAATGTCAGGGTGCTGACATGCAAGGCGCTCACTACACACCGGGAGCAACTAGGGGATTAAAGAGCTTGCCAAAGGGCCCTCAGAAGTTTTCCGGTCTGGCTGGGTTTTGAACTGAGGATCCTCTGGTCTACAGACCAACGCTTAACCACTAGACCATCACCTCCCCTTGTACAGCTGCGTGGCTCCCCTTACGGTGGTTAACACATGCAGAATCCTCATTTACATACTGCTGTCTCTGTCACAGTACCACCTGCTGGCATTTGTGCAGTTATTCTTTGTTAATCACCTGATAATGTTAGTCCACCACAACGCACAAACGTTTGAACATAAATGAAGATACAACAGGCCTGATTTACCAAGATCCCATCTAATGAGTGTTAAACTGTGTGGGCTGTCCAAAGAGGTACAGTTCAAAAAGATTCTTGCTGAATCTTGACATGTATCCAATTTTGAGTGGATACTTCTACACTTACACTTGGGTGGTGCAGTAGGTAGCACTCTTGTGTCACAGTAGCAGGCTGTGAGGTTCAAATCCTACCTGTGCCCCAGTCTTGTCATACTTGTGGAGCTTTATTAGATCTTCTTTGTCGATCCTGAGGAAATGAAAGCAGCCGGAAGTATCAGCCATTTTCAAACATTGTTAATAATCAACCTTCTGACCTTCGATGATTTTGTTGTGTAATGGAAATCCTGCTTTTCAAAAACTGCTATAGAAGAAAATTCCATAGCATGAACTGGATGAGGGTCTACAACTCCCCCCTACATTGGACACCAGTCCAACACAGGTTACTTCCCCAGGCAAGGTCAGTACCCATTTAGATCTGGGTGGACTGAGACAGTGCAGTTTAAGTGTCTTGTAGAATGACACAGACAGGTAGCAAGAGCGGGATTCAAACTCAGGTCTACATATTGGCAGGCCAATTCCTTATCCACTGAGTTACCCGCTCTGCATTGTTATAGAGGTCTAAATGAACTCAAATCTTAAAATTGCACAGTGTTTTTGTTGTTGATGATAATAATAACCCATTTGTGTAGGTTTTGTTTACTTACAAAGTGTTTCTAGTGATCATAAATTTGGCAGCGCAGTCTCGTTTGAGGGCGGGTGCTAAAAGGTTAAAAGCCCTCTTGATTTCTTTTTTGGCAAATTACACGGCAAACAAAGTGAATGCAAAGAAAAAGTGATGATGCGGTAGAAAGTGGACATGTGTTGCGGTCAGATTTTAAGGTTCTGCTACTAACCTATAAAATTATTCATGGACTGGCACCTCCCTACCTAGCTGACCTAATTAAACCTTACGTACCGGCCCGGGCTTTGCGTTCTAAGGGTGCAGGACTACTTTGTGTCCCTAAGGTGAATAAGAAGTCTGCGGGTCACAGAGCTTTCTCTTATCGTGCCCCTGTTCTGTGGAATGATCTCCCTGCGTCAATAAAACAGTCAGATTCTGTGGAGACTTTCAAGTCCAGACTTAAGACGCACTTATTTTCCCTTTCATTATGGGTAGCATACTGGTACAGTTTTGTTTTACGCATTTTACTATTTTAATTCATTTGTTAGTAATTGGAGCAGGCTGCGGCCTCCACTTTACCTACATTCTGGGTCTTTTAGTGAAGTTTAGGGCTAGTGGCCGGCGATCACCTTAGTATTTCTCTGTTTTTCTTGTTGTTTAATGCTGGCAAATTATACAGTATTTTTTTTGTCTTTCTGATGCCTGATTCTGTTTTTTCTCTCTGTTTAAGGTGCACCTCCATCCGGAGATGGGAGTTGTATTTGTGTTGGCGATCCTCCTGTCCTGTGCGCCAATAGCATTTCTTGTATATTCGTCCGTGAATTGTTCTGTGAATTGTTCTGTAATTTATGTTTGTAGCATGGCCCAAGCACAGGGTCACGCCTTTCAGTCTGGTCTGCTTGAGGTTTCTTCCTCAGAGGGAGTTTTTCTTTACCATTGTTGCTCTGGGGGTTGGTAAGGTTAGACCTTACCTGTGTGAAGTGCTTTGAAGCAACTCTGTTGTGATTTGAAAGGGAGTTTTTCCTTCCCACTGTCGCCAAGTGCTTGCTCAAAGGGGCTTTTTTTGACCATTGGGGTTTTTCTGTAATTATTGTATGGCTGTTGCCTTACAATATAAAGCACCTTGGGGCAACTGTTTGTTGTGATTTGGTGCTATATAAATAAAATTGATTTTATTTGATTTGATTGGGCAACTGGGGCGGCTGTCCCCAGAAGTGGTCAAATCCCGCGAAATCACGCAGGGGTTCAAACAAGACTGCGCTGCCCTATTAAGGACTGTTTAACATGTGCCACATAGTAACGTGGAAGCATAAGAACACCAAATACACTCAACAAAAATATAAACGCAACACTTTTGGTTTTGCTCCCATTTTGTATGAGATGAACTCAAAGATCTAAAACTTTTTCCACATACACAATATCACCATTTCCCTCAAATATTGTTCACAAACCAGTCTAAATCAGTGATCGTGAACACTTCTCCTTTGCTGAGATAATCCATCCCACCTCACAGGTGTGCCATATCAAGATGCTGATTAGACACCATGATTAGTGCACAGGTGTGCCTTAGACTGTCCACAATAAAAGGCCACTCTGAAAGGTGCAGTTTTGTTTTATTGGGGGGGATACCAGTCAGTATCTGGTGTGACCACCATTTGCCTCATGCAGTGCAACACATCTCCTTTGCATAGAGTTGATCAGGTTGTCAGTTGTGGCCTGTGGAATGTTGGTCCACTCCTCTTCAATGGCTGTGAGAAGTTGCTGGATATTGGCAGGAACTGGTACACGCTGTCGTATACGCCGGTCCAGAGCATCCCAAACATGCTCAGTGGGTGACATGTCCGGTGAGTATGCCGGCTATGCAAGAACTGGGACATTTTCAGCTTCCAAGAATTGTGTACAGATCCTTGCAACATGGGGCCGTGCATTATCCTGCTGCAACATGAGGTGATGTTCTTGGATGTATGGCACAACAATGGGCCTCAGGATCTCGTCACGGTATCTCTGTGCATTCAAAATGCCATCAATAAAATGCCTCTGTGTTCTTCGTCCATAACAGACGCCTGCCCATACCATAACCCCACCGCCACCATGGGCCACTTGATCCACAACATTGACATCAGAAAACCGCTCACCCACACGACGCCACACACGCTGTCTGCCATCTGCCCTGGACATTGTGAACTTGGATTCATCCGTGAAGAGTCACCTCTCCAACGTGCCAAACGCTAGCGAATGTGAGCATTTGCCCACTCAAGTCGGTTACGACGACAAACTGGAGTCAGGTCGAGACCCCAATGAGGACGACGAGCATGCAGATGAGCTTCCCTGAGACGGTTTCTTACAGTTTGTGCAGAAGTTCTTTGGTTATGCAAACTGATTGTTTCAGCAGCTGTCCGAGTGGCTGGTCTCAGACGATCTTGGAGGTGAACATGCTGGATGTGGAGGTCTTGGACTGGTGTGGTTACACGTGGTCTGCAGTTGTGAGGCTGGTTGGATGTACTGCCAAATTCTCTGAAACGCCTTTGGAGACGGCTTATGGTAGAGAAATGAACATTCAATACACGAGAAACAGCTCTGGTTGACATTCCTGCTGTCAGCATGCCAATTGCACGCTCCCTCAAATCTTGCGACATCTGTGGCATTGTGCTGTGTGATAAAACTGCACCTTTCAGAGTGGCCTTTTATTGTGGACAGTCTAAGGCACACCTGTGCACTAATCATGGTGTCTAATCAGCATCTTGATATGGCACACCTGTGAGGTGGGATGGATTATCTCAGCAAAGGAGAAGTGCTCACTATCACAGATTTAGACTGGTTTGTGAACAATATTTGAGGGAAATGGTGATATTGTGTATGTGGAAAAAGTTTTAGATCTTTGAGTTCATCTCATACAAAATGGGAGCAAAACCAAAAGTATTGCGTTTATATTTTTATTGAGTGTATATACACAGTTAAAGATGATTGGTCTTAATGTAGCTAGTAAGTTAAACTATTTCCCAATTATGAGTAACAGAAAAGGATATGTTTTAAATGTGGAATAGAATTTCACATTTTCAGATGTTTTCTACCACTAATATGTTGTTTTTGTTTTGTTTTTTAACTATGTTAGTGTTATTTTGTTGCTATTTTGAGTGGATGATGGATTTTTATGTCCTTTCCTATTGGCTCTTGTGGGTTTTCTTTCTCAACTAATTGTAAAATATTAGTTTAAAAAAATGCGCACACTCAGACACAGGGTTGACCAAGGTTGTTAAAAACAACAACAACCACAAAAAATAGAAAAGTGGCTTTATATTTTAAGGGCCTCATTATGATGCCAGCAGGTGGTGTTGAAGAAGCATCTGAATTTGAGTTATGGAACGTTTTTTGTTTTTCAGTGTCAATATAGAATTTTCAAATGGGACTTGAATTGTGAGATTTATATAAGACATTCAATATCAGTCTGCAGGCCAAGTCTGAATCATCACTGTCAGAAATGTTTTTTCTTGTTTATTGTCTATATCAGAGAGTTTGTGTTCAGTTTACAGCTGTTTGATGAGTTTTTAACAAAGCAACAGGATGCCAAGCATAAAGTTATACACTGAGTACCATCTGTCGAATCAGCACCAAGTGTTTTTGTGACCCTGTTTTATTTGCACACATCTTTAAAGTAAAAACCTAAACGCTTGATGGCTTCACTGACAGGATCAATATTTTTATGGTGTGGGTGGGACTTTTTTTTTTTTTGGCATTGTTTAGCTCCACTTGTGCTTTTTAGAGGTCACTGTTTTCTGAGTGATGAAACTTTTCCATCCTAATGTGAGTGTCTCTTCCAGGAAGATGTCTCCCTTTCCAAAGGCACAAGGGGTTCCTTAAACCTCTGAAGTATGAATGATGTGAATCCTGCTATGGCACTGTTTCAAGATCTCAACCCAGTAGAGCACCTATGAGAGATGTTGGACCATTGTGTTCGACAGCTCTCCACTACCTTTGGAAACACACCAAAAGATGACATATCTCTTGAACAGATGGTCTTCCATCACTCCAACACCTGACAAAGATACTATAGGCCATATTTTGTTGCAAGATGCAAAAACTAGGTGCACAGAGAGCACATTTGGGGTATGTTCAAGCACACGTTACTGTTTAAATGTCTGGAAATATGGGTTACAAACCTGGACAAAAACAGGTTGAATTCACTGTGTTCATTTGGCATGGGAGTAGTGTAGTCAGAACATAGTACCACCCAGGAGTCACCCAGAGTGACTCCTGTCCTTGCCTTTAAACTGGACTGTGCCAGATGCACAGTGTTTTCGTATCAAGGAAGCAGAAACAAACTGAAACATTTCTGGTGCTTTGATGGATGAGCACTAACCTGTCAGAATGCACAGCGGATGATGGCCACCAGAGCTCCCTGAGGTGAAACAGCAAGATGAGATTTATTTCTTTATTTATTGTTCCATGATTGTTTTACTTTTATTTGGTTTGATGTCTTCAATTCATGTTCGCTGTGTATTTGATGCAAACAAAGTCACCTTTCTGTGAGTGAGAAAGAGACAGCAATCCTATTTTGGCTTTTCTGTTTATGCTTGGTGCCACTGTAGAGGATCATGTGAAATAATTTTGGGGATATTATAGTGACCAAGATATTTCTCTGCCTGTGGTTAATTAAAAAAATGAGGAAAAAATGCCAGATGTATTAGATTTATACTGAAATACAGCAGTCTTCCACCATTTATAGATTTTGTTCAAGTAACCAGCCAATGTGCATCACTCTGCCACCATGTTGAAATCCTATGGATTGGCAGTCACTGTTTCACATCCTTCAGCATTTCCTTAAAACAGACTTCTCATCTATTGGGGCCCCACCGACCTGTTTGGATAGCAGCCACTTGTTTGTTGTCACTGTAAAACCACCCACTGGGCTTTTTGCCGCTTTACATTGGGTATATGTTAGGGTCCTTGATGTTGCTGTTTGATATCATTTGTCACCCATCTGTATTTCAGTGGAAGTGATGCAGCCTCCATTAAGACCCGTGCCACTTTGTCAGAAGATGGAAAGCATTATCTTCTCACTGGCTCTAAGGTCCAAGGATGTAGGCTTGGAAATGTAGAATTCAGACTTGTTATGAATGATATTTATGTTCCATTTGACTTGGACCTCACTGATAGTTTTGTCAATGTTTCAGATTTGGATTTCAAACGGAGGAATGGCAGATATTATGACAGTGTTTGCCAGGACGGATGTAGTTGAAGATGGAGTGAAAAAAGACAAAATTTCTGCTTTTATTGTGGAGAGGGCTTTTGGAGGTGTCACCAGTGGCAAACCAGAGGACAAGCTGGGGATCCGTGGCTCCAACAGTAAGTTCTTTGTGATAATGAAGTGAAGACATTAATGGAGGGGGTTAGTGCAATAAATAGCACAGTTCAATATACTGACATTTTGAACAGAGTTAAGCTGTACAGAATCTCCTATTTATCACTCTAGGGATGTAAATTACAAGGGAAGTGTTTTAATATTGTCATCCTTGTGATTCTTTTTTTATGTGTGTGTGTGTGTGTGTGTGTGTGTGTGTGTGTGTGTGTGTGTGTGTGTGTGTGTGTGTGTGTGTGTGTGTGTGTGTGTGTGTGTGTGTGAGACAGAGATGCCATTTTATTTTGTGACATCACATGTTACATCTTTTGATTGATTTGCTGCAAGATCAAGCTACACTTTTGAAGTGTTTGTCCATCCATTGACCATCCATTTTCCATCTCTGCTTACTTTGATTAAGGGTCACAGGGGGCTGGAGCCTATCCTAGCAGTCGTAGGGCGTGAGGCGGGGTACACCCTGGACAGAATGCCAGTCTGTTGCAAGGCTACATATAGACAAACAAACACATTGGCACCCACACACACTCCTACAGACAACTTAGTTTTTCCACCTAACCTGCATGTCTTTGGATCTGGGAGGAAGCCGAAGTACCCAGAGGGAACCCACACAAACACAGGGAGAACATGCAAGCTCTACACGGAAAGGCCACAGGGGGGAAGTGTTTGTCTTCTGATATATTAGGATGCCCAAGTACACTAACTTAAACTAGATCTGCTCATAATTACAAATGAGTTTATATCGATCTACTGACAGCTGGGAAAGATTGTGTGCTGGGATCCTTTTGGGGGCATGTAAGATCAACAGGCCACAAACAATCCCAGTGTCTGTTGCATGGCCACTATTTCCAGGCATGCGTAATCACAAATGCAACTCCGCTGTTATGAGCTTGGGCAGTGTCTAGGTTGGTTTCTCTGTAGCTTATGTAGGTTTGTTTCCCAGTAGCCATGAGCCTTGTCGACTTAGTGGGAGGTGCCCTGTGCAGCTGCATCTGTGTAATACATCATGGTCCCCAAGGGTAGTCAGGGCTACTGAAGTTGGTGGGTGAGCTGAGATGGTATTACTTCAGGTTTCACTGTACTGCAAGATGTATTTGTAGGTATTCTCTAGCCATCCACTTCTGCGATAAAATGTTACGGTTAGAGGTCCGAATGGGACCAGATCGATACAAGTGATGGACTCAAACGCTGGGAGCAAGAACCAGAACAGGTTGTGAATGAAAAGAGCTTTATTTACAATAAATAACTGAGGTGCTGAGCTGGAGGAAGCCTGCTGAGCCGAGATTGAGCCCATATATAGTGGTGGAATTTAGGGAGCCGCAGTGCACACAACGCCAGACGTGGGAGTCTGAGAACAAGCTGGATTCCTGGAGTATATGGAGCTGGAACCGGAGCCAGGTGGGACGCCGAGAGCGGAGGATGGAGGTGAGTGAATGCACTCTGGAAGCCTTTAACCACAACCAGTTCACTGTAGGCTTTAGGCAGGAACGTTTACAGTTCATGAATTGTCCTCAGAGGTCAGATATTGCGCGTCTTATGATGCAGTTTCAATTAAGCAGGACCTGGCTTTAGAAATGACTCTGAAAGTTCTTAGTAGTTCTGCATCAGAGCTCATACAGTTCTTGGAACATACTTCTTGGAATTAGTTCTGGAAAACAGTTCTTAGTCATGCACAGTCACAAACAGGAACAGTGTGAGAATGGGATCTCACAGACATGCAGGAACTTAGCTGAACATTGGCAGAGCTATAGGCTCTGAGGCAGAGAGCAGATGAGTTCCAAAGTAGCGTGGGAGCCAAGAGCATGCAGTGTGGGAGCCACGCAGGAAAGCATCTGGAAACACCAAAAGATCGAGCTCTAATATGGAAATTAGAGATGGCCAGGTTACCTTGAAATGAGCTGCGGCAAGCTCAGACGTTAGCGTGCATGGAAGCATCAGCGTAGACAAGGTCATGGATTTCTCATGGAAGGCTCACAGAGTATCATGGAAAGTCACAGAGTCACGGAAGACTCTCGCTGGTCAAGGTCACCGAAGACTCTGGCAAAGACTGAGCTCAGAGCCGGGGTTTAAGTATCCGGCTCCTGATCGGAGCTCATGAGCATCCGCTGCGAGGAGATGATGAGCTGCAGGTGTTCCTCAGCTCTGCAGCGCGCCACCTGGAGGGAAAACAGACAAACTACACACAAGAGGTTAAAAAGGGCAAGGACAAAGGCAGACCATGACATAAAGTCTACAGTGTGTCTGTCTAATTTTATAATACTGATATTAATTTCATGATACATGTATAAAGAAGCAGATAACGTGAAATACTGTTTTCAGATGTCTAACCTATCAAATAATTTCTTATCTGACAAACTGACCACATTGTACAGTGATGGCCTGCTGGATTAGAACAGGCACAGTGTCTTCACTTTTTTTTTAACTGTTAATATTTTATATTGAGTAACTGAAAACACTTAAGTCATTTTACAACAACTTCTAGCTTAGTTGACTGTTTACAATATTTTTGAACTGCTACAGCCAGCTTTCAGGATGTATCCCTGTACAGAACTGCACTTCTCAAAGTGGTGAATGATCTTCTAATCACAATGATTTGAATACCACTTAGGTACTGTTGCTGCTGAACCTTAGTACAAATTGTTAAATCGACTTGAAAGGTGTTTTGGTAGTTGTGGTCAAATTCTTTCTTCATTTGGATCATATTTATTCAAAGGATCACGCTGTGTCTTGCATAGTAGCAGCATTACTTCCAATATGTTTGTCGTGAAAAATGGGGCACCTCAGGGTTCTGTTTTAGGTCCAGTTTTTTGCTTGATATAACTCCACCTAGACATATACTACAATGCAGTGAAATGTTTATAATTTTCCAGATAAAAACAAACAAGAACTTTATACATGAACAAAGACAAAGGAGACCTTACATAAACTTATTTGCAAATTCAAGGAAAAGTTTGGCTTCTCTATAAGAAAAATGTATCTATTGCATCATAGAAATCCTGTGGTTTGGGAGGATGTTGTAGTAGCCATTTTCGGGTTAACTGTGTGTGTGTGTGTGTGTGTGTGTGTGTGTGTGTGTGTGTGTGTGTGTGTGTGTGTGTGTGTGTGTGTGTGTGTGTGTGTGTGTGTGTGTGTGTGTGTGTGTGTGTGTGTGTGTGTGTGTGTGTGTGTGTGTGTGTCATAACTTGCCACAGTGATAATTTTAAAATATATTTGTATCCAGCGTCCATTACAACAGATATATTTTCCAAATACAGAATATCAACTCCACACAGCCAACATTTACAATTATCAAAAAGGTTTCAGTGTGAACTGGTGTTATAAAGAATCTTGTCACTTTATTCCAACAAAACTCCCTCCAATTATGAGAGTATGTTGTCTGCTGTACATATATTTTCCCTTTCTTCTAGTAAAACTGTCAGATTGCTCTCCTTTTCTCATTTGTCATTTCTCATTAATGTGGATTCTGTTTTCAGATTCATAAGTCCCTGGTACAATTTGGAAATAGTTTTCTGAAGAGTCTGATTTATATTCGGTGAATATGGCTCTTAATGTTCCCCAGCCTGAGAGCATTGAAGCCTCACCTGTGGCATGTGAAAACTTTTTAAATTTTTTCATCAACAAGGTTGTGTCAACTAGGGCCCTTATTAGCCCTCCATCTGTTGATGTGTTTGATTCTGTCACTTGTAAAGCCGTGTTGTATCAGTTTGAGCCTGTGACACACTCCTGTTTAGAAAAAGTGTTGTCTCAGATGAAGCCTGCTGGCTCACCCAATGATCTTATTCCTCCTTGTCTGAGCAAAGAAGTGTTTCCCACAACAGCTTCCTCTGTCCTACACTGTGTCAATGGAAGCTTGTTAAATGGGGTAGTGCCTGCTTGCCTGAAGCATGCGGTTGTTCAACCATTGATAAAGAAGGCTGGTCTTGATAATAGTGATCTATCCAACTTTTGCCCTATTTCTAAATTACCATTTTTGTCAAAAGTGTTGGAGAAAATTGTTTTTAATCAGTTGAAAGCTTTTTTAGATGAGCATGAGATCCCTGAGAACCCCCCCCCCCCCCCCCCCGAGAATTCTGCTGATTTTTTTTCTGATCTGGATATCAACGTTATGTATACAACCCCTGGCAAAAATTATGGAATCACCGGCCTCAGAGGATGTTCATTCAGTTGTTTAATTTTGTAGAAAAAAAGCAGATCACAGACATGACACAAAACTAAAGTCATTTCAAATGGCAACTTTCTGGCTTTAAGAAACACTATAAGAAATCAAGAAAAAAAGATTGTGGCAGTCAGTAACAGTTTCTTTTTTAGACCAAGCAGAGGAAAAAAATATGGAATCACTCAATTCTGAGGAAAAAATTATGGAATCACCCTGTAAATTTTCATCCCCCAAATTTAACACCTGCATCAAATCAGATCTGCTCATTGACATTGACCCTATGTGTCTTTTTGCAAGGAATGTTTTTGCAGTTTTTGCTCTATGGCAAGATGCATTATCATCTTGAAAAATGATTTCATCATCCCCAAACATCCTTTCAATTGTCCAAAATATCAACATAAACTTGTGCATTTATTGATGATGTAATGCCAGCCATCTCCCCAGTGCCTTTACCTGACATGCAGCCCCATATCATCAATGACTGTGGAAATTTACATGTTCTCTTCAGGCAGTCATCTTTATAAATCTCATTGGAAAGGCACCAAACAAAAGTTCCAGCATCATCACCTTGCCCAATGCAGATTCGAGATTCATCACTGAATATGACTTTCATCCAGTCATCCACAGTCCACAATTGCTTTTCCTTAGCCCATTGTAACCTTGTTTTTTTCTGTTTAGGTGTTAATGATGCCTTTCGTTTAGCTTTTCTGTATGTAAATCCCATTTCCTTTAGGCGGTTTCTTACAGTTCGGTCACAGACGTTGACTCCAGTTTCCTCCCATTCGTTCCTCATTTGTTTTGTTGTACATTTTTCGATTTTTGAGACATATTGCTTTAAGTTTTCTGTCTTGACGCTTTGATGTCTTCCTTGGTCTACCAGTATGTTTGCCTTTAACAACCTTCCCATGTTGTTTGTATTTGGTCCAGAGTTTAGACACAGCTGACTGTGAACAACCAACATCTTTTGCAACATTGCGTGATGATTTACTCTCTTTTAAGAGTTTGATAATCCTCTCCTTTGTTTCAATTGACATCTCTTGTGTTGGAGCCATGATTCATGTCAGTCCACTTGGTGCAACAGCTCTCCAAGGTGTGTTCACTCCTTTTTAGATGCAGACTAACGAGCAGATCTGATTTGATGCAGGTGTTAATTTGGGGGATGAAAATTTACAGGGTGATTCCATAATTTTTTCCTCAGAATTGAGTGATTCCATATTTTTTTCCTTTGCTTGGTCTAAAAAAGTAACCGTTACTGACTGCCACAATCTTTTTTTCTTGATTTCTTATAGTGTTTCTTAAAGCCAGAAAGTTGCCATTTGAAATGACTTTAGTTTTGTGTCATGTCTGTGATCTGCTTTTTTTCTACAAAATTAAACAACTGAATGAACATCCTCCGAGGCCGGTGATTCCATAATTTTTGCCAGGGGTTGTATTCTTTTCATTGATAATAAGCCACAAGCACTAACTGTTACACAGCTATTATCACACTGCCTCAAGTTTCAATTTCCTCTGCCAGAGTAATCCCTTAAGTGATGAAAGGGGAAACTGCTAGATAAACTTTAACCATGGGGGTTGAACATTTTTGGGAATTTACTTATATATATATATAAAATAAGTATGCAATTCCACTCCATTCCAAAAAAAAAGCTAAACTGTCAACATGACAGAAAAACTCTGCCTGTCTTACTGGATTAAAGGTACAGTGTGTCATTTTTAAAGAAGAGAACAAATGTTATGTCCATTAAATATTAATGTGTTTTTAAACTTTTCAATGTCATTTATTTTCTTAACAGACAGAAAAATACAAAAAAGAACTTTGGTGTTACAACATAAGTGTAAATTTTTTGTCTGTTATTCTTGCTTTCAGTGCATCTAAAACCAGTCAAAAATGACTCGCAACGCGCGCTGCCTCGGGCGATAATTGCCAATAGCACCACTATACTAAACATTTCTGGGGAGAACCCTGTATCATGTGTGCAAGAGTCCACTGTATGGAGTGTGCGTTCATAGCATCTTCTTGCAAGATGCTGTGGCGGGAAACATTAGATAATGAACATCGCATCGATTAACACGCCTTTTGAAGAATATATTGAACAGAATGTCTTTTCTAAAACCTCCGAAACCGGGCCAGATACCAGGGAAAACACCAGTCAAACGCAAAGCATCAACCCCTGCAAGTGTAGAAGCTTCAAAGAAGAGGTATGAAGAGAAAGGAAGAGAGAGGAAGTTGGTGAGTAGCTGGACACAGGATTATCCATGGCTGGGGCACAAGGAAGAGGACAACTCAATATACTGCCATGTCTGTCGGGATTTTCCTTCAATTGTGGACCAGTAAGGCATTTTTAAATGTTGAAATAAAATAATTTGATTTGCTTTATAAAATACATACTGGCAATTGATCATGCATTGAACAGTGATAAATTCAGAAAACACACAAGAGAGAAGCAGATGCATATTGGCATTTACCAGTTATTTTATTTTTTTTCCCCATTTATGAACAATCGCAGGAGAGAAACATTATGAGCTATGTCTTGGTTAACAGATTAAAAGGCAAGAGGCTATGCATGCAATAAAAAAATTTTTTTGGAAACTAAATTTCACCACCCACACAGGAGAGAAGCAATTTATGAAAAAGTGTAATTTCAGTACTTCCACAGTAGCATGCCCCCAGACACCCCTAGGTGACACGCGCCATTGGCATATGTATCGCGTGCCTTTGGCACACTTTACGCGGCTCGCGCCTGCGCGCTCTCTTGTCCGGACAACCAGCTTTTCCTATAGGACAAGTAAACTGCCAGGGTTACTTGTCCTATGGACAAGTACACTAAAAAGCTTAATGTCAATGCCTGGGATGTCTGCAAACTTCATACTCTTTAATGAATAGAAAACTGAAGTTCTTTTGGTTGGGCCAAGTAAAGCACGTAGATGTGGTTCAATAAACCTTGGACCATTGACACAGTGTATTAAATCTGCTGTTTGCAACCTTGGTGTGAGAATGGATGAAGATTTTAGGCTTGATAAACAAATCAGTGCTGTTGTGAAGGCAAGTTTCTTTCATTTGAGGCAGCTAGCTAAGATTAAGTCCTCACTTTCAAGGCATCACTTGGAGATTTTAATCCATGCTTTTGTTATGACTTGGCTGGATTATTGTAATGCACTGTACGCTGGTATTAGCCAGGCCTCACTTGCACGACTTCAGCTGGTCCAGAATGCTGCAGCCCGTCTTTTCACTGGATCCCGGAGGTGTGACCATGTTTCGCCCGTTCTTTTTTCTCTTCACTGGCTGCCTGTTCGCTATCGTATTGATTTTAAAATTTTGTTTGTTTTTAAATGTCTTAATGATCTTGCTCCACAGTATCTGTCTGACCTGCTCGTGTCTTATTCCCCTTCACGTTCTCTTAGGTCACAAACTCAAGCTGTGCTTGTAGTTCCTCAGACAAAGCTCAAACGTAGAGGTGATAGAGCTTTTTCTGTTGTTGGTCCCAGATTGTGTAATGACCTGCCTCTCTGTATCAGGCAGGCGGAGTCACCTGTAGTTTTTAAATCTCGTCTTAAAACATACTTGTTTTTTTTGGCTTTTGACTAGAGGGTTGATGATTTTACTGTTTTAAAAAAACTTTTATTGTTGCCAGTTATTTATTGTGTGATTATTTATTTATTGATTGATTGATTGATTTTATGTCTTTGTACAGCGCTTTGGTCAACTTTGTTGTTTTTAAATGTGCTCTATAAATAAACTGGATTGGATTGGATGTGTGTCATTCATCATAGTGAAACTGCAAAAACATAATAATAATCTCGGGGTGGTCCTTGATCCCTCATTGTCCTTTGGTCAACATGTTGGGTTGAGATTAATTTTTTATTATTATTATTATTTCTTTGATGGAATATTGCAAAGATTCAAGCTGTTTCATCTTTGGCTGATACAGGTTGGTGGTTTCTACTTTAGTATCTTCTAGAATTGATTATTGCAATGTCTTATTTTCATTTTTGCCAAAAACTGTTAAAGGTTTTCTGTTGGTGATAGAATGCTGGTGTTCTAATCAGGAAAAGACAATTTCACCATATTAACACAATTTCAGTCTCACTTCATTGGCTTCCTGTTTGTGTGAGAACAGATTTTGTTGGTTTATTTTTAACTTATAAAGATTTAAATGGTCTGGCACCCCCTTTGTAGATCTTTTTAAACCCTATATGCTCGCCTGTGCTCTGCATTCTCTGAATGCAGGATTACTATGTGTCCGAAGGATAAAGAAGTCTGCCAGGCCTTTTTGTATTGTGCACCTGTTCTATGGAACAGATAAGACTTTTAAATCAAGACTGAAGACCCTCTGTTACTTATTATCGGGAGGAATGCATTCAACATTTTGCTATTGATTGCTGTTCTTGTTTATTTTGCCATTTTAATTGTAATGTTTTAAGAGCACACAGTTCTGTAACTGATGAGCATTGTTTTCTGCTCTGTACTGTTTTCTGATTATTTTATTACAAATAGTACACACTCCAGGAATGATACAAGTAACGTACTGTATACATGGTAGTTGAAATAAGATTAAACAAGAAAGTCAAAGTTGTGAATGAGAATTTCATCACAGGCATGCAGGACAAATGTATCGACTTTTATTTATTTATTTCTATTTTTCCAGCTTGCGAAGTGTCCTTTGACAGTGTCCCTGTGCCAGTGGAGAATGTTATAGGAGAAGTAGGAGGTGGATTCAAGGTAATTGTTGCCGTGGGTGGTTCTAATGGTTTTTACACAGAACTGGCACAGTAACAGCTCTTCCTCTTGTGTTTTTGAGCAGATTGCCATGAACATTCTCAACTCGGGGAGGTTCAGTATGGGCAGTGCAACAGCTTCAATGATCAAAAAACTGATAGGTAAAAACCCAGCACAATAATATCGAAGATAACTTAATATGAGTTTATCTGTAGTTTTCTCAGTTTGATGCTGTTTGTATGGTTCTGCAGAAATGACATCAGACTATGCTAGTACCAGGAAGCAGTTCAATAAAAGATTGAGTGAGTTTGGTATGATACAGGTACTGTCAACTCTTCCTCTGTAGAGTCTGTTGAAAAACTCGAGGAACTGCTTGGGTCTAAAGTCTTGTGCTGTGTTGTAGGAGAAGTTTGCATTGATGGCACTAAATGCCTACGCGATGGAGAGTATGGCATATTTGACTGCTGGAATGATGGACAGACCAGGACTTCCGGACTGCTCTGTAGAAGCTGCCATAGTTAAGGTAGGCAAACTCTGTCATTATCCTGGTAAAAAAGCACCATTACATGACTTGTTTGCCTCTTTGCCGCAATGTGTGCAGATTTTCAGCTCGGAGGGAGGCTGGATTTGTGTCAGTGAAGCTCTTCAGGTCTTCGGTGGTGTTGGCTATACCAAGAATTACCCACTTGAGCGCTACGTCAGAGACTGTCGCATCCTGCCCATATTTGAGGTACTTTCATAATTATTTAAAGATCCACTCCCTTCAAAATGTGTTTTTCTACTGGTTATTTCTCCTGGGATTTTTCACTTGATCCAGAGTTTATCATGGGATTATCTTTTTTTTAAAGTCCTCTTCTGAAGGGAGCAGGTTACTTTGCTCTTTAGTCCATGAATCTGAAATGTATTTTGTCCTAATCAGTGCTACTTAAGGGGTCAAAATGACACAATCCTTCATTGACCTCTACCTGAATATAGTTGCCATCATGCGATCAACACTACACTTTTTTTTTATGTAGGTCCTGGTACACTGAGGTTGGATTGTATTGTTTATTCCCTTAAAATGGTACAGAGTACTCGTAGAATGCAAGCTTGAATATCGGCAGTGCTTCCTTGTAGCCAGTGTTGATTTTCACAAAGCCTTTGATTCAGTTACTCAGAGTACTTTCTGGAACATTTTGAAAATTTGTGGGATTCCCAAGACGTTGCTGGACATAATAGCCAGTCTATACACATATACTGTGAGTGGAGGCAGAGATTCTGAGGTTTTCACAATGTAAACTGCTTGCATAGACTGGATGTTGGTATGGTTGTGGAAACCAGTGACTTGGGTGCTTTTTTTTTTTAGCACAGAAAGGTTTACTGATCTTGACTTTGTGGATGATACTGTGTTCTTTGTGGAATCAATGAATACCCTGATGGTAGCACATAAGAAGCTGTGTCAGGAATCTGAGTGTCTGGGTTTGTGATTGTCCTGGGTCCAGGCTTTTAAGGACTTCCTAGACTGTGGTGAAAGTGTTGAACTTGTAGAAACACTCACTTGTTGACAGTGACATTCATTCCTCTGAGTCCTCTGCCTTTGAGACTGAGAAACACCTAGGTAGAGCTTATTGAGTCATGAAGTCAGTGTTCAGAAACATTTAGTGATGCCAGCATCTTTGTTGGAGAATAAAAGCTCAAGTCTTTAGAGTCGTAGTGCAGCCTGTCTTACTGTATAGTTGTGAGACAGCACATACAGTGTAGATTTTGCACATTTTCCCACTTACAAAGAATGGAAAGGTATGTAATTTTTATTGTAGGTACACTTTAACTGTGAGAGATGGAATCTAAAAAAGAAAATTTTAAAAAATCACATTGTATGAATTTAAAATAATTAATTTGCATTTTATTGCATGAAATAAGTATTTGATCACTTACCAACCAGCAAGAATTCTGGCTTTCACAGACCAGTTAGTTCTTCTTTAAGAAGCCCTCCTATTCTGCACTCTTTACCTGTATTAATTGCACCTGTTTGAACTTGTTACCTGTATAAAAGACACCTATCCACACACATAATCACACTCTTACCTAGCCACCATGGCCAAGTCCAAAGAGCTGTCTTAGGACACCAGGGACAAAGTTGTAGACTGGCACAAGGCTGGGATGGGGTATAGGACAATAGGCAAGCAGTTTGGTGAGAAGGCAACAACTGTTGGTGTATTTATTAGAAAATGAAATGATGACGGGGCAGCACGGTGGCTTAGTGGTTAGCACTGTTGCCTCACAGCGAGAAGGTGGTGGGTTCAATTCCCGTGGCCTTTCTGTGTGGAGTTTGCATGTTCTCCCAGTGTGTGCGTGGGTTTCCTCCAGGTGCTCCGGTTTCCTCCCACATCCAAAGACATGCGGGATAGGTGGATTGGAATCTTTAAATTGTCCATAGGTGTGTGTGTGGGTGTGTCTGTGCTTGTTTGTCTGTTTGTGGCCCTGCGACAGACTAGCGTCCTGTCCTGGGTGTACACCGCCTCGCGCTCTATGACTGCTGGGACAGGCTCCAGCCCCCCGTGACCCTTAATTGGACTAAGCGGTAGAAGATGAATGAATGAATGAATGAAATGATGACGAGATGAAATGATGACGACAAAATGATGATGACAAAATGAAATGATGACAAGATGATTGTCAATCTTTCTCAGTCTGGGGTTCCATCTCACCTCGTGGTGTAAGGATGATTCTGAGAAAGCTCAGAACAACACAGGAGGACCTGGTCAGTGACCTGAAGAGAGCTGGGACCACAGTCACAAAGATTACATTAGTAACACACAACGCTGTCATGGTTTAAAATCCTGCAGGGCAGCAAGGTCCCCCTGCTCAAGCCAACACATGTCCAGGCCCATTTGAAGTTCACTAGTTACCATCTGGATGAGAGAGGAGGCATGAGAGAAGGTCATGTGGTCAGATGAGATTAGAGCTTTTAGGTATCACTTCACTCATCGTGTTTGGAGGATGAGAACAACCCCAAGAACACCGTCCCAACTTTGAAGCAGGGAGGTCCTTTTCTGCGAAGGGGACAGGACGACTGCACCGTATTGAAGGGAGGATGGATGGGGTCATGTATCGTGAGATTTTGGCAAACGACCTCCTTCCCTCAGTAAGACCATTGAAGATGGGTCATCCTGGGTCTTCCAGCATGACAATGACCCCAAACACACAGCCACGGCAACTAAGGAGGGCCTCCGTAAGAAGCATTTCAAGGTCCTGGCGTAGCCGAGCCAGTCTCCAGACCTGAACTCAATAAAAAATCTTTGGTGGGAGCTAAAACTGGAAACCTGAAAGATCTGGAGAAGAGCTGTATGGACCAAAATCCTTGCTGCAGTGTGTGCAAACTTGGTCAAGAACTACAGGAAATGTCTGACCTCTGCAATTGCAAACAAAGGTTTCTGTACCAAATATTAAGGTCTGTCATGCAGTAAAATGCAAATTATTTTGCATGGGTTGGTAAGGTTAAACCTTGCCTGTGTGAAGTACCTTGAGGCAACTTTGTTGTGATTTGGTGCTATATAAATGAAAATAAATTGAATCCTACAATGTGTTTTACCATTTTTTTTTTTCTTAGATTCTGTCTCTGAGTTGAAGGGTACCTATGATTAAAAATTACAGACCTCTCCATTCTTTGTAGGTGGGAAAACTTGCAAAATCGACAGTGGGTCACATACTTATTTGCCTCACTGTAGGTGCCTGAGTGTTGAGGATCCCACTGGCTGACGAAAGCTAAGAGGACGCCCGCACTTGCTGTGGCAGATAGCTGGTTACTTTAGAGATGTGGAAATGGACCATTTGCCATCCAGGACCCAAGGCAGTTCTATGGTGTCTTCGATGTGGAGAAACGTGGCACCAATGCAAGCTCCCGGAAACTCATTGTGTCACAGCTTCAGAAGCATGTCTTGGACCGCTGTACTGTTGGAAGACTGAGTTGCAACCATGAAAGCATGGTCACATGTGTCTGCTTTCTGGCTTCAGGTGTTGCTTGTGAATGTCCAGATAATGCACCTTCTACATAATGACATTAACTCCCCCCCATGACGTCAAGCTGATTGCGTTGCCTTTTCTTTCTGTTTACAGGGCACAAATGAAATCCTGAGAATGTACATTGCTTTAACAGGAATGCAGCATGCCGGCAAAATTATGACGGCAAAAATAAAGTAAGAACATGACATTTGTATAGAGTATATATACATATCCAGTTGTGGTCAGAATTACCACAATATATCCACATGACTTGAATTTACTTAGTTATAAAGGTGCGTATTGTAAGAACAGGGAGCTGACAGCAGGGCACTATCTGTGTCCCTCTTGTAGGTGACTGAGGCCAGCAAGGGAGCCACCACACTGCTGAGCTCAGTGTGCACAGTGTCATGCCTCAGAAGTACAGTTGTATGTAAAGGTTTGGGCACGCCTGATGATTTTCATGATTTTGATTGGTTGTTTGGATCAGCAATTTCAGTTAAATATATCATATACCAGACAAACACAGTGATATTTGAGAAGCGAAATGAAGTTTATAAGATTTACAGAAATGCCTAATTTTGTTTAAAGAATTACTGCACACTTTCTGTAAATACTAGAAACTTTATTTCACTTCTCAAATATCAGTGTGTTTGTCTGCTATATGATATATTTAACTGAAATTTCTGATCCAGACACCCAATGATTTATAAAGGAAAATCATGAAAATTAACAGGGGTGCCCAAACTAACATACAACTGTATGTGTGAGTTTTGCTCTCCTCAGTCCAGCTAAAAAAAAAATCACTATCGGAACTTGTCCAATTCTTCATCTGACAGTGCTTACGTCTGCAAAAGATGTCCCTGCGGACACTGCAGCTGATGGCATACTGTATGTAGTTTCCTTGTACCGTGGAAGGAATTTTTTCAAACAGGGAGGGGAGTCATTCAGTAGAATGAATCATATGGGACAAAAACACATGACAAATAGAAACAAAACACAGTACGTGGCCTCACTCATTCAAAGGGTCAAACAATGGATGCAGGTGACACACAAACCACCAATAAAATGGCAACGATCCATTTTAATGTCAAAAATTAAAAATGATATATCCATAAATAACGCAATGCTGAAACCAGGCCTCATTTGATCACCAAACCCCACTGATATCTCTATCAATATTCATAGGTTATATGTCTAATTTGCAGATGTGCCTTCAGTCTTGACTGAAGACGGTCTTATTTTAGTTGACGCTTTAGTCTCATCTCAGCTATCAGACTGACTTTCTTTCCTTTTGGAACACATAACAATCCTGCAATCTGAGAACATAAAGCATGTTCTAGAACATAGGATCTTACAAGATCGAGCAGGTAGGAGGGTGATAGCCCATTTGATAGTTTATAAGTTAACAATAAAACTTTAAATTCTGACCTCAAATGAACTGGAAGCCAATGAAGTGACGTTAATATTGGTGTAATACAATCAAATTTTTTCTTCATTGTCAGACGTCTTTCCACATCATTCTGAACCGCTTGAAGACTTCTGATAGTTCTGAAGACAGTACATTACGGTCATGAATACTGGATGAAACGAAAGCACAAACCAGTGTCTCCACATCGGGCATGGACAGAATACACCAAATCCTTGCGATATTATGAAAATGAAAAACGGCGTTCTTTCTACTCTCCCGAATGTGTAAGTCACCCCAATATATTTAGCTTTGTCACTATGATGATGTCAATTGAGAATGTTAATTGATCATATAGGATCATATAGTCTTTTCAGAATTTAGAAGTAGAATTGGGATTAAGTGGTAGCATTCAAGATCAAACCATGTTAAAGAAGTGATCAAAGGAGGAACCCTCTCACAAATAAACAGATATGTTAATAGTTGATTGTTGGACCTTGATTGGAGGTATGCACTCCCTGATCATCCGTCTAGTTAAGACTTTAATTCTTAAAGTCCAAAGTAAGTTCCTTCAGCTGCTCCCTTGTTCGCACTCAGGGTCGCCACAGCAAATCCGAGGTGGATCTGCATGTTGAATGACCACAAATTTTACGCCGGATGCCCTTTTTGACGCAACTCCCATTACACAGAGGCAGAAGTGGGAGTGCGTCACCATCACGTCATGAATCAGCAAGTCTCAAGTCAGCTGTCAAACACTTGGTGTTCATTATGACTTGAGACTTGACTTGGGACTTGCTGATTGATAACTTAAGAATGACTTGACAGTGACTTACTACCACTTCTGTATGGAGGAATGTGGCAGGGGTGGAGTTTGAACTGGGAACCTTCCTTGCTGCAAGTGCACTAACCACTAGCCACCCCTTCTTAAACTCCAAAAAGCATTGAACTGAAATCATCTTTGATGGGAACATCAGTGTTGTTGGCGTGTAAATAGGGATGTGAGTAAAAAGACACACGAGCCACAAACTGCACATGTCAGGTTTTTGTTCAGTCTTTAGATTCTGAGTGTTTTTCCTGATCTGTCTGCAGGGAGATGAAGAAAGGGAATCTAGGTCTTATTATGAGCTCGGCGGCCAAAAAACTGAGGACTTCTCTGGGAGGTAAAGTCAACCTTGGCCTCACTGGACAAGACGGGGTGGTGCATCCCAGTTTGACAGTAAGAACCAGTGATCTTACAGACACAAATTTATTCTCCAAACATGCTGTTCCCAAGTCTGCTGACGACAACACAAAATGAGTAGAAAGCAAAAATGAATTTTATTGAGAATATTTGAATGTTTAAAAAACAACAGCACGGAAATACGTTTAATACGGGGGTGTTGCTGTGGTCATGAATTAAGCGGGAGAATGCCCTATTTCATTTCGTGTGTTGTATAAAAGTTTTAGGCACAACAAATCGTGTTAGGGGTGCAGTACAGTGGTTAGCACAGCGAGAAGGTCCTGTGCTCGAATCCAATCTGGTCCATTCTGTGGGGGGTGTGCATGTTCTCACTGTCCGTGTGAGTTCTTTTCATAGACTGTGTATAAATATATATACTGGTCAGAGCCTGCACAACGTCACCCATAGGTTTTCTTTGGGGACCCGGAAGAGTCCAGATGAAGCTATGGTCTGTACGGCGCCATGTTCACA
The DNA here is from genome assembly GCF_902500255.1 of Thalassophryne amazonica. Lineage (NCBI taxonomy): Eukaryota > Metazoa > Chordata > Actinopteri > Batrachoidiformes > Batrachoididae > Thalassophryne > Thalassophryne amazonica. The sequence continues at coordinate 118,962,334 of NC_047105.1, forward strand.
GAAGCTAAACAACGAACTCATGAGTGCATAAAGGGGATGGAGCGCGCTTGGCTGTATGCATAGAGAAAGATGCGTCAACACGCACGTTAGAGTCCGAGCAACTTAACCTCCATTCAGGTGTTTTATTAAATAATATTTTGGGGGACTGTGTGGTGGTTCTCTTCATAGTTGACTTTGCTGTGGACATTAATTGTTATGAGCTGTGTATTTTCTCAGTAATCGTACATTAAGTGGCTCTAACGGATGAAGCTACTGACAGCTGCTAAAATTGCTAACGCTGTTAAAATCAGAATCAAATTTATTGCCAAGTATGTTCGCACATACAGTAGTGTTCAGAATAATAGTAGTGCTATGTGACTAAAAAGATTAATCCAGGTTTTGAGTATATTTCTTATTGTTACATGGGAAACAAGGTACCAGTAGATTCAGTAGATGCTCACAAATCTAACAAGACCAAGCATTCATGATATGCACACTCTTAAGGCTATGAAATTGGGCTATTAGTAAAAAAAAAAAAAAAAAAAAAAAAGTAGAAAAGGGGGTGTTCACAATAATAGTAGTGTGGCATTCAGTCAGTGAGTTTGTCAATTTTGTGGAACAAACAGGTGTGAATCAGGTGTCCCCTATTTAAGGATGAAGCCAGCACCTGTTGAACATGCTTTTCTCTTTGAAAGCCTGAGGAAAATGGGATGTTCAAGACACTGTTCAGAAGAACAGCCTAGTTTGATTAAAAAGTTGATTGGAGAGGGAAAACATATACGCAGGTGCAAAAAATTATAGGCTATTCATCCACAATGATCTTGAATGCTTAAAATGGACAAAAAAAAATGTCCATTGCTTGGTCTTGTTGGATTTGTGAGAATCTACTGAATCTACTGGTACCTTGTTTCCCATGTAACAATAAGAAATATACTCAAAACCTGGATTAATCTTTTTAGTCACATAGCACTACTATTATTCTGAACACTACTGTACAAGGAATTTGATCTGGTGTTATTGGTGCATAAACAATAAGAAAAGAAAAACACTTGTATAAGAAGTAAAAGAGTCAAATAGACAAAACTATATTCACTGTTAAATAAATAAAATGTCATGGAATGGGGCAGTGCAAAAACAGGTGGTTGGAGCACAGATGTACGGGATGACCAGTCTGTACTTTATGGTAGTGGGGGAGGGAGGCAGAGTAAGTGGGGGTCTCTGGTATTGTTTATGGGTCCATCTATGGATGCAAAGAAGCTGTTTTTGTATCTTGAGATTTTGGTCCTGATGGACCTCAGCCTTCTGCCAGAGGGGCGGGTGACAAAAGGTTTGTGTCCTGGGTGGGAGGGATCGGCCAACAATCTTCCTTGCTCGCAAACAATATTGAATCAAACAAGCATTTGACTCAGCTTGAACACTGCAACAGCGATGTCTAATCTGTGAGGGTGTTTCAGCGCACAACAAACAAATATTATTCCAGGTGTTTGTAATAAAATACTCCACACCACAGACACAGCCTCCAAGACCAGTCGCATTACGCGAACTCTGAGCTCAGGAAAGACGCTCCACTCAGCAGTTGTCACTCAAAGTGACCACACCCCCAAATTTACAGAACTTTATGGATTAAAACAACTTAAACTAAGACATTAGGAAAAAAAAAAAAACTTCCCATCATTGTACATTCCAGCCTGTTATTGTAAGTCTTGGTATAATTTAGTTTTTTGAGGTGTACCATCTGTGGTCTGTTTCTAGGAAAGTACAATGAATTTTGAACAGAATGTCCACTTCTTTGGAATGACTGTGGAGGGTCTTCTGTACAGATATGGAAAGGTAACATTTAATTTATTTTACAGTCTATGTGAAACTTTTCCAATGCTCATGTTTGCCAAACTGATTTCTCATTAATCACAAATGACCAAAAGTAACGCTTTTTTTCTTATTAGTCAGATCCATAAGTCATTGGACAATGACAGTTTTTGAAGAATTTGTATGTGTGCAGCAATGCATTAACATATGCAACAAAATGTTAAACGTGCTGCTGCTTCTATTAGGCATCCCTAGTCTGTCTCATCTCACCCTGTCCTCTGCATCTTCTCCAGTCACACTAACCAACTGCATGTCCTCCCTCAGAGCATCCATAAACCTCCACTGTCTCCATCTCTCTGGTTCCATCCTCCCCATCCTTTTTTTGATATTCCCTGGGTCCCTCCTCTGTACATGCCCAAACCATCTCAAGCTCACCTCCCTTTGTCTGAAAACTGTCGTACCTGTGCCGTACCTCTGATATGCCCCTGCCTGATCCTATCCCTCCTTGTCATCTTAGTACTTTTCTTAACAATTAATAAGGTAGATAAAGCACATGGTTACCTCCACAGTTAAATGCTAACTGTTTCTCAACATGTCCAATGACATTTTAACATATAAATGGTAAATGGACTGCATTTATATAAGCTCTAAATGTAATTTTGTTGTTGCTTGACAATGACAATAAATAAAATTATTACTATTACACTCAACAAAAATATAAACGCAACACTTTTGGTTTTGCTCCCATTTTGTATGAGATGAACTCAAAGATCTAAAACTTTTTCCACATACACAGTATCACCATTTCCCTCAAATATGTTCCCAAACCAGTCTAAATCTGTGATAGTGAGCACTTCTCCTTTGCTGAGATAATCCATACAACTCACAGGTGTGCCATATCAAGATGCTGATTAGACACCATGATTAGTGCACAGGTGTGCCTTAGACTGTCCACAATAAAAGGCCACTCTGAAAGGTGCAGTTTTGTTTTATTGGGGGGGATACCAGTCAGTATCTGGTGTGACCACCATTTGCCTCATGCAGTGCAAACACATCTCCTTCGCATAGAGTTGATCAGGTTGTCAATTGTGGCCTGTGGAATGTTGGTCCCTCCCTCTTCAATGGCTGTGCGAAGTTGCTGGATATTGGCAGGAACTGGTACACGCTGTCGTATACGCCGGTCCAGAGCATCCCAAACATGCTCAATGGGTGACATGTACGGTGAGTATGCCGGCCATGCAAGAACTGGGACATTTTCAGCTTCCAAGAATTGTGTACAGATCCTTGCAACATGGGGCCGTGCATTATCCTGCTGCACATGAGGTGATGTTCTTGGATGGCACAACAATGGGCCTCAGGATCCGTCACGGTATCTCTGTGCATTCAAATGCCATCAATAAAATGCACCTGTGTTCTTCGTCCATAACAGATGCCTGCCCATACTATAACCCCACCGCCACCATGGGCCCACTCGATCCACAACATTGACATCAGAAAACCGCTCACCCACACGACGCCACACACGCTGTCTGCCTCTTGCCCTGGACAGTGTGAACCGGGATTCATCCGTGAAGAGAACACCTCTCCAACGTGCCAAACGCCAGCGAATGTGAGCATTTGCCCACTCAAGTCGGTTACGACGACGAACTGGAGTCAGGTCGAGACCCCGATGAGGATGACGAGCAGCAGATGAGCTTCCCTGAGATGGTTTCTGACAGTTGTGCAGAAATTCTTTGGTTATGCAAACCGATTGTTTCAGCAGCTGTCCGAGTAGCTGGTCTCAGACGATCTTGGAGGGTGAACATGCTGGATGTGGAGGTCCTGGGCTGGTGTGGTTACACGTGGTCTGCGGTTGTGAGGCTGGTTGGATGTACTGCCAAATTCTCTGAAACGCCTTTGGAAACGGCTTATGGTAGAGAAATGAACATTCATACACGAGCAACAGCTCTGGTTGACATTCCTGCTGTCAGCATGCCAATTGCACGCTCCCTCAAATCGTGCGACATCTGTGACATTGTGCTGTGTGATAAAACTGCACCTTTCAGAGTGGCCTTTTATTGTGGGCAGTCTAAGGCACACCTGTGCACTAATCATGGTGTCTAATCAGCATCTTGGTATGGCAGACCTGTGAGGTGGGATGGATTATCTCAGCAAAGGAGAAGTGCTCACTATCACAGATTTAGACTGGTTTGTGAACAATATTTGAGGGAAATGGTGATATTGTGTATGTGGAAAAAGTTTTAGATCTTTGAGTTCATCTCATACAAAATGGGAGCAAAACCAAAAGTGTTGCGTTTATATTTTTGTTGAGTGTATGTAGTGCTTTTCCATCTAAATCAGACACTCAAAGCGCTTTACACATCAATGCCTCACATTCACCCCAGTGTGAGGCTGCTGCCATGCAAGGTGTCCACTACACACTGGGAACAACTAGGGGATTAAGAACCTTGCCCAAGGGCCCTTAATGATTTTCCAGTCAGGCTGGGATTTGAACCGAGGATCCTCAACCCCAACACTTAACTACTAAACCTAGTGATGGGATGATGATACCTCAAGGAGTGTATTGACACACTACACAAACTGTGTCTGCACTGTATTGACAGTGTTGGTCGCTCAGTAGTGACCCCTGCAGTAGTTATAAAATCATTGCAGGTAAAAATGAAAAGATGGAAAAGCTAACGTGCTGCAAACCATCACCTGTGAAATAGTTAATCGCCAGTCCTCTATTTAAAATATGATCTCATCATTGCATAATTTCATGTGCTCAATTTGTGTGTCGAGTTAAGCTGTTCATGAGAAGAGTTTAAAATTTGCTTAAAACCTTGTTTGTGTAAATGCTAAACTGAGTTGGTTTGTAAAATATAACAAATTTGTCTGTAATAAAATTCAGAGTTAAAATTTGGAACTTGTATGGAAATTTGTTAACTTAAGTGTTAAAGCATATGAAAAAAAGACTAAAAATAGATTCATTTATGCATTTTTATTGAGGAACAAAGGTTTCTGAAGTGTCTTTGCTCCAAGGCGATTTCTCCTCTTACACACCAGTTCCCCTGCCTTAGAAAAAACTCTTTCACAGGGTACAGATGAAGATGGTGAGCATAAAAATTTCAGTGCGAGTTGATAAAGGTGTAGATGTTTTCTGGTTATTCTTCCAGTATTGTAAAGGAGTACAAACATATCTAATTGGAAAAATAACAGTAAACAATGCCAAAGGAGAAAAATTATACCTTATTTGGTGTCAAAAGATCAAAATTATTCCAGACTGGGGAAACGTCTTTGAACGATCCATGAAGTCAGTGGAACAAGGTGAGGGCAAGCAAAAATCCAACAGCAAAACTCCATCCAACAAATCCGCAACATGTCGATACAGTTTGTTTCCTTATAAACACAATTTGGCACGGCGCAGTCGAACGACACAGTTCCTGTATCGGTCACTGATTTTTTTTTTTCTTAAAGCGATACATGCACCAATACGAGGTTTCACTCTTGTGTGCTTGGCACAGTGCTGACGCACCAGTGTTGTTCCTCCCATCACTAACTAAACCATCACCTCCCCTCCAACATATCAAACTAAAATCAACCCACAGTACCACAAAGACAGAATTCTCATTTAATCATCTGATTTTTGTCATGTATGTTGCCAGACAATCGTGGATGAACAACTCGTCTTGAAGAAGGTTGCAGATGTGCTGATTAATCTTTACGCTATGACGGCAGTCATCTCCAGGGCCAGTCGCTCCATCTGTATCGGCCTCAGGAATCACAACCATGAGGTATGTGTACAGAACACACACACAAGCTGTGATCAAGGTTTAAATGTTGAATCCAGCTTATATTGGTTCAACAATAAAGGTTTGACCTGGGTCCCGGCCTGTTTTTGGGTTCGACTTTTTAGTGGGGATGAAAAAATAATCTGTTCTGTATTACACACACAATATCTATCTATCTATCTTTGTGTGTATATAGAAATTAGACAGTGGATGAGTCAAAAACTCAAAACTTTATTCACGCTTCAACTCAAAACACCTCTTCTTGTGGAAAAAAATTAAATGTTACATCACCAAATGTTCATAACCTAACATCCTCTTCACAGTTCACCTTCATTCCAGTCAGTAACTTTTCTTCAAACAAATCTCCTCTTCACAGATCTCTTTGCAATTGTTTGCTGTCTTTAAAATCAAGGATTTAGGACAAAGACTCCACTTCACTCTCTCTCATTAACCACAGTTCTCTCACAGTACACGGACTTTCTTCTCACTCAGTCCAGCGTCGGGACTCCTTCCCTCCAGCTGCTCCCCTGCTTTGCCCAGCCAAGCTTCACTGGCCGCGCCTTCTGCTCTTCGGCCACCTGTCACTCTGTTCAGCTGCTCTCTTTTCCCTCTTCTAGTCTCCTATGGGCCTCCTTTTATTCTGTCTCCACAGCTCTCCAGCCATGCTGCAATCAAGAGCCTTAACCAGTTGCACCTTTCTTCAGGGGGGTGATGCAAGTTGGGAGTTGTAGTCTTTCCTTGGTGGCCACTTTCAGTTTAATTTCAATTTATTTAATTTATATAGTACCAAATCACAACAAAGCTGCCTCAAGGTGCTTCACACAAGTAAGGTCTAACCTTACCAACCCCTAGAGCGAAGCACACAGGCGACAGTGGTAAGAAAAACTCCCTCTGATGATATTGAAGAAGAAACCTCAAGCAGACCAGATTCAGAGGGATTACCCACTCCTTAGGCCATTCTAACAGTTACAAGATTTTGCAAAGTTTTACAAAACAGAACAGCTCCACCTCAGGGAGGTTATCACAAGGCCAACTCAGCATTATGGCAACATTCTAGTCACCTCACTGCTCCCCATCTGCCAAGACCCCGTATCTGTGCCGTACACAGACAATATTTTCACATGGATCGGCACACAGTACCGCATGGAAGGTACATATTTATTATGAAAACTAACCACCCATGATGTACCCAGGCACTTGGTCATTCAGGCACACATCTATTATGGTTATCCATCGGGTGCATATATGGACCTTTTAAAGAAGATCTTCATCACTGACAAACTCAGAAACAAGGATTTTAGGCCAATATTCTTTATTAAGAATATGTGAAGAAATTTTGGTGGATATTTTTTGCATATTTCAGTTGGATATTTGGTGATCCAGAGGCCTGCAGTGATTAATAACTGTTGTTTTTGTAGGTGCTGCTCGCAAACACATTTGCAGTGATGCCTTCTTTAAGAACAATTACTTGATGATGCAACTGCAAAAACGTAAGTGCAATACAGACTGGTAATTGATAGACTGGTAATCTCTGGCTTTAAACGCCGTAATCTGGCTATGTTTCTGTGTAGACTCTCAGTTGTCCAGGTGGTTTCCATAGTAGAGAAGCTTGAATCTTCGACTGGACTGGGTTGCTTGACACGAGGACGTTTCGCTTCAAATCGCAGAAGCTTCCTCAGCTAAAATTCTTGCTCTGGTGGACTGACTTCTGTCTTGACTCTTGTAGAGAAGAATAATCAAGAAGTCCCCTCCTACCGAGAGGCAGACTGCTATAGGCTGGTGACTAAACAATAGCTCTAATTAGCACCTATTGTGCTCTAGTTAGCACCCTCCTAATGACAGGGCAGCTGTCCCTCTCCTGATGGCTCCCTTGACGACTCTGCTGATGACGTGAATGACTCATTACCATGAACAAAAGACTGAAACTGCTTTGACCTGAGTACCCCATTGTAAAAAGGGGATAAAGCGTGTCTCAGACCCCCCCCGGTTAAGGCTGGGTTTCAAACGTTTCACAAAGAATGCCTCCTTGACCCCTCTCAGTCCAGTCGAAGATTCAAGCTTCTCTACTACATAATCTGGCTACAAAACAATTGCATGTGTTATGGAATTTCACCAAAAGCTCACATACCAACACTCCAAGCTGTTTCATTTTTTTGAATCTCCACTGTGAGCTTTGAAACATGTTCATGTATAGTGCAGATAGATTTGATGACCAATAAGATGGATGGAAACGTTTGTAATTCTGAACTGGATCCATTCCAGACTCGCCTGAGAACAACGATGCCAACATCAAGAAGATCGCCAGCAACGTCCTGGAGAAGAGAACCTACATCTGCTCTCACCCTCTGGACAGAACATTCTGAACCATGTGACCAGAAATAATGGCACTCCTGGCCTCTGATTGGAGGATACAGTGGCTTGCAAAAGTATTCTGCCCCTTGGTATTTCACACATTTTAATTTATTTATGCCATTTCAAATGCAAAAAGTCCAATCAGGCTTCTCAGTATAAAAAATTCTAATATTATCTTCCTTAAACTCAAAACATATCTTTACAACTTGATCTAAATTAATTAAAAATATAAAAGCCAAGATGATGGGTTGCATACGTTATGGAACACTTTGGTATAATACCTATAAATAATCAGTTTTATTGCCAGTTTTCTTCAGACAAGTCAGGGGATGGACACATGAACATTTCCAAGTCAATGAATATGTCTTGGACTTTAGTTACATGAATTATGAAGAAATATAAACAGTATGGCATTGTTTTGAGTTTGAGTTTAAGGAAGATAATTTGGAAATTATTTAAAGGAGAAGCCTGATTTACTTTTTGTATTTGAAATAGCATGAACAAATTAAAATGCATGAAATATCAAGGGGACAAATACTTTTGCAAGGCACTCTATGAAGAAGACTGTCACTTCCTGTTGAGTCTGTGATTTTGACTGTTGTATCAGGACCACCAGCTACTTTACATCAAAGCACGATTCAACATTATTGTATGTTTGATTTACAAATGACATAATTGACTATTTTTATTACTGACTGCGGCTTGAAAGATGTAACAGAATCTGGGGTCTCCAGATGGATTTTATTTAGACGTGTAAAATGTAAATAAAAACAGCATACAATGATTTGTAAATCCTCTTCAACCTATATTCAATCGAATACACCACAAAGACAAGATATTTAATGTTCAAACTGATAAACTTTATTGTTTTTGTGCAAATATTTGCTCATTTTGAAATGGATGCCTGTAATATGTTTCAAAAAAGCTGGGACTGTGGTATGTTTACCACTGTGTTACATCATCGTTCCTTCTAACAACACTCACTAAGCATTTTGAAACTGAGGACACTAATTATTGAAGCTTTGTAGGTGGAATTATTTCCCATTCTTGCTTGATGTACGACTTCAGTTGTTCAACAGTCCGGGGTCTCCGTTATCATATTTTGCACTTCATAATGCGCCATACATTTTCAATGGGCAACAGGTCTGGACTGCAGGCAGGCCAGTCTAGTACCTGCACTTTTACTACGAACCTACGCTGTTGTAACACGTGCAGACTGTGGCTTGGCATTGTCTTGCTAAAATGAGCAGGGACGTCCCTGAAAAAGACGTTGCTTGGATGGCAGCATGTGTTGCTCCAAAACCTGGATGTACCTTTCAGCATTGATGGTGCCATCACAGATGTGTAAGTTGCCCGTCCCATGGGCACTAACACACCCCCATGCCATCACAGATGCTGGCTTTTGAACATTGTGCTGGTAACAATCTGGGTGGCCTTTTTCCTCTTTTGTCCAGAGGACAGGACATCCATGATTTCCAAAAACAATTTGAAATGTGGACCACAGCACATTTTTACACTTTGCGTCTGTCCATTTCAAATGAACTCGGGCCCAGAGAAGGCAGCGGTGTTTCTGGATGTATAGCTTTTGCTTTGCATGGTAGAGTTTTAACTTGCACTTGTAGATGTAGCAGCAAACTGTGTTAACTGACAATGGTTTTCTGAAGTGTTCCTGAGCCCACGCGATAAGATCCTTTACACAATGATGTCGGTTTTTAATGCAGTGCTGCGTGAGGGGTCGAAGGTCACAGGCATTCAATGTTGGTATTTGGCCTTGCCGCTTACGTGTAGAAAGTTCTCCAGATTCTCTGAATCTTCTGATTATATTATGGACTGTAGATGATGGACTCCCTAAATTCCTTGCAATTGAATGTTGAGAAACATTGTTCTTAAACTGTTGGACTCTTTTTTCACGCAGTTGTTCACAAAGTGGTGATCCTCACCCCATCTTTGCTTGTGAATGGTTGAGCCTTTGGGGGATGCTCCTTTTATACCCAATCATGACACTCACTTGTTTCCAGTTAGGTGTTTTTGAGCATTCAACTTTCCCAATCTTCTGTTGCCCCGTCCCAACTTTTTTGAAACGTGTTGCAGGTATCCATTTCAAAATGAGAAAATATTTGCACAAAAAATCAGTTTGAACAATAAATATCTTGTCTTTGTGGTGTATTCAATAGAATATAAGTTGAAGAGGATTTGCAAATCATTGTATTTTGTTTTATTTACATTTCACAGAACATCCCAACTTCACTGGAATTGGGGTTGTACTATTAGTACTGTCATTTAATATTGCACTCAAGTTCATTTCACTGTGAATGTTTAGTTGGTGTTTGTGGCCTTTGTGAGTTACTTCTGATAGTAACAGCTGGTCAAATATGCTGGAAATAACTCACAATAACCTTTGGTTCCTAGGGGAATGTAACAACGTGAAGATTAACCATTTGACTTGTGGACCCGGCCTGAACACCAAAGTCTCTTTTACATCATTGAAAGGAGGCTTAGGGTTTTGTCAGAGCAAAACGTTTAAAATAGTTTAAATAACTTTACAGAATGTTTAACTGCAGAGTGTAGGTTTTATTTAACATACAAAGAATAATGAAAGCAGTAAAAAGTTGGAAAAAGACAGCAACGGTTTCAGTAAATCTGTTAAAATGTACTAAAACAATACACATCAAAATTATGTCTTTCAATACTTGGTCGAAGAAATTTCAGATGTCGTTGATAATAGCTTCATCTGAAGTTTATTTTTTGTATTTTTTAACGCTTTGTGTGTACAGTAGTGTTCAGAATAATAGTGCTATGTGACTAAAAAGATTAATCAGGTTTGAGTATTTCTTATTGTTACATGGGAAACAAGGTACCACTAGATTCTCACAAATCCAACAGACCAGCATTCATGATATGCACACTCTTAAGGCTATGAAATTGGGTATTAGTAAAAAAAAAGAAGTGCTGTAAACCTCCGAAACCGGGCCAGATACCAGGGAAAACACCAGTCAAACGCAAAGCATCAACCCCTGCAAGTGTAGAAGCTTCAAAGAGGTATGAAGAGAAAGGAAGAGAGAGGAAGTTTGTGAGTAGCTGGACACAGGATTATCCATGGCTGGGGCACAAGGAAGAGGACAACTCATATACTGCCATGTCTGTCGGGATTTTCCTTCAATTGTGGACCAGTAAGGCATTTTTAAATGTTGAAAAAAATAATTTGATTTGCTTTATAAAATACATACTGGCAATTGATCATGCATTGAACAGTGATAAATTCAGAAAACACACAAGAGAGAAGCAGATGCATATTGGCATTTACCAGTTATTTTATTTTTTTTCCCCATTATGAACAATCGCAGGAGAGAAACATTATGAGCTATGTCTTGGTTAACAGATTAAAAGGCAAGAGGCTATGCATGCAATAAAAAATTTTTTTGGAAACTAAATTTCACCACCCACACAGGAGAGAAGCAATTTATGAAAAAGTGTAATTTCAGTACTTCCACAGTAGCATGCCCCCAGACACCCCTAGGTGACACGCGCCATTGGCATATGTATCGCGTGCCTTTGGCACACTTACGCGGCTCGCGCCTGCGCGCTCTCTTGTCCGGACAACCAGCTTTTCCTATAGGACAAGTAAACTGCCAGGGTTACTTGTCCTATGGACAAGTACACTAAAAAGCTTAATGTCAATGCCTGGGATGTCTGCAAACTTCATACTCTTTAATGAATAGAAAACTGAAGTTCTTTTGGTTGGGCCAAGTAAAGCACGTAGATGTGGTTCATAAACCTTGGACCATTGACACAGTGTATTAAATCTGCTGTTTGCAACCTTGGTGTGAGAATGGATGAAGATTTTAGGCTTGATAAACAAATCAGTGCTGTTGTGAAGGCAAGTTTCTTTCATTTGAGGCAGCTAGCTAAGATTAAGTCCTCACTTTCAAGGCATCACTTGGAGATTTTAATCCATGCTTTTGTTATGACTTGGCTGGATTATTGTAATGCACTGTACGCTGGTATTAGCCAGGCCTCACTTGCACGACTTCAGCTGGTCCAGAATGCTGCAGCCCGTCTTTTCACTGGATCCCGGAGGTGTGACCATGTTTCGCCCGTTCTTTTTCTCTTCACTGGCTGCCTGTTCGCTATCGTATTGATTTTAAAATTTTGTTTGTTTTTAAATGTCTTAATGATCTTGCTCCACAGTATCTGTCTGACCTGCTCGTGTCTTATTCCCCTTCACGTTCTCTTAGGTCACAAACTCAAGCTGTGCTTGTAGTTCCTCAGACAAAGCTCAAACGTAGAGGTGATAGAGCTTTTTCTGTTGTTGGTCCCAGATTGTGTAATGACCTGCCTCTCTGTATCAGGCAGGCGGAGTCACCTGTAGTTTTTAAATCTGTCTTAAAACATACTTGTTTTTTTTGGCTTTTGACTAGAGGGTTGATGATTTTACTGTTTTAAAAAAACTTTTATTGTTGCCAGTTATTTATTTGTGATTATTATTTATTTATTGATTGATTGATTTTATGTCTTTGTACAGCGCTTTGGTCAACTTTGTTGTTTTTAAATGTGCTCTATAAATAAACTGGATTGGATTGGATGTGTGTCATTCATCATAGTGAAACTGCAAAAACATATAATAATCTCGGGGTGGTCCTTGATCCCTCATTGTCCTTTGGTCAACATGTTGGGTTGAGATTAATTTTTATTATTATTATTATTTTCTTTGATGGAATATTGCAAAGATTCAAGCTGTTTCATCTTTGGCTGATACAGGTTGGTGGTTTCTACTTTAGTATCTTCTAGAATTGATTATTGCAATGTCTTATTTTTCATTTTTGCCAAAAACTGTTAAAGGTTTTCTGTTGGTGATAGAATGCTGGTGTTCTAATCAGGAAAAGACAATTTCACCATATTAACACAATTTCAGTCTCACTTCATTGGCTTCCTGTTTGTGTGAGAACAGATTTTGTTGGTTTATTTTTAACTTATAAAGATTTAAATGGTCTGGCACCCCTTTGTAGATCTTTTTAAACCCTATATGCTCGCCTGTGCTCTGCATTCTCTGAATGCAGGATTACTATGTGTCCGAAGGATAAAGTCTGCCAGGCCTTTTTGTATTGTGCACCTGTTCTATGGAACAGATAAGACTTTAAATCAAGACTGAAGACCCTCTGTTACTTATTATCGGGAGGAATGCATTCAACATTTTGCTATTGATTGCTGTTCTTGTTTATTTTGCCATTTTAATTGTAATGTTTTAAGAGCACACAGTTCTGTAACTGATGAGCATTGTTTTCTGCTCTGTACTGTTTTCTGATTATTTTATTACAAATAGTACACACTCCAGGAATGATACAAGTAACGTACTGTATACATGGTAGTTGAAATAAGATTAAACAAGAAAGTCAAAGTTGTGAATGAGAATTTCATCACAGGATGCAGGACAAATGTATCGACTTTTATTATTTATTTCTATTTTTCCAGCTTGCGAAGTGTCCTTTGACAGTGTCCCTGTGCCAGTGGAGAATGTTATAGGAGAAGTAGGAGGTGGATTCAAGGTAATTGTTGCCGTGGGTGGTTCTAATGGTTTTTACACAGAACTGGCACAGTAACAGCTCTTCCTCTTGTGTTTTTGAGCAGATTGCCATGAACATTCTCAACTCGGGGAGTTCAGTATGGGCAGTGCAACAGCTTCAATGATCAAAAACTGATAGGTAAAAACCCAGCACAATAATATCGAAGATAACTTAATATGAGTTTATCTGTAGTTTTCTCAGTTTGATGCTGTTTGTATGGTTCTGCAGAAATGACATCAGACTATGCTAGTACCAGGAAGCAGTTCAATAAAAGATTGAGTGAGTTTGGTATGATACAGGTACTGTCAACTCTTCCTCTGTAGAGTCTGTTGAAAAACTCGAGGAACTGCTTGGGTCTAAAGTCTTGTGCTGTGTTGTAGGAGAAGTTTGCATTGATGGCACTAAATGCCTACGCGATGGAGAGTATGGCATATTTGACTGCTGGAATGATGGACAGACCAGGACTTCCGGACTGCTCTGTAGAAGCTGCCATAGTTAAGGTAGGCAAACTCTGTCATTATCCTGGTAAAAAAGCACCATTACATGACTTGTTTACCTCTTTGCCGCAATGTGTGCAGATTTTCAGCTCGGAGGGAGGCTGGATTTGTGTCAGTGAAGCTCTTCAGGTCTTCGGTGGTGTTGGCTATACCAAGAATTACCCACTTGAGCGCTACGTCAGAGACTGTCGCATCCTGCCCATATTTGAGGTACTTTCATAATTATTTAAAGATCCACTCCCTTCAAAATGTGTTTTTCTACTGGTTATTTCTCCTGGGATTTTTCACTTGATCCAGAGTTTATCATGGGATTATCTTTTTTTAAAGTCCTCTTCTGAAGGGAGCAGGTTACTTTGCTCTTTAGTCCATGAATCTGAAATGTATTTTGTCCTAATCAGTGCTACTTAAGGGGTCAAAATGACACAATCCTTCATTGACCTCTACCTGAATATAGTTGCCATCATGCGATCAACACTACACTTTTTTTTTATGTAGGTCCTGGTACACTGAGGTTGGATTGTATTGTTTATTCCCTTAAAATGGTACAGAGTACTCGTAGAATGCAAGCTTGAATATCGGCAGTGCTTCCTTGTAGCCAGTGTTGATTTTCACAAAGCCTTTGATTCAGTTACTCAGAGTACTTTCTGGAACATTTTGAAAATTTGTGGGATTCCCAAGACGTTGCTGGACATAATAGCCAGTCTATACACATATACTGTGAGTGGAGGCAGAGATTCTGAGGTTTTCACAATGTAAACTGCTTGCATAGACTGGATGTTGGTATGGTTGTGGAAACCAGTGACTTGGGTGCTTTTTTTTTTTAGCACAGAAAGGTTTACTGATCTTGACTTTGTGGATGATACTGTGTTCTTTGTGGAATCAATGAATACCCTGATGGTAGCACATAAGAAGCTGTGTCAGGAATCTGAGTGTCTGGGTTGTGATTGTCCTGGGTCCAGGCTTTTAAGGACTTCCTAGACTGTGGTGAAAGTGTTGAACTTGTAGAAACACTCACTTGTTGACAGTGACATTCATTCCTCTGAGTCCTCTGCCTTTGAGACTGAGAAACACCTAGGTAGAGCTTATTGAGTCATGAAGTCAGTGTTCAGAAACATTTAGTGATGCCAGCATCTTTGTTGGAGAATAAAAGCTCAAGTCTTTAGAGTCGTAGTGCAGCCTGTCTTACTGTATAGTTGTGAGACAGCACATACAGTGTAGATTTTGCACATTTTCCCACTTACAAAGAATGGAAAGGTATGTAATTTTTATTGTAGGTACACTTTAACTGTGAGAGATGGAATCTAAAAAAGAAAATTTTAAAAAATCACATTGTATGAATTTAAAATAATTAATTTGCATTTTATTGCATGAAATAAGTATTTGATCACTTACCAACCAGCAAGAATTCTGGCTTTCACAGACCAGTTAGTTCTTCTTTAAGAAGCCCTCCTATTCTGCACTCTTTACCTGTATTAATTGCACCTGTTTGAACTTGTTACCTGTATAAAAGACACCTATCCACACACAAATCACACTCTTACCTAGCCACCATGGCCAAGTCCAAGAGCTGTCTTAGGACACCAGGGACAAAGTTGTAGACTGGCACAAGGCTGGGATGGGGTATAGGACAATAGGCAAGCAGTTTGGTGAGAAGGCAACAACTGTTGGTGTATTTATTAGAAAATGAAATGATGACGGGGCAGCACGGGGCTTAGTGGTTAGCACTGTTGCCTCACAGCGAGAAGGTGGTGGGTTCAATTCCCGTGGCCTTTCTGTGTGGAGTTTGCATGTTCTCCCAGTGTGTGCGTGGGTTTCCTCCAGGTGCTCCGGTTTCCTCCCACATCCAAAGACATGCGGGATAGGTGGATTGGAATCTTTAAATTGTCCATAGGTGTGTGTGTGGGTGTGTCTGTGCTTGTTTGTCTGTTTGTGGCCCTGCGACAGACTAGCGTCCTGTCCTGGGTGTACACCGCCTCGCGCTCTATGACTGCTGGGACAGGCTCCAGCCCCCCGTGACCCTTAATTGGACTAAGCGGTAGAAGATGAATGAATGAATGAATGAAATGATGACGAGATGAAATGATGACGACAAAATGATGATGACAAAATGAAATGATGACAAGATGATTGTCAATCTTTCTCAGTCTGGGGTTCCATCTCACCTCGTGGTGTAAGGATGATTCTGAGAAAGCTCAGAACAACACAGGAGGACCTGGTCAGTGACCTGAAGAGAGCTGGGACCACAGTCACAAAGATTACATTAGTAACACACACGCTGTCATGGTTTAAAATCCTGCAGGGCAGCAAGGTCCCCCTGCTCAAGCCAACACATGTCCAGGCCCATTTGAAGTTCACTAGTTACCATCTGGATGAGAGAGGAGGCATGAGAGAAGGTCATGTGGTCAGATGAGATTAGAGCTTTTAGGTATCACTTCACTCATCGTGTTTGGAGGATGAGAACAACCCCAAGAACACCGTCCCAACTTTGAAGCAGGGAGGTCCTTTTCTGCGAAGGGGACAGGACGACTGCACCGTATTGAAGGGAGGATGGATGGGGTCATGTATCGTGAGATTTTGGCAAACGACCTCCTTCCCTCAGTAAGACCATTGAAGATGGGTCATCCTGGGTCTTCCAGCATGACAATGACCCCAAACACACAGCCACGGCAACTAAGGAGGGCCTCCGTAAGAAGCATTTCAAGGTCCTGGCGTAGCCGAGCCAGTCTCCAGACCTGAACTCAATAAAAAATCTTTGGTGGGAGCTAAAACTGGAAACCTGAAAGATCTGGAGAAGAGCTGTATGGACCAAAATCCTTGCTGCAGTGTGTGCAAACTTGGTCAAGAACTACAGGAAATGTCTGACCTCTGCAATTGCAAACAAAGGTTTCTGTACCAAATATTAAGGTCTGTCATGCAGTAAAATGCAAATTATTTTGCATGGGTTGGTAAGGTTAAACCTTGCCTGTGTGAAGTACCTTGAGGCAACTTTGTTGTGATTTGGTGCTATAAATGAAAATAAATTGAATCCTACAATGTGTTTTACCATTTTTTTTTTTCTTAGATTCTGTCTCTGAGTTGAAGGGTACCTATGATTAAAAATTACAGACCTCTCCATTCTTTGTAGGTGGGAAAACTTGCAAAATCGACAGTGGTCACATACTTATTTGCCTCACTGTAGGTGCCTGAGTGTTGAGGATCCCACTGGCTGACGAAAGCTAAGAGGACGCCCGCACTTGCTGTGGCAGATAGCTGGTTACTTTAGAGATGTGGAAATGGACCATTTGCCATCCAGGACCCAAGGCAGTTCTATGGTGTCTTCGATGTGGAGAAACGTGGCACCAATGCAAGCTCCCGGAAACTCATTGTGTCACAGCTTCAGAAGCATGTCTTGGACCGCTGTACTGTTGGAAGACTGAGTTGCAACCATGAAAGCATGGTCACATGTGTCTGCTTTCTGGCTTCAAGTGTTGCTTGTGAATGTCCAGATAATGCACCTTCTACATAATGACATTAACTCCCCCCCATGACGTCAAGCTGATTGCGTTGCCTTTTCTTTCTGTTTACAGGGCACAAATGAAATCCTGAGAATGTACATTGCTTTAACAGGAATGCAGCATGCCGGCAAAATTATGACGGCAAAAAATAAAGTAAGAACATGACATTTGTATAGAGTATATATACATATCCAGTTGTGGTCAGAATTACCACAATATATCCACATGACTTGAATTTACTTAGTTATAAAGGTGCGTATTGTAAGAACAGGGAGCTGACAGCAGGGCACTATCTGTGTCCCTCTTGTAGGTGACTGAGGCCAGCAAGGGAGCCACCACACTGCTGAGCTCAGTGTGCACAGTGTCATGCCTCAGAAGTACAGTTGTATGTAAAGGTTTGGGCACGCCTGATGATTTTCATGATTTTGATTGGTTGTTTGGATCAGCAGTTTCAGTTAAATATATCATATACCAGACAAACACAGTGATATTTGAGAAGCGAAATGAAGTTTATAAGATTTACAGAAATGCCTAATTTTGTTTAAAGAATTACTGCACACTTTCTGTAAATACTAGAAACTTTATTTCACTTCTCAAATATCAGTGTGTTTGTCTGCTATATGATATATTTAACTGAAATTTCTGATCCAGACACCCAATGATTTATAAAGGAAAATCATGAAAATTAACAGGGGTGCCAAAACTAACATACAACTGTATGTGTGAGTTTTTCTCTCCTCAGTCCAGCTAAAAAAAAATCACTATCGGAACTTGTCCAATTCTTCATCTGACAGTGCTTACGTCTGCAAAAGATGTCCCTGCGGACACTGCAGCTGATGGCATACTGTATGTAGTTTCCTTGTACCGTGGAAGGAATTTTTTCAAACAGGGAGGGGAGTCATTCAGTAGAATGAATCATATGGGACAAAAACACATGACAAATAGAAACAAAACACAGTACGTGGCCTCACTCATTCAAAGGGTCAAACAATGGATGCAGGTGACACACAAACCACCAATAAAATGGCAACGATCCATTTTAATGTCAAAAATTAAAATGATATATCCATAAATAACGCAATGCTGAAACCAGGCCTCATTTGATCACCAAACCCCACTGATATCTCTATCAATATTCATAGGTTATATGTCTAATTTGCAGATGTGCCTTCAGTCTGACTGAAGACGGTCTTATTTTAGTTGACGCTTTAGTCTCATCTCAGCTATCATACTGACTTTCTTTCCTTTTGGAACACATAACAATCCTGCAATCTGAGAACATAAGCATGTTCTAGAACATAGGATCTTACAAGATCGAGCAGGTAGGAGGGTGATAGCCCATTTGATAGTTTATAAGTTAACAATAAAACTTTAAATTCTGACCTCAAATGAACTGGAAGCCAATGAAGTGACGTTAATATTGGTGTAATACAATCAAATTTTTTCTTCATTGTCAGACGTCCTTCCACATCATTCTGAACCGCTTGAAGACTTCTGATAGTTCTGAAGACAGTACATTACGGTCATGAATACTGGATGAAACGAAAGCACAAACCAGTGTCTCCACATCGGGCATGGACAGAATACACCAAATCCTTGCGATATTATGAAAATGAAAAACGGCGTTCTTTCTACTCTCCCGAATGTGGTAAGTCACCCCAATATATTTAGCTTTGTCACTATGATGATGTCAATTGAGAATGTTAATTGATCATATAGGATCATATAGTCTTTTCAGAATTTAGAAGTAGAATTGGGATTAAGTGGTAGCATTCAAGATCAAACCATGTTAAAGAAGTGATCAAAGGAGGAACCCTCTCACAAATAAACAGATATGTTAATAGTTGATTGTTGGACCTTGATTGGAGGTATGCACTCCCTGATCATCCGTCTAGTTAAGACTTTAATTCTTAAAGTCCAAAGTAAGTTCCTTCAGCTGCTCCCTTGTTCGCACTCAGGGTCGCCACAGCAAATCCGAGGTGGATCTGCATGTTTGAATGACCACAAATTTACGCCGGATGCTCTTTTTGACGCAACTCCCATTACACAGAGGCAGAAGGGGAGTGCGTCACCATCACGTCATGAATCAGCAATCTCAAGTCAGCTGTCAAACACTTGGTGTTCATTATGACTTGAGACTTGACTTGGGACTTGCTGATTGATAACTTAAGAATGACTTGACAGTGACTTACTACCACTTCTGTATGGAGGAATGTGGCAGGGGTGGAGTTTGAACTGGGAACCTTCCTTGCTGCAAGTGCACTAACCACTAGCCACCCCTTCTTAAACTCCAAAAAGCATTGAACTGAAATCATCTTTGATGGGAACATCAGTGTTGTTGGCGTGTAAATAGGGATGTGAGTAAAAAGACACACGAGCCACAAACTGCACATGTCAGGTTTTTGTTCAGTCTTTAGATTCTGAGTGTTTTTCCTGATCTGTCTGCAGGGAGATGAAGAAAGGGAATCTAGGTCTTATTATGAGCTCGGCGGCCAAAAAACTGAGGACTTCTCTGGGAGGTAAAGTCAACACCTTGGCCTCACTGGACAAGACGGGGTGGTGCATCCCAGTTTGACAGTAAGAACCGTGATCTTACAGACACAAATTTATTCTCCAAACATGCTGTTCCCAAGTCTGCTGACGACAACACAAAATGAGTAGAAAGCAAAAATGAATTTTATTGAGAATATTTGAATGTTTAAAAAACAACAGCACGGAAATACGTTTAATACGGGGGTGTTTGCTGTGGTCATGAATTAAGCGGGAGAATGCCCTATTTCATTTCGTGTGTTGTATAAAAGTTTTAGGCACAACAAATCGTGTTAGGGGTGCGCACAGTGGTTAGCACAGCGAGAAGGTCCTGTGCTCGAATCCAATCTGGTCCATTCTGTGGGGGGTGTGCATGTTCCTCAACTGTCCGTGGTGAGTTCTTTTCATAGACTGTGTATAAATATATATACTGGTCAGAGCCTGCACAACGTCACCCATAGGTTTTCTTTGGGGACCCGGAAGAGTCAGATGAAGCTATGGTCTGTACGGCGCCATGTTCACAGAAGCTAAACAACGAACTCATGAGTGCATAAAGGGGATGGAGCGCGCTTGGCTGTATGCATAGAGAAAGATGCGTCAACACGCACGTTAGAGTCCGAGCAACTTAACCTCCATTCAGGTGTTTTATTAAATAATATTTGGGGGGACTGTGTGGTGGTTCTCTTCATAGTTGACTTTGCTGTGGACATTAATTGTTATGAGCTGTGTATTTTCTCAGTAATCGTACATTAAGTGGCTCTAACGGATGAAGCTACTGACAGCTGCTAAAATTGCTAACGCTGTTAAAATCAGAATCAAATTTATTGCCAAGTACGTTCGCACATACAGTAGTGTTCAGAATAATAGTAGTGCTATGTGACTAAAAAGATTAATCCAGGTTTTGAGTATATTTCTTATTGTTACATGGGAAACAAGGTACCAGTAGATTCAGTAGATGCTCACAAATCTAACAAGACCAAGCATTCATGATATGCACACTCTTAAGGCTATGAAATTGGGCTATTAGTAAAAAAAAAAAAAAAAAAGTAGAAAAGGGGGTGTTCACAATAATAGTAGTGTGGCATTCAGTCAGTGAGTTTGTCAATTTTGTGGAACAAACAGGTGTGAATCAGGTGTCCCCTATTTAAGGATGAAGCCAGCACCTGTTGAACATGCTTTTCTCTTTGAAAGCCTGAGGAAAATGGGATGTTCAAGACACTGTTCAGAAGAACAGCCTAGTTTGATTAAAAAGTTGATTGGAGAGGGAAAACATATACGCAGGTGCAAAAAATTATAGGCTATTCATCCACAATGATCTTGAATGCTTAAAATGGACAAAAAAAAATGTCCATTGCTTGGTCTTGTTGGATTTGTGAGAATCTACTGAATCTACTGGTACCTTGTTTCCCATGTAACAATAAGAAATATACTCAAACCTGGATTAATCTTTTTAGTCACATAGCACTACTATTATTCTGAACACTACTGTACAAGGAATTTGATCTGGTGTTATTGGTGCATAAACAATAAGAAAAGAAAAACACTTGTATAAGAAGTAAAAGAGTCAAATAGACAAAACTATATTCACTGTTAAATAAATAAAATGTCATGGAATGGGGCAGTGCAAAAACAGGTGGTTGGAGCACAGATGTACGGGATGACCAGTCTGTACTTTATGGTAGTGGGGGAGGGAGGCAGAGTAAGTGGGGGTCTCTGGTATTGTTTATGGGTCCATCTATGGATGCAAAGAAGCTGTTTTTGTATCTTGAGATTTGGTCCTGATGGACCTCAGCCTTCTGCCAGAGGGGCGGGTGACAAAAGGTTTGTGTCCTGGGTGGGAGGGATCGGCCAACAATCTTCCTTGCTCGCAAACAATATTGAATCAAACAAGCATTTGACTCAGCTTGAACACTGCAACAGCGATGTCTAATCTGTGAGGGTGTTTCAGCGCACAACAAACAATATTATTCCAGGTGTTTGTAATAAAATACTCCACACCACAGACACAGCCTCCAAGAACCAGTCGCATTACGCGAACTCTGAGCTCAGGAAAGACGCTCCACTCAGCAGTTGTCACTCAAAGTGACCACACCCCCAAATTTACAGAACTTTATGGATTAAAACAACTTAAACTAAGACATTAGGAAAAAAAAAAAAACTTCCCATCATTGTACATTCCAGCCTGTTATTGTAAGTCTTGGTATAATTTAGTTTTTTGAGGTGTACCATCTGTGGTCTGTTTCTAGGAAAGTACAATGAATTTTGAACAGAATGTCCACTTCTTTGGAATGACTGTGGAGGGTCTTCTGTACAGATATGGAAAGGTAACATTTAATTTATTTTACAGTCTATGTGAAACTTTTCCAATGCTCATGTTTGCCAAACTGATTTCTCATTAATCACAAATGACCAAAAGTAACGCTTTTTTTCTTATTAGTCAGATCCATAAGTCATTGGACAATGACAGTTTTTGAAGAATTTGTATGTGTGCAGCAATGCATTAACATATGCAACAAAATGTTAAACGTGCTGCTGCTTCTATTAGGCATCCCTAGTCTGTCTCATCTCACCCTGTCCTCTGCATCTTCTCCAGTCACACTAACCAACTGCATGTCCTCCCTCAGAGCATCCATAAACCTCCACTGTCTCCATCTCTCTGGTTCCATCCTCCCCATCCTTTTTTTGATATTCCCTGGGTCCCTCCTCTGTACATGCCCAAACCATCTCAAGCTCACCTCCCTTTGTCTGAAAACTGTCGTACCTGTGCCGTACCTCTGATATGCCCCTGCCTGATCCTATCCCTCCTTGTCATCTTAGTACTTTTCTTAACAATTAATAAGGTAGATAAAGCACATGGTTACCTCCACAGTTAAATGCTAACTGCTTCTCAACATGTCCAATGACATTTTAACATATAAATGGTAAATGGACTGCATTTATATAAGCTCTAAATGTAATTTTGTTGTTGCTTGACAATGACAATAAATAAAATTCTTACTATTACACTCAACAAAAATATAAACGCAACACTTTTGGTTTTGCTGCCATTTTGTATGAGATGAACTCAAAGATCTAAAACTTTTTCCACATACACAGTATCACCATTTCCCTCAAATATTGTTCACAAACCAGTCTAAATCTGTGATAGTGAGCACTTCTCCTTTGCTGAGATAATCCATACCACCTCACAGGTGTGCCATATCAAGATGCTGATTAGACACCATGATTAGTGCACAGGTGTGCCTTAGACTGTCCACAATAAAAGGCCACTCTGAAAGGTGCAGTTTTGTTTTATTGGGGGGGATACCAGTCAGTATCTGGTGTGACCACCATTTGCCTCATGCAGTGCAACACATCTCCTTCGCATAGAGTTGATCAGGTTGTCAATTGTGGCCTGTGGAATGTTGGTCCACTCCTCTTCAATGGCTGTACGAAGTTGCTGGATATTGGCAGGAACTGGTACACGCTGTCGTATACGCCGGTCCAGAGCATCCCAAACATGCTCAATGGGTGACATGTCCGGTGAGTATGCCGGCCATGCAAGAACTGGGACATTTTCAGCTTCCAAGAATTGTGTACAGATCCTTGCAACATGGGGCCGTGCATTATCCTGCTGCAACATGAGGTGATGTTCTTGGATGGCACAACAATGGGCCTCAGGATCTCGTCACGGTATCTCTGTGCATTCAAAATGCCATCAATAAAATGCACCTGTGTTCTTCGTCCATAACAGATGCCTGCCCATACTATAACCCCACCACCACCATGGGCCACTCGATCCACAACATTGACATCAGAAAACCGCTCACCCACACGACGCCACACACGCTGTCTGCCATCTGCCCTGGACAGTGTGAACCGGGATTCATCCGTGAAGAGAACACCTCTCCAACGTGCCAAACGCCAGCGAATGTGAGCATTTGCCCACTCAAGTCGGTTACGACGACGAACTGGAGTCAGGTCGAGACCCCGATGAGGATGACGAGCATGCAGATGAGCTTCCCTGAGATGGTTTCTGACAGTTTGTGCAGAAATTCTTTGGTTATGCAAACCGATTGTTTCAGCAGCTGTCCGAGTAGCTGGTCTCAGACGATCTTGGAGGTGAACATGCTGGATGTGGAGGTCCTGGGCTGGTGTGGTTACACGTGGTCTGCGGTTGTGAGGCTGGTTGGATGTACTGCCAAATTCTCTGAAACGGCTTATGGTAGAGAAATGAACATTCAATACACGAGCAACAGCTCTGGTTGACATTCCTGCTGTCAGCATGCCAATTGCACGCTCCCTCAAATCTTGCGACATCTGTGACATTGTGCTGTGTGATAAAACTGCACCTTTCAGAGTGGCCTTTTATTGTGGGCAGTCTAAGGCACACCTGTGCACTAATCATGGTGTCTAATCAGCATCTTGGTATGGCAGACCTGTGAGGTGGGATGGATTATCTCAGCAAAGGAGAAGTGCTCACTATCACAGATTTAGACTGGTTTGTGAACAATATTTGAGGGAAATGGTGATATTGTGTATGTGGAAAAAGTTTTAGATCTTTGAGTTCATCTCATACAAAATGGGAGCAAAACCAAAAGTGTTGCGTTTATATTTTTGTTGAGTGTATGTAGTGCTTTTCCATCTAAATCAGACACTCAAAGCGCTTTACACATCAATGCCTCACATTCACCCCAGTGTGAGGCTGCTGCCATGCAAGGTGTCCACTACACACTGGGAACAACTAGGGGATTAAGAACCTTGCCCAAGGGCCCTTAATGATTTTCCAGTCAGGCTGGGATTTGAACCGAGGATCCTCAACCCCAACACTTAACTACTAAACCTAGTGATGGGATGATGATACCTCAAGGAGTGTATTGACACACTACACAAACTGTGTCTGCGCTGTATTGACAGTGTTGGTCGCTCAGTAGTGACCCCTGCAGTAGTTATAAAATCATTGCAGGTAAATAAAGTGAAAAGATGGAAAAGCTAACGTGCTGCAAACCCATCACCCTGTGAAATAGTTAATCGCCAGTCCTCTATTTAAAATATGATCTCATCATTGCATAATTTCATGTGCTCAACTTGTGTGTCGAGTTAAGCTGTTCATGAGAAGAGTTTAAAATTTGCTTAAAACCTTGTTTGTGTAAATACTAAACTGAGTTGGTTTGTAAAATATAGCAAATTTATCTGTAATAAAATTCAGAGTTAAAATTTGTAACTTATGTATAGAAATTTGTTAACTTAAGTGTGAAAGCATATGAAATAAAAGACTAAAAATAGATTCATTTATGCATTTTTATTGAGGAACAAAGGTTTCTGAAGTGTCTATGCTCCAAGGCGATTTCTCCTCTTACACACCAGTTCCCCTGCCTTAGAAAAAACTCTTTCACAGGGTACAGATGAAGATGGTGAGCATAAAAATTTCAGTGCGAGTTGATAAAGGTGTAGATATGTTTTCTGGTTATTCTTCCAGTATTGTAAAGAAGTACAAACATATCTAATTGGAAAAATAACAGTAAACAATGCACAAAGGAGAAAAATATTTACCTTATTTGGTGTCAGAAGATCAAAATTATTCCAGACTGGGGAAACGTCTTTGAACGATCCATGAAGTCAGTGGAACAGGGTGAGGGCAAGCAAAAATCCAACAGCAAAACTCCATCCAACAAATCCGCAACATGTCGATACAGTTTGTTTCCTTATAAACACAATTTGGCACGGCGCAGTCGAATGACACAGTTCCTGTATCGGTCACATGATTTATTTTTTTTTTTCTTAAAGCGATACATGCACCAATACGAGGTTTCACTCTTGTGTGCTTGGCACAGTGCTGACGCACCAGTGTTGTTCCTCCCATCACTAACTAAACCATCACCTCCCCTCCAACATATCAAACTAAAATCAACCCACAGTACCACAAAGACAGAATTCTCATTTAATCATCTGATTTTTGTCATGTATGTTGCCAGACAATCGTGGATGAACAACTCGTCTTGAAGAAGGTTGCAGATGTGCTGATTAATCTTTACGCTATGACGGCAGTCATCTCCAGGGCCAGTCGCTCCATCTGTATCGGCCTCAGGAATCACAACCATGAGGTATGTGTACAGAACACACACACAAGCTGTGATCAAGGTTTAAATGTTGAATCCATCTTATATTGGTTCAACAATAAAGGTTTGACCTGGGTCCCGGCCTGTTTTTGGGTTCGACTTTTTAGTGGGGATGAAAAAATAATCTGTTCTGTATTACACACACAATATCTATCTATCTATCTTTGTGTGTATAATAGAAATTAGACAGTGGATGAGTCAAAAACTCAAAACTTTATTCACGCTTCAACTCAAAACACCTCTTCTTGTGGAAAAAAATTAAATGTTACATCACCAAATGTTCATAACCTAACATCCTCTTCACAGTTCACCTTCATTCCAGTCAGTAACTTTTCTTCAAACAAATCTCCTCTTCACAGATCTCTTTGCAATTGTTTGCTGTCTTTAAAATCAAGGATTTAGGACAAAGACTCCACTTCACTCTCTCTCATTAACCACAGTTCTCTCACAGTACACGGGACTTTCTTCTCACTCAGTCCAGCGTCGGGACTCCTTCCCTCCAGCTGCTCCCCTGCTTTGCCCAGCCAAGCTTCACTGGCCGCGCCTTCTGCTCTTCGGCCACCTGTCACTCTGTTCAGCTGCTCTCTTTTCCCTCTTCTAGTCTCCTATGGGCCTCCTTTTATTCTGTCTCCACAGCTCTCCAGCCATGCTGCAATCAAGAGCCTTAACCAGTTGCACCTTTCTTCAGGGGAGTGATGCAAGTTGGGAGTTGTAGTCTTCTCCTTGGTGGCCACTTTCAGTTTAATTTCAATTTATTTAATTTATATAGTACCAAATCACAACAAAGCTGCCTCAAGGTGCTTCACACAAGTAAGGTCTAACCTTACCAACCCCTAGAGTGAAGCACACAGGCGACAGTGGTAAGAAAAACTCCCTCTGATGATATTGAAGAAGAAACCTCAAGCAGACCAGATTCAGAGGGATTACCCACTCCTTAGGCCATTCTAACAGTTACAAGATTTTGCAAAGTTTTACAAAACAGAACAGCTCCACCTCAGGGAGGTTATCACAAGGCCAACTCAGCATTATGGCAACATTCTAGTCACCTCACTGCTCCCCATCTGCCAAGACCCCGTATCTGTGCCGTACACAGACAATATTTTCACATGGATCGGCACACAGTACCGCATGGAAGGTACAAGGTGTCATATTTATTATGAAAACTAACCACCCATGATGTACCCAGGCACTTGGTCATTCAGGCACACATCTATTATGGTTATCCATCGGGTGCATATATGGACCTTTTAAAGAAGATCTTCATCACTGACAAACTCAGAAACAAGGATTTTAGGCCAATATTCTTTATTAAGAATATGTGAAGAAATTTTGGTGGATATTTTTTGCATATTTCAGTTGGATATTTGGTGATCCAGAGGCCTGCAGTGATTAATAACTGTTGTTTTTGTAGGTGCTGCTCGCAAACACATTTTGCAGTGATGCCTTCTTTAAGAACAATTACTTGATGATGCAACTGCAAAAACGTAAGTGCAATACAGACTGGTAATTGATAGACTGGTAATCTCTGGCTTTAAACGCCATAATCTGGCTATGTTTCTGTGTAGACTCTCAGTTGTCCAGGTGGTTTCCATAGTAGAGAAGCTTGAATCTTCGACTGGACTGGGTTGCTTGACACGAGGACGTTTCGCTTCAAATCGCAGAAGCTTCCTCAGCTAAAATTCTTGCTCTGGTGGACTGACTTCTGTCTTGACTCTTGTAGAGAAGAATAATCAAGAAGTCCCCTCCTACCGAGAGGCAGACTGCTATAGGCTGGTGACTAAACAATAGCTCTAATTAGCACCTATTGTGCTCTAGTTAGCACCCTCCTAATGACAGGGCAGCTGTCCCTCTCCTGATGGCTCCCTTGACGACTCTGCTGATGACGTGAATGACTCATTACCATGAACAAAAGACTGAAACTGCTTTGACCTGAGTACCCCATTGTAAAAAGGGGATAAAGCGTGTCTCAGACCCCCTCCCCGGTTAAGGCTGGGTTTCAAACGTTTCACAAAGAATGCCTCCTTGACCCCTCTCAGTCCAGTCGAAGATTCAAGCTTCTCTACTACATAATCTGGCTACAAAACAATTGCATGTGTTATGGAATTTCACCAAAAGCTCACATACCAACACTCCAAGCTGTTTCATTTTTTTGAATCTCCACTGTGAGCTTTGAAACATGTTCATGTATAGTGCAGATAGATTTGATGACCAATAAGATGGATGGAAACGTTTGTAATTCTGAACTGGATCCATTCCAGACTCGCCTGAGAACAACGATGCCAACATCAAGAAGATCGCCAGCAACGTCCTGGAGAAGAGAACCTACATCTGCTCTCACCCTCTGGACAGAACATTCTGAACCATGTGACCAGAAATAATGGCACTCCTGGCCTCTGATTGGAGGATACAGTGGCTTGCAAAAGTATTCTGCCCCTTGGTATTTCACACATTTTAATTTATTTATGCCATTTCAAATGCAAAAAGTCCAATCAGGCTTCTCAGTATAAAAAATTCTAATATTATCTTCCTTAAACTCAAAACATATCTTTACAACTTGATCTAAATTAATTAAAAATATAAAAGCCAAGATGATGGGTTGCATACGTTATGGAACACTTTGGTATAATACCTAGAAATAATCAGTTTTATTGCCAGTTTTCTTCAGACAAGTCAGGGGATGGACACATGAACATTTCCAAGTCAATGAATATGTCTTGGACTTTAGTTACATGAATTATGAAGAAATATAAACAGTATGGCATTGTTTTGAGTTTGAGTTTAAGGAAGATAATTTGGAAATTATTTAAAGGAGAAGCCTGATTTACTTTTTGTATTTGAAATAGCATGAACAAATTAAAATGCATGAAATATCAAGGGGACAAATACTTTTGCAAGGCACTCTATGAAGAAGACTGTCACTTCCTGTTGAGTCTGTGATTTTGACTGTTGTATCAGGACCACCAGCTACTTTACATCAAAGCAGGATTCAACATTATTTGTATGTTTGATTTACAAATGACATAATTGACTATTTTTATTACTGACTGCGGCTTGAAAGATGTAACAGAATCTGGGGTCTCCAGATGGATTTTATTTAGACGTTGTGTAAAATGTAAATAAAAACAGCATACAATGATTTGTAAATCCTCTTCAACCTATATTCAATCGAATACACCACAAAGACAAGATATTTAATGTTCAAACTGATAAACTTTATTGTTTTTGTGCAAATATTTGCTCATTTTGAAATGGATGCCTGTAATATGTTTCAAAAAAGCTGGGACTGTGGTATGTTTACCACTGTGTTACATCATCTTTCCTTCTAACAACACTCACTAAGCATTTTGAAACTGAGGACACTAATTATTGAAGCTTTGTAGGTGGAATTATTTCCCATTCTTGCTTGATGTACGACTTCAGTTGTTCAACAGTCCGGGGTCTCCGTTATCATATTTTGCACTTCATAATGCGCCATACATTTTCAATGGGCAACAGGTCTGGACTGCAGGCAGGCCAGTCTAGTACCTGCACTCTTTTACTACGAACCTACGCTGTTGTAACACGTGCAGACTGTGGCTTGGCATTGTCTTGCTAAAATGAGCAGGGACGTCCCTGAAAAAGACGTTGCTTGGATGGCAGCATGTGTTGCTCCAAAACCTGGATGTACCTTTCAGCATTGATGGTGCCATCACAGATGTGTAAGTTGCCCGTCCCATGGGCACTAACACACCCCCATGCCATCACAGATGCTGGCTTTTGAACATTGTGCTGGTAACAATCTGGGTGGCCTTTTTCCTCTTTTGTCCAGAGGACAGGACATCCATGATTTCCAAAAACAATTTGAAATGTGGACCACAGCACATTTTTACACTTTGCGTCTGTCCATTTCAAATGAACTCGGGCCCAGAGAAGGCAGCGGTGTTTCTGGATGTATAGCTTTTGCTTTGCATGGTAGAGTTTTAACTTGCACTTGTAGATGTAGCAGCAAACTGTGTTAACTGACAATGGTTTTCTGAAGTGTTCCTGAGCCCACGCGATAAGATCCTTTACACAATGATGTCGGTTTTTTAATGCAGTGCTGCGTGAGGGGTCGAAGGTCACAGGCATTCAATGTTGGTATTTGGCCTTGCCGCTTACGTGTAGAAAGTTCTCCAGATTCTCTGAATCTTCTGATTATATTATGGACTGTAGATGATGGACTCCCTAAATTCCTTGCAATTGAATGTTGAGAAACATTGTTCTTAAACTGTTGGACTCTTTTTTCACGCAGTTGTTCACAAAGTGGTGATCCTCACCCCATCTTTGCTTGTGAATGGTTGAGCCTTTGGGGGATGCTCCTTTTATACCCAATCATGACACTCACTTGTTTCCAGTTAGGTGTTTTTTGAGCATTCAACTTTCCCAATCTTCTGTTGCCCCGTCCCAACTTTTTTGAAACGTGTTGCAGGTATCCATTTCAAAATGAGAAAATATTTGCACAAAAAATCAGTTTGAACAATAAATATCTTGTCTTTGTGGTGTATTCAATAGAATATAAGTTGAAGAGGATTTGCAAATCATTGTATTTTGTTTTATTTACATTTCACAGAACATCCCAACTTCACTGGAATTGGGGTTGTACTATTAGTACTGTCATTTAATATTGCACTCAAGTTCATTTCACTGTGAATGTTTAGTTGGTGTTTGTGGTCTTTGTGAGTTACTTCTGATAGTAACAGCTGGTCAAATATGCTGGAAATAACTCACAATAACCTTTGGTTCCTAGGGGAATGTAACAACATGAAGATTAACCATTTGACTTGTGGACCCGGCCTGAACACCAAAGTCTCTTTTACATCATTGAAAGGAGGCTTAGGGTTTTGTCAGAGCAAAACGTTTAAAATAGTTTAAATAACTTTACAGAATGTTTAACTGCAGAGTGTAGGTTTTATTTAACATACAAAGAATAATCAAAGCAGTAAAAAGTTGGAAAAAGACAGCAACGGTTTCAGTAAATCTGTTAAAATGTACTAAAACAATACACATCAAAATTATGTCTTTCAATACTTGGTCGAAGAAATTTCAGATGTCGTTGATAATAGCTTCATCTCTGAAGTTTATTTTTTTGTATTTTTTAACGCTTTGTGTGTACAGTAGTGTTCAGAATAATAGTAGTGCTATGTGACTAAAAAGATTAATCCAGGTTTTGAGTATATTTCTTATTGTTACATGGGAAACAAGGTACCACTAGATTCTCACAAATCCAACAAGACCAAGCATTCATGATATGCACACTCTTAAGGCTATGAAATTGGGCTATTAGTAAAAAAAAAAGAAGTGCTGTGACAGTTAGAAGATGCCTGTGTGAAGCTAATTTATTTGCAAGAATCCCCCACAAAGTCCCTTTGTTAAATAAAAGATGTGCAGAAGAGGTTACATTTTGCCAAAGAACACATCAACTGGCCTAAAGAGAAATGGAGGAATATTTTATGGACTGATGAAAAAGCAGTTTGAACATAATAGTTTTGAGTTTGTAGCGTCAACAGCAGATGCTACTATTATTGTGAACACCCCCTTTTCTACTTTTTTTTACTAATAGCCCAATTTCATAGCTTAAGAGTGTGCATATCATGAATGCTTGGTCTTGTTGGATTTGTGAGAATCTACTGAATCTACTGGTACCTTGTTTCCCATGTAACAATAACAAATATACTGAAAACCTGGATTAATCTTTTTAGTCACATAGCACTACTATTATTCTGAGCACTACTGTATATGGCACGCCACTATGAGTCATGACAGGCTCATGCCATAAAGAATATATGCAATTTTTAATTTTCCAGCAGTGATGTGCTGCTCCTTTTCCTGTTCTCAAAGATTAAGTACTGTAGGTGACATGAAACAGCACCATAAGATGAATGAACCATGAGAGTGAGACACCAACAGAGACTATGCCCATGATGACAACAAAGTCGACAACCAGGACTGTGAGGACTGAGGAGAGACAGAAAGAAAGACAAGACAGCTTGAGACCAGAGGATCCTTGGTTCAAACCCCTGTCTGGCCAGAAAATCGAAAGTGAAAGTATTGCATTTATTTATGAACTTTAAAATCAGTTTGGGGTTGTAATATACACCATCAAATAATATAAAGAGTTTAAAACCAGTAGACCCTCCCCATGGCCAACTACTACAATGGATATAGAAACGGGAGATGACATTTATCTGAGTAATCTTGAGGTTCAGGTTAACATAGGATCAGAAATATCAAGGAAATGTGTTAAGTCCTATACAGTTTAATATTATGATAAATATTTTCTCAAATATTCATTGAGGCATTGGTAAGTCATGTTTGCAGATGATGGAAATTTATGGAAAAGGATGAAAATGTTAAATTTATTGTGGAAAGTTACAACAAGCTGTTACTCAAAGATTGGGGAAGGAAGTGGGGCTTATCGTTCTCTGTTGAGAAAACTAAGACTATTCTTTATGAGGAAGAAAATTGGAGAAAATACAAAACTCATTGTATGGCAATTTGGAGAGAGTCTTGAGTTTTAAGTTCTTGGGAGTTTTTAATTTTTGTTTTATTCAAGAGTTACATGGAGGGCTCATATAATGAAAGTGGCTGACAAATGCAAAAAGGTGATGAATATAATGAGGTATCTTGTTGGAATGTAGTGGGGTGCAGATATGGCATCCTTAAAGCAAATTTATATGTATTTGGTAAGACTGAGAATGGAAAATGGAAGGTTGGTGTATGGGTCTCCCTTCCAAGTCAGTTTTGTTTTGTTGGATCTAGTTCAAGCTCAGGTTCTCTGCATAGGTACAGGAGTGGTGCGGTCATCTCCAGTGTGCGGGCTGCAGGTCAAAACAGGAGAAATTGTTGTGTGTTGGGGGGCTTGGCTGGACACTGTTTCGCGGTTTTTGTGTTTGTTTTCCTTCCCAGGTGGTTTGGGGCTGATCTCTGGGGAGAATGTGCTGCAGAAGAGTCTCTCACCTCTGTCACGGTGTTCTGCTGCACCTGTTGCACTCACGTGCGATTCTGTAATCAGGACGATCTACGACACCTGTGACATTCACGTGCAGTTCTAAGGACTCTCAGCTGGTACCAATGAAGAGATGAAGAACTGCATTTAAGCCAGCAGTGATTTGGGCTTAGGGGCAGGAGAATATGACCATGTGACGATCGTTTGAGGACGCTGAGGGCCGCTCCAGAAGCTGACATTGCGCCTGTCAAGGAGGACGAGGGTGAGAGGCAAGCGCCGTCAGCACACGTCAGAGGTGATTATCCTTAAAAGCTTATCTGTGAATATAATGTGGCGTTGCGCAGCTAAATTTAAGTATTGAAGAGAATTGCTCGTTTGCTCCTCGCGGCTGTGGCGTGCGGATTGATAAGCCTCCACAAGCTGTGAGCAGCTGTTCTTTTGAATCAGTCCTGAACGTGTTGCTGATAAGTGTTACTCTAAATAGTGTTTCTTGATATAAGTACTGAATAACCTCACCTCTTCCTCCTTCACAGAGTACAGTCTTGGGAAAAGCCACCTGGGGGGTGTTGGCGGAACTCCTGAGTCCAGAACGTTCGGGCTCTGATCCGTTGAGGCGCTGGGAGAGCGCGCCACCTCTTCACTCCACCAGACTCATTTATTTTGTGTATAGCACAGTGGGAAGAAAAATAAATTTGTTTCTTTTGGAACTGCTTCTGGTTATTTAGTGTTGGGTTAAGTCAGACGCTGGACCGCTCCTCAACCTGCGTCCAGACAATAACAGAAATCCCACTAGCCTGCATCAAAAGCAACTTCTGGCTCATTATTGGCTCAAACTGATGGGTCAGAGAAAGTGATTCAGCCAAGCTGGGAGAGAGAAGTGGAAACATTGTCAACTTTGGATGGTCAGGAGAAGTAGTAGCAAAAGAATTAACATTGCAGACAGTCTTCTGTCCCGGAGTTTTGTGGCCTCCTGTTCCTTTGTGGAGCTAGAGGGACCCAAATAATAATAGAGTCCTAAGGCATTTCATGATCATGTAACAACAGAGAGGTGCCAAGAATGTTTTACTTTTTACTGACTGGTCAAAGAATCCAGAAACAGGTGCTGTTGGAACAGCTTGGAATATTGAGTTATGGAAGAGAACATCAGATTTCCTGAATGTATTCACAGCAGAGTTATTGCCTATTCTAATGGCAGTCCAGTGGACAGCACAGATCATCGTAAAGTGTTGGTGTGCAGTGACTGTCAGCTATCAATAGTATTTGGATATGTTCATCCAGGAGTTGGCAAGACCTTATTTACGACATTCTTTTGGCGATTTGGTATGTAGCAAGGGGTTGAGATAGGGGGTTGATGTGGGTTCTAGTGCATATACGCATCCCAACAAATGAGAAGGTGGATAGGTTTGACAAAAGAAAACATACAACCCCTGGCAATAATTGTGGAATCACCAGCCTCGGAGGATGTTCATTCAGTTGTTTAATTTTGTAGAAAAAAAGCAGATCACAGACATGACACAAAACTAAAGTAATTTCAAATGGCAACTTTCTGGCTTTAAGAAACACTATAAGAAATCAGGAAAAATAATTGTGGCAGTCAGTAACAGTTACTTTTTTAGACCAAGCAGAGGAAAAAAAAATATGGACTCACTCAATTTTGAGGAATAAATTATGGAATCACCCTGTAAATTTTCATCCCCAAAACTAACACCTGCATCAAATCAGATCTGCTTGTTAGTCTGCATCTAAAAAGGAGTGATCACACCTTGGAGAGCTGTTGCACCAAGTGGACTGACATGAATCATGGCTACAACACAAGAGATGTCAACTGAAACAAAGGAGAGGATTATCAAACTCTTAGAGGGTAAATCATCACACAATGTTGCAAAAGATGTTGGTTGTTCACAGTCAGTTGTGTCTAAACTCTGGACCAAATACAAACAACATGGGAAGGTTGTTAAAGGCAAACATACTGGTAGACCAAGGAAGACATCAAAGCGTCAAGACAGAAAACTTAAAGCAATATGTCTCAAAAATCAAAAATGCACACAAAACAAATGAGGAACAAATGGGAGGAAACTGGAGTCAACGTCTGTGACCGAACTGTGAGAATACACCTAAAGGAAATGGGATTTACATACAGAAAAGCTAAACGAAAGCCATCATTAACACCTAAACAGACAAAAACAAGGTTACAATGGGCTAAGGAAAAGCAATCGTGGACTCTGGATGAAAGTCATATTCAGTGATGAATCTCGAATCTGCATTGGGCAAGGTGATGATGCTGGAACTTTTGTTTGGTGCTGTTCCAATGAGATTTATAAAGATGACTGCCTGAAGAGAACATGTAAATTTCCACAGTCATTGATGATATGGGGCTGCATGTCAGGTAAAGGCACTGGGGAGATGGCTGTCATTACATCATCAATAAATGCACAAGTTTACGTTGATATTTTGAACACTTTTCTTATCCCATCAATTGAAAGGATGTTTGGGGATGATGAAATCATTTTCCAAGATGATAATGCATCTTGCCATAGAGCAAAAACTGTGAAAACATTCCTTGCAAAAAGACACATAGGGTCAATGTCATGGCCTGCAAATAGTCCAGATCTTAATCCAATTGAAAATCTTTGGTGGAAGTTGAAGAAAATGGTCCATGACAAGGCTCCAACCTGCAAAGCTGATCTGGCAACAGCAATCAGAGAAAGTTGGAGCCAGATTGATGAAGAGTACTGTTTGTCACTCATTAAGTCTATGCCTCAGAGACTGCAAGCTGTTATAAAAGCCAGAGGTGGTGCAACAAAATACTAGTGATGTGTTGGAGCGTTCTTTTGTTTTTCATGATTCCATAATTTTTTCCTCAGAATTGAGTGATTCCATATATTTTTCCCTCTGCTTGGTCTAAAAAAGTAACAGTTACTGACTGCCACAATTTTTTTTTCCTGATTTCTTATAGTGTTTCTTAAAGCCAGAAAGTTGCCATTTGAAATGACTTTAGTTTAGTGTCATATCTGTGATCTGCTTTTTTTCCACAAAATTAAACAACTGAATGAACATCCTCCGAGGCCGGTGATTCCATCATTTTTGCCAGGGGTTGTAGACATCAGTATCAATTTTTCCAAAGCAGAGAGTGAGTGTATTATCAGGAGAGAAATTAACTTACAAAGGCAAAAATCCTGGGAGCAGGAGACTGAGGAAATCTATTTTCAATAGTTAGCGTGGCAGATTCAGTGAATAGTTGTAGAAGAGAAGGGTGGGAAAAGAAAGGATGAAGTCACTATCGCTGGACTGAGAATTAATTGGTCATAGTTTCTTGAACGGTACTCTCTTCGTCCCAGGAATGCATTCAGGATGGACCATGTTTGGAATGAACACAGACAGACAGAGCAGAATGTCCTCGTGTATTGTAATAAATATTCTAGAGAAAGGCACGAGCTTCTCTCAGAATTTAGAAGAATAAGGCTGAAAGATGTTTCTTTAGGAATTATTTTAGACATAGGGTCAAGTGGGAGGGGAGACTCGAGAGGATTTAGTAGTGATGCAGAAGGTGGCAGCGATGGTACAAATAAAGATCCCCGATGTCATTTTACGCCATCGAAAAAGCAGGTGGCGCTAATGTACTGAATTTGCCCATTATGGAAAAGAAGAAGAGTGACGTCATTGTGCGACAAGCGGTGTGTTTTAAGTCGTGGACTGTGTGAGGCGGTCTAAGTTTGTGTCGTAATCTGCGGTTTTATTGCAGAAAAATATTAATATGAGTAGAATTGTATTTCTGTCCAAATGTGTTCACATCGCACAGCGGCTCTTTGCTTATCCCGCGAAGCATTCTGGGAAACGAGTCCTTTTACAACGGCGGAACTTTAAGACGCATTCACGGAACCTCGTTTATGTCAAAGACCTGTTTCTCGGTCAAATCAACAAGGTAACTTTTCAACGTTTTATATATACACAGGTGCTGGTCATATAATTAGAATATCATGAAAAAGTTGTTTTATTTCAGTAATTCTATTCAAAAAATGAAACTTGTATATTATATTCATTCATTACACTCGGACATATTTCAAGCGTTTATTTATTTTGATGATTATAACTGACAACACCTTTTTCATTTTATATATATATATATATATATATATATATATATATATATATATATATATATATATATATGTGTGTGTGTGTGCGCGCGCGCGTTTTGTTTTATTGTGTTCAGTGAAAAAGAAGGAAAACAAAAAGCCTTTTAATGTTTACACCAAAATGTGAGCAGGGTGATCAAAGTTATCGTTATCATTAGTCCACATTTTAAAATGTCAGATTTTTTTAATTCTGTGTTTAAAAAAAATCGAATATGCATTAAACATAAAGAAGCGCTGCCAAATATTCAATATAAAAAAAAAAAATTAAAATGTGATGATGTCACTTTTGAGAAGGTAGATGCTTTTAGTTGATAAGACTATAGTTTGAGGTTGTGAACAGCTGTTTATATATATATATATATATATATATATATATATATATATATATATATATATATATATATATATATATATATATATATATATATATATTAAATGCTTTGTGCTAAATGAAACTTAATAGTTTATGATCTGGTGTTGATTTTTGACTTTCTAATACAATTTAAGGGGCTTGTATCATTTTTAAAGTTGCTGGCGCTCAGACGACCAGCAAAGGCTTTTTGTGTTTCTACTTGTGGTCCTAAAAAATGGAACAATCTGGCGAAGGAACTCAAGTGATGTCCAAATATTATTCAGTTTAAACGCCAATATAAGGAACTGATGTTTTCTGAATATGTGAAAATTGTCTAAATTTTCTGAACATTCAATTCATGTTTGAAGGACTATATAGCTGTTGGTTAAAGTATGGACAGTTAAGTTATTGATTTTGTATTATTTATTTATTTATTTGATTATGCGATGTATGCTGTTATTGGTGTGGATATGATGAGGAATTTGAGTTTACTGATTATTTTAAGATGTCTGTGTTTTGCTGTTCCTCTCACTTTGTTTTGTTTTGTTTTGTTTTGTTTTGATAGGTAAATGTTGCTGAGGTAAAAGGGGTAGGTATAAGCTTTGCTTCTACCTACACCCTTTCGGTTGCATGGGTGGACTGGCTGAGAAATCAGGTTTATTTTATTTTGTTACAAAGTTCTTTTCCTTGAACTGAATCAACTTGAACTAATGATGTCTGTATAAACACTAATTTGACTCCAACAGGTCAACATTAACCATCATCATATGGTCTGTTGTCTGTTTATTTGATAATAAAGGCTGGCAGTCAGTTTGGAGAGTGATTTGTCCACTTATCCAAAGGGTTGTTGGGTTTGAACCCAGAGTGCTGTCAAAACTACCACTAGAAAGCTCAATCTTGCTTGTTGTCTCTTTTGATCCCCTGCAAAAAAGTGAATTAAAGATCAACAGTTGTTTTTTTTGTTGTCAGGTCGACTTGGGTCCAATCCTGGACGCACCACTGGGAGGAAAATATAATATAAATGTAGTGGTTGACGTGCTCAGTGTGCGCACAACATATATGTGATCTGTTCACACTGTTTGATTTGGATTGCTTTATTCCTGTGGAAAAGTTAAATAATTTTGTCAGTGCACACACAAAACACATTAATTTCTCTGAATGCATACATCTCCCTGAGCAAAAAAAAAAAAACATTATGTGATCAATAAATACATTTTTTTATTATTATTGTCCAAACAAAGACAATATTGTGGGAAGGTGAGTCCAAACCTTTGGTTATTACAGTGTTGTGACAGTCCCTCGATGGCCAGGAAGATTGTGTGTTGATTGCTTCCCAGGTGGGATGGTGGACGGAGAGATGACTGAACAGGCCCAGTCTTAACGCACACTGGTTCTTACAGACACTGCACAAGGTTGCCGCTGGAAGCTTTTGCTGGTCAAGATCTTGCTTTCTCAACTTCCTCTTTCTCCTCTTCTTCTCTGTGTTGTTCATTGACATTTTTTCACAGTCTTCCACTCCCGTTTGGATCATTGCTCACCAGCAGACTGGGTCCCCCGGCTGTTCTTCCCAGGTCTTCCATTCCATGGATCAGCTCTTGATGTTATGCTTCAGGGGGTCCTTGTAGCCTTTCTTCTGCTCTCCTTCGGCCCATTTTTCCTCCCTCAGCTGGGAGTAGAAAATCTGCTTGGGAAGTCAGCTGTCATCCATCCTAACGGTGTGACACAGCTGGTTCTTGATGGTGACACACTTGATGCTCTGGAGTTTCGCTTCAGCCAGGATGCTGATGTTGGTACGGTGGTCTTCCTAGCTGATGCGGAGGGTACTCCTCAGGCATTGTCTGTGGAATCATTTGAGGGTTTAGAGGTGGTGACAGTAGGTGGTCCAGGATCTGTACAGCAGGGTTGGCATGACGACAGCTATGTGGAGGAGGATTTTCCTCTCATGCTGAAGGTGTCTGTTACTATCAATCAATCAATCAATCAGTTTTTTTTTATATAGCGCAAAATCA
Organism: Thalassophryne amazonica; assembly: GCF_902500255.1. Classification (NCBI taxonomy): domain Eukaryota; kingdom Metazoa; phylum Chordata; class Actinopteri; order Batrachoidiformes; family Batrachoididae; genus Thalassophryne; species Thalassophryne amazonica. Next base: position 119,001,881 of record NC_047105.1, read on the forward strand.
CAACAAACAGTTGCCCCAGGGCGCTTTATATTGTAAGGCAAGGCCACACAATAATTATGTAAAACCCCAACGGTCAAAACGACCCCCTGTGAGCAAGCACTTGGCTACAGTGGGAAGGAAAAACTCCCTTTTAACAGGAAGAAACCTCCAGCAGAACCAGGCTCAGGGAGGGGCAGTCTTCTGCTGGGACTGGTTGGGGCTGAGGGAGAGAACCAGGAAAAAGACATGCTGTGGAGGGGAGCAGAGATCGATCACTAATGATTAAATGCAGAGTGGTGCATACAGAGCAAAAAGAGAAAGAAGCAGTGCATCATGGGAACCCCCCAGCAGTCTACGTCTATAGCAGCATAACTAAGGGATGGTTCAGGGTCACCTGATCCAGCCCTAACTATAAGCTTTAGCAAAAAGGAAAGTTTTAAGCCTAATCTTAAAAGTAGAGAGGGTGTCTGTCTCCCTGATCTGAATTGGGAGCTGGTTCCACAGGAGAGGAGCCTGAAAGCTGAAGGCTCTGCCTCCCATTCTACTCTTACAAACCCTAGGAACTACAAGTAAGCCTGCAGTCTGAGAGCGAAGCACTCTATTGGGGTGATATGGTACTACGAGGTCCCTAAGATAAGATGGGACCTGATTATTCAAAACCTTATAAGTAAGAAGAAGAATTTTAAATTCTATTCTAGAATTAACAGGAAGCCAATGAAGAGAGGCCAATATGGGTGAGATATGCTCTCTCCTTCTAGTCCCCGTTAGTACTCTAGCTGCAGCATTTTGAATTAACTGAAGGCTTTTCAGGGAACTTTTAGGACAGCCTGATAATAATGAATTACAATAGTCCAGCCTAGAGGAAATAAATGCATGAATTAGTTTTTCAGCATCACTCTGAGACAAGACCTTTCTAATTTTAGAGATATTGCGTAAATGCAAAAAAGCAGTCCTACATATTTGTTTAATATGTGCTTTGAATGACATATCCTGATCAAAAATGACTCCAAGATTTCTCACAGTATTACTAGAGGTCAGGGTAATGCCATCCAGAGTAAGGATCTGGTTAGACACCATGTTTCTAAGATTTGTGGGGCCAAGTACAATAACTTCAGTTTTATCTGAGTTTAAAAGCAGGAAATTAGAGGTCATCCATGTCTTTATGTTTGTAAGACAATCCTACAGTTTAGCTAATTGGTGTGTGTCCTCTGGCTTCATGGATAGATAAAGCTGGGTATCATCTGCGTAACAATGAAAATTTAAGCAATACTGTCTAATAATACTGCCTAAGGGAAGCATGTATAAAGTGAATAAAATTGGTCCTAGCACAGAACCTTGTGGAACTCCATAATTAACTTTAGTCTGTGAAGAAGATTCCCCATTTACATGAACAAATTGTAATCTATTAGACAAATATGATTCAAACCACCGCAGCGCAGTGCCTTTAATACCTATGGCATGCTCTAATCTCTGTAATAACATTTTATGGTCAACAGTATCAAAAGCAGCACTGAGGTCTAACAGAACAAGCACAGAGATGAGTCCACTGTCTGAGGCCATAAGAAGATCATTTGTAACCTTCACTAATGCTGTTTCTGTACTATGATGAATTCTAAAACCTGACTGAAACTCTTCAAATAGACCATTCCTCTGCAGATGATCAGTTAGCTGTTTTACAACTACCCGTTCAAGAATTTTTGAGAGAAAAGGAAGGTTGGAGATTGGCCTATAATTAGCTAAGATAGCTGGGTCAAGTGATGGCTTTTTAAGTAATGGTTTAATTACTGCCACCTTAAAAGCCTGTGGTACATAGCCAACTAACAAAGATAGATTGATCATATTTAAGATCGAAGCATTAAATAATGGTAGGGCTTCCTTGAGCAGCCTGGTAGGAATGGGGTCTAATAGACATGTTGATGGTTTGGATGAAGTAACTAATGAAAATAACTCAGACAGAACAATTGGAGAGAAAGAGTCTAACCAAATACCGGCATCACTGAAAGCAGCCAAAGATAACGATACGTCTTTGGGATGGTTATGAGTAATTTTTCTCTAATAGTTAAAATTTTGTTAGCAAAGAAAGTCATGAAGTCATTACTAGTTAAAGTTAATGGAATTCTCAGCTCAATAGAGCTCTGACTCTTTGTCAGCCTGGCTACAGTGCTGAAAAGAAACCTGGGGTTGTTCTTATTTTCTTCAATTAGTGATGAGTAGAAAGATGTCCTAGCTTTACGGAGGGCTTTTTTATAGAGCAACAGACTCTTTTTCCAGGCTAAGTGAAGATCTTCTAAATTAGTGAGACGCCATTTCCTCTCCAACTTACGGGTTATCTGCTTTAAGCTACGAGTTTGTGAGTTATACCACAGAGTCAGGCACTTCTGATTTAAGGCTCTCTTTTTCAGAGGAGCTACAGCATCCAAAGTTGTCTTCAATGAGGATGTAAAACTATTGATGAGATACTCTATCTCACTTACAGAGTTTAGGTAGCTACTCTGCACTGTGTTGGTATATGGCATTAGAGAACATAAAGAAGGAATCATATCCTTAAACCTAGTTACAGCGCTTTCTGAAAGACTTCTAGTGTAATGAAACTTATTCCCCACTGCTGGGTAGTCCATCAGAGTAAATGTAAATGTTATTAAGAAATGATCAGACAGAAGGGAGTTTTCAGGGAATACTGTTAAGTCTTCAATTTCCATACCATAAGTCAGAACAAGATCTAAGATATGATTAAAGTGGTGGGTGGACTCATTTACATTTTGAGCAAAGCCAATAGAGTCTAATAATAGATTAAATGCAGTGTTGAGGCTGTCATTCTCAGCATCTTTGTGGATGTTAAAATCGCCCACTATAATTATCTTATCTGAGCTAAGCACTAAGTCAGACAAAAGGTCTGAAAATTCACAGAGAAACTCACAGTAACGACCAGGTGGACGATAGATAATAACAAATAAAACTGGTTTTTGGGACTTCCAATTTGGATGGACAAGACTAAGAGTCAAGCTTTCAAATGAATTAAAGCTCTGTCTGGGTTTTTGATTAATTAATAAGCTGGAATGGAAGATTGCTGCTAATCCTCCGCCTCGGCCATGCTACGAGCATTCTGACAGTTAGTGTGACTCGGGGGTGTTGACTCATTTAAACTAACATATTCATCCTGCTGTAACCAGGTTTCTGTAAGGCAGAATAAATCAATATGTTGATCAATTATTATATCATTTACCAACAGGGACTTAGAAGAGAGAGACCTAATGTTTAATAGACCACATTTAACTGTTTTAGTCTGTGGTGCAGTTGAAGGTGCTATATTATTTTTTCTTTTTGAATTTTTATGCTTAAATAGATTTTTGCTGGTTATTGGTGGTCTGGGAGCAGACACCGTCTCTACGGGGATGGGGTAATGAGGGGATGGCGGGGGAGAGAAGCTGCAGAGAGGTGTGTAAGACTACAACTCTGCTTCCTGGTCCCAACCCTGGATAGTCACGGTTTGGAGGGTTTAATAAAATTGGCCAGATTTCTAGAAATGAGAGCTGCTCCATCCAAAGTGGGATGGATGCCGTCTCTCCTAACAAGACCAGGTTTTCGCCAGAAGCTTTGCCAATTATCTATGAAGCCCACCTCATTTTTTGGACACCACTCAGACAGCCAGCAATTCAAGGACAACATGCGGCTAAACATGTCACTCCCAGTCCGATTGGGGAGGGGCCCAGAGAAAACTACAGAGTCCGACATTGTTTTTGCAAAGTTACACACCGATTCAATGTTAATTTTAGTGACCTCCGATTGGCGTAACCGGGTGTCATTACTAAAAACATAGCTTCTTGAAGGCAGTTCCTGCACAGTTGACTTGGTGTCAGATCTCGTCCTCGATGTTGGCGTATGTATGACACAACAGTAGCAGTTTGTATGATTGTGTAAGTGGACTGCATTGTGTAATTTATGGTTGGCTATTTTAATATCGACCTTCGGCCATAGTTCTGCATGAGGTGCCCACGTACAGTGCGTAATGAAAGCGCATAGGGCACAAAAAGAGGGACAAAAGTAGACTCATATTTTCTAGAGAAATAATTTTTCTTTTTTCAGGTGAGATACAGAGCAGACCTGTAAGTTTTATTTAATACCAAGATGAACCACTACGAGCATTATTCAGCAGAGGACAGGACAAAGACTGTGGAACTGTATTTTGCAAAAAAGTCAGCTACTCTTGTTCAGAGGCAATTTTGACATGAACATCCTGGGAAGAAAATTCCCTATCGCCATACGATCACACGTTTGGTAGAAAAGTTTAGAACCACTGGAAGTGTGGTTAACAATAGTTAACAAAGGCCATTGTGGCCCAAAGTTCACAGCGAGGACACCGGCTCGTATTCAAGACGTCAGGTACCAGTTGGAACAGTCACCCCGCAAGTCCAGCAGACGTCTGTCACAGCAAGTGGGTATTTCCAGCAGATCTGTGCGCTGAATTATCCACAATGATTTGCAAATGTTTCCCTATAAAGTGTAGATTCTTCAAGCGCAAACACAAGCCAACAAGACCGAACTCTACAAGTTTGACTAGACATTAAGCCAGCGTATTGAGAACGACCCTCAACTTTTGGAATATCTTCTCTTCAGCGATGAGGTGCACTTTCATTTGAGTGGTCGTGTGGATAAGCAAAACTTCAGGTTTTGAGCCAGTGAACAACCTCATGAACATGTTGAAAAACCTCAGAGTGTAGAAAAAACGACGGTGTGGTGTGCACTTGGAACGAATGGTATTTTTGGCCCATACTTTTTTGAAGATGATGATGGTCATCAGGTGACAGTGAATGTGGACCGATATGTCAAAATGCTTCAGAGATGCTTCATTCCTCCATTAAGGAGGAGAGGGGGTTTTGACATGAACACAGCTGTGTTATAACAGGATTATGCACCACCCCAACTGTTCTGACCACACTCTTCAATACCTCAGGCAGTACTTTCCAGGCGACGATTAATCTCAAGGAGGACCGACGATCCATGGCCGCCCTACTCCCCTGATCTGAGCGCGCCAGACTACTTTCTCTGGGGCTACCTGAAGGAGAGAGTATATGAGGACAACCCAGACACAATTGACAGGCCGAAAGAAAACATCAAGAGAGAAACCAGGAGAATTCCGAATGACATGTTGGAGAGAGTCGTGAACAATTTCAATGTCAGAATGGCGAGCGTCATCCAGCAGCGAGGCGCCTTGATCGAATATGTTACTGATCACAGTGTCTAAACATTCATCAATTTAAAAATGCTTTTGGACAATAAAACTTTAAAATACTTAACATCTCTTGTGAAAAATCTTGAAAAAAATTGTACATTTTGTAGAAACTAACAATTTCATTTTGTCCCTCTTTTTGTGCCCCACCCTGTAGTTTATTGTTGGATGACAAATTCCTACTGACGGCAGAATTTCTCCCAGTATATTGTGATACTATACAGCTCATCCATCAAGCAAAAGAAATCAAATCGTGTGTGTGTGTGTCATAGTTAATTTGTTTCTTCTGTGACACCGAGCTACAAAGAATCTCGTGGTTAATTGTGATTGACACAGGAATGTTTGTATATTTCACACATAAGTTTCTGATGACCGGTGAATAAGTACAAAAAGAAAATGCCATCTTTCCACTAAAATTCAAAGGTGCTGAAAAATTGACAGTCACTAAGTGTGTGACATCACACATAATGGAATTTAATGGAACACGTTGTGCAGTGCGACAGTTGACCTAATCCTTATTCTCTTCCTCTAACCTAACCCTAATCTTGATGTCTATGACCTGGACTGTAGATATGTTCCACGGTCACAAGACCCCTTTCATGATAAAAGTAATTTCTTGGTGCTGCCGCAGTTCTTGTGTGTCTTCTTGTGTAACTGATCTAATTTTTTATTTTTTTTTTTGGTGTGACAGTGGTGGTTCTCAGATTTGAACCTGGGTGTGTTGGAATCCAGAGCAGCAGTTACAAACCCACATAACTCTCTATGCCGTGCTATTGAAAGTTTGATTTCCAGCCCGAGCCCATAGGTCACCTGTCCTGCATATTCTTTGCTTATGACACATTAGCTTACTCTAAACAAAACATTTTCTGAACAAATAAAACTTGTCGTTTGTGACAGTTACTTTATCCTCTGACATTTTCTCCCGTTATCAGACTTAATTAGTACATCCTGCTCAGCTGCCTCAGTTTTGACTCGGATGTTGCTGTGGGTTCATGTTTAAGGAAAAAGTAAATACCTCTATATTCTGTTGTGCAAATATTTACTCATTTCAAAATGAGTAAATATTTGCACAAAAACAAAGTCTATCAGTTTGAACATTAAATATCATGTCTTTGTGGTGTATTCAGTTGAATATAGGTTGAAGAGGATTTTCAAATCATTGTATTCGGTTTTCATTTTGAAATGGATGCCTGCAACACGTTTCAAAAAATCTGCAACAGTGGTATGTTTACCACTGTGTTACATCACCTTTCCTTCTAACAACACTCAATAAGCATTTGGGAACTGAGGACACTAATTGTTGAAGCTTTGTAGGTGGAATTCTTTCCCATTCTTCCTTGATGTACAACTTCAGTTGTTCAATGGTTCAGGGTCTCCACTGTCGTATTTTTGCGCTTCATAATGCGCCACACATTTTCATTGGGCAACAGGTCTGGACTGCAGGCAGGCCAGTCTAGTACCCGCACTCTTTTACGATGAAGCCATGCTGTTGTTACACGTGCAGAATGTGGCTTGGCATTGTCTTGCTGAAATAAGCAGGGACGTCCCTGAAAAAGACGTTGGATGGCAGCATGTGTTGCTCCAAAACCTTGATGTACCTTTCAGCATTGATGGTGACATCACAGATGTGTAAGTTGCCCATGCCATGGGCGCTAACGTACCCCCATACCATCACAGATGCTGGCTTTTGAACTTTGCGCTGGTAACAATCTGGATGGTCCTTTTCCTCTTTTGTTTGAAGGACACGACGTCAGTGATTTCCAAAAACAAATTGAAGGCGAATTCATCAGACCACAGCACACTTTTCCACTTTGCGTCTGTCCATTTCAAATGAGCTCAGGTCCAGCGAAGGCAGCAGTATGTTGTTGATGTATGGCTTTTGCTTTGCATGGTAGAGTTTTAAGTTGCACTTGTAGATGTAGCGATGAACTGTGTTAACTGACAATGGCTTCTGGTTTTCTGTGTAAGATCCTTTCCACAATGATGTCGGTTTTTAATGCAGTGCCGCCTGAGGGATCAAAGGTCACGGGCATTCAGTGTTGGTTTTCAGCCTTGTCGCTTATGTGTAGAAAGTTCTCCAGATTCTCTAAATCTTCTGATTATATTATGGACTGTAGATGATGGAATCCCTAAATTCCTTGCAATTGAACTTTGAGAAACATTGTTCTTAAACTGTTAGACTATTTTTTCATGCAGTCGTTCACAAAGTGGTGATCTTTGCCCCATCTTTGCTTGTGAATGGCTGAGCCTTTTGGGGAGGCTCCTTTTATACCCAATCATGACACTCACCTGTTTCTAGTTAACCTGTTCACCTGTGGAATGTTCCAAACAGGTGTTCTTTGAGCATTCATCAACTTTCCCAGTCTTTTGTCCCAACTTTTTTGAATCATGATGCAGGCATCTATTTCAAAATGAGCAAATATTTGCAGAAAAACAAAAAGTTTATCAGTTTGAACATTAAATATCTTGTCTCTGTGGTGTATTCAATTGAATATAGATTGAAGAGGATTTGCAAATCATTGTATCTGTTTTTATTTACATTTCACACCACGTCCCAACTTCATTGAAATTGGGGTTGTAAACTAAAATGTTTCAAGCATTTTTTATTTGAAATTTTGTAATTATGGCCTGCAGTGCAAAAAAAAAAAAAATTGAAAGAAAAAAAAATCTCTCAAAATAGAATATTTTATAAGATTTCCAAAAAAGAAAAAAAAATCCCTGGTTGCTTTGATGACTGCCTTCAGCCCATCTGTGTTGTTGGATCTGGTGTCTTTCATCTTGTTGGCAGATTGGCTGACCAATCAACTACAGTAATACTACGGTCAGCAAACCAGTTAGTAGTTGCTTTGGAACTGTGGGCAGGTGCTGAGTCCTGCTGGGAATGGAAATCATCATCTCCATAAAGTGTGTTAACAGATGTAAGCATGATTGCTCTAAAATCTCCTGGCAGATGGCTGTGCTGACTTTGGACTTGGTTAAAAAAGAAAGAAAGAAAGAAAGAAGGAAAGAAAGAAAAAACACAGTGGACCAACACCAGCAGATGACAAGGCACCCCAAATCATGAATGACTGTGGAAATGTGAAACTGGACATCAGGCAACTTGAATTCTGTGACTCTGGGAAATGCAAAATTCACCTGAAAAGAGGACTTTGGATGACTGAGCAACAGTGTAGTTCTTTTTCTCCTTTGGCCAGGTAAGATGCTCCTGACACTGCCTCAGGTTCACGGGCGGCTTGACACGGGGAATACAGTACTTGTAGCCCATTTCCTGGACACGTCTGTGTGTGGTGGCTCTTCTTGATGCGCTGACTCCAGCCTCAGTTCACTCCTTCTGAAGCTTCCCCAAATCAGGAATTGGCTTTCAGGCATTGACATTAAGCTTTTTAATGTACTTGTCCATAGGACGAGTAATCCTGGCAGTTTACTTGTCCTATAGGAAAAGCTGGTTGTCCGGACAACCCGTGAGTGAGATTCAAATTAAATGTTTATCACATCTACTTTGCTGTGACATATCACTTCATGAAAAAGTTAATACTGTCATTCTTCTCACCCTGTTCAACTCCGTGAAAATGAAGCTTATTTATTATTGTTTACAATGACTGCATGTTTGATTAATTAGGAGATAACTACCGTGGAAGTACTGAAATTACACATTTTCATAAATTGCTTCTCTCCTGTGTGGGTGGTAAAATTCAGTTTCCAAAAAATAAATTTTATTACATATTGCATGCATAGCCTCTAGCCTTTTAATCTGTTAACCAAGACATAGCTCATAATGTTTCTCTCCTGCGATTGTTCATAATTGGGGAAAAAAAAATTTAAATAACTGGTAAATGCCAAAATGCATCTGCTTCTCTCCTGTGTGTTTTCTGAATTCATCACTCTTCAATGCATGATCAACTGCCAGTATGTATTTTATAAAGCAAATCAAATTATTTTATTTCAACATTTAAAAATGCCTTACTGGTCCATAATCGAAGGAAAATCCCGACAGACATGGCAGTATATTGAGTTGTCGTCTTCCTTGTGCCCCAGCCACTGATAATCCTGTGTCCAGCTACTCACCAACTTCCTCTCTCTTCCTTTCTCTTCATACCTCTTCTTTGAAGCTTCTACACTTGCAGGGGTTGATGCTTTGCGTTTGACTGGCGCTTTCCCTGGTATCTGGCCTGGTTTCGGAGGATTTAGTAAAGTCATTCTGTTCAATATATTCTTCAAAAGGCGTGTTAATCGATGCGATGTTCATTATCTTATATGTCATCTAAGAAGATGCTACGAACTAGGGCTGCCACAAACGACTATTTTGATAGTCGACTAGGCAACAATTATTTTTTCGATTAGTCGACTAGTCGGATCATACATAATTTCCTAAATTAAGACCTGCACCATTTGCCGAGAAATGTCAGGGGATGAAAACATGAACATTTCCAAATCAGTGACTATTTCTTAGACTTAATTTACATCAATCATTCAGAAATACAAACAGTGTGGTACTTTATAGAAAATCTGTGTCAGGTAGGTACTTCCCAAAAGCTAAATGTCCATGCTGGAAGGAGACAAGTGAGGGAAGCCACCAAGACACAACTCTGGAAGAACTTTTGACTCATGTGAGTGGAGAAACTGGGAATAGTGCAGCATTTTTATTTTTATCTTCATTTTACATATAGTCCCAACTTTTTCTGATTTGTGGTTGTTTCTGTTGCATTTCTGAAATTACAGAACTCCTATAAAGAAAAGTGTGAACATTTTATTGTGTTTTAAAACTCCTATGGAGCAAATGCAAACACCAAACTCTTATAAAGAAGGCTAAAAATACACAAACCTGCAGGCAAACTTTGATATAAACTGAACATAACAATGCAGGCTGATCTGACTCCCCATATTTTTTGTATAAATAAATCAGAATAAAATAAGAGGTAACTCATTTTGAAATGAATAAAACATATAGTAAACAAAAATCAGCAGCTTGTATTTTTATTCTGACTCCAGTTCATTTTAGTGTGACGAAGTCATTTTTTTTTCTCATCAGTCACACTTTGTGCTTGAACACTACATTAAGCTTAAGATTGAACAAATAAATACCTTTTGACAGCTGTTAAAGTTCAGAGTTCTCATCTGCTTTTTGTGATCTGTGCCTCTGAACATCACTGCACAGCTTCTCCACAGCAGGGCTTTTTAACCCGTATGTGCATAATTTTTGCTCAGTTCAATTATATATTCTAATTTTTTAAGGATGTTTTAAGGCTGTTTGACCGTTTATTTCATCTCATGATCTCATGAATTCAGTATACGGGACAGGACGGTGCCATCAGAAAAACACCGGTAGAGAAAGTGGAAAGGGAAGTAAAGGCAGCTCCGCGGATTGGTTTTGTTGTGTTTTTTTTGTTTGTTTTGTTTTGTTTTTTTGACATGTTCACTCGTGTTAAAATCCTCTCTTTCTGCTCCGCGCTCGCTGTCTCACGTGCACCGATGGTTCTCAGCAGAATGTAACGTCTCGTGCCTCCGTTCAGGAATCCCGCTCTCTCCCTCCCTCGCAGTCTGTAGCCAGTTGACTCCGCGCGCACGCACACACGCCGACAGCTCCTTCGGTAAACTGTGCATTTTAGACAGTTTTGAACAACACAGCCACTGTTTTAATCGGCCGCCTTATCCAAGTTTGAACATTCAAATGATGGCAGGACAGCTTGCTGCCTAAAACTATGAATTGGGAGAAAACAAAGACTTAAATAAAATAAACGACTCATCGACTACTAAATTAGTTGCCGACAGTTTCAATAGTCGACATTGTTGTGACTAGTCGACTAGTTGTGGCAGCCCTACTACGAACACACACTCCATACAGTGGTCTCGTGCACACATTGTTATCATGTTTTCCGATTGTCCGCTGCGTGGAGAGAGGTGGGAAAAACCAAAAACGCTTTCTCACGAGGTGTGAGACAAGACATGATGTAAATGAGAAAACAAAAAGGCGGCGGTCAGGTATTTTGGTTCCGAGCGATGAAAATAAAGAATTTGAACGTTTTAAACCAAAAAAATGCCACTTGTCCGGTTGGACAACGATTTAGAGCATATTGCTTGTCCGATCACATTTTACACTTGACAGTCGAACAAGCGTTAATGTCGATGCCTGGGCTTTGCTTGACAGTCTTCTCTAAGTTCTCCCTGTTGCTTGTGCATCTTTTCCCACCACACTTTTCCCTTCCAGTCAGCTTTCCATGAACATGCTTTGATCCAGCACTCTGTGAACAGTCAGCCCTTACAGCAATGACCTTCTGTGTCTTAACCTTCTTCTGGACAACTGTCAAGTTAGTAGTCGTCCTCATGACTGTGGTTGTGTGCAATCAACCAGACTGAGAGATTAATGACATTTATACTCCATAAATACTAAGTTCATCAAAAATCTTAAATGAAATGTTCTAATATTTTGAGATATATTCTTTCTATTTTTGTGAGCTGTAGGTTACTAAAATTTTTAAAAGCTTGAATCATTTGTGTTCATTTATGAGTCTAGAATATATAAAATTTTCACTTTCTGAAATAACTGACAAAAATATTGAATTCGTGAGACTCAAATTTTCTGAGATGCACCTGTAATATACTGGCCACATACAGAACAGTTGTGTTCATATATTGTCTGTTTGGGTATGCACATTTGTGTTTTGTGCATCTAAATGCATAAATGATCTATTTTTCCTCCAGGCTGAAGTTTTCCCGTATCCAGAAATTAGAAATGAAGAACTGGAGGAGCTCACTCAGCTTGTCAAACGGGTGGAGAAATTCTTCAGTGAGGAAGGTGAGAAAGTACGTGGGATGAATTCTATTGTTATAACAAACAAGTGTGTTTTTTTGTTTTTTCCTTGAAAAAGTGTTAATGTTGTGGTTAGGGGTCTGGACGGGACTGGACTGTTACAGGTAATGGACTCAAATGCTGGGAGCAAGGACAAGAACAGATTGTGAACAGAGAGATTTATTTACAATAATGAATAACTGAGGAATTAAAGTGCTGAGCTGGAGATGGTGCCTACAAAGCTGAGACAGGGCCCGCTTGTTGCGGTGGAAATCTGGGAGCTGCAGTGCACACAGAGCCAGGTTTGGGAGTTAGAGAGTTAGTTGGAATCCTGGATATTGGGACTGGAACCGGAGCCAGGTGGAACATACAGAGCGTAGGATGAGGAACATTCTAGGTGGACAAGGAGAACACAGGTGAGTGAATTCACTCATAACACTGGAAGCCTTTAACAACAGAATGTTCACGGTAGGCTTAATACAGGAATTGCTCACAGTTCAGGAATTGTTCACAGAGGTCACAGGTCAGCAACAGCGCACCTTATGACACAGTTCAATTAAGATGGACTTGGCTTCAGAATCGACTTGGAAGTTCTTAGTAATTCTGCAAAACAGTTCATACTGTTCTTGGTAACAGTTCTTGGTAATGCACAGTCATAACCAGGAGCAGGGTGAGAGGTGGAATCTCACAAACTCAGAGTAGGCAGGAACTTAGCTGAACGGAGCAGAGCAGCACGCTCTGAGGCTGAGCGCAGATGAGCTGCGGCACAGCAGTGAGTTCCAAAGTGGCGTAGTGCAGGTAGTGGCATGGAAGCCATGCAGGAAGGCATCTGGAAGCACCAAAAGGTCAAAGAGCTCTATTACAGAAAATAGAGGAGCCAGGTTACCTTGAGATGAGCTGCGGGAAGCTCATACATCGAAGCGCATGGAAGCGACAGCATAGACAAGGTCATGGATCGAAGTTGTGGATCAATGTCCAAACCCCGGCTTTAAGCTCAGATGATTTGCAGGTGTTCCGCGACTCTGCAGCGCACCACCTGGAGTGAAAACAGACAAACAACACACAAGAGGAGACAGAAGGGAAGGGGAGAGAGGCAGAAAAAGGCTGACCACAACATATAAACCTGCATTATTTTAAGTCACAGAATATATTCAAATTTTTGTTCTCATCTTTCTGGTTCTAGTTGATTCACAAAAGATTGATCGTGGAGCCAGAATCCCTCTAGAGACCCTGAACAGACTGAAAGAGCTCGGCCTCTTTGGAATCCAGATTCCTAAGGAGTATGGTATGGATTATTATTATTTTGTTTGCGTGTGTGTGTGTGTGTGTGTGTGTTTCTTTTTTTAATGTGACTGATGATTAGTAGCTGTAGCATGCCCAAAAGCAGGTTTTGAAAACTGAGTCATAGCTTCATGTGGGGAAGATTTCCAGATAAAAGCCCGTGTGCTGTAGTGGAACCTTCAAAGGTTAATATGGACATTTTCTTCAGATATTCAGATATTTTTGTCAAATTTCACATACATATCCAGATATGTCAGTGATACACAGTGGTGGTGGCATTGACAATCAATTAGCAAAAACAAGACAATTGAACCTTTAACATGAATCTGTGAAGGGAACAGGGAAAACTATCCTGAAATATGAAAGATGGGCTGCCAGATCTTATTTATCGGTGGATCCTCCGACAGTACATCAAAGATGCTCCATTTTCAGGTTGGACATTACCACCTTTACTCAGAGCTTATGTGATGGTGGCACTCACTTTTAAAATTACGGAGTATCAGGCGTCTAGGTGGAGAACACAAGCGGCTCCGTCTGGTGGGCCGTCATTTGTCTCTCTCTCTCTCTCTCTCTCTCTCTCTCTCTCTCTCTGAGAGAGAGAGGGAGAGAGACCTTCAAACAGAGCAGTCCTTCAAACAGTCTGCATTATAAATGTATAAGACACTTAAAAATTTCTGTCCAAACAAGAGCAGTTTTGGACAGTGGATTTGGCTATATCACCACCACAGTGACTTCAAGTTGGGTCCAACCCAGAGTAAAGTTTAGGCATATGTAACCTATGCAGGACCTTGAATTGCACCAAACCATGTCTAATCCATATGGAGGAAGAGTGTGTCAGTGTAACTGCAGCATGCCACGTAGAGTCCACAGTTGTAGTCCCCAAATCTGCCTCCCATCATCTCCTTTGTTTTGTTAAATGATGGAGAGGCCTGCCTCAGCACGCTTTCATAAAATGTGGATGCCACTGGATCCACACCGACGCACTCCTCCATCCAAGTGTCCTGCAAGTTTGTCAGTGATAAATGTGCCTGGACAAAACTACGTACCTGTAAATACCTCATCTAGTTAGATTGAGGGATATTTAAATTGTCTTTCAGCTGTTCAAATGAAATTAAATGGCCTTGTATTAGCAAGTCCTTCACATGCGTAATGTCCTTTCTGTGCTAAAATTTAAATGAAGGATCAAAAGAAAATTTGCCAAAATAGGGGCATTGTTTAAAGCTTGTTTGTTTTTAAAATGAACTTTAAACTGGGCCCATATCTTAAGAGACTCCTGGTGTCGTTGACCGAACGGTCCCCCCTCAAAATCGATCTGCTTTGTCTTCACTGCGCATGCGTCATTTCCTGAGCATCACCAGCATTTCGCTGATTATCACCTTGTTTCTGCTTCAAACTGCACTCTAGTCATCATCTGTCTCAGTGACAGATATCTGAAGCTTTTGTGCAACAATCATTTCCACATAAATTCGGCATTATTTCATCATAAAAGATGGAGGAAGCGATCAGAGCGTCGCAGCCAGAGGATCTGCTGGTGCTGCGTTCACTGCGCCTCCATCATTTCAAAGCGTCAGTAGTGACTCAGATTATCGCTTCATTTCTGCTTAAAATGGCCTCGTTACTGCTTAAAACTGACTTTAGAATGATTTAAGAGGTTTTACCTTTATCATCTGATCGTTAATATCACATCATTCCCTTTGATCACTTTGGGTGTAGGGAGTCCGTCTCAGATGTACTGCTGTGCTCCCAAATGACGCATGTGCAATGAAGGCCGGGCAGACCAATTTTTAGGGGGGTGCCATTCGTTCTGTGACACCGGATAATTGGCTTGTTTGTTCAAAAGTGCTTACTTAAGGGTAGTGGGACACCAATTAAATATTTAAGTGGCAATTGATCACTCGAATGTTGCTCCGTTCGAGCCCAAGCTGAAGTTTCCTCTTTTTATCAGGTAGGAAACGGATGTTGGCCGTCCAGTAATAGTATCAGTAATTGGGAAGAGACAGTCCACCCTCCCCTTTTTGTTATTCTGAATAAAAATGGAGGTATTGTTATTTAATCCTTTAAATAAGATTTAAAAAAAATTTAATTGCTTCAAATAAGAATAAAAACCTAGGCATCAATGAGTGACAATGGAAGGGTGGACTGTCTCTCCATGTACTGCTGCTTGGCCTTACATATTGCCAGTGGTGGGCA
Source organism: Thalassophryne amazonica (assembly GCF_902500255.1). Lineage (NCBI taxonomy): Eukaryota > Metazoa > Chordata > Actinopteri > Batrachoidiformes > Batrachoididae > Thalassophryne > Thalassophryne amazonica. The sequence goes on from NC_047105.1 coordinate 119,017,345, forward strand.
CTGTTCCGCTAATTATCGAAGCTAATGTTTTCATTCGCGGATTAGCTTTTCAGATAACTTTGAAAACCATCAGCGGACCAATTAGCGTCCGATAAATTTAGTTCCAATAACGTGTAGACCGCTAACATATTTTTGCGGGCATAGTGAATAAAGCTTAACAATTAAAAACATTTATAAAGTCTGAAAAAGTAGATTTTAGTGCCTTCCTGTTACATGTTTTGTAGCAAACAGACAGCTATGGCTATGAGTGGCAGCACTCACTTCTCTGCCAGCAGGGTAGAGCTGGCTACCAGAAAGAAAGGAAGAGGGAGAAAAAAAAGGTAAGGTCATTCCAGCTGACCTAAGTGTTGAGCTATAACCATTGCTTCGGGTTGGACAAATGAAGAATGCTGCTTGAATTTCTTTTCAATCAGTTATTAAAAAATACAAATATATGGTAGTGTTTGTAAAGTTGTGTGGAGTATGATAGTTCTCAAAAACTGAATCAACAAAGACACCTGTGTTAACTCTGAAGGAGTTAAAGATGTCTGTGACTGTGATTGGAGAAACTGTGCACAGTGAATCTTTTGTCTGTTGAGCCAACCATCACAGCCTTGTAGTTCAGAGGCACAGGGAAGCTTTTTCAGATAAGAAAATGAGTGAACTCAAGGCTCAAGTGCCTTCTTGAAAATGAGATGAGATTTCACATTCACGATTTCTCTATAAACTCCATTATATTGTGGTAGACAAATGCGAAAAAAAATGTTAGTAACGGAACATTTACAGGTCTGTTTTGCACAATGTCAATGTATTTTTCTTCGCAGGTGGCCTCGGGCTTCCCACCACCCTATTTGCTCGACTTGCAGAGATTATTGGAACGGACGCCTCTATTACCATCACACTCGCTGCACATCAAGCCACTGTTCTGAAGGTAAAGTCTAGATGATGCCGTCAGAGTAGAGTTGCACCTAAATTGTTTTATATAATGGCTGAGTGAATCCTTGTCATTTGATTGGTGCTTTGTATGTCACATGACATGGATTATTCCTTCCTTTTGTGCTGCATTGCATTTAGAGTGCAAATTTGATCCATTTACCGTGCAAATGTGGTTCCATACGTTTTGTACCATTGCATACTCTGAACCCCGCCCACACAAGTGGGAGCGGCGTTTAGCTAAGCATGGCAGAGTTTATTTTGGTGACTGATGATGATTTGTACACAAAGTTAATGCACGGCATGATGGACTACATCATCAAAATTATTTTTGAACTTTTTGTAACTTTTTATGCCCCGCCTTGCAGCGCAAGTGCCGCACGTCCGTCCTTCCTTCAGTTCATCCGTCCGTCTGTCTGGCCGCAACGTAGCTGGGCACCTATTGCTCACAAAAACTTCATATTTTGTGGGTACATGCCTTGGAGGAGTACTTCGCATGGGTTCGAAGGCCAGTGACCTTGACCTACTTTTCATGGTCACCAGTGGTCACAACTGTCAAATCCTTCGCCGCAACGTAGCTCAGCACCTATTGCTCGCAGAAGCTTCAAATTAGGTGGGTACATGCCTTGGAGGAGTACTTCACATGGGATCAAAGGCCAGTGACCTTGACCTGCTTTTCAAGGTCACCAATGGTCACAACTGTCAAATCCTTCGTCACAACGTAGCTTGGCTCCTATTGCTTGCAGAAACTTCATATTTGGTGGGTACATGCTTTGGAGGAGTACTTCACATGTGTTCGAAGGCTGGTGACCTTGACCTACTTTTCAAGGTCACCAGTGGTCACAACTATCAAATCCTTTGCCACAACGTAGCTCGGCACCTTTTGCTCGTAGAAACATCATACTTGGTGGGTACATGCCTTGGAGGAGTACTTTGCATGGGTTCCAAGGCCTGTGACCTTGACCTCCGTTTCAAGGTCACCAGTGGTTGCATTGTTTTTTAAGGCTGCCGACTGTGACCGACTCTTTATGGTCACTGTTTGTCACATCCTCTAAATGAATATTATGCCAATCTCCAATTTTTTTCATTGTATATCCCAGTTTACATCAAACACATAAGGCTTCAACCAAATACTCACCCCATACATGTACATACAACCCCTGGCAAAAATTATGGAATCACTGGCCTCGGAGGATGTTCATTCAGTTGTTTAATTTTGTAGAAAAAAAGCAGATCACAGACATGACACAAAACTAAAGTCATTTCAAATAGCAACTTTCTGGCTTTAAGAAACACTATAAGAAATCAGGAAAAAAAATTGTGGCAGTCAGTAACGGTTACTTTTTTAGACCAAGCAGATGGAAAAAAATATGGAATCAATCAATTCTGAGGAATAAATTATGGAATCACCCTGTAAATTTTCATCCCCAAAACTAAACACCTGCATCAAATCAGATCTGCTCGTTAGTCTGCATCTAAAAAGGAGTGATCACACCTTGGAGAGCTGTTACACCAAGTGCACTGACATGAATTATGGCTCCATCATGAGAGATGTCTATTGAAACAAAGGAGAGGATTATCAAACTCTTAAAAGAGGGTAAATCATCACGCAATATTGCAAAAGATGTTGGTTCTTCACAGTCAGCTGTGTCTAAACTCTGGACCAAATACAAACAACATGGGAAGGTTAAAGGCAAACATACTGGTAGACCAAGGAAGACATCAAAGCGTCAAGACAGAAAACTTAAAGCAATATGTCTCAAAAATCGAAAATGCACAACAAAACAAATGAGGAACGAATGGGAGGAAACTGGAGTCAATGTTTGTGACCGAACTGTAAGAAACTGCCTAAAGGAAATGGGATTTACATACAGAAAAGCTAAACGAAAGCCATCATTAACACTTAAACAGAAAAAAAACAAGGTTACAATGGGCTAAGGAAAAGCAATCATGGACTGTGGATGACTGGATGAAAGTCATATTCAGTGATGAATCTCGAATCTGCATTGGGCAAGGTGATGATGCTGGAACTTTTGTTTGGTGCCGTTCCAGTGAGATTTATAAAGATGACTGCCTGAAGAGAACATGTAAATTTCCACAGTCATTGATGATATGGGGCTGCATGTCAAGTAAAGGCACTGGGGAGATGGCTATCATTACATCATCAATAAATGCACAAGTTTACGTTGATATTTTGGACACTTTTCTTAATCCCATCAATTGAAAGGATGTTTGGGGATGATGATAGAGCAGAAACTGTGAAAACATTCCTTGCAAAAAAGACACATAGGGTCAATGTCATGGCCTGCAAATAAGTCCGGATCTTAATCCAATTGAAAATCTTTGGTGGAAGTTGAAGAAAATGGTCCATGACAAGGCTCCAACCTGCAAAGCTGATCTGGCAACAGCAATCAGAGAAAGTTGGAGCCAGATTGATGAAGAGTACTGTTTGTCACTCATTAAGTCCATGCCTCAGAGACTGCAAGCTGTTATAAAAGCCAGAGGTGGTGCAACAAAATACTAGTGATGTGTTGGAGCGTTCTTTTGTTTTTCATGATTCCATAATTTTTTCCTCAGAATTGAGTGATTCCATATTATTTTCCCTCTGCTTGGTTTAAAAAAGTAACCGTTACTGACTGCCACAATTTTTTTTCCTGATTTCTTATAGTGTTTCTTAAAGCCAGAAAGTTGCCATTTGAAATGACTTTAGTTTTGTGTCATGTCTGTGATCTGTTTTTTTTTCTACAAAATTAAACAACTGACTGAATATCCTCCGAGGCCGGTGATTCCATAATTTTTGCCAGGGGTTGTATTACTGCTCTTTGCATGGAAAATAATACTGCATGCAGGGCATTTCATGATGAATGTCTCTAATTGTATTTTGTAACTGTTTTTCCAAGTTGACTGCAAATAATTTTGGACTCCTATTTAAAGTTTGTGTTGGACTGTTGACATCAAAGCACCAATGATGAACAAAAAAATGTAAGTCCATTTTCTGTTGTTTATGAAATAATAAAATATCAAATGACAAGGATCTATTTTAGCTGTTATATTAAACAAATAATGAATGTTTTTACATTCTTGCAATGGAACGAATATTTAATTTAGTGAAAGCTGGAACGTACCATTCAACAAGGCCCTGTTGAATGGTACGTTTCAGCTTTCACCTCATGAAATATTTGTACCATTGAACTCATAAACATTCATTTTTTGTATAATAGTTGCCTCTGTGTTATCTGTAAATTGTGAACAGCTGGTTGTTGTTTTAGGGCTTTCTGATTGCAGGAAATGAAGCCCAGAATCAGAAGTATCTGCCCAAACTGGCGTCTGGAGAACACATTGCAGCTTTCTGTCTCACAGAACCTGGAAGGTAAAAACCTCATCTGAAGTCTGCAGCGTCGTTTGAAACCTCCTTCAGGTTCATCTTATTTACTTATGTTGTCTGTCTGCATGACATGGGCATTTAATTTCTTCAGAGTTCAGATTTACAGTAGTGTTCAGAATAATAGTAGTGCTATGTGACTAAAAAGATTAATCCAGGTTTTGAGTATATTTCTTATTGTTACATGGGAAACAAGGTATCAGTAGATTCAGTAGATTCTCACAAATCCAACAAGACCAATCATTCATGATATGCATACTCTTAAGGTTATGAAATTGGGCTATTAGTAAAAAAAAGTAGAAAAGGGGGTGTTCACAATAATAGTAGCATCTGCTGTTGATGCTACAAACTCAAAACTATTATGTTCAAACTGCTTTTTTAGCAATCCTGTGAATCACTAAACTAGTATTTAGTTATAAATACACTAGTTGTGCACTAGTAATCTTTTTAGTCACATAGCACTACTATTATTACTAACTACTACATACTACTGTATGTTGGGGTAATGTCATTTGTACCAGTATGGAGACCTGGTTGCAGAAAGAGTTGCATCCAGTTAATAAAACAAAGACAATACAAGTTACATAGAAAGTAGCAACAGAAAGAGTTTCACATCATTTCCTGCTGTCAGAACATGTTCGGCGATTGTCAATAGGAATCACGTGTTTACACTTGAATTCAAAAGGATTCTTGCTTAATCTTGACATATATCATAGAAGTAGAGAGACTGGAATGCCAACTCAAGATCTTGTTCCACTGAGTTCTGTTTGTGAGCTTGCTACCCTGAGATTTCAGCCACTCAGCTGCGAGAGTTGGAGTAATTTACTGCTAGTCGTAACACCAGATGCGCTTTTAAAGCACAGTTTCTGCATGTTTTCTTGCGTTTTTTTGCCGTGGCTTCAGCAAGTTATCCCCTCGAAGTATGTTCAAAGTGTAGTTTGAATGAAGTTCTTGTTAATTTTAAATCGTATTCAGGACAAAACTTGCTATTATTATTGATAAGAGCATGCAGACTGTCAGCAAATGTGGTGGAAAATCACGGTCAATAATCATTAATTATTCATAAAACGAGTGTGCAAATACAATAAAAGCACACATCATTCGTCATTTAAAAAGCATCATAATAAAACTCATAAATATAACCATATAAAACTCATAAATAGCACAGTAAAAGTCATCAGACACCATAAAATAGTCATAATATTCCTTTAAAGTAATAACACTTGGAGGAGCATTAACCACATGATGAGGGAGGCTGTTCCACAAAGTTACCACTAAATATAAAATATTTTCTTGAGTCATATCTGCATATTTGCACCTCAGAAATGTGAGAGTGACCAGCAACATGCAGAGATGTGTGCGATATCAGAGGGTGCCGGCCACACTGCAGCAATTTCTTTTTCTTTTTTTTTTCCCCAGGATTTAAAAGAAATATTGGCTGGCATCAATCTTGAAGATCCTGATATTATTCCAGAAGAACCACGTTCTTTTGCTGAACAACAAAATTCATTGTAACAATGAGTTAATTTGGTTTCTGGGGCCCCACAGGGCCCTAGAACTCCAGCTCTTGGGGGGCTGCCCCCTAGACCTCCTGCAAATTTAAGAACAATTCACATTTTATTTTTAGTCATAAATTATTTTAATATCACTGAGGTATCACACAGTCAGTGCAATGAAATATGCATCATTTATTTCAGTCCACACAAATCAAAGAAAATATGAAAGGCATCATGAAGGACCTGAAACCTGCCTTCAGTTTCTGTCAAGCTGCCAAAACTGTGGAAAAATCACCAGCAAGCCCAGCGGGTTTGCATATTACATGATTTAAATTGACATGAAAGTTTTATAGTTTCTGAACTGTACACATTTGTAGTTCTTGCGTCATGAAGAAGTCAGGATATCTGGAATCAACCACGAGGCCTCACAGGCGCCATTCTGCCAGACAGCGACTGACAGGATGACGCAGGTGACAGGAGACCACCAGCTGACTCTTGGATGCTGAGTTGAGCAGTTCTCAGTCTGGCAATGTGGACAGCCTTGTTCCCTCAGATAAAATAGTATTTAGAGTAAAACAAAAAACATCAGTATTTACAGAATTGGTTGAGTTAATTTTGTAAAATCAGTACAGAAAGTTTATGTATCAATGATGCACAGATGACACAATAAAACAAACGCTTATTTCCATTGTGGTCCATGTCAGGCTAAAACTTGACAACACTGAGGAGCTCGATTAAACATGTAAAGATTGCAAAGACATAATCTCATCAATTAATGTAAGTAGCAATAAGTGTATAGTTTATATATACAAATACAATTTACACTGGGATTTCAATAAAATAAGTACAAATTGAACAGAGAACAATAATATCGCAATAAATTAAAATAAATAGCAACTGTATCCCTGTAGAAGTGTAGACAACAAAATTAGCACCACGTTTTGGACAAGAAAATAATGGACTAGAAGATAAGCTTGTCTTTTGGACCAGAAACCACATTATAAATAAAAAGGCGGCGTGATCCTTTTCCCTTAGCTGACTGAATAAACTTAACTTTAACTGTCTTTTAAAACACACCTTGTTGCTAATCGACTGCAAGATCTATATTTTATCTCAGATATATTTTAGCTGAATAGTTCCCGACGTGTGGGATACGTGGGTTATATCTTGATCTTTCAATCTAACCGGTTGTTTCCAAACCTTCACAGCAAAAACAGTGTGGCACTGACTGAGCATTTTTATTTTGAGAGCAGCAGGACTTTGTGAGCAATAATCGGGGCAGCTACAAAATGTAAGGCTCGATAAATTATTCAGAATAATTGATCAAAACCTTTAACCTTATTTTGTGATGTTTGATATCGATTCCCAGCAGCATATTGGAGGCTATAATACCTTTGAATGAATCGCTGGCTGCAGAGCAAAAGACTGGAAATGAACAGCCCAAACTCCTCTCATGCATGCGCGGCACAACCTCAGCCCCTGAGATCAGAAGTTGGCATTCCATCTCTCTACTTCTATGACATATATCTAGTTTTGATTTGATAATTTTTCACTAATTTTGGGGTGTGGCAGTAATTAGTGCTCTTGCCTCACAGGATCATGGGGTTCACATCCCACCTGTGCCCCAGACTCACACATCTGGACCTGCATCACATCTGTTGTGGTGACCCTGAGCTAACAGGAGCAACCAGAACAAACAGTCATTTTAAAAGGCTGTTAGTCATTTTAAAACACTAGGAGTTGTGGCCAAGTGGTTCGTGCACTTGGTTTGAGTGCAGAAGGTTCTCAATTCAAATCCCACCCCTGCCACATTTCTCCATGTAATGTATATTAATTAATATAATTTATTTTAATTTATATAGCGCCAAATCACAACAGAGTTGCCTCAAAGCGCTTCACACAGGTAAGGTCTAATCTTATCAACCCCCAGAGCAACAGTGGTAAGGAAAAACTCCCTCTGAGGAAGAAACCTCAAGCAGACCAGACTCAAAGGGGTGACCCTCTGCTTGGGCCATGGTACAAACATAAATTACAAAACAATTCACAGAGGAATACACAAGAAATGCTATTGGCGCACAGGACAGGAGGATCGCCAACACGAATACAACTCCCATCTCTGGATGGAGCTGCACCTTAAACAGAGAGAAAAAACAGAATCAGGCATCAGAAAGACAAAAAATACTGTATAATTTGCCAACATTAAACAACAAGAAAAACAGAGAAATACTAAGGTGATTGTCGGCCACTATCCCTAAACTTCACTAAAAGACCCAGAATTTCGGTAAAGTTGAGGCCGCAGCCTGCTCCAATTACTAATAAATGAATTAAAAGAGTAAAAAGCGTAAAACAAAACTGTACCAGTATGTTAACCATATGAAAGGGAAAATAAGTGTGTCTTAAGTCTGGACTTGAAAGTCTGCACAGAATCTGACTGTTTTATTGATGCAGGGAGATCATTCCACAGAACAGGGGCACGATAAGAGAACGCTCTGTGACCCGCAGACTTCTTATTCTCCTTAGGGACACAAAGTATTCCTGCACCCTGAGAACGTAAAGCCCGGGCCGGTACGTAAGGTTTAATTAGGTCACTTAGGTAGGGAGGTGCCAGTCCATGAATAATTTTATAGGTTAGTAGCATGTATAGTTGCGTCAGGAAGGGTATCTGGCGTAAAACTTATGCCAATTCAACATGCAGACCCACCTTGGATTTGCTGTGGGTACCCCGAGTGAAAACAAGGGAGCAGCCCAAGGAACTTACAGTGTCATGATATTCTTCTTTTTTGGACAGGGATTGTATTATATTGCAGCATTTTTGAAGTACTATACTTTGGATTTGAATTCCTGGGGTGGCTTCCTTATTGACTGTTGTGGATTTTCTTCTGAAAGTCATTTTTATACCTTAACCTTAAATCTGTCTGTGATAGAAGTCACATGAGGCTTCCATGCTGACTGACCCTTTGTGTTCACATAAGTATTTTTCACTAATGAAGTAACTGTAAAACACTTGGAGGCTTGATGATAAAACAGAGAGGTTATCCTCCTCATGATACCAGCAGGTGGTGCTGAAGAGTCACTGCAGTCTCAGTTATGGAGGAGTTGGTTAGTTTGTTTTAAAGTATCAGTTTAAAAACATCAGTCCACTGTTCATGTCTCCATAATCACAGTCAGAAACGTTTGTCCTGTTAAGTGTTTATTTCAGATGGTATGTGTTCAGTTTATCTTTTTTCAAGCTGTTTGTACAAAGTGATAACAGGATGTCAAACATTACATTATACGCAACATCTGTCCAATCAGCAGCGTTTTTGTGAGCGTGTTTCATATGCACACAAGTGTAAAGGAAAACCCTGGAGGCTTGATGCCTTCACTGACTGGATCCGATGGCTCTGTTACAGTGTGCCATTAATTTTGTTGTCGTTGTTTGGCTCCACTTGTCCCTTTAGAGGGAAAAGTCACTGTGTTATGAGTGATGATGATCTTTAACTTATGATGAACTATTTCCATCCTGATGCGAGTGACTTTTACAGGAAAATAATGTTGCATTCAGGAAGCTCAGAAAGCCCTGACATAAAAAAAAATCCCTACTTCCTGAACAAGTGCATTCATGAGATTATTTTAGCTATCACAGTAGAGCTAAGATAAAATTATCTTTTGGGCTGAATGAAATTGTCAGACATTTTTGCTGATGTGTGGTGCTGCTATAGTTTAACTAATTGTACATAGAATGTGTCTCTCTCTCTCTCTCTCTCTCTCTCTCTCTCTCTCTCTCTCTCTCTCTCTCTCTCTCTCTCTCTCTCTCTCTCTCTCTCTCTCTCTCTATATATATATATATGTATGTGTATGTATATGTATGTATATATATGTATGTGTATGTATATGTATGTGTATGTATATGTATGTATATATGTATATGTATGTATGTATGTGTATGTATATGTC